>NC_133402.1:66972950-68222950 GCF_047511655.1 Castor canadensis
TAAACTCTGGTAATAGTTGCACAACTCTGGAATTCATTGAATTAAAAAATTATACCTAAAATACACACATATAATTAATTGCCATTGGTAGCTGCTAAAGTATCTGTTTACCATTCTATAAATTTTAAAAACAAAATAACAAGAGTATCTGTTAAATTGTCAACGTAGCCTAAGCAATGTTTATTTATAATGTCATTTCATTGAGATACAACTTGAAAATATTTTATGCCAAATCTAAAGTATTAAAAAGTAGATTATAATTTCATAGTGCTCCTCATTGTACATATGCTAAAAACCAAAGATCAGTAGAGTATATGTGATACTGATATATTGCAAATAATGCTTACTTTTTTCCTCCATAAGTTTTGTTTCTTTCTCTTCCCTGAATGTTCCTCTTGATTCTTGGCTTGATATTATATGGGTCCCATCACTTCTAAGAGGGCTGGGTTATAGCCCAGTGGTAGAATGCTTGTCCAGCATGTGTGTGGCCTTGGGTTTGGTCCCCAGCACTACCAAAAAACAAAAACAAAACCAATTGATGAAACAACCAACCAATAAAAAGACCAACCCAATCACTTCTATGAAATATTAGAACTACTGGAAAAATTTCTTCAGGGCTAACTATACATACATACACACACAGATTCATTTCATAGAGCAGCTCTTTCTCCTTATAAATGATGTTTACTAATTTTAATCCTGAAGTTTTCAGTATGATTCTTTCTAATGACCACAGAATTCAATCAACACTAGTAAAACACTTTCATGTCATTTACAAATGTACATCTTAGGTAGAAGCAAAAATGTTTTAATTTATACTAGAAGTGGGGAATAATGGTAAAATAATAATCTCGATGATCAATGTTGGATAATTTTGCTCAGAAATGTAACAGAATCAAGAATGTGGTATCTTGTTTCGCAAGACAGAGTAAACACATACGTACACCCTGACACACCAATGTTAAGCTGTATTTCAGGCCAGTATTTGACTTCCAGAACTAGTCCTAAAATCTCCATTTCATGGCTGCAGAAACACAGCTTCAGTGTTGTTGTTACAGGAAGCAGCACCAGGGCAAGCCAGTGCATCTGCCCTCCCCAGGTGCTGTCTCCATGAGACTCGTCAGTCCTCTCTGCCTTGTGCACTGAGGCTGAAGACCCCCCCCCCACCGCCCTCCCGCCGGCCAAATTCTAGTCATTTGCCAGGCTTGCCCCATCACGGGAGTTACGCTGGCAACCAATCCTCATGTCACTCTGCTGTCAAACCATTTCAATTTTTAATTGCTACAAGACTTGTCAGGATGAATATGAACCACATGTCTGTAATACAGCCTCTCTAATAATGAGGACACCAAAAAGAAAGAAAGAAAAGAAAAGGAAAGCTTTGGGCATGTCTCCTGTCACTGTTTGCATTTTGAAACTTACTTGGGGAAAGTTTTGCTTGCAGGTTGAGAAGCTGAGTTGCCATTCCCTAGATTCTCATTACAAAGCGCTGTCAGAAGCAAGTCCATTCCCTTCCTGACTTTCAGGGTAAATTTCCATGGTGGAAAAGAATCCATTCCCCTGTGGCTAGGGAAGAGAGCAGCCAAACTTCAGTTCCCAATTTGTGTGCCACACCTGTCACTTCCGTACCTACTGAGAGACATTCTCATGTTGGCTGAATTTAGTTGGACATGCTAAAGCATATTAAAAGACTTCTACTTAAACTGGATCGATGAGCTTTATTTTCCCAAGGATGTGACTGAATCACAGACTCAGTTATTTTTCCTCTATGTTTGAGAGCTGGAATTTCCATGAGATTAAGAATTAGGATAAAAGTGGAAGACAAATTTTTATTAGTTAAAAATGAAATGAATTTAGCTGCATTTATGGATAGGTTTTGTATGTTTAGAAGAGGGAACCAAGTGGTGTTATTTACTGGATTCTGACAAACCATTTTAGGCAAATGAAAGTCACGTCAACAAAGGGACCCATCAGACTATGAAAGAGATCTAACATGCATGGAGAGTAACTGCAGACATGCAGTCCACGTTCCACAGCCAGTCCTCTGCATTGTACTGAAATCAGGCAAAAGATAAATAGTCTTGGAGTATGTATGTCAGAGAATACCTTGGCAATAAGAAATTTTTATATTTGGCTTAATTCATGAAAAATAATCAAGTTCAATTCAGGTTTCTCAAAGCACTTTTTTTTTTCAGAGTATTTATTTGGATGATGTTTTAGGTATTTATGTTCTGAATACCTGCAGGTAGTAAAAAGCTGTGATGAGTTAGTCTATGATTCTGCTCTAAAACAACCTCCAATCAATAACTTCATTATGGAAAATGTGGGCTAGATAGCTAAATCCTGGAGAAAGCCCTAAATATGTAAGGTTTCCCATTACCTCACTTTCTGCGTCATTCTTAGACGTCACAATCCCTCAAAGTAGAATGAGTTTTAGTGATTTATGGTATCCAAATTCCATTAATCTTTTTTGGAATTCTCTGGATACAAAACCTAGCTCATCCTTTATCTTTTAATATAAAAACCAAGAAAAATTCTGCCTCTTTCCTTTCTACTTGGAGTAGGCCAGTCTTGGATCAAAGAATATCTTGAAAGTGGAAATCAAGGCACATTGTCTTTAAATACAAAAATACATTTACAACTTCAGAGTTTATCAAGGAAAAGTGTTTGTAAGACCTGTGCATGGTTTATGAAGCATGACCATGCTGCCTTTGGACATGACCATGTCTTATTGGTCTTCGTCACCACAGTAAGAATACACTTTTTGGTCATGAATGCAATAAATGCAAACTAAATAATTAGTAAATTCAACTTCTTACAAAGATAGGAACTAATTCCTTTTAAGTCAATAGAGAATCATCCCTATAATTCTTTTTGTTATCCACAACAACTTTCAAATTCTGTATATTGAAAGAATACTACCCTGGAGGGGTTTTTTTATTATTTATTCTTCCTGGGATTTTAAAAATTCTTTGTTATTTCCATTGTTTCATTACTACTTGGTGAAAACACTATAAACAAAAGCTTTAGTAATTCTGACCCTCTGTAGTGGGTACTATTACAAGCATGAAAAATTCACATGGTCTAGGTGAGTTTATCAAGAGAGTGGAAATACCCCATGCCCAGTGAACTGAAGGCCTAGAATGTTTTCCATTTAATGTGAACGCTGAAATTACATCCTTAAAATTAAATGTTTGTTTTCTAATCCCACTCACAGCAGACACCAGTAAAGGTAGAGTTTGAGGAGCTGGTCCTAAATTCCCACTTGTGATTCTGTCTGACCATTAACATATTAGCCACATTTGAATGAATGGGAAAGTCTTCTCCACTTTGGTGACAAACAAATGAACTAATTGTGGCATTGTATGATCATAATTGCACTTCTCCCTCAAACCTGTTTATGTTTACCATAAAAATTTGATTACCGGAGTTGGGAATTCTACATTAAAGAGTGAAATTATATCCATTGTACTTGACCCTATCTTGACTTTCAGTGTGGTTTTTCCCATTTATTAAAAAGAAGAGTTTTCTGATCTGTCCAAACTTTTTAGTGTACAGGAATTCCTTGGAGATATTGTAGATTTGATTCCAGACCACTTTCATGAAGCAAATGTTGTAATAAAGTGAGTCAAATAAGTTTTTGGTTTCTCAATGCATATAAAAATTGCATTTAGGGCTGTCAGTGGTAGAGCACTTGTCTGGCATAAGTGAAGCCATGGGTCCTGTTAAGCACTGCAAAAACAAAAACAAACACAAAAACCCCGCCAAAATCCAAAACCAAACCAAACCAAAGAAATGAAAACAAAAAGGAGTCATGTTTACACTAGACTGTACTATATTAAGTAAGCTATAGCATTAGGCTTAAAAACTACATGCTTTAATTAATATTTTATTGCTATAAGCACTAACGAGCTGACCCTTCACAACATCTCTATCTTTTTGTCAACAGCAGGTCTTATGTTCAAGTCAATGGTTGCTGACTGATCAGGGTGCTGGTTGCTGAAGACTGGGGTGGCTGTGCCTTTTTTTTTTAATAAGACAAAAATGAAGTTTCCCAATTCAATTGGCCTTCTTTTCATGAAAGATTTCTGTATGGAATGTAATGTTGTTTGATAGTGTTTTACCCATAGAACTTTTCCCAGAATTGGAGATAATCTTCTTAAACCACTGCCACTGCTTTATCAACTAGGTTTAAGTCACAGACTAAATCTTTTGTTGTTATGTTGAATACGTTCTCAGATCTTCGCCAGGAAGTAGAATCAATCCTGGCTCATCCAGTGCAGTCAACTCTTCAGGCTTCATCTCTGATTCTAGTCATCTTAGTAGTTCCACCACATCTACAAGCACTTCTCCATTGCAGTCTTGGACCATCAGCATCACCAACGAGGATTGGAATCAGCTTTTTCCAAAATCCTCTTCACATTGATATTTTGACCTCATCCCACAACTGTCAATATTGTCATGGCATTTAGAATGGTGATCCTTTCTGAAAGGTTTTTCCATTCACTTTGCCCAGATCCATCAGTGGAAGCACTGTCTACAGCACCCATAGCTTGGCAAATTGTATCTCTCAAATAGTCAAAATTACTCCTCGATCCATGGGCTACAGAATGGATGTTGTATTAGCAGGTATGAAATCAGCATTGCTTTCATTGCTCATCTCCATTGGGAGACCAGGTGCATCGTCAATGAGTGGTAATATTTTGAAAGGAATTTTGTGTGTGTGTGTTCAGTAGGTCTCCACGGTGGCTTAAAATATTGAGGAAATCATCTTGACAACAGATGTGCTTCCGTCCAGGCTCTGTTGTTCCACTTAGCACAGCAGAGTAGATTTAGTGTGATTCACAAAGGCCCTCAGATTTTCAGAATGGTACATAAGAACTGGAGTCAACTTAGTCACTTTAGCCCCTACTAACCAACTCATTCTCTATTACAAGATTCTGAAGCCAGACATTGTCTGCTTCTAACTAGCTTTGAAAGTCCCAGATGGCAACTTTTTCCAATAGATGGTTGCTTCATCGACATTGAAAAGCTATTGTTTAATGTGGTGACCTTCATCAATGATTGTTGCTAGATCTTCTAGATAGCTTGTTGCCACTTCTACATTAGCACTTGCTGCTTCACCTACTGTACTTCTATGCTTCCTTAAACATATGAACCAATCTCTGCTAGCTTCAAACATTTCTATTGTAGCTTCCTCACCTTCCTAGAATGGGACTGAGTTAGGGTCTTGCCCTGAAGCAGGCTTTGGCTTTCAACTTTCTCCCTATCAGAAATAAGGCTGTGTTTTTGTTTTTGTCTTTGACTTTCTTCTTAATTTTGAGTTATCTGGAGTACCACTTTTAAAATTTCCTACAAGAACTTTTCATTTGCATTCACAACTTTGGCAAATTGTTTCACAAGAGAGGACTCAGCTTTTGATAAACCTTGCTCACCAAACTTGATCATTTATAAGTTTTGATTTGAAGCCAGAGATCTGTGACTCTTTCTTCATTTGAAGATTTATCAGCCATTGTAAAGGCTGTAATTGCATTGCATTGGTATAATTTCAAGACTGCTTTTCAGGGAATAGGAGGCCAGAGGAGATGAGAGACAGGGAAATATCCAGTTCAAACAAACTTAACATTAATCATGTAAGTTCGGTGTCTTACATGGGCGTGTTTCAAGAATCACCAAAACAATTACAGTAGCAACATCAGAGTCCATGAGTCACAGATCACAATATCATGTAAAAATAAAATGGCTAAAATGTAAGAATTACCAAACTGTGACTCACAGACATGAAGTGGCACATACTATTAGGAAAGTGGCACCACTAGACTTAGCCAAACCATCAACTTAGAAGAAAGAAACACGCTAGCAGTGAGGTGAAAAAAATGAAGAACAATTGCAGGAGGTTGTGCCTATGCCTGGGAAGCAAGGCTGACCCGTGAGGGTACTGGCTTCAGACATGCTTTCAGACTGAAGGTGATCCTGCACTTTCTACCTTGAATCCTACTCAAGCGATGAACCTTGATTTAACAATGTTAAACTTATTTGTGTATTTGTTTAGAAAATGTTATTTATTAATTTAAATTAATTCTGTTATTATTGAGAGGCATATCCACAAAATGGTGACTGTATAACCGTCAGGAAAATAAGGCTTTTTTCTTCTTGTATTTTAGAAATATTATATTAGGTATGTTTTCAATACTATTTTGGTTTTATTCCCAGATAATATGAGTGTCTTAGTAACTTCATAGGTTATGTTCTTTTAAGGTGGAATATAGATTGTACATAAATTGATAATGTTGACAGATTTAGCAATAAAAATAAAGAATACCAGTCAATTTTGAATTTCAGGTAAAAATTTCAAACTTATTTGAGACTTATCTACTTAAAAAACACCATTCATTGTTTACCTGAAATTAAAATTTCACGTGGAGTCGTGCATTTTATCTGACATCATACTTCTTGACTTTAATGAAGAATTTATGTTAAAATTTTATAATAAAAAGACTTTTAGAAATAGGAAAGTTATCAAGACAGATCATCTTGCAGAATAAGCTATTACATGAGTAAGATGCACCAAAGACCAGATAACACCTATCAAAAGTAGAATGTGTACAGAGTAAATGCACAACTTATAGTTGACTTAATTCCCAACCCACTGTTACAAAAGTAAGTTCATTCACTGACTGCCTGTGATATTTCAGAAATTCATTGTACTAATTCCAAGTGTAACCAAGAGAGCAAAAGTCACTTTGAAATTGGGTGGGATGAGAGAGACACAGCCATGGAAGAAATGAATTATTTGGAATTATTGGTGAAAGGAGAAAATATCTAGCACTGAATCTCAAAAAACTCTTGCATATAAAAGTTGTCAGAAGATAACTAGTTATAAAGAATGAGAAAGGACAAGGAGAGAAGGGACCATTCCACTAAACAAAACAGTTACTTGGAAAAAATGGTGGATTCCATAATGGAAGAGAAGACTCTGGTACCAGAAAGGAGTACCAAATAGTGACATGAAAATGTCAAGAGGATTCAGAAGACAACTTCAAGGGACTCTCATAGCCCCAAGCAATAGTAATATACTATAACTCACTAAATGAAACTAGATTCATGAGTCTCTATTGATTATAACAGGTGACGATGGCAGACAGACAGGCATACAGACAGAAAGACAGATACATAGATGATAAACAGACAGAAAGACAGACAGATGTAGATGATAGAAAAACAATGGAAACTGTTCCTTACAGTAAAGTGCTAAGTATAAAAAAAAATGATGAAGCCAGAAATTGTCAGTTTGAACAATCATGGTAAAAACTGATTAAGAGATGGTTGAGGAAGGAGGTTACATAAGTTCCAGAATGCTTACATAATATTAAGGATTTCCCCACAAGTTCCTTATGACAGCTGAGCTGATCCTTCTTATCCACAGATCCCTTACTTGAAAATCCACTTACTTGCTAAAACTCATCGATGCTCCTCAAATCAGTACTCATGGTTGCTGGATATACTTAAGGATAAGCAGTGAAAATAGAAACACTAATGCATGTGCTCTTGGGTGAGGAGGAGTAAGGAAATACTTTGTTTTCTTAATTCTGCTCTCCTGCAGTGTCCTACTCTTTCTTCATGATATATATATATATATATATATATATATATATATATATATATAGTGTCAGGTTTTTGCATTTTGTACTTTTTTTCCTTTCTTTCTTTATTCATATGTGCATACATTGTTTGGGCCATTTCTACCCATTGTCCCCCTGCCTCCTCCCTCCTCCCATCCCCCTCGCTTTTAGATGATTATATTGTTGTTTAAAATGGTTCTGCAGTGCACGAATGAGGTTCTTTATAGTGCTCCTAAGTGCAAGGAGGTTGTAATGCACCTTACAGGGAAAGTGCATGCACTAGATAAACTTCCTTCAGGCAGGAGTTCTAATGTTTCAGGCTGTGAGTTTGTGTGAACAAATGGATAATATATACTAAATACGGTGTCTTCAAACAAAAGTCACGTGCTGATTGGTTGACCAACACATTTGTGATCAGTGGTTTACGAGCACCAAACCTGATTTCCACTGTCTACGGTGGTTGAGTATATGCTAATTCTCATTTGCAGTAATTTCATGAAATATCACTGCCACAAATAATGGCACTTGGTTGTAATTACAAACACAGAAATAATTATTATGTAGGGAGAGATTGGACAAACTTTAATCTAGTAATCCAAATTACTATCACTGATAAAGACAAATGAATATCATTGTCCATCAGATTCCATGCCCTCAAAAACATACAATGTTCCTATTGCATATTTCAGCCCCAGGTAATACCTTGTAGCTCAATTTAATGTTTAGAAAACATCAGAGAACTTAAATTGATGGATATTCTAGAAAAGAAGCATCTCATAGTGTTTAGGAATGTCAACCACATGAAAATCAAAGAAGGAAAGAGGTGAGCTGTGCAGATTGAGAGAGGCAAAAAACTCATCACCTGTGCATTCTGTACCAGAAACAAATGTTATAAAAGACATCAGAAAAATGGGCTGTATTATCAATATCGACATTACATTTCACAAATTTGATAATTGTATTGTGGAGGGAGAAGAGAATATTCTTGTTTTTAGGAAACACATGTAGGAGTACCACAGGTTAAAGAAGTACAATATACATACCCAACCTCAAAAGGTTGAGAAAAAAATGGATATCCATATCTAAATGTGTATCTACCCCCTTCTCTCTACTTCCCTCTCTCTCTCTCCCTCTCTCAATCTGTCTTAAAAAAGAGAGAGATTACACATGCACAAAAGACAAAAGTAGCAAAACATGGCCAATAGAGAAACAGAATTGTGTAGATATTTTTTAACCTTTGTGTCTTGGAAATTATTTCAAAATACAAGTTTTAAAGAAGGAGGATAGGGAAGCTCAGGAGGGTGTGCTCTCTGAGGAGGTCAGAGAAGAGGAAGCAGTCAGCAGTGCCAAATGCTATAGAGGTCCATAAAGTTTTGGATTTACATTAGATTTAGCAACAAAGAGTCACTAGTGACACCAGTTCCAATGGCTCTGTAGAGACAAAAGTCTGACTGTGAAATGGTGTGTGGGAAATATACAGATATTAAATCCCAGAATTTTAACTCTAGAGAAAAGAAGAAAAATATGGCAGAAGCTAGAGAGAGAAGCAGGTGCTCTACGGCTAAGCCATGCTCCCAGTCCCTGTTTGTTTTCAAATTGGAGAGCCGTGAGCATTTTTATATGGTGGTGGGACCCACCTTTGGCCAGTGAGAGGGAAAAGAACTCATTGGAAAATAATGGAAAGAAAGGGAGCAATAATTGAGAGAAGGAGGGCTCCAATGGACAGGGTAGAAGGGAGAAAATCGCAGGCAAGAGGTACTTAGCTAGAAAGTCGTCTAGTCGAGAGTTGTGATGCTATTGTGGACATCTTTTGAGTTTTCTTAAGAAAAGACAATTGATAAAATCCTTTGAATTATATTAAGGGAGGTAGATTATTATCAAGGAGAACATCTTTTTAAAGCTAAGGAAGTTGTGGGGTGTTTTCAAATCTGGCAAAAGCA
This sequence comes from Castor canadensis, assembly GCF_047511655.1. Taxonomy (NCBI): domain Eukaryota; kingdom Metazoa; phylum Chordata; class Mammalia; order Rodentia; family Castoridae; genus Castor; species Castor canadensis. Next base: position 66,982,513 of record NC_133402.1, read on the forward strand.
TTGACTTACCCTTAATACTGTGATATATCAGAAAATACAGGGATATTAATTTTATAATCATCTCTTAGATTTTCTCTTTTTTCTCCAAAATGGCTCCTTGTGAATATGTTCTTTCTCCTCATTTCCATTCTTGTCTTTACAGGGATGACAGTCTGGATTTCTCTAGATCTGTGCCCTGGTTTTTAACTGCCTTCAGGCATTCTACATTTTATTGTTTCACCTTAAATTCCATAATACTCTCTCCCAAATTTGCTATTCACTTCTTTATATCTAACCAAGCAGAAAAATAAAATGGCAAATTTAAAAATCTTTTGACAGACACCATTACTTTTCTTTTTTTTTTTTTTTTTTTTTTTTCATTTTTCTTTTATTATTCATATGTGCATACAAGGCTTGGTTCATTTCTCCCCCCTGCCCCCACCCCCTCCCTTACCACCCACTCCGCCCCCTCCCGCTCCCCCCCTCAATACCCAGCAGAAACTATTTTGCCCTTATCTCTAATTTTGTTGTAGAGAGAGTGTAAGCAATAATAGGAAGGAACAAGGGGTTTTGTTGGTTGAGATAAGGATAGCTATACAGGGCATTGACTCACATTGATTTCCTGTGTGTGGGTGTTACCTTCTAGGTTAATTCTTTTTGATCTAACCTTTTCTCTAGTTCCTGGTCCCCTTTTCCTATTGGCCTCATTTGCTTTAAGGTATCTGCTTTAGTTTCTCTGCGTTAAGGGCAACAAATGCTAGCTAGTTTTTTAGGTGTCTTACCTATCCGCACCCCTCCCTTGTGTGCTCTCGCTTTTATCATGTGCTCATAGTCCAATCCCCTTGTTGTGTTTGCCCTTGATCTAATGTCCACATATGAGGGAGAACATACGATTTTTGGTCTTTTGAGCCAGGCTAACCTCACTCAGAATGATGTTCTCCAATTCCATCCATTTACCAGCGAATGATAACATTTCGTTCTTCTTCATGGCTGCATAAAATTCCATTGTGTATAGATACCACATTTTCTTAATCCATTCGTCAGTGCTGGGACATCTTGGCTGTTTCCATAACTTGGCTATTGTGAATAGTGCCGCAATAAACATGGATGTGCAGGTGCCTCTGGAGTAACAGTCTTTTGGGTATATCCCCAAGAGTGGTATTGCTGGATCAAATGGTAGATCGATGTCCAGCTTTTTAAGTAGCCTCCAAATTTTTTTCCAGAGTGGTTGTACTAGTCTACATTCCCACCAACAGTGTAAAAGGGTTCCTTTTTCCCCGCATCCTCGCCAACACCTGTTGTTGGTGGTGTTGCTGATGATGGCTATTCTAACAGGGGTGAGGTGGAATCTTAGTGTGGTTTTAATTTGCATTTCCTTTATTGCTAGAGATGGTGAGCATTTTTTCATGTGTTTTCTGGCCATTTGAATTTCTTCTTTTGAGAAAGTTCTGTTTAGTTCACATGCCCATTTCTTTATTGGTTCATTAGTTTTGGGAGAATTTAGTTTTTTAAGTTCCCTGTATATTCTGGTTATCAGTCCTTTGTCTGATGTATAATTGGCAAATATTTTCTCCCACTCTGTGGGTGTTCTCTTCAGTTTAGAGACCATTTCTTTTGATGAACAGAAGCTTTTTAGTTTTATGAGGTCCCATTTATCTATGCTATCTCTTAGTTGCTGTGCTGCTGGGGTTTCATTGAGAAAGTTTTTACCTATACCTACTAACTCCAGAGTATTTCCTACTCTTTCTTGTATCAACTTAAGAGTTTGGGGTCTGATATTAAGATCCTTGATCCATTTTGAGTTAATCTTGGTATAGGGTGATATACATGGATCTAGTTTCAGTTTTTTGCAGACTGCTAACCAGTTTTCCCAGCAGTTTTTGTTGAAGAGGCTGCTATTTTTCCATCGTATATTTTTAGCTCCTTTGTCAAAGATAAGTTGCTCATAGTTGTGTGGCTTCATATCTGGATCCTCTATTCTGTTCCACTGGTCTTCATGTCTGTTTTTGTGCCAGTACCATGCTGTTTTTATTGTTATTGCTTTGTAATATAGTTTGAAGTCAGGTATTGTGATACCTCCTGCATTGTTCTTTTGACTGAGTATTGCCTTGGCTATTCGTGGCCTCTTGTGTTTCCATATAAATTTCACAGTAGATTTTTCAATCTCTTTAATGAATGTTATTGGAATTTTGATGGGAATTGCATTAAAGAACTATAGGCCAATCTCCTTAATGAACATTGATGCAAAAATCCTCAACAAAATAATGGCAAACCGAATTCAGCAACACATCAAAAAGATTATCCACCACGACCAGGTAGGTTTCATCCCAGGGATGCAGGGGTGGTTCAACATACGAAAATCAATAAACATAATAAACCACATTAACAGAAGCAAAGACAAAAACCACTTGATCATCTCAATAGACGCAGAAAAAGCCTTTGATAAGATCCAACATCATTTCATGATAAAAGCTCTAAGAAAACTAGGAATAGAAGGAAAGTTCCTCAACATTATAAAAGCTATATATGACAAACCTACAGCCAGCATTATACTTAATGGAGAAAAATTAAAACCGTTCCCTCTAAAATCAGGAACCAGACAAGGATGCCCACTATCTCCACTCCTATTCAACATAGTACTGGAATTCCTAGCCAGAGCAATTAGGCAAGAAGAAGGAATAAAAGGAATACAAATAGGTAAAGAAACTGTCAACATATCCCTATTTGCAGACGACATGATCCTATACCTTAAAGACCCAAAAAACTCTACTCAGAAGCTTCTAGACATCATCAATAGCTATAGCAAAGTAGCAGGATATAAAATCAACATAGAAAAATCATTAGCATTTCTATACACTAACAATGAGCAAACGGAAAAAGAATGTATGAAAACAATTCCATTTACAATAGCCTCAAAAAAAATCAAATACCTAGGTGTAAACCTAACAAAAGATGTGAAAGACCTCTACAAGGAAAACTATACACTTCTGAAGAAAGAGATTGAGGAAGACTATAGAAAGTGGAGAGATCTCCCATGCTCATGGATTGGTAGAATCAACATAGTAAAAATGTCGATACTCACCATTACTTTTCCATGAATGCGAAATTTCATAATTCAGTCTTCCAGGAGTCTGAGGCAAGAAGTCATTGAGTGTCATGGACAAGAAAAGTGTCACATTTAATTTATTTTTTGTCTATATAACTAATTGAGGCAGTAAAGATTTGACATTTACAGAGTGATCTACAAAACCAAACAACACTTATATAAAGTTTCTTTTAGCCTCTTGTTAAATGCTAAGGTCATGTTTTAAATTCAATTACATAATTAAGATATTCAACTTTGGTGCTTGTTTTAGAATCTGAGCTGAAAGTGAACAAACAAAACTACTTTGATGGCTTTTGACACCAGAGTTGTGAGCACCAGCCCCAGAATAATGCCATTTATTTATTTAAAACTTAGATTGTGGGATGTGAGGTGGGACTAGTGAGTCATTTCTAACTGAAAGCCAGGGTTGAGTTGAGTTCAATATTTTTGTCATGTGGGAACAAGAGGAAGCAGTAGAGGAAGACAGAGAAAGAGAGGAACAGTGAAAAGAATTCTCTCAGAAAAACTGAAAATTTGGAATTTTTTTCTGGTATTATATGCCAAAATGTTAGTTGACTGTTAACTCTGCTTATTTTCCCTTGTGTTGTTGGAACCTGAACCATGTGACATTGCTCCACAGATTCTTTTTCTCTGACATTTTTTATTTTCTGTGGATAAAAGCCCAAGGCCACTTTCTTGATTACAGAAACAAATACACAAACTCATAGAATCTCAGACTCCATCAAATACAGTGGGAGCAAATAATTTTGGATTAAATTAGAGTTATGTGTGTTTTTAGAATAAGCATTATTTAAAATTTTGATCACAGGATTATACTTGAATAGGCAGTTCTAGAAGAAATTATGAGTTATAATTTCTTTGTTCCTCTTTCTCAAAAATTGTAAAAATCTTTCATGATTTGTGGCCATTAACATTTTTGAAATAACTTAAAAAACATTAATCTATGGCAACAATATAGATACAGTCTTAAACAGATCCACACACACACAAAAAAGAAAAACCATTCACAAAATAATGACTCTTTGTAGCTTATGTTCATCTGCTATGGAAATTTTGGAAATGTGGTATTGCTTGGGCACTTCAAAAGCCATGATTTGGAAAAATATGGTGTGATTTGTAATTCTTTCTAATTAAAAACCGGGCAAGCCCTTAGGTGGGAGTCACAGTGAGCTGCCGAGTTTTTCCCAAGTCTAACAAAAGGGAGTAGGACTTGCCACTGCTTGTGCTTGCCGACTGTGCATTGTTAAGGAAATCACAATAAAGAGGCAAGGGGGTCAAGGAGCTCATATTTCCACTCTACATGACCCCATCTCAGACTGGGTACTCTTGTCATCTGTTTCTGAAGGTCTCTCAACACAAGGCTTGCCTCCACCCCTTTTGGGAGACTCCCATGTAGTCCACGCTGGTGATTAATGAAAGCTTCTTAAAATGCTGTGGACAAAGGGGTCCCCAGCACGAAGGCTTCACAAAAATACCTGCAGACATTACTGTCTTGAGAATATATTAGAAATAGCTGGTTTTCCACCAATTCCGTGTTTTTATGATGTATTGAATAACTTGATAAATGGTATGCCACTTTCTATTCTTGTTACAGGCTGTCACCAGAGTACTTATTTCACCCTTTGAGTTGTATAATAGTTGGTTGATGTTTATGCTATTTTTTAGTATTTCAAGGTAGAAAAAGGTGAGTGACCTTCGGACTAAATCCTGAAATGTGGCTGAGCCCACAAACAGAGGGAAATTGTAATCATGTTCTAGTAAATAAGATTTCATCATATAAAATAACTTTTATCAGAATCTGATAAATTACTAACATTTTCCTTGTGACGTTGTAGATGTCTAAATTAAAAACACACCAGAACATATTCCAAAGTTTGCGATCACCACATTCTCATTGGCTGTCTTGCTAGAGATTTCTCAAGAGATTATTTAAGACATTAATGAAAATCCAAAAGTGATTTTAAAAGATTTTTTTTTTCCCAACTCCTTAATCTCAGTGAAATTAGACATGCTGTGGGTGTTATTTTTTGTAGTGGTATAGGACAGTGAAATAAGACATAGGCCCCAGCTCTAAGAGCTACCAGGGGTCCAATTTCGGAAAACCCTAATGCCTAATGTGTAACCTACAGCCGTACTGATTAGGACAGTGGCTGGCCAATTCCACACTGTTGGCACTAATGAGCCTACAGAAAACTAGGAATTATCAGTTAAAGCTGCTGTTAAGCTTCTCCCCTTGCAGTATATCAGCTGTATGACTTTTCTTACTATCCTACAATTCACTATAGCATCTCTCGAAATAGTTGGCTTCTAGTTAACACAAATTTGTTGTAGAGCAAAAGAGGAAAGGAGAAGCCATACTTGCCTATGACTATGAGTGTAAAATGCTCTGACACCAAATTGACATTTTACGTCGGGCTTTCTCTCAAATAGCATCTTGTCGCTATCTATGTGGAGTTTTCTAGAAATGTACCTGCTAGAAAGAAGTACATCCTTTCTTCACATTTTCTGTACTTCCCAGCTTTCCAAAGCAAATGGATTCAAGTTTCTTCTTCACTGAAATACAAACCACAACTCTGAGACCACGAGACAAGCAATTCTGACCACACTAAAGAGAACAACAATAACAAAAAAAACACCCCAAACCTCCTCGCATTAAATTTGTAGGAGCAAAGCAGTCTCCTTTGTTTTATCAAAGCATTTGGCTTTCACTATAACTATTGCTATTGACAATCAATGTGCAATAATAGAAAATAGCTTTTCTGGGTAAACTGAATTGTCATTAAAGAATTGTCTTCACCTCAGATGCAATGCAAATTTGCAGGTTACTGAAAAACTGACCAAAAGCAAAAGCTAAGTCCACACACAGATACAATTAGAGGGAATAAAACAGAAAGAACAATTTTTAAATTATCTAGAAGTTCTCTTGGAGAATTTCTAAGGATTGTTAGTCAAATTTGGAGTTTCAATTTATATTTTGCATTTCCTTTGAAATGGCGGTTTGACTGCATCCAGCTAAAGGCACTGTTGTTTTTCTTTGCCACCAGCTTCCACTGTCTGTTTCTCCTGTCTCCACCTGAGTCTCTGTCTGTCTTCTTTTCCTACTGTAGGTGCCAAACTTGCTCTTTGTTCATGTGTAAAGGGTGAGTATGGTACAAATACTGTGTACATATGTATGTAAGTGGAAAAATGAGAGCTGTTGAAACTATTCCAGGAATGCCGGGAGGGATGAAGGAGAATGGTGGAGGGAGCAAATTCAATTTGATATTTTGTAAGAACTTTTGTAAATGCCACAATACACCCCCAACCAGCACAACAATAAAAAAAAAGGGGGGAAAAATAACATTACCTACGCACTTAGAACAGCACACTGAACATAGTGAGCACAGTTAGTAGAAGAGCCATTTCTAAGCATATGATCTTACAAAAGACAGGGTGAAGCTCTCCTTTTCCTTTTCCTGTTAAAAACTTTCCCTAAAAAATTTGGAGGCTACTTAAAAAGCTAGACATTGATCTACCATTTGATCCAGCAATACCACTCTTGGGGATATACCCAAAAGACTGTGACACAGGTTACTCCAGAGGCACCTGCACACCCATGTTTATTGCAGCACTATTCACAATAGCCAAGTTATGGAAACAGCCAAGATGCCCACCACTGACGAATGGATTAAGAAAATGTGGTATCTATACACAATGGAATTTTATGCAGCCATGAAGAAGAATGAATGTTATCATTCGCTGGTAAATGGATGGAATTGGAGAACATCATTCTGAGTGAGGTTAGCCTGGCCCAAAAGACCAAAAATCATATGTTCCCCCTCATATGTAGACATTAGATCAAGGGCAAACACAACAATGGGATTGGACTATCAGCACATGATAAAAGCGAGAGCACACAAGGAAGGTGGGAGGATAGGTAAGACACCTAAAAAGCTAGCTAGCATTTGTTGCCCTTAACACAGAGAAACTAAAGCAGATACCTTAAAAGCAACTGAGGCCAATAGGAAAAGGGGACCAGGAACTAGAGAAAAGGTGAGATCAAAAAGAATTAACCTAGAAGGTAACACATACGCACAGGAAATCAATGTGAGTCAACTCCCTGTATAGCTATCCTTATCTCAACCAGCAAAAACCCTTGTTCCTTCCTATTATTGCTTATACTCTCTCTACAACAAAATTAGAAATAAGGGCAAAATAGTTTCTGCTGGGTATTGAGGGGGTGGGGGGGAGAGGGAGGGGATGGAGTGGGTGGTAAGGGAGGGGATGGGGGCAGGGGGGAGAAATGACCCATGCCTTGTATGCACATATGAATAATAAAAGAAAAAAAAAGTTAATTATGGTAAGCTAAAAAAAAATTACCTAGAAGGTAAAACACACGCACAGGAAATCAATGTGAGTCAACTCCCTGTATAGCTATCCTTATCTCAACCAGCAAAAACCCTTGCTCCTTCCTATTCTTACTTATACTCTCTCTTCAACAAAATTAGAGATAAGGGCAAAATAGTTTCTGCTGGGTATCAAGGGGGTGGGAGGGAGAGGGCGGGGGTGGAGTGGGTGGTAAGGGAGGGGGTGGGGGCAGGGGGGAGAAATAACCCAAGCATTGTATGCACATATGAATAATAAAACAATAAAAAAAAACTTTCCCTGAGAGGGGGTAAACTTGTCCAAAGTACACTGTACGCAGATATGGAATCATTGCAATGAAATCCCCTCCTGTTCTTAATGTATGCTAATTCAAAGATAGAAAAAAAATTTAAACATTTCCCTGAATGAAGGCTTGGGACGTAGCTCAGTGGCAGAGCACTTGCCTAGCAAGCACAAAGCCCTGTGTTCCACCCCAGCACCGCTAACAAAAATGTTTGAGTTACCTTGTCGAGTTTCCAGTAGTAAATATCCTTTGAGTGTATACCAATAAGTAAATAAGTTTTCTCATTTGGCTGTCATTTGACTTCTATGTCTCCAAGGCTTCCATCTAGGAATTGCTCATCAACCTGTGTAAACTAAGTCTGAGGCCTAGCTTTTAGTTTTTTAGTTGAGCGGTCCTTCCAGAAAGAGGAGCAATGGTAAGAAGGAATTCACATCAGAAATACATGTCACAATTTCAATGTGACTTGCAATTTGAAAAATTACAATGTTTTCAAGGTCTTGGAACTGATTCCCTATGACACTTAGGTAAAGAGTTTGACTTTCAAACCTTACATTGAGAAATGAAATCACTGGCTTCTTAAGGAGAAGGAGCTGAAGTTTAGCAGAGAGAGAGAGAGGGAGTCAGCTGATTTATACCTCTAGAATTGATCTCTAAGGATGCCAGGGCAATGCAGTGGTCCTACAAATGTGTTTAACATTCAAAGTAAGTGTCCTATCAGTAAGCAGATACTCTTTGTTGGGCGCCTGTGTTGGCAGCCATTCACATCTCCTTTATCAGGGAAACCTGCAGTATTTGCAGGGTATAATCACTGCTTTACAGAATCAGATAAGCACCCAGAGAGATTCTAAGAAGAAATTCTCTCCCTTTATCTACGAACAGTCATCACTTTTGCTTCTAAGCACTCTTGCTTTGCACAATGTAGGTCATTAGTTTGAAAATCTGAATTAACAGAATGTTAAAAAATATGGGGGAGAAAGGTTCTTGCTAGTAACTAAACCAGAGAAAGGCACAATTTTCAACATAGGACTGTTAGCAACTGACCAGAAGATTCAATAAATGAACGTATTCCTTGAGATTGTCTTCCAATTTAAAATGCAAAATTCATGATTTCAGGTGCCAACAAGAATATCTAAAATTAAGGAACACCATGTTAATTATTTGACCAGCTACTTGATTCACCTCAGTTACAAACAAAATACCTTTCATGAACTTCACATTGGCTTTCTGCTTTGCAAACATTAGCCCCTGCTTGTCTGTTAGATTTTATCACATATGCATCGCTGCACCATGTTATAAACAGGAGCTTCCCAATCAAGAGACCCAAGGTAGTATCACATAGTGTTCCATTACTCTCGATGAATTAGTACCTAGGGGAGGCAAAACAGAAAGTTAGTAAGGATTACTAGAATTTTTGAATAAGCCTTCTCTTCTTTTTCACTCTGACCCAGCTTCTATGTGTTAACCTTCAAATTATGTTAGCATGGTTTATTTTTGTTTGGTTGGTTTTGGTGCTGAATTATTAAAATTGGTATATTTTTTGTTATCTAGATAACAGATTATTGATGATGGTTTCATGATTTTACTGAAAGCCACAGCATATTTGAATTTCTAAACTTCAGTACCACTGCAACTTAAATTCCAAACAGATAACAGGTGATATCATTTGTTAAAAAATATTCCATTTTTATAGGCATATTGGCTTAGTAGCTTTCCTGAGTATGGCAGAGGACCCCTAAACCATTGTTAAGGCTTTTGGGAGTTGATAAGGGGCATTAAGAAACTCTTACAAAGATGTTTTCTGTCACTCAAAGACTGTATGATGTTATATAAGTTGCTTGGTCTTATAAAACACATTTGTATCTAGAAAATAAAGCACTGGAGTCTGATGATTTTGCACAAGTGTCGTAAGAGACACTTCTGATGGACAAGAATCCTGAAGCAGAAGCTCTGGCTTGTCTGCAACTTCATAGGTGAGAGTGGAAGACAGATGGGCTTGAGGATGAAGCACTTTATGTCATAAAGGGCCTCAGCTATGAAATGAGGCCCAAAACCCACCATCCCCATGAAGTCATCTCCCAAACCATGTTTGGCTTTTTAACTGCAATCTCCTTGCTGAGGCCTCCAATTCAGTAAGAGCTCCTGCAAAGTGCTCATAAAATGCATAGAATCAATGTACTTCTGGAAGCATTTTAAAGGATTAGGTAGGAGACACTAGCTGCCATGGTCTAGACCTTCACTGAAATAAGGAAACTTTATTTATCACTTGGAAATAGAGTTACCTTCTGAAAGTACTTTCTTGGTGGTAGAAAATCGCTTAGAAAACCAACAATATTCCAAAATAGTAAAACATTTCTGTCCACATGTCATCTATTTATTTCCTTGTTAATAAGTCCTTCGCTTATGTCACGACTGGCTCTCACACTAATAGTGAAATTGTTTTCAGAACTTAATTCATCCGAGCCACTCCAATGTAATCTTCTGATCCCCAGGTCCTTCAGTTAGCTATGGAACTATAGTTCTTGGTGAAGTGAAAAGTATTATACACAGAGTTGCTATAAATAACGGCACATTGAGAGGAATGTGAGCCATAAACAGAAAGAATATAATACAAAAGGCAGTTTCAAACATATGTTGCTTTATTTCTGTTCAAATAGTCTGGATAGCCTGTTAAGATGCTCCAACTTCCTGTAATAGAGACTGAAACGAACATTTTTCTAAAAAATGTGTCCCTCTTGGTTATTTAATGTAGCAGAACAATAGCAAAATAAAATGCCAGCAGAATATCTGATAATTTTTTATTGAGGAAACAGGGAAGTTAGGATGAAATGTGGGACTCTTCAAGTTACAGTGTTCAGGCCCACCTAAAGATTCTCTACCATTTATCAAACAATCTCTTCCATTTTCAAAAGCTCTCTAAAGACCTCCTGGGAATATAGACAAAGGCCATATTGTATCCTTGGCTGAAGCTTGTTAAGTGGCTCATGAATAATACTAAGTGCATCCTCCTCATAAATCGCCTTGATGTAGAATGACTGCTACCCAGCCTCAAACTTCACTGGCATCCATCATAAACTAGGGATGGGAGGTGTGCAACCTGCATCCCAATAACTATTTCCAGCCTCTCATCCATGGCTTCTCTTGAACCCTGGAAGTCAGAGAAAAGAGAAATGCTGGCACTTTCTTTTTTCACTGCTTCTTTTTTTCCCTTAGTGCAATAAGTTGAGAACACTTGTAATATTCCTTGGACTGTTCTTTCAGAACAGTAGTTTAAGGTTATGAATCTTTGGAAGTTACATTTGCAATAACATTTCATTCGGAGTAACTAGAAAAAAACTGTATTGTGAAAACTTATTTCAGAGATTCTGGTCTTTCTTTTCCCTTCCCTTCCCTTCCCTTCCCTTCCCCCTTCCTTTCCTTTTTTTCCCCTGACTCTCTTTAAGAGGAAATGACAAACAATCCCCTTAAATTCCTGTATATAGAAGTATTCTTTCTAATGAATAACCTATTTCTGATGCTGTGTTTGTGCTGAAAAAGTAAGTGGTTCCATTTAGGACCGAATATATCCCAATGATATTTCCTATAGCGAGGAAGAGGAAGTCTAAGGAAAACTTACTTCAGAGTCCCTCTGTGATCAGCAGAATTTAATGGTAAGTTTAGTGTCATTTAGAGGAAGCATTGCTCACCTTTTTTCTTTCTAATATATTTATCATGTAAAGTTGTATAGTAACAGGGCAAGAACCTATTTAATGTCTCACAATGGACTCTTGACTTTCAAGATAAGCACAAACAATGTAGTACACGGTTGATAGACTGAAGAAGTGAAGAACTATGTAAGACTGTGTTCCATCCACTGTCCTGTGATTCAAATCTACTAGGGAAATATTTTAACATACATGGTAGGAATTCAGTTCTCTCCTCATTCTTTCTGGGAACTATAGATAAAGTTAAATTTGCTTTTCAGTTGTTAATGCTTGTATACAGAATATGGCTCACTGAATGGCTCAGACTTAATACTTCTTCAGAGTGAATATAAATCAAGATGTGGCTATTTATTTAGATAGCCTCCAGTTGTATATGCATATAAATTTTATTTAACTCTTCTAGAAGCCAGTTAATATGGTTTATCTTCTTGTCGATGTCCTAGGTGATATTTTAGAGTAAAAAAAAAACATCAAAAATAGCATGTTCTTATTGTAGTAACTTAAAATGATAAACAAGGAATTGCTGGTATAGACTAAGAAAATTACAATGAGGGTTATTTTTTAGCTAGTGTTTCCAGATCTACGGTTTAGAAGAAATTATTTAAGAACACACTTGAAACATGATAATGCTGTGTTATTACTATTATTATGTATATACCAAGAGAATTTATGAATGCTAATGATTAATACAGTGTTTATTTGAATAAGTGGTTATTAAAGGGAAAATTCTTAATTTAAGTGAAAACAATTTTTTGGCATTTCCCCTTACACTGGCCATGGATAGTTTAGTACTTAATTTGAGTTACAAATCTTTTGTGTTTACATACATCTATATAAGAAAAATATGTTTGAGAAGATTGAATGCTCCTATGCTGGGTCAAATATTTTATAGAATCATAAATTTAAGAGGCATAATTATCCCTGCAACCTACTCCCTTCCCCCAAATCCTGCTCAGGGGACGTTTTCCAAGTTATGCTCAGGGGTAATGGAGGTCATATTTTGCACCATTGGCCAAGTATGTCAAATTTGACATACAATGTCAGCTGCATTCCAAAAGACTATGCTGTTGATACAGCTGTAGCAGAAAATGCATTTCTTTGGACAGAAGCAATTGTTTCTTTATTGACCATCACCAAACTGTGAGGGACCATCTACTCTCTCCCTATGAACTTGGAGTATGTGCAGCACATATTATCAAAATACTCAATGAACTATTTTCTTACTGTATTAAAAGTATTTGGGTGCATGCATGAGTATGCACAACTAGGTGTCTATTTGCTTTATAACCTCTAGTTATTTGTCTGGAAGTTGTAACAATGCCATTAAGAGCCCTCTAACAGGACAGTGTTTATTTTCCACTAATAATGTCTAGTAACTGAAACTTAGAAAATTCCCCCTCTTCCAGACCAGGAGATGGCTTTTTTTTCCTATGAAAGATAAGATAGCAAATATTGTAGGATTTGAGAGGTATATAACTCCTGTTGCAACCATAACTCTGTTGTTGATGCACAAAAGCAGACAATAACAATAATAAAAGATAGAAGAGGGCTCTGTTTCAATAAAAGTTTGTCAACAATGAAACCTGAATTACGTACAGTTTTCACAGGTCACAGAATAGTTTACTTTGCTTTCAGTGTTTTACAATTATTTCAAAACATGAAAACTATTCTTAGTTTGTAGGCCTTATAAAAGAGGAGCAGAACTGGATTTGGTCAGCATGTCAGAGTTTACCAACGTCTGTTCCAGAGGGGTATTTGGTAGACATTTTACTGTACAATTCAGGTCATTGCATGTAAATTTTCTTGTAAGATTTTGTTCCTTTTAAAGAATAGATGTCTTGAAATGCATACAATAAATATACAGACCTTATATACTTTCAAGTCTTCCTTTTCCTAGGAAAGTTAATAATAAGTTTGCTTTTCCCTTTGGTCTTAATGATGCAGAGTGGCTTCTTTTGATGGTGCCTTATGTTTTGCATTCCTTCCAATAGATACACTCCAGCGGCATCCCTTTATCTAAAGAAGATAGCCAACATTTCAACAACTTGGGTGATCTTGACACAAAGCTGTTAGTAGCATCAGGGGACATGTCTATTGCTCTTTATTGATTTAATAATTTTATATGGTTTTTATTGCATTCATATTTCAATAAGTAAGGATTTAGCTCATCTAAACTACCCTTACCTCCTCCCTTCCTGATTTTGACATATAATTGTTTTTGTTTTTTCCAGTTGTTACTTTTGTAACCTTACAAAATTGTGTTACATCTTCATTTCTTATTCAATGAACTATAGATGCTCTCTGTACTCTATTTTTCTTGTTTGTTTGTTTTTGTTGTTTTCTTTCTTTTTTTATTCACATGTGCATACAATGTTTGGGACATTCCCCCCCACTCCCTTCCTTAACCCCCCACCCCCTCGATACCCAGGTGAAACTCTTTTGCCCTTATCTCTAATTTTGTTGAAGGGAGAGTATAAGCAATAACAGGAAGGAACAAGGGTTTTTGCTGGTTGAGATAAAGATAGCTATACAGGGAGTTGACTCACATTGATTTCCTGTGCGTATGTGTTACCTTCTAGGTTAATTCTTCTTGAACTGACCTTCTCTCTAGTTCCTGGTCCCCTTTTCCTATTGGCCTCAGTTGCTTTAAAGTATCTGCTTTAGTTTCTCTGCTGTGAGGGCAACAAATGCTAGCTAGTTTTTTAGGTGTCTTACCTATCCTCACCCCTCCCTTGTGTGCTAAAGCTTTTATCATGTGCTCAAAGTCCAATCCCCTTGTTGTGTTTGCCCTTGATCTAATGTCCACATATGAGGGAGAACATACGATTTTTGGTCTTTTGGGCCAGGCTAACCTCACTCAGAATGATGTTCTCCAATTCCATCCATTTACCAGCAAATGATAACATTTCATTCCTCTTCATGGCTGCATAAAATTCCATTGTGTATAAATACCGCATTTTCTTAATTCATTCGTCAGTAGTGGGGCGTCTTGGCTGTTTCCATAACTTGGCTATTGTTAATAGTGCCTCAATAAACATGGGTGTGCAGGTGCCTCTGGAGTAACCTGTGTCACAGTCTTTTGGGTATATCCCCAAGAGTGGTATTGCTGGATCAAATGGTAGATCAATGTCCAGCTTTTTAAGTAGCCTCCAAATTTTTTTCCAGAGTGGTTGTACTAGTCTACATTCCCACCAACAGTGTAAGAGGGTTCCTTTTCTCCCGAATCCTCGCCAACCCCTGTTGTTGGTGGTGTTGCTGATGATGGCTATTCTAACAGGGGTGAGGTGGAATCTTAGTGTGTTTTTAAGTTGCATTTCCTTTGTTGCTAGAGATTGTGAGCATTTTTTCATGTGTTTTTTGGCCATTTGAATTTCCTCTTTTGAGAAAGTTCTGTTTAGTTCACATGCCCATTTCTTTATTGGTTCATTAGTTTTGGGAGAATTTAGTTTTTTAAGTTCCCTATATATTCTGGTTATCAGTCCTTTGTCTGATGTGTAGCTGACAAATATTTTCTCCCACTCTGTGGGTGTTCTTTTCAGTTTAGAGACCATTTCTTTTGATGAACAGAAGCTTTTAGTTTTATGAGGACCCATTTATCTATGCTATCTCTTAGTTGCTGTGCTGCTGGGGTTCCATTGAGAAAGTTTTTACCTATACCTACTAACTCCAGAGTATTTCCTACTCTTTCCTGTATCAACCTTAGAGTTTGGGTTCTGATATTAAGATCCTTGATCCATTTTGAGTTAATATTGGTATAGGGTGATATACATGGATCTATTTTCAGTTTTTTACAGACTGCTAACCAGTTTTCCCAGCAGTTTTTGTTGAAGAGGCTGCTATTTCTCCATTGCATATTTTTAGCTCCTTTGTCAAAGAGAAGTTGGTTATCGTTGTGTGGCTTCATATCTGGATCCTCTAATCTGTTCCACTGGTCTTCATGTCTGTTTTTGTGCCAGTACCATGCTGTTTTTATCGTTATTGCTTTGCAATATAGTTTGAAGTCAGGTATTGTGATACCTCCAGCATTGTTCTTTTGACTGAGAATTGCCTTGGCTATTCATGGCCTCTTGTGTTTCCAAATAAATTTCACGGTAGATTTTTCAATCTCTTTAATGAATGTCATTGGAATTTTGATGGGAATTGCATTAAACATGTAGATTACTTTTGGGAGTATAGACAATTCTACCAATCCATGAGCATGGGAGCTCTCTCCACTTTCATAAGTCTTCCTCAATCTCTTTCTTCAGAAGTTTATAGTTTTCCTTGTAGAGGTCATTCACATCTTTTGTTAGGTTTACACCTAGGTATTTGATTTTTTTTTAGGCCATTGTAAATGGAATTGTTTTCATACATTCTTTCTCAGTTTGCTCATTGTTAGTGTATAGAAATGCTAATGATTTTTCTATGTTGATTTTATATCCTGCTACCTTGCTATAGCTATTGATGATGTCTAGGAGCTTTTGAGTAGAGTTTTTTGGGTCTTTAAGGTATAGGATCATGTCGTCTGCAAATAGGGATATTTTGACAGTTTCTTTACCTATTTGTATTCCTTTTATTCCTTCTTCTTGCCTAATTGCTCTGGCTAGGAATTCCAGTACTTTGTTGAATAGGAGTGGGGATAGCGGGCATCCTTGTCTGGTTCCTGATTTTAGAGGGAATGGTTTCAGTTTTTCTTCATTAAGTATAATGCTGGCTGTAGGTTTGTCATATATAGCTTTTATAATGTTGAGGTACTTTCCTTCTATTCCTAGTTTTCTTAGAGCTTTTATCATGAAATGGTGTTGGATCTTATCAAAGGCTTTTTCTGTACCTATTGAGATGATCAAGTGGTTTTTGTCTTTGCTCCTGTTAATGTGGCTTATTACGTTTATTGATTTCCATATGTTGAACTACCCCTGCAATCCTGGGATGGAGCCTACTTGGTCATGGTGAATGATCTTTTTGATGTGTTGTTGAATTCATTTTGCCATTATTTTGTTGAGGATTTTTGCATCAATGTTCATTAAGGAGATTGGCCTATAGTTCTCCTTTTTGGAGGTGTCTTTGCCTGGTTTTAGGATAAGTGTAATGCTGGCTTCATAAAATGTGTTTGGCAGTTTTCCTTCCCTTTCTATTTCATGGAACAGTTTAAGGAGGGTTGGTATCAGTTCTTCTTTAAAGGTCTGATAGAATTCAGCAGAGAATCCATCAGGTCCTGGACTTGTCTTTTTGGGGAAACTCTTGATTCCTGCTTCAATTTCATTTTGTGTTATAGATCTCTTCAGTTTATTAATAGCCTCTTGGTTCAGTTTTGGATGATCAAATGTATCTAGAATTCTGTCCATTTCTTTAAGATTTTCAAATTTATTTGAATATAGGTTCTTGAAGTAGTCTCTGATGATTTCCTGGACTTCCATGGTGTTTGTTGTTATCTCCCCTTTTGCATTCCTGATTCTACTAATTTGGGTTTTTTCTCTCCTCATTTTAGTCAGGTTTGCCAGAGGTCTGTCAATCTTGTTTATTTTTTCAAAGAACCAACCTTTTGTTTCATTAATTCTTTGTATGATTTTTTTGCTTTCTATTTCATTGATTTCAGCTCTTATTTTTAATATTTGTCTCCTATTTGTTTTGGGATTTGCTTGTTCTTGTTTTTATGGAGTTTGAGATGTATCACAAATCAAATGACACAAATCAATGTGTCATTGATTTGGGATCTTTCAGTCTTTTTAATATATGCACTCATGGCTATAAACTTTCCTCTCAGGACTGCCTTTGCTGTGTCCCATAGGTTCCAGTAGGTTGTGTTTTCATTTTCATTGACTTCCAGGAACCTTTTAATTTCCTCTTTTGTTTCATTGATGATCCATTGTTCATTAAGTAATGAGTTATTTAGTTTCCAGCTGTTTGCATGTTTTTTGTCTTTACTTTTGTTGTCGAGTTCTAGTTTTACTGCATTGTTATCAGACAGAATGCATGGTATAATTTCTATTTTCTTATATTTGCTGAGGCTTGCTTTGTGCCCTAGGATATGATGTACTTTGGAGTAGGTTCCATGGGCTGCTGAGAAGAATGTATATTGTGTAGGAGTTGGATGAAACATTCTGTAGACATCAAATAGGTCAATTTGCTCCATTGTATATTTTAAATGTAGGATTTTTGTATTGATATTTTGTTTGGATGACCTATCTATTGATGATAATGGGGTGGGGTATTAAAGTCTCCCACAACCACTGTTTTGGAGTTAATATATGCTTTTAGGTCCTTCAGGGTATGTTTGATGAAATTGGGTGCATTGACATTGGGTGCATATAGGTTGTAATTGCTATTTTCTTTTGGTCTATTTCCCCTTTTATTAGTATGGAATGTCCTTCTTTATCTCATTTGATCAATGTAGGTTTGAAGTCTACTTTGTCAGAGATAAGTATTGCTACTCCTGCCTGGTTTAAGGGGCCATTGGCTTGGTAAATCTTCTTCTAACCTTTCATCCTAAGCCTATGCTTATTTCTGTCGGTGAGATGGGTCTCCTGTAAGCAACAAATTGTTGGATCTTCCTTTTTAATCCATTTCATCAAGCGATGCCTTTTGATGGGTGAATTAAGTCCATTAACATTAAGCGTTAGTACTGATAGGTATGTGGTGATTCCTGTCATTTAGTTGTCTTAGTTGTTTGAAGGTTTGATTGTGTGTACCTAAGTTGACGTTTCTCTCTACATTCTTGCTTTTTCTTTTCCTGTGGTTTGGTGCTGCCTGCCCTTTCATGGTTATGTTGGGTTTCACTTTCTGTGTGCAGAATCCCTTGAAGAATGTTTTGTAGTGGTGGCTTGGTGGTCACATATTGTTTTAGTTTCTGCTTATTATGGAAGACTTTTATTGCTCCATCTATTTTGAATGATAGTTTTGCTGGGTTAGAGTATCCTGGGATTGAAGTTATTTTCCTTCAGTGACCGGAAGATCTCACCCCACGCTCTTCTTGCTTTTAATGTTTCTGTTGAGAAGTCTGCTGTGATTTTGATGGGTTTACCTTTGTATGTTATTTGTTTTTTCTCTCTTACAGCCTTCAATATTCTTTCTCTAGTTTCTGTACGTGTTGTTTTAATGATAATATTTTGTGGGGTAGTTCTATTTTGATCTGGTCTGTTTGGTGTCCTGGAGGCCCCTTGCATCTGTATGGGAATAGATTTGTCTAGATTTGGGAAATTTTCTGTTATTATTTTGTTGAATATATTACGCATTCCATTTGCTTGCACCTCCTCTCCTTCTTCAATGCCCACGATTCTCAGGTTTGGTCTTTTGATGGAGATGGTGAGTTCTTGCATTTTCTTTTCACAGGTCTTGAGTTGTTTAACTAATAGTTCTTGGTTTTTCCTTTAATTACCATTTCATCTCCAAGTTCTGAGATTCTGTCTTCTGTTTGTTCTAGTCTGCTGGATTAGCCTTCCGTTTTGTTTTGCAGTTCTGTGTCGTTCTTTTTTCTGAGATTTTCCATATCCTGAGTCACTTCCTCTTTAATATTGTCTATTTTTGTCCTCAGTGCATTTATCTCTTTATTAATTGTGTTCTTTGTTTCACTTTGGTGTTTATACAGTGCTTTTATGGTTTCTTTTATTTATTCTTGTGCTTTTTCAAATTCTCTATTTTTGTTGTCTTGGAATTTCTTGAGTGTTTCCTGCATGTTTTGGTTGACCCTATCCAGCATCATCTCTATAAAATTCTCATTGATTACCTGTAGCACTTCTTCTTTTAGATTGTTCTTGTGGGCTTCATTGGGTTCTTTGGTACAGTTTATCTTCATTTTATTGGAGTCTGGATCTGAGTATCTGTTTTCTTCATTTCCCTCTAGTTCCTGTACTAATTTTTTGCTGTGTGGAAACTGGTTTCCCTGTTTTTTCTGTCTTCCCATCATTGCCCTTGGTGTTGTTATTGTCCCTGTACTGTGTGCAATTAAGTATTTTCTAGTTTGTAATATTAACAATGGCCATATTTAGAATGGAAGGGTGAGAGGAGATGGGAAGCAAAGAAGTTAAAGAAAAAGGGATAAACAAATAAACAAACAAGAAGAAAAAACACAACATACAAACAAACAAAAAAGTTTCAATGATATAGACAGGGAGAGATTGTGTACTTGTTAACAGTAAGCTAAATAGGCATTAGAGAGACACAGAGAAGATTGAAAATAAAAATAAAATCTCCAAGTTCAAATGCAATAAAGTTTCAGTCTTAATAATTTTGGTGTTAGTTCCTCAGCCTCCAATCCTGGAGATGGTGTCACAGAAGTAGTTCTGTCACTGTCTCATCAAAGGGGAAAAAAACTAAAAAAACCAAAAGAAAACAAAACAACACAAAACAAACAAATCCCACAAAAGTCCCAAGTTCAAATGCAATACAGTTTCAGTAAGTTTTTCAGCTTGCAGGTGTAGTTTGGTTGTTCTCTCATCAAAGGTAGGGAGAAAAAAAAAAAGAGTCTGGAGACAATTCTGTGCATGGCTATCTGAGGCTGTGCCTCATCTGCCCGCTGCTGTCAGCCCGCTGTTGCTGGTGACGTTATTTATGCAGATCTCTGGGGTGAGCTTAACACTCACCTGGTCCTGCAGGCTTTGTTTACTCAGAGTTCTCCTGTGCAGGAGCCTCTGCTACAGGCTTTCCCCTTTCCAAGCACTGGGAAAGGTGACACTGCACCTGCATTCTCAGGCTGGCATGTTTATTTACAGGTCACATGGGAAATGGGTCTTCCCCCCTCTCCTGTGGAGTTTTCCTCCCTCCGCACTCTCACAAGCTTTCCTGCTCCTGATTGCTGGGTGTGTGCCGCTACTCCTGTCTTCTCCGACCAGCTTGTTTATTTACAGTTCTGTGAGGGATTTCCCCTCCCCCCACTTCGGCGCTCAGGGCACCCCGCCCTCTTTGCTATGTGTCTTTTTTATTGTTATTGCTTATTATTTAGTTTTTTATCTTTTTTCCCTGGGTGTGGGTCGGTCTGTCCAGGGGGATATGCTGATCTGGCCCAGGGTTGTCTGTGGGAGTACCACAGATCGCTTAGCTCACCCTGTCTGAGTCTTCCCAAGCCATCTGGGCGCGGGTGACTGGCAGCCCAGGTGCCTTCTTGATTTCTCCATTTAACGTGAAGTGGAGATGCTCTGCGCAGGCTGGAGGTGTGGAGGAGTCAAAGTTTTGCCTCTTCTTGGTGGTTTTTCCTGTAAGGTGTATCTCCAGCATCTCTCCAAGATTTTTCTTTAGGAGGCACGTTTTCTGCTTCCTCCCTCTAGCCACTGTCTTGGAATCTGCCCTCTATTTTTCAAGTCAAGAAGTTCTTACACCCTGATCTGTAGCCATTATTTATTTATTTATTATTTTAAAAATTATTAGTTACTATAGTTATTATTAGTTATTTTTGTAATCTGCACATTGAAATACAACATTGAAATGCAATTGCATCAAAATCCAATCACTTCAAATTCAATTACATTGAAATTCATCTATATCAAAATCTAACTACATAAAAGTCCAAAACCTAACTTATTAAGATAGTAAGAGCATTTTAATGTAGTCTCACCTCCTCACCAACAGAAGCACAATTGAGCTACTATTTAGTCATTTAATTTGTTTTGATTGATTTGCCTACCAATCTAGACCCTTGCAAATACAAAATGTCTGATTCTTATTCTGTACCTTCTTTATAATATCGAAAGCAAGAGCTTTATTTATTGTTTAAAAGGTATTTGACTCAAGATGCTTTTTAGATTCTATTTCCTTAAAAAAACACAATGTAAAAAAAATTACACACAGATACAGAGAGAATACTAACACACAGGGCTGAGGGTGCTGCTCAGTTGTAGAGTGCTTGGTCAGGCATGCACATGGTCTCTGGTTCCAACCTCAGCACCAACCAACCAACAAACAAAGCAAAAACAACACACAAAAGTCAAATCTGTTAGAATAGCTATCATCAAAAACACCACCACCAACAGGTGTTGGCGAGGATGTGGCAAAAAAGGACCCTGGTACACTGCTGGTGGGAATGCAAGCTAGTGCAACCTCTCTGGAAAACAATATGGAGGCTTCTTAAAAATCTAAACATAGATCTGCCATATGATCCAGAAATCTCACTCTTGGGGATATACCTGAAGGAATGCAACACAGGTTACTCCAGAGGCACCTGCACACCCATGTTTATTGCAGTGCTATTCACAATAGCCAAGTTATGGAAACAACCAAGATGCCACACTACTGATGAATGGGTAAAGAAAATGTGGTATTTATGCACAGTGGAATTTTACTTAGCCATGAAGAAGAATGAAATCACATCATTTGCAAGTAAATGGATGGAATTGGAGAAATCATTCTGAGCGAGGTTAGCCAGGCTCAGAAGACCAAAAATCATATGTTCTCCCTCATATGTGTACTTTAGATCTAAGACAAATACAGTAATGTTGATGGACTTGGGTCACATGACAAGGGGAGAGCACATACAGGAGGTATGGGGATAGGTAGGAAACCCAAAACAGAAGCATTTTATGTCCCCACTCCAGAGGAACTAATACAGAAACTTTAAAGCGATAGAGGTCAACATGAGAAGGGGATCAGGAACCAATGTAAAGATCAGTTAGAGATGAATCAACTTGGATTGTGACACATTTGTACATGGAAGCAATGCTAGGAATCTCTCTGTATAGCTATCCTTAACTCAATTAGCAAAAAAGCCTTTTTTTTTCTTATCATGCTTATGTCATCTCTTCAACAAAATTAGAGATAAGGGCTCAACAAGATCTGCCTAAAAGTGTGGGGGGGGTGTGAAGGGAAGAGGGAGGGGGTGGGGTGCAGGGGGGAGAAATAGCCCAAACAATGTATGCACATGTATGTGAATAAATGAATTTTTAAAACCCCTTAAAATAGAACTTAAAGAAATTCAAATCTGTCTTTTAAAAAGCATGTACTTAAAATTTTTTTTTCAAATATCTTGCATTTTGTATTTGGTTTTGCAACAATATTGATGATAGCTACTTGTGCTGGACTCCATATTTACTTTTTGTTTTAACACTACTTCTCAGGACTTTTACATTGTAGCCTCTTATTCTTGAGCTGTTGATTTTTACTCATCTTTCATTGTCTGGAATGACATCTCTGAGAAGCTTTGTGAGGATGGATAGATAAACAGTTATAACTTGAATTAAAATCTGGTGTATATGAGAGTGTCTCTATTTTAAATAAAATTATATGTGTATATATGCACATATATACACATGAGTCCTTTGTCCTCAGCCTCCATAGAAACTGATTAGTTTGTCTTTTGGCATTTAATATTTTAAGTGAACTTCTTTGAAAATTAACCCAACTATATGAAAATGCACAAATTAGGACTTGATAAAGATTCATAGGCTCCCTGGTTTTTTACTATGTGTAAATGGAATTATACTGTACATGTTCTACTGTGTCTGATTTCTTAAACTCAGTAACATGCTTTTGAGATCATCTTATGTTGCAAGATTTGCTGTGGTTGATTGTTCTTGTTACTGTGTGATATTTCATTGTACGAAAAGACTGTATCATAGTTTATTTTACCACTATAGTGTTAACAGACACTAACTGTTAAGAGTTACAAACAGTGCCACTCTAAGCATTCTCAAACATCTTTGTTTCACCTGTGCAAATATTTCTGCTGTGTATACATCAAGGAGTAGAATCTCAGTGTCATAGGATGTATGTTTTTCATCTTATATATGGATTATAAGTTTAATATAAATTTATATTTCCATCTGCAGCTCACTGGAGTTCCAGCTCCTCCATATTTCATCAGTACTTTTATTGACAGTCATTTTAGGTAAGGTATATAGTATATTTCACCGAGCTTTAAGTTAAGTGAGCTTTTGCTTCTCTATTAGAGCAATCTTTCTTTATTCTTACCCAAAGTTTTGTGAACTTTTGTTATAGCCTGAGCCTCCCTCCCTTCTTCCCTCCCTTCCTTCTTCCCAATACTTAACTAAAATACACCTGAGATTTGATTTGTCTCTGTAATTGCTATATAATAATCCTAGATTTGTTTTTTTTTTACATTTTAATAGCATATTCATTGTACAAAGAGCTTTTGCTATAATACTTCCATATATGCATACATTGTACTGTCATCAAATTCAACCTTTTATCACTCTTCTTCATCCTTCCTATTCCCTAATAATCCTGTATTTGATTGAGAATCTATCAATGAATCCTGTAGTGTCTGAAACTTTAAAAAATGAGATGGAGGTACTGCGATGGTGTCTTATCTCTTACTGGGGACACTTGAAGGTACACTTCCCAGAATTACATTTCCAGCACTTTCCAAAGCACCTTCATTTTATGAAAAGAAATAGATTGAGCATACAATGGTTTGTCCTTTCCTACTATGGTTTGGAAATTATTTATCCTTTAAAGATTTGTGTGTTGGAGTCTTGGTGCCTAGTGTGACAATGGATCTCTAAGAGGTGGAGGTGAATGGAAGATCAGTCAGTCACTGAGGTTGTACCCTCAGGAAGGATTGTGGGACCACAGTCTCTCTCTGTTTCCTATTTCAAGGTGTGATCTGCTCTCATGTGTGCTCTTTCTGTTGCCATGTGCACTGAGGCCCTTGCCACAGTCCATGCTACACTGTTTGGACTTTCAGCCTCCAATACGGTGAGCTACACAAGCATCATTTTCTTCACAAGTAGCCTACCCCAGGCATTCTGCTATAATAATAAAAATGGACTAATATATTCCCTGGCACAGAAGGCCATAAAAATGAAGGTTCATATTGTTTTCCTTTGCTGATACCAATTTATTTCCTCATCTGTTTCCTTCTGCTTGAACATGCATATTATTCACAGAACCACAATGAATGAAGACTATGACTAAATTTTCTATAAGACTTCAACAGCACAAACCTCACAGCAATCAGAAGAGGGAATTCAAAGGGAAAACAGGAGCTCATATCACATGGGTATGAAACCCATCATTGTTTCAGAACATGGAAGGTTTCAAAATATATAATGTGGTCTTGGCATATGTAGGGATTATTAACAGCTTCTGTGGCCTTGGGAACCAGTGCCCAAGACTCCTAGTGGGGAGCTGTAGTGTCCACACCATACCTGTTGGAGCTTTGGCAGATACAGTGCTCCCAACTCGATGTAGACCTTGGTGAGCATCACCAACTTTTGAACCAGCTTCATTGCCTTCAGCATCTTCATTCTTGGCCACAGGTGAGAAATCAGCCCCCAGATGTAAGCAAGAATGGGTCATAATGCCACCCAAGATATAAGAGATGCACTTTGAGAACTCTATGAATAAATAACTGGTGATTTGAAGACAGACTGTGAACTTCAACAAAGTATAGTGTATATAGTCTGAACAATATAGCTCATTCTTTTACTCATTTGACCTTGGCTTTTGTGACCCCTTGCTGGATGAGCCTCAAGAAACACAAGGCATACTTTGTAAAGACCCCATTTGTTTATATTTAGGATTTGATACACTTGAAATACACAGACGATGTCAGGTTTGCAATACTTTCTGTTTGAACTTATTCTCCACTATTTTGAAGGTTTAGCTTTCCATTTTGGGGATCTCTTTTTATGGACTAGCTCAGCTTCAAATATGCAAAGTTGGATGTAACATCTAGAGTAGATTCAAGTCTTATTGTCACAAAGATCTTTAGCCATTTCATTAGCATGCTTCAAATATTTAGGATTAGATTATGCAGAACATTGACCAAAGGCTAAATTCATTATTTCATATGACACTATTATGTCAAGGTAACCACATAGATCCAAATTGGCTATCTAGATTATCATAAAACACAGTAAACTTCCAGAAATAAAGTGATGGATTATAAAAGTAGAAATTTATTAGCAGTAACTTATACATAGGATTATTTAATCAGTTATATTACTTTTTAAGATTTGGAAGAATCTTTATGTATTTCCATATATGTTTTTAGGGTAGTATGTATTTTTCTAGTTTGTAATAAGGGCATTAAAACCCCCAAAGAGGCACAAATATGTGAATTTCATGAGACTCTTTTTCTAGGAAGAAGCCATCAATAATTAATATGTCAATTTTCCAGAAATAAACACAGTGCTAACCACAGCTTTCAAAAATAACCAAAGATTTCCATACTTCAGAGCATAACTCTGCTTATGCCAGAGAAATACAGAGGAATACTGCAGCAGCCTGGGGACTAGCTTTTGCTGGTTTTGATGAAAATTAGTGTGATGTGATGCACAGATGAAAGAGCAAATGGGGTTTCTCTACTTGATGAAAGCAGTGAAATCCGAAATTATACACAGCAGGTACAGATAGAAGATACTGCACAGATTTCAAAAGATATCTCACATAGTTTTTAGGCTGAAATATTCGTTTTATCTTTTCACCTCTCAGCCTTTTTTGGAGGAGAGGAAGAATAGAAAGTGAGGACATTAGGATAAGTAAGGAGAACTTATTTTGTAGGGAAAGGCAAATGATGAAAAGACAAGCATGCATTCTGTTGCCTACTCCCCATTCACCCATTCACCCATTCATTAGGAAAATATTTACTGAGTGCCTACTAAGTGCTGGGCACTGTGTCACAGTGGGTTTCTGATGTTCCTCACATGGGTAAGACAGAATTGTATGATCATGATTAATTGTAAGCAATATTGAGAAGCAAGCAAATCTGCCATCACTCTGGTTCTCTCTCTCTCTCTCTTTCTCTCTCTCTTCCTCCCTTTCTTTCCCTTGCTCTCACCCTCCCTCCCTCTCTCCTATCTCTTTTTCTCTCTCAACTTTGCATCTTCCATTTTCAGACTTGTCATTTATTGATTCCACTAGCTAACATGTTGCTCTTTGTTGTCACTCATGTCTTCTGAATCAAATGTGTATGGAATGCTGTGAGACAGTGTGTGTGCTTGAGTGTGGATGTACATGTGGATGTATGTAAGCATGTGCACAGAGAGGCATTTTGGACTGAGAATTCTACTTGGAGGCCAGCAAATCACACCATCATGACACAATCTCAGATCCATGTACTCTTCTTTGACATCCTTGGGAACAAAACACTGTTATATTTCTTTGGTTTTTCTGTGGCATAGTCTCAATAAACCTTTCTAGCATAGGTTAGAATTTTTACTCATTCATTCAAAATTTGAGTACATACTATGAGCTATCCTAAGCATTTGGGACATAGGAATGATCAAATAGACAAAAGAAAAATCCATGCCCTCATGGCATTTGTATTCTGGTGCCTCCAACATCAAGACAACATAAAAATTCCATAGTATACAAGAATGTAATAATTTCCAAGAAAAGTACAAAAGAGTAGAGCAGCAAAAGGGAATTTGGCAGTGTTAAAGAGTAGGGAAACTGTAATTTTAAGTAAAATGGCGAGGGTAACTCTCACTGAAAAGGTGACATTTGAGAAAAGTCTTGCAGGAGGTGAAGAAATGAGCCACCTGGCTATTTGAAGGTGACTTCAGGCAGATGGGAAGTTTGTGCAATGGCCTTTAGGTGGACAGTATATGGTAAGTACCAGGAATAGTATAGAGACAATTGAAGCTGGAGCAGGGGAAGACAGGAAAGAGAACAGGGTGAGAGGTCAGAGGGCCCATCTTACATAAGGCGTCGTAAAATATTGTAAAAACTTTGGGTTTCTATTCTAATTGAAATGGGGGCTTTGAGCAGAGGAAAGACATGACCTGATCTACAACTCTGAAGGATCTCTTGGGTCTCCATACAGTGCACAGAGAGAGAAGAGTCCCT
Organism: Castor canadensis; assembly: GCF_047511655.1. Taxonomy (NCBI): domain Eukaryota; kingdom Metazoa; phylum Chordata; class Mammalia; order Rodentia; family Castoridae; genus Castor; species Castor canadensis. The sequence goes on from NC_133402.1 coordinate 67,009,664, forward strand.
CTGTAGGGAGGCAAATTCACCACCTGACTAACAAGGACAGTTCTTTGCTCTGTGTGTCTTAAATGGATGGTTCTGATTCTCTGTTGTAGAGTCTCTCTGTCTCAACTAGACTCTATTCCTGATTAATATGACTTATTTGCCAGCAATCATGGTGATATGAAGTTGATGAGTCTGGTGCTTAGGACCAGATCCTAAGGAAAAGATGAGCAAGAGTCATTGGACTGGAACCATCCACTGCACTGGATGTTCCATCAGTGTTCTTACTTCAGAAGCAACGGAGAGCTTATAACAACAAAACAGATATTGAACCCCAAACTAAGGTCATTAAATCTGATCCCTGTGATTGAGCCTTAGGCACACTTCAGAAACTCCCAAGTGATACTAATACATGGTCTATGGTGCAAGTCAACTGGAATCTCAGGAATCTCTGCAAATCCACATTCCACATATGATTTCCAGGATTACCCAAGCATTTCTATGTATTTTCAACCTGATACAAAGGAAAGCAAAAGAAAAAAAGTCACGTTTCACTTCTTTTCATTTCTCACTAGTGAGTAATCAATATTGTGTCAATACCTAGCCATAGGGGAGACTAGGGAATATATTGAGCAGATCATCAAAGAAGGCACAACATATGCTGTGTATGGGGGATCAATGGGGAGTGTTTGCCATATTATCTCAACATGGCAAAGGAGACGAGAAGTTTGGGGATGACCTGGTTTAGGCCAGATCTTTTTTGGCACCTACAATCCAGCCAGTTATACCTGAAGAAAAAAAAACCCTTTTATTGCTATCACTATGATCATAGAAATAGGAATCAAAGAATTGACCCAGTGGCATGTTCCCATAGTTTCTGTCCTCACATCAATACAAAAACTCTGCAGTATGAGGGGGACGTGGGAAAGAGGAAGGATCACAAGCTATTGTTCTGCTATTGTGATAACCTCGGCTTGTTAAATACATAACCTCGTCATCTGCCACTCTAAGAGAGGACCACAGTGCTGGCTTTCTCATGGTGTGACAAAAGATCTGAGTAAGCGAGTAGGAATGATTGACTTTGGTTCATGGTTTCAGAGTTTTGAGTACATAGTCGCTCAAAACTGAGTGACTATAACTCAGTTATAGTCCCATAACTGAGGGCCTGTGGCAGAGAGAGAGAGAGAAGGAGTGGGGGAGGGAGAGATGAAGGAGGAGGAGGAAGAGGAAGATGAGGAGGAAGAATAGAAGGCAGGGGCAAGGGTCTCAAAGTACCCTTCAAAGGCATCCACCAGTGACTTATTTTCTGAAATAAGGCCCCGTCTTCTAGTTTCCACTACCTTCCCATAGCACCACCATCTGGGAACCATGCCATCAACACATGAGCCTTTAGGGAACATTCCAGATCCAAATTGTCACAATAAACCATTAAGGATTTTCTCAAATGCAGCAAATTAGAAATAGAATGTCAGGATCTCAGTCTGATCTCTGAATCATCTAGTATAAAAAGCAATTGTTACACAAGAAAGAAGGCTGTAGATTTCACACACAATCCTTGGGTGCCCTGGCAGTCAGTGGGGCAAGAGAATTTGATGCTTACATAAAGAAATGCCCTGCTGGATGAATAACAGCACTTCCTCTGTTTATCCAGATCACAAGAAGCACAAAGCAATACTCTGCAGAAGTGAGTGAAAGGAAGTGAGAAAGAGGGACCTTAAATATCTATTTTGGAATGAGTCAACTTGAGATACTGAGATCTGAAAAAAGCCGACTTACATCAACTCAGAGTTATTATACAATTAAGTGCAAACACATCCTACAATTCAAAATTCAAAGCTGCTCCTTTTGAACCTATGATTATAACAATTGTTCTCTTAATCAGAGACATTAATTAACTTTCTCAAGGTTATATAGATTCATATCCAAGACTGGCAACTTCATCAGACTTTGTCATTTAATCTTGCCTGATTGGTTGTACTTCCCATTTTATCCAGATATCTGTGGTCTCTTTCTAAGTAGATATTTAATCACATGACTATAAGGACCCTCTCTGCAAATTACTGCTCCCAAATCTTTCTTTAAATCTTCACAAAAAATATTTGTTAAATAAATGCCTGCCAAGGAAATATACAAAGAGGTTCCACTCATCTAAATAACAACCAGAGTACACCCTTTAAACATTCCCACTATTCTTATAAAGGAGCATATCAAATTGTGGGAACCTTTAAAAACTATTTTCCCCTAGGGGTGTTCAGGTTATCTCTCTTGGGTTCATTGCTTTAGCAAATATTTTCCCATTGATTGAGAATACTTTTAAAGTGACTTGCCTTATCGTCAGCAGAGTGAAAAATTGTCTTGATTTGGTGCAAGTCTCCTAATGTAACTGTGTATAACATCTGCTGTCATTTATTTCTCTTATTAAATTGCAACAGGTGAACTGGACTGGCAGCTTAGTGATAGTATTACTGCAAAGAGGAAGTCTAATTCCCCATCTAAATGCCCAGCTACACAGGAAGTAAGAAAGCTAAGTGAAACTTCAGGACTCCTAGTGGATATAATAGTGGTCTATGACATGGGTCATCTCAAGGAATAGAGAAACATAGCTATAGTGTTTTGGAATGTTTTCTGGAATTTAAGGTATAGATTTTCATGGGGTGCTGTTATAGTCTTAAACAGATTGAGAATATATTAAAATGCAGGAGTAGGTGGTGGGGGGAAGAAGGTTTTTGTTTCTTTCCCCATGGATACACCTTTGACACTTAGAAAAGTGCCTGGAACACGGCACTTACTCAATAAAGTGCTGCAAACATAATACCCAGATGACATGTGGGTCAGAGCTATCTCTATGGCAGGGTCTTGTGTGACAGGGATAGAAATAGGCAACCAGTTATATGCAACTCTGTTTGGGACTAATATTTTTCTTTAGTACTGGGTCTTGAACTCAGGGCCTTGGGTTTGCTGGGCGGGTGCTCTACCACTTGAGTCGCATCTATAACTCTTTTTGCTCTAGGTTCTTTTCAGATAGAATCTTAGGGGGTTTTTTTTGTCCAGGGCTGGCCTTGCACCATGATCTTCCTAACTTTGTCTCCTGTGTTTCTAAGATTACAGATGTGTACCACCTTGCTTGGCTTATTAGACGAGATGAGGCTCTCACTAACTTTTTGCTTGGACTGGCCTTGAACTGTGATCCTCCCAATCTCAGCCTGCCAAAGTAGCTAGGATTGTAGGTGTGAACCACTGTACCCAGCCATGGGACCTAAAATTTAAATACACTCAGGACATGCCATCTATCTGAAATCAGTATCCCTGTTTGACATTCACATCTCTTAACCCCAGTGATACTTCCATCCTCCTATTATTACCAATGTCATTCCTAATTTCTTCACCAGAATGTGGTCTTTGTCTTTTTTGGGTTTATTCATGAGTTATGCTCCTTGTGGCAACATAGAATAACCTTGTCTCAAAAAAGACATTATCATCTTCATAACAAAGAATATGTAAGATATATAAACATATATGTATCTGTATCTATCTATCTATCTATCTTTATAACAAAATAACATAAAGCTGTTAGCTATGTCCTACAAAACATCAACACATAAATAAGGAATGTGACTCTGGTCAAATGAAGACATTTATAATGTTCTGGCATTAATATTTCATCTGTCTAAGAAATACTGCCAGGATTTTTTAATCTTGTGCCATTGAAATGATAACCTGATTATGCAGGTATGTGCATGTATGTTTTCATGCCTTTAAATGAACAAAAGGCTAATTTGCAATGAATTTTTAGAGGTCATCCAATGAGAACATTTTGTTCAAAAAGTGGCCAAATTCTTGCAGTAAAGATAGGGTCTCTTCCAGCAGAACTAGGAGAAAATGTGCCAAGGCCTCCAGCTCTCTCTTGCCTTTTGTCCTTCCTCCTGGTGTCCTGTTGTATTATAACACTGTAATTTAAACACAGCCACAAATGAGAATTTCCTCATCTATTTTTCAAAAGCAATGTTGTAAAAAACATTTGGAGGAACATTATAAATCACATATTACTATACTGAGATACATAACTAAGTCCAGAGGCAGTCTTGCTTTTCAAGTAAATATTAATTCTGTCTTGTTTAAATATGTACCCAGAATTGGTACCATAAATTATTTTTAACACTTGTCTCTAAATACACACACATTTCAATATGGGAATTAGAAACTGACTGTAACTAAATATTACGTACTTTAAAAAGAGATTTTTTATAAAATGAATGGATCTTATGGTTCTCTCAATCTATTAATAAGTCTACACTATTAGTACAGTACCAAGTACAAAATGACATTTTGTGCATACATGGGAAAGTTGTGAAAAATATGTTTTAAAGTAAAGTAGAATGATTTTAGTTTCTAACATTAACATCAAGCGAGTCTTCTGTTACTGACATAGAGTTGTACACATTCCCCTGTAGAAATAGAGGCCACCAAAGAGATGTAAGTGACTATTTGGATACCCCACATTTAATTATCTATAGGGGGTTTCACATTATTGCTCCCAAGAAGAGAGTTCTGAAACAGGTCAACCCCCGGCAGGCACCTGGGCATGGCAGGGGTACCCGTGTCATTCTATCACTGAAAAAAATGTCCTGGGTATACATGAACACCAGGGGAGAAAGATTTTTTTTAATGTGACTTTAAAAAATTCCTCTTCTTAGGCTTCCTGATCCTCCTATGTCATCACCCCAACGACATGACCAGTTGTCATTTTACTTTCTGTCTACGTAACCTCGTGCACAGCTAGGAAATAATGGTTTAGGACTTGAAATTCAAAACATAATAGTGCTCTTTTTTTTCCATTCCTCATTTTACTCAACACCCCTGCAGAGCTGATGCAAGTACCCAGCTCCCTTTGAAGTCGGCTTGCATCATCTTTGATGGAGTGTAAAGCCATGGGAGACAGGACTGCAGTTTTGAGAATCTCAGTTCTCATCTCAGATGATGCTGATACATTTGTCATTAAATTCGTGGCACGGGTAAATCCTTGGAAGAATTGCCAAGCGGCTAAAATTGGCAGGTATGGTCTACATATTTGTGCTGTGAAGGAATAGAAAAGAAAGACATTAAACACATTAATTTATGCCATATTTCACTTCTGTTATTCTTATTTGTGAGTGGTTTTGTGGCATATTCTTGATTCTTTCTATACTTCTGATGCTTTGTGGAAAGTTATGTTAAACAGATATGCTCAGATGGCAAATGCACTTGAGACCTTGAAGAATGATGTTCTTTTTCACATAACAGTAAAATAAATCAGTAGCTGTGGGTAAACACTGGCTGTGTTGGCTTTAATGTACTTTGTTCTTGTCAATAATTAAATGTCAAATGAAGATCAGAGTAATTTAGAGATAAAGGAAGAAGGCGAAAACATCTGATTGTGAAATTCTGTCTGCGCTTGTTGTTTAGTCATTACTGCAGATCTGCAATCTCTGCACCTCATCTTGCGGGAGGAATATGAAAAAAATTGTACTTCCCTGCCCCCTTTAACCATGTGACGTGTTTGGACCAATAACATATGAGCAGAGGGACTGTGCAAGGCATTTAATTATTTTCACGGTCTTCTTGCTCATCTGCAGAGGTGGTCACAGAAGCACGAGCGCTTTAAAATGAAAGCAAGATGGAATGCGGAGTGAGCACAGGGGATACAGCTGCTGGGAAGAGTGGCAAGGATTCCACAGAGGACATGTCTGATCACAATTTCACTTCCATGGTGTTGAACCACTGAGGTGTGAGGGCTGCTCATTACCGTAGCACACCCTAGTCTATCCTGATCGGTCTGTATCTGTGCACACTTTTAAAGGAAAATAAAGCAAAAAGAAATACCGAATATGTTTGTGAAATATTCTACAATTATTATGGTTCCCATAGACCTTGGTGGAAATATATGTAGAAAGAGAAAGAGAGAGAGAGAGAGAGAGAGAGAGAGAGAGAGAGAACTGTACACTGAATGTTTCTAAGCTTTTTCTCCTGGCATTCCCATTCTACTCTTATTAGGATAGTCATATTAATTTCTTTTGCCTTGTACCCTCCTAAGATTAGTCTTTAAAATCCTATTTTCATAACTATTTAGAATACATTTTGATTGACTGGAAAGGACAAATGCTAAAGGAGAGAGAAGGGAAAGTTACAACTTCCCAAGATCCTTAAAGAACATCACTTATTTTAGACAATGTCCATTTGCTCTGGACTTGGAAGAGAGATAGGAATTGTGGTAAAAAATATGTGTGAATAATTCTTTTCCTCTGTTGTCTTGCAACTATATATCACAACAAGGGATTACATTCCATTAATTTCTATGACGTTTCCATTAAAAATACAATCTGAATCCTAAGAGGAAAATACTGGCTACCAGAAATGTAAGATTTTCGTAGAGCTTAGCAAGATGTATGCTAAATTGCAGACAGACATGTTAGTTCCCTCTGAATCAGTAGCTTAAATCTATCCCCTTATTTTTCCATCTAATTTTCAGTAGTCTACTCTCAAATCAAAATTTAATTTTATGTGGTTGAAGCTGTAGAGCCAAAATGAACTTGCATGCTGCAGGGGAAAACTTTAACCTACTTTTAATGGCCCCTTTGAAAGGTACTTTGAAGACATGAGTTACTCTCATAGTATGCTGACTATCTGAAGAATGAATTATTATATCCTTGTCAAATTTTAAATATCATGCTGTTAAAAATATTAGTCACACAGGGGGCTGTTTGACAGAAATGTCATCGGAAAGCTCTGGTCTCTATGAACAGAAGCCTTTGCAACTTAATATCATGGTCCTATGGAGCTCTGCTTTTCACTGGCAACCAGCGCCAGGCGGGGGTGGGAAAAGCTTCAAGTTTCCTTGGAACTTTGGCAGAACTCTTCCAACTACATTGGACTTGCTGTTCCGGCCGGGCCTTGTGCCTTCCTCCCCCCTTTCTTTCCCAGCAGAGCTTCAGAGAGAGTCTAAAAGAAATGAAAACGCTATCATTTCACGTGGGGAAGGGCCTTTTTTTTTTTTTTTAAATACATCCAAGAAATGTGAGTTGAGATCTAGACTAGAGGTTGTAAAAAAAAAAAAAATGATCCAAAGAATTTCTTTTAAAAGGAAGGTTTTTTTTTTTTTTTTTCCAAGCCTGAAAAATAAGATTAGAAACTGGCTTGGATGAGCCCAACTGTGATTAAAAAAATAAATCTTTTATAGTCAAGTCAAGATCTCCCCCCTTTTTTGTTCTTTGACTTTTTCTTGCAGGGAAGGGGCAATCTTTACCTAATCAGAGAGAAGCCAAGAATTACCAAGGCAGCCGAAACATCACATAGGTGAAGGTCAGGCCAATTTTCACCCAAGTAATGCTGTTTTATCACTCATCGAACAAAGATTGGGCTCTTTCTTTTCTCCAACCTTTTGTGCTTTCCTCTGTTACTTTCACAGATCTAAAAAAAAAAAAAAATCCCAGAGATTCTCCATCCAAAAGTTCCACTTAGCAGCATTTATTTCAAATCCTCCAAATTTCATGTCTTGATGTTACAGCAACTTACAGATGATACAGGGAGGCAGGAAGGCAAAGTTAAACAAAAACAGAATTAGCACAGAACCTAGTGGTTATTTTCATTGGGATTTGGCCATTTATTTAGTCCCAGACTCATGTCAGCCCTATGAATCCAGTTACCTTTTGGTTGCAGGGTTCCTGTCTTCTGTGTGTCTACAAAACATGACTGTTGTTGATGAAACATTGAGTTACAAACTGGGTGATGTTACACTTGGCAACTTGGGTAAGGAACAGACAGAGAAGCCAAGACTATAAAACAAATACCCCAGTGAGGTGTGGAGTCCAAAATAAATGTATTAGGCAGTTACCTCCAAGTGACTACTCCAGGACTGTGTCCCACAGCCGGTTTCATGCCATGGTACTTTGCTGCCATGAGTACACTTGGTGTTTTCAAAGTTGGAGATATCAGTATGAGATCTTTTGTAAAGATGAGGTTAGGAATTAAATTGTTTTTAGAGCCGTCTTATTTGAAAAGTAGGATTTCTGCACTGCAACACTGTTTCCTGTTCATCCCACCTTTGACTCAGTTTCCCATGTCTTAATAACTCTAAATCTTCCTGGCAGGCTTGTCCTTGTCCACTCTTCTGCCTTTGTCCTTCTCATTGATCTTCTTTTTTTTCACATTTTCACTGTCCAATTATTTCTGTCTCCTTTTCTTCTCTCATCTTTTCCCAAAGCCCAGGCTAGGGGATAGCTGCTTTCTGATCGAGGGGCAGAAATCCCTTTAATTGAGGGATTAAATATATGGATACTTTTTCCCTTAAAATGACTTGACTTGAAGTCTTAAAGCTAAAACTTTCATAGCTTTGTGTACAGACTAAAAGTATTAATATTAAGAATACTGTAATGAATCTCTAAGCACTAGCAACCTGAGTACTCTGCAGATAAGTAGACAAAGGAGTCTTTGGCTCCTGAAAATGTGTCAAACTGATCAATTCTTTGGTCCTTTGATATGGAAGGGAAGCTATTGCCTAATTCAGTGATTTTTTTATTCTTTGAACTAATAGGATATGAAAGACCACCTCCATTCCTCATTTGCCTTTTTATCCTTAATCATGGATACACAGTACTTACTGTAACATTGAGGGAGACATGGGTACATGGCATTTATTGTAACATTGAGGGAGAAGTGGTGTGAGGCCATGCACATAGCAGCCCTTTGCTGAGTTGCTTCTACATCCATTGGCCAGTTTACTAATCCTCCCCACACAGTGTCCTACCCCAGCAATGCCTTTTCCTGTGCATGAGACCAGCCAGCACTCACCACTGACCACCTAACTGTTATCCACCACCACCTCCTTACTGGCTTCTGTTCTCTTTCCCCACAACTTCTTACACTTGAAACAGAATGAAGTCACAACTACCATCCTGAAATTCAGCTTTGGATACTCTCCCAAGACAAGAAAGTTCATGTTTACTTATTTAAGAGTCAGGATGGGAAAGAACTAGCAGAACTCGGGGATGGATTACATAACAATACTCTGGAGCCAGGGTGGTGTCTTCTTTCTGTTCCACAGCTGTGTAAATCATTTCTTTCTTTATTTTCATTCTTCAGGTCCTTCTGACACTGCAGCTCATCCCTTAGAAATGAAACACTGAATTGGGGATGTGAGGTAGGCCAAAGATTAGTGCAAATAAAAATAGTAAAATAGCACAGAAGGGTAGTTTATTTTAAGCACTGAGAGACTCAACAATCATATTTAATTCGTTATAAAAGATTTAGAGTTATTTGGTGGACTTTTACTAGCAATTTGGTTCAAATCAATCTCTGTCTTGAAAGAAAATGGATTTAAGGTATCACCAGGTTTTCCTCTTTTTTGAAACATATTTTCTTCTGTTCATTTCAAATCAGTGAACTTAACACTGCATTTCTTCCCCTTCTCCAGGGTTCCATTTATTTTCAAGTGAAATAATTAAAAACCAAAATGTTTTATTATTGATGTTGTTCTTAAAAGAATTCAGAAACTTCTAATTCTGTCATAAATATGGCTAATTTTTTTAAAATGTTCACTTGTTAGCCTTTTGGGCCATAGAAGTTAGCAGAAACTGAGAACATACAATGCTCCATCTGGTCCAGTGAGCAACAGAGTGTTTTTTTAATCTGCTTACTTGATGTGTGTATGCTCACTTAGCCAGCCCTGTATGCTCTGTCTCTTTGAGGGGCTGCAGAAATTAAATACAGCAAATGGTGTATGACAGTGCTGGTACTATGGAGTCAGTTTAGTTCCTTGAGCAGGAGAAGATCAGTTCACAATTACTGCAAGGCAGTCTATACAGGCCATCTTAGCTGGTCATTAATTAAGCAATAAGACATGACAAGCAATATATTTCTGGGCCATTTAACATATCTCTTGAGGGATTTTTAAAGCATGAGGCTAAAGGTCAATTGACTTGAACCACTTGAGAAGTTCACTGCCAGGAATTTTTTTCTACTACAAAAACTTGAATATAAATGATTGCAACTAAGACAAACTCAAGAATGTTTTAGAGTATCAAGCCAACAAAATTTACTGTCTGAAGCAATAATTTTAAGTAAATATATGGAGTGCTATATGTTGTAGTATGCCATATCATATTTTGACTCATAAATTTCCCAATAATCTTGTGAAATGCACACTATCCCCAGATAACAGTCATACATTGAAAAACCCAGAGAAGTTTTATGACCATCATGCTTTGCACTGTGGTTTAGGATTCTGAAATTATTTACTGGATTACAAATTCATGAGCTTGCCAGACTTACAACATTGTTCTTTCCATCCAAGCTCGAGTTTCTTTTGACATGAACAAAGATCATCTTAGAGCCACTGGGAAGCCAATTACTCTAGACTTCAGGACTCCTTTTAATGATTGTTCATTAGGCTAATAATTAAAAAATAAAAGAAAAAATATAATTTTAGATATGCTGGACAGACTACAGAGAGGAACCTTTTGGGCTTCACTGGAAAATATCTAAGATCTGTCTAGAATCTGCCCAGACACACGGAGATTCTTTGTTGATGACATTGTCCTATGGAAGCAACCTCTTCCACCTCCTTTGACGCCGACACTCTGTCCACCTCAGCATCCCCATGCCCTGATGGTCCTCATGCTGGATGGTTTGGCATACTCTCTATTAACGCCTTACCATGAAAATAATATTCTCAGTGGATCGAAGGAATGTCTACTCACTGCGAGGATACATTGGGAAACCCTTTAGAATATTGACTTAAATATTTAATAACAAAAGTTAGGACTATAAAATAGGTACAGTATATGTGGGGGATGGTGAATGGAGGAGAAGAAGGTAAGGGAATATGGTTGATGGAATTTGTATACTTATATGAAATAGAACAATGAAACTTCTTCCAATTGCTTTGAGTGCGGTGAGGATGGGTTTTGGGGGCGAGATGGTGAGAGTGATCTAACCAATGTACAATGTAATCTTACTTGAAATTGTCACAATGAGTCCCCCTGTACAATTAATATATCCTAACAAAAAATATTTTCTGTTCTCTTACATCTAGCCAGACAGTTTTCCTTAAATTATTATGGATTTGATCCCTAAGTTCTACCTGTCTTTCTTGGGTTTGTCCTACCTTACTTATTCCTACTGTTCTCTGCTTATTTTTTTTAAACTAGAGATACCTTGTCAAGCAGACATCTAATTTAACTTTATATTCCAAATGCATATCATGATATCAAATACATATGATCAATAAATAATTGTTTTATTGGTTAAGTTGAAGTACAAATAATTTCATTAAACCCAAAATTTCAAAAATTTATCTTTCTTTATTTTTTAGGTTGTACTGGGGGTTGAATTCAGAGCCTCATGTTTTACTGGGCAAGTGCTCTATTACCTGAGCCACTCCCTATCCTTAAATTTCAAAATTTTCACACTAAAACTAAAAATTAACCAATACAGAATGTTCTTTAATTCTGAATTTTATGTTTGTACACATCCTTTTTTTGAGCTTTCCGATCTTACTTTCACTTTTAATATGCCTCATACTGACTAGATTTTATTATTTTGTCTTCAGTGAAAGTTTCTTCTGCCAGCTTACAACACTTACCTTATCTTTATCTGGTCTAATGACTTTAGTCATTCATTTATTTAATGTATATTAAAGATTGACTGTATTTCTCCTATCTTTTTTCATATCATGAAGGTTGGAGTTTGGCAGGACCCAACTCAGGTTCAGTGGCTTGATGCTTAATTAAAATCATTCCTTGTGTTTCTCCCAGTCTTAGTTTCAGAAATTATAAAGCTTTGTTGTTTATGTGCATCTGCCAATGTGTGTGTATTGAATGTGTACACAGATGCTTGCATTTCTTGATGTGTTACAAGTGAAAATTTGTTTAGGGAATAACATTGCAAACCACAAAAATGACCTTTGATCTTACACATGTTGTCATGTAAATCTAGATTGGTTCCATTAAAACAACAAGTGGCAGTCTCTTGAGTTTTTGATAGAGAGTTTACCTTGAAATGCTGTTGCAGCAGTAGCTGTTTCTGCAGGATGTATCTCTGTGAGGATGTAAGTATTGCTGGTGCTGCTGTTAGAGTTCTTCTGGGGTCAAGAGTGGCGGCCATCTGAGAGAAGACTCAACCTAAGAAGAAGACCTGAGAGACAGGAAGAGGAGGCTGACTTCTCATGTTATTTTCTGGTTTTGTTTCCTGATCAGTTGTGATGATTAGTCATAAGCCAATAATAATTTTCCCTACAACTTTTCTTGAAACCAGCTTGAGCTTTTGAATTTCCTTTTTTTCCCTCACTTATAACTAATATGTTAGTGGTAAGACGTCTGTAAAGTTTTTGGCATAGTAGGGGTGAATTGTAACTCTCAAATAAGCTACCTTCTTCAAAATGTATGACCTGAAAAACTGATCCACGATGCAGATGCATTCTACTTGAGATGAATATCGCTTATGTCTGTATGTCTGAGTCATCCGTGTTTTTGAGTCTCTGCTCACAATCATTTAATGTCTAGTAGATCACAGAGAGTATGTATAATGAAACTGGTGGAGAAGAAGGTATTGTTAAAATCCAATATTATTCTATACTCAGCTATGTTCCCAGAGAGAGTGATGTAAATGACCACAAATATGTCAAACCTTAAGCAAGTATTGCTCCCCACATATAAATTTATGGCAGAAGTAGATTCCTAGTACATTCTTAGCAGATTCCACAGGGCTTTTTCATAAGGTAGATTAGATGGAATATTTACCCCATCTTTCATGGTTTCATTTAAGGAAGATTTTGAGCAGTTAAATTGTAGAATTATGTAAGAATTTACCCAATGAAGTCTTCCTATAGAAATCTCAGGCAAAATAGTGTGCTTGGGATGAGTGATTTGAGTGTTCCTTCCTATTTTCAATGAAGTTTCATGGAGGCCATGAATTTTGAGGACCAAAGGTAAGGCTTAACTTGAAGGAATGTTTTGTTAATCCTTTCCTAGGCATCTGAGGTCTGCACAGATATTAAGCTTTTTTCTTTAGAATGATTTTTCAGACCACTGTGAAGAAGACCTGGTCTGCTATGTGCTGTGGATGGCTGTCTCTAATATACCAATAGTTATTAAAGGCTCAAATCATGGGTTTTTAGACTTCCCCCCCATTTTCCCTCTTTTATTTGTAAAAGGCTTCTATAAGAATTACTGTACATGCACAAAAAGGCCCCATTTAGAAAATAGTTTGTGAATTCCCATTCTCTACAGTAATGGTCCATATAACCGTATTAAGTCAGCTCCTTTAATAGGGAGAGTGCCTTTTTAGTTGGGGAGAAATCTGCCCCTGCTGAGATTTGAACCAGGAACCCTTGGATCTGAAAGCATTTGCTTTACTCTTTAGGTAAAGTAAAATCTTAAAGGCAGTGATGGTTGAGGGTGGAAGCTCTCTTTGACTTGGAAGCAGTGTCTTTGCCAATTTTATTCTTTCTGAATTGTTTTCTCAGGGTCTCCCCTCTCCTCTTTGTCTTGTCTGTTCTATGGCTTTTTTTTTTTTTTGATCATTTGGCTAGTACTGGCTTTTAAAAATGTGAACATCAACCTCTGCCTCTGAGAGCAGCATTTAATTTTTAACTATGGAAACATTGTCAAATGAAATAATTTGTAAATGTCAGGCTCCAGGATTGGACTGAGACAGGAGGGCAGAACAGTTCCTATCCTGAGGGGTTGGTACTAGGGGCGGGGAAGACACAGAGAAAGGGTATAGGAGTGTGAACGTGGTGGAAATACCACGTACACAGGTGTGTAAATGGAAAAATGAGACCTGCTGAAACCGTTCCAGGAATGGGCATATAGGGAATAAAGGAGAACGGGAGAAGGGGGTGAATTCAACTATGATATATTTAATATATTGTAAGAACTTTGTAAATGCCACAGTGTACCCCCACCCAGCGCAACAACTAAAAAAATGGATTTTTTTCCCTATGGAAGGAAAAAAAAATAACCACATGGTCTTTAAATTGTATACTGCCTGTGTATTATTTGATGATTTCCAATCTGCCAGTAGCGCTTCTAGAATCTTCTTTAAAATGCATTGTGGTCATGAAAGAAAGGCTTAATTTCCTTCATCCCCTCAGAGCCTCAGTATGGGCTCACTAGGTAAATTCTAATGCACCTGCAGTTTCTGCGGTAGCATCACCTCATTCTTTTCCAGCCTCATCATATCCTGTGAGGTTTTACAAGTGAATTAAAGATATCTATGAACATGTATCAGATGGACTTGTTTCATTTTCAAAAGTAGATTTTGCTCCAAGTATTTTCTAAACAAAACAGCGTGGGAATCTCTAATGAGTAAGCCAGATGAGACAAAGGGCTATAATACTACAGTAGCCAGAGTGACTTTTTTCCACCCTCCCTCCTTTATCATAGCAGAGCTCCATTCAGATTACAATCATCACAGGAAACTGGGGTTTAGATCCTGAATTGCCATTGTTCCTCCATTAGACACTTCTTAAACACTCACAATATGCCAGGTGCTGTATGGAACATATAAAGACCAGCTTGCAAAGGAGAAAAAAGTTTATTTGAGAATGACATTGGACACATTGTAATTACTCCCACTGGAACCTTATGTATAACAAAAAAGGGTTTCGTGTGCAAAAAAATAATTTAGCAAGGCATGTTTTATTTTCCCTACAATGTCAGCTCTAATTCTTTACCCATAGTTCTTTGAGGTCAAACTGGAAATTATCTAGATCTGAACTTGGTAACTTATTCAAGATCAGAATATGATAAGCTTAGTTATTTAATAGGATCTTTGAAAAAAGCAGGGATGCTCATATGGGTTCTTTCTTGGACAGTGAACAACAATCTAACCTTAAATTCCCAAATCACCATCTAATTGTTTTTTTTTGCAGTACTGGGTGTTGAACTCAGGATCTACACTTCAAGCCACTCCACCAGCCACCCTTTTGTGTGATGGGTGTTTTTCAAGATAGGCTCTCGAAAACTGTTTGCCTGGGCTGGCTTCAAACCATGATCTTCCTGATCTCTGTCTCCAAAGTAACTAGGATTACTGGTATAAGCCACTCATGCCCCAGCACCTTCTAATTGTCTTAAAATCAAGTCATCAGAAAGGGCTAGGACTTTGAAGTTGAAGAATGACTGAAATCAGGCTGAGCATGCCCTGTCCAGGGTAAATTAAAAGTAACCTAAAGTTTACATAAAACCAAAACTTTAAACCTGAGGTGGTTGTTCTCACTTGTAATCCCAGCTACTGGAAGGCAGAGTCAGGTGGATCTCAGGTCTAGGCCAGCCTGGGCAAAACTTTGTATGAGACGTTATCTGAAAAACAAACTAAAAGAAAAAGGACCAGGGGAATGCTCAAACTGTAGAGGCTTGCCTAGAGAGTGTGAGCTCTGAGTTCAAACCTCAGTACTGCAAAATAAATAAATAAATACAACTCCCATCCCCCAAAACTTGTTCTTCTTTCCTGCATGCACTGATTTAGGTATGGGACAGAGGGTGCCTCCATCTTTGTTCCTTATCCTCTACTCTATCCTACACTATTTTCCTTGCTAGATGAGATTTCTAATTTTCCCACAGTTGGAGTGAGGAAAATGCAAAGTTAGAAAATCTGAATGTTTTATTACATCAGTTTGATCTGCTGATGCTGTTCTTAGGAATGATTCTCATTCTGTCAGAAGGTAATTGTTATGAATTACTCGGGCAATACCCTGTTGAGATCCAATTTCAATGCTCTCACATGGCAAGCTTTTGCATTTGGCTGGCAGCTTGCAACTTCAGTCCTCAGGGTCGGAGAGGCCCCCTCCACACTTTGAATGGGGATCCTTAGTCACCCCAGGCATCTCTTTGGAGAGAAGTCCTTTGCTGGCCTGCTTGACTTCTGGAAGCTTCATGTCTTGGGTTCTTCAAGTGACCACTATCTCCCACTGCCACCAGCTCCCTTTCCCTTCCTGTTTTTCAGACACCTCCAGTCACAGTCTTTATCTTTTAAACTGCTAGGGTGCAGGTCAAACCATGTGATTCTGGAAGACATCTGTCAAGCTTCTTCCTCTAAGTGGTTCCTTCCTATTCCTCTATTCCCACCTTTCCCGATGTCAAAGGGAAATCCAATCATTTTTTGAAAAAGAAATTCTTTCTCCATAAAAAGCCATTTTTTTTCTTTGCCCTTCCATTCTTTAAACATTCTCAAGGAAAGTGGTAAGAGGAAAATCAGAAAGTTGGCTTTAACTGCCTTCTTCTCAAAGTCTTGCATAAGTGATTTTCCCCTTCCCTTTCAAGTCCCTCAATATTTATTATGCTTATTCTCTGTGTGTGAAGAATTGGCTAATACTAAGAGGAAAAACCTTATTTTAACACCATGTTATGACAGTTGGTAATTAATAAATCCTTCTTTTCTTACAGAAAACATCTATTGGAAATCCAAAAGCTCCTGGATCTCTGAGGTTGAAAGCTTCTAGGGAAATGTTCTCACCAATTTGGGAAGGAAATGTCACCAACCATACACATCTATATTTATTCATAACTTAAATGAAGACTCTTCTCAGTTAACACACTGTTAACCACCATTATTTGTTGTCCAAATTATTCCACAAGAAGTCAGGGACAAAGCATGCCATTCTCCAACCCTTGGTTTCTTTCCTGTGTGCATATATAATATTAATATCCAATCTCTTTCATAATTCCTATTTTTAATTTTTTTTTGAGAAAGGTCTCCCTGGGTAATAATCCTCCAGCTTCGGTCTCTCAAATGCTGGGATTATAGGAGTGAACCACCACAGCAGGCTAATGTGTTCATAGTTTCTGATGAAACTATTTTGGATGAGACAGAAAGAATGCCCTGCCTCTTGAATTTTGGTCAGTTCTTGCCAACGAAGACCACTTTGTTAGTTGGTTTGTTATCCTTTCTCCATCTACAAGGGAATACTATACTTGTCAAATAATTTAATGCTGTAAAAATCCACACTTTAATGCATTCAATAATTATTTAATTTTATTTCTACAGAATGTTGGGGGATTCAATATGAATAAACGAAAACACACATGCACAAAAATTTAACTCAATATATGATTGTTGGATGTGATTAAGACATTTGAAAGAAGTGGTATGCATACTGAGAGGAGAGAGATTCACTTTGATTGAGGAACAACTTCTGAAAAGGAATTCATTCATCTGGGCCCTAAAAACATGATTGGTAGCAAGGTATGCAGGTTCACACCAATAATCCCAACATTCAGGAGGCTGAGGCAGAAGGATGACAATTTTGAGGCTAGTCTAGTCTTCATAGTGAGACCCTGTCTCAAAACACAAAACCAACCAAACAAGCAAAAATATCCCACAAAGCCAGGTCAGACATTTCTTTAGAAGACAAACATACATGGATGCAATGAAACATTTTGGGACATGTTTTTAGAAAAAAAGGAAACATTTTACTGTATATTATATATCAAAGCCATAGAACTGGAAAAAGGAAGCTTCAGTCAGATTTATAGAGACACAAATTTCAGGATTAGAAAGACTGGAAATTATTCAATAAGAGGAAGAAAATTAAACAATTCAAACAGTTACTTAGAAAAGTTGAGTCTATGATACAAAAAAGTTTAAAAAACTAATAAATTTGATGGTTGAAAGCAGAAAATAGAAAGTACACACAAATTTAAGATAAAGATTTAATTTAAAAAATCAACATACTCCCAAGTGAATGAGGGTAGTAGGAAGAGAAGAAAGATGAGTGGAAAGTGGGGAGTATTCTCCAGGAGAATGGATAAGACTTAAGTTAGACATGGAGATCAGAAAGACAGAGTAGTCACTGTGACGTCAAAGTTTATACCAAGAAGGTACAATTAGGCGAAATAATGGGAAAGGTGAAGTTCAGATTAAAAATAACAAATGTATATTTAACGCTCAGAGAAGAGAACTACTGGGGTTTGAAGTACTTGAGGTAAAGTCTTCATTGGAAGTTCCAAGAGTTGAATAAGTCCTTGTAAATGTCCAAGACAGAGTGGGTAGTGATGTGCAGATAAAGGGCTCTAATTCTTTCTAACTTAAGTCTACGTTTCCTAATAAAAATACACCATTACAGATTACTCTGCCCTTCAGAGAGAACCAAAAATTGTAAAGGATAAGAAGAATTGAAGATTAGATTCCCGCAGGATGGTAGGTAAGAAAGTTCAGCATTATTAGGAAGAAATTTCTTTGGCTTTAAATGTTTCTTTACAAACTTATGCTTTAATTCACACACAGTAAAGCCACTATTTTTAGCATATAGTTTCAGGTGAATTGACAAGTGCCTAAAGTTGCTTTTTTTTTTTTTTTTTTGCAGGAGTAGGGTTGAACTCAGGGCCTTCACCTTGAGTCACTCTGCCAGCTCTATTTTTGTGAAGGGTTTTTCGAGATAGGGTCTCACGAACTATTTTCCCAGGCTGGCTTTGAACCATGATCCTCCTGATCTCTGCCTCCTGAGTAGCTAGGATTACAGGCATGAGCCACTAATGCCAGCAATTTTATAGCACCACTGAGAACAAGATATGGAATGTTGGCACCACTCTAATTTTTTTCTCTTATTGTATCTTTGAAGTTATCCCTTTCCCCTTTGCAAGTGCAGATCTGTTGTCCTCGAGTTTTGCCTTTTGTAGAAAGTTCTTTTGCTAGACAAAACATTATAGTGTCATGCTGGTTCTAATAACACCTGTGATTATGCTATATTAGATATATTTCCCTAGTATAACCTCACAAGCCATTGAAGAGCAGCATTTTTTCCTGTTGGTAACAGGAAAGGAAGTTAGAGATTTGAAGCAGGAGAGTGGTTCAAGGTGCTGTTGATGGCTTGCAGATGAAGGAGGCTGTAGGAAGATCATGCAACTGGTCTCTAGGAGCAGACAGCAACCCTTAGTTGACAGGCAATAAGGAAACAAACACCTGCTTCCTGCTATAATTAGGAGCTGAATTCTACCAAGAAGCCAGAGGAGTTGGGAGCTGCTTTATGCACAGAACCCCCAGGTAAGAGCCCATCTCAATCAACTCCTTGATTCTGACCTTGTGAGAACCTAAATGGAGAACCCAGCTGACCCTGCTTTGGACATGCAGCAGTGTGAGCTGGTAAGTGGTTGAGGTTTCAAGCTGTTGAGTTTTGTAAAAATTTGTATCCTTACAGATGTGTTTTCATGATAAAAAACCGGGCATAACAAAGGTGACTTGGATTTTTTTATTATTTTAATAGGCACCAATAAACACAGTTAACAGTCTTTCTTGGCAGAATCTTTGAACATGGACATTTCCTTTGTTGTGAAGTTAGTCAACGAGTTTATTCCTTGTGTGTGTGTGTGTGTGTGTGCCAACTGTACAGCACGTAAGGTGCTTCTTCTGGTAGTACTATGATGTACTATGATCTCAGGATTTCATATTCAAGAGCAATTTACCCATATTTTAACATGAACAACTTTGTGCTTGTTAAACGCACTAAGAGGGTCTTGTAGCTCTATTTTTCCAGTTTACCCAGTATTTCCTATATCCAGGGACAAAGCACATGTGACAGGGTATACAAGTGAAGAACAACTGAAAGCAAACAAAATTTTGCTAGATAAATGAAGGACTGCACTAATGAGCTAAGTGAAAGGTTAATCACTCAAAAATCAGGAAATCACTGTCAGAAGAAGTCTCAGTCACCATGCCTGAGCTCTGAAGAACACATCTGAGTATTGTGAGCTGTATTTGATTTTAACTTTCAGAAGAGTCTTCACTGAGTAACATTTACTTTTGAGGTGTATAGTCTGGGCTCAGCAGGTTGCAGTGCTACAGCCTTTGATGTTCACCAAGTTTGTTTATCAACTGTGCTAGAGGTGAAATCCAATAGCTTCAAGGAAAATTCAGAGACAAACACAGGGCATCGTTTTCTGTCTTGTACGTAATAGTGTCTTTGCTGCCTGAATGCAACCAAGGTCCCGTTAGAAATGTAAACAACCTTGTCTTTGTGCACCAACGAGAATGCTATTGGTGTGCCAGTATCAAAAGCCAGTGCCTTCTCAGTGATGTGCAATGTGCTACAATGTGTGCGATATCCTGAGTCAGTTAGGAAGCAGCCTGAAGGAGAAAGCAAGAAGCATCAGTTCTACAGAATTACAAGTGATCTGTGTGTACGTCAGTGTCTGCAAAATATTAGGTATGTTTGCTTTTGTTTATTCCTGGATTTTGTTCTTGTACCCTATCGGCTAGTGACACACCATATTGCAAATTTTGAGAGCTGTTTTGATGGCTTGCAATAAACCACACAGAATATTCCCACTGGGGGAAAAGAAGTTATAAACTGTCTTGAATATTACAATTTACATGATTTGGAGCTTAGGGATCTCTTGCTTAGATTTTTTACTCCAGCTAATCACATTTTTTTTTCTGTTTTGAAAACAATGATTTGAATGTAAACCAACTCCAAAAGGTACAATAAGGCAATTTTGACAAGCTAATTAATTTCTATAAAAAAGGGAAAGAGATTTTTCATGGTTGGAATTTGTTTTTGAGGATGGCTTGAGAACATACACCATTTTCAGAATCAGTCAAAAACAGTTTTACTGATAAATAGAAGAACTAGACTGTCTGTATCTAAAGATGACACTTTTCCAGGTACCACTGAGAAAATACATTAACACTCATCTAAAGGAAGTAATTAGGAAGTGTCAGATAAAAACACATAATTTTTAAAAATATTCTAACACAGATAAGAAAAGGATTTTCATAAAACTACTGATTAAGAATTTTAAATAATAACCTTACTATTTCTGTTATGTCTAAAGAAGGGAAATCAGGAGGGTGGAACAGGTCCTGTCTTGGCGGGGGGGTTGGTACTAGTAGGAGAGGGGAAGAGGTGGAGAAAGGCTGTAGGAGGTGAACATGGTACAAATATTATGTACACATGTGTGTAAATGCGAAATGAGACCTGCTGAAACTATTCCAGGAATGGGGGTGGGGAGGAACTAAAGGAGAAGGGTAAAGGGGTGAATTCAAGTATGATATATTTGGTACATTGTAAGAACTTTTGTAAATGCCACAGTGTACTACCACCCAGCACAACAAAATTAAAATAAATTGCTCCCATATTTCAAAAAAAATAGATTCATCACCATCAAAATAGAAAAGGCAGAGTGACGGCAGAGCTCCAGCTCTGTGTGTTTCTTCTCCCAAGATATTCTTGAATTTTCTACAAATACCATCATCTCAGCAGAATTGCTTTCAAAGAGAAATGCATGTCTCAAGAGTAAATAAATCCTATATACATGGGAGGCAGAGGTAGGAGGACTGCAGTCTGAGCCTGGCTGTGAGCAAAAGCAAGACCCTATCTGAAAAGTAAGTAAGGCAAGTGACTCAAGTGGTGGAGGCCCTGAGTTCAAGTCCAAGTACTTCCCTCTGTCAAAAAAAAGTAAATAAACCAGATGAATAATTGTTTTAGGCATATTGTAACTAGTCTATAAAGAGATGTTCTGTGAATTTTTATTAACAAAAATAGAAATGTACATTTCTGGATGTTTAAAATAATCTACCTATTGACCTAATTTCAAATTTTTTTGCATATCTTTTGTTTAGTTTGTGAATGATATATATTTAAGTAAAGCCAGCAATGTTGAGTAGAAAACCTTTAGTATTCATTAGTTGAACAAATATTTAATCAAAAACTAGAAAGCAATCCCTTCTTCCCATCTCAGTGCTGCTGTTCCTGTTAAAACCTCTGTGGTCTCTCACTTGGGTCACCTCCATAGGCGTCTCGTTCATCTCTCTGCTTTTGGCTTTGTTTTCTTATTGGCTCTTCCATAACATCAGTCAGCACGAGCCTGTTGAAGTGTAAGTCCTTTGGTTCTTCTCTACTAAAATTCTCACAGAGGCTTCTCACTTAGCTAAGACTGAAAGCTAAAATCTGACTCTGTTTCCTGGCTTCAGAGACTAACTGATCTCCCTCCCCTTCTCTTTCTGGCTTCTGCCATTCCAAACCCTTAGCTAACAGTGTTCCAGTCCAGACAGTATGTGCTGTCTGTCTTGTGATATCAACTAACAATCTGCAAGACTCATTCTTCAACTCTGTTCAAATTTGAACTCAAATGTCACCTTCTCCTTAAGGTGTCTCTCACCAACCTAAGATTCCATACCTCCTCATTCCTTCCGAAAATGCTCAGTTTCTGCATATCTCCTCACTTGAATGTTTTCCCTGTTACTATCCAATGGACTAAGTGTTTTACTTCTTATTTATCATCTATCTCCTCTACTGATGCACAAACTCCATTAGGGCAAAAGGTTTTGCAGCTTTGTTTCTTTATTCCTAGCATTTACGACAGTGCTTGGTATAAACTATGATGTTCTAAGACAGGCACTGTTAAAAGTGCTGGGATCCAGGAGTGAGCAAGACAGATAAGCTCTACTCTCATGATACAGCCCGTCTTTTCTTTCTTTTCTATGATTTTCATATCTTTTTTAAAAACGGATGTGAGCTGAAGAACTCACACTTGTTAGGCAAGTGCCCTACCACTTGAGCTATGCCTCCCATAATTTCTGCTTCTAG
The DNA here is from genome assembly GCF_047511655.1 of Castor canadensis. Classification (NCBI taxonomy): domain Eukaryota; kingdom Metazoa; phylum Chordata; class Mammalia; order Rodentia; family Castoridae; genus Castor; species Castor canadensis. Next base: position 67,032,192 of record NC_133402.1, read on the forward strand.
TGTTTCTCAGATAGGGATTTGCATTTGGGCCTGGGCTGGCCTCAAACCTCAATCATCCTATCTCTGGGGATTACAGGCATGGACCAACAAGCCCAATTTATGATGTTAATTTTCTAATGGGGAAAACAGACAGCAGGCATGTAACAGGTGAGAAAGACGGCCTTAGGACAGGGTTAAGTGACATGAGAACAACCTGTCTCAGGAGACATGATACAAAGTGACCAACAGTCATGGTGAGAGAGAAAGAGTGACCTAAGGCCCCTGATGGCATTTGGCTAAAAGTTGATTAAGCACTGTTCAGTACTGTTAGGAGAGTTAATATTAATGGTGGGTCTTTACTGTAGACATTCTTCAGTGCTTACTTTTTCTGTGAATGAACAGTGTGTGTGTGTGTGTGTGTGTGTGTGTGTGTGTGTGTGTGTGTGTGGTGTCCCTGTGAAGCACAGACAGCTTCCTTAAGTGCACACCTCATTTTTCTCCTTCATTTTTATTAGGATATATTCATTGTTGTGACAATTCCAAATAGCCTTACAATGTACATTGGATAGATCACCCCCACCACCTCTATCTTTTGACTCCCTTCCCGCGCCACTTAAAGCAACTGCAAGAGGTTTCATTGTTCATTTCTTATATGAAAATGAAGTCCCTCAACCATATTCCCTCACCTTCTTCTCTTCCATTCACCCTCTCCCCTCCCATAAGTATTTTCCCCCAAAGTACCTGCAATGTACCTGTTTTACAGTCCTATCTTTCCTATTAATTCCAAAGTCAAGGTTCAAAGGGGTTTCTCAACACATCCGCACTGTGAGTGTACTTTACTTCAGTGAGTTGAATTCTCCTCTCCCCTCCCCTCCCCATTATTCAATAGCTTTCAGGACATACCATTTCATTTTCTACCCAGCAGCCCCTGTCTTGACAAGAGACCAGACTATCATTATTGCAACCCAGTGTTTTGAGTGCTTCCAGGATGTTTGGGGACACCACACTCCAGGACACTGGAACTTAGACTGCTGAGGCCACAACTTCTGCTTCAGGAGGCATTGCTCCAGTCACACCAGCACCCCTAGGGAAAACTTCACTTTAGCCTTAACAAGCCTTGGTGACCTCATGATGACTTCACCTGCAGCTTTTCCAGAGTACCCTGCCTTTGGCTTTGCAGTAACAGTTCTCAATTAGGTTAAGAGGAAGAGCAACTGCCCTGGGGACTCAGCAAAAGGCTTGTAATTGACAGACAAGAGACTATACTTATGTGAGGCTTGTGATTGGTCCTTAGGCAAAGCCTGTGACTGGTGGAACTGGAAGCTGTACTGTGGTTGGTGGAATTACAATCTGAGCACAAGCATGTCATGCCCCTTTTCTAATATATAAGCTGCCACTTGCTACCCCTTTTCATGTTAGTTTGGGAAACTCTTCTCCTGTGCATTGACCCTGTCAATATTACAATAAAGACTTCCGAATGATCTTTTGTTTACTTGTTTTTATCACAGGTAGAGTGGCTGAAGTGGTTGCACAAAAAGCAGATGGAAACCTGGAGCTTCTGGACCTTGAAGTGAGGAGGCAGCTTAGCATTTGAGAGAATCATCAGAAGCTAAATACTCAGAAACAGCTAAGAGCTGAGGGCATAATTTTGGAAGCTCTGAGCTATAACACTAAGAGATGGCTGCAGAATTCTAAAGTAGCCAAGGGCCGATTCTGCAAGGAGCAAAGCACAGTAGAAGTACTGCGAAGGTGAGAGACAGCAGAGGTGAGAGAAGACCTGAAAGGGAGGAGCTGAGGCTGTGAGAACTGCAAAACCTGGTCACCAGGAGAGTTGGAAGAAGATACCAAGGGTTAAAGAGTTGAGGGTCCCTGATGCCCACACCTCAGGAGCTGTGGATCTGGCTATGAGTGTTGGAGCTTGAGCCATGGGGAACAAGTTTCTGCCTTGAGCACTAGAGCAGTAATCATGCAGCTTTGAAAGTTTGGAGCTTTAAGCTAAAAGCTTCTGGGTTTGGAAGTTCAACCTATAAAATTTTAGAATTTACAGCTGTCAACATTAAGGGAACTGCCCCTTGCCTATCTGTGATTTCTATCCAGGTGGAACAAAAGACCCCTCAGTCAGCAATTTGTAACCATGGATAGGTGTACTTAAGCCTGAGAGGTGAGAAATAACCAGAGCAGAATTTTATAGTCACTTCATTATTAATTAGAAGGGTTCAATTCCTATCTATGGCTAGATGATGTGCTGGTTTCTAAAGAACATAAAATATACTACTGATTATAAAGGGACTAAATATAGGAGTGACACAACACTTGCTGATATATGAAGCAGCAAACAAATAAAAGGTGGAATTTCAGTAAGAAGACTCAAGATATGAATGAGGACCGTAATCAGCAGAGCTAGAAAATGTGGAAAAGGGAAAGAGGTGGAGTGATGTTCCGGGCGGAAAGAATGATAAGCAATGTGCATTGCTGTATTTCAGGTGCTGTGCAGGAGAAGGAACTCGGGTGTGTAGATAGGGAAACTCTTGCCTTGAAAACTGGCCAAGAATGGTTAGAGCTTATTTGTTAGAAAACATGGAAGCCATGCTCATTCCTTCGTTTTTCTCATTCCCACATCTAACTCATCAAGACAAGCAGACTCTGCCTCTGAAATACCTCCAATTGTCCAACTACTACCTTATCCAGCCCACCACCATCTTTTGCCTGAAGCAAGAGCTCTAACCATCCTCCTTCTGTCCACTCTTGCCCCACCCACTCCATTCTCCACATAACACCTGGACTAGTCTTTTATAAATATGAGTCACATCACATCACATCCATCTCTGCTCAATACATTGCACCAACTTCCTATTGAATTTAGGATAAAACTCAGACTCCTTGCCACGGACAAGTCCTGTATAACCTGTGCCTGCCTATACCTCCCTCCTAATCTTTTATAAGGACCCTTCTGTGTCACCAAGTTCCAGCCACACCTTCTTTGTGTTCCTAATTTTCTGTCATCTATAGAGGCTTACTGGGCTTTAGAGACTTGGATCTTTGTATCCTCTGCCTTAAATATTTTTTTTATCTATCTTCACATAGCTTTGTTTCATTTTTACTATTTGTCACCTTCAGTGTTCAGTATGCATAGAGACCATCCTTGATCATCATATCTACTCTACTATCTGTGTAATGCCCAATTGCATTATTTTCCTAGTTTTCATTATTATGTGCAAATACTTTGTATGTTTATCTTTTTACTATTTCTCTCTTTCTACTAGGATGTAAGTGTCATGAAAGCAGAGATTCCATTTGTCTTGTTCTTACCATGAATCAAGAGCCTAAAAATGGCCGTCTGAAATATGGTGGGTAGATAAAAAATTTAATTGAATGAATGAAAGTGGGGAACCATTGAAACTTTTAACCTATTTATATGAAGTTGGAAAAGCACACTTTAGTGTAGGCTGGTAGGGAAGTCCTAGAATACCTGCCTTGCAAATACAGGGGAATTGGCAGCTGGAAGATATTTTATAAAATAATCAATGGCACTCACTTACTGACCTAAGATAGAGAATTGCAGTGAAAAGAAAGAAGAATACATCCAAGTAATCATTAGTGAATGAGTCACAAATAACTTAGATTCCAGGGTCTAGATTAAATAGTTATTATGGGATATTAGTAATTAGCAAAAGTTGCTATATGGCTCGGGATAAGTTTGTGCACAAATTTGTTTTTTTGTTGTTGCTACCCTGGCATATTTTTGCAATATTATTTTTGTGCTCATTATTGTGCATTGATTTGCAACTGAGGACCCATAATGGGGTGTGAATTGCTCCCTTGTAGTAGATTAAGCATTTTTGGAAAGTTTGTATGATAGCCTTGAAGCCATCAGGGAACTATTGAGTAAGCTACTACCGCTTTCCACTTCCAAATACGGGAGCTCTCCATGATCCTTCAGCTTTGAAGAAAGATCCTAAGGCGACTTCTGGTTGATCTCTTGGTGTCAGAATACCTTTCAGCCATCACATTCTGTCATCTCTGGAATATCATGAATGATTTGTCTGGAGAACTGACTTATTGTGGATGTCAGGATCATTTTACAGTCCTAAAACATTATTAAGGACCTAAACAAATATTTTATGTAAGTTTTTCTTTCTGGCAATATTCATCATATTAGAAATGGAAACTATATCCTTGCAAGAGGCTAAGCCTGAAGAATTAAATGACATTCCCATTGCACAGTAGTACTGTGAGACGTTACAATGCTATCTAATACTATTTACACTTAAATGATAAATACTGTCCTTTAAGGAGAGGTGGGAAGCTGAAGGAAAAGTTTCTTGCTTCAGCAAATAGGAATTTGGTTTTTCCCAATTTTCTCTCTGTGCTTAAGCCTCTTATGTTTACTGATTTCTACCTCTCATCTTCCCTTCATTTCTTTAAATCTTCACTATAGGAAAATTATATACATATAAATATATATTTGTGTGTATATATATATATATATATTTATGTGTATATATATATAAAACCTATATCCACTATTTTAAAATACATTGTTATAACTCATGCTAAGTTGCATTTTTTATTCCTTAAAGTACAAAAGCAAAATAAATTGTAACTGTTAGCCAATATCTGTGTTAGACATACAAACTTCTTTTTTTTTATAATTTTTTATTAAGTGCATACATTGTTTGGGTCATTTCTCTACGACCCCTCCCCTACTGTTCCTCCCTTCCCCTCCTCAGTTTCAGGCAGGTCCCGTTCTGCCCTTGTGACTGATTTTGCTGAAGAAAAGACATAAGCATAATAAGAAAGACAAAGCGTTTTTACTAGTTAAGGACAGCTATACAGAAAGATTCCTATTATTGCTCTTATGTACCCATGTGTTACGTCCCATGTTGATTCAGTTCTAACTGATCTTTACATTGGTTCCTGATCCCCTGCTAGTGATAACCTGTCATTTTAAGGTTTCTGTATTAGTTCCTCTGGAGTGGGGACATCAAATGCTTTCATGTTTTGGGTTTTCTACCTACTATATCTCCCATATGTGCTCTCTCCTTTTCTTGTGATCCGAGTCCAACAACATTGCTCTATTTGCCCTAGATCTAAAGTCCACATATGAGGGAGAGCATATGACTTTTGGTCTTCTGAGCCTGGCTGACCTCGCTCAGAATGATGTTCTCCAGTTCCATCCATTTCCTTGCAAATGATAAGATTTCATTCTTCTTCATGGCTGAATAAAATTCCATTGTGTATAGATACCACATTTTTCTTGATCCATTCATGGGTAGTGGGGAATCTTGGCTGTTTTCATAACTTGGCCATTGTGAATAGTGCCGCAATAAACATGGGTGTGCAGGTGCCTCTGGAGTAACCTGTGTCGCATTCTTTTGGGTATATCCCCAAGAGTGGGATTGCTGGATCATATGGCAGGTCTATGTTTAGATTTTTAAGAAGTCTCCAAATTTTTTCCAGAGGGGTTGCACCAGCTTGCATTCCCGCTAGCAGTGGAGTAGGGTTCCTTTTTTCCCACATCCTTGCCAGCACTTGTTGGTGGTGGTGTTTTGGATGATGGCTATTCTTACAGGGGTGAGGTGGAATCTTAGTGTGGTTTTGATTTGCATTTCCTTTATGGCCAGAGATGGTGAGCATTTTTTCATGTGCTCTTTTGCCATTTAAATTTCTTCTTTTGAAAAAGTTCTGTTTAGTTCATTTGCCCATTTCTTAATTGGTTCATTGATTTTAGGAGAGTTTAGTTTCTTAAGTTCCCTATACATTCTGGTTATCAGTCCCTTGTCTGATGTATAGCTGGCAAATATTTCCTCCCACTTTGTCGGTGGTCTTTTCAGTTTAGAGACCATTTCTTTTGTTGTACAGAAGCTTTTTAATTTTATGAAGTCCCATTTATTCATCCTTTCTCTTAGTTGCTGTGCTGCTCGGTTTCTATTAAGGAAGTCTTTGCCTATACCTCTTTGTTCCAGAGTGTTTCCTGCTCCTTCCTGTAGTAACTTCCGAGTTTCAGGTCTGATATTTAAGTCCTTGATCCACTTTGAGTTGATACTAGCACAGGGTGATAGACTTGGATCTAGTTTCAGTTTCTTGCAGACGGGTAACCACTTTTCCCAACAACATCTGTTGAAGAGGATGTCTTTTCTCCATTATATATTTTTGGCACCTTTGTCAAAAATGAGGTGGGTGTAGTTGTGTGGCTTCATATCTGGGTCCTCTATTCTGTTCCACTGGTCTTCATGTCTGTTTTTGTGCCAGTACCATGCTGTTTTTATTGCTATTGCTTTGTAATATAGTTTGAAGTCAGGTATTGTGATACCTCCAGCATTGCTCTTTTGGCTGAGTATTGTCTTGTATTACTTTCACCCCAAAACCAGACAAAGGCACCTCCAAAAAGGAGAACTACAGGCCAATTTCCCTAATGAACATCGATGCAAAAATCCTCAAGAAAATCATGGCAAACTGAATCCAACCATACATCAGGAAGATCATTCACCATGACCAAGTTGGCTTCATCCCAGGAATGCAGGGGTGGTTCAACATACGAAAATCTATAAATGTAATACAGCACATTAATAGAAACAAAGACATAAACCATTCAATCATCTCAATAGATGCAGAAAAAGCCTTTGACAAGATCCAACCCACTTCATGATAAAAGCTCTAAGAACACTAAGAATAGAAGGAATGTAGCCCAACATTATAAAAGCTACATATGACAAACCTACAGCTAACATTATACTTAATGGAGAAAAACTGAAACCATTCCCCCTAAAATCAGGAATGAGACAAGGATGCCCACTATCTCCACTCCTATTCAACATAGTACTGGAATTCCTAGCCAGAGCAATTAGGCAAGAAGAAGGAATAAAAGGAATACAAATAGGTAAAGAAACTGTCAAAATATCCCTATTTGCAGATGACATGATCTTATACCTTAAAGACCCAAAAAACTCTACCCAAAAACTCTTAGATACCATGAACAACTACAGTAATGTGGCAGGATATAAAATCAACCTACAAAAATCATTAGCTTTTCTATACACCAACAATGAACAAACTGAGAAGGAGCACATGGAAACAATTCCATTCACAATAGCCTCAAAAAAATCAAATACCTAGGAGTAAACTTAACAAAGGATGTGAATGGCCTCTACAAGGAAAATTACAAACTCCTGAAGAAAAGAGATCAAGGAAGACTACAGAAGATAGAAAGATCTCCCATGCTCATGGGTTGGTAGAATCAGCATAGTAAAAACGGATTTACTACCGAAAGCAATCTACATGTTTAATGCAATTCCTATCAAAATCCGAATGACTTTCATCACAGAGATTGAAAAATGCACCCTAAAGTTCATTTGGAAACACAAGAGACTGCAAAAAGCCAAGGTAATACTCAGCAAAAAGGCATATAAACTTCTGTTTCAGGTTTATAGAATGATTTTTTCTTCTGTGAGTCATGATTTTTTTGATAGAAAAAAAACTCCAAGCATTCACTTGCCTCCTTTTAAAACACTAAAGATTTTATTTGGCCCAATCTGTTATCTTGTGAATAAAACATATTCAGCTAAGCTATTTGGCATGAATCTCTTTAATCAATTAATTATATTGCTAGATAGATCATGGGATACAAAATACATAAGGACAAAAAGATGTGAAAAGAGAGAGAAGACAGGACTTTCACAAAAGTGAGGGTCCTGGGAAGAGGTGATAAGTATTTCTGCTGGTGGGAAATTTAAGAAAATTATTTAATGTCTCGCATGCTTTCCTCATTGGTAGTATGGGGTTTGTGATGGCTCTCCTGTTTGAAGAACAGTTCTGGTAATTAAATGACAATTGGCTCAAGTAAAGTGCTTATAATAGTCCTTGGAGTTTTCCAAATATGAAGTTGACTTCTTCTGAAATTTAAATTTGTTATAAGTCATTCTTTATTAGGAATACAGTAAAGCGGTGAAAAATGGTTAGAAGAAAAACTCATACTTTTTTCTATAGGGAAGCCGATTTAGCCATTTAGACTTTTGATATTTTTGTATCTCTGTGAACATGAGAGGAATCCCTTCCAATGTTTCATTCTCTTTGAAAAGATTATCTCTCTCTGTCTCACACACACACACACAATCTCTCTCTCACACAGTCTCCGACTTTCATATACACAGTCTCTCTCACATATACAGTCACACATTCTCTCTCTCGTTTCTCTCTCTCTCTCTCTCTCTCATACACACATAACCTCTCTCACACACAGCATCTGACTTTCATAAATACAGTCTCTCTCACATATACAATCACACAGTCTCTCTCTCTCTCACATATACACACACAATCTCTCTCACACACAGTTTCTGTCTTTCACATACACAGTCTCTCTCACACATACAGTCACACATTCTCTCTGTTTCTCTCTCTCTCTCTCTCTCTCTCTCTCACGCACACACACACACACACACACACACACACACAAAACCATACATACAGTTCCCTACCCTAAGGTGAAAAGTCTTCTACCTGATCTTGAAACCTCTGTAATGCCCATATGGTTCTCAAAACTTTGATGGCCTCACCACCTGCTCTCTCCTTAGTCCTCTACAATGTAGCTTTAACAACAGCATCAGCTGTTCTCAAAAGAGGGCTAAGTATAGAAATATTGACAGAACAGAGGCAAGCTCTGGTGACCATGGAGACTTAGAGTAGAAGCTTCCCAACTTACCTAACCCAACTTACCTCGATTCCTTTATCTAACATGGGAATGTTCCAAAATGAAGAGCATGCAACCCATTTGCTGTCACACAGTCTCTGTCAGCAAATAGTTTTTAATGTATAACTAAGTTCATGTGCATTTTGAAATAAGTGAATTGCAAAAAGTGTGCAAAAAAACCTTAATGTCATTTTTTGTGCACCAAATTTGGAAAGTGGTCAAGAATTGTGTTATTTTACAGGGACAAGTAGAGTTACCTGGAAATTACATTTGTGCAGAATCACTTTCTGGCAAACAGAAATGTGAAATAGATAATTAGAGTACATTTGTTAATGCTTAGAGTACTGATTTTTAGATTGTCAGTATTAAATTTCCATCTTACAACAATGCCACTCAAAGTCTCTGTGAGGTTAACACTGTGGCCAAAAATATGGAAAACTTTGGGCAGGTATTTAGATGTGACAAAATTCTTTGATGAGTCCAACTATACACTTATCCAGTAACCATGCATTTCCTATGCTATTATTTTAGTAGAGAGGGTTTTAGAGATAAAGTTGAGAAATTTTTTTTAAAACAACATATGAACCTCTTGATTCATATGTTTTGTTACATCACTAGGCAAAAATAATTTTAAAAAAATATGAAGAAAAGACTGTGCGTGATACGCAAAGGTACAAGATTAAATAAGGGTAGGTGCCCCTTTGGTTCCTGATTTGTGCGAGTTGAAAGCACCACCTTTACATTTTATGAGTGTGGGAGCATTTATCTTAATCATGTGTGTTTTGAATTAAGTGAGCTCTTCAGGAACACATCCCTTTCATAATATTAGACCACCATGCATCTGTAGGTTCAAATCCCATTTCAGTCCCTGTGCTGGAACAGTGTTAAACAATTTAGATATGTAAATGTCCCTTGTAAAGGCTGTATTTGTAGGTCAGTGACTTAATTTTAAAGAATACCTCTAAATGAACAAAGAAAGGCACCACACAGTAGAGAGCTGCATTTCCCCTCTGCTAGATCGGGGTGCTCTGGCTCTCTACTCCTTGCTGAGGCTCATGGAATCCCCTTCCCTGTTCTGCACATCTCTGGTCTGGGTTAGATGTCCTGGTTTGGCAGCTTGTCTGACACTCCTTGGGAACATGTAAGTGACAGGTCAGGGACTCCATTTTCTATTCAGCTGTGACACTTGTGAAGCCAGAAATGGATTCTCTGTTTTCTTTTTTAAATATATATTCTACTACATTTTTAGCTTCTCTACCTCTTGTTTTCTAACATAGCCTGCTGAGACCCTTACTACCCACATTAGTCCTCTGCACTGTGGACCCCTGGTTCCTCCACTAAGGGTAACAAATCCTGCTTTATGCCTCTTACAGACACAGAGGGTGGAAAATGCATCATGACATTACTATCCACATGATAGCTCTTCGAGGTCCACAGCATCACGTTTTTGGTCTAGGATCTCCTCTGCCCATAGTTCCCAATATGAGCCTGGGCATAAGTTCTATAGGGTAGCACTCAGCAGGGCGTCTACCTGAGATCCTAAAGATTTTGGTGCCCATACACAGTTAATTCATTCTTTCTGTATATGTACTGATGAAGACACTGCTCTGTCTAAAATATTTTTTGTCAACAATTTGCAAAAACAACACAACGAAAGCAATGATTGAAATATAAGGCCAACAAATCACAAACAGCTTGACCATAATTTACTCTCACATTAAAAATAAGCTTCTACAATTACAAACAAATTGGGAACTACATGTATTCTGAATGGAAGCTATTTCTGCCAAATGCTACAGACATAATGTATGAGAAGGGGTTTCTCAAATTGCTCAGTATATACTTTCTATTCTGAAAGCTGCCAATCTAAATGATTAAATAAATAGTGCTTGGAAAGCTTATGTGAATAAGAGGTTTATTATCTAAAGTGTTTATTTTAAGAAGCCCACCTCCCTTCCAGCTCTGACTTCACATATACACCTTCTCCCCATTCTCCAACCTCTGCCTCCAGGATTGTGAACCACATTTACAGACATTAAACTGCAACCCAGGTTCTGTTGTGCTTAGTTTTGCATTGCAGTTTATCAGACACATTTGTTCCCACAAATAGATGGAAACTATAGAAATGTGAAAAAGTATTTCCCTACTTGATTTTCCTCTTCACTCATAGAATTATGTGAGTCTTTTTATACACAAAAAGTTATTTTTCCTCATAAAAATACACAGAATAGTTTTTTTAAAGTGAATTAGGAAAAATAACTTACTTTGTACTATAAAATTTCTACATAGGAACTAATTATAATAGCAACTTTTTTTGTTCTCATTGTCATTGTCATTAACAATACAAATATGTATTGTCAAAATACATAATAAATATTAAGGACATGAGTGCCAATAAAAGGGAAGGAGGTATTGACTGTTTGGAATTTTCCCTTGTAAATAATTAGGATATCAGCTCTGAGATAGCCTTCCAGACACTCCCTGTTCTGTGATTTAGAGGAGAAATGAGAAAGGAAGGAGGGAGATGGATAGTTTTTGCTTTTCCATCTACTCTCCATTGGAACAGAATATTTAGTTGATAATTTGGGACTTACAATGCAACTAGAAGGCTTTTTTAAAGAATATCAGTTTAAATTGATTCAAGCAAGAAATCTTTGCTGAATGTAAGAAGGTGTTTGAATTCTTCCAGTATGTGAGATATCATTTATAAATCATTGTATTGGTCAGAACACAGTGGCACACAAGACAAGCTTTAAAAGTACAAAATTGCACCAGTGGAGCACATTGTCTAAATTTAGGTGGTCACAGGTAACCATCCTAGCTCAGGACCCACTGCCCAAATGAATAGCATATTTTTCTACTAAGGCAAAAATAACCATACTGGTCAGCTACTTTCTGCTGACCAGAAATGATGGTGGTGGAATTCAACACAGCTTCTGATGACTGGGGCGTTAAAGATTCATTAATACCAAGATTATCCTCGTGAATCTTAAGACCACATCATCATGGAGATTAAAAATTCTGTGCCTCAATAAATCCAGGACCAGCATTTCCCTTCAACTTTAACACAGAGCGTTATGTCTTGTTTGGAGTCACAGATCAACTCATTAGCTGGCATTTAAAGTGAAAGGCTTACCTTAAAAGACTAAAAAAACAGCATAAGATGGCAAAATGCCTACACCACAAGAGATGCATAGGACCTGCAACCAGCTGGGGAAAGCTCGGGTTCAACTCTCATGCTGGAACCTCCTTTGACTGGAGAAGTAGATGGGATCGCCCATGTCTTTGAGAAGGGTGATCTTTCTTTCCTGGGCTGGGAATTGAACCCAGGGCCTTGTACATGCTCAGTATATGCTCTGCCAGAGTTAGACTCTGAACCTCTGGGTTTTTTTTTTCACCCCACACCTGAATCCCAAGTATGTGGTGTTTTGTAACTACTTGAATGTGCATATCACGCCACTTCACTGTATCTGTAATACTTGCAACAATCCTACAAGGTAAGGTTGTTCTCACTAAAATGATAAAAAAACAAAACAAGACAAACCCAAGGCTTGCAGAGTTTCAGGACAAACTGCACACTGTGCAGCTGGCAGAGCTGTTTAAAGGGGTCCTGGCTCAAGGTCATCATGCCCCATTGGTGCCTATGACCAAATCCTATAGCTAGTGGTGTTCTGCTTCCATCTTGATTACAGAAACTTCACTGAGGCCCTTTCCCAAACAGAAAAAGCCTCATCTTCACACACACACACACACACAACACACACACAAATATATATATATATATATATATATATATATATATATATATATATATATACTTGAATTCATCCCCTCCACCATTCTCCTTTATTTCCTCCTTCCCCCATTCCTGAAATAGTTTCCACAGGTCTCATTTTCCATTTACATACACGTGTACACAGTATTTGCACCATATTCACCCTCCCACACCCTTACCCCACCTTCTCCCTGCTCCCACTCATGCCAACCCCTCCAGGGGCAAGACCCATTCTGCCCTCCTGTTCTCTGGTTTTGTAAAAGAAAAAAAAGGTGACATTTTTGTTTGTTTAAGATAGCTATACAGGGAGATTCCTTGTGACATTTTCAGGTACATATGTACTATCATCTGAACTGGTTCATTTCCTCTATTTTTTCTTCTTTCTAGCTTAGTCCCCTTCTTACAGATCCTCAGACATCTTGATCTTCCAGTTCTGTCTGTGTACAGGAAAAACTGCTTTAAGCATCTGGGAAGTGATAGGGTCTCATCCCATCTGTAGATTCACAGTCTGAAAAACAAAATGCAGGACCATAGAAATTCAGGTGCAGGGCAATTATAAACTTGAAATAAAAATATAACATGAAAATCCTCACTCTTATAATTCTGTTATTAATCTCAGGATTACCAGTTATTAGGTGGAAATGTAGGAAATTGCCATTTTTATGGGTGAAAAATGTTGATTACAAGCAATTTCATGGGGCCCAAACTAAATTTATCACTGTGGCTTTTATATTAGAGAAAGGCCCATGAACGAAGTAAAGTGTTTTCTGGTCACCGTATAAAGTATGATCTTCTAGTGCTCTTTATCAACCAGAGTGAGGTTTTTGTATTGTTTTGGTTTGGTTTGGTTGGTTGGTTGTTTTCTCCTTCTGTTTTTTCATAGCAATTACCAAAATCCAGAATAGCCTTGTCTAGTTTTTTTTTTTAATTTGTCTACCCTTTATTTCACCCTTAAAAGAATTTACCCAGTTCACCCATAGGAAGTACTCCACAATATTCACGGAATAAAACAAACTTAGTGGATTGGAAATATGTGCCTAAAATACTGAATTATTAGATATATTTTCTATTTGGAGTGTTGCTATAAAACACACATTTGCCATTCTCCAATCGGCCTTTGAAAAAGATGAATTAATTCATTTCATTAGTGATATTGTATTGCCTGTGGCATAGCTTGTCATGGTGGCTACGATAGACTAATGACTGGATAACAAGAGTTTATTTATCATGAAACCAATTTTTCCTACTGAACTGAAGTACAAATAATGGTATATCAGAATTTACATTATAAATACTGTTTTAGAGTTTGTTAGTTGGTCATAAAAATTCTCCCTAGGCTGAAACAGCTGGTGGGTAAACATTGAGCACATCACACATAATACATCAAAATAGAAGTGTGGTGGTCTTTTCTTAGTCAAAGAACAAACACTGATATAAAATTAGTTTTGCTCAACGAGACTGAAGCTATTGAAAACCTCACCCTGTCTTTTCTCTCATTTATATTTTTGATAACACTCAGTACCTTGGAAATAATGGCAGAAGTAAAATGAGCTTAAAGAGATAGTGTAGCAATTGCAAAAAGACGAAATTCTACTAGGTTATTCATTCAGAAGAGAAAATTAGATTTTTCGCATATTACAAGGGTCAATATGATTTGGTTATTTCGTGACAAAAAATTTTTTTAGAAAATGGTAGGACTGCCAAGAAATAAAACTGGCTTCTATTACTCCTTCACGCCCACAATCTTGATGCTGATGTGTGATGTGATTTCTCATAAAGATAAGAGGTTGATTTTATGAGACTTCTAAAAAAATCATTACTTTTCATTTTTTGGCAATACAGTAGTTTGAATTCAGAGCTTTGTCTTGGGTTTACTAGGCCAGTGCTCTATCACTTGGACTAAGCCCCTAGACCTACTTTTTCTTTTGTTTGTAATTTTCTAGATATGACCTTGCATCTTTGCCCTGGGGCCAATGTTGGATCTCCCACCTCCTACCTATGCCTCCCATGTAGCTGGATTACAGGCGCACACCATCATGCTGGCTTGTCTGTTGAGATGAGGGTCTAGTTAACCTTTTTCCCTGGCTAGTCTCAAACTGTGATCTTTCTGATCTCTGCCTTCTGAGTAGCTGTGATTGATTATATGTACGTGCTGTCACACCCAGCTAGTCATTACTTTTTGGGAAAATATAATTTGGCTATAAAATACCTACCATGTTCAAAACCCTTATTTTGTAAAACATAGTATTTTGCCTAAATAAGAATACTTAAAACTATTTTCTCAATGTATGGAGGTGCAATCAAGTGACTTCGCAATGAAACCAATGTGGTTGACAATGTCACCTGTTACAGAGCCTGTGGACAGAGGCCATGTGGGAGCCTGTGGCTTTCTGGTACCTAAGGTAGGAAGATGCTGTAAATACTTAGGGCAGAATGGGGATGTATTTTGGAGAGTTCCTGTCTTAATGATATATCTGAAATATTTAAAATTTTCTCTCAAGTAGAACGCTTTATGCATTCAATGGTTTTGAACATCGTCTTGGTCCATTTGGGATCCTGTCACAAAATGCCAAAGATGGAATAGACTTTGCAAACAACAGGTACTTGTTTCTTATTGTTCTGGAGGCTGGGAAGTCCAAGCACAAGGTGTAAGCAGGTTGGATGTTTGGTTGGGTCCCATTTTTTGGTTCACAGATGCCTTCTTGCAATGCCCTCGTGTGGTAAAGGAGGTAAGTGAGTTCTCTCAGGCCATTTATGAGAGGGCATAGATTCTATTCCCGAGTGTTCTAGCTTCAGGATCTAAACACCTCCTTAAGGCTCTGCCTCCTAATATCACCACCTGTGGAGTTTGATTTCAACATGTGAATTTGGGGTGACACAAATATTCAGACTACAGCATACATAGCTTTATCTGCCTAGAGTTTTCTTCTCTTGGATAACTCCTACTTATCCTTCCAGGATTTTGATGATATGTCATTTACTTGGAAAAGCTTTTCCTATGCCTGTCATCCTCACCCCGTTGCCCCCTTTTTCCCATTAAACTTTTTTGTAACCCCTGTATATTTCTTCCATAGCACCTTAACTTATGTGTGACCATTAGCTCCCTAAGGGCAGGAATGCCTTTTCTTTTTACTGCAGCCTCCTCAGAATGTAGCTGAGTACCCAGCACACAGAAGATACTTAATAAATATTGCTGAATACTTGACTCTTTGAAGTTGTTTTTGTCTGTTCCTCTGTATTTTTCTTTGAACTTGAATTAACAATAGATACAGACAACATGTTCCTTTGTGGTACAGCTTTGTTTTGCTTCTAGCCTTAACCCTACACTTCTGCCAAACCAACCATTTGTCATCTTTGGTAGATTGCTCAATGACTGCAACTGCAGCTGCTGCCCTAGGAATGCCTCCCTTGTAGGATCTGCAACGGAAGCAGGTTGCTTACACTTCACAGTTTTAGTTCTATCCAAGGACAATTTCCCAGTTGCAGTTTGCTAGATAGTATGCAAGAAGCCTAGAAATAAAAACAAATAAAGTGCAATTTTTTGCTTGAGGATATTTGAGCCAAGGGTGGAGACAGAACTGTGTGGATAAGTCAATGCAGTGAAACACCCCAAATTACATTTAGGATGTTATGAGATTTAACCTGGACTATAGGGAAAGGGGTTTTCTCATTGTCTGTGACTCTACAGGTTGAATCATGGGAATATCACAGCACTTAGTGTTATGAGTTGCTAAATACCTGTGTGAAAAATTGGAGGAGGGAATTTTATGAATGTCTTTGTCTGTCTAGGACCCTAGATACAGAGTTAATTCTAGGTTTTAATCTCCAAACAGGTTCTACTTCAGTGGATTTCTTTTTGATATTCATTCTGGGTATTTCTGTAGCCACTGGGCCTCAGATGTAAGTTGTTTCTTTGCAAACATCAGAATTAAATTTGGTGGTCATATAAATTGCATTACATCCAGACACATTCTAGGATTTCATCTGGGTACCTCTCTTATTAATGACCACTGTCTGTGAAATGCTCATACACAGTGGACAAAGTGATGGTTGGATTTTAGCTCCTTTTACTAGTATCAAGCACCCTGTTGTGGGATTATGTGCCAGTAGCATTTGGCTCTGTTTAAGATTTATAATATCATATCAGTTGTATTTGAGCTTTTCATTTTCAAGGGTTTTTATTTACTTATATTTTCTCATATCTAGTATACTCATTTGTTTTTTCTTAAAATATAGCCAGAAAATAGAATCTGAGCTCTGAGGCAGACTTCATCTCTGGAAGAATGGGGGAAGCCAAATAAGCAGGGCTTACTAGAAGCCACAGTCCTGTCTGCCTCTTGACAAATTCTAGCTGACATTCCTATAGAACTCTGAATGTTCAAATGCTTTTTAAAGCATTCACTCGTTGAAGTCTCAAGCTTCCCAGGAATTTAGTCATTTATAACTCCATTCCAGTGGTAAGAAAATAAGGTTCAGGAAAATTCAAATGAGTGTGCAAAGATGGCAGGGCAAACAGAGGACTACACAGGTAAAAAGAGGCAGTATTCAGACTCATGAATGTTACTGTCCGTGGGTTGGGCTGGTCTGCTCCAGGCCAATGACTGTGCTTAGTTTTCTTTTTTGCACTGGCAAGGTCCACTGTACCTGGCAGGTGTTTACTGACATTCAATGCATATCTCTTGTTTGGAATGAATTTGTTCAGTAGTTCTTCTATTTCCTGTTTGTAAAAAAGGTATTTCACAACTTATTTTCAAAGTCCAGAGGGAACAAGAAGTAACAAAAAAGCAAAACAACAGAAATGAACTAATATTTCTCTAAAAAGAACACAGTGGCATTTAAGCTTCAATTATACTTCTACTTGCACTAAAGCAGCCGGGGCAGGCCCAAGGCCTCTTGCTGATGAAGAGCGCATTTTAAGTTCCCCCATTGTTCCTGGAACCCTGCTCCTGTGTAGCAAGCAAGATATTCAACTTGACAAGGCTCTTTCTTTCTGGAGCAGGGAGGGAGCAAGGTTCTTGTCAGTTTGAATCATGAACTTGGCAGAGCTGAGTGGACAGGCACAGTGGGGGCAGGTGCTGTGTGCATGCCATCCCTGCCCTGTCCTGTTTGCCTCTCACCCGTCTCCCAAATAACTCCATTGGCTTCAAGCTGTTCTGCCCTGAGAGGGCCTCTTGACTATGTGGCTATTGACTTGTTTCTGATACTGAATCTCCTTTTTACTCAGCTTCTAAAATTTTACTTTAAAGCTTCATCTCTCTATATAAATTTTTTTTCCTTAGAATTGCAGCTGAGAATATCCAATTCTGCAATTCTCAAGGTTTTAATGTTTAAAAACACATTTCTAAGGATGAAAATGCCTTTTTTGGAGTCCACATCAAAAGGGTTTTAGATGTCATCAAAGAAAACTGAAAATCTAGTAAATGCTGCTCGAAAATAGTGTGTCTTAATTATTATTTTTTAAGCCAAACTTTAAAAGAATGAAAAATGGAATTAATGAAAGATGAAGTTTGGAACTTTTGATTATGCAATGAAGTACAAAAAAGCCTCTTATTATGTTATCTTTTTAGCTCTAAAGTTTCACACTTCTGTTGCGTTTGTTTTCTAAGGGAAAAAAAGGACACACTTCGATTGGTTACAGATCCCAACAAAATTAAGGAGTTTGGCCCTATTTCTTTTTCTTTCTTTCATTCTTTCTTTTTTTGAAGTACCAGGTCTTGAATTCAGGGTCAACACCTTGAGCCACTCCACCAACGATTTTTGTGTTGGGTAATTTCAAGGAAGGGTCTCACAAACTGTTTGCCTGGGGTGGCTTTGAACCTTGATCCTCCTGATTTCTGCTTCCTGAGTAGCTAGGATTATAGGCATGAGCCACCGGTGCCCAGTCCCTACTTCTTTTTACAGACATTGAGGATAATATTTCTGATTAGATAAATATTAATTTCAATCTTTGCTGTTTTTGTTTCTTAATCCTGAAATAGCAGTAAAGATTTTTAAAACATTTGTAACTCAAGATCCCACCAATGGTGACTTATGATTTAATTATAGGATTTTGTGATGTTTATTATAAACTTGTCAACTGTATTAACAAATCAGATAATTAAAAGAGGGAGAAAAAAGAAGAGACTAAGAATGTTAAATTTAGTCAAAATTGGTTCACTGGCTTTTCAATAATTCTTCCCAATAATGCTTCAGCTGAATCTAAAACTCAAATCATACTTGCAACACTTTGCATAACAAACTCAATTTTCTGTCTGGTTTCCACTTATTAAAGGAAATGTCACCACACTTTTGCATGTACATATAAATTTTAGATTGCATTAAAAATTTCTGATAGATAATATCAAATATTGCTTGTTAGAACTGTTGAAAATATCACCATTAACTTTTTAGGTGCAATGTCTTAGTCACATCCTGTTGGCTCCCTTTCCCAGAAAGTTGATAAGGACAACATATTATTATTTTTATTCTGTTATTTATGAGCCCACATTTTCGGATGTGACTCTTTTCCAATAGAATATCTTTACAAATTACTCTAGTGTATTAAAAATCATCACTGCAATCATTTGCTGATAATTATTTCTGAGTATTTACTAAACTGAATACTACCTAGTAGTGTTCTGTGATGCTATATGTTTTTAGTTATAGGTCCTGCTCTAAAAGTCTTTGTAGTCTAATACCAGTAATATAGACCAGTACTGAGGTTAATGGCTAGCCATGAAATTTATAAACAAGCTGAAACATATAGGTTTATGCAAATTATCACTTAAAACTAAAGCTACATGATATTTGGGAAAAGGCTGAGAATTGAGTCAACAGGTAAGCTCCAGAACAGTCAAGCAGAGATTAAAGTGCAAAGGGGAAAAATTTACAGAGCAGAAAGTTGGAGTCCTCGTGGTAGTGAAAAATCTCTCCTATTGTAGATAAATGTGTGTGGAAGTCATTATTAAATTATTTAGGGTGGAGGAGGTGTCTGGAATGCAGAGGATGATGAGGCATTCATATTCACCATGCAAGAAAATATGTTCAAAGCCAATGTTGGTCACTTTGCCCACAGCATACACTTGGAGGACTGATTAACCTTTCTGAGGCCCTCTCTCTCACACAGCATTTGTAAAGAGAGTGACCAGACATCCATGACCAAGTCTTTTATGTTTCCACATCTTAAGTCACTAGAAATCTGTAGGGTAGCAGGGTCCACCTTTACTAGGCTTTTAAAAGAAGGCTGATATTAATGAACAAAAACCACATGGTTTGGGGGCAGTAGCAATGGGAAAAATGAGAGGAACCCACTGAAATCTCTTCCCCAATTCAACAAATAATTTTCTAAGTGCAAATAATTTTGATGCAAGACCAAGACAAGTTGACTAAAAGTTTGATTTAATCCTTCCCTTTGTTTTATTTAGTTAGTTGTGTTATATAACTATGTATTTTCATTAAAATGTGAAAAAAAAGTTAAAATATTTGAGAGGTATCTACAGTAGAGATAATAAAGTAGATTTCAAGGTGAAATCTCAAATCACCTGCAGCAGGCTCAACTGTGAACTAACGGGCATATTACCATGTGTTAAACGTTAACAGTCTTAATTTTCCTCTGTGCCTCTGAACATAACGGGGCATTGTTCGAGAGACCTCACTAAGTGGCCTGGCATTAAACCAGGCCCCTCATCTCTAGAGGAGAGGATGGCAGTTCCAATTTCATCTGAATAAACTCATATTAAAATAAGGAAAAACACATGTGACACAGCAGCAGTCTCCTGGCCAAGTTAAAACGCTTACAAATATTTTATGTCTGTAATATGAGTCTGCTTACTAATGGAGAATCTTATGTGTATAAGACTGCACTGCCTTTGACAGAAGCTGGTAGTAAAAGTGCTATAGGGTTAGTATTTATGGCCCCTGTATGTTTTAATAATACGTTTCTGACATTATTACTTTAACAGATACTAAGAAAAAGCTGTGTGATGTGGTCACTTTCCTTCAATAGCCTGCAGGACACATGCACAGTTGATAGGACCCTGTCACATATAGAGGACATAATACTTTCCATAATAATATCCCCCTGCTCCATCCTAAAGAGAATGTCATGTGTGCTTGGGATTTTACTCCATTCCCATTGCCACACCAATATGAAATATGTAAAATTAATAGATGTTGTGTTTAGTCAATACCACATAGTGTTCTTTAGAGGGGGAAAAGAATTAAGCTGAGTTAAAGAATGTAATAAATGGTCAAATTCTGAGATTGATGAAGCAAAGACACCATGTTTATTATACAAGAAGGATTTTCCCTTGGGGAAAAGAAAAATGCAACATAAGTCTACCAATGCATTTGAAACTAAAAAATTGCCTGCTAAAGGGAATGGTGAAGTTCCCATCATTAAGTGAATTGTATTTACTAACCACAGGAAAAATAACAAGAAGGAAAGTACTTTCTACAGCATTGAAGGGCTGAAGACAAAGACAAGGTTAGAGTGAAATTTTGGTTTTGATGTTATTGTAGGATTTTAAGTTGGATCCTTTAATGAATATTACTTTATGAGACACAGACGTATGGACACGTGTAATATCAGTGAGCAGTACTAAAATGTTCCTGTGAAAAATAATTATCTATAGTGAATTTGAACGATCCCCTCTAAGGTTTCCTGAAAAACTCATGTTTGGTTAGGTACATCTCTGGAGATAAGCCCTTAGAGTGACTGCATTGACCCTGAGGAAGGTATCATTGCAATCTGGGGAGATATTTTTAAGACGGTGTGGGTCATCTGCCATAGCTGAACCACACTGTGCATGTGCTTTACTGTTCTATCCCTGGACTGGGCTGGTTCAATCAAAAACTTTCCCCTTGAGAAAATCGTCTGTAAGTATTTTTAATGGAACTGAATTGCTATCTACTTCATATTTAGGTAGACTCAGTAGTTACACAGAAAGTGATATCATTTTTGGTGAAATACGCAAAACTTGAGATATTGTGCATGTGCATGAGATCTTTGAATGTGATAAGGCGCACTCCCATGACTCAGTTACTTATATGACAGAGTGAAGTGATTCTACAAATGGAACTAGAGTCCTTAATCCGTTCATTTTGAATTAATCAAAAGAAAGCTTTTCCTGAATGGACCTGAACTAATCAGGTGAGCTATTTCAAAGAGGATCCACAGGAAAAAGACAAGAAACTACAGGAGACCCCCGTTGGCCATGAAGAAGCAAACTGCCTTGTGTCAGGGGATGGGTCTTTGACCTCTCAGCTGCAAAGAACTGAGTTCTGACAACAGCCTTGAGCCCTGAGATGGCATGAGATTTTTCCTTAGCCGACACCTTGACTTAAGCCTGTGTAATCTTGTGACACCCTGAGCAAAGGACCTAGTTAGCCTACTGACTCAGAGAAACTGAAATAAATGATGAGCAGACATTTCTTAAGCTACTAAATTTGAGGTACAACCTTTGTTGCACAACCAATACATATAGTCTACCATTCTCTACACCAGGGTTTACTTGCTCTTGTTCTCAGGAATGTCTCTTACTGAATTGAGGTCCATTCCCTTCAGTTTTGTATTCTTAACAAATAGAGAATAGTTAGCTGGAAAATACACTCTGCAATAACTCAGCAAACTTTCCCTCAGCTCTGTAGTCTTTACATAAAGAAATCTGGGTTCTTCTAACCTTTACCTACAAACTTTTAAACTTCATTTTTTAAACATTCCCTTGACATATACTTTTAGTGCTATGATGTTCCTTCTGGAAATACTTTGGTTTTCTCACATATACTGTGTTGATTTGAACTGATTCAAGATCCTATTAAGGAAGTTGTCCTTGATAACAGAATAAAGATATTAATATTCACTCTTATATATCATGCATTTTGGCATATCATGTATAGAAGACTATGTCATTAATCTGGCTTTTTGTCTCTGTTTATTTGCTAGTGCTAGTGTGCAGGAAATTGCTGATTAAAATTCAATTTGGTGTCATTCTGACTCATACTTCTTTACTGTATCACTGGAGTCATGGTAGACATTTCCCAACTTGTAACAATATAGTTTGTTTTGGAAACAATAGCATCCAGCAGATGTTGACAGTTGGTTGTTTTGTTTTGATTGTGGTAAAAATCATGCAATATGAAACTTGTCATGTTAGCCACTTCTAAGTGTTCATTTCAGTACTGTTAAGTATATTTGCAGGATGATGCAAGGAGTCTCTAAACCATTTCCTTCTTGTACAATTGAACTCTACACCCATTACAGCAATTCCCCACAGCCTGCTCCTTCTAGCCCCCGGCAACCACCATTCTGCTTTGTTTGGTTCTATGAATACTACATGTAAATGGAATCAGATGGCATTTGTCCTTTTTGTATCTGGCTTATTACAGTTGGTATAATGTCCCTCAAGTTTCATCCATCTATTAGTTTTAGGGTTCTCAGAGAACCATAACCAGTAAGGGTATGAGTATATAGAGAAAAAAATTTATTTTAAGGAATTGGCTCAAAAGATTACAGAGGCTAGTAAGTCCAAAACCTGTAAGGTAGGCTGGGGAGGCTGAAGGATCAGGGAAGACCAGTGATGTAATTTAAATCCAAAGGCCAAATCCTAGTAGAATTCCTTCATTTTCAAAGCTGAATAATAATCCAGTATATGTATATACTTAATTTTGTCTATCCATGCATTTATCAAAGACACTTGGGTTGCTTTTACCTCTTGGCAATTGTAAGCAGTGTTGCTAAGAACATGACATCTCTCTGAGATCCCCCTTCAATTAATTTGGGTTTACACCCAGAAGGGGAATTGATGCATCATGTGATCATTCTATTTTCACATTTTTAGGAGCAGCTGAATCATTTCCCATCCATCCACACCGTACGAGGGTTATCACTTTTCCATATTCTGCAACTCTTGCTATTTTCTGTTTTGTTCTTTTTGATAGTATGTGTCCTAATGGACGTGAGTAATACTTCAGAGTGCCTTTGATTTGCATTTCCCTAATGATTAGTGAGGCTGAGAAGCTTTTGATAGGCATGCTGGCCATTTATGTGTCCTCCTTGTGGAAGTCTTTTACACATTTTTTAAATTGAGCTTGAAAAGTGGTATAACGCCTGCTTAAAATGGGCTTTTTAAAAATTATTGAATTGTAGGAATTCATATGTTCTAAATATTAATCACGTGCTGTGGACTGAATGTCTTTCCTCCCATTATGAAGCCCGAATTCTTAATGTGATAGCACTTGGAAGTGGGGCTCTGGGAGATCATAAAATCATGAGTGGAGCCCTCATGATATGGAGTAGTGCCTTTAGAGGAGACGATAAGAGAGGCTATCTCCTTCCATCTGAGGACATATAATAAACCAAGAAAGAGGACACTTACCAGGAAACACACAGGCCAGCATCTTGACTGTGGACTTTCAGTTTCCAGAATGATGAGAAACAAACTTTGGTGCTTCATTTTGCTATGGTAGTCTGAGCTAAGACATTCCTTATCAGATACATGATTCATAAATATTTTCTCCCATTCTGTGTTTCCTTGTTATTTTGTTGATTGCTTACTTGGACACAACATTAAAAAAAACAACCTTGCAATGCCACACTGTAGACTATTGGTAGTTGTGACGGCCTGGTATGTGAGCGGGAGCTGTGGCTCACTGCCACCACTCGGTATCAGCTCAGAGTGTTGTACCATATATCGCTACCCCAGGAAAAGACACAAATTAAAAAACTGAAGCACTGTCTCGACTGCATGTCTGTCACCTTGGCTCTATCACGAAGGTGGAAGATTACAGCAGTCCATCACCAGTGAGGAGCTATCGGCTCTTTACTGAGGCTCTTGCATCAGTATTTTGCATCTGATTTTGGTCTATGGTTGCATTTTTTTTTAACAGTGTCTTTGTCTGGCTTTTGGTATTAGAGTAATGCCAGCTTCAGAAAAGAAGTTTGAAGGCTTTCCCTCCTCTTCAATATTTTGGAAGAGTTTGCAGAGGACTGGTATTCATTCTTCATTAATATTTGGTAGAATTCACTAGCGAAGCTGACTGGTCCTGGGCTTTTCATTGTTGGAGGTTGGGATTACTGAATTACAACTCATTAGTTACAATAAACTAATATATAAAAATAAAATATAATATATAAATTTGTTTAAATTTCTTATTTTCTCCATGACTCAGTCTCAAGAGGCTGTGTGTCTTGGATCTTACCCATTTCTTCTAGGTTAACACATTTATCCATGCACAATTCTTCATGGTATTCTCTTATGATTCTTCTTTATTTTCATAAAACCATTTCTGGTTTCCCTTTTTCATTTCCTACTTTCTTATCTGAGCTTTCTCTGCTTTTTACTTAGTTAATCTTTCTCAATTCTGTTGATCTTTTCAAAGACTCTTCTGTTGGTTCAATCATTTTTCTATTGATCTCCTGTTCCATATTTTATTTCTTTCTGCCTTAATCTTTATTACTTTTTGGACTTAGATTCTTATTCCCTTTTTTAGTTCTTTAAGGTACAAAGTCAGGTTGTAAATTTGTATTCTTTCTTCTTTTTTAATGTAAGTTTTATAGTCATGATTTTCCCTTTTAGCACTATTTTTGCTGAGCCTCGTAAGTTTTTTTTTCAAATATTTTTTATTGTTTTGCTGGGTGGGAGTACATTGTGGCATTTACAAAATTTCTTACAATATATCAAATATATCATATTTGAATTCACCCCCTCCTTCATTCTCCTTTATCCTCCTTCCCCACATTCCTGGAATATTTTTAACAGGACTCATTTTTCCCTTTATATACATGTATACACAATATTGGCACCGTATTCACTGTTCTACTGGTACCCCCGGATGGGACTTGTTCCACCCTCTGTTCTCTGATTTTGTAAAAGAATAAAAATAACATATATTTGTTTGTTTACGATATCTACACAGGGAATTTCCTTGTGGCATTTGCATATGTATATGTATAATAGCCTTGGTTCATCTCCTCCATCTTTCTTCTTTCTACCTTAGTCTCCTTCTTACGGTGTTTTTGATATGCTTTCATTTCTGTTCGTCTCAAGATGCTTAGTCATTTCCCTTCCTTCACCCATTGGCTGTTTAAGACTGTTGTTAAATTCCACACATTTGCAGACTTTTCAATTTCCCTTTAACTTCTAACCTCATTCCATGATAATCAGAAAAAAGTTTTGCATAATTTAAACCTTATTCCATTTATTGTGACTTGTTGCATAATATGCAGTGGGGACCGTGGCTTGTGTACTTGGGATGAATTCACATTGTGCTACTATTTGGTGCTACTATTTGTTCTATAAGTGTATGTAAGTCCAGTTCACCCACAGTGGGGGCCAGGTCTTTACTTCCTTATTGGTCTTATGTCAGGTGGTTTTGTTGTTGTTTTTAAAACTAAAAAGTTTAAGTGAACCACTGTCGTGTTCACATAAGGTTATGTACAGATTGTTGCATTTTCTTCCTCAAATTCTCTCATTTGTTTCTGAGTAAATTATTGGACTTAGAGTGAGGATGCCATTATGCAGATTGATCTGTGATAATCGCGGTACCTAGAGCTTTCTAAGTGGTTGACTCAGGCGTTCATCATCTGGCTAAAACTACCAGTTTAACTCCAAAGTAAGAAGCGCATATACTCTCTCTACAACAAAATTAGAGATAAGGGCAAAATAGTTATCTGCTGGGTATTGAGGGGGTGGGGGGAGAGGAAGGGGGCGGAGTGGGTGGTAAGGGAGGGGGTGGGGGCAGGGGGGAGAAATGACCCAAGCCTTGTGTGCACATATGAATAATAAAAGAAAAAAAAAAGTAGGAAGCGCAATACCTGAGATTCCCATAGAGAGACCAGAGGCCAGAGAAAGGGCAAAAATACTGAATAGCTCAGGGATACTGTGAAGGAAAGGTGCCTCATCTTAGTGGATAAGCAAGTCACACACCTGAAATAAAGCCACTCTGCCACAGATGCTCACCTCCTCTTCTGTGGAGCCACAGGTTCCACTATCAGGACTCCATCATTGGTCACCATGTTTACTGCCAGGCACATAGGTCCTCTCTTTGGGTTAAGGAAACGATCTTTGAGTACACGTTGAACAATGTCACATCTCTAAACACAAATTAGAGAAAGACAATAAGCACCAGTGTATAAAAAGGGGAAATCTAATCTGAGTAGAAGAAAGTTAGGTAACAAAGAAAAGAAAATACTGAACTAGGGGTAATTTGTGTCTTCATGGAGATTTGATTTGATTTATAATTTTTATTTCTTTTATGTATGTATGTATTTTTATTGTTGTGCTGGGGGTACATTGTGGCGTTTCCAAAAGTTCTTATAGTATGTAAATATATCATACTTGAATTCACCCCCTCAATCATTCTTTCATGGAGATTTTTAAATCATATCATGCCATTAAAACAGCTCAACAGTAACTAAAATAGGCAGCATTGGGGAAAAAAGAACTGGAAGCAAGACTCAATTCTCCACGTGTCACTGTCATTTTCGAGCCAATCCTTCTAACACAGTGGTCCCCTGTATGTGGCCCCTGGACCTGCAGTGTCATTAATACCCAAGACCTTGTTAGACATACAGATTCTTGAGTGCCAACACAGCCCTACTGGACAAAAAACTTTGGGTAGGGGACCCGGCAGTGTGGGTTTTACCGAGCCCTGCAGTTGAATCCGACGTGTGGTAAAGTTTAAAGACCCAATGCTTGATTGCACATTGAAATCACCTAAGGAACTTAAAAAAAAAATATTGGCGCCTGGCTCTGCCCCAGGCAGTTCTGATTTAATGGACTTGGGATACAACTTGGGCTTCAGGACTTTTAAAGGCAGCCAGGTGGTTCTGAGGTGCAGCTAAGCATAAGCAACCATGATTTACACTATGGGGCCTTTTGGTTCCTTCCCACGTCTGACAAAGCAGTGGTTTTCCAATGTGTCTGCTTCCTGAACTTACCTGGAGCTTCATAAACCACTGATGCACATAGCATCCCCAGAGGTTGAGGAGTTAATAGGTGTGGGATACAGCCTGGTCTTCAAAACACAAGGGAAATCAGGTGATTCTGACGTACAGACCAGTTTGTGAAACACTGAGTTAAAGATTGAATTTCTGGTTCTACAGATAAATTCCTAGACCCCAGACATATTACATTCATGAGCTTTATAAAGACTCATTAAATACATGAGTATAATTAACATTTAACTGTAGGTGTGACTCAAGCTGTGGAGCGCCTTCTTTGCAAGCATGAAGGTCTGAGTTCAAACCTCAGTCTCACCATACGTAAATCAAAACAAACAAACTAAAAAGCTGTCTTCCAACACTTCTAAACAAAATGGAGACAAAAGTAAAGATCAATGACCTTTGTACAAGTTACCCAACAATCTTTCAACGTCACATATCATTACTAATGACAAAACATCTATAGTAAAAAAACAAGTTACAGTAACTTATGCCATTGTAGTGGCTTTCAGCCAGTGGTGATTTTGTCCCTTGGGATATTGTCAATGTCTTGGATACATTTTGGTTGTCACACAGCAAGGTGTGGGAGATCTTCTGCCAGCATGTAAGAGGTGAGAGCCAATGATGATTCTAAAATTCCATACCACACAGGACAGCTCCCTATCCCAATAACTATCTAGTTTAAAATGTCAATATTGCTATCTCATGTAGAGCTTGGAGGTTTCAACTATCTTAGAAGAAAAAATAAACCAAAAGGAAAAGTCTGTTACAAAGAAGAATTTGCTGTGAGAGAGGTCAGAGAGTATCTAGAATTTCTTGATGGAACCAAATGCTGTAGACCATAATTTATTACTAAGAATGAAAGAAACTTGCCAGGTTTGTGGGGCACACCTGTAATCCCAGCTACTTGGAAGGCTGAGGCACTAAGATTGCAAGTCTTAGGCCAGCCCAGGCAAAGTCAGTGAGATGACCCTATCTCAGAAACAGGGTACAAACAAAAGGGCTGGGGTCGTGGCTTAAGTGGGAGGCCATGGGTTCAACCTTCAGTACCAAAAAAAAAAGGAAACTCAGCCACATGTAGTTTTGAATAGACAAATAACTATTATCACAGCATCTATTTAAAGTTTGCTCCTGTGTTTCTCAGAGTAAATTCCAATCCACAATATCAATTACATCCTAACAATAGAATCCCATGCCTTTGTGAATCTGTTTAGACCAAACCAACAAACCACCTAGGTGGTTTCTTACTTCCAAGCTTCTATTCTGTCATCCCTGAACACCTGACCCTACCTTCTATCCAGGCTGGCTTGGCCAACCTCATATTTTAAGTGCTGGTTGAATTGAATCCTCTAGAAATCATTATTTGACCTAAGACTCCATGCTAAGACCATGCATCCATACTCCTCTGTGCACATTTCTATTAATTACTCACATAAAGAAATAATTGCTCAAGCCTGTAATCCTAGCTACTCAGGAGGCAGAGATTAGTAAAACTGCAGTTCAAGGTCAAGGTTGAGCCAGGCAAAAAGTTGGGAAACTCAATCTTAACCTAGTCGTGTGGGTGGTGGCATGCTCCATCACCCCCAGCTATGGTAAAGAATCACAAACAGGAGCATTGTGGTGCAGGCCATCCTGGGTATAAGGTAAGATCCTAAATCCCTACATCCAAAATAAAAAGGGCTGGGGTGTGGCTCAAGTGGTAGGTGAAGCATCTTCCTAACAAGTGCAAAGCCCTGGGTTCAACCCTGAGTACTGTCAAAAAAAAAAAAAAACCCACAAAGAACTGTGTTAAAATGTGGATCCCACTCCTCTAATAAATGGAATTTCTTGAAGGTAGCGTGCAGCTCCAGGACATAACAAACCCCTGGCACATTGTAACTGCTAAAGTTTTGTGAAATGAACAAATGAATGATGGCACATTTGTATCATTAGTTGCTCCTTACTAGGAAAACAATTATTTCAGATTAACTCTTTTGTAAGAAACTTAGATCTGTCTTATCAAAACAGTTTTGACGTCAGCTGACCACATGAAACCATATTTATTCTCTTTTACAGGTGGGAGTTCCAACCTCTCACAGTCATTTTCAGCACTCAACGTTAGAGCTTACAATCACTGAATCAAATAATATATTTTTCTCTGCTACATAAATGTTGTGAAAATCTAACCAAAATGTATCAACCAGAACTCATGGAGTTTAATATGTGTGTGGGTTGCAGATTCATTATTTTTTATAAAAACAATCTTCATAGAAGTTACATTTTCATTGTTTAAAAATACTTTTGCAAGGAGAAGAAAAAGTGCTTGAGCCTCTGTCTTTCTAATGAAGAATATGTTTTTCTTTTCTAGCTATATCTGCCTTAGTTCTGGGCAATTATAAGACCTTAAAGCATCATTTGTGCTTAATCATTTTGACTAAAAGAAATGAAGGGGAAAAAGTAAGCCCTCCCAGAAAGGACCTAGGAAAGTGTATCATTAACATTTTCCATTGCTAAATGTAGTCATCAATACAATTGCTGAGATTTAATTGTTCTCACAAGATTTCCAGTGTTTGCTTCATTGGCCATCCTTGTTCTATAACGAATAGATATAGATGTTCAGACTCTGAAATTTTGGAGAAATGACCATCTTTGCAGAAAAAAACAAATACATTTAGTTCAAGGTATGCATTTGTGAGCATTTTGGAGAATAGTCACTGAAAGTCTAAGAATGGTTTCCCTTCTACTAGTAAGGTGACAGCTAACGATCTCAATGCGTCATTTAAGGAACATCAGAATCAGCAGCGAGTCCACAAACCTCTAATAAAACCTTCTCTCTCTTCATTGATACTTAACAAAAATAGAAAGACCATTGAAACTCAGACTAAAGAAAACGCAAGGTTATAAACTTCAAGTCTGACTCACAGAGCACTTTTGATGTCTTCCCTGGTGCTGGATTTCAATTGTTTCTGTACTTTTGCTGCATTTCTCTGAGTTCTTTTCCTGTTTTGTCAAGATAATTTTATACTGAGGAGGAGGAAGAAATGGAGTTTTGCATTTTGGAGTGGAGAGACTGAATTCCTACATAGGTACCTTCTCGTGCTGCTGACTGTACTATACAATTAAGACCTACATAGCTTTCTCAGTATTCTCCATAAATCATCACCGGATACAGGTTAATTCTAAATAAAACTCTTAAGTCTTACTGCATCTCATTACACCCACCACAACTATATTTGTGTATGTAAATATATATTTATGTGTACAGCTCCAGAAATAAAGTTTAATGACTCTAGACATCACTAACTATGTAATGGGACAGATGTCATAGGAAGAAAAACAAAAGATGTACTTTTCAAAGTTATATATACACAAACATAGTCATATATGTGTGGGGGGTTGCTTAGAGGATGCAGAAAGTTAGAAAGCTCTGGGCTCAGTTAGGAGTGACGTTTGTCTGCATGTGTTTGAAAGGTAGCAAAGATGAATAAAGAAATACAGAAATAAATGCACATTTACCTCCCTACGTTGTAGGTGAGTCAAATAAAAATGAGCATGCTAAACTGGATTAATAGATTCCTTGTTTGTAGGAAATGTTAGGATTCTGTGTCTCAGTGATGGTGAAGGTTGGAGTATAAGTCCTCTCAGAGCATTCTCTCTCTCTCTCTCTCTCTCTCTCTCTCTCTCTCTCTCTCTCTCTCTTTCCTTTTGATATGATCCCACAATGTATCCTAGGCTGGCCTTGAACTTGGAACTCTCCTGACTCAGCTCCCGAGTGCTGGGGTTACAGGAGGGTGCCACATTCCCAGCTGGCTTTTGACATTTTTTTTCAAACAGAAATCAGCACCCTGGTCTATCTTTTTATCATCCCTTGCCAGCCTCCTCTCTCCTCGTTTTTTCTTTCAAATTGTCAATAAATCATCCACTGAGCTACTAGAGATTCTGTTCAGAGGTTTAGTACATGATGAAAATCGTAGTGATTGCTTTATGAAGTGGGAATGGGAAAAGGTAGCTGATGAAAGTTGCCATACCTCTTTCAAAGAACAGAACCCACAGCCACGTATTCTTCCAATTTTCTACTTTGCAATAGCTATTCTTACTTTAAATCACCTTATCCTTAAATTAACTCAAAATTAACTCAGACAGCCATCTGCTTCATGAGTGAAATGACTTGTGCAATTGTCTTGACACTTATGTTTTGCACTTAGTGCAGTTCTGGATGCAGAGAAACCGTCAAGCAGTAGTTTCTCCCATCAAAGTATTAACCAGACCAACCCAGCTTAGCTTCAGATGAGATCCGGAGCATTCATGATGATATGGACGAAATCCAATCTCTATTAAGTGATCTGGTTCCTTTGTATATCTGTGTTCTACCCATTGAACTAACAAAAAATTGTCAGCACTTTCCAGCCAGTAACCAGCTAGTAAAAAATAATAATGGATGTAATTCTCATATTTTCAGATTTCTTTCTCATGAATTTTTCTCCAACCTTCGGAAATGTATGTACCCTAGACTCTAGTCAAAAAAGAATGACTCTGGAGTAACACAAGTAAAAGCCAAAAAAAAAAAATTAAAAACAAAGGAAGTATTTTCTCAGCTGGGTGTGGTGACTGTCTCTTGCAATCCCAGCTACAAGGGAAGCATAGGGAGGGGGATCATAATTCAAGGGTGGCCTCAGGCAAAACATGGATCCATACCTGAATATTAACTAAGGCAAAATTGGGCTGGACTGTGGCTCAAGTTGTAGAGTGCTTGTCTTGCAAGTTCAAACCTGAGGACCACCCCCCAAAAAAGCTTCTCCATGGGAAGGAAAAGTTACCACATGGAAGGAAAACAGAGTAATGATTATTACATTTACCTTTAAATTATAATCCTGTCTTCTAGCATGCAAATTGCATTACCCATGGGTTTTGGCTCCAAATACAGAACTAAATACCTTTACTCTAGT
This sequence comes from Castor canadensis, assembly GCF_047511655.1. Classification (NCBI taxonomy): domain Eukaryota; kingdom Metazoa; phylum Chordata; class Mammalia; order Rodentia; family Castoridae; genus Castor; species Castor canadensis. The sequence continues at coordinate 67,064,480 of NC_133402.1, forward strand.
TAAGGTAGTAGGGATTATGAAGCAATATTCGTAGGCATGCTGGAACATGAGATTATATATAGCTTTTAATCTCAATTACTGGGAAGGCTGGGGGTAGCAGGATTCTTGAGTCCAAGAGTTTGAGGCCAGCCTGGGCAAAACAGTGAGACCTCGTCTTGCAAAACAACAACAAAACTTTCCGGAGGACTGAAAGAATAGATTCTAGGTCGAGTTTGTGGTAATAATTTCCATCGTGACACTGCAGAAATGTCACTCCCACTACAGAACACAGCACTGTTGCTGAAAGCAGAGCCAGAACCATGCTGGGCTCCCTGACAAGAAAACTGCCATTACCAGGACAGCTTCAGATACACATCACCTCTGCCATGTGCTCCTTACTCGTGTGTCTTGCTTCCAAATGAAAGTCTCATACAAATGCATCTTATTAGTGGAAAGTTCACTTAGCACAAAGAAGAAATGTGTAGCTGTTAAAAATTGTGCCTTAGAAAGGTTCAGAATGCAGGAGTAATGTTCCAAGCATTCCAGGCAGACATGGATGACATATTCTATTCTACAAACTCCTTTTAGGTTCAAAAAGAAACTCTCCAAATTGTGGTGTTCATTTTCCAATGGTTTTTTACTGTTATTGTGGTTTCAGTTCAAGGTGTGAGGGCCATAATCAGAAAAAATCAGGAAGTTAATGTTTGGTCAGCCTTGAAATAAGGTAGCAGGAAGGCAGGACCTATTGACTAACCTGGGCTGAATTATCCAACAGCAAATATTTTACACTTCCTTGATAGGCATCAAATTCTAATCCAATGTGGGAGATAACTTAACCAGTTCAGGACTACTAAAAATCATATCTATTATTTGTTAATACAAAGTGTGGCTCGAGCCTTCAGGAAAACAAAGATTCAGTTCACACAGCTTTTGGGACCTGAAATTTCCAATTTACTTCTAAAGTGTTCTCTACAGAGTTCACATAAGGGCAAGGCTATGTCAGAATAACCTCCCATAGACACAGTCTTAATAATCTTGTCATAATTACTAGCTGGGTATCCTCTCCAAAACAAGGCAGATTCTTTGCTATCCATTTGGGTATGGCTGAATACAAAGTAACATAAAAAGTGTACAAATAACAACATAGATAAAACTTATCAAGTATGTAATTATATATACATTAACATAATTCACACATTATTATGAGAATGAAAGGAGTTTGTGTCTAAAGTAGTATTTATTTTCATACTTCACAAATGGAAAGTATCCTCTTTATGCTTTCCAACAAATGCTTTTTTTCCAATGCATTTTGCTGACAGAGTGGCTCAAGTGGTAGAGCACCTGCCTAGCAAGCTTGGGACCCTGAGTTCAGAACATCCCAGAAAAAAAGTGGTTGTTGATTATCCAAGAAATCAAAGCATTATAATGGAGTATTTGAAGACCTCAGATGATTTTGCCTGCATTCTTTTCTTTGGACCACATATGTGTGGTAGGCACTGTATACACATAACATGTAATCAGGATTCAAGTGAGCAGATAAATAATCACTTAGAGAACCAATTAGAAAACAATTAGTCAATGTCTTCTTCCATGCCCACCAATGGATCTATGTTGGAAACACTTGTATGCATATGGCTATCCAGTACAGTATGCCTTTCACAATTTATATCAGTCAAATATTTCTAGGGCTTACCCCATCTTTATCTCAAGCAAAATCTTCTCTGCATTGGACCTGGCTGCTTCATTTCCATTCCAGTCTCTTCTCTTTCCACGCTTCCTGTGGCTACAGCTGCTTTCTGTCTTTGATTTGGTTGACTCTTGTTCTTGATCTTTCCCTGTACTGCTTTCTACTTCTTTCTACTTCCTCTTCTTGTTTTGCTATAGTTTTTAGGTTCCTTTTAAAATAACTTTTATAAAGATTTTCTTGTACATGCTTTTTCCCACATAAATTCAAATGGGCTATTCACCCAGTAGACTCTCAGTAAGGCCAGTCCAGCAAGTGGAAATTATTTCCAAAAGGAAGATATTCAACAATGCTAAAATGTTGTTTCCCCATGACTGAGATGGGTACTTTATATCTCCAAGGGTTGGAAAATTTGGCTTGAAGAGCTCAAAGAGTAGGTTTTTAGTCCTAAATTTTAGACTATCATCTAATAAAAATGAAGAAAAAAGGAATAAAACTCTATATGTAAGTTTTCAAAGCAAATATATGACAGAGACCTTTACCAAATAAAATATGAACGATAGCACGCTCAGTTTTTTGTTGCTGTGCTGGGTGGCGTACACTGTGGCATTTACAAAGGTTCTTATCATGTGTCAAATATCTCATACTTGAATTCACCCCCTCCATTATTCTCCTTTACACCTCCCTCCCCCATTCCTGGAACAGTTTTAGCAAGTCTCATTTTTACTCTTACATACATGTGTGCACAGTATTGACACCATATTCCGCCTCCCACACCCTTTCCCGTCTCTCAGGTAGTTTTGAGGAAAGGGTAAGGTAGAAGGATGGCAGCACCTCTAAGCAAATCAGGAGGTGGGAGAAGGTAATAAATACCATGAAAATTGATTTTTTAAGCTAGGAAAAGAATGTTTGTACTACAGATAATTACATTTTTGTATTTCCTTATTTACCAGAATAGGTGCACAGAAAACAAAATGTTTTCATAAATTGATTTTTGATAGGATAGTTTCATTTCTCACTGTGAGTTCATGTGGAAAAGAATATGATATTATCTTTAGTTCAATGAGGTTTCCTCAAAGGTCAAGAGAGAGACAGAGAGAGGGAGAGAGAGAGAAAAAAAGAGAGGGAACTCACCCAAGAATTCAGTTAGGTTGGAGGAGAAAAAGTAGCCTCTTTTTAAAAAATTATTCACTTATTCACATGTGCATACATTGTTTGGGTCATTTCTCCCCCTTCCGCCCTCCCCCTCTCTCTGCCCCCTTCCCCTCTCAGTTCCAGGCAGGTCCTGTTCTGCCTTTATCACTAATTTTGTTGAAGAAAAGACACAAGCATAATAAGGAAGACAAAGCATTTTTGCTAGTTGAGTTAAGGATAGCTATACAGAAATATTCCTAGCATTGCTTTCATGTACCCATGTGTTATGACCCATGTTGATTCAACTCTAACTGATCTTTACACTGGTTACTGATCCCCTGCTCATGACAACCTCTGTCATTTTAAGGTTTCTGTATTAGCTTCTCTGGAGTGGGGACATCAAACGCTTTCATGTTTTGGGTTTTCTACCTATCCCTCTATCTCCTGTATGTGCTCTCCCCTTGTTATATGATCCAAGTAGCATCTTTTCACCCTTTACAAAATTCATGACTGAGACTCCTATAACTGGAAAAAGATTAGCAAGAGAAAACATACAAACTTATTTAATATAAGTTTTACATGGCACATGACAAGTTAACCTTCAGAGCCAAGGATCTATAGAAATGGGAGATCTATGTATTTTACTAACAGCTCTACTGAAGCATTACTGTAAATGTAAATGGTTGTAATGGTAGCAAATTTGGGGAGACTGAGAGCTTTATATACAGTTTCTGCTTCTTGTTTCTGTGTGAAATTCCTCTGGGTATAGGGGAAGACACTAATCACATGGGGTCTCAGGGAAAAAGGGAGGGAGAAGGTCAGAGAGAATGAACTTCCTAGGTTTTATGTTCTTCTTTAGGGAAGAAGGGTTGTAGGGAATTATAATTTCTGTGGCTTGCTTCAGGGGAGAGGGAGGCAATAGATGGTCAGAGACACATGGCTGATTCTGCTGTTTTCTGATTCCAAAGTGCCATATTTTGTGGTAGAGTTTCCTGCACACAACCAAATTATAAAGGTAACTATAACATAGTTGTCTTTGGGGCTTTTCTTCTAGCAGAGAATCATCCCTATGAGAGGTAGTTACTTTTTTTTTTCATCTCAATCATCAAGAAATTCTTCACAAATAAACATATTGCCTGAACATGGGTTGTCAAGCAGTGTTTCTGACTTCTTGTTGGATGTCAGAAATAAGCCACATGGAAAGGGCTCAACTCCAACCATTGTCTGCATTACTTTTATCCTTTCTAAGATTCTTGGTTTTTCTAGTGTTCAGCCTCAGTCGAACATCACTGGTGCAAGGTGTATTAATTTCTTATCAGATATGCATTAGGTCTCGGTGGATGGTGTACTCCAAATGATGCTTGTACTCCTGGAAGTTTGAAAACTTTAAATGATAGGGACAGTGTTACTAGGTAGATTGAAGATAGTGGGAGAAAAGGGCTTTCTAGGTAGGAGCAGTGACGTGTGCAAATCCACACAAGTGGGAAGCTGGATGGTAGATGATGTAGTTAAAGGTTCAGTGGAAGAGCCCCACTATGGAGGGGATATTAGCCAACAAGTGAGGCTGACTCTAGCCGGGCAGGTGAAGAGAGCCATGGAAGTAATTAAAATTTGAAGTAGATACTAATGGTTAAATTTAGAAAGACCATTCTGGTGGGAGTGTGTAGGAAGGACTGGAGAAAGAAAGAAGAGTTCATAGGCAATTGATGAAATCCAAGTGGTAAACAAAACTATAGGTGAGTAAGAACTATGAGCAAGACTGGTAGAGCTTAGAGTTCCACTGAGTAGCAGAGGTGGCACATGTGTTTTCTTTACATGCAATTTCAAGGAACAATACACCCAATCTGTGTCCTCTATGACTGTTAAATAAATCATGCAAATGCAGAGAAGCACACTATGCTGATGTTGACAGGTAGAAAAATGCAAATGCCATCAATCAATAAGAGAACTTCCTTCAGGTCCTGACAAAGAGCCTAAGTCCACTGTTAGTGAATTGTAAAACTGTGCTCCATGCCATAGCAACTAAATTGAGGTTGAGCTGAGGGAATACAGTTTTGAAGATTCAGGTGCAGTGTAGTGAGGCTGAAAGGAAAAAATTGGTACAGAACTGCTTGGAAATACATGTGGTTCAAACTGAACCCCCCCTGGCTTCTGCTAGGAGATTGTCTCTGGGGCTAGATGTAGAGGCAACTTTACTGTTGAGAGTGTTTTGTTTGTTTGGATCATTTCAGAATTTAATAATAATCTGTGAGAAATAACTAATAAAATTGTTTTAAGGAATGCTGTGAAATATGAACAAACACATAATAATGTGCTTAATGAACTATGAAAATAAAGCATGGATTAATATCCTGTGAAATTTTAGCAAGTTAATTACGATACAAGGAGAGGCAAAGGGATATGAATTTTACTTAGCTTTGTGTGAGAAGCGCATCTGGCTTATACCTGGTTTGTAGGCGATCAGTGGGTGTGCTGAATCACAGAAAGAAAAAAGCCACAAGAGGGGAAATTAAAAATGAAGCAGTTGTGGCAAATGTATACACTGCTTTCCATTTCCAATCGCTTCTCTATTTCAATGACTCTCAAGTGATATTTTTGGATATATACGATATGTATTATATCTGCACTTTGAAATAAGATTATCTAAAAACAGGTAAAGTCACTCTTTGAGAGTGATAAGAACATAAAATGGTAATAACTGGAAATTAGAAAACTTCAGACAGTGCCAAGAAGTAGTATGCATAAGTTGGTACAAGATCTGTTCATTTATTATTAATTAAATAAGACTATTTTGATGAATGTAGCCATTTCTAATTATAGGAAAAATTCATACTCACTTTCAACTTTTCAAAAAAATTCCAAGGAGCAGAAGAAGCATCATTTTTTCCTTCTGCATTTTTTCTTTCAACATGGCTACTGTGTTGGCCATGCCTCATAAGAAATAGCCCCAGAGGTTATTTGTGTTGAACCACTTGTGAATCTGCTCCTTTTCTCTTCATAAAGGAGTGTATTAAGCCAAGTATATTTTAAAAGGCTGTAAACACCCTTCTGTTTGGTATTAAGTTCTTACCACTCAAAATGCATAAAAGGAACTTCAGTGAGCACCCTCGTGCATAGATCCATCTAATTACGTAGGATTTTAACCCAAGATGGCAACATTAAATTATATGACCACATTGACACCTAGGATGGTATAAATATGCAGTCCCTGCCCACGTTGATATGAAAAATGTTAATGTTTAAGTCTTAATTAATTTCATAGCTGAACATTAGCTACCTAACTAACTTCGACATGGAAATTCTCTACATGTGATCTTGTTTGCCACCATGGTTTCTGTACTTTTATTGTTCATTGTACATTTTTATGTAGATAAATCTACTGATATTTTCCTTGGAATGTTGTTTTGATTTTAAAATGACAAAAATTGCTTCCAAAAGCTTCTTGTTAGATGGTTATTTCATTCTAATTAAATCATTTATTTATTTTATATTTTTCCCCTAAGATATGAAGAAAGGATAGATATTTCTTAGTGGGAAGTAAATGGTCCTAATGACACTTTTTCTCTAATCCATTATTTTTCCCATTGATAGAGAAACTACAATCCTCTTATATTGAAATCCTCATATATACTTGAGCCTATTTGTAGAATCTGTAGTATATTTTATTGATTTTTCCTATTTCTGCTGCATTAGTTTATTCACATGTTGTAATGGGGTTCTAATATCTGATAGAGTCAATCCTCATCTTTTTTTAAAAAATTCTTTTATGGTTATGTTCACACAGTTATCATGTTAATGAACTTTAACATAGCTGTAAGTTCCTTTCCCTATTAATCAGGAATCATGATATTGAAAAATATATTTAGAAACTTTACTTCTGTGCCACACATAGTGTTCCCATCCATAAGCATGGCACCCAACACTGTGCTTAACTGTAGGGCTATTTTTAAGTATTAAAAATTTGTCAAATTTTTATATTTTGTTACACAACTATTGCTTATTTCTTTCAAGGTTTATTGCAAAGTGCTGTATGGCTTACCTGTTTGGTTTTATTTCGTTATCATAGGTCAATCTCTTTTTGTACTATATTTACATAATGATCTTACATTATGAGTCAATTATTTTGAGTTGACTCATAAAATTCTTGATGCTTCTGAAAACTTTCTTTGGATCCCCTGGAATTTCCTCCTAGTATGTAACTTGTAAGTTATGCTGTGCTGACTGTTCTTTCCAAATTTATAGTTTCTATTATAGGACAGGTCTTCTGAAACAACATGAAATAGAAGTGTGAGTATTCGAGCTCATTTTGTCCTTGACGTTAGTGGGCTTATCTGATGTACTCATTTATTAATCATAAAGTTTGCTTATGTACATACACACCACACACACAATGATGAGTTTTAATAAATGTATTCTTTTGTAATCAATTGCTAATATTGATATGATTATGCGATTTTTTTTCTTTTTTGAACCATTAGTAGTTTTGAACCAAAAAATTTGGCTTCTTTAGAGAGTGTAGTACTGGGGTTTGAACTCAGGGCTCTATGCTATGTGAATCCCACCTCCAGACTTTTGTGCTCTGGTTATTTTGGAGATAGGGTATTGCTTTTTGCTCAGGCCAGCCTGGTCTGCTATACTCTTATTTTATGCTTCCCACCATCTCTGGGATGACAGATGCCTACCACCACACCCAGCTTTTCTCCATCGAGATTTTAACTTGTGGTATCTCAGCCTTCTGCATAGCTTAGAATGTCAGGCGTCAGCTGACAAGCCCAGCTATTGGTCGATATGGGGCCTCACTAGCATTTTTGCCTGGGCTGGCCTTGAACCACAGTCCTCCGAATCTCACTGCCCCCCCGTAGCTAGGATCACAGGACTGAGACTCTAGCAGCTGGATAGCTTTTCCTTTTATGAACCCTAAATTAACTATCTACAGTAAACACCATAAATATCACATTCTTTTGTCACTGAGAGATACTTATAAAACTACTATTCATTCTTCAGAATACTTTTAAAGTATTTTTTGTCTAACCCAGTGACCTCCACATTGGGATAATACATTGAGGTAACTGAGAGGAAACTTTGTTAAAACTTTGATTTCAATAATCTATGTATCTTAATAACAATTGCATAGCATATTACATGTATTTTTATATTAAATATTTTACATTTTAACTCTACTTTTTTTGACAAACATTGTAGTTATCATTATGTAGTGATGTGTTGCTATATATTTGCATTGAGGAATGATTTTTAAGCAAATAAACAAAGCCCGAGTGCATGCACTCAACATTGCCTTCTAGATATGGACGAAGAAACTCAGACTTTCACCATTTTCCTGCACGGAGGACATACTGTCTTTCTTACTGAAATGATGCTGCTTCTGAGGAACAGCCTCTCCCACTGGAGGTGATTTTTATTATAATTTTCCTTTCAATCACAATGATTACATTGGTACTCTGACCTACATTACATGAACTGGTGTGCTTCAGAAGACCTACATTGAATAAAGTGTCCAATGTGCAACTTACCATTTTGACATGAGAAATCTTAATTAATACTGTGCGTGTGTTTTTTTCATATCTGCCTGCTGTGCTTTTACCCATCCATTTTTAAATTTTTAATTTTTTTTATGCTGGGGGTACATTGTGACATTTGTAAAAGTTCTTATAATATATCAAATATATCATACTTGAATTCACTCCCTTTCCCATTCTCCTTTATCCCCCTGCCCCCCCATTCTTGGAATAGTTTCAACAGGTCTCATTTTTTCCCACTTCAAACATGTGTACCGTATTTGCACCATGTTCACCCCCTCACTCCCTTTCTCCACCTCCCCTCACCCAAGCAGGATCTGTTCCTCCTCCTATTCTCCAATACTGTAAAAGAAAAAAAATGACACTTTTGTTCATTTAAGATAACTATACAGGGAGTTTCCTTGTGACATTTCCATGAATATATGTATTATAGCCCGAAATGTTTTATCTCCTCAATTTTTCTTCTTTCTATCTTCGTTCTCTTATGGTGATTTCAATAGGTTTAAAAATTCTGTATTCATTCTTGTATAGAAAATACATCAACCATATTCACCTTCTTAGCTTCCTTCCTTTGTACTCCCTCTCTCTTATGTGACCTCCCCTTAGCATGACCTGTTTTTCACAATATTTCATAATATTGCTATATTTGTATTTGGTTTATATTCCACACATAATGAGAGAAAACATGTGGCCTTTGGTTTTCTGAGCCTGACTAACTTCACTTAAGATGATGTTCTCCTATTCCGTCTGTTTACCTGTAAACAACAAAATTTCATTCTTCTTTGTGGGTGAGTAAAATTCCATTGTGTACAAACACGACATTTTTTTAACCCATTCGTTTGTAGCGGGGCATCTTGGTGTTTCCGTAGCTTGGCTGTTGTGAAGAGCGCTGCAATGAGCACACCCATCCATTCTTGAAGTTCTTTTATTTAAATTAGGAGCACTGCGCTTAACAGCATAAAAAGAAACACTAAAGATAATCCCAATTCAAATATACATATTCTCCCTCCTAGGTTAAATACTGTTTCCCGAGACTTATCCAATAACAGAACCCATACACTGGCAAAGCAAAAGGCACAGATGTTATTATTTAGATTTTGTGGTGCCTAGTGGCCATCTTCTCAAGTTTCCTACAAGTCCCACAGGAACCATCTTCAAAGGTGACTTTGACTTTTTGAGTGTTTCAAAATGTCTTTTTAGTTTTCTCCAGAGAAACAAATAGTAATGAACCAGTAGTGTGGGTAGAATATGCACATATACTATATCCTATATCTAGATAGATAGATAGATGACAGATAGAGAGATGATAGATAGATGAAAGATGTGCGGGGTATGTGGAGAGACAGAGACAGACAGACACAAATCTCAAGATTTACTGTCAGCAAACTGGAGACAGAGGAAAGCCAATGTGTAATTCCATTAACACATTTAACGCCTTACTCTGAAGGCGTTAAAAGAAGGACTGTCGTGTTCAATATGATCTGGTCTGAAATTCAGAAAGTTTAGGACCCAAAAGAGTTGGCATTTCATTCTGAGTTTAACAGCTAGAAAAGGTCAATATGCCAGCACAAGCAGTCAGGTGGGAAGCACTTCCTCTTTAAGGGTGATAAAGAGTGAATGTTATAGAAGTACATTATTTATATGTATGAAAATGGCATAACAAAACCCACCAAAAGTTTAAAAGGTGGGTGGAAGAAGGGTAGTTAAGAAAGAGTAGCATAGATAGAGTGAATTTTATCAGGACATTATAAACGTTGTAAATATCGCAATAAAACCCTTTGTACAATTAATTTATGTTAATAAAAAATTTTTTAATAGCAAAACAAAACAAAATATCTTCTTCACTTTTCTTTCACATGTGCTGGTCCTTTTTTCCACTTGGGTGATATTTTTCATGGACTCCATGGGCTGATTCATGACTCCAATGAAGCTTTGCATTTGGCTGGGGTTTTGTGAGTGGACTCTCCTTGAGCTCTCCCCTAGCCAACCCAGTGGGCCATGAGACCTCCAGTTGAAGGTTGGATGATGTTGACTTGTGTCACCCTGTCACATATGCTGATGGCGAATGAGGTGGAGATAGGGTAGCTTGAGTCGAACAGGGTGAGGTTTTGTTTTTCTTGACCCTCTTCTCTGTCCCTGGCTGAGGGGCTCCATTTGCCCTTGTCCCAGTGTAGGATTCTAACTTTGTATTTTCACACTCATAAGAATATCTCAGCCTGCCTAGAACAGTGGCTGAGAGACTTGTGGTTCAAATCCTTGTTTGCTGTTCAATCTTCTTGCATGTCAATGAGTTGTTTATTCCCCTCATCCCCCACTAACAAATCTTTCAGCAAAGTAGATGTTTGATATGTGAATTCTTGTAAAAACTGTCCTTCTTAGTGGGATATGTCTCAATTATCTGGTTTTAATTAGGAGAATTATTTGAATTTTATTCTAAACTTGTGTGAAGAAAGAATCCCAGCCTAAAACGATCACGGTCAGTGCTAGAAGGATCTTACACACAGACTCAGCACTCATTTCCTGGTCATGTGACATCTGCATACTGTCATTATAAATAAGCCTTTTAATAATTGTAAGCAAACATTTCAAAGCAATACAGAGGGCAAACAAGAAGAAAGCAATAAAGTGAATAGTTGCCTTTGGAAATTACAACTATACATTGTATGTGAAAAAGAAAGAAAATAATGATCTCCCAATGGTGCTCACTTTGGTGCTGGTGTTTCAGGACAGTTTTCCACTGATGATATTTTAAATGGTTTAAAAGTTCTGTCTAAAAAGAAGTTTAAAAATCACTTATATGGCAGTGGAGGTAGTGTGCTTTGAACACATTGGGTAAAAGAAAGAGACTTGGTCACTGATGTGAAAAGCTTGGAAAACAATTGTTCCACATTTGAGGTGAAAAATTGAGATTTTTCCTGAAGAGTCTGTTTCATCATTTCTTAGAAAAGAGCAAACAGTCCTGTTAACAACATTTTTGGAGCCCAGGGAAAACAAATTGAGTCCCACTACCACATATAGTGATTATTTAAAATTATAAAAATTTGTGGAAAGCAATGCAATAATATGTAACTGTCATTTTTTAAAAAGATTTTTAGGATATATTAGTTTTTTGAGAAACTTCCATAGTGGCTGCACCTCTTTTCTCTCCCACCAACAATAGACCAGGATTCCTTTTCCCCTGCATCCTTACCAACACTTGTGGATTTTCGTCTTCTAGTGACAACCACTCTGACTGAGATGAAATGGAATCTCAATGCAGTTTTTTCCCTGATGGCAGAATAAGTTGAACATTTTTCATGTACTTATTGACAATTTGTACTTCTTTTGAGAACTGTTTATCCAGTTCATCTTCCTATTCATTGACTGGATCACTTGTTTATTCAGAGTTTAATTTTTTGAGTTTTGTATATATTCTGGATAGTATTCTCCTGTCTGAAGATTAATCCATATAGGAGTCCTATTAAAAAATTATTGCTTGTGACAATATCTATTTTTCCCCTAGTACATTCAAAGTTTCAGATCTAACATTATTTCTTGATCCATTTTGATTTTTCTCATACAGGATGAGAGAGATCTAGTTTGTTAGGGAAGTTGTTCTTTCTCCAACAAAAGTTTTTGACACCTTTGTTAGGAACCAGATTACTGTAGCTACATGGGCTTATTTCTGGCTCTATCCCATTGGTCTATGTATCTATTTTTGTGCCATCATGCTCTTTTTGTTGCTATGGCTCTGTAGAGAAATTTGAAGTCAGGTGTTAAACCTCCAGCATTGCTGTTTTTGATATTCTAGTCTTTTGTGCTTCCCTATGAATTTTAGGGTTTTATTCTATTTCTCTGAAAAACATCATTGGGATTTCCATGGGATTGCATTGAATCTGTAGATCATGTTAAGTACCATGGCCATTTTCCCAGTATTACTTGTCAGTACTTGAGCACATAGGTCTTTCCATATTCTGGAGTCTTCTTCAGTCTCTTTCTTTGGCATGCTATAATTTCCATTGTTTATGTCCTTTACCTGCTTGGTTAGGTTTACTCCTAGGTATTTTATTTTTAATTTTTGAGGCTTTTATGAATGGAATTGTTTTCCTGATTTTATTCACAGAGTTATTCATATTTAGATCAGTAGAAAAGCTATTGATTATTGTATGTTGATTTTGTGTCCTGTTACTTTGAGAAAAATATTTGAGATCTATGAATCTTCTGTTGAGTCTTTCAGGTCTTTTAAGATGATATTGTCTGTAAATAGGGATGGAATTATGCCTTCCTTTCCTATTTGTACCCTTTTTATTACTTGTTCTTGCTTTATTTCTCCAGCTAAGAATTAAAGCACTATACTGATAAGAGTGGGGAGAGTAGACAAACTTTCTGGTTCCAAATTTCAGATTTTCTTCATTCAGTATAATGCTGCCTATAGGTTTATAACATGCAGTCTTTATTAAGATGAACTATGACCTTTCTAGTCTCAGATTTTAAGGATTTTTTTCATAAAGGAATGCTGAATTTTATCAAAGACTTTTCACATGTCTTGCTACTACCTTCTAGTTGTAGTTCATTAAAATTTTATAAGATTCAAAATTACTTAAAATGTTTTTATACATATTTTCTGGCCTAAAATGTTATCTATTTTTGAGAAAGGTCCAGGGGTTGCAAAAAGAATGTGTATTCTGAAGCTGATGAAAAGAATATTTCGTAGGTGTCTGAAAAGTCCATTTGGTCTATGGTGCAGTTTAACTTGAAGTTTCTTTATGTTTTGTCTGGATGTTGTGTCTATTGATGGATGACAGTGGGGTATTGAAATCACCCACTGTTTGTATCTGGATATAATTGTCACTTTGTTCAGTAGTGTTTCTTTTTGAATTTGGGTGCACCAATGTTTGTTGAATGTGTATTTGTAAATATTATGTCTTCTTGATAGATATTTCCCTTTGTTAACATGTGATGACTTTCTTTATCCCTTATGACTAATTTTAAGTCTGCTTTGTCAGATATGAGTATAGCTACTCCTGATGGCTTTCAGATTCCATTTCTTTAGAATATCATTTTCATCTTTTTCACTTTCAGTCTGCATGTTTCTTTTCCAAGGAGGTAAGCTTCTTGCATTTAGAGGAGTTGGATCTTCTTTTGAAATCTACTTGACCAGTCTCTATCTTTTCTTTTGAGAGTTATAATAATTTACATTCAGCATTTTTATTGAAAGATATGCAATAATTTATCACTTATGCATCTTAGACGTTTGCTGGTTTACTGAGTAAATAAAGTTTGATTCCTTTGTACTTCTTATTTTTTATCTATTCTTCTAGGAGATTTATTCTTTCTTGATCTTTTATCCTTATGTGTATCTTTCTTCCTCTTCTCTGTGTATTATTCCTTTAAGTAGATGTAGAAAGGTTCTTTTCTGGTCATGTCTATTCAGGCATCTAAATGCCTCCTTTACTTAAATGTCTATTTTTCCCCTAGATTTGTGACATATTGGCTATAATTTAATTGAATAGACTTTCTATGCCTTAATGTGTATCTCAGTTCCCTCACTGCACCACAGATTCAGTCTTTTAATCATGTCCCAGGGATCTTGAATGGTTGGTCATGATTGCTTACTTTTTCATTACCGCCATGTCAATGTAGTAATTCCTCAAACTTCTCCTCAATCCTTGAAATTCCTTCTTCCACATGGCCTAATCTACTGGTGATGCTTTGCCACCCCCTCCCTCAGTTTTTTATTTGATTTATTGAACAACTCATTTCCAAGATTTCCATTTTTCCCACCATTTCTATCTCTTTGCTGAATTACTCAACCAAATCTTGAACTGAATTTTTACTTTATTTGTCTGGCCTTTTTGGGGTCATTGTTTATTTTTATAACTCTAACATTGGATCTGGGGAGGGGTGTGGAGGGTCAAGCCTAAGTCTGTTTTGACTCTCTTTTCCCACAGTACAGGTTGATGCTATATGCTGAGTGAGGGCCAGTCCACTCAAGAGTGTGTGGTCAGCGTCAAGGCTGCATTCATTGTAGGAGCTTTTCTTCTTTGTGTTTCAGGAGTGACTTCTGGTCCCAGTGGCTTTGCAGCCTGTGAGCCAGACATGTTCCCATTTACCTCAGAGAACCCCACCCCCCCAGTTTGTGTACCCAGAATCAGTAATGTCCAAGTTACAGAGTGTCACCCAAGTGAGAGAGTTGGGGAAGCACACAGCACTGAGTTTTACACTGGAGGGGAAGAACTGAGGGAACTGGGCACTCTGTCCACTAGTCTCAGAGCCTTCAGACCCTGCCCAGCAGTATACCACCATGCTTGGGGAAGAGGCTTCAGCAATTAAGCAATACCCAAACCTGGGCTCAGAGCCCTCAGTTCTACCCAGCTTCAAACCCTTAGCAGCAGGAAGGCAGCTCCACAGGGCAAGCAATCTGCTGCCAATGGGGTAGAAGCTCTGTTTCTACAGCAATGGTGGAAGGTGTTCCACCATGCCTTCCACAGCAGAGTTCCCTTCTTCTTAAACTTCTTAGCAACTGTTCTCTTTTCCATGAATGCCCCTGTGATCATCTCCTACCTGGTTCCCTGGGCTCACTCCTTTTTCTCACATCCAAAGAGTAGCTCAGTTTCAAACAATAAGTGTCCTCTCAAGATGTTGCTTGGCTATAGCACTCTGAGAGATGGGGAGTGATAGAATCTCTTTCTTTGCCAATTGTACCCTGCCTGCCATGTGGGAGGAGTCACTGTCGCACCAAATCACCACTCTGAAAAGGCTTGTGAGAACTCTGAGTTTCTCCTTTGGCTATAACTTCCAGTCTGTTGTCACCAGGGATTCCTGGTTTACTTGTTGTTGCGGCACTGGGTTCTCATTCCGAGGAGAGCTGAGTTTGGAGCTGTGGACTATTTGTTACTTTTCTCTGTGTCATCTTTGTAGTTTTCCATGGTTTGTAGCTGTTTTGTGGGCTTATTCTTGATTCCCAATGCCCTTCCTCTCTCTGTTCATGGAATATATTCTGTCCTTTCTTACTCTGACTCTTCTCACTCACTGTTTCACATGGAGGAAACCTCTAATCTGCCAACTTACCTTGGAACTTCTTCCTGCCTTTTCACATTAAGAAATACACTTTCATAAAAACAAAATTAAAAAAACACTACTTGTGAAGCAATTATTTTCCTCTTACTGAAAAGCCACTGAAATACTAATGAATAATTGGACTTTACTATAAGGTATATATGATTGTTATGGCAATGGGTTACCAATACTCAGATGAATACTAAAGTAAAGACCACCATATCTAAAATTTTTAATGTATTTTTCCATAAATTATTTTTCTTTTCTGGATTTCAGTGAAATCATGAGTGATGTTAATGTAATTAAAGTCTTTCCCATAACTAATGTCAAAACTTAGGATCTTTTCTTAAGGCAATGGTATCCCTAGTTCTCATTGCTTTAATTTTGAAGAAAGCCTTCACTCTGCTGACTGTTACACACTACATGCTGTAAGTTGAATCGGGTGATCCCTATTTATATGCTGAAGTCCTCACCCCTACTATCTCAGTGCATGAAGGCACTTAGAAACAGGTTTGTTGCAGATGTAATTTGATAAAATGAGGTTGTACTTCAGTAGGGTAGAGCTCCTTGGCCAGCATTTCTTTTGTCTTTAGAGAAGGAGATATTTGCCTGCAGAATCAGTCACAGGGAGAGCACCATGTAAACATGGAGGCTGAGATCAAGGCAATGCAACTACAAGTCAAAGGCTGCAGAAAATTGTCAGCAAACTACCAGAAGGAGAGCAATAAGAAATATATTTTCCCCTACGACTTTCATTGGAACCAATGGCATTAACATGATGACCTTGGACTTGTTGACCTCAAACTAAGAGATAACGGATCTCAGTTGGTTAAGGCACTCGATTTGTAACCGTTCATTACAATAGCCTTAGGAAACTAATACAGTCAGCTCTCCATATTGAAAGGGTTCCACGTTTGTGGATACAACCAACTACTCATTTCTAAAAATTCCCAGAAGTGCCAAAAAGCAAGCCTTGTGTTTCCTGCACACTGAAAAAACCCAATTCTGAGTCTTTGCTATTAAAGTGACATGTAGTCATACCCCATGTCCCCTCCCACTGCTTCACAGGGCCTGGTCTCTGCAGCACTCATCACTGAGTGCTTCTTATCTCACAGATCCTTTGGGCACTTGGATAGTTAGCTCTATGATGGTTGCATCTGAACAAACATGTACAAACTTTCTACCCATCATCATTCCCCAAACGAGACAGCATAACAACTAGTTTATGACATTTACTTTTTATTAGGTCAAGTGATTCAGAGGTGGTTTAATATACAGGAGATTATGTATAGGTTATATGCAAATATCATTTTATATAAGAAACTTGAGCATTTGTGAATTTGGGTATCAGCAAAGGGTCTTGGAACCAATCACTCCATAAAAACCAAAAGAAGATTAACCACCACGTTTGATCTCTGTAATGGGCTGACATACAAATTGCTTCATTTACAAAATTAAAAATTTTATAATGCTTTCCCTAAGTAAGCTGTATTCTTATTCTTTCATCATCGCTTAAAGTTTAAAGTTATATAATCTTCATTCAAATGCTTTAATATTGAGATATTTTAAAAAGAAATAAAAATAGCCGTATGTTGCTTCATTCTTTCATGTTGCATTTCAACCTTGATTTAGTGGCAGCAACTAGTCTCTGTTGAGATTGAACCTTAGTACATGTTTCCTTAAAGTAAAACTAGTCCCAATTCTAGTGTTTGATAACAAGTAGCTGCCAAGATTGAGGATTTGTGTTTAGCTTCAAGCAAAGAGCGTCCAAACTTACACTGATGCAACTGTAAGAGGAATGTGAACTTTTAATGTTGTGAAATGTCTCTCAGCCACTAGGTGCACCTGTTATAAACACTATAACCATATTGTGGGTACCTATGGGATCAAGGATTAGACCATGAAACCAGCAAGAGAACTGATGGCGGACATGATTGGAAAGCTGATATTCATTGTGAAAGAAAGATTCCATTCATATTTTCTGAGATGAAGGATTTTTCAAGTTGGTTAATTAGTCTTTTTCTCTTTCCTGGGTGCTTTGGCCATGAAAATCCTCCTTGAACTGTGACAAGTGCACACCTCTTGTGCACAACCTGTGGTCCCTCGGGATTTCCAGACGATTCACTTGGAGCTGTGCACAAGAGTCCTCCTGGGGTCTCTTAACTCCAAATGCTAATGTGTGGCTCTGTGTGGCCCACACTGACCACTGAATTCTTTGTGGCAAGGGGACCCAAATATGTTTTCAAAGATTTAATTAATTTTTATGTGTTTTCGATAGATGACATACATGACCTTTTAATATAGGGGACCCAGGGCAAGAACCCTCTCTTCTTGTACTGTTCTTTGCTGACAGGTAGTATGAAGGAATCTTCTTAGTTTTCTATGATTTCCCCCTCCTGTCCATGTCTTCATCTCTTCAACCTGAGTTTAGAGTAGAGCCATTTGGAAACATCTCACTTGTTATCAGCTAGAGACTTTTTTTTAAAGCTCTGTACCCTCTAATTGATTTGCTTCTAAGTTTGTTATGTCTGGCACACATTCTTCAATGTGTAATTACTGTAACTTTCAACTTTTATTAAGGATGGGATATATCCTATTTTGGGGTGTTTGTAATCATTTAAGTATGCTTTTGATAGGAGAGAAGGAAAAGCATGCAGTTTTTCTACTGCCTGTTTTAAACATTATTGATTACTTTTTAAACTTAGAAATAGCTATGGCTAAATTTGTAAAATTCATGCATTTCACATAAAATGCCAGATTCCCATACCTTATTTGAATCATAAAACTTTTCATAATAAAGTAATAGAAAAATGTATTTAGATCATTTGGGTGATATGAATTATATAGGGTTCTTATGTTTATTTATTAGTTGTTTAGATAATGATCTGAAGCATTCAAATAATTATAAAAATTAGGAATGTAACAGTTGCTAAGGAAACTTGAACAAATGTCTATGCCCTTTGTCTGTCAGCTGGAAAGTCCTGCTCAGAAACATCAGGGTCTCTTTTATGAGAATAAAATTACGCCATCGTGTACCAGCTACTTCCTCAGGTTGGGGAGTGATAGTGTGAGAGTGACATTAACAAAGACAAACTTGTTTCATTTAGATAGTGTTAATTAGTGCCTCTGATATAATTACCAACATCTGCTCTGGCTTTCACCTGCTTTCTTTTTGCTGATAAAATCAATCACCATTTAGGTGAAGTCAGCAAAGTAAGCCTCAACATAAAAAACTGTAAATCTGAGAAAATATACAGGGTTTGAGTTCAATATCAAGATGAATTGATAGTTGCTGATTACAATTCAAGAAACAAGAAAAATTAATCCTAAACTCACAGTACATTATGGATCCACCAGTCCAGACAAGGTTCTTAAGAGTGTACCTATAGATTCATCGCATCTCAATGAAGAAATTGTTAAAACTTATTTAACTGTACTCAAAAGTGTAACAGTTCTGGGAAAGCAGATAACATGGTACTGTAATTTTCTGGTTGGCTAAAAATTACTTTGCAATAGATTCTTGTTTCAATACTTTTTGGATGGAATGCTTTCTAAAATACACAGTTGCTATCTTCTTCTACCCTAGTAAATGGCAAATAATTCTGGATACTGAAGAAAGTGAATTTACTTTTAATCATTCTTTATGGTAAACAATTTGGAACTGCAGAGACATGTGGCTGGACTAGAACTTCATCTAGAAGGACTGTAGTACAAACTCCAATGGTTATTTTTTTTGACAAACTTTTGCCTGTCTTACTGCCATTTCTTTTTTTGCCTAGGAGCCTGGTGCAGAGAGTACAACTATGAGTTTGATCCAGGTGTAGTTTTGCTGTGTAATTTCAGCTACTCTTACCTAGTAAGAATATCCTTTAAGTGGTTCTCTTTTCTTGACACAATCAATTCTTTTTCCCTCCATTGTACCATTTCCAGGAATGTACAAGCATGCTATATTATTACTCATTTAAAGATTTTTACCTTAAAATAAAGGTAAAAATCATTTTACCTTAAAATAAACATTCTGCCAGATGCCTCTTCATCTTCCTACACTTTTCCCACAAAACTCATTGAAATATGGTACATACTGTTTCCATTCCCTTCCGTCCAGTCTCCAACCATGTTCTTGAGCTCACTACATCATGGATACTTAACTTTTTAGGGTCCTTTTCATGTTGCTAACTTTAGTAGTCACATTCTTTGTCTTTGTCTTCTAGACCATGATTGCCATTTTTCTGAACGATCATCCCATCCTCTTTCCTTGGTATTCTCCTTCTTTTGTCTTTCAGAATACCGTATTTACTTGACTTTCATCCTGCCTCAATGCTTGCTTCTTCTCCATCTCCTTTTGCTCAGTCCTTCTCTTTTCATCGTGTTCCCTCAGCTCTGTGGCATTAGTTCCCTTGCATCCCCTCTCAGTACCTTTGTACTGGCTACTCCCTCTGTTTGGGGCATCCCCAGGTCTTGTCTCTTCATGTCTAACTCTCTCAATTACTGGCCATGCAAGATCAAGGTTGAAAAGCAACTTGAAAGAACAGAGAAACACATTGCTATTTTGGGTTTTCTTTAAAATATCTCAATATTGAAGCATTTGAAAGAAGAATTGTATGGTTTTAGACTTCAAGAAATGGAGAAAGCATGGCATAAGCAGACAGCTTATTTAGGGAAAGCCACTATTGGTAGATGAGCCTCACAGAACTCCAGGACTAAGTATAGGATTGTAGATTGAATATCTTCCTGAGTAGACTTAGATCTATACAGACAGTTCATATTTTGAGACTTTCTTGCAGCAACAGAAAGAGGCCATCAAGCCATGATATTTGGAAAGCTACACTATTGCTTACTGCTCATCTAAGGAGTCTGTTTTTAATAGCCTAAGAGAATCTACCTCTTTAAAATGTAATCTAACTCCAATCAGTTATTATTAAAAATAATGAATTGGGTGCTGTGACTCATGTCTCTAATCCCAGCTACGTGGGAGGCTTAGAAAATTAGAACAATGATGAAAATTAATAGCTTAGCATTCCAACAAGCAAAAGACACATAAAAAATAAGTGAAATCAAAGCAAATGAAAACTCCAGCATAATTCAAAGTAAGATGTTAAAAAAAGTGTTGAAAAAATAGCACAATTAAATATTCACAATCTCAGAAATCATATACACAGATGATAGGAGGACATCAGGGAAGGACTGACAAATAACAATTTAGAATTGGAAAAAGAATAGAAAAATGTTCACAAATGGGCTGCTGGAGTGGCTCCAGTGGTAGGGCACCTGCCTAGGAAGCATGAGGCCCTGAGTTCAAAACCTAGTGCTGCCAAAAAAAATAAAAACAAAATATAAGACTGAAATAAGAGAAAACTAAGAGTGAGCTGACACAAGAACCAGGGCAAAGAAATTAGGATAAATAGTGAATCAATGAAATACAAAACAAAAACTTAAGGAAAGATTTTTAAAGAACTTGAAAAACTTGGTGAGGATAAATTGCAAAGGTAATCAAATTTTCATTTAATAGTTGCTCCAGAAGATGAACACTGATGCAATGGGACAGAAAATATATTTAAACCCACAGTTCAACAAGAAAAAGCACAAGAATTGTGCTTATTGAAAGGATTGGTTTTATTGAAAGGATTGGTTTTATTGAATTGGTTTTATTGAAAGGATTGGTTTCATTGAAAGGATTGGTTTTATTGAAAAGATTGGTTTTATTGAAAAGATTGGTTTTATTGAAAGGATTGGTTTTGTTGAATTGGTTTTATTGAAAAGATTGGTTTTATTGAAAGGATTGGTTTTATTGAAAGGATTGGTTTTATTGAAAAGATTGGTTTTATTGAAAGGATTGGTTTTACTGAAAAGATTGGTTTTATTGAAAGGATTGGTTTTATTGAAAGGATTGGTTTTATTGAAAGGATTGGTTTTATTGAAAGGATTGGTTTTGTTGAATTGGTTTTATTGAAAAGATTGGTTTTATTGAAAGGATTGGTTTATTGAAAGGATTGTTTTATTGAAAGGATTGGTTTATTGAAAGGATGGGTTTTATTGAATTGGTTTTATTAAGAGGATTGGTTTTATTGAAAGGATTGGTTTTATTGAAAGGATTGATTTTATTGAAAGGATTGGTTTTATTGATTCTGTGTTCACTGTGCTTGAGCATGGACACAGCAGCCAAACTCCAAGACACGCAATGAGAATGTCTGCCTTGGAAATTCAGAACCACACCCTGTCCTCACCCCCAACCAATACACTCATGCACAATAAAGTGATGAGCAAGAGAAGGAAAATGAGAACCACACCAGATTTCTCTGCAGCCATCTTTTAAGCTACAAATAATCAAACAACATTACTAAAACATTGAAGAATAGAAAATATGAGAAAAGATTTTTGTACTCGACCAAACAACCTTTAGACACCAAGGGTACAGAGTCAATACATTCAGAACTTGCAGAAATCCCATTCTATACACTTTTCCATTCCAGCAAGAGTTTCAGGAAATAACGTAACTTCTGGAGAAGCTTCAGACTGTAAGCTCTTGATGACTAAAAGATGGAGATAAAGGCGACAAGGCACAGTATTCATATTACATGTTCTGACACTGGAGAAGTAATACAACCAATTTGAAAACAGGGAAAGAGGGGGTGGAGTAAATAGGTATTAAAATATACCTGCTTGCTGACTCACTGGTATCAGGAATGAAAAGATATCTAAACGGATAAAGATACAGTCTTTATTTACTCTAAATAAAGAGCTTGAAGCCTAAAAATATTTGGTCCTATAAACATTAAGACTGCACTTATGACTATCAAGAGAGGAAAAGAAGTGACTACTTGCTGACATTAATATGAATAATAGAAAAAACTATTTCAGAACAAAGTTGTGGTTAAAGCATTACAGAAAAGTATTACTATAAAAATAGCCATTAGAAAGCCTTCCCAAATGACAAAAGAAATACCAGAGAGAAAGAACAAAGCAAACAGCTAACATTATGGTAAACACAAATGCACACACACTTATAAAACACAATGTTCTTATTATAGAACAGAGAACAGTATTAATTGTGTCAATACAGGTTGGCCGTTTTAACTGCTATAATAAAAAGAAAAAGATTTTCAGACGGGTTAAGAAAGCAAAATTTAACCTTGTGCTGTATGCAAAAGATATATCTAAAATACAGTGAATTGAAAAGGGTAAAAGATAAAAGCATGAACAAAAATATACCAAGCAAAGGCAAGTAAGAAGAAAGCAGGGGCCATGATCTTGTTCTAAAACAAGGTAGAATTCAGGGCAAGAAGAATTAAACAATGTAAAGTAGGACATTCTCTAATGCTAAAGACTACAATTCACAGTGAAGATATTAATATCGATTCACCAAACACCAGTAGCAACTTTCATAAAGCAGAAACTATAGGAGATAAAAGGAGAAAGAGACAGATATTAAAATAGGAAACTTTAGCACACCTCTCTCAGATCTAGGTAGATGAAGGGGAAAAAAAATGTTAGTAAGGACACAGGACACCTGAAAACATAACATAAAGCCTATAAATATATAACAAGCACTTTACCCAAGCACAAACCTTGTTTTCAAGTGAAGAGAAAGATCTATTAAAATTAGTCAAATGTTGATAGGCTGCAAATAAGTCAAAAAAGTAGAAATACAAATAATATGACCAGAACACAATGCAAAAATTAACCCATTAGTAACAATAACAAAAAAGTACTTTCAGTAGGGAGTGTTTTATTATTATTATTATTATTTAAATAAACCCTTGAATCAAAGAAAAACTTCAATCCAAAAACTCTGAATTTCTGGTAAGGAAGAATAACAATGGTAGCAATGCATTGAAAGTAAGAATACCATCAAAGAGAACATCTTGTCTTTGAGAAGTCTTTCTAAGCATCAAGGATTTGAGAACATATTGGAAATCCTCTGTGGCTCCAGGTGGAGAGTGGGTAAAGGGAGAATAGGAGCTCAGGGAACAGGTAGGTAAGATTAGCATGAAACCAGTGGAAGGGGAACAGTGGGCTAGATTTTAAATTTTTAGGAGGCATAGTCTGGAGAGTTTGAGGAAGGATTGGAAGTAAATGACAATGGAGAGTGAGAGGTAAGATAGAACCATGGTTCGTTGCATAAGTCATGGATCTGTTGCAGTGCCATTTACTGTGAGAGAAGCACAGAGAGGTCTTGGGTGGTGGTGGTGTGGTTTATTTCACAACTTATAAAATAATTTTTTAAATAGATAATTCAAAATAGAATAAAATATAGGTTTTGTTGTTTTATTATGCTTTGTTTAGCAGACCTGGGGTTTGAACTCAGGACCTTATGCTTGCTAGGCAGGCACTTTGCCACTTGAGCCATTCCTCCAGCCCCTAAAAATTTAAAAACCCACAAAATGTAATTAAGTTCGACTATATTTTTAATCAATCTAGTTTTACTTTTTAAAAGTGTAAAATGCCTGCGATTTTATTTATTTTATTTTATTTTTTATTGTTGTGCTGGGTGGGGGTACATTGTAGCTTTTACAAAGGTTCTTACGATGTATCAGATATGTCTTACTTGAATTCACCCCCTCCATTGCTCTCTTCATCCCCTCTCCGGTTCTTCCTGGAACAGTTTCAACAGGTGTCATTTTTGCATTTACATACATGTGAATACATTATTTGCACCATATTCACTCTCCTACCCCCTTTCCCCTCAACTTCTTCCCTCTCACCAGTGCCAACCTATTCCACCATCCTGTTCTCAGATTTTGTAGAAGAAAAAAACATAGAAGATAAAAAGAAAAACATGATGTTTTTGCTAGTTTGAGAGAGAGATAGCAGTACAGGGAGATTCCTTGTTTTGTTTCCAAGCAAATATGTATTACAACCCAAATTAGTTCATCTCTACCAGACCTCTTCACTTCTTCCTAGTCCCCTTCCCATGGTGGCCCCAGCCAGTTTAAGATGACTATATTCATTCCTATACAGAGAGCACATCAACCACATTCAAGTTTTTGGTTCCCTTCCCTTGTCCAACCCCTCCAGTGCATAGCCTCCCCTTAGTGTGACCCATGCCCCATAATATGGCTTTATTTGTTTTAGGTCTACAATCCACATATGAGGGAGAACATACAGCTTTTGGCTTTCTGAGACTGACTAACTTCACTTAAGATGATGTTCTCCAGTTCTGTCCATTTACCTGCAAACAACAAAATCTCATTCTTCTTTGTGGCTGAGTAAAATTCCATTGTGTGTAAATACCACATTTTCTTAATCCATTCGTCAGTAGTGGGGCATCTTGACTATTTCCATAGTGTAGTTATTGTGAATAGCACTGCAATAAACGCAGGCATGCAGTTGCCTTTATTGTAACCTGACTCGCATTCCTTTGGGTATATCCGTAGGAGTGGTATTGCTGGGTTATATGGCAGATCTATTTTTAGTATTTTAAGGAGTCCCCATATTGCTTTCCATAGTGGTTGTACTAGCTTACGTTCCCACTAGCAGTGTATGAGGGTTCCTTTTCCCCCAAATTCTTGCCAACATTTGTTGTTGGTGGTGTTCTTAATGGTAGCTATTCTAACGGGAGTGAGATGGACTCTTAGTGTGGTTTTGCTTTACATTTCCCTTATGGCCAGAGATGGTGAGCAGTTTTTCATGTGTTTTTTTAGCCATTTGGATTTCATCCTTTGAAAAAGTTCTGTTCATTTTTTTGCCCATTTCTTCACTGGGTCATTGATTTTTTTTTTTTTTGAAATTTAGGTTTTAAATTCCTTGTATATTCTGGTTGTAATCCTTTGTCCTGATATATAGCTAGCAAAGATTTCCCCCTATTCTGTGGGTGTCCTCTTCAATTTAGAGACCATTTCTTTTGTTGTGCTGAAGCTTTTTAATTTCATGTAGTCCCATTTGTCCATCTTTTCTCTTAGTTGCTGAGCTGCTGGAGTTCTACTAAAGAAGTCCTTCCCTATGCCTGTTGCTTCCAGTGTATTCACTGCTTTTTCTTGTACTAGCATTAAGGTTTCAGGTCTGATATTAAGGTCCTTAATCCACTTTGAGTTGATACTAGTACAGGGTGACAGGCATGGATCTAGTTTCAATTTTCTGCAGGTGGATATCCAGTTTTCCCAACAACATTTGTTGAAGAGACTGTCTTTTCTCTATTGATTTTTGATGCCTTTGACAAAAATAAGGTGGGCATAGCTGTGTGGATTCATACCCAGGTCTTCTATCCTGTTCCACTGGTTTTCATATCTGTTTTGTGCCAGTACCAAATCAATTTATTTTTAAACAAAGATAAAATTGTTCAATTATGAAACTGACACTGATGAGAGTGGTGGAGTGAACACTTTTGCATGTTACTAATGTTTGTAAACTTTTAAAGACCTTTCCAGTGAGCAATATGGAAATATATAATCTAGTAATTCCATTCCTATGGTTGTTGTGAAGAAGTAACTGATCATATGGACCAATATCAATGCACAAGAATGATAATCGCATTCATACATGCTAGCAAAATTGTAGTCAATTAATTTTCATCATTCAATTTAAAAATGACAATGCTAAATAAATTGGTATACTAAAAGACTGATAAGCATCTGTGTAGTTATTATTGATTATGGTTTTAAAGGCATACTTCAAAAGGCATTTGTAGTTTAAATCAATAAAAGGCTCTTTGAAGTTAGCAAAGCTTTCGGCACCAAGTCTCAGTTGAAAAATACAGCTAAATTTAATTCTTATAAAGATATGTATCAAAGTAAAAATGTCAGACATAGTTCCAGTAAGAGAAAAATGAACAGGTGTAGCAAGACATTTCTAAAGACAATTAAAACAGTCTATAAGGACACACTTAAAAACACCAGAACTATTCCATACTATTCAAAGTAAGTAAAAAGATATTAGGAAAAATGATATCAGACACAAAAGAATCACGTAAACAGGAATTAGAAAAATTCAGAAATTTATTGCCAGGGACTGGTGGCTCATGCCTATAATCCTAGCTACTTGGGAGGCTGAGATCTGGAGGATCTCAAGTCCAGACCGGGAAAATAGTTCCCAAGACCCAATCTCCAAAATAACCAGAGCAAAAATAAACTGGAGTTGTGGCTCAAACCATAGAGCACCTACTTTGCAAGTGCAAAGCCCTAAGCTCAAATCCCAATTCCCCCCAGAAAAAAGAAAAGAGAAGAAGAGAAATTGGTAACAGAATTAAAGGAAAATTTAGAAATACAAGAGGAAGGTCATTTTAGAAACAATAACTAAGTTGTAGAATACAAGAAATCAAGCAATAAACTGATGCTTCACAACATTTGGTAGGAAAAAAGAAGGTTTTTTTTTTAATAGAAAGGAAATGGAAAGGAAAATTCTTTTAATCTTCTTTAAAATTCTTTTAATTTGAAAGAAAGGGAAAAATTGTGAATGTAGGCAAGTGAATCTCACAAACAAATCTAGGAACCACTGAAGAACAAAACCAAGGCAAGGGAACAGAAAAAACATTAAGACCTGTTACTCAATGTATTATTTTTGAAAAAAAACTCAGATTTACAAGTACATAGTGAAAAAATATACTTTATACCATAGCAATCTAGAAAGGCCTGTATCAAATAAATTATTTTTAAAATTATGGGTTTCAGATGAAAAGGAATTGCTCCATAAGTATTTAAGCTGGATGACTTTGACTTATAAGTGAAATAAAGTTATATTATTACTGTATATGCTGAGAGCAATTCTGCAAATGCAAAGAAAATAGATAGCATATTTAAGATAGCCAGGGAAAGAAAATGTATACCAGTTTCTTGACACAGCAAAGTTTAGAGGGCAGAAGCAAGAGTTTATGAACTTGGCAGAGCTCTCCTGTGACCTTTCCTAAAGAACCTACCTCAGGATGAACTTTAGGCAATCAGAATTACTAGAAAGACAACTACATAAAAACTGGTGTTGATCATTAAATACATGGCTTCTTATAGGGCTAGAATTCTTGGAGGATTAAAAGTAAGATTGTAATATGCAAAATTGATATGGGAGAAGAGGCTGAGCATATGCAAATGTTTAATGATTCAATAATCTATTTGGTGGTGATAAATTGCTATTGTGTTTCTGAGACCACTGCATGTCTAAACTGGCTTAATGCAAATGTCCGCTTGAACCCCAGATCTGGTGTGGAAGAAAGAAGGTACTGATGTTATGGAAGAGATAGATAAAAGGCTTCTGGGCCTTAACTAGAACTGGAGCTCAAAGTTCCCTTGTTTTTATAAAGATGCAATTGTGATATAAATATCCACCTGTCAGTTCCCTCCACCAAAGGCCTGAAAGCAGTGTCTGATCACCTGCCTGGGTCAGCAGTCGTCAGATAATATGCAATCCCCAGATATTGTGTCTTGAAAGAGTAAAGGCATCCTTAACAAGTCATGAAAAAATAAAATCTTCCTTCCCTCCCTTCCTCCATCTCTCTTTCTTTCTCCCTCCCCTTTCCTTCTCTTATTCTTTTTCTTTCTACCATGGAGAAATCTGGACAAAATTTTAAAAGCTTAGAATTCTGAAGAGAAAAATTACCTTTTTCTCTTCTTTATTCTAAGAAAAGCTATCTGCCTAAAAAACAAAACAAATGAAAAACTCACAAAACTGACAAGTAGTTTTTTTCAGCATAAAAACATTAACCAACACAAACTGTCATCATATCACAGAGAGCAGCCTTCACCAGACACCTGCCAGTAGGCACCTTGATCAGAACTGTGATAAAACAGATTTCAGGTTTGTTTCTTTGTCGGTACTGGGATTTGAACCCAGGGCTCAGCATTTGCTAGACAGGCACTCTACCACTTGAACTACACTCCAGGCCTTTTTGCCTTAGGTTATTTTTCAGATAGGGACTCACATTTTTTGCCCAGGTTGGCCTTGAACTCAATCCTCCTGATTGGCACCTCCTGAGTAGCTTGGGATTTCAGTCATGTGCCATCACACCTGCTCCCCCAAATTTTAGTTCTTTATAAGTTACCCAGTCTGTGGTACTCTGTCACAGCTCCACATACGGTCTCAGGCAGTATCCAGTGGGGTTCATGGCTGCATATTAATAACCCGTCATCCTCAATCTCTCATCCTGCAAGGTTGCTCTGGCAAACAAGTTATCCTCACTACGATACCCAGGTTCTTGTGGGCTCTCTTCAGTAATTATTACTGAAAACACCAAGGGAATGCTTGCAAAGCCATTTTGGTTTTTCCTTGTTGGGTCAGTCAGTCAACTCAGTTTGGATCATTCTTGGTAATTACTTATAAACAACTTTTTTTTCTTGACAAGTACTTTTCAAAGCTATAAATACAAACAGGCACTATTCTTTAATTGTCTAAAATACTGGAATGTAACTATTTGCCTAAATCTCAATGCGTTCTTGGTCACAGTAAAAGAAAATGACAACGTGGAAAACAAAAGCTTTAAATTAGATACTGGGTGTCTCATTTCTATCAGAGCTTCTATAACAAAAATACCATAAGCAAAGACATATTACTCATAGTTCTGGGTGCTGAGAATCTGAGATCAAGGTGCCAGTAGGTTCAGTGCTGGTGAGGATCCATTCCTTCAAGCTGTGTCCTTATAGCAGAGAGGAGGATCAGAAGAAAACAGTCTAGGCCTGAGTCCTGAGAAAGAAGCAAGGAGGTAGGGATGGCAGAGCAGAGAAATCTGAACATGAGGAAGGTCACGTAGCACCAGGGAGGGGAAAGTCACATAGCACTAGGATAAAGTAGCCAATAAAAATAAATATAACCATATATGGATTAGACCTTGCTTTTTGCTTCTGAAACCTGCTTGCAAGGGTATATAAGGTGAGCCCCTCTGTTCTCGGAGCTCAGCCCTTTGGACATGCGTCCACTGGATCTCTGCTGGCACAATAAAATGTTGCTTCCTGCTAATTGCCTCAAGAGTCCCGTATCTCAGCTAGCAAACTCCAGCAACATCCTCACATGCCAGAAGGGTCAGTCTAGCTGCCTCAGGCCTCTGTTACATCCCATCACCTCCCAAGGGCCCACCTCTTAATACTGGTGCCTTAGGAATCAGGCTTCAACATGTGAATTCTGGAGTGACACAGACATTTATGTCATAGCAATGGGCACCATGTCATCAGGACTCCAAGACTAAAAGTATTCCCAGAAGATCATGTTTTTACCCTTCACCCATCATTTCTCAGCCCTTGGATGGTCTTTTCCCTACAAAAACTACTTTTGCTCCAGAATTACCTGCCTCCACTTTTCTGCATCCCAGTGAGACTTTTCCATTATGGAGTGAATGCTGCTGTAACAGTGAACTCCCAAATAACAACGAATTAAGGAAAATGCAGTTCATTAGTCTGTGTAGGAAAATTTAGGACGCAGCTGTCCATGGCTGGGATGGGGATTCGGGGTTTACACGCTGCTTCTCTGTCATCACACTTGCACCGTCTCATAGCTCTGAGACGGAAGCTGAACTTCAGTGGTCACTTTCCTATTGCATCCACACAAAAAAATCAGGAGGAAGGTGCTACTGATCCCTTGGATAGAGATTTTTTTTTATAAGGACTGCACCTGCATGCTTGCATCTCTTTGGACAGAATTTATTTAAATGAACCTGTAAATGAAAGTATTGCTCTTCCTTGAAAATATTTGTAATTATCTTGCAGATAAGGAGAAAGAAGAGGTTCAGCAAGCAGCAAGAAGTCTCTGACAAAGAGGATGCAGAGCAAAATATGTCTCACATTTCAGCTCCAGTGTTGGCCTACTTCTCCATTATAGTCTGAGATGCAGCAGGGACTGTAGGAAAGTGTCTGCTGCATAATTCTGTAGAAAATTAGCTCCTTATAGCCCCAGAGGTTTCATGTCATTGGAGTAGTGTCTTTATCCTTGCAGAGGTAAAGGTTTATTGAGTGCTTTACCAAATAAAAAAGATAAATGGTGCTAAAGATAAAGTCTTCTGTGCTCTTCTAAAGTTAACAAGGCAAAAATGTTGACATCCTTCAAAATAAGGTGTCTGTGTATGCACACATCCATGTGCATGCATGTATAATATAAATATGAGAATATGTGTCTATACGAGACAGTGAGTACATGGAATTCTCATGACCTTTGTTCTCTCTGGCTGGTGAGATCATATGCATATTTTAAGATTTGTGTGTTTGTCAAGTTTTACTAAAGGAACTTTATTTATTTATTTTTTATTATTCATATGTGCATACAAGGCGTGGGTCATTTCTCTCCCCTGCCCCCACCCCCTCCCTTACCACCCTCTCTGCCCCCTCCCTCTCCCCCCAACCCCCTCAGTACCCAGCAGAAACTATTTTGCCCTTATTTGTAATTTTGTTGTAGAGAGAGTATAAGCAATAATAGGAAGGAACAAGGGTTTTTGCTGGTTGAGATAAGGATAACTATACAGGGAGTTGACTCACATTGATTTCCTGTGCATGTGTGTTACCTTCTAGGTTAATTCTTTTTGATCTCACCTTTTCTCTAGTTCCTGGTCCCCTTCTCCTATTGGCCTCAGTTGCTTTTAAGGTATCTGCTTTAGTTTCTCTGCGTTAAGGGCAACAAATGCTAGCTAATTTTTTAGGTGTCTTACCTATCCTCACCCCTCCCTTGTGTGCTCTCGCTTTTATCATGTGCTCAAAGTCCAATCCCATTGTTGTGTTTGCCCTTGATCTAATGTCCACATATGAGGGAGAACATACGATTTTTGGTCTTTTGGGCAGGCTAACCTCACTCAGAATGATGTTCTCCAATTCCATCCATTTACCAGCCAATGATAACATTTCGTTGTTCTTCATGGCTGCATAGAATTCCATTGTGTATAGATACCACATTTTCTTAATCCATTCGTCAGTGGTGGGGCATCTTGGCTGTTTCCATAACTTGGCTATTGCGAATAGTGCCGCAATAAACATGGGTGTGCAGGTGCCTCTGGAGTAACCTGTGTCAGTCTTTTGGGTATATCCCCAAGAGTGGTATTGCTGGATCAAATGGAAGATCAATGTCTAGCTTTTGAAGTAGCCTCCAAATTTTTTTCCAGAGTGGTTGTACTAGTTTACATTCCCACCAACAGTGTAAGAGGGTTCCTTTTTCCCCGCATCCTCGCCAACACCTGTTGTTGGTGGTGTTGCTAATCATGGCTATTCTAACAGGGGTGAGGTGGAATCTTAGTGTGGTTTTAATTTGTATTTCCTAAAGGAACTTTAATAAATTATACAAAATATGTTTATAAATCTATAGATTGATGCTCAATAAACATATTTCAGTGGAATACAAGCACTTCAGAAGACCCTATCATCTAATCCACAAATACAAATGAAATTGTAGGTTTCTGATGAATGAATAATCATAGCCACAAGTAACAGCAGGGTGGGATTTTTAAATTGTATTTAAAGGTAAAAGATTTGCCCTTTTAAGTAGGCTTGTTTATAAACTTGTGTTTGGAGAATTCTTAATGAAGTCTGTCCTGCATATGTTTGCATGGACGTGTGTATGTGCATATGACCATATATGTACGCATATGTGTGTTCATATGAGCGTGTATGTACGGGTGCGTGTATGTATGTGTGAGCGTGTATGTACAGGTGTGTGTATAAGCGTGTGTGTATGAATGTGTGTATGTGTGTGACTGTACGTGCATGTGTCCCTATGAGCATGTGTGTATGAGTGTGCGCATCACATTTTAATATCCCAGTGTTTACCTTGCATGTGTTTACAAAGCTGTATCGAATCCTAATTCTGTATTTTGAGCACACTGAGATAGCTGTTGAGGTACTCATGTCAGTAAGAATATTACGAGTTAATAGTGAGACTATAACCTCATGGAAGCCATAGTTTACGTGGTTCCTCGCTCCATTCAAAGGGGTATTGTAAACATTAGATGTTCAGTGTATCACGGGCGTGTACTCATCCAGAGCCAGTGCCTGGCACTGGTTAGTCCCAGCTGGTCATTACCTCCCTTTCTGAAGTGATATCTGCACCTGGAATAGCCCCACAGAGTTTTCTAATTCTGGAGTAGTTACTAATAGTGAAATACAAATGATAAAGTATTTCTCATTCCTTTAATGCATGACTCAATGGACCATGGCCAGACTTGCTCTTCATGTTTGGCAGGCTACACTTGAACTTCAAAACCACTCTGTGGAGAAGAGGAAAACAAAAACCATGAGATTTGAAGTGTTTTCTTTATTTCCTACAGTTTCTTGACTGGGTTGAAGAACCCCAGAGGACTAAGCTACTGATTCACTCCAGGCCACGTTGGCAAAAGATAAAACCATAAGCTAGTGGCTGTCACCTAAGAGGAACTTGACTCTTCCCATTTTTTAATTGTCTTCCATTTATATTTTAAGTTGTCTAGAACTGTGGTCATACTGGCAAAGAAATCAGTTCTTTGGGTCTCTGACTCAATACTTACAGGTATGCTAACTACAGGGTTTAAATTTTTTGCCTCACATAACCTTATGGCATTATTACAAAACATCATAAAATACATCAGCATATAAATCACAATTTTAATATCTTTACAGAATTTGTTTTAGATTTCAAGTGATCAGAAACAGGGAAAAATTGGCTTAAATGAACAAAATTTATGGAATCACATAATTTAAAAGTCAGAGGAAAGCTCTGGCTTCACATATAGCTTGATCTAGCAGCAGAAACAGTGCCATAAAGAATGTTTCTATTTTTTTACTCTGCTCTCTGGATTACAAGGCTCTATTATCTCATGAAAATAACAGCCATCTTTGATTCAAATCCCCATAAGCTATAGCTCTAAATAATCTCTTTCACAGTAATGCTGCATCTTTTTGGCATGGATGGACACCTGTCCATCAAGAAAATGTAGTGCTCTGATTGGTCAGCTCTGTTGCCATTCCTCCCAGGAGTGGTAAAAGACAGAGTGAGGAGTGTGAGTGTGAGTGACTGGGAAACAAGGTATCTTCCAACAATGTAGATGAAGTAAAAAGGTTCTCACACAGGTTCTTACAGAAAGAACTGCTAAAATATCCCATTCTGCAGAAAGAAAAGTAAACTCAGAAGGAAGGCCAGCATACTAGAAAACAGTATGTATCCTATAAGCATAAAACTTTTTAGTAAGTTTAAGAAACTTCCTGTGGTAGCCAGAATAACGCACCACACCCCCCAACACTCCCCCAAAGTCCATCCCCCATACGCCCCCCAAAGTCCACACCCCTCACACTCCCCCACGAAGTCCATGTGTTAATCTCTGGAACCTGTGACATTTTGTCTTTCTTTGGAAAGCTACTTGCATATGTGATTCAGCTAAGGATCTCCATAAAAGATTACTCTGACTTCTCTGGCTGAGCCCAATTTTGTCCCAAGGATCTTTATAAGAAGGACACAGAGAGGGGCATAGTGGTACATGCCTGTTGTACAAGTGACTTAGAAGGCAAAGGCAAGAGTATTGTGAGTTTGAGGCTAGCTAGGACTTTGGCTCAAGTGACAGAGTGATAATCGGGCGTGCAGCAGGCCATGGGTTCAAACCCCAGCACAGCAAAGGGATACAGAAGGTCAGGGAGGAGAGAAAATGCTATGCTGCTAGCTTTCAAGTTGGATGTAGAAGCCATGAGCGGAGGAAAGAAGGCATCCTGTAGAAACCAGAAAAGGTGAGAAAGAAGTCTCAGAAGGAATGCAGTCCTGCCAAAAACATGATGTCTGACTGCTAACTTCAGAACTCTGTGGTAATAAATTTGTGTTATTTTACAGCAACACAAATTGTTTTCAGTTTGTGGTAATTTATTACTGCTACAATGGGAAATCAATACAATACAAATTGTGAAAACTAAGCTTGGTTTAGCAAATAAAAGCCAGGATAACCAGTCACATAATACTTTGTTTATCTGAAAATTAAATTTAACTGGGCACCCAATATTTTACTTCTCTTTACTGGTAAAATGGG
The DNA here is from genome assembly GCF_047511655.1 of Castor canadensis. NCBI lineage: Eukaryota > Metazoa > Chordata > Mammalia > Rodentia > Castoridae > Castor > Castor canadensis. The sequence continues at coordinate 67,098,726 of NC_133402.1, forward strand.
ACCTTTTGATGTTAAGCTTTGTTTCATTTTGTTGTTATTAAGAAATCATAAAGCAAAACTTAAAAACGGATATGAAACTTAGATGGAGAATTAAATGAGTAACTCAATGATACAAGTGTGAGTAGAAGTCTCCTCTTGCTTCTAGTAAACTGGCAAAAGCTTTGGGGAGAGTAGCATCTTACGGGCTCCAGTGGCTTTGTGTGGAGTGGCAGGATTGTCTCTGTCTGCAGGAGAAAGGCAGGAAAGGATTCCTGAAATGACACATATCTAGTGAGATCAAGTGTGAGGAAGGTTTCCATCTCACAGGGGTTGAGATATTTCTCTCTCTTAGTTTCCTCATCTATAGAATGAAGAAAAAAGCGAGACATACATTACTCATTTACTCATTGTGTGGCCTAGGGATTAGTCTGATACTATGTCTAAAGTGTTTGAAGTAGTGTTGAGCAAATAATAATAAACAAATGTTCACATAGTTATTATCATCATGACAGCCACCAGCAGACAGGGACACAATTATTACATATGCACACAGCACCTCCATGATTGGGGCAGTGATTATTTCAATTCTATTCTAGCCAATTAAGCTTAATTGGTATATATTTAGACTGTGTAGACAACTGTTCTTCTCCAGGGCTCAGTGCTCTACACACATTCTCTTTGGATTTTCTCCTATGATTATGTTATGTTTTAATGCTATTTTTTACACACCTAAAATTCACATCTACTTCATCCTCCATTACACTAGTGAAAATCTAAATTACTTGTATCCAGGATTGATTACTTTGCTGACAGCTGTGGTCTTGAATTTAATTTATTTAAGAAATGTATGTATTTAGTTTATTATGAATAAGGACAGAGACTGAGCTCAACTCAATTATGGTAAGTGGCTATGTTTGATGAGAACATGACCAACATCAAAGTGATTCTAGAGAATTAATTTTACAAAAATTTTACCTTATTTTTACACAGCTAACTCTTTGTTGCCTGAAAATGACACATGCCTTAGAAAGCTAAACTGATTTTCTAATTTTGTCAATATGTTGTCAATTGATGAGATCAGTGATTTTATAAAAAAAAAAAAGGAGAGGAATGAAATTTTGTCATTTGCAGGTAAATGCTTGGAATTGGAGAATATCATTTTAAGTGAAGTTAGCCAGATTCAGAAGGTCAAAGGATGCATGTCTTCTCTCATATGTGGAATATAGGCCCAATACAAATGCAGCAATGTTACGAAAAATAGATCACACTAAGGGGAGAGGGAGGGTTAAACAAAGAAAGTTAAGATGGTGAATATGGTTTATGCACTTCGTATGCAAGAATGAATATAGAATTTTAAGCCTGTTGAAACCACCGTAAGAAGTGGACTAAGAAAGGAGAAAAACAGAAGGAATGAACCAATTCACATTATAATACATATATACATGGAAATGTCCCGGAAACTCCCTGAATAGCTATCTTAAACAAACAAAAATGTCTTTTTTTCAAGAACAGAGGACAGGAAAGTAAAACAGGTGCTATCTGGTGTTTGGTGCCAGTGGGAATGGGGAGGATGTAGGGAAAGTGTGTAGGAGGATGAATGTGGTGGGAATATTATGTGCTCATGTATGAAAATGAGACCTGTTAAAACTATTCCAGGAATGGGGGGAGGGAGGATAAAGGAGAATGATGGAGGAGGTAGAATTCAAATATGATATATTGTAAGATCTTTTATAAAAGTTCACAATGTACCCCCAGTACAACAATAATATTATAATAAATAAACAAATAAATGAACAAATAAATAAAATTCAGCACAATAAAAGGCATGAAAGAAGAAAAAAGCAAATGGATAATTAAATTGAATGACTATTGGTGTAATGGTGAACTTAGCCTGTTGTTTTCATTATTTCTTATAATTTCTTCAATTATTAATTTTGGAGAAAATTTCTAAATTTGGTATAAATAATGTAACCTACATTTCTAATGACATACTTCTTATAACCTGGTATACTATTTGAACTTGGATGTTTTCGAGAAAATGTCGTCATTATTTGTGCTTTGCGTGTCTACGCTCACACACAGCGATAGATGATTCTCTGCCCCAATTTTGCAGGTAGAGTAACTGAATCTCAGAGAGATGAGAGAGTTGGAAGAGATGGAACTGTGATTTTGTCCAGTAGAACTTCAAGAGGTATCGCTTTGATCTACATTATTTCTGAACGGATTGACTTTTCAATTCTTGGATAGCTAATTTTACTTAAATTCTGGTGAGTTAAAATATCCAACAAAACATTCATACTCTTGAACTTTCGAATTTCTCTCAAATACTATTTTTATTCCACTTCTCAAATTCTAGGCTTAGAAAGCAGGAGTTCCTGCATAAGATGAATGTTAGGGTTTTTATTGCCCTCCATTTTTCTTAAACATCTGTGACACTCTTAAAAATATCTATACAAATTCCAAATGGAAAATAAGCCATATTGATTTTTATGCAGGGTAGAAAATAAATGGCAGTTGTGCACATTTTATGCAGAATTTACAGTCAAAATAATATTTCTATAGCTGTGACTAGCTTTAGATAATTTTTTAAAATACTGAAATATGGCAGAATCTGGAATCAGAAAACTGTGTTTAAAGTGCCTAAGCCTTGGCCATATTAGTAATAATAAACTAACAGCTAAGACCCACAAGAAATATGTGTGTTGCACACACTCTACACTGTAAAAACTATGTGCTTAATAAATGCACGTGGACACACATGCACACACACACATACTTTTTTAAAAAAAGGGATGTAAAAATATTATGCTCCTGCAGAGCCAAGCTATGGAAGAGATTTACTTCCTACTAATCCATGTTTTCTAGCTTCCTGGGGGCTTAGATTATTTTCTATTCAGGTTTCTTGTCTACTGCATTAAAAGAAAAAAATAATCAAGGACCAATTTGCTAAGCCACAATGCCTGGCTCTCCTCAACCCATTTTAAGCTGTGGTTGTGCTGAATATGAAAGAAACGAGTGAAAGTGGGAGCACTCTCTTTGGGTTATAAAATTCCTAATAGAATGTAGAATTCCCTTCTTGAAGTGAGTACTCTTATGTATGTAGGTGTGTAAGTATCACATGCACAGTCTATACAAGAGACTTGTACAGACCCTTCTGTCTATTTAAAATGCATTTTATGTGGTCCGATAGCAATTCTTTCCATCATAAACGGTTATTATGTCTGAAATCGCTATGTGCCGTGTGCACCTGGTTAATCTGTAGCTGAAATTCTGTGTCAGCCAGGTGTCCTCTTAAAGATCACATAAGAACTGGACCTCGTTTAAGTGTGAAATAATCCTGTTGCCTCTGTCTGAGAGAGAATGAGCCCAGGATTAGGTGAGATAAAGCACACTCAAGCTAAAGTGCACCAGTGGATTATACAAGAAAAGAGGATTTAGTGAAGAACAGATTCACAACTTTTTGTTAACACAGAGAATGGTGGCCTTTGTAAGCCACATTTGTGGAAACTGAACTGCAGCTTTAAAAGCTGGGGCTTTTGTTGCACATTTCTCTGCATACATTTGCTTTGTAGTCGGGAGTGCTAACTTCAGAAGCCATGCTGGGCCAGGACTCATGCTCATTTTGCCTAATGAAAGGCTAAGGATGTACTTTTACTCATACATTCTTGTTTTGTCTTCTTTGAAGTTTATTAAGCTCTCCTGAAAGATGTGAAGTTGTTATTATCATGACCACAAATTAAATATCTGTTCCCTGGGGAGTGATAAGCTTCCAGTATAAGCTATATTTACTATAATATTTACTTAATTACTAATGTACTGCTTCTTATTAATATAAAAAGCATAAGACACCTATAAGTGTCTACTAAGGTATATTTTGAATTTAATGAATACTTGTGTGAGTATTAATGAGCTGTATTTCACCTTCTCAAAGTTACAGGTTATATATTCAGCAGATGCTTACATAGACAAGGGTGATTTAAACATGGGAGCAAGGTTTGGCACAGAACTTATAACTTCATAATTCTTTAAGCTAGTTATTTTTCCTATATTTAAAGTATTTAAAGGAATTTATTTTGGCTCTACCTTTCTAGACGTCAGGCTGAAATGACACTGTTTGCATGTGACATTTTCAGTTCCAATATTTCTAACATAAGAGTCAACTAGACTTTTCATTGTATCCATTGGTTTCAGTTTGTGGCAGAACAACTCATTGGCACCTGTAATTTAGGGGTTAAATGGTTATCAAGTCTTTTCCACTCAGTTATTGCTAATTTATCATGATCGATTTGCTAGATCTCGACGTGTATTCTGATCAAATAAGTCATTAACTATTAGATGGAGAGGGTACTTTCTATACTTGCTTTTGGAGTGCTTTGATACTTAAAGTGATGATGAAGTGAATGTACAAAAAGGCAGGTAGTTTTGAGGTCTCAGTATGCAATTATTACTTGAATTAATCAATTTTTATGGATGCTACCTTAATACAACTGAGGTCTCAAAAACGAGCATAACAAACAAATCTTCTTCAGAATTTTGTCTTGTTACAACTCTTTCCTGAGAAGAAGTATTAAACATTTACCACTCCAAGGAAATCTTGCATGTTCATAAGGAACTCTCTCTCAGTAGAATAAGATATGATTAAGATGACAAGAAAGGGATCTACTTTAAAATATCTCTCTCACCAGCTCATCACAAATAAAAATTTTTGACCAAGATAATCTTTGTGTGTGTACACTCTTAGCATTTATCTTAAAATGTCTTAATATTTGAGTAATAAATTTGAAAATCAACAAATTAAGAGAGTAGAGGGTGGTGACAGATGAATGACTCTTTCATCATTAGCTATTTACTGTGAATGTGTTAAGCAATGAGTGAGTACAAAACAGTTCAACTACTGTAGGAGGAACCATTTAGCCAGTGGGACTTCACCTAGAAAAATAGGCTGAAATACAACTACAGCAAAAAAGGGGATGGGGTGTGATTCTAGTGGTAGAGTGCCTATCTAGTAAGCATGAAGCCCTGAGTTCAAATCCCAGCACCACTAAACATGAATAAATAATAAATAGTCATAATTTTACTCTAGTTAATAGAATATCTGAGCCAGATACAGGCCCAGTTCTCTAAACTGTAGGAATATTTACCATGCATTTTCCTCAGTAAGTTTTCCTTTAATTACATTTTCTGTTTAGACTTTTTTCAGTTATGTGTATCATCCTTGTACACATTTTCCCACTTAGTTCTAAAATATACACCAGTTTAGTCAAGCATATAAACATTTAATAAGTTTTTATATAGCCTTTAAAATCTCTAAAATAGTATCACAGTTTATAATTGTGGTTCTCAAAGAATGATCAGTTATTCGTGTGGTTCAGCAGGACTTCGACAGTTTGGAGGAAAAAAAACACACTTATGGTGCAATATTTTTCCACACGTAGTCTAGAAATTTGAAAAATGCTGATTAAAGCCATCATAAAAGTCCTAGCCCTTGCTTAATTATCTTTACCATATAAAGAGGATCCAGGCATACCACAAAGAATGTGGTTATTAGTTTATCTCAGCTAGATTTATCACAGGCCAGCCCAGGATGATTAATTTTTTCATATCATTGTATATTATATTTCATGTATATTATATCTGTATTTTAATTCTTAACTAGTGATTTTTGTTACATCATTAATTTTTTTAAAAAATTGCCAAAAACTTGCAATAAGTTCTCTGAAGAGCAAGCATCTTGAAAATGATGTCACTACGTTTAGAATAACGTCATAATTTTAAGTACTGCACAATACTCCAGGTAAGTGATACAATGGAAAGACATGTATGCAGGAGCTGTGTTAATGAAGGTGGCAGAGGGCGCTGGGAATGCAAAACGTGACATTACATCTGCAAACTGAGTCTTCGTTGGTCAACTAGACAACATCCCAATATTGTGAAGTGTGATCGAATAATAGAATAAAGCTGGGAAGATTTTAACGCCCTTTTTCAAAATCATAATAGTCTCACTGGTAAAACAATCAGATGTTTCCAGCCCAATATTGATGAATTGTTCTGCTAAAATACAAAATGGCCAAAATTTGCATTTTCTCTGATAGCAAAACCATTTGCCAGTCACACGTTGCCAGGAAGCATACAAAACCATCTGCATCGCAGCAGACATGGAGCTCAGAGTAAAACAAGGCAAGCTGTTGGCAAGGATCCTTTCTGGAATAACACTTTGTGACATTTTTTACTATTGTGTATCAATAGCAAACGGTAGGGAAGAGAAACACTGCAGTGCGTGGGCAGGAGATTTTGACTTATCGCACACAGATCCTCCATGCATTGAGTGGGAATCCCCCTTTTATGTTTAAGGAGTGACAGCATGACTTTTCACATACCTAGAGGACAGAAAAAGAGGAATACTTCTATGACCATGATGCTGCCTGGGGGAGGAGCTTCAGGCTTATTCTGACTGACCCCAAGCAATGGCCACTTCAGGAAAGGCACTGTTGAGTGGGCAGCATGGCACTGCCAGTCCACACACTGCTTTGCCACCTACGGGTCCATCTCAGAGACCAGCTGGTGGCTAACTGAAACCCTCCTGATTTCGACTGAATGAGGAAGGAGGTGGTGGAAATTGTGGTCCAATGATGCTGAGGATTTGAAGAACCCTGCTAAGTAGCAGAGTCCACAGGGTCATACTGGAGTCATCGTGTGGACACTTCTAGTTATTTTGGGAAATCGCTCTTGACTCACTTTAATCTAAGGCTCAGCAATCTTACAACATGAAGGGCTCGGTAGAGAATACCTTCAGCTTTGTGGGTCGCATGGATTTCACTGCAAGGGCTGAACTCTGTCAGTGTTGGAGGGAAGCAGCCACAGACAGGCGGCAAACAATCTGTGGCTGACTTCAATAACAACGATTTTACAAACAGCAATCATAATAAAACAAGAAGTGGACACAACACATCCCTGGACTAGATTTCCTGACTGCTGGTAATCTTTCTCCTCCTTCTCCCAGGTGAATGATGTCATAAGCAAGGCTGGCCAGAGCACATCTTTCCTGAAAAGGCTTGAAGGGTCCTTTACGTTGTCCTCTATGAGGAATAAATCTTCGTTCGTTTGGTTTGGGTTTTGGCAGTACTGGGATTTGAACTTGAGGCCTCAGGATTGCTAAGAAACTCTCTACCACTTGAGTCATGCTCCTCAGCCCTTTTTTACTGTAGTTATTTTTTAGATACAGTCTTATCTTGCAGCCCCCAGGAGTCAGATTTTCACCAGGATCCTTCCTTTCTACCCGTGGCCTCTGCGTAGCTGGGATGATAGGCACCTAGCACCATGCTCAGCTTTATTACTTAACATGGGGTCTCACTAACTTTTTATGTGAACTGGACTGGAACCTTGATCCTCCCAATCTCTACCTCCTGCATAGCTGATTACAGGCATGAGTCACTGGCCCAGCTTTGAGGCCGAAATATTTTTAGAATGATACTGAAGATCCTTCTTTGTATCAGAGTCCTCTCTTCTTTTAAAAAAATCTCATCTTTTACTTTTCTTCCACATATCCTTTATTTAACCAACCAAACTGTACTGTTTGCAATGTGCCATGCTCTTTGTGCCTTTGAAAGAATTTTTCCCTTGAACCTACCTTGACTGAGAATTTAGCAATAGAACCCTGATTACTTGCTCACATGTTTGGCTTCTGGATTTCAGGGTGGGCTCCTCAAGGCAATGAAGTGTGCTCTATTTACTTTGCACGGATGGTGCTTGGTAAATTCTAGATATTCAATAAATGACTGTTGAAAAGTAATGGAGTGATTAAAACTTAACCAACAATGGATGTGACAGATGGGTGAACTTCCAAAGTATTGCTTTATCTGTTTGAGCAACTTATGAGGCAGAACTCTGGAGGTTACAAACATAGAAAAGAAGGTTTAGATTGAATTTCATAATCAAAAGTCAAATTATAGTAGCATTTTTGCCATTTTAATTTAAATTCAACTCATATTATCCAGCACCCTTGTATTGCCTAAACATTTCCCCCAATTTTAACCAAGCATTAAATATTAGTCTCCATTTATATAGTGGGATTTATTAAGCATTTAATTGAGTGTACTTTAATTTTTCCCTCCACAATGATTCAAGGGAGAATTTTAGTAAAGTTTAAAAAGGAAAAAAAATCTGATTTCTATTTCTAACCAAGATGGGTTAACATGGATTGGATTTACCATTCCATTTGAAATAACCAAATACAAGGACAAAATATATGCAACCACAGTTGTCAAGACATTGGCACTGGAAAATAAAAAGCAATAGTTGTCCCTTAGAAATGAGAAAGAAATAGTTGAGCACTACCGTCACCCTGGCTTTGTGTTTGGAAACGTTTTCCAGAGTGCAGTATAGAGAGGAGTTGGGCATCTCCCTGAGTTCACAAGAAGTTACTGGGAGTCTGGGAAGTTCACAGCAATCTTAGGAAAAAGGCAGAGCTGCACAAAGAAAGAGCTCCAGAGGTCTTCGGGGGACTCCATGAGAGTCTGCTTTAGATCAGTTTGTGTAGACAATGAACCTAGATGAGAGAAAGAACTACATAAAAGTAGTAGGGAATAAAAGCCACAGAGATATGTTGCCACCAGAATTATGAGCAAAACCCATAACTGATGGAGCATATGGCTAGGAACTCAGAAGACTGGCTAAATAGTGAAGCAAAATTAGCCCTAAACTGACCCTTGTTTGGTCTTACTAAATAAAGTTAAAAGAAGACCTGCAAGAATAAAAGTATCTGTGACTAACTTAACAACTTTCCAGAATATAACGTAGCAATAGACTCAAGCATTAGATAAAAAATCATTTAGATAAATAAATATGAAATAAATAAATACGACCCATAATAGGGAGAAAAACCAATAAACTGAAATGAACTGAAACAGATAATAAGATCAGCAATAACATCAATTATTAGAACTGAATTCCATATGTTGTCAAGTTAGTAGATAGACTTCAAAGATATAAAAAAGAACTGAATTGATCTTCTGATTTTAAAAACTTTGATGCCAGAGATGAAATACACACTGGATAGGTATGTGGGTAGAATAAAAGAAGAAAATATTATTCTATAGCAATAGAAATCACTCAAAATGAAGCAAGAGGATGGAAAAGGTAAAATATAAAGAGTGGCAATGCAAAGTAAGACAGCTTTTAGAGTCCTAACAAGCTTGCAAACAGAAGAAAAAAAATTGTGAGAACCACTGGTGGGAAAACTTCCAAATTGGTTGAAAACTATAAACTTGTAAATTTCAAAAGCTCAATAAGCCCCAAGTGTAAGAAATAAGAGGGCTGGGGATGGTGACTCATACTTGTAATTCCAGCTACTCAGGAGTTGGAGATAGGAAGGATTGTGGTTCAAGGTCAGCCTGGGCAAAAACATATTAGCAAGACCCTGTCTCAATCAATAACTGGATCTACTGGCATGCACCTGTCATACAAACTACAGAGGAACAATTAATAGGACAATCATGGTCCAGGCTTACCTGTACATAAGTATGAGACCCTATCTGAAAAATAACTAAAGCAACAAAGGCTGGAGTTCGGATTTAAGTGGTACAGCACCTGCCTAGCTAACAGGCACTTTAGTGACACATTGAGTTCAACCCTCGGTACTGGCCAAAAAAAAAAAAAAAAAACACAGGGCACATTTTACCAAATGGGTAAAAATTAGTAATACAAAGAAACTCTTAAAAGTGGAAAGAATAAAAAAAAAAATACAAAAGAATTTTGTATTTATTATTCTTTTGTTTTAATACAAAAGAATTAAAGCAAAATGATTGCTGGTTTCAACTTAGAAGCAATGAAAGATAGAAGACAATGGAGCAACACCTTTAACATTCTGAAAGGAAAACCCAAAATACTCATCTTACAGTATTGGCTTAGTTAAAATACCTCTCAAAAACAAAGGTGAGTTTGCTGGTTCCTTAAAACATTAACCAAAATTATCTAGACGCAGCTGCTCTGCTTATGGATAGATAAGCAAAATACCTGAAAACAGGGACTCAAACAAACATTTAGATACCAACGCCAACTGGTGTCCACACAGCCTAAACGTGCAAACAACCCAGGTGCCGTAGCCTGCATCTTACATGTCCCACAAAGGCCCATGTGTTAAGGGCTTGGTCCCCAGGGTGGGGCTAATTGGGTGGTGATGGAACCTTTAAAGTGCTGGGGCTTCAGGAAATTTTAGTGGATGTCCTTGAAGGTGACATTGAGACCTTGACTTCTTTCTCCTTCTTTCTTTTGATTTCTGGCCATGAGGTGAACCATTTTGCTCTTCTACACTCCCCTACCATGATCATGCTGTCTTGCCATAAACTCAAAAGCAGTGGTCCAACTAATTGTGGACTGGAATCTTCAAAGCACCTGATGTGTGCTATAGACACACAAATGTTTGCATATCTATATATTTCTTTAGGATATATATATATATATATATATTTCTTTTTAAAAGTTAAATTATGTTTCTACATACCAACAGAATATTGAAATAAAGAAAAAGACCATTTCAGTAGTATAAAATATGCAATACTTAGGAATGATTGTGATAAAACGTGCAACATAACTATGTTCACTAAAAACTATGAAATACTGAAAGAAGAATTAGACTCTAAATAAAGAAAAAGACCTACTCTGCTCATGGATCAAAAAATTCGATTCTTAAGATGTTAACTCTTCCCTAATCTATCTTTAGATTAAATGCAATTCTAGTGAAAATCCCAAGTATGGCTATTTTTGAGAACCTGACAAGATACTAGAGTTCATATAGAAGTGGGAAGAACTGAGGATAGGTGAAATGCCTTTGAAGAAGGAGCTAAGTTGGAGTCCTGGCATTGCCCTATTTTAAGGCTGTTTTAAAGCTTCACTCTCAACATCCAGATGGACAGGTGTAGGACTGGTGGAGTGGCTCAAATAGTAGAGTGCCTGAGTTCAAACCCCAGTACTACCAAAAAACAAAAATGTATTCAAGAAACAGAAGAGACAGCTTAGAGATAGCCTCACAGAAATTCAGCCAATTGATTTTCAACACAGGGGCAAAAACAATTCAGTAAGGAAAGGATCAATTTTTCACCTACTTGGAACAATAAGCAAAAAGTTAACTTTAGTCCCTGTTTCATACCATCTGGAAAATTTCACCCAAAATGAATAACAGAGTTTGATGTATAATCTAAAATTACTAAACTTCTACAAAAGAAAACAGAATAATGGAACTAAAAATATAGCATTGAAATTCTTAGATGAAGCACCAAAATAATGATTCATAAAAAGAAACTACTAATATCTTGAATTTATCAAAATTTGGAATATAGGGTTAAGTGTAAGAAGTTGGCTGTTTTTAAAAATGATATAAAATGAGGTCATAGGCTGACTGAGAGAAATGTTTATAAATCATGTTTGATAATGAGTTTGTCTCTATAGTAAAATAAGAGTTCTCAAAATGCAATCATAAGAAGAAATTAAAAGACAATAAAAATGTTTTCACAGGAAGTACACTACAGAAGAGCTATCAATGGTACTAACTCCATGAAAAGAAGGTATTATTCTCTGGGGAGATGCATATCAAAGTCATAGGGAGAGAACACTACCATCTCCCAGTATAGATAAAGTTAAAAGGACTACGTACAAGTAGATGTGGAGCAACCTGACCTTTCATTCACTACTAGAGTGACACAACCAGTTAAGAAATAATTTTGGGCTGGGCGCCGGTGGCTAGTGTCTGTAATCCTGATCAGGAAGACTGTTGTTCGAAGAGAGCCCAGGCAGATAGTTTGTGAGACCCTATCTCAAAAAAAAAAAATCACAAAACAGGGCTGGTGGACTGACTCAAGGTACAGCCCTGAGTTCAATCCCCTGTACCACAAAAAAATGAAAGAATTTTAGCAATTTCTTCAAAAGTTAAACATGCCCCAACCATACATCCAGTCATTTCCTTTCTAGATATCTATCCAAGGTAGAAAAACCATTCTTTACAAAAAGTGGTGCATGAATTCATATCATTTTCATCTAGAGTAACCACAAACTAGAAAAAAACCTCAAATGTCCATCAACAGGTGGAAGGGGAAAAATATGGCTTATCCAGATGTTTAAATGTTACTTGTCAATAAAAAGGAATCAATTATTTAGAACAACATGGATGAACAGCAGAGGACATTTAACTATGTGACCCATTCACAGAAAATCCTAGGAAATGCAAACTAATCTACGGCACCTAGAACTCAGAGAAGAGAGGAAGGAAGAAATTACAAAAGTTCCAAAGGAAAATTGAGGGGATAATGGATGAGTTCGGTATCTGGATTATGGTGCTGAATTAATGGGTATATACACGGGATAAAACTTAAAGGTTATTTTTCAAATATGCACCATTTACTCTTCATCTTTTCTACCTTTAAACATCTGTGGAAAGAAAAGAAAAAAGATAGTCCTTGCTCTCAAAGAGCTGTCAATCTTGAATTTTGGAGGGGCAGGGATTGTGTGGTTCTGAAATGGTTTTGAGCTAAAGACATTGTAGTTTAAATACTATTGCATTTTTTAAGGGTAAGTAAAAGCATTTGTCAGTTTGACAGATAATGATCCATTTTCATTTACTTATGTACACAGTCTGTCAAGGTCTTTCATGTATTCCGTGTTCCTAATGAAAACATGGTTGGCCTTCCCAAAAGGTAAGGATGTGATGTCTATGACATCAAGCCCCAAGGCAGATTTTGACCTTTCTCTGATAGATTAAGTTCTGTGGGGCTCATCTCCTATGAATCTCACAGCAGGTATACAAATTAGCCAGTTGGTAATAGATCAGAGAATCAAATATGACATCACAACATTCTTAAATCAAGGCATAGTTTATTTTTTAACTTTGTGAGTCTCCCCAGCAAGAGGTAATTTTATTAGGTTACAGTGGCTTTTATATACTAAATGGAAAGCTCAAAGTTACTAATTCACTTTACTTCTCTTTGTCTTTCATGCATTCAGTCATTTATTTACTCAATAAACTCAAAGGAAATATTACATTTTCCAGTTTCCTTTCCATTTATTTTCCTTTTTCCAACTCCTTCCCCATCAGATATTCTTTGCTGCTTCCTTCGTAATTTACCATCCCCAAATTCCTCCAGTTCCTCCCCAACTCCACTCACAGTAGACATTAGAACTAGCTTAGTTGGAGATGTGTGGGCAAAATCTATTCCCACAAGCACATAACTAGTTGTTGTAATATATATGTTAAACAAACATAGTTTTAGACATATCAAATACAACTTTACTTTCCTGTCTTATCAGTTTAAAACTTGTTCCATCTCCTTGGGTGGAATTACCCAGATCTGTGAATTTGTGATTACTCTCAGATAGCCTGGTTCAATAATTAAGACAGTGTCCAGTAGAAGATGTTAATCAATACTTCAATTCTCTTCCAAATTTAAGCCTTTCAAAAGCTAAATCCTGTAGTGAGTAGTTGCCTGCACCATCACACAAGGATTATGACTCAGTTTCCTCATTTTTCTCTTAATTACTTTATTTACTTGATAGCTGCTACATCAGTTCATTTGAGGTTCAAGAGAGGAGAGGGAGGAAAGACAAGAGCTTGTGTTTCTCTTGTTAGGTTGTTGACTTTCCACTTTCTGGATCTGACATATGCTGAAAGTCAACCCTCAGAGGGGACTGAAAGGTTCTTTGGAGACATATGTTAATGGGACCAATCCTGTGCTTTTCCTCTGACTCCAGATGGAGACTGTTCTGTGGTTACTGGTCCATTGTGATTGATTCTGCAGGTCCTAGGATCCAAAATCACCTCCAGCTGCAGGCTCCAATATTTAGGTCCTTCTTTTCAAAAAGACCCAAGATGATACTCTGTCAGGTCTTTTCTTTGTTTATAAGTAGGAGAGATTTTCATGGATCTCTTCATAAAATATTCACACAGGCAGTCTTGTCACATTCACGGAAGAATCGGGTATCTGTCACATAGGCTTTTGAGTGGAAACTTCAATTTTGATCCTGTTATACTAAATTAAGCTTAAAGTTTTACATCTCTTATGAACATTTGTACTTTAAAAAAATCCTCCCACTAAGACATTCAAATTAATTTCTGTCTTTTGGAGATTTCAGATCTTTTTAAGTGAAAATGTGCACCTTATACATATACATGCAAAGTAAATAAAGAGACAAAAATTATTCTTAGACTCCTGGAAATACTTCTACAAAAGTGACTGCAGTAAGCCTTGGTGGTAATGTTTATCCAAAAGCAATTCAAACCAGAAAAAATGGATGGAGTTGTAATTGCTTTACAACCTTGAAATTTTTATCCTTTCCTCCCTTTTCCTTAGGACACACAGGGACCAGGTATTCTTTATCAGTCAACAAAATGGTGGCCAGCTCTGGGAGTTAACACTATGTCTTTTTCAGGGGAAAGGAGGCTGCTGAGTAGAGGAATGCCAAGTGGGTGCATCAATCAGATGTTCAAGCAGAAGAAGGGTCTCTGCCTGATGGGATTATGAAGAAAGCAAGCTTTCAATTACCAGTGTTGCCTAAACTAAGAAATAAGCTATAATTATCAGGTGGGTATTGTCCATGACTCTGAGCAAGATCCAGATGGTTTTTCAGAAGTCAGAAAGGCCATGGAGAACTTGGTCTAGATAAGGTCTCACACACTGACGCTCCACATGTGAATATGGAATGCAGCCTCTGAAATGCTTCTTTCTAAAGGACTGGTTCCATGTGAAGGCAGATAACTGGCAGAGAGGTTTCTGATGATATTGAGAAGAGATGGAGGACTGTAGAAGCTACTCAATGTTTAGATTTTTCTATTTAAACTACAGAGCACAGAGAAGTTAGCAAAGTACATAGGGAAGACTATGCTTTCATCATTCACTTTTGTGCACCCTTCTAATAGTCAGCTCTCAAAATTTCCATTATTTCTTTGGACCAGGAGCTAAGTTTAACAATTTAGTCACAAAGATTTTCTTTTATTTATTTAATCAGATATTTTTAAACCTCCCTTCCAATTCTACTGATTCACATTTATTTTTACTAACTCTTATTGAAAGTAAAAATGAAGAGGATCCAAGATGGCAACTGGAACACAGCTGCAGACTGCTTGAGCTCTGTGAATCAGGGACCTTGCTGAGATGCAGGAGACACACTTAGCTGTGATAAAGCACCAGGGAGAGCTGAAACTTTGGCACTCTGAACTCCTAGCTCATGGAGGTTTTCTCCGCTCTATGAGTCTCCCTGCTCCTCAGGCCCCACCAGGCCCCAGCTCCACATGGGCCTGCCAGATATTTGCTCCAACAGGCCCCTGCACAGCAGGCCTGCCAGATCACCATTGTGCCAGGCCTCTGCCCAGCAAGCCTGCTGAGTCCCCACCTGCCTGCCGCCTGTTACAGGAGGGCTCCAAACCTGCCTAGGAGACACAGACAGACAGGACTGTATGCTAAAGGAGTAACACCAGAACGACTAAGACTGTAATTCTACTGTTCTAGAACAGGTGATTTTTTTTTTTTTTTGCCTTTCTTTAAGGGTTTTGCTGTCTGGTTTGCTGTTTGATCATCGCCATCTCTCCCTGTTGTTTTTCTTTCTTTTCTCTTTCTTTTTCTTTCTCCTTTTTCTCCTTCCTTCTTGGTATTATTAGTATTACTATTGTAACTCAGCTAATACTAAATTACACATAGTCCAGGGACAGAAATGATACCTAGTGGAAATATGGGAAGACAAAAAAGGGATGGAAACCATTCTCTCTGCAAAAATAAATTAGTACAGGATTCAGAGAGAAATGAAGAAAATGGATACCCAGATCCAGACTCCAACAAAACAAAGATAAACTATACCAAGGAATCCCACAAGAACACTCTGAAACAAGAAATCCTGTAAGTAATCAATGAGAAATTCATAGAGATGTTACTAGACATGGTCTACCAAAACAGACAGGAGACACTCAAGAAATTCCAAGACAACAAAAATAAAGAATATGATAAAACACAGAAACAAATAAATGAAATCATAGGAGCCCTAAATAAACACCAAAATGAAACAGGGAACACCATAAACAGATAAATGAATTAAGGACGAAAATTAACAATATTATAGAGGAAGTGACCCATGATATGGAAAACCTAAGAAAAAGAATGAAACAGAAATACAAAACAAAATGGAAGGCCATTCCAGCAGAATAGAACAAACAGAAGACAGAATCTCAAATCTGAAGATGAAATGGTAATTAAAGGAAAAACTGAAGAACTATTAGTCAAACAACTCAAGACCTGTGAAAGAAATACGCAATAACTCACTGACTCCATCAAAAGAACAAACTTGAGAATCATGGGCATTGAAGAAGGAGAAGAGGTGCAAGCGAAAGCAATGAGTAATATATTCAACAAAATAATAACTGAAAATTTCCCAAATCTAGAGGTACAGGAAGCCTCAAGGACACCAAACAGACTTGACCAAAATAGAACTACCCCATAATAATGATAATGACATATTATCATTAAAACAACAAGCACAGAGACTAGAGAAAGAATATTGAAGGCTGTAGAGAGAAAAAAAAAATAACGCACAAAGGTAAACCCATCAAAATCACAGCAGACTTCTCAACAGAAACCTTAAAAGCAAGAACAGCATGGAGTGAGTTCTTCTGGGCACTGAATGAAAATAACTTCAACCTAAGATACTTTACCCCAAAAAACTGTTATTCAAAATTGATGGAGCAATAAAAATCTTTCATGATAAGCAGAAACTAAAACAATATATGACCACCAAACCACCACTACAAAAGATTCTCCAAGGAATTCTGTACACAGAAAGTGAAAGCAAACAAAACCATGAAAAGACAGGCAGCACCAAACCACAGGAAAAGTAAAGGCAAGAAAGTAGAGAGTACAATTGATTCAGCTGCAAACAATCAAACCCTTAAACAACAAGAACAACTAAATGACGGGAATCACCACATACCTATATTAACACTGAATGTCAATGGATTAACTCCCCTATCAAAAGGCACTGTTTGATGAACTGGATTAAAAAGGAAGATCCAACAATCTGTTGTTTACAGGAGACCCATCTCATTGACAGAAACAAGCACTGGCTGAGGGTGAAAGGCTAGAAGAAGATTTACCAAGCCAAAGTCCCCCGAAAACAGGCAGGAGTAGCAATACTTATCTCAGACAAAGTACACTTCAAACCTACATTGATCAAAAGACATAAAAAGGACAATCCAAACTAATAAAAGGGGAAATACCAAAAAGAAATAACTATTATTAACCTATATGCACACAATGTCAATGTACCCAATTTTATCAAACATATGCTGAAGGACCTAAAAACATATATAAATTCCAACACAGTGGTAGTGGGAGACCTTAATACTCCCCTATCACCAATAGATAGGTCATCCAAACAAATAATCAATAAAAAAATCCTAGATCTACATCACACCATAGATCAAATGGACCTAAGTCAATGTCTACAGAATATTTCATCCAACTGCTGCACAATATATATTCTTCTCAGCAGTCCGTGGAACCTTCTCCAAAATTGATCATATCTTAGGGCACAAAGCAAGCCTCAGCAAATGTAAGAAAGTAGAAATTATACCATGCATTCTATCTGATTACAATGCATGAAAACTAGAAATCAACAACAAAAATAGCAGTAAAAAACATGCAACCAATTAGAAGCTGAATCACACATTGCTCAATGATCAATGGGTCATTAATGAAATAAAAGAGGAAATTAAAAGGTTCCTGAAAGTTAATGAAAATGAAAACATGACCTACCAGAACCTATGGGACACAGCAAAGGCAGTCCTAACAGGAAAGTTTATAGCCATGAGTGCATATATTGAAAGGTCAGAAAGATCTCAAATCAATGATCAAATACTACAGCTCAAACTCCTAGAAAAAGAAGAACAAGCCAAACCCAAAACAAGCAGAAGGAGAGAAATAATTAAAGTAAAGGCTGAAATCAATGAAATAGAAACAAAAAAAACCATACAAAGAATCAATGAAACAAAAAGCTGGTTCTTTGAAAAAATAAATAAGATTGACAGACCCCTGACAAACCTGACTAAAATGAGGAGAGAAAAAACCCAAATCAGCAAAATCAGAAATGCAAAATGAGAGATAACAACAAACACCATGGAAATCCAGGAAATCATCAGAGACTATACTCTAATAAATTTGAAAATTTTGAAGAAATGGACAGATTTCTAGAAACTTAAGACCATCTAAAATTGAACCAAGAGGATATTAATCACTTGAATAGATCTATAACACAAAATGAAATTGAAGCAGAAATCAAGAGTTTCCCAAAAAAGAAAAGTCCAGGACCTGATGGATTCTCTGCTGAATTCTATCAGACCTTTAAAGAAGAACTGACACCAACCCTCCTTAAACTGTTCCATGAAATAGAAAGGGAAGGAACACTGCCTAACTCATTCTATGAAGCCAGTATTACACTTATCCCAAAACCAGGCAAAGACACCTTCAAAAAGGAGAATTATAGGCCAATTTCCTTAATGAACAGTGATGCAAAAATCCTCAATGAAATAATGGCAAACCAAATCTAACAACACATCAGAAAGATCATCCACCATGACCAAGTCAGCTTCATCCCAGGGATGCAGGGGTGGTTCAACATATGCAAATCTATAAATGTAATACAGCACATTAATAGGAGTAGTGACAAAAACCACTTGATCATCCCAATAGATGCAAAAAAGCCTTCAACAAGATCCAACCCCACTTCATAATAAAAACTCTAAGAAAACTAGGAATAGAAGGAACGTACCTCAACATTGTAAAGGCTATAGATGAGAAACCTACAGCCAACATCATACTTAATGGAGAAAAACCGAAACCATTTCCCCTAAAATCAGGAATGAGACAAGGGTGCCCACTATCCCCGCTCCTATTCAACATAGTCCTGAAATTTCTAACCAGAGCAATTAGGCAAGAGAAGAAATAAAAGGAATACAAATAGGTAAAGAAACTGTTAAAATATCTTTAGTTGTGGACAATATGGTCCTATACCTTAAAGATCCGAAAACTCTTAGACACCATGAACAGCTATAGCAAGGTGGCAAGATACAAAATCAACTTACAAAAATCATTAGCTTTTCTATACACTAATAATGAACAAATTGAAAAGGAATATATGAAAACAATTCCATTTACAATAGCCTCAAAAAAAATCAAATACCTAGGAGTAAACTTAACAAAGGATGTGAATGAGCTCTACAAGGAGAACTACAAACTTCTGAAGAAAGAGATCGAGGAAGACTATAGAAAGTGGAGAGATCTCCCATGTTCATGGATTGGTAGAATCAACATAGTAAAAATAGCAATACTGCCAAAAGTAATCTACATGTTTAATGCAATTCCCATCAAAATCCCAATGGCTTTCATTACAGAGATTGAAAAATCTACCCTAAAGTTCATCTGGAAACACAAGAGACTGCGAACAGCCAAGGCAATACTCAGCAAAAAGAGCAATGCTGATGGTATCACAATACCTGACTTCAAATTATATTACAAAGCAATAACAATAAAAGCAGTATGGTACTGGCACAAAAACAGACATGAAGACCAGTGGAACAGAATAGAGGACCCAGATAAGAATCCACACAACTATACCCACTTCATTTTTGACAAAGGTGCCAAAAATATATGATGGACAAAAGACAGCCACTTCAACAAATGTTGCTGGGAAAAGTGGTTATCCGTCTGCAAGAAACTGAAACTAGATCCATGTCTATCACCCTGTACTAGTATCAACTCAAAATAAATCAAAGACCTTAATATCAGACCTGAAACTCTGAAGTTAGTACAGGAAGGAGCAGGAAACACTCTGGAGGTAATAGGTATAGGCAAGAACCTCCTCAATAGAACCCCAGCAGCTCAGCAACTAAGAGAAAGAACGGACAAATGGGACTTCATAAAACTAAAAAGCTTCTGCACAACAAAAGAAATGGTCTCTAAACTGAAGAGAACACCCACAGAGTAGGAGAAAATATTTGTCAGCTATACATCAAAGGACTGATAACCAGAATATACAGGGAATTTAAGAAACTAAACTCTTTTAAAATCAATGAACCAATTAAGAAATGGGTAACTGAACTAAACAGAATTTTCTCCAAAGAAGAAATTCAAATGGCCAAAAAACACATGAAAAAATGCTCACCATCTCTAGCAATAAAGGAAATGCAAATCAAAACCACACTAAGATTCCACCTCACCCCTGTTAGAAAAGCCATCATTAGCAACACCACCAACAACAGGTGTTGGTGAGGATGTGGGGAAAAAGGAACCCTAGTCCACTGCTGGTGGGAATGCAAGCTAGTGTGACCACTCTGGAAAAAAATTTGGAGGCTTCTTAAAAAACTGTACATAGACCTGCCATATGATCCAGCTTCCCCACTCCTGGGGATATACCCAAAAGAATGTGACACAGGTTACTCCAGAGGCACCTGCACCCCCATGTTTATTGCAGTGCTCTTCACAATAGCCAAGTTATGGAAACAGCCAAGATGCCCCACTACTGATGAATGGATCAAGAAAATCTGATATCTATACACAATGGAATTTTAGTCAGCCATGAAGAAGAATGAAATCTTATCATTCTGAGTGAGGTTAGCCATGCTCAGAAGACCAAAAATCATATGTTCTCCCTCATATGTGGACTTTAGATCTAGGACAAATACAGCAATGTGGTTGGACTTGGGTCACATGACAAAGGGAGAGCAAATATGGGACATATGGGGATAGGTAGAAAACCCAAAACATGAAAGTGTTTGACATCCCCACTCCAGAGGAACTAGTATGGAAACCTTAAAGTGACACAGGTCAACATGAGAAGGGGATCAGGAACTAGTGAAAGGATCAGTTAGAGATGAATCAACTTGTGTTGTAACACATTTGTACATGGAAACAATGCTAGGAGTCTCTCTGTAGAGCTATCCTTATCTCAAATAGCAAAAACGCTTTGTCTTTCTTATTATTGTTTATGTTTTCTCTTCAACAAAATTAGAGATAAAGGCAGAACAGGTTCTGCCTGGAAGCAAGGAGTGCAGGGGATAGAGAATGGCTGAGGGGGCAGGGGAGAGAAATGACCCAAACAATGTATACATATGTGAATAAATGAATTTAAAAAAGAGTTGAAAGTAAGAATGACTTTTGCCTGTATAAAGCTGACAAGATGTAACAAATCTAGACATCCAAACTGTGATGGATAAAGTAGTGGTTAACATCAAATTCCTGTGTTGACTACACAGACTCAACTATTGTGATGAAATCTGCTATATCCTAAAAGCAAACGGAAAGAGAATTTGCAAAAATAAATAAATAAAAAGGTAATTGTATCTACATAAAACTATGTGTTTATGTTCTCTTAACCTAAACAGGGGAGTTATTTTAATGGCTACTACTATTTTGCAGGAATTGACTTAGTTTTTTGGGAAAGTGACGATGGAGAAGAAAAGTCAAGAAATAAGATTTTTATCTTGCAGTGGGGTAGACACCACTAACTTAGAAAGCTCTTATGCAACATCGTCCAAAAGTTTACTCTTTTTGTTTTCTTTTCTTCTGGCTAAAGACTGGCCATCTTAACAAAGCATTTTGTTTTCTTGTCTGTTTTCCTTATTCTTCAACCCTACACTCGCTATATGCCAAATGTGCTATTAAGACAGTTCACTGAACACTTTGGGACATTCAGGACAAAGGATTTGATGCTACAAATACAATGATAATCAATCAATCATGCAGATAAAAACTCAGGTTTGTGGTCCATTCCTCCCTGCCTCCTCACTTACACCACCCACTTCCTCTACAATATTGCAAACAAAGAACAGTCAGTCATTTTAAAAGTCATGGGATGATTTTGAATCAAAGCTGAATTTTAAGACCTCTGTACATCCTTTTTCTTCCAAAAGGTGATACTTGAATCCTTAGGAATAAGTAATGTGTATTTGATATGATGTACTGAAAAAACCTGGGAGTGATACGTGTGTTTTACAGTCACAAGTGTAAAAACATCCTTTTGGTTTCAAGCTACTGAATTGTGTGTTCTGTACAGCATTCTTATTATCTGTACATCATACTTTTAAATATAGGACAAGTATGGTTTTACACATCTCTTCCCATGGTTATAACTTTTTGAAAAGCTTTTTGTAACACCTGTTTTCAATCAGACCTGACACATACATTGATTGTAAATATTTCCCTAAAATGAATATAATGTTTCAGATGCAATTTTTAAAGGTTAAAAGCAATCCCCTGGATATTGAATAACATATCTGAAATGATCTTAAGAGTACATGTACTCAGGCACCACATTTTAATTTAAGCTCCTGTTATTACAGTAACTAGTCAGAAAATGGCTCGCTGTTTATGTGATATGTTAGCTGTAATGTTACTTAAATCAAACAGATGAGTGCCTTCTAATAACGTATGTTTACTTCATGAACTTGTGGGCAATTACATTGTAATTATGTCTTTGTAGGTGCTTTTTACTGAGGTATAGAGCACCAGTGCATTTTAAATGTAATTTCAGTTCTCTGTACCATTTAGCAAAGCTGAAAATTGTTAAAGGTTTGTAAATTACCTACATTTAGACCATAGGCAACTAGGCAAATTAAGTGACACTGTCAGTAGTGTTACAACATAAATTGGTACCAAGTATAAATTCAAGGTACACTTTCTTTTCTAAATTAGAATGTTGTTTATAGAGGTCCTTCTTAAAAAGAGATAAGCAAAAAGTAAATAAGAGAGGGAGAAAGTACATGCCACTCAGTGGCAGGATGGATCAGTCTTTGAACACAAAAAAGCAATGGCTGATCTGCAATAATTAAAACTGTAAAGCTATTTAAAATTAGGAATTTGGATTGCTTTTGTAGTACTCCGAGACAATTAACTATTTTCCCCAGATGCCCACAGTGGTGTGGGGAAGATGATCCTGTGCAGAATTTTCTCGCAACTCTGCAGCCAAGTAGAGAGAAGCTGGCATTCCAAGTGCAGCATTCTGTCACATTTTATCTCCAGAGCCTTCTTAAGTGACTTATTCTTCAGGTTTATAATCTAAAAAGTTGGCAGCAATATTGCCAGCTTGAAAGGGCTGCTGTGAATATTAAGATGGAATAACGTGTGGGCCTTTATCAAATGTGAATTCCCTTAGTTTTCTCTCCTGATAGGTGACTTACTCTATTTAAAACAAAAACAAAAACTTTCCTTTTCTTTAGATTTTCAAGCAATAGGAGTCTCTGAAACTCTCTAGAGTCAGCCATGGAACTGCAAGCTTACAGACTTACCTCATCCCGTGGGACTGAAGAACACTAGTGACAATCACATACTGAAAAATGTTCACTTTTGCTTCTGAAGCAATGTCCCATAGAGGAGGCCCGTCTCCAAAGACCAGCAGTGACAGTTAAGGAAATTAATTTCGAAAGTATTACTCTGTCACTTCATGCCTTCAAGCCAGTCACTTACTGATGGCAAGGGTTTAGGTTCGGATAAAACCATTTCACCCATGCAAGCCCTCTCCATAAATGGGAAACAAGCATCTGTGCTTGACAGCTCCTAGGGCTCCTCTGTGCAAACACCATTCTAGAGGTTTGGCCGTTTCCCTTCAGTGTGAGATGGGAGCACTGGGGGTAAAGGCCATTTCCTCAGAATACAAATAATGTCGTAAAACTGTGATTGAACTCCGTGCCTTTTTAAAGACCTCGTCTTCATATTATTAAAATCAATATTTTAAACTAGAAAGTTCTACAGCTACACAGACAGGTTCTGAATACGTGTCAGGTAACAAATGTCTACCAGGTTTGTTTCTTACTCTCCAGGTACCGCCCCCCCCATTCTCATCACGATTTCCCCTTTCAAAAAAAAATAGCAATAATTTAGAGTTGCTTTCTTCATAGTTTTAAGTTTAGAAATGAGAAAATATATGTGAAGAGTCTTTATCACTCTTTTTTATAGTATAGTATTCTATGGTATGCATATTTTTGTAGACCTTGGGTATAGAAACTTAGAAACCTAGAAACTTAGAAATTAAGCCAGACTCAGGTGTCCACTCACAAGGAAGTTGAGACCCACTGGAAGAGGCAAGTTTAAAGTAAGGAGGTTAAGGAGGTTAAAAGGAAATTCTCAGGAAGTAGTGGGAGCCGATTATTTTTAGTTATTAATGTAGGGTTTTGGGGGGGCAGTACTGGGCTTTGAAATCAGGGTGCCAGGCTTGCTAACAGATGGCTCTACCCCTTGAGCCACTCTACCTACCTTTTGTGCTTTTAGTTATTTTTCAGGTTAGGTCCCATGATTTTTGCCATGGCCACCTAGAGCAGATCCTCCTACTTCCACCTTGCGTGTAGGTGGGATTATAGGAGTGAACAACCATGCCCCACGAGAGGCGCTATCTATAACAGATTTGGAAGTTCACACAGCTTACGAGAAGGAAGCACCCATGTCATGGGGTGGAGAGCTGCCAGTGGAAAGTTTGCATCCCTGCATAATGGAGCTTAGTAACTCCCTGACGCTTACCAGCCTGGAGATCCAGGACAGTGCAAATAACTCAGGCAGTTTTAGAGGTCTAGCGAGGCCAAAAACCTACAACCCACACTGATAAAGTTTTTGACCCTAGCTCAAAATAGAATGCTGGAACAAGATGTTTTAAAACGTTTGGAGAAACCTCCCTGCAGATGGTGGAGGACACGTTTAGCTTTCCTGGAAATGTTCCTTGTAAGCGGGATTTTAACAGAAGGCTCCTGATTTGAAGAAGCAGCACGCACAGAAGGCCATCCACAGGAAATGCCACAGAGGACAGAGGACGGTGCACTCGGGACATCCACAGGAGGAAGGGTTTCTAGCACATCTGCTACCTGTTTCCTATTGCCCAACCTACCTCAGTTGGCTTTGTTAGGAAGACTGCTAGATGTAAAGATTGGCAATGGAGGATGTGATGTCGAGGAGGAAAATAAAGCCCATTTAAACTGTGGTTTAAATTTTATAAGGCACTCATAACATCTTTCATGAACTCCATGTGAATAAGAGAGAGAGATTCAGCAAGAATTTGGATTCCTGTTTTAGAGAAAGAGAAGTCAAGGTTAAGATAAGAGATTTGAAAATAAGCACAGAGAGTTGATGAGTGCTGAAAGAGGTTCACTCTCAGCATCCCCACATCTCGGTGCTGAGTAACCTGAATCATTGTCCTGTGGTGGTCCTGAGCTACCTTGGTGGACACCATGTGACAAGCAGAAGGTGGGACCCAGAGAGGACTGAGCACCAGGCCCAGATACCTGGAAAATTGGATTTTGGAGAAAAATGCTATTAGGAAAACTAGGCTAGGAAGATGAGCATTTTGCTTTTCCTTTTTTGATGGTACTAAGGGTTGAACTCACAGCTTCGTGCTTGCCAGTCAGGCACTCTGCCACTTGAACCATACCTCCAACCTTTCGTGCTTTATTTTTCCAATACAGTCTGGTATATTTTTGCCCAAGACAACCTGGACCATCATCCTCCTATTCAAGTACCTGATGTGTGCACTACACCCAGGTTTATTGGTTGAGTTGGATCTCTAGCTTTTTGCCAGGGGTGGCCTTGAATCCTGATCCTTCTGATCTCCACCTTTTGAGTAGCTGGGACTGCAGGCACGAGCCACCGCCAAACCTCCTAGTTCCTTTCTTAATAAAGGCTTACTCTGTTCCCAAGGTCCGTGGAAGAGCATGGCATTCTTTCACCAACAGCAGAACCACGGTTTGTGCTAGGATGGTAGGCATGATCCATTCTTGTCATTTTTTAGGTTTTTAGCAGAAATTACCCACTACTGGTAACATGGAAATAGTTTTTTTATCCCTTCCTTCTCAACTCTTCTTACTGGCGCATATGATCCAGGTCCTCACCGTCTTGCTTCCGGGTTATTGTAATCTCTCACTGATCTCTTCAAGCACAGACTTCTTTCCATGCTGCACTCAAAATCTAAAAGTGACTCTTATGCCACATACTTTCAATACCTCCAACTTTCTCTCACTTTAAATCCACCCTTTCCTGTGTGCTTGACAGCCATCTGCCATTTTCTCTTAGTACATTAGTTACTAAACTACATTTCTGTGTCTTATTTTATTTCTTTATTTATTATTGATTTATTTCCTTTGAAAAAATTTGAAGTGTATATCTAACTAACAGTTATTTTTTATTATTCAGTAGATTTCAATAACAAAAATAAATTGTGGGGCTTTGTGTAGAGATGGGCAAGTAAGAAGATTGCAAAGGTATAAAATGCACTTTGATATGCAAGCAAATACAAAGGTGTTTTGACACTGAAGAATAGAAATTCTTCATTCAGCTTAAGGGTGGGAAGTTTGATAAGAATGCTCCAGAAAAACTCTGGTACATGTCATGGTGAGTAAGTAATGGATGAGAGGTGTGCTTCAGAAATGAGTCAGTTGGGTGATATTTAAGGTACAGGTGGATATAGACTCTAGCTATAAAGCATTAGGGATCTTTGTTTATAAACCAACATACAGAAATTTAGGTCTATAACAAAAAAAAAATTCCAGCATGTTCATTAAATGCACCACTGGATGATAGGATTACCAGTGATTTCAATTTTGTTAATATTTTAGTGTTTATATTTCTAAAGACCAACATAGGGTGTTTAAACTCGGAAGCTGGTGAGATAAAATAAGTGTGAGAGTCACCATACACACTCAAAGTCATGTGGAAAGTACCAGGCAAGTTGCAGAGAGATAAAGTGTTCAAAGAAAACAAAAGAAATGGAGAAAAGAAGACAAACTGAAAGGGACTGGTATATGCCAGATATCTGGTTCTGATTTTAAATCAACCACACTGTATTATGAAAAGCAAGCCACACACATTTCAGAGTTTATGGCTTTTACTCTCCTTAATACCCCTACCATGTTCTTTTCTTTGCAAACCAACCCACTACTCAATGTTTAACTGTGGTGTATAGCCTTGACTGAATGTCAAACCTCAGAGTATTTTCTGAACTCCTGTATGGTACATTTCTGTAGAGTGATATTAAGTGTTTAGTATCTCTTCCATCATTTTCAAAATTGTTTCAAGGTCTTATGTCCTAACTTAATTGTAGCCCCCCTTGAGGGCAAAAGTGTTTTCTTTTCTGTCATCATGGAAAGCTTCTGTTTGTAAAAGGGACCAGTTATTAAAGACACCAGACACAAAAGGAGCACACATCAGCCTCTTCCACAAATACTTGACTCAAGATTCTTTGGTCTGTCTGCAGTACAACATGGTCAGACACATTCTTTTTATGGATGGCCTTTCCTTTTAGAGCCTCAGTTACTAATCATTTGAAAACTTCAGCCTGACTTTGAATGTCTGGCAATATGTTTCCTAGTTGTACTAACAAATACCTCGTTTATATTCAGGTTTCTCTTTTTCATTGCACCCCTCATTCCTACTTCGACATGTGCTCTTCTGTAGTGTTGTTTTCTACCTGAAATGTTCTAATGCATGGCCACTCCTTCTTTTTTTGTGATGGACGCTTGAGGTGCCACTCTGGTCCTCTGTGGGAATCTACAACTTATTGTCCAGAGCTGTGAGGCTTGCTGGCAGACAGTCATTAGATCTTAGTCTACTTCAGCAAATGACCCCTGGAGAAAAAAAAGAAAGCATGTGCAAAGGGCTTTTTCCATGCTCAGTTACAGAAGTGGAGTTGTTAAGGTCTTTGGTTTTCTAGGCCTAGCTTGGGGCATCCCTGTGGTGCTGGGTGGGCTTCTCAGGGCGGGACTTCCAGTGAGACTGTGGTGTCTTTCAGCTGGACTACTGCCCACTCTTGCTTCCTTCCTTTCCTTTATTCAGATGTTGATTCCCAAAGATTTTCACATCAAATCTCCTTCTCTGGTTGTACCCAGGCAACAAAAATCTCCCTCTTAGACAGAGTGAATAGCTATTTCTCTCACAAAGCCTCTGCCATTTAGGGTTACATCATTTCTTCCCACCCCCAACCTTAGTATCCTTTTTGTATTGTTGTTGATTCTGATGAGGATGACAGTAAACTAGAAGTGACTGCCATTTCCTCACTTTCTTCCTTAGGTATATTTAGCCCATTACTATTGACAGAGTTTTATCTTTGCAAAAATATGGACAGATGGTTGATAAGTTACATAACAGGCACTGAAATGACAGAAAACCAGAGGATGTATCTTTTTCTTTCTCTGAGAGTAAAATGTTATTTACACAGTAGGAAAAGCACTTTGTGCTAATTAACCACAGAAATTCAAAAACCATTGGTTATGAGGTTTCACACCTGAAGTATTTTACAAACACCAGGCTTCTCTTCACTGACAATGGGAACTGAATTTTCCCAAGAGAGGAAAATTGCCGTACTTCTGGAACTGCCCATTGAGTTCCTGTCTGTTCTTCTTTATCATTACCTCTCCATTTCCCTACTTTGCTCCACAAACCCTTGTAGAGGTTATGTAAGTGTTAGTCTTCTGTGCTAAATCCTTCATATTGGGCATTTCTAGAGTGACTTCTGTTTTCTTGAGTGCACCCTGGTCATTACAGCAACAAACAACCCGTGTCCACTAAGTTCATCTTAGTGATCTTCTTGACCATACAGAGAGTCAGCCAACTCAGTTCTATTTTCTACAAATCCCTGACTATTTCAACGTTGGCAAACATCCCTCATCAACCACAAAGATGAAAAACTGGAATCCATACTGCAGAACACATCTCTTTGGAAAATACTATTAGAAAAAAAGTGCTTTTATGAATGCTCTGAAGCAGAAAATTAAAGGCAAAATATTTAAATATCGAGGTCTACTCCTTCATGTGGATATAGAACAAAGAATGGCCTACATTATAACTGCTCATAAAAGAAATGCTGTGTAGCAACATGAGTTTCCAACAAATTTGATAACCTGTTTTCTGTCTCCCCTTCCTCCATTAAATTGAACTCTGAATTATTCATGAGGGCTATTTTAATGGGATAATTTTTTCTTGCAAACGCTGACACTAATACCAAAGAATATCTCTAGGTATTCATCTTGGGTAAATAAGGCTCCTCATAACTAGTTTTCTTGATGCTTCACCTTATTCAAATGAACATATACAGAAGTAACTAATGCAGACCATTTTTTTCCACACTTAATGTGTTCGGTATTCTTCTCTCCATATATGTATAGTCAAACACATGTTTACCCAGGAATTAGCCAGGATGTTCAATTAAATGAAAGTGAAGCAGAAAGTTAAGCAATTCTCAGGTGAACTCAGGCAGGGCATTAAGAGGAAATTTAAAGTCCACATTTTCCAGCTGTGGTGACAACTCAGGAGGATGTTAGGAATTGCCCATCCCTCCGTAGTACTTCGGCCGTGGTGAGAACCCATCACTCACTTGAATGTGTACAGTAGGGGTTCTTAACTCTGGCTAGTAGGATTTTAGGGAGTTGGTGAATCCCTTGAAACCTAATACAAGATTTTCTCTTTTTTCTTTTTTCTTGGAAAAATTTTTTTCTTTGTCAGATTCTCAGAGGGGCTCTGAACTAACACCCTCAACTCTTACTTCACAACAAAACAAGACTTCAGTCCAGATTTCTCTGGACTTTTGTGTGTGGCATCCAGACATGGGAAGGAATTGAGTGGTTATTGTCTTTCATTATATTTATTTTAGTGTTCTGGAAATTCACATGCAGAATTTGTAGCACTTGAAGAAACTTGTGGGTGTATTATATATCGCTACTTTATTCCTATTACATTTATACCTATACCTTTGAATTTTTTCCAGATGTTATAATTCTACTCGTGCCTTTCACTGTCACCACAAATCACCTTGTGTTTTCTGTCCTGACATGTATTAAGTAGATAGATTAAATATTGGGATAATCACCTTTAACCTGTTTTACTAGAAGGAATGGTACTCACCTACTTGGCACTGAGATTTTGTAGAGATGTAACAGTACATAAATATGAAACTGTTGAGGAATGATAGGGAAGGTGCTAGGACTCCTGGAGTCATAAAACTTTTTCTTTTAATCACAATGTAAAGTAAGTACTTATCTTCTTTAAGGAAATAAAATGTAAAATAAAATAAAATACTCTTTTTCTCCTTATGAAGCTTTCTAACATTTTTAAAGGTTCTGAGACAAGATTTTTGAAACAGGGAGGTGGCTGCCACTGCTGGAATGTGTCCTGGGGGCGTTTACCCTCAAAGGCAATGACCTTCCCATGCAGGTTATGCTGGTGTTTACAGATTTGCCCTGGGTATGTATTTTTATCCTGCTGTGACCAAGTAAGTCTGCCAGACAGATCTCTGGATGAAGAGGCTTTCCATGCCCTCACTCTGCACAGGGCACAGCCCCAATCCCAAGCCCTCAGCACAGGTCTGGTTCTCCCTCTCCTTTACAGTGATTCTCTTTTGTACACCCTATCTTCACTTACTTGCTTCTACCTCAGGTGATGCATTGGGAATGAATCTGCAAAAAGTTAAACAGCGATTTCTGCACTGAAATTCAAAACATGAAATAAATTTGATATAAAAGATCATTGATAGCGTTCAATTTTTGGACACATGACAGGAGGCCTGTGTGATATTATATAAGACATCCAAAAATGTTTAGGTCACTATATGGTAATTTCAAAAAGATTGTTAATTTTCATGCTGCAGAGTTTTCACAGACAAACCAGTGAGATAAGAATCTGATTCTGGATAAAAACTAATCAAGGCTCCAGATGTTGTGAGTGTAAAATCAGAAAAGGTGGAGCTGGAGCTGCCAGCAAGTAGACAGCCACACGAATCCCCCAGGCTCCCTGCATTCTTGTCATTTTGTTCTTAAAGCAAGCGTTTTTAGTATCCATAAAATAAAACTGTCTATTGTCATCAGATACTGAAACCGAGTTCTCTGCATTTTGATTTCATTTCAATAAAAAAAAAGTCTCCAAAGAAATGTGTTGTGCCTTGAAAAGGATTGTAGTAATTTTCCATAAATAAAGTTAAAAATGGCATGGTAAGATAGAAATATATTAGACTAATAGTCCAGCATCACAAGTAACTTACTTCCCATGACCTCAAATCGCCTTATGTGTGAAACAAGTGCGAGAATACCTTACTATCTCCTACCCAAGGCAACTTGCAGAGTAACCTTCTTCATTTGTAAAACTAGAGGAGGTTTGATGTGCAGCATTTATCACACACCTAACAATTCTAAGAAGCAGTCAATCAGTTTTTTGGTACAATTATTAATTCTTAAAAGTATGCACTTTCGTTATGGTTAGGTCCTTACAAAGACCTTGAAATAGTGTTTGAACCCTAGTACCGCCAACAAAAATCAGTTTGCAAGTGTTTATTGAGAATTTTTGCAACTGTTTTCATCAAAGAAATTGGTCTCTGGTTTTCTTTTTTTGTTGTACTCTTACCCAGTTTTGGTGTCAAGATAATGCTGGCTTCATAGAATGAGTGGGATAGTGTTCTTTCACTTTCCATTTTATAGACCAGTTTGAGGAGCCCTGGTGTTCTCTTTAAAGAGTCTGGTAGGATTCAGCTGTCAATTCTGGTTATCCTGAGTTTTATTTGTTGGGAGACTCTTTATTACTGTTTCATCTCATTACTCTGTTTCAGGTGTCTACATTCTCTTAGTTCAGTAGTTAATATGCATCTAGAAATTTATCCATGCTATTGAAATATATGTTTTTGAAATATTCTCTAAAGATCCTCTGAATTTCACTGGTATTTGTTGTGATGTCTCTTTTTCATCTCTAATTCTATGAATTTGGGTCTTCTTCCACTTTCTTTTGTTGGTTTGGCTAAGAGTTTGTCAATCTTGTTTTTCTTTTCAAAGAACCAACTCCATTTCACTGATTCTTTGTAATCTTTTTTAGTCAGCATTTTGCTAATTTCTGTCCTGATCTTTGTTATTTCTTGTTTTTCCAAGAGCTTGAGCTGTATGATTCAATTATTTATTTGAGAGCACTCTGATGTTTTTAATGTAGGTGCTCATAGCTATAAACTTCCTCTTGGCAGTAATTTTGCTGTGTCTCAAAAGTTCGGGTAAGTTGTGTTTTCATTTTTATTTGATTCTATGAAAATTTTTAATTTCCTTTCTTGATTCTTTGATGATACACTAATCATTCTAAAGTGTGTTATTCAGTCTTCATGTGTCTGTGTAGTTTCTTGCTATTGATTCTAGTTTTATTACATTATGATTTGAAAAAATACAGAATATTATTTTGATTTTCTAGTACTACTTGAGACCTGCATTCTGGTCTAAAAATATCTATTTTGGAGGAAGTTCTGTAGGCCTCTAAGAAGAATGTATAAACTATGGTTGATAGGTGAAATATTCTGTAGATATCTGTTAAGTCAATTTCATCTATATGTCACTTAATTCTGAAATTTTTATTTTATTTATTTTTTTGGTTTGGATAACCTATAAGTGAGAGTGGGGTATTGAAGTCACCTAGTATTGTTGCATTAGGGTCTATCTTTTATGTAGGTGCTTTTACATCTGATAGTGTTTGTTTTATGGAATTTGGTACACTGCTGTTGATGAATATATGTTTACAATTGTTATATGTCCTTCATGGATTGTCCCTTTGTCACTTTGAAGAGATCTTCCTTGTTTGGAATAATTTTTATTTGAAATCTGTTTTGTTAGATGTGAGTGTAGATATCCTGTTGCTTTCAGGTTATATTCGTTCAAGTGATCTTTTCCATCTATTTAAGTTGATGCTTGTGCATTTCTGGTAGGCAACAAATGGTTGGAAGATATAGTCTTCCAAAGTGTGTCTTCATTGTAGAACAGAGAGCAATTAGCATTGAGAGTTATTATTGAAGGGAATGTGATAAACCCTTAATTTTGACAGAAATGAGTGTTGCATATACAGAGGATATAAGCAAAGCATGGAATCTTTAGGAATTTTTACCATATTTTCTTTTAGTGATTACTAAACATAATTAATTAAGCCATTAAGTATATTTCAAATTTCTGATAAATTCAGTAAGTTTCTCTGACTCTCAATTATTAAGAAAAAAATCATGTAATCCTACTCTGATATTATCTTGAATAAGTGTCATTTCTGAAGTCCTGATAGGTTAGTCTCTTATCCAAATTTTGGTTCAGACTCATCAAGTTCCAAATAGAAGAATGTAAATATAACAAATTAAACAATGACGATCGGTTCCCACACTGAGTAGCCGTGTGCAGCCTTCAAGATTTGTTTTTCTTTCCATAAATTATCTCCATTCATCTTCAGTACAACCCAGGTTTGGTCTTCATTATTGTCTGCATTTGCCAGGTGACGAAGGAAGCGTCTGAAGGCTGGGCACATGTCCTAATGTCCAAGGCCATGGCAGGGGCGAGGGTCATGACTCCAGGATTCCACTGCCTGTGGGTTGTCTCTATTACCTACTGTCCCTAAGAGATATGGAAGGCAAAA
Organism: Castor canadensis; assembly: GCF_047511655.1. Lineage (NCBI taxonomy): Eukaryota > Metazoa > Chordata > Mammalia > Rodentia > Castoridae > Castor > Castor canadensis. Next base: position 67,132,106 of record NC_133402.1, read on the forward strand.
GAATCAAATATTTCTCTTCAGATAAAACCATTTTGAAAACAACGTAATTTTGCACAGATTGTGTATATGTGTGTGTAAAAGTTAAGTGTCTGATTTTATTGAGCTGAATACTTTTCCTAAAGTAGTGATTGAGTCAATGCATTGTTTAGCCTATCTTCTTTCCTTTCTCCCTTTTTTTCTTTCCTCATTCTATCCTACTTTTATTCTTTTTCTAGAACATGGGTACTCTTTTCCATCCTTCAGAAGCCAACCTTATAACAAGGATTTAAAGACAATAATTGGAAGTCAATCTCAGAAAGTGCCTGAGTTTGCAGGGATGTAAGATAGGTGAGGGAGTGATGTCATACAGGACGCTTTAGTGATCAAGTTATCATTGTGAGTCTCTGCAGAACGCTGAAACAGATAGAACATCTCTCAGAGTTGTTCCAACAAAATGATAAGAAAAGCTGGAGTATTCCTCCTCCAACTCCTAAACATCTTTGCTGACAGCTTCTCTCAGGGGTTTTAACCCCTAATGTCTCCTTCTGTCCAGACAGTCATAAACACTCTTGTCACTAAAGAAAATCCCAGGGAGAGTAGCAGGATTTTACATTAAGGAGCCTCCAGTGTGTGCAGGAGAAGTGAGGTGGAGATGACCTGGTGCTCAGAGCAGGCACCTGCAGTGACTCCTGCCAACCCTGCTTCACATTCCAATCTCTGGTGAGAGCAGCCGATTATCTGCCCTATGTTGTTTCAACAGATTCCGTTTAACAATGAAAATGAACAGGAAACATGCTGGAGTCAGATAATATCTAACCCTTTTCTGTAGAGAAAAATAAATGCCCAGTAGGCAGACAGAGAATAATGGGCCCGGCCTGACCTAGATTGGGAGGAACATAGAAGCCCGTCCCCTGGGAAGGGAGGTCTTGCGGTGCTCAGAGTAGCTAGGATGAGCTGAGAAAGCTTTTCACCCCTTTACTTTAAAGGACAGGATAAAATGGGCCATAGCCTTTGAAAAGTACCTGTGAGGCCAGAGTTAGCAAGTCTGCAAAAGGAGCCCAGTGATGGGCAAATCATTAGCTACCTTGAGTTTCCAACAATGAAGAAGTGAGATGAATTCAATATTTATTTAGAATTTCATTTTTCATTAAACTCTTGCTCTTTCTGAGATTTAAACTACACGTAAAGCAAAATTTAAGCTTACACATATTTGATAATAGAGCATTATTTTGTTGAAAGTGAAAAAAAAAAACACATGCACTGATATAAATTACTTGTATTTGAAATAAGTCCAAAACTTGAATTCATGTTTTCTGGGTCCTTATATCACTCCTTGGAGAACTCAGTTAATCAGGACCCCAATATTAGAGGTAATTAATTCGCATCCAAAAGCCGCACTTCATGTGCCTACCTCCTCACTCAGTAATGGAATAGTCACTATCCATTTAGTTGCTTATCGTGTTGAAGTATATAAATCAATATTGATTCAAAAAACAATGCATGGCTAATAACAAAACTCAGTGCATGCAATAAGTATTTTACACAAAATCTCAAACCCAACCTCGCAAGTCATTTTCAAGCTTCAGCTTGACTCGTGTACCATTGGTCAGAGCAAGAGACATTCTAAGCCCAAAATTAAAGGCTGTGAGAAATATAATCACATACACAGAGCATCACAGAAGGAAATATGGAACTCGTTCCGTTTCCTTTTAAGGAAAGTATTTTTTTCTTATAAGGGAGCAAGTACATATATCTCTCTATATATTTGCTATAGATACATATAGATATACTGATGTATGTATGTGTATATATATGTGCATATATATACACACACACACATATATATATATATGCTTCCTTTTCCATTGTTTTCTCTAAAATTAGGTTATTTTCTAATTTTCATCCTTTTCTATTTTAAGGTGCACTATGATAAAATTTCAGAGAAGGATCTGGGGATATTAGGGGCCATTTGATATCCCTCTCCTCCAAAAATTAAAGAGAGTGGTAGGACAAAATTATAACTAGTACCACATGTTCTCCCTCATATGCAGATTGTAGACCTAAAACAAATGCAGTAATATTATTGGACATGGGTCACACACTAAGGGGAGAATGTGCACAGGAGGAACAGGGAAAGTAAAGAAATCCTAAAACTTGAATGTGGTTGATGTGCTCACTGTAGAGGAGTGAATAAAGCAATCTTAAACTAGCAGAGGTCACTATGGGAAGGTGACAGGAAGTAGTGAAGAGGTCTGGGAGAGATGAACCAATGTAGGTTGTAATACACAAGTACATGGAAGCAATGCTAGGAATCTCTGTATAGCTATCTTTATCTCAAGATAGCAAAAATGCTATTTCTTTTTTATTATCTCTTATGTTTTCTCTTCAACAAAATTGGAGAACAAGAGAATGAAACAGGTTCCTCCTGGAAGCAAGGGAGGGAGGGGGAAAGGGGGCAGGGAAAGAGGTAGCCCAAACAATGTATACACATACGAACAAATGTAAAAGCAATAAAAAGAAAAAAATTCATATCAAGAAACCCGCACTGCACCACCCCTTTTAGCGTTTATTTTCCTTTAAACGTGCTGAGATGTTGGGGGCTGAGGCAGTTTGACTTCCTAATCGACATTGCTAGGCCCTTGCCTGGGGCCCTAGCTACCTTGAGTAAAGGACTGTCCTCATGCCAATGCCAGGTACTTTGAACACCTTGAGGAAGATGCATGACAACCACAGCTTGCTGCAAGCATGACTCCACCTCCTGAAAATACTGCCCCAGAGAACAGCTGCTACCAGACTTTTTGCCATCACAAGCCTTGGTGAGCAGAAGACCTGTGGCTATCCTTCATTTGCCTTAGGGACTGCCATGCCTAGTGACATGAAGACTATGTCATGATTGGTGCCAACACAGTCCTTCATTTGGATGAAGGGATTACCACAACTGGTGCAGACACCCTTGTCATTTTTTCCTGGCTACATAAGCAGGCTATTTGGCTCACTTTGTGGGTCAGCCAGGAGACAGCCTCCCGTGTCACCCGTGGCGTTGCAACATTAGGCCCAATGAAGGCTTACCTTGAAAAAAATTAACATAAAGGAAGGTATAATTATGTACTGGCATGTATTTTGTTAGAATCAATAGATGGTACAACAGGTGCTGATGGTTCTTGAAATGTTCTATCTGATTCCCAATATTTCTCAGCCTCCTTGCAATCTGGCAGGCTGTGATTTACTCAAGCCAGTGAAATAACTGCAGAGTGGCGTCACTTTTCCACCATGTCAAGGGAAGAAAACCCGTCAGCCCTGTTTCCTTACCAGGTGATTCATGTACCTAATGAACATGGAGCTGTAGGGAAAGAAGTGGAAAAGAGAGTTCAACAGTGAGCATTGATGACTTTGCATTGTGCTTGTTGAGAGTTACAAGAAAGATGAGCTCAGTTTTGCTTGAATTTGATGTGGGTAAAAATTAAAATTGGAAAAATAATTTGGCTAAAATGGCTGGAAAAATATCCAATCTACAGTAAATTTTCACTGAGGCCCAGAGAGCCTCAAGGGAACCAACTTACTATAAAGGGAAAGAAAAAATTATGTAACTGAAGTAAACAGAGACACATGGAGCTAAGAGTTGTCTAAAAAGACCAGTGTATCCCATTAGTGTCACAGGGAACCTTCTAGAATTAACAAGTAAACCCTGTACAGTTTTGAAAAAGCTTGGCTGTTAAGAACCATCAGCCTGAGGATTTCTAAATGCAGGTCTTTCGCAGTGCTTAGCCCTAGACACTCGTCATTTTAAAATTGCTACCATGTTTCATTCACTTCCATCCTTTTTAGGGGTTCCACTTCTATTAGATTTAACTTTCAACCCAGACTTCAACTGGTCTCTATGATTTTTTTTAATCATTTTTACATTTACTTACATGTGTCTACTTGTTAGGGCCATCCCCTCTCCTCCCTGCTTCCTCTATAATTTTAAATCCTATTTTTTCTTTTATGCTGGCAATGGAAACCAGGGCCTTGTGGACACTAACAAGACTGACTGTCACTGAGCTACATCCTCAGCCCTAACTCCCACTTTTTAACTCCAACTAGATATCTAATGAATCCCTTAAATCATTGTCTCTTGACCAATCCTCAACAATAACCCTTTAATTCTTTTATAATGTACTCTTCATATAGCAGTCAGAATGATCTTTTAGAAATATGAATTGATCATGTTACCCCTTCAGAAAAATTCCCATTGAATTGCGACACAATGATCAAATCCCTAACAGAGTCTACAGGGCCTGTAGTACCTGGCTTTTGCCTTCTCTCCCACCAACCTACATGTATGTCCTATACCAGCCCCACTGATCTTCACTCAATTCCTTGGAGCCCATGTCATTCATGCTATTTTGCTATTCGTGCTATTTTGTCTGCCTCACAAATCTTCCTGCATCCCTCAGGTCTTAGCTCAAATGACAAAAAAATCTTATAGAGCATTTTCAAAACCATCCCTTCTTCTCATCCAAATTCAGTCTACCCTAGCATTCTCTGTCAAGGCACTTTTACAGTGCTTGTTACTATTTTAATGGGATAGGCACATGTGCTTGGCTTATCCAGTGGTATGTAATCTCCCAAGAAGGGAGTCTGATGGGTCTGTCACTGGCAATGCACACCTTACACCTGCACCTGGGAATTGCCTCACCATATCACAGGAGTGAAAAGTTACCAGACTTCTTCACGTATAGGCTTTTGCGTGTAACTATGTTCCCTTATGAAGCACACTCTTGGGACATTGCACCATGAGATGAATTCCACCTCTCTGCAGATTGACACAGGTTCCTACTGTCAAGCAAGGCAATGGCAGTGTGGATTTTCTGTAGCAATGCCTGAGTGTCTAATCTCCACCTTGGGTGTCCACAAGCAGATGCAGCAGAGCCGAGGTCTTGGTGCCAGTCATTTCACAAACAATAACAAATATTTGTAGTAAAATTGCCTGTGGCTTTGCACGTTCAACTCACAGCTATAATGATGAGTTATTGATCTTAATGGTTCCAAGGTGGCCCCCTCTCTCCCCACCTTTCTGACTTCAGTAACCCCTATTGAGATGTTCTGTGGTGTTCTGGAAGATTCCACTAGAATCCACTCCTCCAGCCAGTTCAAGGATTTTGTAAGCAGCTAAACCAGTTAAATCCTTTCTGCTTGTAATTGCTGTGGCATCTATTTTATTCACCCAACCCTCACTAGTACCACTAGCAACAAGCTTTCATTTGTTTTTATCCGCTGTCTAGAGCAGGGTCAGAATGACCACTGCATGTGTCACTGAAGCAGCCAAAAGGTTTTAGCAATTACATATTTGGAAGGGTAACAATCTGTAAGTTATCATGAGTCCTAACAACTCCACCCCTTCTTCCTTTTTTTTTTAATTTTATTATTCATATGTGCATACAAGGCTTGGGTCATTTCTCCCCTCTGCCCCCACCCCCTCCCTTACCATCCACTCCGCCCCCTCCCTCTCCCTCCCCAATACCCAGCAGAAACTATTTTGCCCTTATTTCTAATTTTGTTGTAGAGAGAGTATAAGCAATAATAGGAAGGAACAAGGGGTTTTGCTGGTTGAGATAAGGATAGCTATACAGGGCATTGACTCACATTGATTTCCTGTGCGTGGGTGTTACCTTCTAGGTTAATTCTTTTTGATCTAACCTTTTCTCTAGTTCCTGGTCCCCTTTTCCTATTGGCCTCAGTTGCTTTAAGGTATCTGCTTTAGTTTCTCTGCGTTAAGGGCAACAAATGCTAGCTAGTTTTTTTAGGTGTCTTACCTATCTTCACCCCTCCCTTGTGTGTGCTCGCTTTTTTTTTTTCTTCCTCAGTAAAACCTATTCTGCCCAATCTTGTGGCAGATATTTTTAAATGAAAGTGTTTTGCCAACTTTTTAATTTCAAGAAGTATTTTCTTACAGATAACCCTCACATAAGATATATTTTTAAAGTCCCTTTAAATAAACACCAAAAATGTGTTGGTGTATGATTTATATTTATTTTTATTTTATTGGGGCTCTTCTCTAAGCAAATTGTGCAGACCATAAAATAAATCAAGTCAGCATGCTTTTCAACTATCCAAAGATGCATTGTTTTGCTGAAAGTGTAACTGTGCAACTTTATAAGATGCTGAAACCGCTGGCTAGATATCTAGATATTGAAATTTAGATATTACCTTGGTCATAAGTTTATATTTTGTCCAGAAAACCCACAATCATTAGTTTCTTTTTTCAGTTAGGAAATGCAGGATGTGAGGGCGATCTGTCTGTGACATCTGTCACCCCATTGGTCACCAGGGTTGATTCGGCTGATCTGGCTGGCTAGGCGGGTGTCCCCTTCCTCCCTCACCGCTCCATGTGCGTCCCTCCCGAAGCTGCGCGCTCGGTCGAAGAGGACGACCATCCCCGATAGAGGAGGACCGTTCTTCGGTCAAGGGAACACGAGTAGCTGCGCTTCCCTGCTAGAACCTCCAAACAAGCTCTCAGTTAGGAAATGCAGCATCCACAGACCATAATGTGGCCTGAATATACTAAGAGTTTTAGTTGAAGAAAGCAGAGGTGCAGGTGGGTGTCACATGACAGGCGCAATCCTGCCCAAACCTCTTCTTCATCTCTAGGGTAGGAACTAATCACAATACCCCTATTCTTCTTTTTTTGAGGGTACTGAGGTTTGAACTCAGGGCTTGCACTTGCTAGGCAGGCGTTCTACCGCTTGAGCCACTCCTCCAGCCTTCACAGTACTCTTTCAATTGCATCTCACTCCTGTGGCTTCCTGCTCCTTCCCACGCGTGCTCAATGTTCCAGCTGCTAGAACCAGCCAGTTCTTGGGGTCTGCATATGCACCCCCTTCTGGACAGAATGGTTTTCCCACTCTTGCCCCCATGGCCCACTCTGATTTCAGGTTCAAGAGGTCTGCGGAAGGGCTTTCTGGACTACTCCAAGGAACACAGTTCCACTATCTACCCTCTATCTGCTCCTTTATTTCCCTTATCATTTTCTTGTACACTTGTTTGCAGTAGACCCACCTTATTTATACAATTATTATACTTGGTTTTGACCAAGTGTGCAATAGAAAAATTTTAAAATTCAAAAACTAAAAAAGAATTTCAAAAGCCTTTTAAATCCCTGCACACGCAGCAGCAGCAGCAGCAGCAGCTGAGCGGATGCAGGGAAGCTATGATTTAGTCCCAAGTTATCATCAGTTGTGTTTAAATCTTTGAGTGATCTGCTGCCCTTCATTTTGTGAAAATCTGCCTCCAAAATAGCGAATAGTGCCCCCAAAGCCAGGTCAAAGTGAAATGTGCTTAACTGAAGTGATAAAGTGAGAATCTGAGATTTGCTGAAAGGCTTAGCAAAAGTTGGGTGGACGTTCTGGGGAAAACAAATCAAACATCCCCAGTACAACACTGAGCTTAGGCAGGCTTTCCTCGGTAGTGGCCTCCTTGGAACCAGAAACCTGTTCCTGATCCCAAAAGTCTGCTATATGTGAAGAACAGAGTCTCCTTGAGCAGCAGTCCTCTCTGCTGCATTGACCTCTGTCTTCACGTGTGCCATGAATTTTCTTTTTTAAGTGAGTGAGTTAATTATAATTCTCATTTGACCTCTCTCTCATCCAAAAGAGGATTGTACCTAAGATGTTTTCAACACAGCATTGAATCTCAGACAGGAATTGTCATCCTTGTGATGAACAGCAAATAATCCATCGCCAAATTCCGTTTTTAAACACAATTTATTTTTTTTCATGAAAAAAATAAAGTCTCAGCATGTAACATTGCCCTAAGTAAAAGTTGAATAACAGTTCAGCTGGTTAGGAAATATACTTCATGTTTAAAACTACATATCATTGTTTATATAGATGATTTTTGGGGACAAACTTCAATAGTACCGTTCTTTGACAGCAAAAGTAGGCGGTGTTGATAATGGCACATAGTGATCGGGGAGAGGAAGTCCTATTTTCCAACTGAGATCAATGGATCCATGAACACAGAATTAAATGTCTCCTGATAGGAAGAGCCGACGGTGGATATGTGAGTTGGAAATTCAAGGATATTCAGATTTAAGGTGTTTTTTCATGTTATAATCCCTTTTTCGTACTCTACAGGAAAGCAGTATAATTTTAGATTTTCAATTAGCTTTCCCTAGGTGTTAAATGAAAAATATCTTTTTGAGTAAAGCAAATTATTTTTGCTCACCTGCTTCAAGCTGCTTCTTGCAGAATTTGATTTTTAAAAGTCCTTAGCAGCATCTTAACAATAAGTCCTTCTAAAATGTCAACAAATAGTTTCATTTTAGAGCAAACTGAAACTATTTATCTTTCTAGCAAATCAGATGTCCCCTAGATATTAAAATATTAAGCTTAAGCTTGGGAATTAATCAGTGTAGTAAACTAAAAATATTCGATTAAAATGGCTGAGGAAAAGCATCTGGAGGTATGAATGAAAATGTCCTCTAATTTAAAAGGAGGGTCAGAATGTGTTCTTCCTCAGTTGAAGACAGTATTTTTAAGTGTGTACTCGCTAATAGAATTATTTTATCCTCATTTTTAAATGTATTCTATAGCCCTTTATTAATCACAAATTGCGTTGTACTGATGTGGATTGAGATAAAAGTCTGGGAATTCTTTTCTTTCTTGTTAGATGTAAGTATTTCTTTGTTTTCCATACTCTATGTCAGATTCATAAGGCTTTCGAGGTTAGAGACCTTATTTTGCTTTTCTTTATATCCCAGGGTTCAGTCATTATGAATTACATCCAAAACAAATATTTCTTGAATGAATGAGTGAATGAAAGACTGCCAATCCTGAAAATAACTTCACAGTGTATTTATCTGAAAAAGCTGATTGAACTCTGACTTAGATTCAAAGTAACCAATTAGTCAAAGAAGAATAAGCTGCCACATCGGATTTTGAACTATGACAAGTTTTGGCTCTTCTTCTAGACACAGAATAATTATAAGAAGGCAGCCATACAACCGTGCTCAGGGTGTGCTAATGGATCTGAGTAGGTGGTAAGACACTTTTTTTCCTGGATTGAAAGTTTCAGTGTTGTAGAAAAACATCAAGTCTTCACAAAGTAATCTATCAATTTAATGCATTTCTCAAGGTTTATAGTGAGATGTTTAACTTTTGAAATTAATGCGCAAATTTTAAAGCTGAAAAGGAAAAATGTAATTGCTAAGAATATTTTGAAAGAAAACAATAGATAACAATAAGGAACACTTGATCTCTTACATAGAACAGTGTATCAGCCCACACCAGTAAGTTCAAATAGGACAATATTACCTGGGGCAGGGGGTGTCCAAGAGTGGAAGCAAGAAGACTACTTAGGGGCTTATTGCAGTAGCCAATTTCAGAAACCCCTTTGCTGAGCCCATATCCTTATGAATGTGTTTGACTTATCAGTTTCCTGTAAGATGAATTAACACTACACAGTATGAATGTACAGAGACCCGTGTCTGCATCTGATCAGTTATTGGTTCAGATATTTTGAAGCTGTGCAATTAAATGCATACAAATTTGTAATTATTGTGTTTTTCATTAATATATTTTTATTTCTCTGAATATTCTCACTTAAAATATACTTGACCGATTAATATTGCTAGTCTACTTTGTGGCTAATTGTTTGCAAGACATATGTTTTTCCCATTACTTTGCAGTCAGCTTTTCAATACGGTTTTGTTCTAGGAGTGCTTCTTTATAGGCAAAACATTGTGGGTTTACTTTTGGCTGTATAAATTGATCACATTTTTAATAGAGTAGTTTTGCCCATTTTATCTTTAATGTGATTGTTGATAGGTTTGGAATTATTCTTGATATTTTATTTTTTGTTATTTTATCATTTATTTATATGTATACATTTTATGTGTAAGTACCATATACATAACACATAATATACTTCTTTTTTCTAATTTAGAAACCATAAGTTTTTAAATTCTTTAGGGAACCACTTTTAAATTTTTGAGACCCACACACATCTGTATTCAATATTTTCTATCTTTTCAATAACAATAAAACCAGTGGCATGACTTACATACAGTTGAACAACTTCCACCCCCATTACATTAGTGTTGCTCAGACTTGCATTTTCTTCTTTTAGTCAAACAAAAAGAGATGGTTTAGTTGGGTGTGAGGTTACACTCTTGTAATCCCAGCACTTAAGAAGCTGAAGCAGAAGGGTCATGAATTTGAGGCAACCATGGGCTACATAGTGAAGCCCTTTCGTAAAAATGAAAGAAAAAAGATCCTAGTAAAAAAAGGGTTTCAAGTTCACTTAAGTAATTAATATTCAATGTTTTAGACAAATTCTTATCAATGTCATATATTTAGTATATATCTGTGTTTACTTTCATTTTATAGAGGTACATCCTTTACTGGTTGTTTAAGGGACATCTTTATATGTTTATAAATACCATCCCCCTCCCTTACTCTGAAAGAAGGATTTGTGTGGGAATAAAATTCTGTTGATAAATATTTTCCCTATACTACTGGGGATTCAATTTTAGTAACTTCTGACATTAACTGATACCAAATCACCCTGGCGAAGAATCGTCACTGTCACTTTGCACGCCATTCCTTAGTGAGCAAAAACTGCTTTTGTGGGTCTGTCTTCCAGACCATCTGTTTATAGAAATCTGATCTGAAATACGATTGTAAAGTACCAAGATTTGGATGTATTCATATCTAATCTGCTTTAAAGTACAATTTTCCTTCCAGTCTGTTCTCTTATTCAATCATTTTGAGAGCATTTCAGTTTAATTTGCTATGTTTCTTCACAGCTCTTCATGTGTTCTGTCTTCAACACATTACAGCAACATTTTACCAGTTTCCTCTCTGAGCATATCCACTTTATCCCAGGTTAAATTTCATTTAAATTATTGCAAGATTAAATGTTTTCAAGATTTAAATTTTTTCTTATCTTCTTTTTTATTCCTTTTGGCTATTTTGTTTCATAAGTTGTCATTCTTTTCAAAGAAAGTGACTTTCAAAATCTATAACATATTTATTTAAAAGTTGACAGATTGTTTTATAAAATCTAAATTTACCTGGAATGAATTTCCCTTTCAATAGTTTATTTTGGTTGGTCTTTCTTAGCATTAGACTTTTTTATGACTTTGAAATTTACACTTGCAGATTAATTTTCACTTGGAAATATTCTTATATCCTCCCCATTCATTTCCATCCGTTTCTACCCCTCCCTGCCCTGGCACTAGCTTCCACGCAGCCCTCTGGGCTCCTAATCTAAAAGCGGGAGGGTGTTTGCTGCTTTTGTTTTGTTGCAGTGCTGGTGTGGCAGCCCAGGGCTTCGCACATGCTAGGCGAGCACCCTACCACTGAGCACATCTGCAACCAGGATTTTTAGAGGTGGCCCAGGGTGCACGTTGTAATCAGGGTTTGCAGGTCCTGCCTCTTCAGCCTCAGTTTGCCTCAGATCTTGGTTGGAGACTGGGCCTGTTTCCTTTGCTCCCTAGAAACCAAGCCAAAGACAGCAAATGGACTTTGTAGACGAGAACTGTATCATTCATCAAAGCCAGGAGGGTTCTGCTAGGTTCTTGACCCCTGAGCCTGACTCCTGGACTCTGCTTTCAGTGAACACTTTTGTTTCTTCCACCCCATAGGGGCCAATGCCTGACCACTACTTCCTGCATCTGGACCCTGAGCAAGGGAACAGGATTTGAGTTCTGATTGTAATAGTGTATTTGTGACCCATGTCTGCCTGAAACATATTCACCTTTATTTGAGTCAACTATGCTTTTCTCAAAATTTTCATTTCTCCTCTAGTTTTTTAAAAAATTTCATTCATTTCTGCTGTTTTTGGAAAAGAATATATTTGACATAGAATTTGTCATTCTTTCTTTAAAACAACCTCTTAGGTGAAAATACTTTGATTGATTAAATCTAAAAAATACAGAGTGATTATCTCTCACCAACCTTTTAAATTGTGTTTGCTCTCTTTATATTTCTTTGAATATTTTGCTGATATCAAGAATCTAAATGTGAGGCACTTCTGAGCTATGAGCTTTATACAAACACAGACACAGACAGACAGATGACAGACAGACACAGACATACACACACCAAAGGCTCTGCCTAGAAAGGCACGTTTTAAGAGTAGAAACAAGCAGCTAGTTTGCCCTCATTGTCTCCTGTCTTTAGAGCACCTAATTTTTATAACAACTTTTTTATTCAAGAGTTTAGGCTGATTAAGAGCACAAAAATATCCATATATAAATATTCATATGTGAAGCAAGGTGTGTTATTTTATAGGCAAAGTTGTTTTTCAACAATTGGATATTTGTATTCAGAGTTCTAGCCAAAGATGGAGGAGAGATAGTGTACAACAGGAAAGAGAGGATTAGCTTAAGAAAATAAAAATGTAGGCAAAGCTAGTTGCAAAAATTTCTCTGTCAGGAACAATGCATCCTCAGCAAGCAGAGATAGATAGAAGAAGCTTTTACTACCAATGTGCCCCAACCCTCCACTGAAGGATGAAGTCAGGTTCACAGCTATGGCTAATTACAAGTGAATCTGGACTATCTCTGCCACTTCTTTCCCAGCACAATCATGGTGGAAAGGCATTGGCTGGGTTACGTATGTGCTTTTTTCATATTCAACAGGCCAGTGGATTTTGAAAATGGCTCAGAAGTGCCTATGATTGTAGTCATGTTCTCAGTGCATTTTCTCTCTTATTCATGATTCATGCCAAAATTTTGGCAGAGAAGCTAGACCAGGCATAGCAACTGCAAATTGTTTTCTTCCTCCCTCCCTCCCTCCTTTCCTCCTTCCTTTCTTTCTTTCTCTCTCTCTTTCTTTCTCCCTTTCTTTTCTGCCTCCCTTCCTTCCTTCCTTTCTCTCTCTCTTTGTTTGTTTCTCTCTTTATTTCTAGACTTCATAAAATTCTTGGATTGATTCTAGTGAAGTGGGTAGAGAATAGAAAGTCCAAAAAATGGTATTACAGCTTTGTTTTTACTTCCTGACGATGAACAGGTGAAATAACTTATGATGACATGGTTCTCTGTATTTATGAGGCAACTGAACTTATATCTGATTCTCATCAAGATTGCACAGGCATTTAAGAGCTAGGCTGTCCAATTCTGAAAAAAATATAGTACCAAAATCCAGTAGTACTCTTTTTTTTTAAATGAAGCCCAAAGCAATCAATTGAGTTAGCCAACCTTATAATCAAGACCTGTAGAATGCACCACTAAATTAGGATAGAAGTGAAAGGTAGAAATTAAAACATGTCACTGGGAGGAGTGCAAACTCACACTGATGATCTTAGAGACCTACTAAAATACAGCCCCCTTTCACTGAGTTTCTGATAGGAGAGCTCTGAGTCTATGCGTAACCATTACTGTGTATTGTCTACCACTCAAGTTGCAGGTGTGTTTTTGGTTACTTTCACACTTATATCTGATATTGCTAATTATATCATGAACCTGGAATCTTAACACAGGTCCCTAACATGAAAAGTTGTGTGTATGTATTTTGTGCTTCTTCCTATTTTACTTCCAGAATGGAGGGCAACTCTGAACCTAGGCAATGAAACTTTAGATCATATTGTGACCTTAGACATCATTTAGTCAGATGTTCTTCAAACTTTTTAAATGTTAGAACTTATTCTTATGAAAAAATAACTCGGAAGTCTAATGCTAAAAGAAAATGTAAAAGGGAGGTAGGAAGACAGAGCTTAGAGGATTAGATTGTCTCGAATTTCCCTTTTCTCAGGCTTCATCTCCATTGTGACTGCTTTCAAAGAACTTCTAGGACTCCATGAAGTAAAGTCTAAAAATATGGATCTCTTCAGTGTGAAGAAGAAAGAATTATTAGAGTGCTTATCTTCAAAAATTTTATATCACACATTCTTATCAGTAAAAATGTTTTGAGCATAAGTACTAAAGTGCACCTGTACAGACTAATGTGGTGTGCTACTTATAAAACATACACAAAATTAAATACGAACAAATGAAAATATATAAATAATGACATGGAAATCTAAATGTTGTATTTTTCTCTCATACCCAGATAGTCTTCTGTATCCTATATTCTCCATATGAAGAGAATGTATTTTTATCCTATACTCCATTCTTCTGTATCCTATATTCTCCATTCTACAGGTTGAAGAGCACAACCTGTAGATATGAAGGCTGATATTGCAAACTTCACGAATGATCAGCTATAAACCAGGATGCAATATGTGGTGATCTGTTTAGTGTTCAGTGTCCTACTGACTCTATAAATGGTCACTTTTATGCTTAAGACTCTAGAACTGTGTTTGAGTAATGTAAAACTTTCTTTATCATATTAAGGTATACATTCTTTACCTTGCTGGTCTTACATAACAAAACCAAAAAGTAATTTACAAATCACACATGATCCAAGCTACAAAAGCAATAAATATCAAAGATGTCAGAATGAAACAATTGTGATGGACCTTTTACTTTGATGAAATTGGGTTATCGATTGTATCATGTAGGGATGATTTCACATGTGTATAAAGACTAGATTTACAAAAGTTCAAAAACTGGTGGCTTATTTTTCACACATAGTGGTGTGGTCTGAATGTGTTCCTCCAGAATTGGGTTGGAACCTAATTCTTACTGTGGAGATATAAGAAGTGGAGTGTTTGGGAAGTGATTAAGTCACGAGGAGTCCCCCTTCACAAATGGGATCAGTGTCCTAATTCGCGAGGTTGTCTTCCTCTCCTTGAGAGAACACAGCATTTCTCCTTGCATCCCATGAGAATGGAAGGAGAGTGAAACCTCTCCAGACACCAAATCTGCAAGTGCTGTGATCACGGACTTCCTAGATTCCACAGCTGCAAAGAGTGAATTTACATTTACTCCTAATAAATTACCTAGTTGAAGGCATTTGGATATAGTCACCTAACAGATTACGGCAGACATAATAGGAATTCTGAAGATAGGAAGTTATGACCTTGGTTTAGAGGTTCAAGAATACCAAGGATGCTTTATCTGGAAATCCTGCTTGCCTTTCCTTTATGAATGGAAGGTACTCACTGCTGTTACTTTATTCTTAACATCATATTTCAACTACAGACTGGTTAAAAATCTACTCAATGTAATAGTGCTCAATTATATATGAAACACCCGAAAATTTTAAAACATATTTTGACAAAAACTTCTTTTCTATCCCAGCTATGAAGAATGGGAAAATGGGAGGATCACAGTTCAAAGCTAGGTAAAATTGAGAACCTATGAGAAAAAAAAAAACCCTAAAGCAAAAAGGTCTTGGGGGGAGGGAGCAGGGCTCAAATGGTAGCCCATTTGCCTAACAAGTGCAAGACCCTGAGTTCAACCCCCCAAATAACAATTCTGTGTATTTAAAATGATAATTCCTGCTAATTAACTGGTGTAAGCTGATGTATGCTACACAGGTTCCATTGCACCTTCATTATGACATATCAATGACCAAACGTATCACTAACTCAAGACGGACAGCTTGAGAGAGAGCTGAATATCTGTTTCGTGTTGTTCCCAACACAGTGCAGGGGATATCCCAGATTAGAAGTCATTATTTTTCAATGTGTTTGCAAGGTTAATATGCACCTGGTGTTGTCCTTATACTAGCAAATTAAATAAGCATTTAGGAGCCAGTGCATAGTCATTTATGAGTGGGTTTGGTGGTGATTGGAAAAGAGGGACGACAAGATGAAGGAATAATGTGTGCAGGTGCCCAAGGGACACCAATATAAATATGGGAGGGACCTCAGAAGGGAGGTGGTGACAGAGATGGCCAGGAACCAGATCCTTGAAATCCATGACCAATCTTAAGGACTACAAATTTTATTCACAAAGAAATGAGTGTAGCTGAAGGCATTTAAACAGGATAGTGAGATGATGTGAAATAGGTTTGAAGAAATAAATTCTCCAATGTCCCTGTGCTCATAACCAGTGAAGTTGTGATTCAAACTCAGGTTTGCTTTGCTTCAAAGACTAAGTGTAGAAATCCATACTGGAGAATTGCCTCACTTCTGATATTACCCAAATCAAATTCTACATGCAGAATTTGGACTTGTATCAAGTTTACCCTTATTAGATAGAGTCCTTTATATCAGCAATAACATAATTTGAAATTTATGAAACATTAAGACATAATAAAAAAGATAATGGACAATAACTCTCTGCTGACAATCAAAAAACTTTGCTATATTGAAAATATTTAGGCAAAAGACTTTACCAGAATAATTCAGAAATTGATTTATGATGATTGCATTTAAACACTCTCAAATACATCAGATTATTAAATCAGAATAAACACGATTTTGTATTTCAGAAATTTGGTGTAAAATGAAAATTGAGCTGAACATACTATGTACATAAATTCCTCATGAATTTTTCATGTATTTCTTTTCTTTTGCCACTAGGCATGTGATTAGATATCTTGAAATCCATGGGAAAGCCTCATGTTATATTTTCCTCCTGATTGGAAGAAAAATCATGAGAGAAGCCATTCGCTATTCCAGCACAATTTGCAGTCTCAGGAAGATTGGATAGTTCAAAGTAAAGCTCATTCCGTTTTGAAATTCTTCCATTATTTATTTGTTCTGAAGTCATATTACTGCATTCTCCCCTTCTTCCAAGGGAGCTCAGACAGGACAGTTTTATGGAGGAAAGTGACTATCTCACAACAAAATTGCACATTTATTTATTCACTCAGACGATTTCTTGTATGGATGGTCCCTAATTTCGCTGGCTTCTTTGTTTTTCTCTAGAGCAGTGAAAATAAAACTTGGTAAGTGGATCAGACAGTCCATCAGGGTTGTACAGGCTATTAATTTGTTTTATGTTGCCTTTTTTAAAAAGCCACAAATTAGCTCGATAACTGCCAAATATATTCCTTCCCCATCAAAACCCAAGTTTAGCTAAAACTTCATGTAAGTGGATATATTTTTGTTCTAAGAACATGCCAGCCTGAGGTAAGGACAAGATATTTCATTTTCATGTGCTATCTTCATTTACATATTGAAGGTCATTCTTTGTGCCAAAAACATGTTTCAATAATATTATTTTTAATAGTTTTAAAACATTTATCTGTGTGCATGCACTGAAATTCATTGAATAAACACTCCACAATGTATTCTTCTGCACACACTGTTGGAGCCATCTTTTTCCAAAGGCTATTTAAAATGCTTGAAACATTTTAAAGAAAACAATTATTTAAGAAAAAACTAAACAAGAGGGAGAGAGAGAGAGAGACTCTGGTGTTCACTTACTCCCCATGCCTCATTTCATACACTTCTCTTCCCACTTCTCGTGCTATTCCTTTCACAATGGTCGCTATCAAATACTTGTGTCCACCATCTTCTTCCCACCCCAGGACCTTTGCACATGCTGTATGTCTAACATTCAGCTTGAAGGAAATTTCTAGAAAGAAGCCATTCTTAATTGCTTTGGCCAAGTTAAGTACCTGTATTAAAGGCATTTGTGTCTCCCTTACATTTAGTGCTGGCCGTAGTGGCCATGTGTTTCTATGGTTTTTAACATGACTGCACATCTGAAGTATAATTTCATGATTGATGAATCTGTGGATTTTCTTAAATGGGACCCCAGGAACTCTTCTAGGATGGGAAACAATTGAGGAGTCATGCACATGTCCTTCTTTGTTTTCCAGCATAATTATTTACGTGTAGAGAATTTCCTTCCTGCTTTACACATTACTTTCCTTTCATGTCTTCTCTTTTTCTCTTTTTATTTGTGTTTGCTACCTTTATGCCTGTTTTCTTCTGGTTATTTTTGTATGTGGCTAGTTCTGTCAAAGTCAGCTTATTTTCTTTAACAGAAGCCAGAGAAGAGAGAGGAATTGACTGCACAGGAGCATCCAGCATCAAAGGACATTCTTTCCAGGACAGGGGGACAGACTGGGGTTTGAACTCATGGCCTCATGCTTGCCAGGAAGATGCTCTATAGCTCGAGCCTTGCCCCCAGCCCCTCGTTTCTGCAATGACGCATGTTCTTTTCCTTGGGAAGATTACTTTACACAGTCTTCCAAGTTGCTCCTCAGAGAAATCAGCATATCTGTGGGGATCACAGCCAAATCACCAGCGTCACTGATTTTTGTTTGAGATTCCATGTTCATGTATTTATTTGTAGCCATGTGTGGTCAGCAGCATCAGAGAAAATTGCACCTGACAAATGGACTACTTCATCTTAAGGGGGTGACAAATTTATCATTTCTCCTTCATCTCTGCCCTGAGATGTGCTCTGGGTACAGCAACGCTCCCTCAGAAAACCCCTCCTCAGAGGCTGAAGGAAGGAGATTCAGATGAGGGTGGATGGCAGATGACTTCACATATTATACGAAACAGAACTAAGAAACCTCTTGCAATTGCTTTAAGTGGGGTGGGGAGGGGGTTGATGGGGAAAGAAGATGGGGGCGGTGTAAGTAATGTACAGTATAAGTCTAATTGGAATTGTCACAATAAATCCCCCTATATAAGGAATATATCCTAACAAAAATTTATAAAACAATAAAATGGTTACAAGAGTAAAATAAAAAAGAAAGATACCATTAACAATGCCATGTGGAAATTATCATTCTTTGAAGAGTTTAATCCACATTTTTCATTAATACTTCTACTCAGGTAGAAGATATTGACTGCTGTGTCTACTTTCTAAACATTTTCCTGACAAATACATCTAATGTTGTCTCAGCACCTATTGATAGGTGCCTACGATTTTCCTTTTATAGAATGTCTTAAAATGGTCCCTTATTCACAGAAAAAATATTTTAAAAAAGAAAGAAAAGAAACCCCTCCTCAGATCTCCCAGAACCAAGGACAGGGCCATGACTGGACACATTCACTTTTAACAAAATTCTTAAATTTGCACCTTATCTATGAATATTTGTTTCCTACATTGCATTTTCCTTCCAACTAAACTGGATTTCAAATTTCAATCATTTTAATTTGTGGTTGTTTCCTAGTGTGTTAGAGAAGGTGTGTGTAATTATTTTTGATCTTTGAAACACACACACAAACACATGGGTGTAGAGAAGAGGAGAAATAAGAAGGTCCCCCATATTCCTCTCTCTTTAACTGGAATTTTGATCAAAGGAAATCATTCTTCAACACATATTTCCTATTACATGTCATGCCTAGATCACACAATATTTGATAGATGTCTTATTTTAATGCCTTTACCAGCTATTATCATGAAATAGCATTTTAAGCAAAAATAAATATGTGAACAATATTTACAACTTTATATGTTATTAAAGTAGTTGAATTTATGCCTTTATTAACTAGGAAAAATTTTAAATGTTATTAAAATAATGCCATTCTAATAAACACTCAGAATATTAACAAAAGCCTAAAGCTTAGCCGGGTGCCAGTGGCTCACACCTGTAATTCTAGCTACTCAGGAAGCAGAAATCAGGAAGATCGTGGTTTGAGGCCAGACTGAGAAAATAGTTTGTGAGACCCTATCTTGAAAGCACCCAACACAAGAAAAGGGTTGAAAAAGTGGCTCAAGTGGTAGAGCACCTGCCTAGGAAGCATGAGGGCTTGAGTTCAAACCACAGTACTGACAAAAACATACTCCTAAAGCTTGACAGTCCAGACTTTACTAAAGTGCAACCTAGAATGGTTCTCAAAAGCCATTTCATTCCACGCTACCTCAACTGCTACCGCACTACAGCAGGCAAGCTCGCCAGAGAGCCTGGGCCCTTCTTGTCTGTCATCTGCCCAGAGTCTGCCTGAAGGTCACACAGACATTCATGTCCCCTCTCTATTTGCCTTTCCTTGTCACTGCAAAGCCTCTACTTTGCCACCTGAGACCCAGCACGGTGGCACAAAAGGGGTTCTGTGAATGTACTTGGAAGAGGTGACAGCAATGCCATCTTGATGACAATCCTGCCAAATATCGTTTCTGAACAAAAATAATATAACAATCATTTTAAAATGAGCTTTGTAGTCATGAACATCACAGTCATCTGTAGTGCTGCTTCCCAAAGTTCAATGGATGTTCAGTGTTTAATTCTGCATGGGACAAGGAGGAGGCAAACACGCAAGGAATGGGGCAGAGGGTGTGCACAGCGAGTACCAAGGTGGCAAGTGGGTACTTAACAATCTCGGACTGCACTTGGACAGGACGGCCTCCACCTGCCTACTTGCAGTCCGTCAATGGACAAATCCAACCCACTTTTTCAAGTATACTCTGTACTTAAATTTCCCTGACTCGTCTTACAAAAAACGTTTAAAAAATAAAGGAAGGAAGGAGCAATGTGGTGCTACTTTTTGATCACAAGGGAAGGTTTCACCTTTCTATCAGAGATTAATGTAATTGAAATTTTTCTTACCTGTATCTGGTCTCCACTATGATTATCACATCTCCCTTACATCTTGGCGTCTGACATGATTACTTTCTTTCAAATGG
This sequence comes from Castor canadensis, assembly GCF_047511655.1. Lineage (NCBI taxonomy): Eukaryota > Metazoa > Chordata > Mammalia > Rodentia > Castoridae > Castor > Castor canadensis. The sequence goes on from NC_133402.1 coordinate 67,152,489, forward strand.
ATAATGCTTAATTTCTTATAACTTCAAGAGCATATATAAATGATTTATTTTATATTTTAAATGTTTTGAAAAATTAACATGTTTTCCCAAGCTTAAGAAACACACAGGTAAAATGTTCAAAATATAAATAATCATTTCTATCCATGCTTCTGTAAGTAGCTTTGTACCCCAATAATTTCTCATTAATCTCTAAGAACACAAAAGAGCAAGTTACAATGCACGGTGTTCAGAAACGAGAACATAGCCATGTCGTCGCGGTGGTTATTGTACTAATGTGGATATTCAAATAGATTGTGATACGAAACAACAAAACGAAGGAGCCTAAGTGCCAAGATGGCCTGAAAACTTCAACTTCAACAGAACACAAGCGGAGTGAACTCTTTTAGTTTCGTGTGAACCGGTGTTTCCCACAGATGCCACAGAGGAGAAAGTGGCAAGAGAGCAGATGAGGGATTCCTAATGTTGTCCAAGAGCAAACATATGCAAATTCTTCCTCCATCAGACAAAAACCGTCACAGAAACCATGGGGCTGGACAGCTGCCACGGCTTTTTCAGAGTATGTGGTGGTTGTTTGCAGCAAATGAGAAACAGACTCAAAAAAAGACCTACACTCAAATTTTTCCTCATCGCTGACAGTCAACATCTGGAGAGATTAGCTGAAGTAAACTAGTTTATCTAATTAAAGTCTTTGATAACTTGCACAGCTCACTTCATAATAAGTAACCTGGGATTAGCAGTTTATAAAGTGTTTTCACATGAAAATACTTCTAAACAGAGCACTTGAGCACAGGCACTCAACTAGAATACTGAACCAAACACTTAACACTAAGCGTGTGTGTGTTTATTTACTCAAAAACATGTTCTCTCTACCACTTCATTAAAGACAAAACAACAAATGAAATCACAGCAACAGAAAATCTCACAGTAAAAACTGACTCTTGGTAACAATAGAAAAAAAAGACTAGGACTAGCTGGACCAAACACATGAGAGCAAATACATGTTAAGAGTATAATCTTCAACGCAAGAACCTTAAAAAACGTTCTTGGATTTGTTCAACCTCACTGGTATTCTAGCAGTCACATGATAGGGGATGGGGGGTAAAATAATTCACTTAAATTTAACCAGTTGATATACAAGGCAATTACCCATAAATTTTATGTTGCCTTTTAATATTCCAACTGGTCTCTCCACCAGTTCTGAAGATACAGAGAACTCAACAGGTAAACTGAGAAAACACATGTAGGTCTCTTTTGAGTTGTGACCCAAGGATCGGACATTTCAGGGACTGTTCTGTCTCCCACTACCCTGTCTTCTGTGATAAAATGTCATACTAAAGGAAATATAGGGACTCAAAATTAAATGGCTTCTGTGATTCATTCCCTGGACCCATGATGTCTGGCAGATTGAGAAAGCACTGGCCAGGTTTGAAGCAAGAACACAAATGTTCAGAACAGTAACTACTATTCTGAAAGCAATCCTGATCACCAAATAGATCAGAGCAAATCAGGTAGAATACCTTTTCCCCCTTTTTAAGTGACAGATGTTAGCAGAGTCCAGGAAGCTTAAAGTTCATCTGAGTTGAATTTCTGACTTATTTTTCCTGCTTAACTCTTGTTTCTTAATTCTTAGCTTTGGTCCTCTAATCTTCCTAATAGTACAGAAGTAGGATAAATGATATTCATTCATTTCTCTTAAAATAATAAATTTTTGGCCGGTGCCTTGTATTGTGTAGCCCTGTTCTAGATACTGAAGTACAGTCATGAGCATTCTAGTGGGGGAAGAGAAATACAAAACAAATAAATAATCTACGTAATTTCAGGTAGGGATACATTGAGTTAACAGTGGAACAGAGACCACTTGGGGGTCTGGGGCAAGAGAAGTAAGGTTAAGATTGTCAGGCAAGCATTTAGTGAAGAAGTCGTGTTGGACTTGAATTTTGAACAAGAAGAAGCCAGTCGTGTAACATTTGAGGCAAGATATTTCATGGAGAGGGAATGGGAGCTGCAAAGGCCCGGCATCCAGAATAAGATCACTGTGCTATAGGAAGAGAAAAAAGACCAATGTGTCTGCAGCACAGTAAATTCAGAGAGTGCAGGGTAAGATTTTAAAAATAAGCAAATCATACAGGGTCTTATATCATAAGAACATGTAGAAGTTATTTAAGAATTTTAAGTAAGAGATAAAATTTTATACTAAGTTCTGTATAAACAGTGAATTGTGCAGGCAAGAATAGAATTAAGTGACCGCTGCAGGAGTTTAAGCAAGAGAATGTTAGTTTAGTCAAAGACGGATGGAGTTGAAGATAAGGGAACCCGTTTGTGATAGATGTATACATTCAAAGATAAAATCCCAAGCACTTACTGGTAAATGGGATGTGATGATGTGAGGTATGAAAAGAAATAAAAGTTACATTAAACTCAAGCTTCTGGTCTAAGTAATTGAATGAATTACTCATGAAAAACAAACCCAAGGGCTAAGATTGCAGATCTGGGATAAGAACTGACGATTCTGCTTTCAATATGCTAGGTTTGATGCTTTTATTAAACATCCATGTGGGGAATATAAACGAGGTAAACATAAGTCTGAAATTCGGAGGAAGCATCGAGAACTGGGGTGGCGGGGTCTTCTACGGCTAGCTGTTATTTAGAACAATTAAAGGACAAAGATTCTCCACAAAGGAAGCAGAGATGGAGAACAGAGGAAGAACTAACCTGAAACTCCAACATATGGATGTGTAGACAGTGAGCAGCACAAATGCCAGCTAAGGAAACTGAGACGGAAAAGGCAGCCAATGAGGAAAATTACAGAAAAAAAATTTAAAGGCCACTCTGATATTAATGAATTGTCTTTCATGACAATGAATATGTCTTTCAAAATAGATCCAGACCCTCACCAGTTCTCAATGCACCCACGGCCTTCACCCACCTCCTCCAACTCTTGCGGGAATTCCAGAATAGCTTCTGTGTTTCTTCCCTTTCTGCTCAAGAAACCGGTGACCCTGAGAATGCATCCCACACATGATGTCACTCTGCTCGAGAACCCGCCATGGGTCCCACTCATCTGGATAAAAAGCTAACCCCTTTCTAGGCCCCCAAGGCTGCTAATCCTCCTCACTAATCCTTTTCCCTTCCCTCCTTTTCTCTCCTCTCGTCCCCTCTTCCTCTCCCATACTTTCTTTCTCCCCTCTTCTTTCCTCCTCCTTCTCTCTTTACCTCTCCTCTCCCCTCCCTTCTCATCTCCTCTCCCCTGTTCTCCTCTCCTCCCCTCTTCTCTTCTCTCCCCTCTTCTTCTCTTCTCTCCTCCCTTCTTCTCCCCTCTCCTCCTGTCCTCTCCCCTCTTCTCCTAGCCTTCTTTCCTCTCCCCCTTCCCTCCCTTCCTGTTTTTTCCCCTCCTCTCCCCTCTCCTCCTCTCTCTCCTGTCACTCTGGCCTCTTTCCTATCCCTCCAGCATAGAGGACCATTTCCTACTTCAGTGTGTTCCACTGGCTGGTCTTTCTGCTGAGAGTGTTCTTCCTCTCTTGGCTGTGATGTGCCACTTCAGGTCTCTTGCTTAAACATCTAGTAGTGAGGTCTAGACATCTTTGAGTTGTTATCTCTTTCTCAACTCTACTTACCTCATTTACCTGCTTCATTAGTCAATAGCATATAGAAATATATGATGCACTATGAATTTTATTCATTTATATGCATTATTGCCTGTGTCCCCCATGAGAACTTGTATTTGTTTGTATCTGGAAAAGTTCTAGCCACATAGACATGCAACAATATTAGTTAAATAAAATCACCAAATAATGTCACAGGGAGAAGAAAAGAAAGAAGGAAGGAAGGAAGGAAGGAAAGAAAAAGAAAGAAAGAAAGAAAGAATGAAAAAGATTCATCATCACTACTGAATCCACTGAGAGATTGGCCAGGATGCTGTCATTTTGGTGACACTGGCTTTGAACTCAGGGCTTCATACTTGCTAAGTAGATACTCTACCACTTGAATCACTCTGCCAGCCCTTTTTGGTATTGGGTTTTCTTCAAGATAGAGTCTTGTGAACTATTTACTCTAGCTGGCCTCCAACTGCATTCCTCCTGACCTCTGCCTCCTCAGTAAATAGGATTACAGATGTGAGCCATGCACCCTGCTAGGTTGCTATCATCTTATTTGGCAGCTTAGAGACCATCTACAATCTGAATTGGTGTCATTTTGTGGAATGGTGGTGACAGTAGCCAAAATGGAGCTGGCTGATGAGAAACCAGAAATGAAGAAGAAGGTATTCTGAATTTACAACACTTTTTTGAGTAGTTTTTCTCTGAAAGAAGACAGAGAATGAAATAGTAGCTAGACAAGTATGGCAGGAAGATCCAAGAGAGGAGAGCAGTCTTCACTGCAGAAGAACATATGACAGAAACCAAGCTCTTGATTAGGCAGAGAAGGGGACCAAGAACCATCTGAAGAGAGCAGGTGAACATCTTCCACTGCAGGTGGAAGGAAAACATCTACCCAGGTATAACCAAGCTTCTGCATGTGAAAGCCATTGTAACTGCATGTATGCTTGTGTATTCATTACACAAGGAGGACAGCCAAAAACAAAAGTGTGGGGAAAACAGTAGGCGTAAGTTTTGCTGTTAGTCAATTTAAATCTTGTCCACACCACACACACTCTGGGTGTATCATCTTTGGCTAGTTATTTAACATCTCCAAGCCTAGCTCACTCATTGTTAAGTGAGGATGCTAGTATTTATTTACCTAGGGTTGCAACGAGAAATGGTGTGTACATCATACCTAACACCGTACTTTTGTGCAATAGATTCACAGAACGTGGCTATTATTGTTGTTATTATATTTTCATGTTTTTAAACTTTGCCTGAATTTCCTCTTCTGTATAATGGAAATAATACCTAGCTTATGGGTTTTAATGAGGACAAATGATTTCAAAAGTTAAAATTTCAACACCAAGTCCCAGATAGACTTATGAATATAAACAAATACCAAAAACTGAAAAGACTGGGGAGAGGGATGTTTGCTCAGTGAGAGAGCATCTGCTTAGCATCCACAGTAACTTGGGTCCCATCCCTGTTATCACCCCCTGCCAAAAACAGAAAATCTAAAGTCAGAGACATGTTTTATCCCAGAGTGAAGGGCTCAGGAGTGCCTTCATTGAGGAAAACCCACACATGCTCTGAACTGCAGAGGCTTGATTCATTTATCCCCTAACACTGCTCAACTTCCCCTAAGGTCTTTCATAAATTTCAAATTTTCACTTTATCACTTCGACTAAGCACATTCACTTTTGCCTGCTTTTGGGAGCACCATTGGCTTCTTGGGAGGGAGATTTTAACAAAATTAAGGCCAAGGAAACACTCAGCAGATCACGCAAGGATTTAAACACAGGTGAGGATCACATGGGACAGTGTGCATCTCAGTAGGTGTGGAGTGTGTGTGCAGGAGTTGTGTGCAGAAATTAATTTTTTTTTGTTTTTGATATTTTTTTATTTTCTTTTTATTATTTTCTTTAATGGGCCTAATCAAAACCACATGTAATAAATCTACAAACAAGGGGTCTTACTAAATAGCCTATCTAAAGACCCAATCATGTAAAAATCCCCTTTGGAGAGGACCTATATTTACTATTGAGAAGTCCACACCTTGCTGTAAACTGGGAAGCTTCTCTTTACGTTCCATGATAGGTAGTCTTTCAGAAAAGTCTTGTGCATACCCCCTTAATAATGATAGACACTGCTAATTACTATCCCAATGTCTTGACCTGCCAACAATACAGATTACTTTTCCTAGACTCATTACTACTGAATTCGGCCATGACCAGGTTTTGGTCAAGGGAGGAAAGGCAATGTAGAGTGTTCAAATTCTAGTAAGTGCACATATGCATAAAGATCAAGCTTTCTGTTTTCCTTGTCTTCCTGGTATAGTGGACTATTGAAAGGTTAAAACAGTTGGCATGGACTGTTGAGTACAGAGAAATAATCTTCCAAAAGACTGATAATGGGTTAACAAAATGTGATACGTACAGATAATGCAGTATTACTCAGCTGTAATTAGGAAGGAAACTGACATGCTACAACATAGATGAAACTTGTGGAGACTAAAGTAAGTCCATTAACAAAAGGACAAATGCGGTCTGGATTCTATTATGTGGGATACCTAGAGCAGTCAAATCCACAGAGACAGAAAGCAGAATGGTGGCTGGGATGGACTAGGGAGGTACTGATGAATAGGTCTAGAATTTGAGTTTCACAAGATGAAAAAATCCTGTGGGTGGATACTGATGATGGTGAACAAAAGTGTGACTGTACCTAGTGACCCTAAACTGCGCCTGTAATAATAGTTGAGTTAGCAAATTATATGCTATTTTACAATGACTTAAACACATAATTTAAAAAAAACCATGATTTTGAACTGAATATGGCAATGTGTTTCCAAAACAAATTATATGGTGGTAACTCCCATCAGGAATCAGTAAACATCTTTACCTTTCTAAATTGGTTTAGAAATCTTGAGTTTCCATTTCCCTTTTCAAAGTTTACAAGTAACTGTTAACATCGTAGCATAACTCCTAAGTAATTGTGATAAGAATAAATGACTCACGGAATAATTTCTTGGGAATAGCTTTTCCTTTATATGGTCTGTAGCAATTATGATGCACATTACAAGTTGGATATCCCTTATCTGAAATGCTTGGGATTAGGAAATTTTTTTATTTCAAATTTTTTAGGTCTTGGAATATTTGTATATATATAATGATACCTTTGGGATGGGAACCAAGTCTAAACACAAATTCATTTATGTTTCATATATACCTTATGCACTTTTTCCCACTCAAGTTTGAAAGTTGCTGTCTTCACCTAATACCTGAAAGGGACATAAATCCAAGTCATGCACAATCATCCTTTGGTAAGTTACTATTTTCACTTAAAAATTTTGATTAACACATGCTAATAATACACACTTTTGGGGTACACTGCAATGTTCTGATGTATGTATATAGTGTGGGATGATTATATCAAGCTAGTTATCCTATCTATCACCTTACATATTTTTTGTAATGAAAACATTTAATTTCTACTTTTAGCAGTTAAAAATATATAGTACATAATTGTTAGCTATGGTCACGACGTTATACAACAGACCTCTAAAACCGATTTCCCTTATCTAACTGAAATGTGTAGCCTTTGGTCCACAACTCCAATTCCTCATCCCCAACCTCTGGTAGCCACCATTTAACTCTATACTTCTATAGGTTCAAGGTTTTAGATTCTACTTATAAGTGAGATCATGCAAAGTTAGCCTTTCTGTGTCTTGGCCACAATTATTGCTCCAACAATAAGACTCTGACTGAACCAAATCAAAGAGATTTAATTCCAAAATTTTTACTGAAAATATTAGGAAAGAGAAGCTTGTTTTGAAATTGAAGCTGTTAGAGTATAACTCCAAAACTATATTCATGGGGAATTTAGGCCTTTGATCTTTCTGTTCTACATTCTTGGCAGAAAAGAGAAAGAGAAGAGAACCAACAAGATGGAAATACATGAGCCCTGACAAGGTCATTTAAATGCCACAATCCTTGAAATCTGAATATTACAATTAAGCAACAAATTTCCTTCCAACACTGGACACCCACTGAACAATAAATTCTCTCTTTTGGTTTAAGCCACTTTGAGTTGGACTTCTGTCACTTGTCACTGCCCATGATGTCCAGACCAGCACCTTGCATTCATCATGCAAAGCCTCTCATTGGTAGTGACAATTCCCCAACTCATAGAATAGAAGCATATTGTATGCCATGTTGGAAATCTGCTCTGGCTTTGTCTCTGCCACTTTCTGGTCCTTAAGCCAAGGTGGTGGATTGCATGCACCCAACTTGGCACCACCACTCCCATTTAAGGATGGGAATTATATTTTCCAGAACCCTTTGATTTCTATGGTTCAGAGTTAAAGTTTCCCAAGAAAGGAATTTATGTACCATTCAGAAGGTAGAAGTGAATAAACTATTGCTTGTAGAACACCATGGTGGTCAGGTATGGCAAGAAACAGATACAAATGTCCTCATTGGGACTCAAATGGTCATTGCTCTCCTCAGGTTCCATGTCCAGCCTATCTTTCCAACTACTGGCTTTGCTGATCCATAGCCCCAAGTCCACTATTATGTGCTTGCATCTGAGACTACAAAAGTGTAAGGGTTCAGAACATGATACCCCAAATAATGTGCCTTTGTAATTGAAAAAGCCACAGAAGCAAGAAGGTCACTCTGGCCTTCCCTTGCTTTGCCTGTGAGAACTGGCTCTAAAGGAAATCTCTGACCTACCTGACCCACAAGTAGGTCATTAGACCTCCATTTCAGATGTGGCCTGTTGTATCACCAGTTGCCAAGGAGACTGAACAGAGAGGTCTTGTTCCCTGTTTTGTTCAATCAGTTCTCCAGGATTGTCCACACTTCATCAAACTATGACAAGTACTTAAACTGCCTTTGCTGGAAAGTACTGACTCTAAACTTGTGTCCATGAATTAATTAAACTTGAGAGAAAAGCTTGGCATCCCTGCTTCCATTTTTGTATCAGTCTTTGCTCTGAGCTTCACTTTGCAGCCACCATGGAATCCAGGATGGACAGGAGTGGTTGATAGTATTTTTACAAGTTGGGATGGAGAAAAGTACTCCCAAAGAATGGAAAAGCAAGACAATGGCCAGTCATCAATGACTTACTTATCCTGACAGTGATGACAATAACAATTTCTCTGGAAGTCCTCCCCAAAACAAGCACTGAGACATTGATCCACCAGAATATTCCCATGACTGGGACTGTTTAACTGTGCATTACTTTTGCCCTCTGCCCAAATTCATTTCCTATTTAAACCTAAATCTCAAATCTGAACCCAAAGATGGGTGAAATGTTTCTTTTGTGTCTTCCCACAATGGATCTGTACCACATACTAAATCTCCTTTCTCTGCCTTTTACCATTTCTTTTTAATTGGAGTTCAGGGGATAGTGGCCAGTTGTTAAGGCCTGCAGTTTAAAACTCTGGTTTCAAAACCTAACCATAAAAACACAGTTTTCTCTGAATTTTGGGTCTTCACTTCTGAGACCCCAGATATCACATAACTTTGATAAATAAATTTTCTATGGTCCTCTATTGTCCATCTGACTGTTGTTATAAAGGTGTTAGCCATGAACCTTGTGGTGGGTCAGGAAAAGGCATTACATTTTCTCCCCCACTTTGCAACATATTCTCCAGAGGCAACCATTACCTCAGACAAGTCCACAGGCTTCCCAGTCTTAGGGCAACTTTACTACCAGATGAATAGTTTCGTAAACTGGCCTGCAAGCTCTCGCTGACCTCCTGGGGCAGTACTTCATGACTGCACCTTTGATTCCCTACAACTCACTTTCAGAATTTCTCTTAAATAGCTGCTATCACATTCATAAAAGTTCTAATTTCTATACTAAATAGCTTATTACCAAAGTTCTTGCACATGCTTGGTTTTCTTATGGGACCACAACTAATAAGACCCACTAGTTAACACTCTTAAGCTTTAGTTTCTTTGCTTGGAAGGCATGGGTTGTCTTGTCTGATTCACACAGGTGCAGTGAGTGTACAGTGGTGATTTGTGTGATATTGTTGAAGGTCCTAGTAGCACAAGTTTTCACTTCAGTATTCAGGTTTTATCGCCTTTTTTTCTATATAAACTAACCCTCAAAAGACAAAAAAGGAATTTTTTTTTATCTCAAGATGATGAATGCATATATTCAAGGAAAAATAAAGACAATTGCAGTTGAAAGTCTATCTTAAGAATGTGCCTATTTCTTGATACTTTAAATGTTTCTTCTTTCTTTCCACTCCTAGAGAGAATACTGAAGTTTCCTTGTTAAAAATTTAATAACTTAAAATATACCCATTATCCCAAAATTCCCAACCTTATCACACAACTCCACCTCCCCCTCTTTGCAAATCATTTTGAGGCTACATCTGTTTTTCTTGCAGGGAAGACACAAGAGGAATGAATTGTCAAAAACTTCAATCAGATGTGTAGCTATATTAAATGTTTTTAGAGATTTATTTGTAGACTATTCTTGTTATTTTTACCTATCTAAAGCCTCCATATAGTTAATGGAATATTACATAGGCACATACACCAAATCTAATAGTTTTATTTCTTAAAAAGAGCTCTTTCATTCATTCACAAAAAATACCCAACAGAAATGTTACAGAGGAAGATCATTTTAACTCAAGTTTTTGCTCAGGATTGAGAATTGCTGTTCTGCTGCAAACAGTTCTTTTTGTTTGTGATAAAGTATAAAATGGACCTTCTGTGGTGAATGCATCCTTCCTACACAGTGATTTCCATCAATGTATAATTAAAAGTGGATTTCCTTTTCCTTTTTGGTTGGAGAGAGGGAGGGGCTGGTAAACCTGGTTAAAGAAGGGAGAACAAAGAGAACTTTCATGAGTTCCTCTGCAAACAGTCTATCAGTTACAATTCCTAGTGTTCGAAAAGCTGCACCATTGTAGAGGAGTTGAGGAATTAAAAAAAAGTCAAGCAGGGGGTCCTAGGAAAATTCAACCCGCATGCCAACTAACGGAAAGAAAGAAAAAGCAGGGGAAAAATCCAATCTTTTGTTGTAAGAGGAACTAATGAAGCTGCTGTTAGAACTGTCCACAGTGAGACAACAAGGCTGTACACCCACACACATTGTTAAGATGCCAGTCATCCCCTAGAATGGGAAAAGGAAATGCTGGGGTTTGAAGGAGGTGGTGGCACTCACTGCTTTCAGAGTTGAACTCTGGAAATCTCAGCAAGGGCATACTCTGGACAGAGATAAGTCCCAGAAGTTAGTGCAAAAATGCACAAGGTTGTCTACTTCTGCTTAAAGGAGAGATGGACTAGTGGGGGGTAAAATCCCACTGTCATTATAAATTGCTAATTAAATAATTATCAATTAGTTGGGCAGACAGAACTCATTCCAGTGTATTCCTTAGAGAGTTGTCCACAAAGAAAAACAGTAATTTTGATTTTTTTCCCTTTACAATACTCATGCCTAGAGGTGCTAGAGGTAACCTACCATGCATTCTGTGTTTGATGTTTCACATAGGCTATCATACATTACTGATCAATGATAAATACCAATTATGGCAAGCAAACATGGATTTGCCTTATCTAATTTTAAAGTATTAATTTCAACATAGATAATTGGGCCATTTCTCAATGAACAATAAAATATGTCATGTGTGTTCTAGTATCTAGAAGAATACCAGCACTGAAATCTCTAAAATATCATATTGAAAATATTTAAGAAAATTGTCAGCCAAATGGTATTCTCTTAAAATAAGAGACCGGTGTTTTATTTAAAACTTTTTGGTATATACATTAATTAATACTAGATAGATAATTTTAAAACAGTAATTTAAAAATAGTACAGGGGGGTGATGGGGATATATGGCCCAGTGGTAGAGTGATTGTCTAGAATGCACAAGGCCCTGGGCTTAATCCTCAGTCTCAGAACAAATAAATAGCTAAAAAGTAATTAGGAGAAAGTAGAAACATTCAAAAATAAATAAATATACACATCAATGTATAGTATACATATGTAACCTAAAAGTAACAGTGTTAAATGCTATGTATTCATCATACATATTTTATTGCAAATTTATTAATTTTAAGACTTGAGGATAAGTATGAGTAAGATCCGTAGATTTTGCAACTGATAAAATCAGTGTGTAGTTTTTATGCCATGATATACATATTTTTTTGAAGCTCAGATCAGAGCTCTGCACATAAACAAAGCCAAAAGAATATTAGATCTGGAAGGATGGAAATTGAACTCCTAAGGAATGGAGGCCATTTAAATATGAATGGGTTTGCCAAAGTCCTGCTGTATATGGTGATCATTTCTGCCGTTGTGGAGAAATATGGAGCTCTGAAGTTCTGCAATCATTTTTTCTGACTGTGAATTTGACAAGGGTTATAAGTGTGCTAAAAACTAGAAAACTCAGTAGCATGTTATAGAAACAACTAATAAGTAAAATAAAGCCATTCTAGTTGCTAATGAGGAAGATACTTTTCTTCCTACTAGGATATTTTCTACAACAAATAAGCATAAAGTTCAACTTTTTATGACAATAATAGTAACATTTTAAGGTTTGAGTTTGAAACCAGTTATTTACACAAGACAGCCATCTTGATTACACAAGCACAGTATTCCTTATTAAAGTCAGTTAATTACCTCACAACAGATGAAAGGTGACTCTGGTAAGAGTCTGATGCCCTGACTAGACAATAGTTTACTTTTGGGGACTTGAAATCAATTGACATCTCAAAATCTTAAAGGAGCTTCATTATGGCAAGGTCTTTAATTTGATTTAGTTTAAGGAATACTTAATGGTTGGAGGTCCTTACTGCACTGTTTATTGAATTCTTGTTCGTGGTTTAGTATTGATTCACTTGAGCTTTTCAGCAGGGAGTGGTTTTCCAGGGAGGCCCACCAGGACTCCAAATCAATAAGGTTAATAGACGTGGGGCCACACAGTTGAGAGGTGATATGGCTGGCATTTCTGATGCCAAAGAAGACAAGTTTGATGTCACCTCTGTGCTGGCAATGTTACCCTGATTACCTGAGTGCAGGGTTATCGTGTGCTGACACAACTAGGAATGGACCATTCCTCAGAATCATTTTAGGAATCGACTCAGTGTGTTCTTTTAAACTCTTTAAATTACTGGTCTCTATGACTTTTGGAATATCAAGTGCTCCATTCCTATAGAAAACAGTAGTGTTCAACTCTTTGTATTTTAATACTTCCACCCACACATTGTAACCGTAAAATGTTAGCTTTCTAAAATGAGGAGACATTTTTCTTGAAGAAAAGGTGTATAAGGGAAACCCATATAAAGAGAGGATCTGTAAAAATCAAAGTCTGGAGAGGCAAGAACTCAAGAACTCTGGAAAACCATGTTTCATTACAGCTTAGAAAGCAACATGAAGTATAAGCTAGTTAAGAAAGAATTGATAGTCAAGTTTTATCCCTGTTGTAACCAAATAATTTGTCTGGTTTTTAAGAAGCAGACAGAAAGTCAACAATCTCTTCCAAAGTCTATAAAACTTGTGCCATGTACAGACATCCTAGACATACTAAAGCCACTCCAAAGCACACAGATCCATCTCTTCCTTGCTTCACATTAGTCAGTACAGAAATCTAAATAAATATAGCAGAAGCACCAGTAAGTAGTAATCTGAAGAATTTGCCCATCATTCCTGTAAAAAAAACTTGAGAGTGCGTATTATTTCAAATAACTAACGCTGATTTTACTGTTGATTTAAAGAAACACCCTTGCCATGATATCATCTACAGAAGGATCCGTTTATTTCCTACTTTTATGAACTCTTATCTGTTTTTTAAGAAAAGGAGTAAAACCCAGTACGTAATCTAAAGTCCTTAATACTCCAAGAATTATATTGACAAACTCTGACTTGTTGTGTGCCATACACCCACTTGAGATGTGTACAGTCTTGTGTTTCCCCATTGGACCCATTTGCCATATATTCTCAAAATAAAGATTTATGATGCCTAAAACATAGAAACACCAGATGTAACCATGTACACAAAGTTTGCCAGTGAGACAGCATGGACATTTGTAAAGCAGCAGATTGATGGTATGTATTTTTCTTGTCTCCTTGTTAAATGGTAAAAAAATAGATTAGATTAACTTGCAAATGCTTCAAGACTAAAGAAAACTAGATTAAAACACACACACACACACACACCACCAGGAGATTCTTTGTTGATGAGTTGTGATCAGTTAGTATTGATCACTTTCCTCTTCTTTAATGATGAGGAAACTTACGATTTCCACGATGATGATGTCATGTGCAGAAAATGGTGACAATGTGTTCTATTCAGCTGAAGAAAATTCATTTTATGTTGAATGTCTCGGTTTGTATGGTGACCTTGAAGCACCAGCCAAGAAAAAGATAGGAGCAAACATTCCTCAGTTTTAACTAACAGAAAAGGTGGAATTTAGTCTTGAATTACCTCTCTAGTTTTCATGTTTCAAATGCTGCCCAAGCCAGTGCAGAGGTTGGAACTGTGTGCTGAGGATGAGCACCACTTTTTCTAGGATCTATTATACTTATCTTCTGTGAGGAAGGCAGTTCTCTTGAAGTTGCACAATTTTAAAAAATCATGTCTAATTTGAATAAATTAACATATTTTCCCTTCAAAAATTAATTCTGAAACAGGAACAATAACTAGCAAAGCAATTTAAAATGTGTATTTTGTAAGAAGAGAGAGAGAAAGAGGAAAACTTTGTCATTCCCAGAGCACCTCAGTTAATTTTATGTGCTTTGATGTAAATTTGGAGGTTGCTTTCATTTCAAAACATATTTTTTTCACTTAATAAGGGAGAGAAAAGAAACTTTCAACCAGCATTTCCTCCACTTTGTTATCCCTCAATATTTTGGCTTCTCTAATGTGAGAGCATGACTGTTTTTATTTCTGGAAGGAGATAATAACACTGAAGCAATAAAAAAAGAGTCAAGGCAGCTTTCACAGCACAGGAAGTACACAGCCAGAGACTTAATTTCTCACACAATGTACTGTGCAATGGGCCCATTAACATAGATGAATAGGTTCTTTTAAGGTTTTTTTCCTCCCCTCCTTCTTCTTCCAGATATGCAGCTGTCTCTGAATGGTGATATGTTAAAAAGGTACACACTCGCCTATTCTTCAGGTACTCTGGCATTCTCCACCTAGGTAATCTCTGTATAGGAAAAGCTGCTACCACACCTTCAATTATACTAACACCTGCACTGAAAATCCACGTTAGGTAAACTAGCAGGGGTCCCATGGTCTTAACCCACCCCCTTTCCTCCCCGACGACATTATATACATTGGGGAGGGCTATTTAAGGAAGAAGCAGAAGAAAAAAAAAGAAAGTCACTTTTATTACACAGCAGTGAGAACATTCTGCAAAGGCTTTCATGCCTAGGAAATTGTTATTTCTTCAAACAGCTGACAGCTTGTAGAGGAAACTCTTGATGGAAGGGGCTCCTGGCATTGTCCTGCATGCCCCTCTGGTGCAGATCAGGAGGTGGATTAAGTTAGTTTCCAAAGGGTCTATTGTGTGTCCATTAATGGTGTGCAGGGCTCTTGATATTTGAGTTTGAAGCTTTACAACTGCAGTGTTTACTTAGAAGAACTACATCCTAGGTTTGTTTATTTCTGTCTGTAGTCTCTTATTTCCTAGTAAATGTTACATTTATATTTGTTAACAGCAAGAATATTGTTACAAATCTGCAGGAAGTAATTACACATGCTTACATTCATTCCTGCTAAAGCCTTCCTCATGTCTCTCCAGTGACCCCTTCACTGTTCTGTCTACAGAAGATTAAACCGATAAATTCATTTCTCAAGAATATTTATGTCACCCGGCTAAACAGCAACATGAAGACAACATCCTTTGGAATGAATGTTTAATTATAGCCTATTCCCAAAGGATACCTTCTTCTGAAATTAACATAATTTACTCCTTGTTTCTTTCATATAACAATATTATAACTACATGACCTCCCCCAAAACCTGTGCCTTTCACTTCCAGATGAACAAATGCACTATAGAATCGCTTTCTTTGTTACTATTTAAATAGTTACCTCTAAAGGTTGTGTCTCAATTTTCCAATTGTGAGTTTAAAAAAAAAGTTTCCAAATGATTTGCAAACAACTCTGTGTGGTTATCTTAAATATAGGAACCTTTCACAAATTTCATCTTCCAAGATTAAATTGTAAACTTTCATTCAGAAATTTCTTCAGTACCCTCCTAACCCCACTGCCTTCTTTTTTTTCCTTCCTGGATTGTATAGGCCTTGCTAACATGAATTTAAAATTCAATATGAATGGCTGGGGAAAAAAAGAGAGAGAGAAAGAGAGAGAGAGGGAGAGACATGCTCATTGGAAACAATTCTGGTTCTTAATCTGGATTTAGAGGATTTAATTGAATAGAAGTACATTATGTTTGAACAACTGAAGTTTCCATTATTTTGAAATCTTTTTTATAGAAAACAACACTAGCACCAACAGAATGAGAATACTGTATTGCACGTTGTCTGCTTTGGGTTAGTATTTTTGAATGTCTTAAAGATAATTTTAAGAATAGCTATTCAAGGAATTACCCATGTTAACATTGGTATTTAATAGGTCGTGTGATATTGTGCTGAGATCATTTATTTCTTAGACATCAAAGACCAGGACTCCAGTGACCTTGGCTTGGTCTCTAAACCTCTTTTGGACCCTGCTTTTCACCTGTATAAATTAGGGGTAGACTCAGTTCTAGTTTCTAGGCAATAAAAATTCTATGAGTCACACCTAATTATAGTGTTCTTTCTGAGAAAAGAACTAGCAATAAAACTGGTATAACTAGACATCTCTACTCTCAGTAATCAGATTTATCAAACTTTACACAGTTATAAAGGCTGTGTATTTATTACTGCTGATAGTGACTATTTTTTCACCTGTTATTCTTTTAAAAATTGTTTCAGAGGAAAACTGATGGTAGTCCCTGTGCCTGGCATATGATATTGAAGATACAGATGTCTATGTATAAAAAAAAATGGCCTCTAGCCTGGTGTATCATATCTTGGTACAGAGGCTATAATACCATGGACAAATATTAAGTGCTTATTGAATGAACAAAGTAAGGATAGATGAATGGAACATACCCTTAGTGAATTTATGGGTTGCACTAAGCAGAGCAGATAAATAAAAGTAGTCCAGTAATATACTGAACACCTTCTAAGTGTCAGTGGTGAGACTAGATCCTGGTAATTTTTGTTAGAGAAATAAAGTGCCAGAATAAAAGGATGTAGTAAGAAGAAAGCTGTTAGACACATGAGTTCTCAATGATACATGTGTGGAAGAGCTGGCTTATGTCTGCTTCATTTAGTATTGATGTGATCTTAATCTTAGAGCTATGATGTAGTCATATGTAATAGAGTTGTTGTAATGTCAGAAGAAAACACTACAACTTCGTATGTTCCTCATTAGCTGCATAAAAGTCACTACTGCTCAGTGCACTGTGCCAAAGAAGGAAAGAAAGGGAAATCAAGATTTTAGTTCATGCACAAGTGTCAATGAAGATAACGGAGATGGAGATGACTATTGCTTCTCCTGTGTTCTTACTGAGTACCAAATTGTGTCCTGAATGGTTTACATTTACCTTCCGATGAAATTGTCCCCCTAGACCTCTGCTTTGGAATTGTTCTGTCCACTTTACAGAGGAAAAAACACATTTAGAAGAATGACATGAAGGCGGCAAATGATAGCTGGTGTTTTGTCAGTTTTCCTACCTGCCACCTCTCCTCTTGATCATGGCACGACTGTTCTTCTATCCTTGTGGTCAAAGCTCTCTTCCTATTTCAGGTCTGATAGTGGCTAACTTTGTTCTTCTGCATGTCCTTATGAGACAGCTGGGCACAAACATTAATTACAGCTTAATAGGAGAACAGGTTTCAGCATTGCAGTCCATCAAAAAGACTTTTGTTATGCTCTGATCCAAAGTCTAGAAATACAACTTTTTTATAGCAATACCTGCAATTTTTATAGCAATAACTACACTGTTGGTGGGAATGTAGACTAGTATAACCACTCTGGAAAAAAATTTGGAGGCTACTTAAAAAGCTGGACATCGATCTACCATTTGATCCAGCAATACCACTCTTGGGGATATACCCAAAAGACTGTTACTCCAGAGGCACCTGCACATCCATGTTTATTGCGGCACTATTCACAATAGCCAAGCTATGGAAACAGCCAAGATGCCCCACCACTGACGAATGGATTAAGAAAATGTGGTATCTATACACAATGGAATTTTATGCAGCCATGAAGAAGAACGAAATGTTATCATTTGCTGGTAAATGGATGGAATTGGAGAACATCATTCTGAGTAAGGTTAGCCTGGCCCAAAAGACCAAAAATCATATGTTCTCCCTCATATGTGGACATTAGATCAAGGGCAAACACAACAAGGGGATTGGACTTTGAGCACATGATAAAAGCGAGAGCACACAAGGAAGGGGTGAGGATAGGTAAGACACCTAAAAAACTAGCTAGCATTTGTTGCCCTTAACGCAGAGAAACTAAAGCAGATACCTTAAAGCAACTGAGGCCAGTAGGAAAAGGGGAACAGGTACTAGAGAAAAGGTTAGATCAAAAAGAATTAACCTAGAAGGTAACACCCACACACAGGAAATCAATGTGAGTCAATGCCCTGTATAGCTATCCTTATCTCAACCAGCAAAAACCCTTGTTCCTTCCTATTATTGCTTATACTCTCTCTACAACAAAATTAGAAATAAGGGCAAAATAGTTTCTGCTGGGTATTGGGGGGGAGAGGGAGGGGGAGGAGTGGGTGGTAAGGGAGGGGGTGGGGGCAGGGGGGAGAAATGAACCAAGCCTTGTATGCACATATGAATAATAAAAGAAAAATGAAAAAAAAAATAACTGCAATTGTAGAGACTTCTAATAGCATATCAAATGTAAGTGTCTGCTTCTTAAAAGTAAATACGTGTGTGTGTGTGTGTGTGTTTGTGTGTGTTACTATCATTGCAAGAACAAGAGAAGGAGGGTGGTAGTGAGTAAACAGTGAGTATATAGAACTTGCAAAATGACCTGTTTTGAGAATGACACCTGCATGTCATCATTGCAGAAAGCATGAGATTTTTAAAATCTCAATGAAGAACATAAGGAAACACAAAATTTTCTTATTCTCCCAAAAGGCAAATATAATACAGGGAAGGGAGGATGAGGAAAAGCAGCTGCAGGCAGACCAGGATTAGATGTCTGAACCACTACTTTGGCTAAAAACATATTTGATCACTGATGTCATTACTATAAAGCCTGATATAATGCGTTGGGGTTTGCAGACAGCACAGCACTCCATGCAGCTTGAGTGGCCCGTCTTATCTATTACAGTAGTAGGAACTTGCTGTTACAGTTTTTTACGTTTGCAGTCATATTAGCAGACTGGTCTGGTGCAAGGAAATATTGAATCTACTTTCAGTCTGTAACTTTGTTGAAGCAGGAACTTGATTTTACAGCCACTTTTTAAATCACAAATAAAACCAACACTGGTAAATGTTTTCACAAGGAAGATATAAAGAGTAATTTCTATTTAATCATTTATTATTAAGTGCATACTAACAATGGAATATGTATTTGTGAAGTTTAACAAGTTAGCTTTTCGCACACACATAACAACCTTCCTTCCTTCCTCCCTCCCTCCCTTCTGTCTTCCTTCCTATCTTCCTTCTTTCCTACCTTTCTTTCTCTTTCTTTCTTTCTTTTCTTCTTCTCTTTCTCTATCTCTCTGTTCCTCTCTCTTTTTTCTCTCTCTTCCTCTCCTTTCTCTCTCTCTCTCTCTCCTCTTTCTTTTTTTTAAATTTCTTTCATTCTTTTTCTGCAATGCTAGGGACAAAATGCTGGACTTCACCCAGGGTAAAGCAAGAGCTCTTACACTGAACTATACCTGCAGCTGATAACAAGATTTCAAAATGCAAGCATTTTGATTTGGAGCCTTAATGTGCTTTAGTCAAAAGAGGAGGGGAGTGATTTGGTGCCAGAGAACTGTGGGGGGAAAAAGTCCTTGCTACCACATCTATTATGTGGCCTTGAGGCTATACCTTAATCACTGCTGTCCTGTGTGTCAAATGAGAGTGAGAATATCTGCAGTAGACCATAGAGGAATCATTGAGCACAGTACTTACTCTAAGTGTTGAAAAAGTGGTGGTCACATTCTAGTAATGACCAGATGTTTAGGAAAGCAAGAATCAGGGGAAGAATGGCTATTAGCCATGAAAATAAAGATAGCTATTAGTAATGAAAAAGGTGATAGGACAGATGAGAAGTTAACTAAAATGGCCAGAACTGAAAAGGAAAACAAACAAACGGAAAAGCCAAATGTTAGAGGAGAAGGGCCCTCAACAGAAAAGTCAATCCATGCAGTACAATTCTCCCTTTTAGAATTGTATTTTCATAAACAAACAAAATACCCAAGTGAAAGAGAAAAAACTAAAAGCAATAGTATAAAACCATGGGGAAATAAAACAAAAGCAAGTAAATTAGATTAAATATGGAACTTTTGTCCAAGAGCAGCTGAGCAGTGCTTAGAGAACAGTATGACAAAACACAATTCCTGGGAACTCTTGAGAAGACAAAAGGAAAACAAAGAAGCAAGGGAAAGACAGGGGAAAAGCAAACCCAAACAGACAATAAAAGGTTAGGCCATACAGTTGTCCCAGCCAGTAGAACCCATATAACTGTGCTGTCAGTTCTGACAGCAAAAACCTATCTGAGTAGAGAAAAGGACACATGCCTTAGAAAGCAATGATTTTTTTAAAAAAAAATTCTCATGTTAAGGCAGTATGTGTTCTTTAAGCTTGGTGTGTGCATCTGCGTCTTTAAATGCAAAGACGTTTAGGGTAGGGCATGGATAAACCACGTGTTCTCTTGGAAATTTCCCCATCTTGCTCACAGAAATGAGAAACTTCATTGTTTACTCTTCCTCTCAATCAAGAAGAAGTTTTTCAAATTACAGTTGTGTCAAGAGATACAATAGGATCTGATCTAGTAAAAAACATTTATAAAGATCATTTTGCTGGAAAATCACAAGAAAATATTCAAGCCACCTAAAAAATTCTTGAGGGATCAATTCCTTCCCTTCTATGGCAAAGTAACACATGAATTTTCCATACAAATCTTAAGGTGAATAGACGTGTTCCTTTTCACTTATTACTATGGGGCGTCTGCTGCTCACTATTTTTTTTGTTATTAATTTTTTTTCCTGATTGCTCCAATTCAAAAACATCATTCAACCACCTCTTTAAGTTGTTTAATGTCCTTGTGTTTATGGCTCTATCTCTTTGTACTGAAGACAGATCTCAGGGGCAAACTCGTTCTCCAAGTCCTTTACACTGAGGCCCCTAGTCTGCAGCTGGAGGCAGCCCTCTGCTCAGCTTACAGTGCAGTGACACAGGCTGGCGACATCGTCACTGAGCATTAACTTCTCTTACACAGAGGCACACGGCGAGAACCATTTCAGAACCATGGCAAGGCATGAAGGAGACAAAGGTAATTCTTCTGCTGCTATGTCCGGTTTTTGCAAGAATCAAATATATCTATCTGTAAGAGACAACTGGGCAAAAGGGGCCAAGGGAGATGATTCTGAGTTAAAATTGATAAGCAAGGAAATAAATCCATCAGTTAGCTAAGAGATAAAATGCAAGCAGAGAAAGTAAACAGCCTCTGAGATGACAGACAGATAGATAGATAGATAGAAATAGAAAGCTCTATATTTTAAATGAAAGTCTTACGCAAAACGAGTGAAATACTTTTAGGATGGATATTAAAAAGGGCTCACTGGTGAACATTGCATAGGATGCAAACCATAGGCTAATACCTAGAAGTGGGAGGAGGACTTTTTGTCTCACTGGAAGCTCCAAGTGGGAAAAATTGTCTACTGTGTCATCAATGATCACATCCTGATTCTTTTCTTTTTTTCCAAGGGGTAGCGGCAAAGTTCCGGACAAGACCTCTGTAGGCATGGCAAGCACACTGTACCCAGGTGGTGGTCTCGTCTGTGGCAATATATTTTTCTGTCTCTCCAATTGAATATGGCTGTAAGGGGAATAAAAACCCATGTAATCTCCAGCGGTGCCAATTTAATCAGTAGTATGAGGGGAAAAGAGGCAGAGTCCCCTCATTTTAATACTTGCATGTTTTATTTTTGCATTGGGGAATAGAGACTTTGTTTTTCTGTGACTTCTCATTCAGCTTAATATTTAACCTTCTTATGAGCACATTTTTACAGTGGTGGGAATTACTGAGTAAAGCACGTCTACAAGAGAGAGGAAAGATGTCATTTCTGAAATTAACACCGGGGCGGCATGCTTTGTGTGTTACCTTTCTCAGCAGAGAGTGTGTGCCAAGCATGACTGTGAGCACGTGATGAGTGGGATGTGAGCATTCAGAGACCCACCCTGAAAGTGAAGACATGCAAAATGATGAGGAATGTACCATAATATGAACCCCTTGTTGTTAATAGTTCTCAAAATAGTAAATCTTACTAACCACATCTCTTTCTAAGGAATTAGGGTTTCTAAACTGCTTTAGATGCACACAGGGGTCAGTATTTGATGAGGTTATAGAGGAGCAATAAATATAACTAAATTAATAAAACCCCATTGTTTGTACAATTGACAGAATATATGATTGCCTAGAATATAATAATAGATTATGGGAAGGACTTTAAGATAAATAAGATGTAAGTAATTTGAGATCATCAATTACTCTTGTGATGCTCTGCTCCCATGAGTATATTAAAAACCTTGTCAAAATGGTTTTAAATTTGAATTACTGGAATGTGGGATAGCTGATTCTTATGCCAATGTATGTTAGCCTTCACTTCTGAAAGCCCCAAAAGTATGTGGAGAATGTTCTGCTTGAGTCATGGTTTAGAATTTCCTCATAAAAACCGAATGAAGCCAATATTTGACCAGAGAAGAGTAAGAGTAGCTATTTTTAATCCTATGTAATTTTATAAGACAAGAAAAAAAATGAACAAAAGTTTTGCATGGTTTTGTGTATTTTTAATCTATGCATGTATTCTCAAAGACATATATATGTGCACATCTGTTTGTGTATGTATATAGGCTTAAACATTGCTAACCAAGTTGTATGTAAAATAAACAAATTTGGAACTATGAAAAGATAGCCATAGCATTTTATGCAAGAGCACGGCACATTGTCTTTTTAATTTATGTTCATTAAAAGTGTATTAGGAACAGCTAGTCCATGGCACTGTTAAATGACATGTATGAAGTTCTTTTGGGGGTAAGTGCAGATCAGCACTAAATTCAAGCACATAATTGTTAAGGTTTGGATATGTTCTTGATTATTCAAATCTTCATTCTGATGAGGGACCTATCAAAGAGTATATATCTAGATAGATAGAAAGATAAGTAAATAGATAGATGATAGATCTATGTGTGTTTGTGATCCCATCATTACATATTTAAATTTACCCAGTTTCTTTGACTATGATCTAATAACTTAATGATCCCCAAACACTGGGACTCTTCAGGGAAATATGAGGACACCTCATCTGTATCTTTCCAGGCCTGGAGAGAAGAGCACATGCCAAGGGTGCCTTCAAACATGGAAATGCTGCTCAGGCTTGACTCACCGAGGCTAGGCTTACACTATACAATTAACCATATGATTGCCGTTGCAGGAGCCCAACCTCATCATAACTTTCCTTCAGGCAGACTGACAATGCTGGATCTCATCAGAGATCAAGAGGATTCCATGACCTCAGAGGTCACAAGTCCTTGAATGCACAATCGCACATGCAGGCTAGGACTAATCATCTCCAACATATTTTTCTAAGAAGTTGTCATTGTAGAAACAATACTTTAAATCTAATTAAGCTAAAAATGATTATTTCATCGAACAATTAAAAGTTGACAAGTGTCAGAATGAAGAAGAACGAAGCTCAATAATAATATCTATGTTATAGTTTATTGTGGGGGGGTGGGCGACTCATTGCTTGTTTTGTCCTTTTTTTGACGGACTGGTCATGATAGTTATTAAAGCTTAACATATGGTTGAGTTGGAGAATTGCAAGGAGGAAAATATGCCTAAGGAATGCAATTTGAATAGGCAAGTTTAGAACCTGTGTGTGTGTGTGTGTGTGTGTGTGTGTGTGTGCATATACATGTGAATATCCACATATATACACTTTTGTGACCTCATCTTACCTTGTGATTTCACTGGCCATTGCTGGACTTGTAACATATCAGATGTGACCTTGAAACTTTCTAGCATTTTGTTTTTGATCTCCTGATGGGAAGTTTCTACCTGCATGTTACTGTTCAGTAAAATGATTTCTCTGACAATAGACCTTTAAAGCATGCGCAGTGCTCTCCAAACTTAAACATTTAATACAAACGCAAGAGCTGAGCAGTAGAAGTTTTCTAATGGAATTGACTGCTCTCAGGACTTTTTCATGTAATCCTAATTTTTCTTCAAATGCAAATTAAAATGCAACAGACAAGGGACAAATCTCCCCAAATGCTAGGAAACTGGTAAGTCCAGTGTGTATTGTCCAGACGAGCTGTATTCCATTCTGGAGCACTCATGTACATACTGTGATGTAGAATGTTTTGAAATCGTGAGATGGGGTCCCAAACAGATTTCCTGGATGGAACAGAACAGTTAATTTTGCCACCTTCAATAAAAGAAATTACACATGATATTTTAGACTAGATGGTATCAGGAATCTCTTAAATAAAATAACTTATGCAATTACAATGCCCGTTTTTTTCAAACCTTGTTAAGCTAATTCGTTTTGTGCCAGAGAAGACTTTTTCACAAAGTCAGCTGAAACTTTTTTCTAGATCTTATTTTTAAGGACCCAAATCCATAGCTTTCTTATGATTAGTATTTAGATGTATGACAAAAGAATTTCTCTAGTGATTTAGTCCTAATCAAATTTCATAATTGGCCCAATTCTTTACACTTAAACTAGAAGTTTCTGAGAATTTAGGTTTACCAAGTGGGTCTCCAGCACAAGAAGCAAGTAGGGACCTGAGAGGAAAACATTGCCAAGGAAACCAGATTATCTCATCATTCCCCAAAACAAACCTGACAGAGATCAGAACGCATGTTCTTCTATCCTCCAGGACCCATCTATTTTTTCCAGTTTTTAATATAGATACATATAACTAATTAAAAATCGATAGCTATGCAAAAACCGTGGTACTATGGAGTGTGACTGTGGCCCGCCCAAGGGAAGATGAAAAGGCAAATGTTCCCACCCCAGCTCTCCGTTGCTGCTGGTTGCCCAGGAGGCTGTGTCTCCCATAGCCAGGGCCTGCTTCCCTCTCTCCTCCCCACTCCATTCTAGGCTGTGGAGTCCCTGTGCTCTTTGTGCACTTTAAGTTTAATTTTGCATTTAAAAACTCAATTGGCTCATCTGTTAAGCATTAAGCAGCTCCCTTTTGAGCCACAGGGGGAGCCCTGGGAAAACCCACAGCTGTTGGAACATGGAAAATGGGTTTAAAAAAAAAAACAGTTTGGAACTTTAAAGCATTTTAGCAGCCGTGGATTTCCCAATCCTTAACCGCCCCCCCCAAATGGTTCATCTGTTTAACTTTTATCTGGTATTGGAAAACACAAACCAGAGCATTAAATAGCCCTCAAATGACTTTTTGTTTAACACAAAATGAAAGTAAAAGCTAAGCAAGCCGTGTGGGAAGTTCTTTGCGAGAGCTATGGCCTGAATTACCTGCAAGCATATTCTCTCTCCAGTCACAGACACAGTTCTGAGCTACACGGTTCCCTACTCACTCAGACACCCACCTCCCAGACCTTCCAACATGGAGGAAAAAAAATCCAAAACAAATCCAACTCCCAGCTTCTAAAATGACAATAAAAATGATGGAAAAGTCAATAGACTGGGGATTTTAGTGACATGCTCAATCAAGATTTTAAGTTTTGTAATGAATTGTCATTGCCTGAAAGCTCATGTTTGATTACAGTTGGGTAGGCTCTAGATAAGCTTAAATTCCTCTTTCTATTCATGTTCCCAAATATTTCCCTAATGAACCTGAAACCTCCCTGTGGTAGGGCTTCAAGTACAAGTGTTAGATACCAACTCCTTTCAAACATAGTAAAATACTTGGGTTGCAATGAAAATATCTTTTAGAAAAGTAAAAATTGTAAGTCAACTAATACCTAATAAAAGCAAAACAAAATACAGTAGTACTGATAAATAAGAGATACAAAAGAGAAATGCTTGAATCTTGGGATATTCTTCAAGAAAATTATCTATGTCCTCATTGGAGCCTATATTGAGAACCTCAGTGTGATCAAGAGACATAGGCATACATACTAGAACAAGCAAGTTAGCAAAGACCTTATTACTGGTCCGAAGTAAGTGACAGCCTGGTTGAAGATATGAAAGGGAGTACACTCAAGGAAGATGGAACGCTGAAAAGTAAATTCTTCACTTAACTGTCCCTGACAAGGCTCCCCGGGTTCCTCGATAGAATTCATATATTCTTAACCCATAGGGACTTTGAAAGTCCAAATTAGAGGAGATGTAGAATAAAACTGACTTAGTATTCTTGATTCCACTGGTCATTGTCAAAGTCAGGAGTAAAATTAATAAGGTATATTCATATATATATAATGTATTATTGTGCTAGGAGTACACTGTGGCATTTATAAAAGTTCATATTATATATCAAATATATCATTGTTGAATTCACCCCCTCTACCATTCTCCTTTATCTTCCCTCACCCCCCATTCCTGGAATAGTTTCAACAGGCTCTAATGTTCCATTTTCATACAGAAGTAGATAGCATTTGTACCAAATTTACCTTCCTAAACCCTTTCCTTATATCCTCTGCCTTTCCACTGGTATCAACCCCTTCCAGATAGGACCTGTCTGCCCTTCTGTTCTCTGAGTTTTCTTTCAAAAAATGACATTTTTTGTTTGTTTAAGATAGCTACACGGGGAATTTCCTTGTGACATTTCCATGTATTATAACACAAATCTGTATACAGATATACTTCCTATACAAGAATGAATGTAGAATTTTTAAACCTGTTGAAAATTACCATAAGAAGGGGACTAAGGTAGAAAGGAGAAAAATAGGATATCTGTTTTTAAGATGTCAAATATTGATTGAGGTAAGAATGGCACTGTTTGTAAACTGTTTGTAAAGAATCAGTTCATGGAAATTTTTCTGAATATTTTAAAGTAAATACATTTCAAACTCATCAGTGTCAATTTTATTTCTTTTCTCCCATTCTCTCTCTCTTTTTTTATTCTTTAAACTCTTTTGTTCTTTTTTATTGCCAGTGTATCTAAGAGTTATGTATCTACATGGGTAGATACCGGCCTAGACATAGATATGGCATTATAACATGTGAATGGGTTTCATAGATTAGTCAAATTTTATGAAGCTGTACAAGAGGCTTCCAAGGAAATACTGAGTACACATGTATGTAAATGGAAAACTAAGACCTGTTGAAACTACTCCAGGAATGGAGGAAGGCGGGGTAAAGGAGGATGATTGGGGGAGTGAATTCAACTACGATATATTATAAAACCTTTTATAAAAGTTACAATGTACCCTTAGTACAATAATAATAAATAAAAATTTCAAAAAGGAAAAATGAAAAATAAGTGATTTCTAAAAGTTGGTAATGGGAAAATTTTAGTGGACAAGTAATTGCGTAATATGCCTCAAAGTAGGACCATACAGAGGCAAATTCTGAAGCTATTAACAGAGAATTGATGTAGCACTTTGAGTTTAAAGGGACCGGAACAGATGTGATTTATCTCAGTTTCAAACTGAGATAAAGACTAATGACAAAAATACATCTGCATACATATTAGAGTGAAGTCTTTCCTTTTTCTGTATTATTTTAAACTTTTTTATGAGTCATCTTCATTGAACTCCCAATATGTGCTATGCACAATGCAGCTGGTAAATATGTAATTTTGCGTGTCCAAGGGTAATTCCACTGGCTCATTTTCATATGGCTTAATTGCATGTGTTCAACTCCTTCTACTTGGCTTATGTCCCTTCAGCCACAGCTACTGTTCAAAGATTGGAGAAGGACTGTTTGAGGCCTATACGCTGATTAAAAACTTCAGTACTGTGTCGATTAGAGGCTATTTAACTAAACTAGTTTGCACCAACTTGTACTACAAGATGAGAAAAGGAGAATGACTCTTTGTAAGCAAATGAAATCTGTTTTAATCTAGTTTAAGCCAAAAGAAGGATATACGGACTCATCCGACTAGGAAGGAAGAGCTAGACTCTTTTCTCTCCATCTCTCACTTGAGCTTGTCTCTGGATTAAGGACATTTGTCCTCACCACAGGGCTCCAGAATGGAGACAAGGTCATAGTGTGTTTAGCAGTTCTGGTAGAAGAGTAATATTCCTCCTGGCTTTAAGGGAGATAATTCTAGCCAGGTTCTGATAACCCTGCTCAGGTAATAGGCAAGGCCAGTGGCTCTGTTATGAGTAGGCCAGGATCTGCTGCACACTGATACAGACTGTTATTGATTCTCATAAGAATTAATTGGTTGGAGTAAAGATAAATCAGTATCCCAGGGTAAGAGGATGCATTAGTTTAAAAAAAAGAACAAAAAAGGCAGGAAAGTTCCCGAGGAGAGGAAAACTAAAAAGGTCTAACATAACTTCTGTGATAGCTTTGGTATTCCTCCAGCCCTACCTGTTCTCTCTCTCTCACACACACATCTACTCAACTTCCTAAGAATCACAGACCATTAAAGTTAAAAGCAAGCTGGTGCCAGTGGCTCATGCCTGTAATTTTAGCTACTTAGAAGGCTGAGATCAGAAGGATCGTGGTTCTAGGCAGGCCAGGCAAAAAAAATGTTCTTGAGACCATATCTTAATGAAAAAAAAAAAAAAAACTGGGCCTGATGCAACTGTCATCTCAGCTGCAGGGAGAAGCATAAATAGGAAGATTGCAAGCCAGCCCGGGCCAAAAAGCAAGACCCTATTTCCAAAACAACCAGAGCAAAAAGGGCTAGAGGTATGGCTCAAGTTGTAGAGTGTCTGCCTAGCAAGTGCAGAGCACTGAGGTCAAACACCAATACTTCCCCCCAAAAAGCATTAAAAGCAACTGTCTTATCTCATTGAAATCTTGCATTTTACATATTAGGAGACACTCCCAAAAACCAATGCTACAATTTTTCTATAGTTCTGATCTCTTAGAGAGTATTCTTCCTACTAGTTTATCTTAACATGCATGTGTGTACAGACTATATAGACAAAATCTCTTTTACATATTTTCTACATTTCAATTTTCCCCAATCTAACAACACATTCAACAAAAAATTCCAATAAACTTTAGATTTAAATAAATTGAAATAAAATTATATTTCTGTCCATAATCAAAATTTTTGTAATTTGGGGTTTTTAAATATTTTTACTTTTAACTAGGATTTTGAGATTTGTCTTTTTTTTTTTAGGTTGTTTTGTTTTTTTGTAGCTTTAATTTGATTATGAAATTCTCATTTTATTCTCCTTTTTAAAGGACTGGTCTTGAACTTCTGAGTTCATGAGGATTCCAGGCATGGGTTACCATGCCCAGATTCCTCTAAAAATATTTATTCATTGTTTATGACTCAACAATCATACAATAGCTAGCATATATTAACACTCCTCTAAATTGAACCTCTTCAGCCCCACAGCAGACCTACTAGACAAATGCTATCATTATCCTACAAGTTTTGTTTTTTTACAAAGACAAGGAAAAAAAAGCAAAGTTAAGTAAGTCGCTCAAGCAACACATCTGAAATCTAACAGGCTGAGATTCAAACCCACGGAGTGTGGTTTCAGAATCTGAGACAATACGTCAATGCATAAGGTTTCTTTTAGATAGCACGTCCCTGACATCTGTATGATTTGAAAACAGTTCCATTGTGATCATTTTTAGGACCACACTAACTACCTTGAGCTTTTTTCTTTTCTTCAGTGTTGGGGATTGAACGGAGAACCTCACGTACGGAAGGCAAGTGCAGTACCACTGAGCTATATTCACAGCCTTACCTGAAGCTTTTCAAGAGATACACTGTCAAATATTGAGTTATAGAAGTCCCCCCGCCCCCGTGGGTTGATGGCATTGCCATAACTTTGACCCAACCCTGAAGCTGCTACATTTTGACTTCTTGTCATTTGAGATAACAAATTCCTCATCATTAAGTCACTTTGGTTAGTCTTTCTGTTATTTGTAGCTGTAAGCATTCTGACAGGCAAAGGACGATAAACTGTTTCTCGTAATGGCTGACCATGGACCAGTCTAAAGCTTATAGAGAAACCTAGTAGGGGTGACACTGGAGAAGAATGTGTTTGGTGGGGAGAAGGTAAGAGCTGTGTAATAAAACCATAAATTCTGTCTTAGACTTGGTAACACTGTTTATATATCTAAGGAGATATATTAAATAGGGAGTGGATATTCACATTGGTCATGCTGAGATAAGACCTGGGGCTGAAGACATATATTTAGAAAAAATGTGCGTAAAGTTGGTGCTTGTTGATGTGGAAATGGACAAGTTTACCTGAAGAGAAAAATCGAGCCACTGAGAGTATTTTCAAAATATCTTTATCCTTTCCTTGCAAGTATGTCAACATCACTGAAGTTATCCAAATATCCAGTCAATTATTAAACATTCTGAAAGATTCCTTTCTTACCCTGCTCCATCTCCATCATACTCCACCTGTACAATGACTCTTTCTTAAGACATTGCAGTGAATTCCACCACACTCAAAATAGAAAAGCTTTTATATCAATGATATAAAAATGATATGCTGAGATTGCATTTGACTTCTTTCTTCTTCCTGTCTGCCTACCAAACACTTTATTATGTGGACACAATCCCTTTCCTCTGTCTTAATTTCTTTTAGTTCCTCTCTTATGTTTTTTCCCTCTTCCCACCAATTCTTCACCTCAGACCCCGAAAGGATAGTAAAACAGACAATCCTTAGATTTCTCCGACTGGACAGAGGACAATGACAGAGGAGAGGAAGGACATGGGAGAGGAGAGAGCAGGAGAGTGTGTTCTGCAGGGCAGTTATGAAACAGCAATCGTTGTAGCATTTTGATGCTTGGGCTGAGGGTTCCAAGAAAGAAAATGGGTTCTTCTTAGTTGACTGACGCTGAGGAAAGTATTGAAAATAGCCTTTGGATTTTGTAACCTTAGCCAGGGCTATTTTTGTAGCATGATGCTGATAGAGAAGGAAGAGTGGATTAAGGAGGCGGAGGGAGATGAGTAAATGGAGAATAGGTCACCCACTGCAGAAGTCCGGCTTCGTGGCAGAGAAGACAGCAGGGACTGAGGGTGTTGTGGAGAGAGGACAAGACGGGTTGCTGCTTTGAAAAGGGTGAGACTGCTGTGGATTTAAAAACTGCAAGGACTTACTATGACAATACAGTAGAGAAAAAAAAACGAGAACAATCTTCAGAGCATGGTTATCCCATAAAGCAGCAGTGTACAGAATCCAAGGCACAGGAAGGGGGCGGGGCTGCCTTAGACTGAAAACAGGAGCAGGAAAGTGTGCTTGCTTCTCAACCTGAGAAACTGAAGAATGCTGCAGTTCATTTTGATCCCTTGTGTTTGGTAATTTTTTTCTAATACCCATGCTTACATATTTGGAAATTCAGATCTATGGTTTATAAGAAGGGTTGTCATCCCATTTTTATATGACATGGAAAATCATAGTTCAGCTACTATTTGTTGTAATAATAAGGACCAGAAGCAAAAACCAAAGGCCAAGATCCTAGAGTCTTTCATGTTGACCTCTGTTCTATTATAAACTTTAAAATCTGTTTTACATCAGACACCGCAGGATACAGGGTGGGAGAACATGGGAAAGGAACGTATTCTGTAAGGTTTTCTGCGTCCAAGGGGATTGGAGATGTTACTAAAGAGAAACAAACAGCAGCTGACAAGGGTTTCCAATTGGAGTAAAAATGCTTTGAAGTCAGTTGATTTATAAAAAGAGAGAGAAGGATGCAGATTTTAGCAAGAAAATATACAAAATTCCAGATTGAGCAAGAGATTGTTCAAGAAAGAAAGTGCCAAGGGAGTGAGCATTCGTAAACAATGGAAGAAACACTCTGATAACAGAATTGATGGCAGTCATTCTAAAATTTTTAATTTGATCTCATGAATTAGTTTTTCTTTTGTGGTGCTAGGGATAAACCCAGAGCCTTGACCATTCTGGGCGAGTACTTTACCATTGAACCATCCCCCCAAGGAAAGTTTAACTTAAACGTCCTGGTCATTAAAAACATAGAGCAAGTGGTAAATTTAAAAGCATATGCTTTAAATATGATCACCTGTTAAGTTAGAGCCTACCTTTGAATGGATATTCAGTATTTCATTAAATCGTCAAATACTGTCCTGCTTTGTGAAAAAAAAGCAGCTTAGTATATTGTCACCACTTTCCTACTTTCTATCCACCCTCTACTCTTGCTGACTTCAAACCTACTATTAGTCTGATGACCTTTACCTTTCCTAACAAGGTTCAGAGCATTCATTGACCACCAGTTTCAATGGATGTGAGGTGGTAATAATGACAGTAATGAGTAAACAACCATAAACTCCAAATGCAATACCCACAGCCTGTCTCCTGAACCAACATGCAACACACTAGTGAAAACAGCTACTCCATATCCTGCTGTCCTCAACATAATGGTCCTGCCTAGGCAACAGGGCACACCCACGATCATTGACTCCATATAGTACATAGTTTGCTCAATTTCTCTGACTCAGCTCCTCCCTCTTTTACTTGATGCAATCTGGTTAGTGAGAAGGAGCACATTGTGCACATAGTCTCGTTGTCCATCTGTAAAATAGCATCATGTTATTCATGCAAGTCTTTGGCGTTCTGTGTATTCTTTCTAAATCCCCCAACTCTCCACCCTCCACCCTTATTGAACTGATCTCTCTCTCCCTGACACAGTTAAGCTAGGGAGATAAAAAAAGAGAATGAATCAAATCTACTTAATGTATTGATTAAATTATTTATTATATGTATGTTTTAATTTTAAAATGTACTTGTATTATGTAACAGGATAGGTTAATACATAGTAATCAATGTTGCATTTGGAAGGATATAAAAAAATTAGTGTATTTTGAACCTGCAAATAAGAATTAAAGTCAGATAAAATAAACCTAAACATCTAATAACTCAAAAATCAGCTTGCAATCAGTCTCAGAGAAGTGGACATTGGTTTTATGTTCCTGAAATCATTTTAAATTTTCTACTAACTGTAATATAGGGAGAAGAAAACCGACAGTATTCTTGAGAAGTTATTTTATTTCTTTAATTGAATTCAAATATTTTAAAAACTTTGATACAGAGCTGATTTTGAAGACTAATCGTCTTTCATGTTAGAAAAGTTTAAATTGCCAGAGTAAGCCTGTTAAAAATATTTTTATTACATTTTTAGTAATTTCCCTTGGAAGCATTTCTAAAGGCTCAGCAAAACATTTACAATTTTATAAAACCTTTTAAATTAATTTATAACTTAGCTGTGAGCTTCTTTTTGGGAGACTCAAAACAGTGGGTAACCTTACATCCATAATGTATATGCTTAAATGTTTTATTACAACCAAGTGGGTTAGGATGGAATTAGTTAACTTTACACATCCCATTTAATTTAACTGCAATCTGTTTGGCCCTTTAGTTAAACTGATTTGATTCCATTATATACAATTGCAAATGTATGTTCTGTTTTGTTTTATTTTCAGCTGTAGAATGGCTTCAAGTAGAGAAGATAGGAAAAATGCTGACCAAATTTAGCAATTATCACTATGCTTCATCCCATCAGATATCAAGACAATCAGTATTTCCTTACAGTCTCCATTGGTGAAATATAATATCTCAACTCCTTGTATACTCAAGGTAGCATTTTTCTTGGTCCTTCTTCATAAAAATCTCATGTTTCTATGGCAACCAATGGTGTGCAGGTATAACCTGACAGCTTATTGCTTCAGCCATACCTTTCACTTGCTCTCCCAAGCCTTCTTTGTATGTCTTTTTATTTTTATTTGTTTACTAATAAATGCTTTATAGGCCATACATTTCCTCTGTGTAGCAGAAGAGGAAGAAGAAATACAGATAAAGACAGAGATCACCTTTTCTGGAAAGAATTGCTAATGATGGATAGATGTTGATTTAGTACTGAGTTCAGTTCACACCTCAGGAAAGGATGAGAGGAGCTTTAAATTCACTCCAAGCTTCCTGTGGCAGAGACTTCGCTAAGAGCACCAGGCAGCTTCATGTGAGTTTCCTGGAGTATTAGATGTCTCCTGAGAAATTTCTAGGAGGTAAATTGTGTGATGCTCCTGTGTTTGTCAGCTTCTAAGGTGATGTGGAGTGTAAGGGTATTTTTCCTGGCAGAGGTCGAAGATGTGCGCCTCCCAGTGTCAAGGATACATTGACCGGGAGTGATTTAAGACTGACATTCACCCCACTCGCTGTCATGGCATGCATAAATGCAGCAAAGATAACATTTCTGAACAATTTATATTCCCTGTGGGACCACACCCTTTGGGTGTGGTTCCTGATTGCACACTTGCTATGATTGGTTATATGTAAAGTAACCCTAATGTGTCAACCCAAGATATTACTAGAACATAGATGTTCATTCTGCTACCCCATCCATGTTACCACAGTTTTTATAGATTTGCACATTAAACAAGCCCAATTCATTGATGTAGTAACATACTGTAGCCAGGACTGAGGTCTGGTATCACAATTAATGCTTTTTAAATCCAGTATGAACCATAGTTTGGAGTTCATCTGGGGTTAGTTTGCAACAGCTCGTGATGACTACCTGGGTGGGAGCTGTGTAAGACAAACTCTGTAAAGAAGCATGAGATTTGTCAGGACCTGGGACTATCTTGAAAGTCAGCCACAGTGGACATGTTTTTAATTACTAATTACGAGTGCCTCCAATAGAACCTACATCCAGAAGAACTAAATCTGCCATGGAGATAATTATAGCAGTACTAATTTAGGAAAAAAAATTTTTTGGTCCCTTACTTTGTCTCCCTTCTTTTCTTTAGTATTGGATGAGTAGGAGGGAGAAACAAAAAATTCACAAGCAAAAAAACATGGCAGAAGTCCTCTAAGCCCTTCCCATCCCCTTTGAAGCCTTCCCGTCAAGACGGGGACAACAGCAAGGCATACACTCCTTGTTAAATCAAGCTCAGCGTTTCAACTATTACAGAGCTTAGACATTTTATTACTGAGTTAAATGTGCATTGTGATTCACAGTGATTAAAGGGTTATATTTCAGTTTGTAAGTGATTAGAAAATTCTGCTTTTAACCCAAGGAAAGGGAAATACTAGCTCCACGGTGGTGGCTGAAGGGAGATACACATGCTTTCATTCCTCCAGTGGTTGCCTTCTATAACTGTAGATCTGTTTTCTTCTGCTATTCAAAGCAACCTCTGTCAGAGGTTGGCAGACTACAGACACAGGCCAACAATTTCTGTCACTTATAGTTGTGAACACAGTTTTATTGGGACACAACCACACCCATACCTTTGTGTACTGATTATGGTTGGTTGCATGTTTCGACAACAGATTTCAGTTTTGTGATAAAGATCACAGGACCCTCATGGCAAAAATATTTCTTATCTAACTCCACAGAGAAACTTTGATACCCTTGATTTATATCTTTCTTAATTTTTAGTTACCTAATCACTGGATTTCTGAGAAGGATGGGTTGATGTCACCCATCATGAATGTAAAATTCTCCCCTGGTGAGTTGAGGACTCCACCCATTGTTTATCGTACTTTAAAAGTTTCCACGCCTGGGTGGTGAAATCTTGACTCATGATCTCCTTATTGGTTTAGAATGTTGTCGGCACCCAGTATGGTGCCTTTCCCTTCTCAAGTACCAAACCTGAACCATCTTTTGACCACTCTTAAAATTGACACAACTTCTCTACATTAGCATTTATTTGCCTACTACTTAATCATGAACTCTTAATTTTCCATCATTCTACAGCACAACTTTTTAATATTATCTTTACATAAAAGATTAAAATGATGTAGAGTTGTTTTTAAAAATTGTGATTTGAGAAATTTAATCCATTTATCATGAATTCAAAATATATGAATTTTTCCCTTCCGTATTATTTTGTTTCGTAACTCATATTCCTTTGCTCTCATCGTGTGTTTTCCTTATCTCCTTTCAATTCGATCTCTCAAGATTACTCATTAATTTTTGGCCATTTATGGATAGAAGTTGTAAATTCCATTTCTCTCTTCCTCCCGTATACCCTTCAAATCTCTGCATGCACATCTCATTTTCTGCCATTATTTATTTAGCCATATCAATTTACTCCCTACTGTTAGATAAGAACCTTGTCTCTCACGACCACCATGTTTTAAATATGTGGAATATTATGAGTAATATGAGAACACACTTCAAAAGTTATCATCAGTTATTTAGATTAAATTATTCATGTTTTTCCCTACTCGCTCTTGTTCCTTACAGTTCCCTTTTGGGGATCACAACTTGCTCTGCTAATGCATAGTCTCAGTTTTTTCCAGAGCGTTCATGGAAACAAACTTTAAAAGTCTTTACATGTATGAAAAGTATTTATTTTGACTTTCACTTGAGGAATTTCATGTCTCAACCATGTTTCTTTAAACCTGTTAGTTCCTCTGTAAGTGGTCTATTAAACTTCCTTCAGTGAAAACTTAAAAGTGTGTTAACTGTATCCTGTCAGGTTCCTGAATGCGAGAGTTTTAATATCTTGAAATCCAAGGAAATTACAATGAAAGCCATACCCGTTATTATTTTAGTAAATTGTCTGAACTAATAAATGTCAAACCCTCTAGCTATCTGTCTGTTTGTCTATCTAGGGCACATACACATGTATGTATTTTACATAAGATAAAATATAACGTGCTTAGGTAGTTAACAGCACTTCCACGTGACCTATGGAATGAATTAATCATGACTCTAAAATTCCATAGCATAGAAAAATAAACAAATTTCATGGCTGAACTGGAAGCTGGCCTTAATTTTCTTTTTTCTGAGACAAGACTCACTTTGTTGCCCAGGCGGATCTCAAACTCCTGGGATACCTTCCACCTTTATATCCCAAGTAGCTGGGATTAGCTTGGATAATGGGTGTGTCACTGAGCCAAGCTGGAATGTGACCCTTACACAAAACATAACAAAACAAAACAAAACACTTCCGGATGGTATAGGAGTTAGGAAGTGTTTGGTTGTAAGGTGGAGGATATAAAAAACAAACTGCCCGAAACAATGCAGAACTCTGGTTCTCAAAATCTCACTGGTGAGCACATGGCTTTAGCATCACCTGGGATCTTGTTACAGCCAAATCTAGGAGGTGCAGCATGGGAGTCTGAGTGTTAACATGCCTCTCGGTGACGCCTCTTCATATGGAAGTTTAAGTATGAGCAGTTGAGATTTCTTGACTTACAGACCGAAAGCTTAGATTCAGTGCTCAATGTGTCTTGTTGCTTGTCTTCTCTGGCTTCACCTTGTCAGTTTCACCCGTGTTCTGTTTCCTTTGGGGGCCTCGAGACACTGCCAGCAATGCTGGGGCTCAAAGCTTCCTAACTGACTCGAGGAGGAAAGACTGCGCTACCCAAGGAAGCTACTTTATAAAAATAAGGATGTTTCTTTCTCAAAAGCCCATGAGCACTTGCTTCTTGTGTCTTGTTGTCCAGTCTGGGCCACAGGACTGTCCATAACCAAGAACCAGGAGATGGAAAAGGACTTGTAATGGTGTCCTGGAGACAGAGAAGGATTCTGCATCTCTTCAAGCTAACAAAGTGTACAGGGCATTTATGAATGCTTGTATTAAAATTAAAGGTCATACCCATGTGGTAGGAAAACTACCATGTTGTCAATATCACTAGAGAGTCAGTCTTCCGAAATTTTTTAAGGGAAATTAAAAGTTTATATCAGAATCTCTACTAAAATTCTATGTAAAGATTGCAATGGAAAATAGAGAATTGGAAAAAAATTACGTAGATTATTTATGCAAGAGGACTCACTGAATAAGAGCTAAAATTTACTACAAAACACACATCAAAATTACATCCCTAGGACTCAGTCAGTTTAGGTTGATCTAATAAAAACATCATAAATTGGGAGGCTTAAATGGGTGGCTTAGATGACAGAAGTTTATTTCTCACAATTCTGGAGTCGAACAGCCCAAATCAAGGTAGAAATCAACTCTGTTTCCTTTCAGGGTCCTCGTTGTTTTGGAGATGATGTCTCCTTGCTGTATCCTCACATGGAAAAGGATCCTAACTTTCCTGTTCCTTCTTACAAGGGCGCTAATCCCATTCACGAGGGCTCCACCCTCACGACCTACCACCTCCCAAAGTTCCCACCTCCATCACATTAGGGATGGAGTTTCAGTATACAAACTTCAGGAGACACAAACACTGAGTCCCTAGCACCTAGGACATGTACTGAAAGAAAGTAGACAGACAGATTTCTTTTCATTCCTGAAAAATAAAAACTTAATATGTAATAAAGGCGATTTTTCATTCCATTGTTTATTGCTAAGTACATTTGGCATAATTAGCTACCCATCTGTATAAAAGTAGTCAACTTCTTGAGTTATATTACTCATAAAGATGAACTGTGTATCAAATACACGCAGTATTAGCAAAGTAGAATATTTGTACAGCTATGTAGTGGGAGAGGTGTTCAGAAGTAAAACAGGCAAAATTACAGGAAATGGCAAAGAGATTTGTTTATAAAGAATTTTAACTTTCTGCATTAAAAAACCCATTCTGCATGGAAAAATGTACCATAAACAAAGCCCAAGACTGAGAAAAATACTTGAAATAAACAACGAATAAAATCATGAAAAGTACATCACCATCCCAGTAATCTTTGACAATGGGTTAAGCCGGTAAGTTGCTGAAGAGGAAATGCTAGTGATGAAGAGATGTGAATATATTAAATAATGCTTAATTTTAGTACTAGTCAGAGAGTGGGGAGAGAACAATAGTGAAGGACTAACTTTTTATTATTCCATTAGCTATCATAGTCGTACAAGGGTGATATTTGGATAAGTGCGTACAGTGTACCTTAGTTAGACTCACCCTCCATCAATCTTCCTCTCCCCCACCCCAGAACAATTCCACAGGTGTCATTCTTCTAATCTCACACATGGACACAAAATACACCCAACACGTGCACCAGAATTCCCTCTGTCCTTGTGCCCACCCCTCCCACTGGGAAAAAAAGGTTTCTTTTTGCCTTCTGTTGTGAAGGACTTAACTCTTGACCCATCAGTTCGGCAAAAGTTGCATGTGTGGTTGTATTTGTGAGTGTGTTTGTGAGTGTGTGTGTTTAATATATGACACTCAGTGCCAATGAGGGAGAATTGGGAAAATTAGGGTGTATATGTACTGGTTGCAATATAAAATGCTATGACCTTTTTAAATAGATTTGCTAGTGTTTGTTAAAATTAAATACATATACAGATAGATGTTTACTAAATATATGCATACATTTGTGTATCTAGAAATACATACATATACATCCATTAACCGACTCTTTTTAGTGTTTGGGGAATATATCAAAAAGAAATAAAACCATAAATGTGTAAGGAAATATGTATAAGAACATTTATTAGCGCAATTATATAAGTGGCAGAAATAAATCAGCAAACTATATTGTCAATTAATATAAGACAGGTTGAATAAATTAAGGTACTGACATGCTGTGAAATGCTATGCAATTATAAAAAAGGAAGGAGCTTATTCATTATTCATTCAACAAACATTTAACATATGCCTACAGCATTCATGTCCTGTTTTAAATGTTGACATCAAAGAAAGCACAGAATAAAAGTGAATCTTTTATGACTTTCATTGTAGTGAGGACAGAAAATAAGTAAACAAATAAGACAATTTCAGAGTGCAATAAGAATAAAATAAAACAGGGATCTAATTGAAAATGACAGAAAAACTGGGACTTGAAGAAGTGGAGACAGAATATTTTCCTTTCAATCCTAGCTATGTATATAAGGAATGCAGATCATATTTAGAAAGAAAAAAATACGGAAAAGTATGATATCGTGTGATCCAATTTTTGTTGGTAAAATTAAGAAATTCACTCTGCAGGAGGATCAAGCTGTTTTATTTTTTAAATGAGCAAGAAAGAACACAGGAATGAACACATAATTTTTAAACATGTTGAAATCACCATAAGAAGGGGACTAAGGTAGAAAGGAGAAAAATAGAGAGGATGAACCAATTTCGGTTATGGAACTGTCACAAGGAAGCTCTCTGTAGAGATATCTTAAACAAATAAAAATGTCAATTTTTTTTACAAATATTGAGAACAAGAGGGCAGAACAGGGGGTGGGGGAGGATCTGCGGAGAGGGTACAGGAGGGTGATTTGGTGCAAATACTGTACACACATGTATGAAAATAGAAAAACGAGACCTGTGGAAGCTATGTCAAGGGCGGGGGGATAAAGGAGAATGGCGGAGGGGTGAATTCAAGAATGATATATTTGATACATTGTAAGAACTTTTGCAAATGCTGTGCTCCCAGTATAATAGCAGTAACAATGCTTGGCTTTATCACAATGATCTTTTCTGAAGCCCTATAAAAAAAAAAGTTAGCAAGGAAGAAATCACACCATGACATCATGGCAACACCAGCTAATGGTGGAGATAATGCAGACATGTTTTTCATTAGAGATCTCTGTATTTTGTCTCATAACAACAGGCAGATTTTTTTACTTTACAGTTGAGGGGGAAATGATATAATCAGTATTTAAAATTTGTTTGAATAGTTTTAACATATTGACTTTCAATTTTGAGATTGACGTATTTCACAAAAGCGCTCCATATTTCTTTGTTCAAAACCATTGTTTTTTTCCAGAGTTAAATATTGGATTTTCTCATCCTCGTTTCAAACAGACACACTTAATTTTATCAATTTTGTATTTATTCGTCTGTTTAATGTCCTATAAAAACCACTATTTTTTTAAAGTTTTTTTATCAGAAAAACAAAAACAAAATTCATGATCTTGTGTTTGCCTCCCTCCCAGACTTTTTCTTTATTTTCCTCATTTTCAATTCTCCTTATGAGCTGCCTTCCAGATGCCTATAACCGTGCTGTTTTCAGATCCTAAAGCTCACTCAGTCTCAGCCTTCCAATATTTATGTCTCAAGCAATCCAAACAAACCTTTCCCTGCTTATCAATAAAAATGTAAATTCCACCCATACGTCAGAATTTATCAAGATGTTATGTGATTACTTGATTAAAAATTCGCATGTGCACACTTAAAAGTGCTTTAGAACTCTCATGAAGCATGTTACATTTTAAAATTAGACTTTATGATTCTAAATTAAGTTCTTATTTAAAAAGTATTTTATTATCAAATTATTGGTGTACTGGGAGGTCCATTGTGACATTTACAAAAGTTCTTCCAATATATCTTAGTTGAATTCACCCTCTCCATCATTCTCCTTTATCCTATCTCCTCCCATTCCTGGAACAGTCTCAACAGGTCTCATTTTTCCATTTACACACATGAGTACATAGTATTTCCACTACATTCAGCCTCCTTCACCTTTTCCTTATGTCCTCCCCCACTCCCACTGGTACCAACCCCCAGACAGGACCTGTTTTTACCTACCTGTTCTCTGTTTTTGAAAAAAGACATTTTTGTTTGTTTAAGATAGCTACGCAGGGAGTTTCATTATGACATTTCCATGTGTATATGTATTAGAACCTGAATTGGTTCTTCTCCTCTATTTTTCTTCTTTGTACCTTAGTCCCCTTCTTATGGTAATTTCTGCAGGTTTAAAAATTCTGTATTCATTATTGTATAGGAAGTACATCAACCATATTCACCTTCTTATCTTCCTGCTTTTACCGTCCCTCTCTCCTACATGGCCTCTCCTTAGCATGACCTGATTTTCATAATATTGCTTATATTTGTATTGGTCCTCTTTTCCACATATGAAAGAAAATATGTGGCCATTGGCTTTGTAAACCTGGCTAGCTTCACTTAAGATGATGTTCTCTAGTTCCATACATTAACCTGAAAACGACAAAATTTCATTCTTTATGGCTGAATAAAATACCACTGTATATAAATACCACATTTTCTTAATTTACCACTTGGCTGTTTTCCATAGCTTACCTTATCTTCGTGGTGGGTGATATGTGCTGTATCATCTCTGTGAACTTGTGTGCTCGGCATCCAGTGTACTTAGAGACATGACATAGTCTTTGTTTTGAAAGAATAGCCTACAGAGCACTGAAAACTCTGAGACATGCCTCACACTGGTGCAATTCTCGATTAATCTTTGGTCTGTGACACAAGGAGAAAAATTAAGACACTAGTGCATTCTCATAAAGTCAAACTGATTCGTTTTGCAGAATGGATTATTGAGTGAATTTGTCTTGTTTTCATGAAATGATGATTATGCCACAAAGAAGTCTGATTTTGCATGTGGCCTTGCTACACAGTACGTTCTGAGCTCTTTGGGTGAGAGGACTTTGTCTTACCCTGCGTTGAGTCCTGCTGCATAGCAAGCTATCATATTACAGTGCTGGTTATTTGGAGAAGTCTGGTATGGGACATACAGAACAAGTCAAGTCTTCAGTGCTGTTCTTGGACTTTATGCTGTAGTGAGTCCTTATTAGTAAAGATCCTAACAAAATTACACGTGACAAGGACTATCTCATATCAACCTCATGCTGGGGAATATTCCATTAGCACTCTTTCTTTTTCTAGTTGGAATGTTGCAGTTTATTCACTCAGTCCCAGAGACTCAGGGAAATGGTCCAAGTTTTCTGCCTTCCCACTTTTATCGTACTAAAACAGGTTCCCACACACACAAAAAAACTCTGTATCCTCTTACTCTAGCTAACTAGTTTTTAAAAATCTATCTTTATATGTAAATTTTACTAAATTTGACTAAAAGACAAGGAGGCCCAACTAAAAATCCCTCTGGATTATTGGTCACATCCCATAGTACTTTTCAAGCAATAATTTTCAGTCCTGTGAGGTTGAAAATACACAACATGTCTTGTTAGCAGTGATTCTTTCTCCCCTGGGAACTTCAGCAAATAACCTGAAGAAATACCTGTTTTGCTTGATGTTATTAGACTTTTGATTTTTCTTGGATTTAATAACTTCATCCATATAAACTAACTTTTGCTCCTTGACTTTTCTTGACTACCTTCTCTAAAATGAATTTTTTTTCTTCAGTTAGAATCCTGACTTACACATATTTTCCCCTGGAGTACATGGCATTTCTCCATTTCAGCTCAGTCTGTGTGCTACCGATCATTTGGGAATCACAGGTAGGTGAGGAGGAAGTTCCAGTGCTAGTAATCCTGGGCCCTTGGCAGTATTTGTAATCCTCAGCTTCCGGCATTCGGTGAGCGGTGGCAGCAGACAGCAGCAGGTGGCACCCTCGACTGTACAGCTCTTGTCCCAGCCATGAGTCCTGAAGTGATCAGTGCCGTGGGTCTTGGGTCAAAGATGTTGGGATCCTTTGCCCTTGACAGTTGCAGCACCAGGACACCCGGGAAGGGTGTAACAACTGTCAATTACAGAGTCCTATCACCCCAGCCTCCAGCTATTGGGCCGAAGATGCTACAGTTCATGGACCTTGGAAGTCATGGATTGCTGACCCTTGACCAAGGTGGCTAGTGTTACAGCCCTGTGCAACTCTTCCAATGGCCAGGCTGTAGTTTCTCTTTGTAGACTCTTTACAGCCTTATGTTTCCTCTACCTGAGCTCCCTGCCCTCTCTTGCCTTCTCTCTACTCTGCCATCTCTCATTGTCTCTGCTGCTTCTGCTCCCTCTGCATTTACCCTGGCTGTTATTACTATCACCCCTTGTGTGGCAGCTGCCTCTGACACTGCTACCACTGTGACTGCTGCCACCATGATCCACCCCACTGCTGCCCCTGTCACTGCTTCTCCTCATTTTTTGTGTGTGTTACCAGCTCAACGCATTCTGCCAATGATGAAGAACAAAGGTAGCCAAGAAGCTGGGAACAGTGGCTCATGCCTGTAATCCTACTTACTTAGTCAGAGATTGGAAGGATCACAGCTCATGGCCAGTCTGAGGAAAAAGTTCATGAGCTCCAATCTCAAACAATAAAAGCTGGGCATGATGACGATCACCTGTTATCCCAGCTACACAGGAAGCATACCAGGGAGGATTGTGGCCCATGCCAACCCAAGCATATATGCAAGATCTTTTACAAAAAATAACTAAAGGATAAAAGGCTCAAG
This sequence comes from Castor canadensis, assembly GCF_047511655.1. Classification (NCBI taxonomy): domain Eukaryota; kingdom Metazoa; phylum Chordata; class Mammalia; order Rodentia; family Castoridae; genus Castor; species Castor canadensis. Next base: position 67,196,377 of record NC_133402.1, read on the forward strand.
TGGAAGAGTGCCTGCCTTGCAACTGCAGGCCTCTAGGTTCAAAACATATACCACCAGGGGAGAAAAAAATAACCGAGAAAAACCGTAGAGAGGTCTTTTATTGGATCTGATGTTGTAAAGAAAGAGCCAGCATGGAGGGAGTCTCCCACAGCCGACTTACAAACTGAGCTGAACAGCCTGTTTATGTAACCAGAAAGTGTCTGCATCAATCATGGCACAGCCCTTTATGCAAATGAAGAACTGCACCTGCACCAATCATAGCAGTCCCCTCATGCAAATGAGGGATTGTGTTTGCACCAATCACAGGCTTTTGGATGGGCCACCAGGAAAAGTGCTTCCCATCTGGCCAAGGTGGAAGTGACTACAGTCATCTAGACTTCTGAGAAGCTTCTGATATCACCAGCTATTTGAAGCAGTTGAAGCTGGGACAGCGCCTCCAGGATCCAGAGTTGTGCTTCATCAGCAAAAAGCTGTCATCATCTTGTAGGATCCTTTTTTGTTTGTTTTTTATTTATTTATTTATTTATTTATGTATTTATTTTTTATTATTCATATGTGCATACAAGGCTTGGGTCATTTCTCCCCCCTGCCCCCACCCCCTCCCTTACCACCCACTCCACCCCCTCCCTCTCCCCCCACCCCCACAATACCCGGCAGAAACTATTTTGCCCTTATTTCTAATTTTGTTGTAGAGAGAGTATAAGCAATAATAGGAAGGACAAGGGGTTTTGCTGGTTGAGATAAGGATAGCTATACAGGGAGTTGACTCACATTGATTTCCTGTGCGTGGGTGTTACCTTCTAGGTTAATTCTTTTTGATCTCACCTTTTCCCTAGTTCCTGGTCCCCTTTTCCTATTGGCCTCAGTTGCTTTTAAGGTATCTGCTTTAGTTTCTCTGCATTGAGGGCAACAAATGCTATGTAGTTTTTTAGGTGTCTTACCTATCCTCACCCCTCCCTTGTGTGCTCTCGCTTTTGTCATGTGCTCAAAGTCCAATCCCCTTGTTGTGTTTGCCCTCGATCTAATGTCCACATATGAGGGAGAACATATGATTTTTGGTCTTTTGGGCCAGACTAACCTCACTCAGAATGATGTTCTCCAATTCCATCCATTTACCAGTGAATGATAACATTTTGTTCTTCTTCATGGCTGCATAAAATTCCATTGTGTATAGATACCACATTTTCTTAATCCATTCGTCAGTGGTGGGGCATCTTGGCTGTTTCCATAACTTGACTATTGTGAATAGTGCTGCAATAAACATGGGTGTGCAGGTGCCTCTGGAGTAACCTGTGTCACAGTCTTTTGGGTATATCCCCAAGAGTGGTATTGCTGGATCAAATGGTAGATCAATGTCTAGCTTTTTAGTAGCCTCCAAATTTTTTTCCAGAGTGGTTGTACTAGTTTACGTTCCCACCAGCAGTATAAGAGGGTTCCTTTTTCCCCACATCCTCACCAATACCTGTTGTTGGTGGTGTTGCTGATGATGGCTATTCTAACAGGGGTGAGGTGGAATCTTAGTGTGGTTTTAAGTTGCATTTCCTTTATTGCTAGAGATGGTGAGCATTTTTTCATGTGTTTTCTGGCCATTTGAATTTCTTCTTTTGAGAAAGTTCTGTTTAGTTCACCTGCCCATTTCTTTTTTGGTTCATTAGTTTTGGGAGAATTTAGTTTTTTAAGTTCCCTGTATATTCTGGTTATCAGTCCTTTGTCTGATGTATAGTTGGCAAATATTTTCTCCCAGTCTGTGGGTGTTCTCTTCAGTTTAGAGACCACTTCTTTTGTTGAGCAGAAGCTTTTTAGTTTTATGAAGTCCCATTTATCTATGCTGTCTCTTAGTTGCTGTGCTGCTGGGGTTCCATTGAGAAAGTTCTTGCCTATACCTATTAATTCCACAGTATTTCCTACTCTTTCCTGTATCAACTTTAGAGTTTGGGGTCTGATATTAAGATCCTTGATCTATTTTGAGTTAATATTGGTATAGGGTGATATACATGGATCTAGTTTCAGTTTTTTGCAGACTGCTAACCAGTTTTCCTAGCAGTTTTTGTTGAAGAGGCTGCTGTTTCTCCATCTTATATTTTTAGCGCCTTTGTCAAAGACAAGTTCGTTATAGTTGTGTGGCTTCATATCTGGGTCCTCTATCCGGTTCCACTGGTCTTCATGTCTGTTTTTGTGCCAGTACCATGCTGTTTTTATTGTTATTGCTTTGTAATATAGTTTGAAGTCAGGTATTGTGATACCTCCAGCATTGTTCTTTTGACTGAGTATTGCCTTGGCTATTCTTGGCCTCTTGTGTTTCCATATAAATTTAACGGTAGATTTTTCAATCTCTTTAATGAATGTCATTGGAATTTTGATGGGAATTGCATTAAATCTGTAGATTACTTTTGGGAGTATAGACGTTTTTACTATGTTGATTCTACCAATCCATGAGCATGGGAGATCTCTCCACTTTCTATAGTCTTCCTCAGTCTCTTTCTTCAGAAGTGTATGGTTTTCCTTGTAGAGGTCTTTCAAATACCTAGGTATTTGATTTTTTTTTGAGGCTACTGTAAATGGAATTGTTTTCATATATTCTTTTTCAGTTTGCTCATTATCAGTGTATAGAAATGCTAATGATTTTTCTATGTTGATTTTATATCCTGCTACCTTGCTATAGCTATTGATGATGTCTAGGAGCTTCTGAGTAGAGTTTTTTTGGGTCTTTAAGATATAGGTCATGTCATCTGTTCCACTTCCTTTCTATTTCATGGAACAGTTTAAGGAGGGTTGGTATCGGTTCTTCTTTAAAGGTCTGATAGAATTCAGCAGAGAATCCATCAGGTTCTGGACTTTTCTTTTTGGTGAGACTCTTGATTGCTGCTTCAATTTCATTTTGTGTTATAGATCTATTCAGGTGATTAATTTCCTCTTGGTTCAGTTTTGGATGATCATATGTATCTAGAAATCTGTCCATTTCTTTAAGATTTTCAAATTTATTTGAATATAGGTTCTCGAAGTAGTCTCTGATGATTTCCTGGACTTCCATGGTGTTTGTTGTTATCTCTCCTTTTACATTTCTGATTCTATTAATTTGGGTTTTTTCTTCTCATTTTAGTCAGGTTTGCCAGGGGTCTATCGATCTTGTTTACTTTTTCAAAGAACCAACGTTTTGTTTAATTTATTCTTTGTGTGGTCTTTTTTTGGTTTCTATTTTATTGATGTCAGGTCTTATTTTTAATATTTCTCTCCTTCTATTTGTTTTGGGATTTGTTGTTCTCATTTTTCTCAGAGTTTGAGATGTATCATTAGGTCACTGATTTGGGATCTTTCTGTCTTTTTAATATATGCACTCAAGGCTATAAACTTTCCTCTCAGGACTGCCTTAGCTGTGTCCCATAGGTTCTGGTAGGTTGTGTTTTCATTTTCATTGACTTCCAGGAACTTTTTAATTTCCTCTTTCATTTTATCAGTGACTCATTGTTCATTATGCAATGAGTTATTCAGTTTCCAGCTGTTTACCTGTTTTTTTTTCTTTACTTTTGTTGTTGAGTTCTAGTTTTACTGCATTGTGATCAGATAGAATGCACGGTATTATTTCTATTTTCTTATATTTGGTGAGGCTTGCTTTGTGCCCTAGGATATGATCTATTTTGAAGAAGGATCCATGGACTGCTGAGAAGAATGTATATTGTGTAGAGGTTGGATGAAATGTTCTGTAGACATCAACTAGATCCATTTGATCTATTGTATATTTTAGATCTTGAATTTCTTTATTGATTTTTTGTTTGGATGACCTATCTGTTGATGATAATGGGGTGTTGAAGTCTCCCACAACCACTGTGTTGAAGTTAATATATGCTTTTAGGTCTTTCAGGGTATGTTTGATGAAATTGAGTGCATTGACATTGGGTGAATATAGGTTGATAATTGTTTTTTCCTTTTGGTCTATTTCCCCTTTTATTAGTATGGAATGTCCTTCTTTATCTCATTTGATCAATGTAGGTTTGAAGTCTACTTTGTCAGAGATAAGTATTGCTACTCCTGCCTGTTTTCGGGGGGCCATTGGCTTGGTAAATCTTCCAGCCTTTCATCCTAAATCTATGCTTATTTCTGTCAGTGAGATGGGTCTCCTGTAAACAATAAATTATTGGATCTTCCTTTTTAATCCATTTCATCAAACAGTGCCATTTGATGAGTGAATTAAGTCCGTTAACATTAAGTGTTGGTACTGATAGGTATGTGGTGATTCCTGTATTCCTGTCATTGAGTTGTCTTAGTTGTTTGAAGGTTTGATTGTGTGTACCTAAGTTGAGGTTACTCTCTACTGTCTTGCTTTTTCTTTTCCTGTGGTTTGGTGCTGCCTGTCTTTTCATGGTTAAGTTGGGTTTCACTTTCTGTGTGCAGAATCCCTTGCAGAATCTTTTGTAGTGGTGGCTTTGTGGTCACATATTGTTTTAGTTTCTCCATCTATTTTGCTCCATCTATTTTGAATGATAGTTTTGCTGGGTAGAGTATCCTGGGGTTGAAGTTATTTTCATTCAGTGCCCAGAAGATCTCACCCCACACTCTTCTTGTTTCTAATGTTTCTGTTGAGAAGTCTGCTGTGATTTTGATGGGTTTACCTTTGTATGTTACTTGTTTTTTCTCTCTTACAGCCTTCAATATTCTTTCCCTAGTTTCTGAACTTGTTGTTTTAATGATGATATGTTGTGGAGTAGTTCTATTTTGATCTGGTCTGTTTGGTGTGCTGGAGGCCTCTTGCATCTGTATGGGAATATCTTTCTCTAGATTTGGGAAATTTTCTGTTATTATTTTGTTGAATAGATTATGCATTCCCTTCGCTTGCACCTCTTCTCCTTCTTCGATGCCCATGATTCTCAAGTTTGGTTTTTTGATGGAGTCAGTGAGTTCTTGCATTTTCTTTTCACAGGTCTTGAGTTGTTTAACTAATAGTTCTTCAGTTTTTCCTTTAATTACCATTTCATCTTTGAGTTCAGAGATTCTATCTTCTGTTTGTTCTATTATGCTGGATTGGCCTTCCATTTTGTTTTATAATTCTGTTTCATTCTTTTTTCTGAAGTTTTCCATATCCTGGGTCATTTCCTCTTTAATATTGTCTATTTTTGTCCTGAATTCATTTATCTCTTTATTAATCATGTGCTTTGTTTCACTTTGGTGTTTATACAGTGCTTCTATGGTTCCCTTTATTTCTTCTTTTGCTTTTTCAAATTCTCTATTTTTGTTGTCTTGGAATTTCTTGAGTGTCTCCTGTACATTTTGGTTGACCTTATTCAGTATCATCTCTATAAAATTCTCATTGAGTACCTGTAGTATGTCTTCTTTTAAATTATTCTTGTGGGCTTCATTGGGTTCTTTGGCATAGTTTATCTTCATTTTGTTGGAGTCTGGGTCTGAGTATCTGTTTCCTTCATTTCCCTCTGGTTCCTGTACTAATTTTTTGCTGTGGGGAAACTGGTTTCCCTGTTTTTTCTGTCTTCCCATCATTGCTCTTGGTGTTGTTATTGTCCCTGTACTGTGTGCAATTAAGTATTTTCTGTCTTATTATAATAGCACTAGTGATATTTAGAATGGAAGGGTGAGAGGAGATGGAGAGCAAAGAAGTTAAAGGAAAAGGGAAAAACAAATAAACAAGTAGAAAAAAACAAAACAAAGAAACAAGCAAAAAATGTTGCAAAGATATAAACAGGGAGAGACAGTGTACTAATCAACCGTAAGAGGCAAAAGCATTAGAGAGACAGAGATAGGATTGAAAATAAAAAATAAAAATAAAAATAAAAAATAAATAAATGAAAAAAAATATACATATGTATAAAAAATCTCCAAGTTCAAATGCAATAAAGTTTCAGTTTTAATAATTTTGGTGTTTGTTCCTCAGCCTCCAATCCTGGAGATGGTGCCTCAGATGTTGTTCTGTAGTTGTCCATCAAAGGGGAAAAAAAAATAAAACAAAACCACACAAAACAATAAAAACCCCACAAAGTGTCCCAAGTTCAAATGCAATACAGTTTCAGTAAGTTTTTCAGCATGCAGGTGTAGTTCGGTTGTTGTCTCATCAAAGGTAGGGAGAGAGAAAAAAGAGTCTGGAGACAGTTCTGAGAATGGTATCTGGAGCTGTGGCTGCCTCCCCGCTGCTGTCAGCCTGCTGTTGCTGGAGGCGTCATTTATGCAGATCTCAGGGGTGAGCTTAGCACTCACCTGGCCCCTCAGGCTTTGTTTGCTCAGAGTTCTCCTGTATATGAGCTGGTGCTACAAGCTTTTCCCTTTCCAAGGACACTGGGTGAGGTGACACTGCACCCACTTTCTCAGGCCTGTGTGTTTATTTACAGTTAACATGGGAAGTGGGTCTTCCCCCCTCTCCTATAGAGTTTTCCTCCCACAGCCACTTTTACAAGCTTTCCTGCTCCTGGTTGCTGGGTGGGTGCCGTCGCCGCTCCTGCTTTCTCCGGCTGGATTGTTTATTTACAGTTCCATGAGGGATTTCCCCCACCCCCCTTTGGTGCTCAGGGTGACCTGCCCTTTTTGCTACATGTCTTTTTTGTTGTTATTGCTTATTATTCAGTTTCTCTTTTTTCCCTGGGTAGGGGTTGGTCTGTCCAGGAGGCTATGCTGATCTGGCCCAGGGTTGTCTGTGGGAGAACCGCATACCACTTAGCTCACCTTGTCCACGTCTTCCCAAGCCATCTGGGCGCTGGAGTCTGGTGGCGGTGCGGGAGCCCTCCTGGTTTCTCCATTTAAAGTGAAGTGGAGATGCTATGTGCAGGCTGGAGGTTTGGAGGGCTCACAGTTTTGCCTCTTCTTGGTGGTTATTCCTGCAAGGTGTATCTCCAGCATCTCTCCAAGATTTTGCTTTAGGAGTCACACTTTCTGCTTCCTCCCTCTAGCTGCCATCTTGGATTCCTCTTGTAGGATCCTTAAGGTGCTCATGGAGTGTTCAAAGCAGTGGTGCTGGCACAAGGACAGTCTAGTGGCTGTTTGTCTGTTTGCCCCTCACTCAAGTTAGCCAAGGCACTAGAGAAGGGTCTGACAGCTGGAGCAGGGGCTATCCAAACCCATAGGATGACTGAAAATGCTTCTTCCTCTTAGGTCTTTTTGTCTCCTGGGCATGGTAGGAATTCTGGAGTGACCTATCCATGGGATTTGAAGGCTCAGACTGGACAGAAGACATAGATTTTGGGTTCTCAAATTTAAGCATATTGCAGAGGAAGGGGAGACATTTACAGAAGGGCTATCTGTAATAGTAAGATAAATGCTAAGAAGAGAAATTTCCAACATTAAACAAAGAAAACACAGAAAGAAGGTCTAGTCAAGTAAAAATGTCAACAGCATCAGACTCTAAGAAATCTGGTGTAGACAAAGACCAACACTGAGCTTGCAATTTTTATCTTATGGGTTTTTTTGTCTTTTTGTTTGAATTTCATTTTTTTTAAGGCAGAAGACGACTTCCTGGTGGCAGCAATGAGTTAGGAGTTACTTCATTCACTCAACATTCAACAAATCTTTATTGAATTGGTTCATATCTGCCATGCAAGTTCTTAGGTACTAGTGATATAAAGAAAAGTACATTCATAATTGATTCTTATTCTCTTGAAGCTCTGAATAGAAAGAAAAATATTATCAGATTAATATATATTCATATACTATATTAGCTAGCAGATAAATGAAAAGAAAGTGATTCTATCACAGGGGATAACAAGGAAACATGGCCTGTATTAGTGTGATTGTGGTGATGGTCTGAGGGCAGAAACCAGGGAGGCTTGTCCAAAGAAATGACTTTGAAAGATTTTTTATTGTTTTGTTGAGACTGTGCAGATAAGTGAGCAAAGCAGCATTCCAAATAAAAGGAATTCATAGCACAAAGACTCTGTGGGGAGGAGAAGTGCTTGGGAAGGGAAGCTTGGCCAGTTGGCTGAGAAATGGAGATATAGAGGAGACTTGCGAGTTGATAATGTCAGCGGGTCAAAGCACACAGTGTCTTCCCAGCCTGCAGGAGGTGCTGGTTCTGTACACTAAGTTCAACAGATGATCACTGAGATTGTTGAAGCTGAGGCTTAGTGATCGTATTTATAGTGTAAAAGCAATCCTTTGATAACTCAGTGGAGACTGGATTGTAGTGTGGTCTGATGCTTAATTTTATGAGTCAGCTTCACTAGGTCAATGTTTACCCAGATATTTGGTTAAATATTATTCTGGATGTGTCTGTGAAGGTTTTTAGATGGGGTTAATATTTGAATCAGTAGATTTATAGAACATATTGGCTCACTAATATGAGAGATTCTCACCCTATCTGCTGAAGTGTTGAACAGAATGAAAAGCTGAGAAAAGAAGAAATCACTCTCTCTGCCTGAGTGTCTTTGGGCTGGGACACCTGTATTCTGCACTCCTCCTGCTGGAACCTATGGCATCTGCTGTCATGATTCTCAGGCGTCTGACTCTGATTGTATCTGTACCCCTCATGGTCCTATGTTCCCAGCAGACTAAGTGAAGATATTAGACATCTTAGTCTTTATGATCATGTCAGCCAATTCTTGATAGTAAATCTCTTAATAAGTCTATTTATCTATCTATCACCTATTATCTTTATTATCTATCTTATCTTCATCTATCTGTCTCTATCATCTCTCAAACTTCATCATCATCTTTATTATCTATCCTGTCTGTCATCTATCTGTCTTTACCATCTATCAATCAATCATCTATCTTCTTTTTCAACTATCTAACTTGTCTGTCATCTTTCTTTATCACATATTTATATATTATTAATATCTACCTATTATCTATCTTCTCATTGGTTTAACTTCTCTGGCATTCCCAGACTACAATAGGTAGAAAGAGTAGCCATTTTTGAAGGTACGTCAGAGGCTGTTTCAATATTGTAGCTGTAATTCATATGAGGAGCCATGGATGAGTTGGGAGTTGTTTAAGATGTCTAACTGACAGGGTTTGATGATGGAGTAGACTTGAGCACGAGAAAGAGGACGGTGTCATGGTTGACATGGTTGACATATGGAACCCTCACTCTGAAAACTGAGTGGAGGGCAGTTAGGTCTGATGTAGAAGAACCCCACTGCAGCATTGTTTGAAGTCTTTGCAATACCATGTGCAGTGTCCAAAAGTCACGACTGGCCTAGTGATACAAAATTATGTGTAGACACCGGTGGCCATCATGGGTTTGATTGAGATTTCCTAGTGAAAGGTACTAGAATTAGAAGAAAAGAAGTCTTGAAAATTTCCCATACTTAATAATTGAGTAGAGAATGAACTGGGAAAAAGAGAACAAAAAAAAGTAAGAAGAGAGAAAAGAGAATGCCAAACTAGCAAAACCAGAGATAGGAGAAAAGTGCTTTGAATGGAGAGTGCATGTGTCGAGAAGTTTGATCAAGACAGGATTTATTTAGATATTATGCCTATCAATATACTCACACATAAATTAGCAAGAAGGTGGAAATCATCTTCTGGATGGATTTTTAGTCAGAAACAATGTTATTCAGGAATTTGTTAGGGTCATATGAGGAGGAAGTTGTAGGGAAGTTATTAAAAATTAAGTTTGATGAAACTTAAGTACATTTGAACATTAATAGAAAACATGGCTCAAGAGGAAGAGCTAAGACACAAGAAGAATACAGCCAGGAATAGTGGTTTGTTAGAATGCTCTTGGAAAGTTACTTAAAGGCAGAAGTAGTTCCTGAGATGATTTTAAAGGTGAAAGGGGCCTGTATTAGTCAATTTTTGCATACTGTACTGAAACACCTGAGGTAAATCAACTTATAAGGTGGGAAGGTTTATTTTGGGTCCAGCTTTCCGTCCATGGCTGGTTGGTCCTGTTACTTCTGGGTCTGTGGAGAGGCAGCACAACATAGTGGAAGTTTATAGTTGATGAACCTGATCACCTCCTGGAAGCCAGGAACCAGTGGAGAGAGGAAGAGGATAGGCTGAGGTCCTACTGTTTCCTCAGTGGTCTAAATTCCTTCCACTAGAACCCATTTTCTGAAGGTTCCCCTTCTCCTAAACATTCTCACGTCCTAAAGGTTCCTCTCTTCCTAAAGACTCCTCCATCTCCCAAATATCCCCACCTCCAATAACATACCTTTAACACACGTTCTCTTGGGAGACTGTTCTTCGAATTATAGCAGCTTCTTCATTTATTGTATGATTTTTTTTGTCAATCCTGAAAATATTTTAATTTGTTGTGATTTCCACGTATAGACCAATATACATTAATTCATCACATTCATAGTATGACTGTTGTTAGACAGGATCTTCCTAATTAAGTAAGCACCAGGTCACAATATACTATCTGTGTCCCTTTTTGAAATTCAAGTTTTGATGAACTCAGTCATGTTTTTTCTGAAAACATACTATAATAGTGAAATTTGTAGTCCAAATGTTTTCCTCTGCTGTGCTATCTAGAATCCATTTTCCTCCTTCTAACGGTCTGTAATTTTTGCCCTTTAAGTAGAACTAAATATAGTGTTTTGCAGGAATCCTCCAGAGAACAGTTTTCCTGGAACTTTTCTTTAACACACAGTGACAATTCTGTAAGCTCAGTCAGAACTTTGGAAGTTAAAGATTGGAGTCCAGGTCAGTAGTTTCAGGAGGAAGGCATCCACACACTGTCATGATCTTCAGCTACCTAAGCAGCAGAAAGGATAGAGACAAAAAAAGCACCAGATGGGCTCACCAGGTGAGGAGGAGGAACCCATAAACCTGGCCCAAGATGTTGGCTGATGTTTTCAAAGTGAAATGACCACAGAGAGATCTGCTGTATCGTTGAGACCTGCTATGTGACATGGAAATTCAAATGCTCTTACTGAAGATTGAGACCAACGAGCTGCTGATTAATGTCAGAAAATTCCTAGGTCCTTTACATGGGAGATATGTGTGTGTTCAGACCCAGCAGATATAGAAGAGAAATACTACTTCAATCTCTGAGTGACTTTTAGATTTGACCAGGCAGACTTAGGAAATCAAAAGTGTATTGAAAAATTTATGTGCCAAATGGACAGGACTGTATTATCTATATATCAATCAATGTATCAATCTGTGTTTCAATCATGTGCCTATGCATTGATCCATCTACATTATCCATGTATCCATCTATCTCCTATCATAGTCAAGATGTTAATGAGTGTCACAGAGTCAGCAACTGAGTGAAATATTCCTCCCCATTCTCCACCCCTCAAAGCTGTGCTTATCCCTGTGTTGTTCAAGGTCTTTCATGTGTCTTCCTACTTCTGGTGTCCCCAGTGTCTGTCACTGTCCCCACTGTCCCCAGTGTTCACTACACTAATAGACAATCATTAAACTCTTTTATAGCCAGTGCGTGATGCTACCATATTTTCGTATGCAATTTTGCTTCTATTATATTTTAATTAATCATTGATTATGTTATTTAATGTTATCATCCAAAATATTGACTTTGTCTTTTTTCCTGCATTAAATGAAATGGCTTTCCATTTTCCCCACAAGATGTGCATGTGTGCCGGAATCTCAGCGCATTAAGGAAGCACGAACACACATGAGCTAAACGTTAACGTATCATAGTTTCTTTAGTTATTTAACTATTTACTGAGGCAATGTCAGATGTAGAGTAAAGAATGCTTTGAAGAAAAGAAAACATACATTTATGGTTTCATGTAACTTCTAAGAGTAAATCAGGCCAACTTCAGATACACTGGATGCCAAGCATCAAATTGTGTCATTTACATTCCCGCCTGACCCCTCTCTCTTCTCTCTCTCCCTTCTCTCCTCTATCCCATTCCTTGTTCTGTTGCTGTCTGAAGATTGTTTCCTTCAGGCATATAATACTATGAAGCATTTATTAACATTTTAAAATAATATTTAAAATTTTCTACCCACCTTAACACTATACTGTAAGCATAATTTAATGAAAGTTACATTATGATGATTTCTTTTTGCTAATCTTTTTAATTTTATTTTTCATCACTATTTTACTGTTGTACTGGGAGAGCATTGTGACATTTTCAAAAGTTCTCATAGTATATCATAGTTGAATTCTACCACCACCATCCTCCTTTATCCCCCTACCCCATTCCTGGAACAGTTTCAACAGGCCTCATTTTTCCATTTTCATACATGAGTACCCAATAGTTCCACCACATTCACCTTCCCACACCTTTTCCGTGTATCTTCTCCCTTCTCACTGGTACCAACCCCAAACAGGATCTTCCTGTTCTCTGTTTTTGACAAAAAAGGTATTTTTGTTTGTTTAAGATGGCTCTACAAGGAGATTCATTGTGGCATCTCCATGTGCATATGTTTTATAACCTGGCATATTAACTCACACCATGTTTTAAGTTATTTCATAAATTTATTTTTTTAGAAAGCTCTTCCTTAATTATTTGGGGGGCATTCCTTTTTGAATTAAAATGAGAACTTCTTTTTGACAGGCATTTTTGCCAATAAGAACTTTAAGAGGAATATTGAAGCTAAGGAGCTATAATATGCTGTTCTTTACATATGAAAATGACAGTTCTGACCTCCATTACTTGGGGCACTTATGGTCATGATAGATTTCCTGGATACCTCCGCTTTTCCTTCCAGGCACCCCAGGCTTGCTAGGACGAAAGTCCTAATCAGTGGCCTCAGATCAGAGCCTCACTAATGAGGGTGACCCTGACCTCAAGAGAATAGTGCTCTGACCCTCTGACCCACGCGGAAATAGAAAAGCTTGAGCAGTACATTTTTGAGTAACTTTGGGATTAGTTCTCTGAATATAAAGATAAATGAGAAAATAAATTCAACTCACAAGTAGAGATTTAGATAATTATGTGATATTTGAAACATAAAACTTAAACTGAAAACTATTACACTAGTAAATTGAATTACATTATCATTCCTTTTAACTAACATCAGAATTACCTTTCCTTTAATGTTTCCTTGGTTAATAAGAAACAAATTTTATTGTAATAATTAAAGCTACTAAAATGCTTTAAACCTCTTTCTTTTTTAAAAGACGCATTTATAAGTCTTTTTGAAACATACACTGAGATAGTATGGTTTTTAGAAATTTTGAAATACCATTTTCAAGTGATCTATATTTAGATTATAATTGAGTGGTGCCAAAGGATTCTTTTCTAGCAGATGTTATGAAGAAGACTCTTTTTAATCTGTTTTTCTGGACATCTAATATGCAGTTTATCTCTGTTAATACTAATAATTCTGAATTATTGTCAAATCTGGACTAGTTCAGTGCTTATATGATAAGTAATCGATATTTTAAATATATGATGATGTGTAGAAGCTCTACGAACAGTAAAAATTTTAAATATTCTATCCCTGGATGTAGGATATATGAAAACTGAGTGAAATTAGTGCTTATTTCTCCTCTTCTCTCTTAGGTAAGAAGGATTAACATTCATGATGTGTCATTAACCTTCAGATGTAATGTATTTGGCCAAAGAAAGGCAGCCATGTTCATCTTTGTATTTTCATTAAAAAATAAAACAAAAACACCACTGAATCCTGACTGTACCAGTCCACTATTTGTACAATTTTTTTTTTAAATTTTCAAACATGGCTGCTTCCACTCTGGGTTTGCCTAACAGTGTATGAGTGTAAAGGACTTTTGACCATAAGCATTAATTTTCAGATAAGACATAAACCAAGTCCTAGTGCTTTCTGGAAGACTAGAGGCTCCAGCTCCAGTGTTTTAGACAAGTTTCAATCTGGGTAATTGCATTCTGCTTCCTTTAAAGCACCCTGGTTGGTTCAGTTCGACAAAGACCTCTTTACTTCCTGCCTGAACAGTTACGGAATGTGCAGTGCTCTGGGAAATGGTTGCTGAATTGTTCTTTAGATGAGTGAATGTCAACACTGCAACACATGTGTGTACACACACACAAATGTGTGAACAGTGAACTGAAAGCTCCGTGTGAACGGCGTGCCTCTGCACACCTCTACATGCTCTTAAAGGAAAATTCCACTGTATCGCCGAAACCATGGAAATAGGGTCTCTTTTAGCTATTATACAAAAATATTCCAGTCACTGAATAAGGTAATGATTTTATAATTTTAAAGACTAAATTCTACTATAACTAATGCCATAATACATAAAATGAAGGAATAATTTATTAGAGATGAAGGAATGACTTGTTGGGTGTCCATCTTGCAGCTCTTGGGATGGCCCCATTGATAAATGCATTACTCTGACTTACATTTAAAAAGCTTCAAAACACGTGCAGCCATTTTTAAGGAGATTTCCAATAACCTCTAACTACTCCAGGTTACTATTCACAATAAGAGGAGGCGAATTTTAGAAGTCTCCCTAAAGAGAGTAATAGCAGGATTTGGTTCCTAGTGGATTAAAGCGCACATTATGAAACTACTGTGCATTTGGCACAATTATGCACCACTGGCAGCCTTTTCTCAAAGGAAGCCTCAAGTTAAATGAACACTTAGAGTCATTTTGGAACTCATGTGTCTTGCAGCTAACGCTGTGCTAAGTTAAGCAGTGAGCACCAAGCCCATATGGTGGAGAGAGGATATTGGAGCTGCAATATTATCACTCCTCTCCCCTTAAAAGCTTTGATTTCATTAAAGGTGACGTGTCAAAGTGCTTTGGAAAATGAGGTACTCTGCAAAGTGTGTGAATAGGACAGAGGGTCATTCAGAGCACGAATTGTGGTCGTGTCATTGTTGTTTTTGAGATTTCTCAGCTTCCTGCAGGTCAGCTGGTTTTCTCCTTTGGTGTCTTATGAAGCCAGTCTCAGAGACTGGGCACTGAAGGAGCCAGGGATGCACCTTTGCAATAAGATACACTGGCCATTACTGACCAGTGTGTGGTCTGAGTGGCAGATCATCAGAAAATTAGGACCCTTCAAAAACAAAGTGCAAGCTTCTATTGTCTTCCAGAGCTAAACACGTGGGGAACTGAATTTCAAAGGGTGAGTCTGGGTTTATTTGTTCTATCTCTACTCTCATCACATAAAGGTGCTGGAGGGTGAGGAAAAGTAATAGAAGGGGCTGAACAAAGAACAGATAGTTAAGCAATGAAGGACAAAAATATAAAACATGTTATGTTAAGAAGAAGGCAATAGTGGGAGGGGAGGATAAATGAAGAGGGTAAAGAAAGGAGGGTGAATATGGTTGATGTACTTTCTATACGCGTATGGAATATGAAACAGTGAAACCTAAGTCATTTTAAGAAGAAGAAGGTGAATAATGATGAACCAAACCACAGTATATTATACACATATATGGAAATGTCACAATGAAACCCCGGATACAACTATTATGTACTAATAAACACATTAAAAAAAAAAAAACCTCTCCTAGAAATATTTTCCAAAAGTTGTCACCACACCACTACACATTACGAAGCCAGTCACCTCAAAATAAAACATATTTGGAGCATGGTGCAAAAGGTGAACCCTGTAAATAAGATGCAAAGAAAACCAATTAAGCAAAGTTTAGACCTCACTACTTGTCCAAAAGACCAGAGTTTCTGCTCAGAGATGGTTCATTTAACTTATTTTTTCAAAATGATTTTTTTTTTTTACCTAACTCACAGTGCTGTGAACTTATATATCCTACTTCTACATCAAATTTAGACAAAACAAATTGCAACAGGGGCCCTTGGCATCAAAGCTATTAGTGTGAATGGGAAGTGGTAGCTTTTAAAATTTCAAACACAGCAGCAACCTTTCCTGGTTCTTCCAGGAGGAGATAAAGCAAACTAATTTTGACTACTTCAGTTCTTTTTTTCTTATGGTTATTTGCTAATTTTTAAAATGCAGAGCTGGAATTGTCATGCAGGTTTACATGCTGTAATTTTTCAAATCCATACTCAGATTATCGGTCTGTTTCTGAGCTTACTTAACCCCTCAGTTAAGAGTAGGACTCACTGTTTCATAGGCAAAGACAAAAGGCAAAGCCAAAAGCCAGCTGTGATGCTTCACACTGTAATCCCAGCTACTCAGGAAGTGGAGGAAGGTTTCTGGTCTTCAGCAACAGTACAAGATCCACCCGAGAAATAAACTAAAGCAAAAAAGGGCCGGTGGTGTTGCTCAAGTGGTAGAGCACCTGCCTAGCAAGTACAAGAACCTGAATTCAAGACCCCATTGCCACCAAAAAAAAGAAAAAATTATGCAAAGTCGAAGTCTGTATTTTGACAGATCCCATACTTACTACTATTTTATAAAAGACAGAGCAATGCTACATTTAAAAAGTAAGGAGACTGTATTTTAGAAATGCTCTTCTTGATTTAATTAAAGTAATTTTAAACTGTTGATAATTTTATACTGAACGGGCTTTCTCCAAACATCACATTTGTCGAGAGTTCTAAGTAGCTGACATGATGCTCCACAAAGCACTTTGCCTTCATTGTTTTGTAATCCTGTAGCAGATCCCTGAAGAGAATAAAGGACATTAAAAGCTATACCCATTTGCTTTGCTTTTACTGTCTGTTAACTTGTAAAATACACACTGCAAAATACAACCAGATTTTGATTTATAATCTGCTTATAATTTGTGCTGTAACTAATTTACGCTACATTTATTTATCACTCTGATTTCAAATCTTTGTGCTTGAATTATCAGTATTATTTTGTGCATGATGAATCCGTCACATACTCTAATTACAAATTATAAAATACAAATTTATATTGTATCTAATTACAAGATTAATCCACAAATGCATGTTTTCTCTATGTTCTAAATACTGAGAAGTTGATAAAATAATAAATAACAGTCAATTTTAATCTCTTCTACAAAGATCAATTCCCATCGATCTTTGGAGTATATACACCTATATCTGGATCTATCTCTATTTCTGTATCTATAGATATATTTCTGTATGTGTTATATTTATTTGAAATGCATACATGTACATTTTTATAGTTTTGGGCTTACTTGGTACAATTTTGAAACTGCATATGAATATAATGTTATTTATATTAATTACCTCATAAAAATCGTTTGATTTTTTGGTTTTCTAAAATTTTCTTTTATTATTGTGCTGGGGGTACATTTGACATTTACAAAAGTTCTTACAATGTATCAAATATATCATACTTGAATTCACCCCCTCCATCATTCTTCTTTATCCTCCTCTGCACATTTCTGGAACAGTTTCAACAGGTCTCATTTTCCCATTTACATACATTTGTACATAGTATTTGCACCATCTTCACCTCCTTCACCCTTTCCCCATTTCTCCCCACACAATGGTACCAACACCTCCACCCCCAGGCAGAACCTGCTCTGCCTTCCTGTTCTCTGATTTTGTAAAAGGAAAACAATGATATGTTTGTTTTTTGAAGGTAACTACACAGCTAGCTAGTGACATTTTCATGTATATATGTATTATAACCTGAATTGGTTCATCTTAGTTATTCTTTTTAGTACCTTTCTTATGGTGATTTCAACAGGTTTAAAAATTCTGTATTCATTCTTGTATAGAAAGTGAATCAACCATATCCACCATCTTCACTTCCTTCTTTCACCCTCCTTCCCCCACTGATGTATGTGACCTTCCCTTAGCGTGGCCTGTTTTTCATGTTGCTTTATTTGTTTTGGTTTAACTCAGGGCCTCCCACTTACTGGGCAAGTTCCCTACCACTTGAGCTCTACGTCAGCCCCACTTAAGGTTTCAGTGCCTACTAAATTGCCCTCTGCAGACCTAGGTCAATCAATAGTTCCATTCTCCAGTGTCTGAGAATGTACGCTTTTTCACAAACGGGTGCACTGAACAATATTGTATTTGAGCTATTCTCTAAACTAACTGATAGGCGAAAAAGAACATGGTTTTTCTTTTACTCATTTATGGCTAATTGAAGACTGTATCTATTTTCATAGGCTATATATTCTTGTTAAAATACCTATTTTTTCTTTAAACTTATGTTCTTAATTTTATTACTTTTAAACTAATTTACTTAATTTATCTAAGGTAGAAGAAAAATAAAGATGAACCGATTCAGGTTATAAGACATATATACATGGAAATGTCACAAGGAGACTCCCTGTTTAGCTCTTAAACAATCAAAAATGTTATTTATTTTCTTTTACAAAATTGGAAAACAGGAGGGAGGAACAGGTCCTGTCTGGGGCGTTGGTACCAGTGAGAGAGGAAGGAGTTGGGGAAAGGTATAGGATGGTGAATATAATGCATATGTGTATAAACAGAAAAATAAGACATTTTGAAATTATTCCAGGAATGAGGGAGGGATGAGAAATAAAGGAGAGGGGTGGAGTGAGTGAAATCAAGTATGATATATTTAATATATCATAAATACTACAAAAAGGTAAGAACACATTTACTGTTTTTTCATAAACTGAGCCTGGAATAGATCTGGCGTCATAAGGTATTTTAATCTGAAACTGGTCCCATGGAAGATTCCATTTTCCAAATACAGTCCCCGAAATGTTCCCAGTTCCATGTGTCCTTCCAGCACCTTCAACTCCCCAGAAAGAGCTGTCCTCTATTTCTTTCCTCTTGCAACAGAGCAGTTCTAGTCACTGCCTCAGTGAGCCGAAGACAGCAGAAGTAAGGGTCAGTGACTCACAAGGCTGAGTTAGAAAGGGTGATTTGATTTTGCCTGGCTTTTCTCAGGACTCAACAAGTCTGAAGTCAAGGTGCCCTGAAATCATCATCCATGGAGATCACATAAAATTAGATAGGGGGGAATTCAAGGAACCATTTCAGACCCCAGGAGACAGACATGCAAGTGGCCGGCCTCTAAATGAAGCTACCCCAGCTCCTAGTTGGAGGAGGGGTGTGTGCTTTCTCCACAAATAAGATTCCAGATCACAGGTTGGGAGTAAAATGAGTGGTGTAGTTGAAATTGTTAGGTTTGGTTGAGCTAGTCAGCTTTTTGCTGCTGTGACAGAATACCTGAGATAACTTGAAAAAAGGATTATTTTGGTTCACAGTTTCATAGGTTTCTGTTCATGTTCACTTGGCTCCATTGCTTCTGAGCCAGTGGTGAGATGAAGCATCATGGCGGAGAGCAGAGTTGCTTACTTCATGGCAGATGTAAAGGGGAAGGGGGGTATTGAGGGAGAAGGAAAAGAGAAGGGAAGAGAACAGAAAAGAAGGGTTGGGGAAAAGAGGAGAGGAGAGAGGGGAAGGGAGGAGGGAGAGGCCAGGAGCAAAATACACCCTTCCAGGACCCACCCTCAGTAACCTATTTCTGCACACAGGCCCTACCTCCTAAAGTTACTACCACCTCTCCAAAGCACCATAAGTAGGAATCAAGCCTTTACCACATGTTTTTTGGGAACATTTCACTTCTTAGCCATGCAGAAATAGAGGAAAACAATAGAGGTCAGAAATGGGGAGTTGCTGTAACAAAGACAAAACCTAAAACCTGCAAGAATGGTTTTGGAATGAGGCAGTAGGTCGAAGCCAAAAGGGGCTTAAGGCAAATATTATTGAAAGCACCAAGCATTTGACAATAGCTTAAATTAGCACTACTATAAGAGTACAAGTCAACCGCAGTACAAGGGTTCAGTTGCAAAACTGATACAATATGATGTTGCCATTACAAACTAGCAGTGTGATAGGAGATACTATTAAGCAATGGATTTCTGAGAGATGGCAAGATAAAGGGCAGCTGGAGGAGTAGGGAATCCTGTCACAATGTGTGTGAAAGAAGACACATAACAAAGCAATGGAGACATGTATTTTTAGAACATTTTTATTTCCTTCTCTGACTTTTCTACATTCTATAAAGTTTTACAAAGAACTCATATTACTTTGTAAATTAGGGAAAACATTTAATTATCTGAATTAATCCACATGTTGGAATAAAACACAGAGGACAAAATTTTTACATTTTCTATTATAAACACTTTGATTTACAGATTAAAATGTTACTTAAGTGCTTCGAAACTTACTCAGCTGTGATAATTGAAAGTCTTGTTGTGTGACCCAAGTGCCTCTCGGAAAATTACTATTTGAAGGACCTGACTCTTGAATAAGAAATAAAAACGATAATCTGCTGATAAATTTCCACTGGCAATAAGAGATATGTTCTTAGTATCAAAGTATACCTGAAAACTGCTGAAATAAAAGGCTACCTGAGTAGGTGAAGTTAGGGTTTGAGAGCATTAATTTTGTTCCAGTTGCCAAAACAACCATTTCTATTCACTATAGGCTCAGGTAGTGGTCCAGGTGTAATTTGCCTTTTAAGAAGTCTGGATCCCACTCCACCCCACGTACCTCCTGACCACCAAGGACAGAATAACAGATAAAGTAAAAGCAACAAAAATGGCAAGTAACCATAACAAATTATAACCTGATAGAATATTGACATATACCATCAAGTCAATATTAGGTAGCACTGTATTAAATTTTGTGTATAAAATAGCTTAAAATAGTTCACATATATTTATATATGGAATATCAATTTCCCCAAAATGTTTAAGTGAAATTATTATTTAAACTATATACTTTAAATTTCCAAAATGTTTCTAAAGTGTGCTATAATTAAAAATGTTACAAATACCTTTACATCTCAACCACCAAATAAAAATTTGAATTTAAAGCTTTTTATAAATTTGAAGCCAAACACATCAAGCCAAATACATGTGGTTGGAATTACCTTAAAGTGTAGTTTCCAATTGCAAATATTGTTAGTTATGGTTCCAAAAATATATCTGTGGACATAGTATATAATTTTTACTGTCTTACTTAAGAGATTTTTTTGTGAAGTAACCAAAATATTATAGAGTGTACAGAAAAATATATTTGTGAGTAAATACTGAAACTTTGATATGATTTAGATCTAATCAAGCATTATTTGGGAGTTTATTTATTAGAGTTAATAGTGACTCAGGTAAGACCTCATAATAGTTGGTATATTCACTATTAAGCCTGGAAGTCAGGTTATCAGACATACCAAAATTTATCAAAAAGGGGAGTTGGAAACTTGTATTATTTATACAGGTAATACTGGAGAATGTGATATAGATCTATCAGCAAATGGAGTATCCAATGTCATATATACCCCAGAAATAAATATGCTTACCTATCCAAAGACAGAGTTAATCCACTGGATGTTCCTGTCCTTTCTAAACTACCTTAATTGGAAGAGCAGAGGTAAGTTTAAACTGACTGTGGGCAACTTGTTCAATGGTCCAAACATATCAATTAAGTCTTTCCTTCTATAAGAAGGGCAAGTGGATGGTGGGCATAGGAAGGAGGACTCACCTCCACATGGATGAAGACCTCAAGATAGGAAAGGAAATGGTTCCCTCCTTAGCATTCCATTAAACTGATTTAATAAATTTGAGCTTAAGCCCAACACGTCCACTTTCAGGTTGAATAATACTGGGAAATTCTTTGTCCTTTCTGCCCATCATTTTTCATATTTGCATTACAGAAATAAGAAGATTTCCAGTAGTCTTTAAAACAACTAACCAAGGTTACATTAAAATATTTAACATTGTTTAGCACTGAAATATTTAAAAACTTATATCTGTTTTATTATAATTATCACTAATGAGTTAATAAAAAGCATGAGATTGGCAAATTAATATGACTTCAGATATTTTACTTATATTTGTCCAAACATTATATTAGCTTATGGTTCAAATAAGTAACAGAATAGTAATAAGTGATCTATATCTATTCATTATGGCCAATCAAGTGCACATCATTAAAATTAATTTGCGTGAGGAGAGTAAGAGGTTTTCTGCTGAGGTAGAAAAATATATGTGAAGTCATAATAAAAGAGAGTCCCATGATCATGAGAGATCACATTTTTAGTATCCAAGGTCCACTTTCTCTTTGTTGATATCAGTACAATACAAATCTGAACATTTACTATTAAGAGGGAAGGAACTCATTTAGGAAAATCTAAAATTATTAGGAAAGCAATTTGTTTCACTTTAAAAAGTGAAAAAATACAAGTATGTTTTAACCTGGTAGAAAGGATAAAAGAGACTTAGCAGGCTATTCATGCAAGAATTCTGGAGAATTCCAGAGCCCACATCAAGTGTGCTGGTGTTTACTGACCTCCTAGAACCCATGCCTTCTGCTTTCTAAGAGAAATCCTTTTTCACTCTCTCCACATCGTGTACCATGAGTTCATCAGCATTGATTTAATGCAGAATCATCTAAAGGATGTGATAAGTTGGTGTTTATATCTGTCAAGGGACCAAGGAGATGAAAACTAGACATCACCCAAAGATATAATTTTAGGATAGTGGATATCCCAGCATTTTTCTTAATTATTTCTGACATTTTATCTATTTCACCATGAGCTTCCTTGGAGGATAAAGATATGGAAAAAAATGTTCTTCATGACCCAGAAGAAGAAATACATCTTCTGTTAATAAATCCCACCTGAAATCATAGAGGGGGAAGAAACAAGGAATAACAGTCAACATTTATCATGTCTGCTGTTTTATTTGCTAAACTCTTCTTGGAACCTGAAAGACAGTTTCTTTTCAGCATGAAGGAGAACTGAGGTGAGTCTGAGAAAAATAAAAGACATTTAGATAACTGTCTGAGCATCTCTACAAGGGAAGACTGAAATGTGAAAGCTCCTCCCAAGTTCTCTGAATACAGGATAGTGTCTTGTTAACTGCTGAATCCTTAGCACTTAGAATGGTTTCCAACAAGAAGTAATTATTTACTAAGTGGCCCTTCAAATACCTTGAATTTCATGCACCATTTTACTTAAGATTTCACCAAATCCTTCCAGAAATGAATGTGTGAAATGAAGAACAAATGCAAACTAGAAATTACATACCATACCTATTTGTATGGAAGTTACTTTTTGTGGGATGCAACAGAGGACAGATTTTTTAAAAGTTAAGTTAAGGAAACATTAAAAGACAAAAGCAAAATGTGTGCATTGTGGATGATCTGCATTTGTTTTCTTCCACTTGAGAGGGCATGAAAGACAGTGTAACCTCTTTGAAGATGTCCCCAGTAAACCCCAGCCTTAATATCCTTGTGTAGTTGCCTCTCGTATTATATCTAGGCAGGTCTAATATAACCAGTCGAATGCAGTAGAAGTGGCTCTGAGGAACTTTTAAGGGCAGCTTCTAAGAAGCTTAGCATTCTCCACCTTGCTCTCTTAGAAAAAGCCCACTTGGGGAAGCCAACCACTGTCCAAGAAGACTGATTGCCTTGGAGCTGCCATGTTAGCCATCTGGAAAAATGTCCTCGATTACTAGATTCCATCCCGTCTGCTAGCATTCCAGCGTTCTCAGCTGAGGCACCAGGCATCTGTGAGCAGAAGTCATGAGGCTCAGACATGATGTCTGTTCTGACTTCACATGACTCCATTTTCAGCAGCCATCTGACTCCATTTTCAGCAGCCATCTGACTCCATTTTCAGCAGCCATCTGACTGTGGACACATGAGAGAGACAGCCTTGTGCCTGAGCTTATCCAATTCGCAGAACTAACTCAGGGGTGATTGTTAAGTAGCAATGGAAATCAGGGTAATTTCTTACGAAGTCATCATCTACCAGAGTTCAACCATATTCACAGATTGCCATTCTCTTTCTTTATAGAACCGCAAGTCATTGTAAAACAATCTTTTGAGTTTAACACGTTGAATTTAACCAAATATCTGGAGTCATTCTTCTTTTTTTTCTGGAGGCAAAGATGCCAAGCTTTTCTCTGGCTTTTAATTTGTGTGTCCATATAAGGAGTTCATGGGGTTTTTTTGTTTTGTTTTGTTTTTTAGCAAAAGCAGTATCTAAGTACCTGTTCTAATTACTTAACATATGCCTAGTGCTACAATTGGAGCATTACATCCTGATCTCATTTAGTCTTCACAATAATCGTGTTAGGTCAATATTCTCATCCTCAAATTAAATATGAGAAGATTGAGGCTCATAATTTAATTTCTCAAAGCCACGTAGCTAGTAAATAGAACCAGACTTAGGCTTAAAGTAGACCAAGCCTTCAATCCAGATTTGGTTCCAAATTCTTTGTTCTCTCACCTTAACAGTTTTAGAATAGGTAAATTTGTTCCATTTCCAAAATCCAACTATTATTCATCCTTTTGGTTCGAATACCAGGTCTTTTTACAGAAAGTCTCAAAATGTGCTCCACAATTTGCGTCTTCAGTCATTGGAGTGGGTGGTGGTGGTAATAGTGGTGGTGGCAAACTTTAGATAGTCATTTTTAAGCTTCAAATCCATTATAAAGCCTGTGCTGGGACTTAAAATGGGGATGGTGAGTGTTAGAGAGATACTTTAAAGGAATTTCAACAGTCTCAATCAGAATCTGTTCATACCATGTTCAGCAGGCCTGACGGTGCACAGAGGTGGGATAGTTTGGCAATCCTTCCCAGGCATAGGTAATGATAACTTTAGGTGTGACTCTGAAAGTTCCTGTAATTCTATTTAAGATGTAAACTTGCATTGGTTAAATAAATACCTGAATTTCACTTATTTTTATTTCTATATGCCATGTTAAGGATTCAATTTGCTTTATGGTTTTCAAATTATATGATCTCCTTGTATAGGTTTATGATAAGGATAGGTGTCTGCTATTTAGTATGGCTTTTTTTCCTGTTCTTGTTTGGGAACAGAGATACATTAAGGTGTAACATTCACCCTGTTCTATCTGATAGGTCACATGAAGCAAAGATACTCTGATGATATGACATGTATGAACACGGGTTTTACTAATTTCCTCTTTTTGTAGAGGATGTCTGAACATGATTGTAAGTAGCATCAGTAACATATTTGAAATCAAACAATAAAGACAGTAACTTATTGTAGAAAATACTTTTCAGACTGCTTGATTTTAAGAACTGACACATTCAAACTTTTTTTTTTAATCTGGTCTAATTGAGTGTGTATTACCCACTAGGGACAAGGTAGAATGCAGGAGATATAACTGAAAGAAGACAGAGGAAGACTTTGTACTCAAGAAAAATAAGAAACAAGAGCAAGAAAACAGACAAATAACACAGAAAGCCAACATAAATTTCTAGAAGTCAATTCTGTGACAGGTTAGAAATTGTAGATACTCCTCACACACTTGTTGATAATATAATTCTGGAAGAATATTCCACATCTGTGAAATGAGGACAGCAACTTATTCTTAAACAGCTATTGTGTGAATGTACATTTGATACAAAGTACACATATGTATAAACACAGTGTAATATTTATATATGCAAGTGTTCATACACGTATATTAGATTAGCAAATAATATCACACTCTTCCTGAAGCTTAGCCTTTACTTTGGATCCAGATTTTAGCTTAATTTTACCCATCCAAATAGATACTAAAAGGTAACAGCTTTGTTATTAGTTTCTAATAGACAAATTGACCTTGTCTGACTTGACTGACAAATCCTACAGATCATTTTGTGAAATGCCTAACCTTGTTCCAGATTTTAGTTTCCTTCTTGTTCTTTACATGTTTTCTCTAAACAGTTAAAAATTTCTCTGCATGCTCCTCTATGGTCTCACTCCCCTTTGGTAATTTATCTCATCATTTTAATTTTAACTTAAGCATTCCTCTTTCTTTTTTGGCAATATTGGGATTTGATTTTAGGGCCTCATGCTTACAAGGCAAGTGCTCTCCACTTGAGCTACACCCCATCCCTTTTTTGTTTTGTTTTTCAGGTAGAGTTTGTATTTTTCTCAGGGCTGAACTCAACCTATGGCCTCCCACACTTCTGGGATCACAGGTTTGTGCCACTGCTCAGCTCATTAATTGAAACGGTGTCTTGCTAACTTTTTTCCGGGCTGGTTTCCAACTGTCATGCTCTTGATCTCTGCCTCTTGAGTAGCTGGAATTATAGATGTGTCATGACACCTGGCTCTAAATTAAATTTTCATCATGACATTTTTCTTTAGTAAAAGCATCACTAAATTCCCAATGTCATAGACTTAAGGCTTCAAAATCTTTAGCAAATCAGTTGTTGACTCCGCTAGGCACAGTCACCCTTTGTCTTTTTAATTTATGTAATTCTGTGTGTGCCTAGTTCTACCTTCTAAATTCTGGATTCATAACCACTCACTGGTACCCATCCCTATCCTGCTGGGACATTTCCAATTACCTCTACCTGTACTTCCCTTTCTCCTTCACTTTCACCCATCAGCTTCTAACACATTAGGTTATTAATTTACCATATACATTGTTTATTGCATGTCTTTCCATGCTGGAATGACAGAGTTCGAAGAAGGAGACTTCTGAAATATCTCAAACATCTCTGTCATCATTACTTGGCAAAGTAGACCAATAAACATTTATTCAGTGAGTATAAAACATTGTACTATGTCATGCTACTTTCTGCAAGATTAAAAAATATACATATTTGGTTATAGTCTTTTTTTTTTCTCCCTCACATCTATAAAAGTGATCTGTACCTATCATGTATCCAAAATATTTGTTTTCACTTAAAAGTATGCACCGAGGAATCTGGTTCACAGATCAGCAAAGAATCAATAGTTTTAATCTTGAGTCTAAAGATGTAACTCTCTCTAGCCTTAATTCTTGAGTAAGAAGTGTTATTTTAAATAACAGATCAGGGACACCTTCTTACTTGAGAAGGATTTTTCCTGGTAATGTATCCTATAGCTTCTTCATTTCTCACACAACTCCTAGGATTTACTTGTGAGGTTTTGCTTCAGCTATGACTTCCTGGCTCCTTGGTCTCAGTTCTTGTAATTTCACTTTTAAAACCTTTCTCCTCATACATGTCTATACTTAATCCTGTAATTGTGCTGTGTTTGCTCTAGTTTTTCTTGTGTTGTATTATGCTATTCTTTGACCATGGAGCCATTTGAAAATGGACAGTGAGGTAACAAAAAATTTAGTAGCTTCAGTAATTTGCCAAATACAGAGATATTGCTGTAAGAAAGAATTGATTAAATCTGATGACTCAAGGAGCAAAGCCTGCCTACTTAGCTTCTTTCTAACTCTTATAAGGTTACTTTTGCAATGGCAAAATCCTGGGGAATAGGAAATGATCAGAAAAGGAAGGAATAGAGCTACTATATGTGAAAGGGGATATTTGTACAATATTTTTCCAACCTCTACCTAGGGTGAGAGAAATGGAGTTCATTTGCAAGTGTTTAAAATCTTAAACACAACACAAAAAGAGAAAGATTCATCTCATCTTCTCTATTTATTCCATCTCTGGTTTCCATGAGTATAGACTCATTACTATTTAATTCTTGTAGTTATAATCCAATACTAGGTTATTTATTTGCTTGTTCATTTGTTCTAGTTTGGGCCACTAGAAAATCTTTCAGGTCCACTCCTGTGTCTCTTTAATATTTTTCCTCTTATTTACAAATTGTGTATATTTATCATATAGAACATATTCTTTAGACATATGTGCATATCATGGAATGGATAAATCAAGTTAATATATTCTGACCTCAAATACTCATTTTCTTTGTTAAAGTGAGAACACTTAAAATCTACTATCTTAACAGTTTTCAAAATACAAATATATCATTATAAACTATGGCTGGGTATTGTACTATAGATCTCTTGAATTTATTCTTCCTAACTGAGATTTTGTATCCTTTGACCATCATTTCCCCACCACTCCCAGCAAGCCTGGTAAACATCTGTGAGTTCAGCTCATTTACACTGAAGCACTTCCTTACTTTCTGGCAAAGAAAAATGCCCCAAGATCACATATTCCCTGACTCACCCATGCAATCAGTTATTTCTCTAAGGAGCCATAGTCCGTATTTCTGGAGAAAGGAATAAGAAACTAAATACCAGGTGCTGAGTATATCCCTTCTACTATTTTATTTTTAATCTTGTGTGATAATCTTTGCTTTAGTACTGGAGAATTTTATTTTATTTTCAGTGTACTTGGTATTATATTGGGATTTACATCTATTATCTGAAAGATAATATTTGCTCAACTTGGATTCTTTCATTTCTTTTTTTAAATTTTTTTTATTATTCATATGTGCATACAATGCTTGGGTCATTTCTCCCCCCTTCCTCCACCCCTTCCCTTACCCCCCTGCCGCCTCCCTCTCCCCCCCACCCCCTTAATACTTGGCAGAAACTATTTTGCCCTTATCTCTAATTTTGTTGAAGAGAGAGTATAAGCAATAATAGGAAGGAACAAGGGTTTTTGCTGGTTGAGATAAGGATAGCTATACAGGGAGTTGACTCCCATTAATTTCCTGTGCATGTGTATTACCTTATATTTCATTTGATTGTGCATTTATTTGTGCTTCTTTATTAGTTTATAAGAAGTACACTATTTATGGAATGCTAGTGTTTACCTTAAGATTAAAACATTCATTGTTCATTTATCAAAGTCTCACAAAACTTCACCTATTTACACTCTTTCTAGACAATGCAAAAAAAAAACCTATAACACTTTAACTTCCTTTGCTTTCCCCCAATTTATACATTACTCTTGTCATTTATTTTAATAGTCACATAAGTTCTAAATACTATAAATACTATTTCTATCACTTATACAGTCTATTTTTATTTAAGTCTCTCTCTCTCTCTCTCCGTCTCATATTGAGGATTTAAGGATTGAACTGAGACCTTTGCACATGCAAAACTTTTTGTTCTTTATTCCTTTCTGCATATCTGGCTTGCATCTGAAATGATTTCCTTTTCTGAAGCTCTTCTGATGATTTTTTTCATATTTTATTTTTAGCCAAGTACCTTCACTTTTTATATATTTTTGAAGGACATTTTCCATGGAAATAGAATTCCAGGTAGGTAGATATTTTTATTTAGAATTTTAAAAGTGCTTCATTATCTTCAGGCTTCTATTACTTTTTTGGGAAATCAGTTGTGGGTTTAACCATTGCTCCTTTGTATGTATGATGTCCCTTCTTCTAGAAACTTTGACTGTTTTCATTCTGTCATTGGCTTTTATAACATTTAATGTGAACTTATAGGGATGTATGTGTGTGCACATGTGCACATGATCCCTTGTAATTTGTGAGGTTATTTTGAATCTATGGCATAGTGATTTTTATTAAGTTTTGGAAAATTCCAAACTGTTATCTTTTATTTTTAATTGTATTTATTTATTTATTTATTGTTTGGTGGTATTTATTTATTTATTATTTGGTGGTACTGGGATTTGAACACAAAGCTTTGTGCTTGGTAGATGAGTGATCTACCACTTGAGCCATGTCTCCAGCCCAAGTTACCTTTTAAATTGTTTGTTCTATCATTTCTCCCCTCTGGATCTCTTCCTCCCTCCTTCCTCCCAGCTCTCTTTTCCCCTCCTGTCTGTCTTCATTCCTGGACTGTATCTGTTTACATTCACATCTGTATCTAAATCATGTCTCTGCCATCTCCCTTTCTCCTTCTGTTAGGACTTCATGTTGTAGTGACCAATAAAACTTTTACCAAGTTCATGATATAATCTACTCTATTTTTATAAATTTACATTTTGTTCTTTTTTTTGGCAATGCAAAAAAAAATCAAAACCCATACACTTTTACTTCATTAATTTTCTCAAATGAAATTTCCCAATATTATTTTTAATTTTCTTGTTTATCTTTTTAAGTTCATACCATATGTATGTTATAGTATGCAGCTCCTTACTCCATCTTTTTGATACTCTATGAATTCTGTTTCTAAGAATCTTATTTCTCTTGGCTTTTATTCATTTGTTTTTTCTTGATGCATGTATGGTTCATTGTATTGAGGGTCAATCACTTATATGAAGTATAATGAGAATTTGGGCTTCTAGATAGAGTTAACATCTCCTCCTGTTTGGTGGTTAGCACATTTCTAATCCCAAAAAGATATTGGTATTCAGAGTTTATGTTGTTCTTAAGTTGGGTTTTAACACCTTATAGGGTAAGTCTACATTGAGTTTCCCCTCACTTTTAGATAATAGCTTTTCAGGGTATGTTTTAGAGTGTATATAAATTACAGCTTTTTGCCAAATTAATTCCTGTTGGCAAACAAGGGAACCCATTATGATAGGGTTTCCTCCCAATAAAACCATCATAAACTGGAAATATCATAAACAAAAGTTACATGCAATGCACTTGACCTTCTAAACACCATAGCTTAGCATCACAGTGCACTGTAAAGAGCTGGTTGTTTTCTCTTGCTATCGCAGACTGACTGGGAGCTGTGATGCAAGAGTATTGTGGTACTACATATCGCACTCACCCAAGAAAAGGTCAAAATTGGAGGTAAAAACTGAGTGTGGTTGTACATGCCTGTCATCCCAGTAAGCAGAGAGCTGAGTCAAGAGGACTGCAAGTTGGAGTTTAGCCTGGGGTAAATAGCAAGACACTATCTGAAAAAAAAATGAAATAGAGTTTCTTCTGAATGCATACCACTTTTACAGGACTCTAAAACCAAAAATTCTAAGTTGAACCCTTTTGACTCAGAGATTGAACAGTGTATATTTACATGTTTTAGGTTTTGTGAACTATATACATGATATTCTTTTTTATAAGGAAATTTTTAATCTGTTTTGACATGATTTTCTGCAGGCACTGTGTTCAGAAGTTGACATAGCTTGTATTCAGATTAACACCTCTCTCATGTTCATTAATCTAGTCTTTGTTATATGTGAATTCTTAGTTAAGTACAGAGTAAGATCATATTTCCCTTAGTCAATTATATCTCGAAATTAATACTCAAGGTGCTTTGGTAACATACAATTGAAAGTAATATGATTGCCCGAAGTCTTGCACAGTGATGAGGTTTCAAAAGTAGGGCCAACAGCATAGATTTCCCAGGGCAATTCTCTGGTTGATAATCTCCAAATATTTTTATACACTGAATCCTTCTGTTCAAAACGCTTGTTTGACTGTGGAGCCCTCTTAATGAGAAAAAAATAGCACTCAACCTTTTTGCATAACAATTTACCAAGTACCTTTTATTCAGACACTCTTACAGGTGCCTCATTTTAGTGCATACTTGTAACAACTCTGCAAGATGTTATAATTTTCATATTACACAGAATTTTAATTATATTGTATCATACCATATGATATCATACTATAATGTCATATTATTTACACGGAAAAAATAACTTGCCTATTTATGTTCTGAGTCATAGAAATATGAGTAGAATTGATCTCAAATTGAAAGGAAAAAACAGGTTGGAAAAGTTTAAATAGGATTCATAAGATGAACAAATGTCGAACAAGGACTTCCACTTTAAGTCTTTGTTGTATTTCGTATAATGTCTTTACATTGTGGGACGGCCTGTGATGAGATTCATAAGGAAAAGTTTTGACGGAAAAATTGGGGTTCATCTGTTGACCTTAGAAACAGTATAAAATTGAAAATAATCACTCCACTGTGTTCCTTTTGTCACCTGATCTTCAGGATTGTAAGGTTGTATCTACCTTCCAACAATAATAATGTTTTTTAAAAATGACACAAAATAAAAATATGTAACAATCTGTGTACTCCAGAGTGTGGCCATTGAAGCAAATTGCTGCACATCAAGAGGGTCTGATGGGCTACTAATGTGAAGTAATGTTAACTGTTAATTAGCTAGAGAAAGTCGTTAGGAGGTCGTTAATAAAGCCGTGCTGTTTCCACACTCAGACAGGTCCTTTAGGGAAACATCTAGATTCAAAATACATTTACTATTTTAGTGAAAAACAAGGCTTTCTAAAGCCACAGAGATTATGTAGCCAATTAGTAGTTTTGTGACTACTAATACTGGAAATTACCTCAAACCAGACTAATATCCAAGCTTGTAAGGATTTGGACTACCCTTGGGTATAACCTCACTGTGTCCACTTCGCACACATTCTTAAAAAGTCACCTCATCTGGTAGCTGAGTCTGATTTTTATTTTACTGATTTTGTTCTCCTTTATAATGAAGGAAGATTTAGTAGCAAATAATTGAGCCAATAATTTCAACAGTTATTATGTTACCCTACTTATTTGCAGTATCATTTGAAAACCAATGCTTGGAAAATCTCTAACTGATCAAAACCATAAACATGGTAACTTGTTTTCTTTTTTCTTTTTTTAGTTCCCTCCATAAATTAGGCATAAAGAGTTTCTAAAAAGTTCTTTAGTCAGATACTTAATTTTGTCCTATCAAAGGATTAATTTAACTTTGGCATTTCTTCATATTTTAAGAACTCCCACCTTAATGCATTGCTGTAATATATAAAATCATTCTTTTTAAATTATAGCATAGTCGGGACTCTATTGGATAGTTAAACACATGAATTCTATTTTCAAAATCTGCAAGCATAAATTATAGATGTCAGTGTGCAGTTAGACGTAAGTGCTTTTTCCACTGGTGTAAAAATAATAAAGCAAGCATGGACTGTGAAGAATGTGAACCTAAACTATCAAATGAAAAGTTCTTTGATAATAATATGATGATTTAAACATTATTAATAAGATGCTTTTTGAGGAGAAATTACTACTTGGGATGGGGCTCAATTGTTAGGATAAGACAAGAGGGTCCCTAAGCAGAAAATTCTCTTGGCAGACCTGGCACATCCTGGTGGATACACCTACTATGGTCAAATAGGAGTGGAAGGCAGCGCCGTCACTACATCCCGGGGAGAGAAGGAAGGAGAAGGACATTAGGATCTCTGTGCCAGCTAGGGAAGGAATGCAACCTACAGGTAGTTCTGTACAGTACCGTGCGGATGCTTCACAGCCTGAGGCCAGCCTAGAATTCCCACTTTCTAAATACAGTCAAGCACGTGGTTTATTTATGGAATGGTGTTCTGTGTCCATGGAACCTCTCTACTGTGTCTTTAGTTTGTCTTGGTAAGGGCAATATTTATCTGTATTTAGGAGAGAGTGATTTTTCTATCTAGCAATAGCACATGAGGCACTACGTGAAAAGTTTAGTATTTCCTTTCCTTGACACAGTCATTTTCTCATATCATTACATTTAGGTTATCGCTTTATCCTCACAACTATCCCTTGAAGCACATATTTTTATTATCCCTGAAAATACTAATTTTTGATGAAGTGAAGTTCCTTCAGCTGAAGGATTAACAGAACCATTTTCTAAAGCCAGATTCTAATCCAAACATATTCTTTGTTCAAGCCATCTGGACGCGAAAAATACTTTGTTTTCCTCAAAATAAGAATACTTACACTTTTTATTTGTTTTTGTTTTTGTTTTTTTTGTCCATAAAGATTGCATAACCGAACTACCATCACTGTAAAGTGAGTTATCTTCAGTTTTGCTTTTCCTTTTGGAGTGGTGATACACTCCCTGTATTTTACTCCTAATTTCTTGTTTCTTAAGCATTTGCAAAATGGCCCAGTAGGCAGTTACACCTCAGGGAAACCATGTCTTGAAGGAGATCAAGTCTACCTGCCTCACTTCAACAACATGGTGCTCTGTTCTTTGCAGAGCTGCTTTTGCACCAAAAATCATGAATGTAGCATGAACTATTATAGAGTGACTGAGTTTGTGTAGCCCTTGAGAAAATGGATCTTGGGATTGAAATTTTCAGTGTTTTTGAGTCTCCTTCATCCCTCTTTTGCTCTTCCCAGGTCTATTTCATATATTTTTAACTGATTGGTCATCATTTTAAAGAATATATAACAGATCATATTTACAATAAAGTATAACTTAATTTAAAATCCTAAACAATAGAGCTATCACACTAAAATATCTAGTAATAAAGTTTACATGTTGGATTTATTCCTTTGTGTTTCCCTAAAAGCACATCATATATGTGGCCGCCTAATCTACTGAATAGAAGTTTCCTTAAGGAAAAGGATTCAGTGTATTTGGTTTTTCATAAATCTGTATGTGGGCTCATATACAGAAAATTATCTTTATGCATCGCTATGTTTTACATATGTTAAGTGGTGAATTTAGATCCTTCTGAATAAAAATATAATCTAGCTCCTCTACCTCCTCATAAGATAAATTCTAATTTTATCCAATTTAAGGAGGATTTGGGGAACAGGTAGGGATTGACCCCTTTTGGTACACAAAAAGAATAAGTAAATGCAGCAGATAATTACCAGAAGTCAAATAACCATATATCTTTCAGCCAGTTCTACCTTAAAAGTTAAAGCAACAACCTAGATCTTACATAAGCATCACTTTCATACTATTTTATCCAGATAGTTGTACCACCTAAACTGAAGATAATTAATTTTTTTAGTACAGCAATTTGTTAATTGCACTCATGAGTAAGAAATTATACAACCTGACAAAATCCAATGCTTTCTCTTATCTCAAAGTGATTTGTCAACAGGAATTAAATTTTTTTTTTACAAATACATGCAAGTGGGGAAAAATACACCAACTAGCTACTATATTTAAATGAAGTCTATTTTCCTCTTATCCAGTTTGAATAGATGCTTTTTAATTATTGCTAATTGTTTAAGATGACTGTGCATCCCCCAGAAGATTTCCTGTGAATAAATTTAATTCCTTTAAAATCTCCTTCGGTTCCACACAGATACAGTAAGAAGTCCCATAGGTATGGCAATACAATCGTCATAAAGGCAAAATCATTTAAGTGTGTAGTGCAAGTTCATCTTCCCCCAAAGAGGAAGAAAAGCTATATGGTTGGAGATGCAAGAGGGGAACGTGAAACATACAGTGGAAACATTGAAGATGACTGCTGAAAAGGTCTATGCTCACTGTTAAAGAATGCACCAAGCATCTGAACAGCTCTTTCACAGGTCACAGCCCCACTTAGCCCGGGCACATTGCTATTACCCATAGGAATAGATGGACCTAGTTAATATTCTGAACATACCTGGGAGGACATTCTTAGGAAATCATCCTCTGCTGGTTTGGAAATTAAAAGAAAAAAGAAAGAAAGAAGGAAAACTTAACAGTAAACATCAAAAATTGGATCCAGATAACAAAATCAACTACTCTTAGAGTTTAACACCAGCTGCAAGTCTTGTTTGTGTACATTGCTTGATTTCATGGTCGTGCCTCATGAAATAAAGCTGAACATTAATTTGAACTTCCTAGCAATTATATTCCTGGCATTCCACTGAGTAGCCAACATCAGCTACAGAAAGTTGGTCATAAATGCTTGCAAATATACATAGCAATCAATAATGAAGCAATTAGTCAGGTACGAATTAATGTAAAATGCATGCAATGAAAATACAATGTCAGAAAAATATTAATATTTTAATGAAAAACTGCGAATGTCATTGTTGGAGAACTATTAACTGCTTACAAAGACTGTTTGAGATATTAAAATGTTTTCTAGATAATTTGTTAATTTAAATATTAATTTTCAGTGTAATTAAATCCACATTTCTCATGACTCTAATGATATCATCAGCTATGAAGTTTTCAGATTATTTTATATTTTGAGCATTTGAAATATCATTTCTGTAAGACTAGTGATAATTGTACTTATAAACAATTTCACTGTTGCAAGTAAAGATATAAAACTACAATTAATTTTGAAACATTGAGTCAAAATGGGAGTCCAAAGTAGGGAAGAGAAGAAATTTAATAAGCTACTTCAATATTTTCTGAGTAGGAACATGTACATATGTACATTGTAATAAAAGAATAGACTAACACTGTAAGATATTTAGCACAAGACGAAAGTATAAGAGCACTTATTAATTAATTGTTAAAGTACCAATCCTATTTAAATACCTAAATTTAACAAAGTAATTCACTCCGGTATGAGTCAAGTGTTTAATGTCCAAATGTAACACAGTATATATAAAACAGAATCCCTGTTCATGTGAATGGAGCCATTCATTTCCGAGACACAAAAAGTGGTACTTTCTTTGTCTTGCCCCTTTAAGGCCCCATGACAGCATTTTTCCTTTTTATGATGCTTTAGATATAGATGTTTCTCTGCTCAAAAATCACAAAAAAACCTACAAGTAGCTGATACCTAAATATGCAGCAGATGTGTAAGTGCTCCTTGGGATAAATAGATGATGGACAATTGCCTGTCATCATATCCCTGTCCGAGTTTCTGCTCGTTCCTGTACTATGCACCTGTGGCTTATTAGGAATGCAACCAAAGTAGCAATGCAAATTCCAGGTTCAAAGGTAACCTAGGAAAACCTGTTTTCTTACTTCTAGAATGTTCTTTACAAAAACAACAATAAGTAACACAGAAACAAACAGTGGGTGAATGTCATTCAAGAGACCAGTTATGAAATATCCCAACTCATGTCTTTGTGTGGTTGTTGAGTACGGCCAAAAGAGGGGTTGGCATCACTAAAGTGTTTAATGCACCAGGTGATCCTAATTTGTGTTCTGCCTCACATGAAATGAACCAACTAAGAGAACATGGGAAGGAAATCTAAGAAATTTCAACAGTTAGGTGTTTGATGACACAATGAAATTACTAATTCTTTTAGGTCTAAGGCTTTAAAAAAAAACTTCATTATGCTTTAGAGTTTTATACTGGAGTACCTTAGATGAAATGTTGTGTCATCTGGAATTTTCTTTGAAACAATTGGAATGATGATGCATTGGAAGAGGTATTGTGGTGATCTTAAATATATTCAAAAATTCTTTGGTACACCTCACTTCAAGGAGCGCAGGTTGATTTCTTTCTCCATGAGTGTGGACCATTAAGTAAGTGACTTACTTCTCATGAATAAAGTATGATAGAAGTGACTTATTCCAAAGGTAAGCTACAAGAGGCATAGTGGCTCTTTCCTTGTTCCCTCCCATGTCCATTTCCCGGTAGGAAACAATTGAATGTCATGACCACATTCCTCCCTCCTTCTGTCCTTCTTTCTTTCTTTCTTTCCTTCCTTCCTTCCTTCCTTTGTTCTTTCCATCTTTCTGTCTTCCTTCCCTCCTTTTCCTCCTTTCCTTCTTCCTTCCCTCCCTCCTCCCTCCCTTCCTTCCTTTACTTCCTTCCTTCCTTTCTTGTTTCTTCTTCACCAACTAGGGCAGTATCTATGAAATCCAGTTCACCATTTGCTGAGTTTTTGAAGCTGGATAATGAAAAACATCAGGAATCACTGTAATATTTTATTAACCTTTACATATATTTAAATAATTCTGTAATAAAAATGTAAAACCTCACTTGCATTTTTATTGTGTAAAGATATAATTTAAATGATAGCTATTAATATTATAGTTAGAATTTGAGGACATTTAATTTTCTTTAGGCCCCTTTACGATTTCACCAAAAACATTCACATATGTTTGGAGTATCCATATCATCTTTCAGCAACTTTTCAAAAGGTAAATCTCAAAGGAAAGGTTACACTAAAAGGCAGAAGGGGTTTAAAATAGAGACAAATTTAAGGAAGAAATCAGAGTTGTGACTTTGGTACCTCCCCACATCAAAATTTTTACCTCTCTCCCAAATTAACATACTCTGTGGATAAAACTGTGTATTTTATTTATTTATTTTTTTGGCAAACACATCTTCCACATAAGACTCTTTGAGCTCACTGTAGAAAAATAAAACTATAAATATGGAAAGATATTATCCTTATAGCCTAACAATTAGGAGGACCTGAGTTCAAGCTCCAGTACTGCTCTACAAATGAGAGACATTATCTTTAATGATTGCTGTGAGATAATTACCTAACTTCATCTAAATAAATGAATATAATCGGTGAATATGTATTTAGCCTTGAAATAAGTGCTAAATGAAATTGAAATACACTTTATTCTTCAGGAAAACAAAGGCTTTGTTTCCTCATAAAAGTCAATTCTAAGACAATTAATTTTCAGAGGTTTGAGTCATTGGCTCTTAACAATATAAGACTGAACATCATCTTACACAAACAATAGACATAGATACTTTGTTACCAACTGTAATCAAGCATTTATAAAGGAAAATAACTTGTACTAAGTGCAAAGCCTGTTCCGTGCATTTTATTATACCAAAACCTTATGTTTTCCCTGTGAGTTATTTAGGTGTTTATATGTTTATAGAGAAATAAACAACGAACTAGAGAAAAAAAATTCTCAATTATGATTACATAATAAAAAACTGGTGACTTGTGATTTTGGATTTGAATTTGTCCAAATCTAACACACCAAATCACATGGAAAAATACTACACGCCTCCCATAATCCCCTGTTCTGCACAGACAGAGGAGAGCGTGACAACACAGCCTCTGACCTCAGTGCACACTTAAATTTTGAGAAAACATTGCATTATAAATGATAATATGGGCTGAAGTTATGACTCAAGCGGTAAAATGCCTGCTTTGCAAGCACAAAGCCCTAAGTTCAAACTCTCCCATTCCCACCAAAAAGAAAATAAAAAAGCTTTAAAAAAAATGATAATACATGGACATAGGCTACTGTGTGGAACTGCTGTAATTTTAATGGAAGTCTACACAGATGGGAGAAATTTTCATGGAGGAGGTGAGAGTTCAGGTAAGCTTTGAGAAAACCAGCATAGTTGGGATACAAAGAAGAAACGCTGTGGCATTGTTGGCTGGCTTAATCCTCATTCCCAGGTCCCCTCCTGTTGGAGGAGCTTTGTGTGAAGTTCAGAATAAAGACATGTAAGTAAACATCAGCCCTGTGACTCCTGTGAAACCTGTCAATCCCTGATATCCCCCTTGCCTCTCTAGTATCTTCTTGTAGTGATGCAGCTGTGATACCTACAGTCAGCTGAGAAAACATAAGAACCCCAGAGATCACCTGAATGAGTCACTCAACCAGCACCAGGAAATGCTTGCCTCCAGACTTGTTGCTATGTAGCAAAAGCAGATCCTTTTACTTTAAGGCTCCATACTTGGGTAATTTATTACTTTTCCCATGCATGAACAGTCCTAAAAAAATATGGACAAGTGCAATCTATTCTAGTTAGAAGAATACCAGTGAAAATCCACTCATTTTGGAGAGTCAGAAAGTTTTTGTTTCTAAAACTGGTAATACATGAGTATAACATTGTCTGATTTCCACATCCAAACTTTGACCACTGAATCCTGACAGTGTGCCTGAGATAGTCAAAGTTCCCTGCTTCGATTTTCAAAGTCTCCCTGTAGTGATATCGAAGATTACCAATTGTACAATAATGCAACATTATCAGATTTTATATAGAAAAAAATCCCAAATACTCCTCTGGAAACATGAATAGAAATAAAATAATGAAATAAAAGCCTGGGTAAGTTGGAAATTTGTAAAATAGTTTTGATTACCTTTTAGAAGTTAAGTTTTGTGTTTATCTGTTGTAATTTGGCTTAAACTGGTTTGAGTAAGTTTTATTCCTGATTCATTTGGAAGAAACAGATGACAATATTAAACTGGATTTAAATAGGAGGTAAAGGAAAACAAAGATCTGGACTTCCTTCTTTGGGAGGTTGATGATGCTCTTATGTCAGACTGAAATGAAGCTGTTAGGTGCTTGGTTTGGAGGGAGAGAGGTCATTTTTTTGGTAAGTGGTTGAGTATGTGGACCTGTCTTGCAGGTTGCTGAGAAGAGACACAGAGAGAAAGGCAGAGAGGGTCCTGAACAGATTCCACGTTGAGAAATAACCAGGCAAAGGAATCAAGCCACAAATCAGAAGATTTAATAACACTGCTAAGTTAAAATTACATTTAAAGAACAGAAATGTAAGCTTCAGGAACAAGTAGGCAGCAGTCACAGGAAAGAAAAGTTTGAGTAGAGACAGAGAAGAGCAGTGGGGAAGGTAAAGCCCAAGAAAACCACAGCCTTGTGTCTCCGAAAATTAACACAGTCAAGTCCAGAGTTGGGATTCAGCAAAGACCCTTGTGTAAGTAATACAACAGGAGAGAGGTATGGGGGTGATAAAGAGTCGGCATTCTGGGAGTGGAAACCACATGGAAGGACAAAGAAGAGAGAATGTCTAAAAGCAGCAGTGGGAACGAAAGCTTCCTAGCTCTGTCCCAATAAAGAGCCAACCCCAAAGCAGGTGAGAGGTTGGCAAGGAGTGTGGGGAGGGTGGAAGATGACGGTTCTTACCATGGTCACTTTGTATAAAGCAGATCCTGTAAAACATAAACTCCATCCAATTGGCTTAATGGTTTAAAATTTAATATCTTTAAAACAATTTCTTCTCTTTCACAATGATAATTGCTTCTCCAGCTTTTGAAGAAATTGTGTGAACATTTTTGTGCTGTACAAAGATTATGAAAAAATCTTCTACATTTCCTTATAATTGGCCCAAATGTGTTAACATAAAGTTGCATGCATTAAGAGCTTAATGAAAAAGTTTCCTCCTTCTTTTAAAGATCAAACAAAAGTTTTTGCAGTATGTTTAGACAGAAAAAAATCTTTTGTTCATAAAAATCTTTAAGTATATTTTATGCCTTTGTATCCAATTTTATGAAATATAATTATTCTTTTCCTTCTATATCTTATCACTACTGTACTGTAATCAAAAAGCTACAAATCCATATCACTGCTGTCTACAAAATTACCTTTATAGGATTACATATAATAATTTCATTTTAAAATTATGCTACTACTTTCATCTATGATCTATGTAGGAAATATGAGGTAAAATTTTACATTAAATATTAAGATAAAAAGGATAGGATGCCATATGTTATTATCTTTTAATTATGATTCACGTGAGTAATCCCTCTTGTGAAAGCTGTACTAAAGACAGATAAAAGAGAAAGGTAAAATCCTTAAAGCAGTGGAAAACCATGCATTTTAGATTTGAGTTTCTAAGACAAATGAAAAGATACCCTCTCTTTTGGTCAAAGGCGAACCCTGTAAACAATCATGTCTCTCCTTTCTCCTTGACTCTAAGGAAGGTCAAATTGAAATTTTTTTGAGTAGCTTCCACCATCTTGATTTCTTACAGCACAATTATTTCTACACTTTGTCTTTGCTACTTAATT
Organism: Castor canadensis; assembly: GCF_047511655.1. NCBI lineage: Eukaryota > Metazoa > Chordata > Mammalia > Rodentia > Castoridae > Castor > Castor canadensis. The sequence goes on from NC_133402.1 coordinate 67,237,043, forward strand.
TTGTTTTTCACAATTTATTAGTTTACCATTCTGTGATTTTTTTGTTGATGTTCTTCAGTGGTACTGGGAATTGAACTCAATTCCCTGAGCCTGAAGTCAATTTTCTTATGTCCTCTTTGGAACTGTGCAGAATATAAATGACAACTAATGCATATGTCATTTTTAAACCTCAATAAAAGTCCATAAGTAAACGATTTTTAGGGGAAAATAGTAAGATAAATTTTAAAAGAACTTGCTTAAAGTTAGAGTAAAGGTTTAAACATTATGAGCATTGAGGTTGTCTTTCTTCATGGAACTTACGCCACCACTGAGATATCAATGGAGGAGAGAGGACAGCAGATGAGCTGTTGCCCAGAGAAGCTCTCTAAAGAGGGCAGAAATTCCCTTCATTGGGAGGCCTGAGCATCACTTTTTACCCTGATTATGTCATTTTCAATTTACCAAGTCTAAATTTTCTCTTCCACAAAATGAATAAATTTGACTTGTTAAACAGTAAGGGCCTCTCTGACTCTAAAATTTGTGCAGTTGGGGGGATTGCTCGGTGATAGACACTTGTGAGGCCCTGGAGTTGGCTGTCAATAATAAAAATAAGTAAATGGGTAGATAAATAAAACCAACTCTAAAATTAATTTCACTAGATCTGTGAAATCACAGCATCCACCTGTACTCACAGCTATTGGGAGGCTGAGGCAGGAAGGTCACTGGAGCCCAAGAGTTTGAGGTCAGCCTGGGCAATGTAGTGAGACCCTCCAATTTCTCAGACAAAATCAGTTTGAGGAATGTTGTTTTTAGATGTGAGATAAACTATTTATTGTTTTGCTTTCTTTTGTTTCATTTTACTGGATATAATAATGGATTGGAGAAGCAAAAAATTACATAGAAAAACACCACAGAGAAAAATATAGGTTCCTTTGTTTCACCTGCATTTCTTTTGAAAGAACATACTTGTTACACATTAGTAAGCTTAAATTAGAAATGTTTAACTTTTTAAACTTTGCAAAATTACAACCAGCAATAAGAAAATCTGAAACCAGGTCACGTTTTGCCATAAAAGATTGAGGTGGGGATTCTTTCAAGATACTTGGAGTGTTGACATCTTCCAAAGTTGCATTTTGGCTTACAGATCCTCCAGACATACCCTCTTTTAGAATTACAACACATCCACTCCAGTGGAAATCAGGAAAACAGAGTTCTGTGGAAATGAAAATACATTTCAACATCACTCTTAACTATTTTTCTCAGGTTCCAAAAAGATTTGGCTCTAACTTTATTTTCACTTGGGGTAACTTAGGAGTGAGTTTACTGGTTTGTCCATCTCTTTTTCTGGAAAGCATTCAACAATCTCAGACCTAAGGCAACAAAAGACAATTTATTGGAAAGAAATGAAGGAATTGACATCAGTACAATTTATAGTTTGCTTTGCCAGATAGATTGATTTCTTGTTTATGTCTTCTCTCAAGTGTTTGAGTATGTTTTTCTTTGTGCAGATAGATAGATAGATACATAGGAAGATACATAGACAGATAGAGACATACATCTATATGATAGTTTTTGCTACCTCTGGCAAAGGAGTGGATCCAAGAAGGCATCATCATTTTGGCTGAATTACTGAAGAGAGTTGACAAAATCAACAGATTTTAGAATATCTCCCTGATACCATCAGACTTTTCCTTAATAACAATGTATTACTGGTTATAAGAGTTCAGCTTCATTAATATTTTTAACTATTTTCCAAACTTTTGACAGTTCTGAGGAGGCTGATGGGTGCCTAAATAGAAAAACAAAATCATCATTTACAAACACTAACAAAGATTCACATCTTAGACCCATTATTCAGTCTCTACAACTGTAAAATTAATATTTTCCAAATTTTAAATTAATTCATGCAACAGTTGTCTAAGAGTTACTTCTGAGTTTTCCTTATCTCACTCAAGTGTTACTATTAGCATCCCAAACATGATTGTTGGATAGAAAGAACCAACAGAAACCAAAGTTTATTCTTTGAAAATAAATGATAAAACAGACAAACCTTTAGATAAACTGAGAAAAAGAAAACAGAGAAGGTACAAATTACTAAAATAAAAAAAATCAATAGTGACAACTTTACTACCAGTCTTACAGAAATTAAAAACCTATCGTGTGAGCCAGCTTTCTGTTGCTGTGAGAGAATGACCTTAATAAAGAAAATGGTTTATTTTAGTGTATAGTTTCAGAGGTTTCAGTCCATGTACTGCTACTTTGGACCTGCGCTGGCACCGTGTGTCATGGTGGGAGCACAAGATGAAGGAGGTAGGCTTACCTCATGAGGCATGAAGCAAAGAGAACTAGGAAGAGACTAGCACCCCAACATCCCCCTCCAGGGAACATCCATAGTGACCTAACTGCACAGCATACCTAAGGAAGGCTTTTATAAACTGGAACATGTTGAAAGTAGGGTAAAATATAATTTTTCAAGGTCTGGAATTCTGCCAAAGGATGATGATTAAAAACAACTCAGGATGACTTCTGGAAATAAAGTAGCAGTGACTTTTCACAAGGATAAAAGCTCTTTTTGTGTGAGATTAGTCTGTTTAATTCCACCAGTCTGTTAAGACACATGGATGAAAACAACAGAATAAAGAAATATGTTTGACAGGAGAAGAACAAAAACATCTCTAAATTTCACCATTGCCTTTACATTGATGTTTTATGCACTAGGAACTTCCTGTCACTGAAAATAACTTCTCAGTGACTGTTGGGTATGGTACAATTGTTTAGCAGACAACTTGGGAGTCAGCCAGGTCCATACATTCCACCTGCATCAGGGTCACCTTGGCCAGTTTACCTACCCTCCTTAAGTATCCATTTCACCCACTGCAATATTAGACAAAATCTACAACACAAATTTATGATAATTTCTAAAGCAAGTGTGAAAGGGAGACCGGTCCCTGACACAATAACACTCAAGCTGTACAAGCTATAACTATCCCAGCATCTCGGATGACAGTGGAATAAATGTTCTCTGATTGTCAAAACTGCTGACACATTCAAAGCACCGAAAGGAGGAATCTGTCCCATTAATGGTGGCAGTACCGCTCTCTTTAATCATTATTAGATTATTTGCATGTTTGAAATGATTCTGGGACTTCAGAGAATGAGAACACACAGAGAAACCTCCTTGGTAAGGCGTTTCTCAAATGAAGCAAGATTTGGAGTGTAGGTTACTCAAATCTAAACAATAAGTGTGCACCTGCAAAGCACCAGCCCCATTTAGAATGCATGGACTTGTCATCAACAATTTTGAGATTTCTCTCTTGGCAGGTGCTCAACACTACGTCTTTAAATTATCATTGTCTTCATAGTTCTTTATTGAACATGACTTTATAAAATCTGTAACCACCTGTCATGGAGCTATCCTCAGGTATTACCTATGTGGACTTGGAGATGATGAGATTTCCAATGACCCTGTAGTTTATCAGGGGATGTCTTTACTCTTCTAGTAACATCTTTTCTGTTGTTTCCTTCTGTGATTTTTCATCACCTAGACACTCCTAGAGCCTTTCAATGGGTTTCTTTTCATGGTTGATTTTGCTTTGTAATTCCCTAAGCAAGGTAGAGAATGTAGGATGGAGTTTCATTCTGTTTCATGTATTGCTTACTTACTAGCATTGTAAGAGTTCATGCTGGTTTTTCTATTCATGTTTGCAAACTCTCTGGATATCTTTGGAGAACGACACCCAGAAAGCAGGACTAGAATTCTGACACATCATATCTAAATGCTCTTGACATCCTAAATTCTAGTGACAGCTCTGTTGTCAGAGGAGATTAGGTAAATGTCACAGCTCTACTAGGTGAAAGCTCCAGCACTAAGTTCCCATAGTGAGCATGAAATAACCTGTTGTGTGCGTCACCGGCAGTACCATGGGTGTAGAGCCAGGTGGAATGGAGTGCAGAGTTAGCAGGTGCAGGGCTGTGTGGGAAGAAGTCAGTTAAACCAGCCTCCCAGGAGGACCTGCACTTATCATTGGACAGTCATGTTAAAACATGTAATGAATGCTTTCACTGTTACACTCATTTATACTCTTTTAATAGAACAGGTTATTAAATCCTACCTTTCATATTCTTTCTCACATACATAACTTTCATTCTACTCTGTGCAAGCTTTGATTCGTCTTGATTCCTTACTTGGTTAACAGAGTCTCTATGATAAATAGTTGTACATACCAGCACCAGCCACAATAACTGGGCCACAGTGATTACTGTAAACCTGCTTATTCATTGATTCATTACAGGTAGTTTGGACCAAATATGGTAAAAAAAATAATTAAAAATCAAAGAAATTTCAAAAACAGAATTTTAAATGCTGCACATGTATTACAGAGCTCAGTCAATGCAGAGGTGCTCAAGGTAAGCCCCTCGTACTGTCCTCTGATGCTGCTGTGGGGGTCTTGTTCAACATAGGCGTCGTGATGACTCCCCAAGGGGTTCCCTTCTCACAGAACTCATTGGATACTGTCAGGGGGAACAGCAACTCTAGGGATGTAAAACTCAACTTTTTCCTCTTTTTCCCATCTTTCGCTGCCCTAGGGAAAAAAACCTGAAAAAGGAAAGGAAAAAGACCCTTCAACAACACTGGAAGGAAAAGGCAATACCACTATTAGTGACAATCTGGGATCTGGCCTGTAGTGTGCCCCATTCTTTACTGTAGACACCTGTGGAGCCTCGGGCTGGTGGCAGCTGTAGGACCTTGGTGGTGGTTTGCAGAAAAGATGGTGTCTCACAGGACTGATGGCATTGGCACATCAGTGGTGTCTTCCTGCCCTGCAGAACCTCCCATGTCCTTCAAAACAGGAGAATTTGGTGACAGGGAAGAAATGATGGAGAAGGGACTGTGACTCAGAGTCACAGTTCTGTGGTGGCCAGAGGAAGAGTGAGTTTGCCCTGCCTGTGTGGCTTGGGAGGGCACTCAGATTGGGAGGAGTGTGAATGAGAGCAGGGAGCAGTCCTGTCCAGTGGGCGTGAACTTGTACTCAGCGAGGCTGAGCCCCCTGTAACTCCCAGGAAGACTTGGGTGGATGTGGGCTTCCTGAGAGTCTGAGGTCCTGTATGATGTGTGGGAAGGCACCAAGCAGTGCGATTCAGGTTATTGATGCTAATATGATCTCATTTGTTTCATAGGCTGGTAGGGCCTGGGGAAATCTGAGTGTTATTTCAAGTAATGGGGAGTTCTTGACTTTTGAAAGAAGAGGGCTGACATAATGAAAGTTTTGCTTTAGAGATATTAAATTCCAATTTACGAGGAGCAAGAATTCACTTTAGTGGTAGGAAAACATTAGTTACATTGCTTTAAAAAGTCAGAAAATTTCACTGTGGGTTTTAAACCAAGCTATCCATTTAATATGCTGATTTACATATGCACCTCAAAGAAAAAGACACATGCTCCATACTGGAATAATTCACAGAAGTGTACCACACAACTGCTAATCAAGGCCCTCAAAAGTTCTTCCTCTTTTTTTTTTTCTGGTACAAGGCATTGAACACAGAGCCTTCACTTGTTCTTCATGTGCTCTAGCATTTGAGCCACACCCTAGCTCATTTTTACTTTAGTTATTTTTTGAGTAAGGTCTTGCGTTTATTTTGTTTGGTGCAGGAACCGTCTCAGACTCTGATCCTCCTGTCTATGCCTCTCACATAACTTGTAATATAGACATGTGGCACCATGCCTAGCTTATTGGTGTTAAGATGAACTGTCCCTAACTTTTTGACTGAGCTGCCCTGGAACCGCATCCTCTGAATTTCCTTCTCCTAAGTAGCTGAGATTATAGGGTTGACCCACTGTGTCCATCCTTCAAAAGTTCTTTCCCTTGAAGCAAAGCTAACATCACTTGACTTTTAGTGGGTGTTGCCAAACCCTTCTCAATCACTGCTAACATCCAGTATAAATAGAGAGAAAACATGGAGCCAAGAAGTCATTTGCTCAGTCCTGAGTATTTCTGTTGAACTATCTTTGACAAGTTGCTTGTGCTCTCAGTCTCTCATCTTCATTATGCACAAAATGAAAAGAACTAGATGATCACTAAGTCCTCTTCCACCATAAAATTATATGCTTCTGTAGCAATGACTTCATAATTGCTCAAGAGTCACTTCATTTTCTCATGTTGACTCATGCACTTCTCTTTCCAGCCAGATGGAAAAGATTCAGCATTTCTCTTTCATTTAACGAGGATTGTTCTCTTTCAAAAGGAAAGAGCTTTGGCACCTAGGAGAGGAAGGAGGAAGGAAGCAAGGAGGAGTAAACTCAACCTTAAATAAAAGCTTCATTAAGAAGAATAAACTAATGATTTGAGGAAACTTGTCTTCTGAGAAGGGCACAGGCTCTGCTGTTACACATATTTAATTTAATTCATAGTACTAAAGTTATTAACAAACCTACATGCATCTATTTATATGTTTGGGACGCAACTAAGGGTCTACATTTTACTTACTACGCAGTGTTATTCCCGTCAGGAATGGCTAGCTGTTATGCTATGAGATTCGAAGACGAATGAGATTGGACACTCAAGTAAGTATGTGTGCTGTGGTCCTGGAATATGAAATAAACCAGTTAAACAGAACCTTCTGGAGCGTCCCACATCCTATGTGTTGTCAGTCAAAAGGTGAAAGACCAGTAAATCTTCCCCCAACAGCAATTCTTTGCACTTTTAATACAGCTAGAATATTTCCATTCTTAGTTTAGACATACCTGAAGAACAATTCAATGCACAGAAATAGGAACTTGAAATACCTATGGATAAATATTTATCAAATGCAAAATCCCATGCTTAAATAGAAAAAGATTTCATAGCATCCCCGTGAACATTTTTTTAAAGAAAGGGAAAAGGAAGCAAAAAAGACAGGAACAATCATGAAAGGTGTGGAGCTGAAAAAATGTCACAGAACAGTGGCACTGGGTGCTAGCTCAGTGCCGGGCCCTTCTTGCCTAGTGAGCACAAACCCTGAGTTCTACCCCAGCATCCCAGAAAAAGAAGATAAAAAGGAAGCAATTAAATAAATATTTAAATAGCTGTGAGAAAAACTCCAGAAAACCACACCTTAAGACACATGGACACCAAAGGACACATGGAAAGACAACAAATAACTTACAAATCAATTTTGAAAAAAAATCAAAATCTTAGGCTGGGTGTTATTTCTCCTATAAAATCAGTAAGTATTATGGACAAAAAGAAGCAGAAGAAGCCAGTGATTAAGAAAAGACTTTTAAAAATATAACTCACTTGTTACTAAAAAGATAAAAATAATCAAACACTAGGAAAAGATCATGCAACTATTTAATGAAATAAGGAGGGTCGACATCATTATCGCCTTTGTACATCTTCTGCTGTTTTCTCTTTCTTTCACTGAAAACGATCTTGTGTCCTCTGAAGAGCTAAAAACTGATCAGTGTCAATGTGGAGGTCCATAGACCAAGGAAGACTGTGTTGTCAAATCAAAAAAGAAAATAAATTCCAAGAACCACTTCAAAAGTCTTTACCAAGTATTAATGAATGGATCAAATGTTAAAAGTCTATTGCATCAGCAATAGTTGAAGCAAAAATGTCACAGAAAAAGTTGACATGGAAAATAGAGCTTGTATCACACACATACAGATAAGAGAGAGAGAGAGAGAGAGAAGTAAACCACTTACAGAGGAGAAAATAAGGGATGGTTTAATTTAACTCAAAAGTTCTTCTGTTAATTAGGTCATTTGTTTTATCATACCATATTAGAGTAACAGTCTGTTTTATTTCTAACAATTCTTTATTGATGGTAAAATTGTTTCCTCTTATGCAGTACAAAATATATTTTTGTTTACTATGTACGAAATATCCTTTGAAATAGATGAGCAAATACAGATAAGCAAAAACAGCTATAGATTCATGCCAGGCTAAAGTCTGCCATGGTAACAATGAATCCTCAAATCTCAGAGGCTTAAAACAAACAAACAAAAGGGTTTATTTCTTTCATTCATGCAGTAGTGCCCATTGTGAAGTTGCTGCCATAACTATGTTAAAGAAATACCTTTCTCACAGTCCTGCAGTCTAACAGTCTAAGGTCAAGAGCTATCTGCATTAGTTTCTGATGACGTCTGTCTTTTGGACTTACTGGTGTCTGACATCTTGCTCTGTTCCTCTGTGGATGCACAGAGGCAGGGAGGGACATAGGCAGAGAGAGAAAAAGAGAGAGGGAGAGGGAGAGAGAGAGAGAGAGATATATCTCTTAGTTTTTCTATCTTTTCCTTTCTAGGATGGAACCCAGGGCCTCATGCATGTTAAGCTTACCACTGAGATCCCCTCCAGTCCGTCTTCCTCTTTTTGTAAAAACATCATTCTTTTTCTTATCATGTTAGAGTCCCACCTTAATGTCTTCATTTCATTTTAATTATGTCTTTGAAGATTCAGTTTCCAATTACATTCATATTGAAGATCAGGACTTCAGCCTATGCACTTTGGTGGGATGTGATACAGCCATTGAGGGTTTCCTTGCAAGTCACTTGACCATCGCTGCGGGAGGAGGACATGAGTCCTCCCACATTCCTGAAAAGAGGAAAACCTGAATGTTGACAAATATCTCACATGACTGTCACAATGAGCACAATTTTCTGTTGTTCATTGTTCTTATAGCTAATCTTTTTTTAAAGGATTTTAATGTAATGATTTATTTTTTACCAGTTTTTCATTCTTTTTTCTTTATCATTTTTACATTTACTTACATGTGTTGTATACATTGTTGTGCCACCTCCTCCTCTCCCCACCTTAGCCCCCTGATTCCTGAAAGACCCTGCTCCCCTGCTTTCTTCTCTGCTTTTGTTGACAAGAAAACATAAGTGATAATAAGAAAGATGTAGCGTTTTTGCTAGTTTGAGATAAGGATAGCTACACTGAAAGATTCCTAGCATTGCTTCCATGCACTTGTGTATTACAACCTACATTGGTTCATCTCTCCCAGACCTCTTCACTACTCCCAGGTCCCCTTCCCATAGTGGCCTCTGTCAGTTTAAGATTGCTTTATTCATTCCTCTACAATGAGCCCATCAACCACATTCAAGTTTTAGATTTTCTTCCCTTTCCCTATTCCTCCTGTGTTCTCCCTTTAGTGTGTGACCCATGTCCAATAATATTATTGCATTTGCTTTGGGTCTATAATCTGCATATGAGGGAGAACATGCAATTTTTGGCCTTTTGAGCCTGGCTAACTTTGCTTATGATGATGTTCTCCAGTTCCATCCATTTACTTGCGAATGACAAAATTTCATTCTGCTTTGTGGCTGAGTAAAATTCCATTGTGTATAAATATCACATTTTATTAATCCATTCGTCAGTGGTGGGGCATCTTGGCTGTTTCCATAACTTGACTATTGTGAATAGTGCCGCAATAAACATGGGTGTGCAGGTGCCTTTGTAATACCTGAGTCTCATTCCTTTGGGTATATTCCTAGGAGTGGCAGTGTCGACCATATGACAAAAGTATGTTTAGTTTTTCAAGAATCCGCTAGATTGTTTTCCAAAGTGATTGTACTACCTTACATTCCTCACCAGCAGTGTATGAGGGTTCTTTTATCCCTGCATCCTTGCCAACATTTGTTGGTGGTGGTGTTCTTGATGCTAGTCATTCTAACAGGGGTGAAGTGGAATCTTAGTGTGGTTTTAATTTGCATTTCCTTTATGGCCAGAGATAGTAAGAATTTTTTCATTTGTTTTTTGACTATTTGGATTTCTTCTTTTGAAAAAGTTCTGTTTAGTTCATTTTCCCATTTCTTTATTGGTTCATTGATTTTTTGGGGGAGTGTAGTTTTTTAAGCTCCCTGTATATTCTGGTTATTAACCCTTTATCAGATGTATAGCTGGCAAAGATTTTCTGTCATTTTGTCAGCAGGCTCTTCAATTTAAAGGCCATTTCTTTTGTTGTGCACAAGCTTTTTAATTTGATGTAGTCCCATTTGTTAATTCTTTCTCTTGGTTGCTGAGCCGCTTGTGTTCTACTGAGGAGTGATTCCCTTCCTCTACTAGCCGCAAGATTTCAGGTCATATTAAGGTCCTTAATCTACTTTGAGTTGATGCTTGTACAGGGTGACAGACATGGATCTAGTTTCAGTTTTCTGCAGGTGGATATCCAGTTTTCTCAGCAACATTTGTTGAAGAGGCTGTCTTTCCTCCATTGTATGTCTTTAGCACCTTTGTCAAAAATAAGGTGGGCATAGCTGTGTGGCTTCATATCTGAGTCCTGTATTCTGTTCCACTTATCTTCATATCTGTTTTTGTGCCAGTACCATGCTGTTTTTATTGCTATTGCTTTGTAATATAGTTTGAAGTCAGGTATTGTGATACCTCCAGCATTGCTCTTTTTTCCTCAGTATTGCCTTGGCTATTTGGGGTCTTTTGTGTTTCCAAACGAACTTTAGGGTAGATTTGTCAATCTCTGTGATGAATGTCATTGGGGTTTTGAAGGGAATTGCCTTGAGCATGAGGATTGCTTTTGCTAGTATAGCCATTTTTACTATGTTGATTCTACCAATCCATGAGCACCGGAGGTCTTTCCACCTTCTGTAGTCTTCCTCGATCTCTTTCTTCAGTGGTTTGTACTTCTTATAGCTAACTTTTATAATAGTTCTGTGATCAATTTAAGTACATAAAATGTTCCAAAAACACATTCTTTCTTTACTAGTTCTGTAAGAAAAATTCTTTGAAGGGAAAATGTATATTAAGGAGTTTGGAACATTTTGAGCATTTTATTGTATCTTGTCAAATTTTCCTCCTGAAAAAGTACTGTAGAATCTTTTATTTTCTAGGTACTTATAAAATACCAGTCATTACTTAGAAGAGGGGAAGGAGAAAACCTTTGCCAAGCAAATATACATATTGGTGAAAGATTCCATATGAGAAATTGTTACTTACACCTTATCCTGACAAAATTTCAAAGCTGAAGGTTAAGAAACTGATGTAGTTTTTTCTTGTACTGAGCCTTTTTTATCATAAAATTAAGAGTTCACATGCCACATGTGAAAATTTTATATATATATAATATATATATATATATATATATATATAATATATATATGAGAAAGAAGACCACCTTTTCCCAAGAATAGCATTAGGACTTGTCAGCAGCATAGACAAATCTCCCTTCTTTACCATCTCCCCTCCATCTCTCTCTCAGCAGAGACCTGGATTAAAGGTCGATGGACCCTGAAGAAGATACAAATCCACAAATCCATTGAGAGCTGAACTGGACCCTGGCCTTCTGTGCCCAGTAGTCTTCAGCTGGATGTGAGTTCTTGCCTCAAGCTATTTACACCATGAACAGGCTAGTAATTAGCAAAATGTTTAATATAATATAGAAGCAATTAGGAGGTGATAACATGCAATTAAGATGTGTTTTCAGATTAAAGATTTTATAGTGCTCTTTTTCTTGAAAAGATAAAGTGCCTATCTCAAAATGTCAAACACCAGTGATTTAATCTGAATTATTTTCAATTAATATGCATGTATTCTTGCGATGTGTTCACCGTTGTTATTGACATTGATAAATTAAGCTCATCCCAGCTGAATTTATCCTTGAGTCACTCTATATTTCCTGAATGTCAGCTCTTCTTCTGTATTTTTTTTTCTTTGCCTACAAGCTGTGCATGATCTAACTTTACGTCCCTTGATTCAGCCCTGGGATTACAAGGCTGTGTCAGTCTGAGGAACAATAATCTGAAAGGGCATTGTTATAAATAGAGTGTTAGAATATAATTGTTTGTCCTGTCATTTTTCCCCTTTAAATTCCCTTGAGTCCTGTTGAAGTAATTTAGACAGCTAGGATGACAAGAGTCTGGAGACTGTGCTTATAGAGTTATCCAACACATATGTAGCCTCTACTGCCTGGAGACTGTCTTGTCTACAAAGTAGAAAATGCAAATATCAAATGAGTTTTGACTGCAGTGTAAATTTAATTTGAGAGTTTATGCAGACCACTCTTTGTACAATAAAAGCATTGTGTCTCCTAATTCATCGGTACTTGTTGGGACAGTGACTATTAAATGCCATTTAAAATTAATTAGAAATTGTCATGAGTGAGCACAGCGGGCGTTGTGGATAACTTACAGGAGCTAAATATTTAATGCGTAGGAGTTGTTGCTTTTTTTTTTTTGTAAAGACAATGTGTAAAAGAATAGGTTAGGAGGAAAATATTTAACTTTTGACTGAAAGGCTTAGGGAAAGTTACTCTTTTATGTCACATCACCATTTGAAAATTAAGAATAACATTAATGATAACTATAGCCACAATAAACAGTGTATGTGGCGATAAAATTAGAACCAAATTTAATTTAACCTTCTCAACGAAGCACACAAAATGGCACAGATTTGAGAATTATTATTTTATGGGAACATGCCCATTTACAATCAAATAAGCGATTAAAATTCTATTTTTGCAAATTATGAAAGTGGAATTTGACAACTTAACAGTTCATAGGGCAATGAGCATTCCTTATGCCATGGTTGATTCATGCATGCATTTATGGTTATAATAAATAAAGACTTATTTTCAATTTGACTGATTTATTTTAGTTTACCCACATTCACTAAAATGAAGAAATGTAATGCTCTGAAAAAAACTGTTGTGTTTTATTAAGGACAAGCTTAATATTCATGCACCTGTTAGGCCTGGTGGATTTAAGCCTTATCAATGATTGTAGTCCATGAGCTCTGAAAGGAGGTGCATCCACCAGGGAAAACTGAAAAAGTGTTTAAATTTTAAGTTATAGTTCCACTTCATCTAAAAAGACATATACTACACTTCACTAATATTTAAATTTTAACTGGCACCCTGTTCTCACGCTGTCCTGTGTCAAGAGCCCATGCAAAAGACATAAGTTATATGCAGTGTGTCTCGGGGCCAGAAACCATGTTCACAGCATGGAGTTATCATCAACAGAGTCATGAGGCACTTCTTTGCTTTCACCATATTTCCATACAGTGCCTAGTTAAGTACCTACAAAGGACTATGTTATTTAGCTTAATTAAACTAGCCGTCACAAAATTGTCAAGTGACTTTATAAAATTCCTGCAAAGAAAATGCAGCTGGGTATACTCGTCATGCAAATGCAAGTGAATTTTAACGAAAATCTTTGCATAATTGGAGATAAGATTGAAAAATTAACATCCTGATTTAATAAGAGAAGCCAATAAAACACTTCTCCTATTTGGAACTATTTATCTGCAAAGCGTCTGTTTCAGTGGTGGCAAGTCATTAAGCTGGCATCAGAATGAATGAGGTTTAAAACTAGTTTTTCTTCTCTTTTTTCTTAGTACATATTAATTGTACCAAGGGGATCATTGCAATATTCCTGTACATGCATATTTTAAAGTACTTTGATAAAATTTATCCCCTCTATTACTATTTCTTGTTTCAGATTAATAACTCAAATTGTTTAAATAGTGAAACAAGTGTCATTGCTTCTCAAATATTGAATGATGGGGTATAATTTTAACATTAATAAATAAAATAAGTAGATATTTAGATATTTTTAGTTTCAATTCATTTCAGTGCAACATTCATTGTATACTATTACACTCACAGAATGACAAAGAATGCACACCAATAGAATGTAAAGTCATCCCTTAGCGTCTGTGCAAGGTTGGCTCTGAGACCTGCCACCCAGACACTGGTTTTTCAGATGCTCGAGTTTCTTCTACAAAGTGATATATTTGTCTATAGTTTATGCAATCCTCCATATTTGAATCATCTCTAGATTACTTAAAATATCTAATATGACAGGGTGTTACACAATTAGTTGTCAAACTGTATTGTTAGGCAAATAATAACAAGAAGTCTGTATATGTTTAATAAAGGAAAACATGTTTGCATATTTTTTGATCTGAGGCTTGTTGAGTTTAGTAATTTGAAACCTGTAGATATAAAGGGCTTACTTTATGAGCAAAAGTAGGCATATATGTATTAAAACTAAAAAAAAACTCATTTTTGCAAGCATTTGTCTAGATCAAGTGAATGTTTTATGAAGAAGAATTTAGAGACACTGCTGTAGACAATGGTATTTTGTCCACTGCATATACTGAAGCTGTGTAAGTGCAGATGTGAGCTGAAACACGCGTGTGCAAAACATACTCACCTGATCTGTGTGAGAAGACGTACTTCATTCAATTAGTACGTAGCTTTGAAATTATTCAAAACACATAAATACTTTGCCACATGTATGATCCCTATTTTGCTATGATAAAAACTTGGAGTAGCTTCCTTGCTTCTCTCCAACAAACATCTTATGAGACTCTCATCTGTGAGAACTTCAAAAGAACTCCAATCCGCTCATGAATGCTATGTTAAACTTTCTAAGACTCTGAGTTACTGACCTCATTACTGGTCTTCAACATGCATACAAACTCAGGTTTGACAGATGCTTCAAGAGCATAGGCTGGGTCAGGACTCCCACTCCGAGAAGCCTTGCCCCACACCAGCACCATGCCCCAGCATGGAGGGACCTTCTCTCTCAACACAGATCTTGAATGTGTTGGTAAAGCCAGTTTCTCCTAAGAGGCACTTGTATAAAGACAACCACTTAGCAGGGAACTAGTGGCTTAAGCTTGTAATCCTAGTTCCTTGAGTGGTTGAGATCAGGAGGATCAAGGTTCAAGGCCAGCCAGGGCAAATAATTGGAAACCCTCATCTCTAAATTAACCAGAGTAAAACGGACTGGAGTTGTGACTCAAGTGGTAGAGCACCTGCTTTGCAAGCGGGAAGTACTGAGGTCAAACCCCAGTCCCACCAAAAGATAAAAACTAATTAAGCTTTACCTCACAGAGGCCTGCTGCTATCCTAACTGAGCAACAAGACTTCAGTAATTTTGGAACTCACCATGTATTTAAGTAATCCACTTTATCTTCTAAGTGATTACCATCAGTTTTGTTCTCTTTATTCTTTCCCTTTGTAAAGATGGTGAACCTAAGAAAAAATTACCTTTGTGGGACAACAAACTATGTATTTTTTGAAGTCATACTTTGATGATGTCCTTCTTCTAACCTTACTGAACAACACTTATTAAGCAGACATACATTATACTAAAAGCAGGATAGAAAATATGCAAGGTGTTTTACCTACAAAAGAACAAAGTGTGAAATTCTCATATGTTTGCCCCAAAACTATTTGCTAGAAACATAGCAGAAAGAAGCTCAAAAGAACTCATAATGGGACTTACATATTAGAAAAAAGTTTGCTATCCCATGCTACAAATGAAACACTATGTGTAAATTGTAATAAGTAATTATAGACACAAAATACTGTTATATGTGTGTGAGCTCATGTACAGTTGAATTCTACACAATTGGCATTTTTGTGGTTCAAAACTGTCATATATTTGTGATTCATGTCCACTGAACAACACAGATAGTTCTTCTGATTTTGTGTACCTCTTGTCACTTCCTCAATCTGTAGATTTCTAGAACAATACCTGATCCCTTGGAAGGATGCAAAGAGCACTCTTTTTTTTTTTTAATGCAGTACTGGAACCTTGAGCCACTCTACCAGCCCTTTTTGCCCTGGCTGGCTTCGAACTATGATCATCCTGATTTCTGCTTCCTGAGTAGCTAGGATTACAGGGATGAGCCACTGTCACCAGGCTAATAAATACTCTTGAACGAACATTATCATTAGTACAGATCTTCAATACATTATTACATCCCAATCATGCCTGCCCCTTCATTGTTCTCAGTCTCATTATTGGAGATTCCATTGCTTGTTGACCACAGTTGATAGAGAGCTGATAAACTGTCCCAATCTAATCTTTCTCCCCCAAGGGGGAAACTGCATTCTCGAGTAGGCACAAGTAAACATCTAACGAAGTTTTGTGAGGTGTCTTGGGACCAGGCTAGGTCACAGTAGTAAGAGCTAGGTAAATGTGAATGTCAGGATGACTGAACGCTCTGCACACATCTCCGCACATTCTGATGAGTCACTTCCCACAGACCTTAGATCCACGCCCTGTGCTACCGGCAGCTGAAGTCCAGAGGCAGAACAGGATCCAGACTCTGCTGTTAGATTTCCAAACTGTGACAAGTCATGTTCTGCTCTAACAACAAGTTTCTGTGTTGCAAATCAAACTAGGTATCACCTAAAGACTGGATTGATCTGGATTTCTCCTGGCAGAACATTTCTCCAGTGGTTTTTATGCCCAAAACAATGGGAAAAAACGCTGACCAGTCTATAAGTTTAATCTTTCTTTTTTTTTTTCTCCTGATTTTACCTGGTAGACTTCACAATATTAATCAACAAATTGTCATGGCAAGATTACAAAGAGTAATGACCCATTGCAATGACACCGTCTACACAGATTTATTTACAAATAAAAGTCACGTAAACTAACCAATATTAAAATCTGTTAATATCAAAATTTTGTAGATTTGGTAAAATGATCTCTTGAATTCAGTCAGATCATTAAACCATTAATTGTAATTTTTAATATAAAAGTTTTTGATAGTTAGCAAAATAAAATATTCTTTTAAGTTTATGTCAGTAAGATGGATAGTTTATAGACATATTGATAAAACATATCTACAGAACATTATACATAGTTAGAATATTTTCTATATATGTCTCCATAAAGTGTAACTTTTCCTATTACATTATTATGAAATAAAGTATTTTTAAAGCTATTTTTTAGAGAATACCCTGCAAGGTCCACTTTGAACAATCTAGCATTATGCTGTCATAAGAAAGTTACCATTACTTCTCTATAAATAACCTTATGGAGTTATTGTTCACATGCATATAATTCACCCACTTAAAATGTGTATTGCAATAGTTTGTAGTATATCACAGAACTGTGAATCCATCACCACATTAATTTTAGAATAAAGAAACATGGGCTGGCGGAATGGCTCAAGAAGTAAGAGCACCTGCTTAGCAAGCTTGAGCCCTGGAACGTCATCTTAAGTGAGACTAGCCAGGTTCAGAAGTCCAAAAGCTGCACGCTGTCTCTCCTGTGTGGACTGTAGACCTAATACCAATAAATGCAGCAATATCATGAAACACGTCACGCTACGGGGAAGTCACATACAAGAGAGGGAGGGTAGAAGAAGGAAGTTAAGAAGGTAAAATGATTGATGTGCTTCTTGTGCAAGAATGAATATAGAATTTTTAAATCTATAGAAATCCTCATAAGAAGGGGATTGAGGTAGAAAGAAGAAAAATAGAAGTGAAACAATTCACATAATAATACATACTTACATGGAAATGTCACAAGGATACTCCTTGTGTAGCTATCTTAAACAAACAAAAATGTCATTTTTTTGCTTACAAAATCAGAAAACAGAAGGGCAGAAGAGGTCGTGTCTGGGGGGTTGATACCAGTGTGTGGGGAGAAGTGGGGAAATGGTGTGGGAGGGTGAGTATGGTGCAAATACTGTGGACACATGTATGTAAATGGAAAAATGAGACCTGTTGAAACTATTCCAGGAATGGGGAGGGGGGGGTAAAAGAGAATGACAGAGTGGGGAGAATTCAAGTATGATATAAGAACTTTTATAAATGTCAGAATGCACCCCCAGCACAACAATTAAAAAAAGAAAAGAGAAAAGATATGACATGCACCAAAATCTAAAGGGAAATTTTCTATATTTGTGTATATTTCTATATTTGTATATTTGAAGACAATTTCTCAAACACTCCTTCTCTGGGCCTGATTAAAAACAAATTTTAAATTAGTATTCTAAATATTATTGAAATCGTAAATAATATGCTCACATTTACATTGATCTTACATTTATCTATTTTTAACCAGTCTAAGGAACTAATTTGCTCTCTGCACTAGTCAGGGTGAGAAGGCCATTGTGGTCAAACATAAAAGATGAGACAATAACACTCATTCCTCCCCAGATTTATTCCTCTATCTACCTACATAGATACAAAGATAGAGCTATAACAATGTTTAAGAAAAATATGTGTGGATATAGTTAAATATAAATGATTAAGGTACATTTCCTAGACATTTGAAGACCTACAGTTTTTTTAAACTTCTGAATATTTCAGTGCATCAGTAACTAAGTTAAGAATCTGCATTGCAATCTTTTTAAGTCTTCATGATCAAATTTAATTCTACTGGGTGACATAAAGGACCCATTTACATTTCCAACTCTTTAAGGAAAATTAAAACAAGAGTTTTAACAACTGTGCCATTTAGTTACAATTGTTTGCTAATAAAAGACTGATTTTATTTCAGGGAAAGTAAAAATTACCCACAGCAGCCATGCCCTAACCAGCACAGACTTCATCATGTTCCACCTAGACCTATCCATGTGTTTAGAATAGAATAACTAGCTCATTTTGAAAAACCAATCTTAAAACCTATTGCAAGGGTGAAAATCTCTTGACCTAACAGAAGGAATCATTGCCAGAGATTAAACTGCCTTCATTGTTCTGGCTGAAGGGGGAAGCGATGATTGAGATGGATTTCCATTTGTTGCACCTTGGCTCACAGGTTTCCTTGTGGTCCTTCCACCTGGCATAACCTGAGAGAGTGAAATAAGTTGATTCATTCTGAACCACAGTAGTTACGCCATTGTCCTTCTGGCACAAAAGGTAATGGTTGATTTGCTTTATTTCTGTGTGGCTCTGATTTTTTTCACCCAGACACCCTAATCTCTACTTCTTCCTCTGGACAAGGTTGGGGGTGGAGACTACAGGAACTAGCTCCTGGAAAGCAGCTCCAATGCAGCTCTTGCTCAAGTTCAACTCTCTTCAAGTCTGGTAAAAACTGTGAGTTTTCAGGAGGGAGAGAAAAAAATTGTTTTATGCTTTCTGCTTTGAATCATGCTGCACTATTTAGATTTCTCTGCAAACATGATATATTTGTCTTCACAGTTCTTATGAAGAAATACAACTTAGCTTTTAAAAAGTAAGATGACATTAATTTAATTAAACTATTTCTGCCAGAATATTTTGTTTGTTCATTTTTATTCAGAGCTGTTTATTTTCTTTTGCAAATTTGAAAAGCAGTATTTTAGTACTTTTTTTTCCTACATGGATTCCACCCAAGGATTTCTGTTAGTCTCCATCTGATGCAGTTACTATTATTACTTCCGTTAGACATGAACATCAGTTTTCTCACCACACAAGGGGATCTTGAATTAGAACTATGAGGGAGTTCCCACAGTCTGCTGGTCGCAAACCAAAGCCAGAGGTTAGGCTACAGATTTTATTTACTAAGAAAGTGGGTGTTGGAAGCATCCGTTGTTGGTAACACACTACGTAATTACAACTCTGAATTGAGAGCCCACACTCAGGCTTCTACTCTGATTTAGCTCCTAATGTGGAATCTCAGATTAAATATGGTATTTCTAATGGAAAAGACAATCACTGAAGAAAGCTTGTTGATCAATACATTTCCTTACAAGTGGCATGGAGGGACTTTGTAGGAATGTAACACAACCTGAGATTACAGTGTCTTCTTGTTGACTAGCCCTGGGAGGGGAAATAAAGTAAGATTTCTGACAGCAACTGTGCAAATGGAGCTTGTGGTGTCAAAGCCCTCTCCATTCTGTGCTGTCTGCTCACACAGCTCTTTTTCCTGTTACCTCACCATAAGTCACCCATGTCTCCTTCCTCCTATCCGTCCTCCATATCTGTCTTCCCATGGTGGCTTGTGCCACTTGGGAGGTAACCATATACTCAACACAACCCATCCCTCTTCAGGCCTTCCTTCTATACTGAAATTGTTGAAAAGAATGGAATGACTTATAGATAGTTTCAGACAATGAAAGACCACAAAAGTTTTAAAAAGGGCCAATTGTCTCATACATCTATAAAATCTATTTCCCCTTTGAGGATAAATTTAACTTATTGTATGAGTAAGAAAATTACTTTTTTAGTCTTAGTTATATTAGGAATGGAAAGGTTTCAAATATTGTATCTGTTAATATTAATTCATTCCAAAGATGTATTTTCAACAGCACAGAAACACCTGCCAGAAATGTAATGTTACTTTTGTAGAGAATTTTTACTATTCTATCTGAAGTTAAAGCAAATCCTTGGGGAGTTGAGCAATGTTCAGAGATTTAAAAACTCACTGCGTACAGTCCCATCAGGCTTCAGCAACAGGTGGCTGAAGAGTAGCCTCTTGCCTATAATCTTAGCTACTTGGGAGGCTGAGATGAAGAGGATCATGGTTTGAGAGAAGCCCAGGCAAATAGTTCAAAAGACCCCATCTCCAAAATAGCCAGAGCAAAATAGACTGGAGGTGTGGGCTCAAGAGGTAGAGCTCTGAGTTCAAACCTGTCCCACCAAATAAATAAGTAAACAAATAAGTAAGTAAATGAAAGAGTAACTGCTTACATCCTGAAAATAGCTGAATATGGATCACAATTCATGGCACTGTCCAATTTACTATTTTGTATCAGAAAATTTCATGGCACTTATTCAACTAGCTTTCTCAAATAGACAGCATGTACACAAGCAAACTTTTACAAGTGTAAATGAATTTTTGGTTAAGAAAAAATCATCAAGATTTATTCATGTCTTCTGGAGAACTTCCCTAAGTTTTATAGCACTCCATTCCAAATTAATCCCTGATTAATGTTCCTTTGTTTTTACACATATGTGTTAGGTTTTACTCATACAACATGTACTCATTTTACATAAATACATCTGACAGCTTTTCAGTCTTTAGTGTACAAGAGCTTGGAATAAGCATGAAAGACTAAGTCCAGTAACACCTCAGTATAACATGCTTTTGTTTTATAATAAAAATGGGTTTCTTCTTTAAAAATTTGAATAATTACAACTGCTTATTTTCTTGTGCTATTTATAATATTCATGGTAGTGTTTAAAATACTCTAGACATACAAAGTGACTACAAGGACCTTTATTATACATGAAAAATAGGACAGATCCCATTGGGAAATTCCAAAGAGATACATGTATCTCTTTTATGATCTAGTGAGTAATGCAATAGAAAACAGCCCCAGAACAACCACCAAAATTTCCTCTTTTTATTATTTACTCATTTTTTTTCTTTAAAGATTTGTTAAATACTTTCTATCTATGACGTTTCACTAGGGAGTTTTATTTAAATCACAAACAGATATCACTTTGATATTTGCTATACAATTATTTTTTAAATGTCCTTTTTATCCTCTTGGATAAGGTTGAATATATTTCATTTCACAGAATCTCTGTGGTCCATGAAAGCAGATATGAAAATTCCCAAGTTTCATATGAGTTTTCCCAAGTCAAAGCCTGTGCCCAGCTTTTGCTAAAATAAAATCTTACCCCTGTATCCGGTCCCTCCAGTCACTCCTGATCAAAATAGTGTGCAACCAGGGGGAGGGGATTGGGAAAGGGCGAAAGAGGGTGAATATGGTGGACGTATCACAAAGCTACTCTGATTGGCTCCAGGTGTATATCTGAAGACAGGAAGACAGGAGAAAATGTCAGCTTGGAGGATACTTGGTAAATAAGGGGCTCGGTGTGGATACTGAAATTCAGTATTCTGAAGGAAATTTTCAGGGACAATAACAATGCAAGAATAATCTTTTGGGGAAATTCCATATTTACTGCATTTTGGAAGAAATACAGCAACTTTCCAAATGTATTAAGATCTGCCACTGGAAAGGAATCTTGCCAAATTTTGCAAAATGTTCATTGTACTTTATACTTAGAATCAGTGCAAAATGGTATATGGAAGTGTTAGATATAATTTGTATTGGATAAGTAGTAATAGGTATATGTCACTTGATTATATATATTAGACAAGTTTCAACTCATATCCATCTATCAACATGCCTGACATCGAATCCTAAAATCTGAAAAATCAGAGAAGGCTTCAGGGAGAAAGGAGCAATAAAACTGTGATTCACTGCATGAATGCTACCTACCAGGCAAGAAGTCTAAGCTTAAATTCGAGTGTTGTTTTTATTAGCGATGTTGTCTTGGAAAGCTGCTTCGCTTCTCTGGTTCAGTAGCCTCATCTGTGCTGCAGGAGCAGCATTAGTGTTCTCCTTACAAGTTGGTAGTATCTGTTCAGGGGTTAGCTCAGTGATAAAATTCAGTAATTTTTCTTTTTTTTAACTGCAGATGAATTCTTATTATGTCCCAGAATTGCTACAGTGATTTGCTGGTGTCATTTCAGTGTCTGTTACAATGTGGTTAATTTGGGTTTGAGCTTGCTGCTTGCATCAACTTCTGGTTGCATTGCGAGTCTGCATTTATTCCATCTTTGGACCCCCACATTGCTGCTAGCATGGCCTGTCCGTGAAGACTTATTTGCCAACCTGTTTAATTAAAAACAAAAACAAAAACAAAAAACCTAGCTCCTCGCCTGGAAGTGTGGCTCAAGTGGTAGAGCACGGAACCCTGAGTTCAAATCCCAGTCCCACCAAGTAAAAAACAAAAAGTGACCATCCTAGCTCATAGGCTGGGCATGGTGGCTCATGACTGTAAACCTGAGAAGCATAAAGCAGAGAATTGAGGTCCAGATACAAATGTGAGAACCTGTCTCAAAAATAACAGAAGCAAAAAGGGCAAGAGATGTGGCTCAAGTGGTAGAGCACCCGCCTAGCAAGTGCAGCATCCTGTGTTCAAACCCCATTACTGCCAAAACATATTTGCAGAGGCATCTGAGAAATATTTACAATATGGTTTAAAAGAAAGTGGGTATACATACCATCAGTAAGGTTCAAATATTGATTAATATTTGAGTTAACCAACCAAATGAGCTATGTTTTATAAGAAGAAGCTTGGATTAGAACTGTGATTCACCTAATTTTATATCCAGGTGCAGTCCTGTATAACAGTTTTGGAGAAAAAGTTTTATTCTTGAATGTCATAAACTAAAAAAGAAATAACTAAGATTTGAATAAAATGCCATATGTGAAAAGACCAACTCATTGACTCTGGTAAATCAGCAACAATTAGAAAGTTTTAGTGATGCTGTATTTAAGCCGACACACAAAAGCATCAGGACTATTTTATTGTGCTGTTCAAATGTTTTATGTCTCTCCCACAAAGTGTGTCTGAGGTTATTTCGTCTCTGAAGTTACATGGAAATCATCTGAGATAGTTATAGACATATCCGAAGAAAGTGAACACTTAAAGATAGTGAAATAAGACAACTATTTTTAGCTCCTTTCATTTCCTCCAACACAAATTTATTCTAAGCATACTGATTGTGATATTTTAAATGAGGGCTTAACATAATAATACAGTTTATCATATATTTATCAATCAGCTATTTATTGGGACCTGTATTAGTTTTGCAGAGTTGCCATAACAAATTGCTACAAGGCAGGGGGCTGACAAAAACAGAAATTTATCTTTTCACATCTCTAGGGGGCAGAAGACTGGAATCTATGGTCATTTCTGAGACTCTGGATGGAATTCTTTCTCACCTGTTCCTCAATTCTGACAGTGGCTGTCAATCTTTGGCATCCTTGGCTTTAAGTTACACCAAAACTCCTGTTACCACATGACCCTGCCTCTGTGTCTCTGTCTTTTCTTCTTCTTTTTTTTCTTTATTATTATTGCTGTTGTTGTGCTAGGGGTACATTGTGACATGTACAAAAATTCTTACAATATATTAAATATATCATAGTTGAGTTCACCCCCTCCATCATTCTCCTATAGTTTCAGCAGGTCTCATTTTTCCATGTACATACATGTGTACACAGTGTTTGCACCATGTTCATCCTCCTTCATCATTTCCCCACCTCCTCTCCACTCCCACTGGTACCAACATCCAGGCAGGACCTGTTCTGTCCTCCTCTTCTCTGATTTTGTAAAAAATAAAAATGACATTTTTTGTTTCCTTGCGACATTTCCAGGTATAGTACGTATTATAACCTGAATCAGTTCACCTCCTCTATTTTTCTTCTTACCTTAGACCTCTTCTTATGGTGATTTCAACAGGCTTAAAAATTCTGTGTTCATTCTTGTGACATCACTACATTGGATAACAATGCACCTAGTGCATTGTTGCATTGTGCAACTTGACCGCATCCTCAAACTCATTCCCTGTAAGTTCACACTCACAGAGACTGAAGATCAGGACCTCCACAGTGCATGTCAGGAGTACAATCTGTCCCATAATGGACATTTGTCACATTTCATTCCATGCTCAAAGTGCTATGGTACAGCAGCAAGAAAGACAAGGAAAGGAAGTTTTGAAACTATGGGCGTGATATCCATCCTCACTTTGGCTCTGAACCTACACAGGGGTTTCTTCTCACAAGTCTTCTCTACCTTAGATAGTTCTCACATTTTTGATAAACAGGTGCTAGGTGCTATGAAAACAACTGCTTGCTAGACTTGCACACGTAGTAATTTAGAGAAGAGACTTTCTTTCCGTGTCCACACCATTTGGTTATTAGCCCAATAGTAACCCAAGCTAAAACATACCAAAAATGCACTTCCACACACTGTCCTGTCTGTCTAACAGATGAGGAAATCCAACCTATCTTATTCTCTGACTGTATCGTCTTTTCTAAGCACCAATAATGGTGCTCACAGCCCTCCAATTTTAGAATTAGACATGGTCCTGACTTGGGTGACATATTCTCAAATTGGACAGGATGTGGTACAAACAAACATTACCAGCGTGTGAGTAACACTGCAGAATGAAACTCGGTCTTTGTTACTTTTCAGTTCCAGTGCCATTCATAGTACAAATGGTGACATTCTGGGAAGATTACATGTGAAAAATTGGAAAATTGTATTTTGCCAGTTTGATGAAATTAATCCATGTTTATTAGAAGGTTGCAAGTAATTTACAGGACAGAGAGAAAAATGTTAATTCCGTCCTAATTTCCTTCCAGTTCCTCATCCTGCTTTTCTGTGTTATATGACTACGTGTGTGCATGTACATACTCTTTTAAAGAAAAAAATAGTAGCATTAATACAATTTGTATGTGACTAACAATTCTACCATGTATTGAGAACGATATGCTAAAATCTCCAGACTATTATGGATTTATCAATTTCTCTGTGAAACCCAGCAGGTTTTTGTTTTGCGATTCTGTTAGTAGGTGCATACATCTTTAGAGTGATTATGTCTTCTCAGCAGATTAACACTCTTACTATATAAAATGTTTGTTTTTTTTAACATTTCTTATTTCATTTTATTTCTTTTAAATTTTATTTATTTAGGCAGTACTGGGGCTTGAACCCAAGACCTCATGCCTGCTAAGCAGAGGCTCGCCCACTTGAGCCACTCTGCCAAAACCAGTACTTCTTATTTTAAAACCTCCTTTGTCTTACATAAGAAAACTAAACATTCTTTTAGTCACTACTTCATTGCATAACCTTTTTGTCATTCTATTTATCTTGCATAACTTTTTCAATTTAAATTGTCTATTGTAGACAATTATCTATTGCAGTATGTAAATTACTTTTGTTTTTATTTTATCCAGATTTTAATCTTTGTTTTTAAATGGAATATCACATATTAAAATGCAACGATTAATAATTTAGCATTAGTTCAAATATCTTAGTATTTGGTATTTGCTACATTCAATTTTCGAAGTCTGCAATATTTTTTAAATAACTTTTTTTGAAGTAGATTGGCATGCATTGTAAGAAACAACACAGTGAGATCTGGTGTACCTCTTATCCATTTTGCCTCAATGGTGACATCTTGAAAAACTACAGCACGATGTCACTGCAAGGATATTGGCATTGATACAGTCAAGACAGAAAACATTTTCCTCACCACTGGATCACTCATGTTGTCTTCTATAGGCACACCCTCTTCTCTCCTACTCCCACCTCTTCATTAAGCCCCAATAACCATAGTATGCTCTCATGTCTGTAATTTTGTTATTCCAATAATGTTACAGTGTGATCAGACAGTCTTCACAATTGTCACTTTACTGTGCAACTAAACTAAACAGAACTTTTTCAAAGGAAGAAATCCAAATGATCAAAAAACACATGAAAAAATGCTCACCATCCCTGGCCATAAAAGAAACGCAAATCAAAACCACACTAAGGTTCCACCTCACTCCTGTTAGAATAGCTATCATAAAAAAATACCACCATCAACAGGTGTTGGCAAGGATGTAAGGAAAAAGGAACTCTCTTCTGCTGGTGGGAATGTAAGCTAGCACAATCACTGTTTTGGAAAACAGTATGGAGGCTTCTTAAAAAACTAAACTTAGATCTACCATATGATCCAGCAATCCCACTCCTGGGGATATACCCAAACGAATGTGACTCAAGTTACTCCATAGGCATCTGCACACCCATGTTTATTGCAGCACTATTCACAATAGCCAAGTTATGGAAACAGCCAAGATGCTCATAAATGGATTAATAAAATGAGGTATACAATGGAATTTTACTCAGCCACAAGGAAGAATGACGTTTTGTCATTCGCAGGAAAATGGATGGAACTGGAGAACATCACCTTGAGCGAGGTTAGCAAGGCTCAGAAGGCCAAAAATCTCATGTTCTCCCTCATATGTGGACTTTATACCTAAAACAAATGCAGTAACATTTTTGGATATGGGTCACCCACTAAGGGGAGAACACTCACGGCAGGAATAGGGAAAGGGAAGAAAACCAAAAACTTGGATGTGATTGATGTGCTCACTGTAGAGAAGCAAATATAGTAATCTTAAACTGGCAGAGGTCACTATGGGAAGGTGACAGGAAGTAGTGAAGAGGTCTGGCAGAGATGAACCAATGTGGGTTGTAATACACAAGTGCATGGAAGCAATGCTAGGAATCTCTCTGCATAGCTATCTTTATCTCAAGATATCAAAAACACTATGTCCTTATTATTATCTTTTATGTTTTCTCTTCAACAAAATCAGAGAACAAGAGGGTGGAACAGGTTCTGCCCAGAGGTGGGGGGAGGAGGCGGCCCAAATAGTGTATACACATGTAAGTAAATGTAAAAACAATAAAATTAAATTAAAAAAAAAAAAACCAAATGTCATTTTACTGAGTCAAAATCTACCTTAGTAAGGATTTTTTTTCCTACTTAAATGTCATAGAATCCAGAGATTAGAATTTGGAATGAGAGATGATGTGGGTTTTTAACTGTTACATTTCAAGATAACTGAAGTTACGTGGAATTGTAGGAAGTCATACAGAGACAGGAACACTCGGAAGCCCACCCAGCTTTCCTCAGTCCTGCCACTTACGATCTCTCTGTCATTCTATAGGCGGTCTCAGTGTGGACACCTGTAGATGTACAATGTACCCATGCTCAATTCTGTCACCATGCATCCCGCAGGTCTGCTCAACAGTCATGATTCCTTCACTTATTTACATCTATCATAGCATAAAGGCATGTTGTCATTCCACTATTATTCCAAGAGGAGACATTTGATTTTGTGGTTCTCTTTTTGCTGCTAAATTTTCACTTTATTCAAAGAATTTGGCCTGCAGGAATTATGTTGGTTTCGTTTATTTTTGAAATTTGGAGTTTTCTTTATTTGAAGGCAACGCAAACTCCATTAGATCAAACTGATTATCTGTATTCTAGTTTACAATATATAAATATCTGTTTGATTATCTGGCAATTGTTGAGTCAAATGAATTTAAGACTCATTTTATGATGAGAATTTGTTAATTTTTCTATATTTTCTGTCAGCTTGGATTTACTTTTTTATTATACATTGATATGTAGTTGCTAGTTATTAAATTGTTAGTTTATAGAAAGATTCAAGATAACT
Source organism: Castor canadensis (assembly GCF_047511655.1). Classification (NCBI taxonomy): domain Eukaryota; kingdom Metazoa; phylum Chordata; class Mammalia; order Rodentia; family Castoridae; genus Castor; species Castor canadensis. The sequence continues at coordinate 67,264,720 of NC_133402.1, forward strand.
ACATATATTTGGCTGGATAAATCTTTACTGACTTAAATAAACTTCAAGCATAGCTACTTTATTTTGCCTGGAGTCTATTTTGAATTATTTTATTGTTACTAATTTAGCCTTTTTGGTCAGTTGTTTCCAAATTTTTTATAAGTATGTTAAGACTTATATGTGGTTTTTTTAGGTTTATTTCATGTACGTGGTTGATTTTCAAAACCTAGCCCATCTCAGTGAACTAGGAACAGAGTGGGACTCTCTGAACTTGACAGAGAATAACTGTGAATAATTTATAGATAACATCATAGTCAATGGTGAGAAAGCTTCCCACTAAGACCAGAAAAACTCAAAGATGTCCCCTCTCACCACAGCTATTTGCCATCATACTAGAAGTCGTAGCAGGTGCAATAAGAAGTAAAAGGGAAATAAAAGAACAGGATGGAAGAAATAAAACTGCTTTTGTTTGTAGGCAACATTGTTGTTTAAATAGAAAATTTGGAATAATTGATAAACAACTTCTGAAACTAATAAGAAATTATAATATTGCAATATGCAAGACTAGTAAGTAAAAATCAAATATCGGGAATGAACAAGTGGAATTTAAAACAGAAGACATAATACTGTCAATTTAGCATCCGAAAAATGTTAGTTACACATCTAACAAAATATATATAAGATGTACATAAGGAAATCTACAAAATGTTTGAAAAAAGAAATCAAAGAAACACTAAATAAATGGAGAGGTGTTTCTTATTTATGGATAAGAAGAGTCAATACTGTGAAGAAGCCAGTTCTTCCCAACAGGAAATCTTGATGAAAGTTGTAGAAAGTTAGATTGCGAATGTAAATAAATTGACTCTAAAGTTTATGTGGTTAGGCAAAAGTCTTCAAATGGCCAGCACAATACTAAAGTAGAAGAAAATTTGGATGACTGACACCATATAACTTCAAGATATCCCTTAAAATTACTCTAATCAAAATAGTATGATATTGATGAAAGAATGGACAAATGGATCAAGGGAGCAGAAGAAAGAGTCCATAAATTAACACAGCCAACTCATCTTTGATGAGAGAGAAAAACAGTACAATGGATAAAATATACCCTTTCAATAAATAGTGCTGGAGCAACTGGGCATCTGCTTTATAAAAGAAATGAATCTAGATGCATACTTCATACCTTTCACAAAAATGAGCTGGAGAAGGACCACAGATCTAAAGGTAAAATGTAAAACTATAAAACTCTTAGGAAATTACATGGGAAATCTAGATGAGCTTGGGTTTGGTGATGGCTTAGTAGATACAAAACCTCAGGCATGACCCATGAAAGACAGAAGTGATAAACTAGACTTCATTAAAATTAAAGATTTCTGCAATGCAAAAGGCATCATAAATATAATGGAAAGAAAGGCCATGGACTGGGAAAAATATTTTCAAAAGTATACCTAATGAAGGACTATTATCCAAAATATGCAAAGAATTCAAAACTCAGCCACAATAAAACAACCTAGTTTTAAAAAATGAACCAAAAACTATAACAGACTCCTTATGAGAGAACACACATATAGAATTTAAAGAAATACTCTACATGATATAGCACCAGGGAAATAGAGTTGAAAACAGTAAAATACACTATTTATCTATGAGAATGGAAAAATCCCAGAAAGCTGACACTACCAAAAGCTGAGAGAACAGAGAGCAAGAGGAAATCTCACTCATCGCTGAGTGAATCCAAAATGGTACAGCCACTTTGGAAGACATCCTGGTGGTTTCTGATAAAATTAAACATTCCTACCAGCTGACCCAGCAATCACACTCAGTTTTTACCCAAAAGAGTTGAAAATTTATGTTTACACAAAACCCACACATGGATGTTTATAAGAGCTTTGTTCATAGTTGCCCAAACTTGGAAGCAACCATGTTATCTTTTTGTAGGTAAATAGATAAATAAACTGTGATACATCTAGGTGACAGAATATTACTTACTGATAAGAAATAAACTATCAACCCATGAGAATACATAGGAGAAATGTAACACATATGGCTAAGTACAAAAGGCAATCTGAGAAGTTAATGCTGTGTGATTCTAAACACTTGACATTTTAGAACAGATGGCTTCCAGTGGTTGGGGGGAGGGAGGAATGAACAAGAAAGTATAGAAGCCTTTAGGGAGTGATACCATTGTGTATGATGCTACGACGGTAGATGCATGACACTGTTAATTTGTTTAAAAAATGTACAATACCAAACGTTAACCCTATTGTGCACTATGGACTCGGGGTGGTGATAGTTTGTCAGAAACTGTAGGAAGAAGGGGACCTCCAAGAAAAATACTTGTCCACCTTACTGGACAATAGGTTTTTACCAAATGAACTTTGTTTTTCTGTGCAGAGAATCAAACTATTGATGAATAAAAAGCATTACTCTTTAATGTTAATATTTATGATTCTTCATTTTAAAAATAATGTCATTCATTTGCAACTCCAGAAAGCATTACAAAACAGTAGCTATAATAATGTCTGTGGGGTCATTCTTCACTTTAGTGGGGCGACTTCATGCAGATTAATACTTCATTTACTTTATGTTTACTTATATAAGATTACACATTAGAGTTTTTGAACTATACTTTTTGTATTCTGACAGTTACTCTGAAAACAAATGATGACATTTCACTCATAAAGATTCCAATATAGGTTAGTCTATTCCTTGTAGGATTTGAAAAATCCTACATCTATTCCTTGTATGTGTGAAAAAAACTCACTTGGGCAACTCTGAGTGTGGTACCTGATGGAGGGATTTTGGGGAGTCGATTTCTCCCCATAAGGTTTTGCTTTAAATATCTGATGGAAGTTTAAAGGCATCTATTTTGCTACAAACAGGGCTGTCTTTTCCACAAGCATAGAATTCCTCCAGACATACTGGCCCTACTGCCATGAATAAGAGTCTCTTCCCTGGGTCACAGAGAGAAGGCTCCACTTGCTTTCATGTTCTTCCACTGACTACCCTATTGCTGTTGTGACAGTATGCATCTTCCTCTCTGTTTTCTTTATCTTCTTTTCCTTTCTTTTCTGCTTTTTTTCTTTTTCTTTTTCTCTCACTTTCATTTCTTTTTTGTGATAGGGTCTCACTGTGTAGCCCAGGCTGGCCTCAAACTCATGATCCTCCTGCCTCAACCTCCCAAGTGCCATAATTACAGGAGTGCAGGTCACAACTCTCAGCTACACTACCTGCTTTCATTTTCTGGCCACAGCCATGTGTAGCAGAAAAAAAGGGAATTAGCTCCAAATACAAAAGCTAGATAAGTGGAGGGCCCTACAGCCCAATGAAGAAAAGTGGTAAAAGGTGTTTTGCTCAGCTAGATTGAAAATTGATCAGTTGCAAAAGCACACTTGGTTGTGCTGACACATTTATTCGTCTGAGCTCTATTTCCTTTAATTTATTCTGACACTTCAAATCCTAGTGTTGGGGCACCAGGAATGACTTACTGGGTGGGAGGCATGGCTCAAATGGTAGAGTGCCTGCCTGAAAGCAAGGTCCTCCTATACATTGAGACACCCCTTTGAACATTGACTTAAATGTTAATAACAAAAAAACAGCATTGTAAAATAGGTACAGTGTGTAGGGGAAGTTAATACTGGGGGGGTAAATAAAGGAAGGAAATTAAGGTGATGGTGGATTTCATATACCTATATGAAACAGAACTAAGAAACCTCTTGCAGTTGCTTTAAGTGGGGCTGGGAGGAGGTTGAGGGGGAGAGACAATGGGGGCAATGAACCTAATGTACAATATAAGTCTAATCAGAATTGTCACTACGAATCGCCCCCATATGATGAATATATCCTAATAAAAATTTATTAGAAAAAGAGCAAGGTGCTGAGTTCAAACACCAGTACTGTCCCCTCTCCCCCAAATAAAACTTTCGAAGAAGTGCTTGTCTTGCAGGATTCCACTGCATGGCCATATTTCAGATGCTGTAATTTATAAGCAACTTACTTCTGAGTAATTTTAATCTTGACCTCAACTTTGTTATATGATAAATGCTGGGATTTGTATTCTCCATCCTTGTAAGGTCAGTATCCGCCATAAGTTACCTTTTGTTTCTATTTTCCTCTCTGCTCTGTTGAAGTACGTCTTTAAACGACTGATAAGAGAAACCAGAACATGAAGGAAAAGTCCTTTGAGAGTGGCCACATACAGACACTGAGTGACCATCAGACTGAACCAAAATGTGCACTTCTCCAGTTGCAGAAGCCTGAACATGCCCAGTATTGAGAGGAAACAGAGTGACTAGAGTCTGTCCCAGGACTGAGGTCATGGGACCAAGGTCAGCGTCAAGGACTCTACATTTGCTATGTGACAGCTAGCTCAGCTCCCATGCTCACCCTCAAAATCTGAACACAGCTGTTTAATCTCAATAGACAAAATCCCACATGTGGGTACCACATGAGCATCAAATGAGGGACAGTAAAGCTGGTAGAACATACTTACTATCTCAATTTAGTTATCATCTACCTGGTTACAAACCAGAGGTTACCAGTGTACTGCATGTACCACTTCAAACAGCCCATTCTACAATAAAATGGGCAGTTAATTTGGCTTCCAATACCCAAAATGTACACTTGACTGATGCTGGCAAAGAGTCCTGTGGCCTGAATTCCTCAGGGTTACACAATTAAGTAAGGATTTTGAGCTCCTGGCGAGGAAATGACTGACTATAAGATTGGCAACAAATTCTTGCCAAGGTAGTTAATAAAGAAATAAAAATATTTCCTTCTCATCATCCAAGAAGATCAACTATTTTATTTTAGCTAAGGTTTTGATGATAATTCTATCTAGAAAGTAAGCTAATAGGCCAGGCAGGGGCATTAATTCAGAGTAGGAGTTATTTTTTAATTAGAAAAATATTTCTGAAATTTTTGCCAGGTATAGCCAAAACAAATTTAACAAAGACTGTGTTTATCAAAAGTCCCTTTCACTTAACCCAGATTACTTTTGAAGATCTAGTACTTTACTCTCTTATTTCCTCTTTATACCATGTCTTCACTCATTTTAACTTCTCAATTAAAAAGGCTTAGCAAGTTGATTATCCCCAGACTCACTCTCACTATATAAGTTAAAAAATAGAATATTCAGTGGCCCTAGAATAAGTGTAATTTTTTAAATGCATTTTGAAACTCCAGCTCTTTGGAGATTTTTTTCCCTCTTCTTCTGGAATGTGCCTAGTGACAGAGCATGCACCTGAAGGGGAACACACCCTTTGGGTTCCCAGATTATTTGCTGCATTTAGCACTTTTTTTTAAGTTGCAATTAGTATTAGCCTTGAGAAATGAATGAAAATTGGTGATGAATGGAAAAGTTAATAGATGTTAGAGCTGTTAATTAGCAAGGGTCTGGTCTAACAGGAGCAGTTTCACCACCGCAGTCTTTGGAGGACTGGTAAGTCTCCAGCCTGTCTGCCAGGAGCTTTGCATAGAGATGTGACATGAGGAGATTGGACTGTCCTCCTCTTACTGCCACCCCAGATGACAAGGAGGCTGGAAAATGATTTGAAGTCTGGCTCAGCCTCACAGATGTAGTCCAGAGCTCTCCCCTGGAAAAGTGAGAGCAGAACACAATAAGTTTAAGTGAGCACTGGGAACAGGAATAGTATCATCAACATGATGTTGTCACCTCAAATTTGGAGAAATTTGGAGAAAGAAAGCTTTTAGAGATGCTGGATGAATACAGTGATCTTCCTCCTTAGAGAAGTAGCAGTGTGAATTCCTCTTGGTGCACTTTGTCTGCCATGAACCCCAAGGACCCCTTTCTCCTTTCACTCAGTCCCTTGAGAAACAGAAAACTGGAGAAAAAAGGCTCGAGACAAAGCTGTTGAGAACTAGGAATAAATACTGCAATTAATGTGGATTCTAAGGCGAATGTGAACATAACCTTTTACAATTGGAACTACTTATAAAACTAACCACCCTTGCATTGGTGATGGAACCAAGGACTCTCAGAGACTGCTTCTGGGTGTGTAAGTAGTTATGTCCATGGGGAATCATTTGACGAGACCACAAATGTAAAATGTCAAAGACAAGAAAGGTTTTCCATCCTGTAAGTACAGAATAAAGTGGTCTACCATAAGGAAACAGCCATGTGTTAAAAAGAATGTATGCACTCTTTATGCAAGAATGAATATAGAATTTTTAAGCCTGCTGAAACCACCATAAGAAAGGGACTAAAGTAGAAAGAAGAAAAATAGGGGAGATGAATCAATTCAGGTTATAATACATATATACATGGAAATGTCTCAAGGAAACTCCCTGTGTAGCTATCTTAAACAAAATGTCATTTTTTTTTCTTTTACAAAATCAGAGAATAGGAGGGCAGAACAGGTCCTCTGCCTGGGGAGGTTCATACCAATGCAGAGGGGTGGAGGATGTGAGAAAATGGTGTAGGAGGGTGACTATAGTGCAAACACTGTGCACACATGTGTGTAAATGGAAAAATGAGACCTGTGGAAACTGTTCCAGGAATGAGGGAGGTGGGATAAAGGAGAATGATAGAGGAGGTGAATTCAAGTATGATATATTTGATATATTTGAAGAACCTTTGTAAATGCCACAATGTACCCCCATCAAGCACAACAATAAAAAAGCATACATGAACTATGTGGATGTTCTTTGCAATGCTGAGCATAGTTAGAGCAGAGAACAAAAGCAACCTCACTTATTCCAACATGTCCTACACCAATGCCTGAGCCCTTCTAATCACTTCTTGCAACCGCCCTCACTGCCATATACAGCACATGAATCTTCTTCTCCCCCTCCTAGGACAACCCCAATTCCCCTAATACATTAACATTAATGAAAACAACCTACAATTCATAAACTCCATCAAATGACTACTCATAGGAAGTATCTTTGCTGGTTTCATTATTTCAAACACCATTACCCCTATGAACATCCCCAACCTCACCATACCCTTCTACCTAAAACTAATAGCTTTAAGGGTTACTATCCTTGGCTTCACAATCACAATAGAACTCAACAATCTAACTTATAACCTAAAACTAAACTTTAACTCTAATACCAAATCATTCTCCACAATGCTTGGGTTTTTCCCAACTATTATGCACGGCATAGCACCTAACAACGCATTAATACTAAGCCAAAAACCAACATCAACTCTCCTAGATGCAACCTGAGTAGAAAAACCCATACCCAAATCCATCTCAAATATTCAGATAAAAGCTTCTATTATTGTATCAAACCAAGAAGGATGAATCAAGCTCTAGCTCCTCTCATTCTTATTATCAATAACCCTGGCCCTAGCCATTATCATTTAACTACCAAGAGTAATCTCAAGAACAATAAAAATACCCACAAATAAAGACCAGCCAGTTAACATGATCAACCAACTACATAACTATAGACGGCTGCAACCCCTATAACATCCTTAAGATACCCTATTTCCTCAACACTTTAAACCACCCAATCCCCTTTATTATAAACCTCCACCAACACGTCCACCTCATCGTACTTCACCAGTAACACAAAAAAACTAACTCTACAAACAAACCTAACACTAAAGCACCCCAAATTATTACATTTGAGCCCCAGTCTCAGAATAATCTTCAATCGCTATCACTGCTGTGTAACCAAATGCCACCATCATACCACCCAGATAAATTAAAAACACTATTAAGCCTAAAAAAGAGCTGCTGAAATTTAACACTATCCCACACTCAATCCTACCACTATCAATCCAAAACCACCATAAACAGGAAGTTTTGAAGAACACCCCACAAAACCTAATACAAATAGAATAAATACATAGAATATGTCACAATTTCCACGACTCAAACCATTACCAATGACATGAAAAATCACTGTTGTTATTCAACTACAGAAACTACTAATGGTCAACATCCGAAAAACCCACCCACTAATAAAAATCATCAACCACTCATTCATTGACCTCCTAACACCATCCACTATCTCAGCATGATGAAACTTCAGCCTAATCTTACAAATCGCAACAGGACTACTCCTAGTAATACACTACACACCAGCCACTACAACAGCGTCTCGTCAGTCACTCACATCTGCCAAGACGTAAACTACGGCTGAATTATCTGATACCTCCATGCCTACAGAGCATCAGTGTTCTTCATCTGCCTATTCACGCACGTAGGATGAGGAGTCTACTACAGCTCTTACACTTTTATAGAAACATGAAACATTGGCATCATCTTACTATTTACAGTTATTCCCACTGCTTTCATAGGATATGTCCTCCTATGGGGACAAATATCTTTCTGAGGCGTCACAGTAATCACTAACTTACTTTTAGCAATCCCTACATTGGGTCTGACCTAGTCAAATGAATCCGAGGAGGGTTTTCAGTAGACAAAGCCACCCTAACTCGATTCTTCACATTCCACTTCATCCTACCTCTCATCATCGCAGCACTAGCAATAGTTTACCTTCTATTTCTTCATGAAACAGGATCCAACAATCCATCAGGAATCAACTCAGACTCAGACATAATCCCATTCCACCCCATTTCACCATTAAAGACATTTTTGGATTTCTACTCCCAGTTCTGTTGCTACTAACCCTAGTCCTAGTCTCACCTGACCTACTAGCTGACCCAGACAACAATACACCAGCCAACCCCCTAAATACACCACCCCACATCAAACCATAATGATATTTCCTATTTGCCTATGCAATCCTACGATCTATTCCTAACAAGCTTGGCAGGCCTAGCCCTAGTCCTCTCCATCCTACTCCTAGCAGCCTTCCCTTTTCTTCACACATCCAAACAACCAAAGCCTAATATTCCACCCAATGAGTCAGTGCCTATTCTGAATACTAGCTTCAGACCTTCTTACCCTCACGTGAATCCGTGGACAACCAGTCGAACCCCATTTCATCATCAATGGCCAAATAGCATCCACTTTCTACTTTCTCATCATCCTTGTTTTCATGCCCATCACTAGTGTAGCCAAAACCAAAATGCTTAAATGAAGAGTCCTTATAGTGTAAATACTACCTTGGTTTTGTGAACCAAAAATGGGGAAAACGTCCCCTTAGGGCATCAGGGAGGAAACAACAGTCCCACCATCAGCACCCAAAGCTGAAATTGTCATAATTAAACTACCCTCTGCATTTAATTTTATGTCACCAATTTCAAGTAGAATATTAGAATGTATAATTCAAGTGTCTGCTATGTATGTCATGCATTCAGTTATCTTCCTGAGTACGTAAAATGTTAATCGTACATAGTACGTAAGTAAATGTATGACAGCACATAAATTCAATATAAGCAAGTTCATTAAACAACAAATGGACTATAATACATTAATCTCTATTGTACATGTTTTCCCACAGGAATATCTATTACCATTATAAACTATTAATTGGACATAATACATTCATTTATTGGTAGTACATTAGCACATGAAGTCAAATTAATCCATCTCAAAATGAATATCCACTTCCAAATTTGGTCTCTTACTCTACCATCCTCTGTGAAACCAGCAACCCACTCAGGAAATGTCCCTGTTCTCACTCTGGGCCCATTAAACTTGGCGGTTTCTATACTGAAACTATACCTGGCATCTGGTTCTTACTTCAGGGTCAGGGAATTAAGATCACCCACACATTCCCCTCAAGTAAGACCTCTCAATGGACTAATGACAAGACTGGCTCATGATCAACATAACTATAATGTCATACATTTGGTATTTTTTAATTTTTAGGATGCTGTGACTCAGCATAGCCGTCAAGGCATGGTCTCAGTCAATTCAACTGTAGCTGGACTTTTAAGTCAGTATTCTTTACCCGCATAATAAAGGTGCTAGAACTTCATGCTTGAAGGACATATGAAAAAATCAACACACACGTGCGCACGTACACACATATCTATGGACAACCCCCCCAACCCCAGTGATGCAGGCTCAGCTAAACAAACAGTGATGTATTGGTACAATGGAATATGATGAGTTATTTCTAACAAGGGATGTTTACATACAGGGAAAATTATACAAAGTAAAAATAAAATCGGAGTAAGAGAACCTTCTTAATTAAGTAACAAAGTAATTTTCACTACACCAAAATTAAAGTTTTTTTAATTTTTTTTAATTTCTGTAGAAATATAAAAAAATTTATATTTTTATAAATTTATAATTTTATTTATATTGCAATAGATATGATATGCAATATATTGTTTTATTTGCCATGTAAAGAGCTCATTTAAATAAATAAGAATAAATGAACACCCAACAGCAAACTGAGCCAAGCTTATGAACAGGCAATTTTCAAAGAAATCCAATTAGTAAGAATTCGCAAACTTCATAGTGCTTTATAAATTCACTTAAAACAGTAATAAAGTCCATTTCTTTCAACTACGGTATTGGTATTGGTGGAAGTATGTATTTTTCAAAAGTAGGGGACAGGGTGATGAGGTTGAAAAAGTTTCTATCTTTCTGGGTATGGAAAATAGTAATTTATTGAAGATCTATTTAATGGTAGCAGTTGTAAGAAATTTAAGTGCAATCACATTTTTCACCACAATTCCACTTCTAAATATTTATTTTGAAGATACACCAACACTTACTTACATTTGCATGAAGGAATATTCACGACAACTTTGTTGAGAAAGCTAAAGAAAACAAGCAGGCTACCTGTTCGGGTAAAGTGTAGCACATGCTTTCAATGGGATGACCACAAAATGAATAGAGCAGATCTACGTTGCTGATGTCAAAGGTTTCTCTCTACATGCTTTATTAATGGAAAAAAATATGCAAAGCTTTGTCCACGGCACATTCCCACTTACCCAGACGTATGGAGATTCTCTGGAAAGTCATACCTAGAACACCGCCAAGAAACAAAGATGCTGGACCTTTGGTTCTACACAATTTTTTTTCTACATAATTTTTTCTACCTTTTTTTTAACAAAATCTCTTAGATTATAAACAATATGTAAATACATAGGAAAATATACCTAAAATATTTATTTAATCTACAAAACCACATCAAGGTATATTCTTTTCTTAAAATACATACTATGCTATTATTTTATTGCCTATAATATATATTTTACATTGCATGTTACCACATATACTACTATTTAAGTACATAAAAATTGAAACACTTGTACCAAAATCTCAATTACTCTGGTAGAGCTATATATGAATTATTTTGCTTATGGCTTTTTCTTATTTTCTAGGTTTTCTTTAAAAACATTTACAATGAAGTAAACATTGTTTTTTATGGAAAAGCCATTGGCAGGTGTCTACAAGACTAGTCCTGGCATGGTCCCATATGCTTTCAAGTCTCTTATTTCAGGAGAGTTATGATGAATAAAATATTTAAGTATTCTGTTCCATTACGCAGATTATCTTCAATCTTCATTTGTGTGCAGGCTAATCCCCTTTGCTTCTCTCTCTCTTTTTTTATTCTGTGACTTTTTAACCTCCTCTTCAATTTCTGTTTAACTTTGCTTGCTTTTTTAATTCTCTACTGTAGTGCCATGATTTCTTTCATTCTTTGTTTTTTTCCTTTTCTTTTGGGGACTCTGGCAGGTCAAAATTTCTTTTCATTTTATTTATTTCATTACCTTTTGTTTTGTCCACGAAATTTGTATTTTTGCTTTGAACACTTCATTCTTTTTTTTAAAGCTAATCATTGCTTATATTTTTTATAAGTGAGTAGCTTATTAAATAGCTTTCATCTGTTGGAAAGTTATACTGATTATTTTATTTTGCTGTGATGATGATTTTTATCCAAGTTCTCCTAGTGTCTATTTAAAAAAAAAGTTAGTTGGACTTTCCCGGTATTTGAAAGAGTTTTTTGTTTTGTTTTGTTTTGTTTTGTTTTTTGTAGTATTCCTGGTGTCTTAATAATATTCCTGCTTCTGGATTTTCATAATGCAAATCTAAATTCTTCTGTGCTGCCCTAAATTCTATGTGTCGGGGATCTTTCATACAGCGTTACTTTCTCTGTTCCTCTAAACCAAACCCAGCCAGGCCTCCTGCTGCCTCCGTTCACCTCTGTCCCTGAGGTTCAAAACTAGGATACACATATTTCACTTTGCTGCGTCTCTCATCTTCACAAAGTGTGCACTTGCGGAAGCCTGTGAAATCCGCCAGAACCCAGCCTCTTGCAGAGGCCTTTCTGGCTGCTGTTTCTCTGTCTTCTTCCCACCAGGCATTTATTAGTTTCCTTGGAAGGTTCGTGTGCCCTGGATTTTGGAGTCTGCAGTCTCTGATGGCAGCCACACTCAACAGTCTCAGTGCAGTCTTTCATTCTTCTGGTTGCTTTTGGATAAGTGGAAGGAAAAGTCCTCCTGGTGATTACACGCACTTGGGAACAAAAATAAAGTTTGAATCTGTTAGTTGGTTTAGTTTATGCTTTCATTTGTACTTTACAAAGGTTTACAAAACATTCCTGTTTCTTCCAATCACACTCATCCATATTTTCTCCTGGTGCACCCTTAGAATCTCCTTTTGATATGAATCTTTAATTATTTAGCATTGATGTGAAATAAACACTTGAATTCATCTGTGCAGCAGCTACTAGAATTCTTAGAAAAGTTCACTAAAGATCTATTATTTCAACAACTAAAAAGTCTTGATCAAACATTGTCCATAGTTTATTCTTACTCTATTTTGTCATTTATGTCACATTAGTCTAATTATTATAGCTTTATGAGGCAGTTTATGTGCTGAAATGTCCATTCTTTTCTTTTTATTGTTGTCAAAACTGAAATTTCCATTTTCCTAGCATTGATTTGAGATCATTATTGGAACTGAAATAAACTAATACATTAGTGTAATAAGAATTGACATTTTTAAAAAGTTGTTAAGTGGGGGCTGGAAGCATAGCTCAGTGGTAGAGTGTTGGTTTAGTGTACGTGAGGCATTGGGTCTGATCCTCAGCTCTGAAAATCAAACAAACACAATGGTCAAGCTTCAGTGCTCTCTATTGGGTTTCTTTTTTTTTCCACCAAAGCTTGTGTTATTCAAGCCAGCTGGATCACTGCTGTTTAAATGTCTTCTGAAAACTTTTCGCTAAAAGGAGATTCAACATAGTTAAGCATGTGTGTAATGCAGCAATATCGTGAAAAAAAGGTCACCTTAAGAGGAGGTCACACGCAAGAGGGGGAGAGTAAAAGAAGGAAGTTAAGAAGGTGAGTATGGTTGATGGGCTGTCTATATAATAGTGAATACAGAATTATTAAACCTGTTGAAACCACCATAAGAAGGGAACTAAGGTAGAAAGAAGAAACACAGAGGAGATGAACCAAATTGAGTTATAATACATATATAAGTGGAGATGTCACTGTGTGGCCATCTTAAACAAGCAGAAACGTCAAATTTTGTTTTTTACAAAATCAAAGAACAGGAAGGAAGTACAGGTTCTGCCTCGCGGGCGAGGGATGGGGGAGGTGGTACCAGTGAGAGGGGGGAGGAGGTGGGGAAAGGGTGTGGGAGGGTGAAAATGGTGCAAATGCTCTGTACACGTGTGTATAAATTGAAAGTGAGACCTGTTAAACTATTTTAAGAATGGAGGGAAGGGGGATGAAGGAGAATGGTGGAGAGGGTAAATTAAAGTACGATGTATTTGGTATATTGTAAGAAACTTTGTAATGCTACAATGTTCCCCCACCCAGCACAATAAAAAAATATGTATAAGGGGCTTTACTAACAACTTGACTTCCTTTAGATTTCTTGGATAACAAAATTTTCCTCTCGAAACTTAGAAGTCAATTTCTGTTGACTCCACGCATTCCAAATGGTGAAAGAGATGTCTTCGTAGTACCTAAAGTCTCTATTTGTAGGTAGCCTAGGTTTTTCCCCTGGGGACAATGTCATTTTAAAGGATGGGCAATTTAGGAGTTAGCTGTGACTCAAGAAGTAGAGTTCTTGCCTATGAAATTCAAGACCCCAAGTCCAATCCCCAGTGCCACCAAAGAAACAAATGGGGTAGATATGATTATAAACCAGGGACTGTGGGGGGGAGACCACCCTCACACAGGAAAGGAGAGGGTGAAGGGTATGAACATAATTGAAATACCTAATGTATATGTATGAAAATAGCACAATGAAATCCAACAAAACTGGAGAATATGGAGGAGGAGAAGAATTAAAAGAATAACACAAGGAGGTGAATTTGATCTAACAATGTGCTAAGCCTATGAGGAAATGTCACAACAAACCCCTTTGTACAATGGATTTATGCTGATAAATAGAAAAAAATGGGCAGTTCAAAGAAGCTTTGTTTCACAGGACTGTATTGGAGTCAAAATCCAGGAAAGTTTATCATATTTTAAAGCCATGTTTTCCTTGATTTGTGCTGGTTTCACCCCATCTGTTGTGTTGGTGGTGATGTGCGTAGGCACCCAGTGAAATGTCAGTGAGAGAATTTTATTCAAATGGAAAAGTCACCCCTCCAAACACTGATGGAGTGTCTATCTTAAGAGTACCCTTCTCTGATGATAAGCACTTGCCACTATAAAAAATGATATCTTATTCTTTGAAGAACTGTTAAGTTTTCCCATTTTAATATGAAAAGCAAGTTAATAAAGAACCCAGGATATCACATTTTAGTCAGAGAAAATGAGTTCAGACTAAAATGTCTGGAGAAGTTCTTGTTGGAAGTTATTTTGAAATTAGTCCCAACGAAGTTTTTTTTTTTTTTTTTTTTGCAGGAATGATTCCTGAAGAAAACTTATTATTTCAAGATTATTATCCTTTAAAAATAGCAGTAACAAGAGTTTTCTGTTCAAATATGCAAGTAAAATTATCTACATACTTTACAGACACACCTCAGATAAAATTACACAGTAGCCAGGTTCATCATTTTAGGTACATACCTGTAATCTTAGCACTCAGAAGGCTGAAGCAAAAGCATGGCAAGTTTAAGGCCAGTCTGGGCTATACGCAAGAACCTGTCTCCAAAAGCATTACACAGAAAACAAATTATTTAATATTTGTTGAATCTGATTCTTCCATTTCATCCACGATTCACTGTTTCAGGGGTGTGAATAGAACTCTAGTTGCCTGAAAGAGTTATTCACCTTTCAAGAGGGCTTGGCTTCCTCCCAGAGATAGTTTACCCAGGGACACTGTGAATGACAAAGTGAAAAAATATTTACCTGTATCTTGTCTAGTAATAGGTTTTAGTGTCTTTTAAATGCATAAGTGTAATCAGTCACAGTTAATACAGAATTTAACTGAAGGCAATCAAAGAGTACATGATATGTTTAAATTCAATTTCTTTTCACTGCTTTTTGGTCATACTGGGGTCTGAATTCAGGCCTTCACTCTTGTCTGAATTCAGGCCTTCACTCTTGCTAGGCAGGTGCTCTGTCATTCGACACATGCCCCCAGCCCTTCCTTTTTACTTTTCTGATGTGTTTCTGAGGAAGTTGTATCTGTTTCCTTTTCCACCTAAGCATATTGTACTGATTGTCTCCTATACCTAAGATGTTCATTATTCCACCACTACCTTTCTTTTACAGATTCTTTTAATCTTTTTTAAACTGGATCTTGACTTCCTTTGTTCAAGCATGTCTAGTTGTTAAACCTGAAACACCATTCACTGGACTCAGTACATAACATAGTCAATTTGGAGATTATAGACAAGTTACTCTAACTCTTATATGCTACATACATTTTTCTGTTATTATAATAAGGACAGAAGACTAAAGCATTTGAAAGAGGGATGAGCAGATGCTGAAGTTGGAAGGAATTGTATGATGAGTTTGGGGTTATGATAAAATCATTCTTCCCTTAGTATAGAGAATGAATTGGTGGCAGAAAGGGTGGCTAGTCTGAGAAATATTTAGAAACTAGAATTGACAAGACTTGGCGATGGATTGAATAAGAGGTGATTCTTGGTTTGCTGGCCTAATGGAATGGATACATCTTTTGCTTTATTTGGGGAAAATAAGGTTTTGGGGAAAAAATGCCAGAAGATGTCTTAAGTTAGAAGTATCTTGAAGACATTTAGGTGGAGGCATCCAGAGGGAGCTGGGTTCTTGGACCTGAAAAACGCCTGAGATAAACATTTGGGAGTCATATGGCTTTAGTTAAGCAGTTAAACTATACACCTGAAAAAGTTTTCATAGGGAGATATTATAAAATAGTATGGGAACAGGGCCCCATACCTAGTCTAGAATAATTATACTACAAAAGATCAATTTGGGCAGATATGTCTACAACCAAGATTTATGAATCACCAAGAAGTTAGGAAAATGAAATTCTACTACAAGTCAAGCCAAGAAAAGACACTTTTCTAAATTATTAAACTTCTCTAGAAGTTCTCAAGAGTGTGATATCTGGCTGATGGTTCAAGTAGATTTAAAAACATCTCTTTTTCAAGGAGACCCGTGGAAATTTCAGCTAGAGTTATTTTAGCAGAGTGACAGAAAGTCCAGTTTTTATTTAGTCACCAAGAGATGGGAACAGACCACTTACAAAAATTATACTCGTGTGGACCACCTGTGACCTACCGTTGCTATCTTCAGTCTTACTTTGTTGGTAACGGCAATTACCCTTCCTTTTCTGCTTGCTATTTTCTTCACCACCTTGGCTCATTTTCTACCCTTCTTCCTTGGTTCTTTTCTGGTTCTGATTGAGGGTTTGCATCTCCATTTGGTCTTCTCTCCCACTCTCTCTTTTCCAATTTTGCTTTGTTATTTGAGAAGACACCTTGCAGGACCTAAGGACTGATTTGAGCTACACTATCAATGTAAGACAGGTGCACACAGTTGATCTGTGAAACTTCCAGAAAGTTCTTGTTTTATCCCCAGGAGGCACACTTTTCTTTACATTTCTCATTAGTGAATAATTTGATGAAATTGGAGAGCATAATTTGTTCTAAAAAATATTAATAACACATGTGCCCTATGTTGAGAAGGCCCCAAACATTCTAACAGACCAAGATAAACTACAAATTAGAGTCATGGTGAAAAATTTCCCTTAAAATTTTTAATCACAGGACAATGGCAAAATTCAAAAACAGCTGTATTTTTTTATTTGAAGGAGGTATGAGGAAAAATATAGCAATATTGAGTTCCTAACCTCTAGTAGGCATTGTGCTAGCTATTCTATGTACTTTCTCACTTAATCTTCACAAAGCCTTTTTAGGTAGATTGTGTTATCCTTCTAGTGTTTCAATTCAGGATCAAGACTGCTTAGTCAGTTTTACTGGGCATACAAAGTTAATAGATGATAGAAACAGGACTCTGGTTTAGGTTACTACAACACCTAATTACTAACACTTTATTCAAAAGTTAAGTTACAAAAGAATTTACCCAGATCGTAATTTTAAATAATTTAATTTACCGCATCTGGTGAACTTCTGGTATCTGTGTATATTTCAAAATAAAAATGCGCACTTTCCTTTTAGAGATATAACGAACCATGGATTCAGTAGCTTCAAATACAATGAAGTCGTGTACTATGCTTTGGCTCTGAAATCACAATGTAAAATATTCCTTAAATAATCTTCTCTACCCATCACATTTTTAAACATCAATTTTTAACCTTACAATTTCATTAATGATGGACTCTCTAAATCATTCCAGTAGCTTGTACACACATAGTGGTTAACAAATTATATGACCTTTTTCATAGTCAATGCAAAGACAGAGTCTTATGATGCTTTTGTTACATCAAAGGGAAATCAATATTACCAATATTGATTTCAATATTACCATGTAAATGACTATTCCTGAAAATCAAGACTCATCAAAAACATGACAAATCCAAGTTGTCATTGGAAGGCAAGGGGGAAAAATAAAACATGTTATTCACAAGAATGATTATTTTTGAATTTACTGGGTTCATATTGAGTTGATAAATCTTGGCTCTCTACAATAGAGCTTACAATTGTATAACTGCTAATTTATGTTAAAATTTAAACAAAAAGGCTGATAAAACTGCATATTTATACAAAATTATGATTTTTTTCATTTTTCTGAGTTGCCATTGCTTCAAAACTTTGGTGGTTAGGGCAGAAATTTTATATTTCTAATTTTTTCATATCAGATAGAAAAAATTTTTTTTCTGAAACTTAGTAATCACTGAACTTAAAATTGATCAGTTTGTTTTAAAATTTGTAATAATAGACTACATTTTGATTTCATAAGAAATGCTTCCATATGTGAACCCTACAGTACATTTGTAATGACTCTTTTTTATAGAAATATATCATTTAGCTTTTCCTCTCTTTGTGCTTCTAGATGCTTCATTTTTTTGGCTATAGAAAGAAGTAGGCACCTAACATTGTTTAATAAATGCTATTTCTTTAGTGACAACCAATAGTTATGTGTTTAAAATATATTGCAAATAATTAGGAAAGTGTTGAAAGTATACTTTGTTTCCATTTCAGCCATTTTAATGTGAAACTAACTCAGGTTAAGAAATGATATTACAGTTTAGGTCAACTACAATTTATGATCTCACCCCACTTCTCTGTTTTACTTTCCCCTTCCCAGTTGCTTTAAGGAATGTGGCTCTCAGTAAGTTACATTTATTTTGAAACAAAAATATAGTTCAAAACAAGTTTCATTGCCAGTGGGTATTTTCTAAAGGTGCCTGTGTTTTTTTAAGAAGTTGTGATTTATTTACACATTCCGTCTCTCAAAGCCACTCTGTTCTTCATAATAAAATCTTCAAATGAAGGGTCTGCTCATGGAGCAATGTTGATATAGTATGAAGAGTTAAACAGAGTACTTGTTTGTCTTAAGAGTTCCCAAGATTATTTCATCTAAGTAAAAATACGACAATTGCTATTGTCATTACACACTTGAAACTTTGAAAGTATTCAGGGAAACTTAAAATGATACACAATTTCTTTAACATCTAACCAAGCCCTATTGCACTTCTGTCAGTCAATGAAACTACTCATTTTAATTGTATGTGATAATGACCTTGAAAAATAACCCAGCTTTTTATCTGACTGACCGTAATTATTTTCTTATTGAGTTGACTTCTTCACCCACACAGACTCATTTATCCAGATATTTAATTCTGAATTTGGAGGGAAAAATCAAGGTCAAAACCTCTCTAAAATGTAAATCAGTTATTAAAAAATATATTCTACATGTGTCTTCATTTAAGACATAAGTAGCTTAAAGTTATTTTGAAAATTCATGTTTTTTTAAATGTGTAGAATAGCAAAAGCAATTTGTCTCAGACTTAATAATTTGTAGATAAAATTTTCAACTCAACTGAAATCATTATTCTCCTTTTATGGTGTATTAGACAACAAAGTGTGACTTGCTGATTAAACTGATATCATTTTATGTGATATTTTCACAAGCTCACTAGAAAAATGAGAGATTAGTTGGTCAGACTTTACATATTCTGTATCAAAATAAATCAACGCGTGAATGAAATCTCTTGTAAAACTTTTCTGAGACTGTGCAAAGCTTCCAGTAGCCTAGATAAAAATCGTAACAAGGAGAAACTGACAGTGGAGCAATGCAAAAATCATCCAGCACAATTACTTGGAATATAGTAGGTTCTCAGTAAAGTTTGTTGAATCAATTGAAAGAAGACATATTAGCAAATAGGGAGAAATATTTGCATGTATTTTTAATATTGAGTGACGTGGTATAGCTTTAATATCTCAGCATTTTGAAAGACTTCCTTCATTTCATTTACTTAACTTTGCTTTAATTGATTTTTCAGAGAATTCCTTATGGTGGTAATGATTCCCCAGGGTGCCAATTTTGAATCATGCTTTGCTTGATTTTTTAAAAAATCAACCAGCTTAGGCAAATGCATGAGTCTAGGAAGAAATGTATTCAAATATTTCCTTTAGTATTATGTCTAAATTTTATGTTTATTGCTGGTTTAAAATGAGGCACTTTAAACACAGGTTTAGTGTACAGCTGATAGCATTCTTATCTCACAGAATCATCCAGGATATAACCAAAATTATTAATGAAAGCAATATTGAGTATAGTTTTGTTCTGACAGATTCCACTGGTGGAAACAGGCTCAGGTGTGACCAAATTTGAGGTTTTGGTTGTTCATCTTCCTGGGCTCATCTACTTTTCCAAGGTTAGTAGGCTAAAAGTAATAACTCAATATATCATGTGCAAAGAAACCTGGGTAAATACTAGTGGTAGCAAATAAACTTATAAAATGCATGGTTTTTGTAAGGTGTTTTATTTGAAGCAATCAGTAGAGGGACATTTCATGGACACTATTTGTTGAATCCCTCTCACCTTGATGTCCTAGAACCAGCTGGTTCTTCTTCTTCTCTGCAACAGAGGATTTCAGGAATGTGGCAAGTTAAGTTACTAAACACAGCCATTATTTTTTAAAGCAAAACAAATAAGTTATAGAAACTTACCACAAGATCAATACTCAAAACTCATCAATTCCTAGTTTTTTTTCTATATTTCAGGATTTTGAGGGATTTTAAAAATAATTATTGAATGTGTACATTAGAAAGAACAAGGTATATATCAACATTTTTCAGCATTTCCTGTGGGAGCTAGCAGAAACTAGCAATATTATAAGTGCTGAGCGCTTCCTAAACCTCAGGTTCTCTGGTAAGTGCTTACTGTGTCTTCTGTGAATTGCTGCAGAACAGTTACAACCTTGTCCAGATTTTATAGGTGACTGGAGTGTGACTGTCATTGATTGGGAAGTGAATCATGAACATTTTGACAACACAGGATATGGAACCACATTGCACGATATAATATGGAATACTACTTTATACAACACAATTAGGTTCAATGGTGTACCTCTTTCCACCTCTGCATTGGTAGCTTGAAAATGGTGATGGTGGAAGAGTTTAGAAAAAGGGGAGGGGGGGAAAGAACTAAAATAGGAAGAAGGAAAAAAGAGAAGATGAACCAATTCAGGTTATAAAGCATGTATACCTGGAAATGTCATAAGGAAACTCCCTGTGCAACTATCTTAAACAAAAACATTATTTTTTTCTTTTACAAAATCGGAAAACAGGAGGGCCTCTAGGGGTAGGTACCTCTGGGAGTGGGGAGGATATAAGGAAAGGGTGTAGGAGAGTGAATATCCCACAAATACTGTGTACTCATGTATAAAAATGGAAAAATGAGACCTGTTGAAACTATTCCAGGAATGGAGGGAGGGGCAATAAAGGAAATGATGGAAGGGGTGAATTCAACTATGTTATATTTGATATATTGCAAGAACTTTTGTAAATGCCACAATGTACTCCCACCCAGCACAACAATAAAAAAATTTTGACCAGTTTAAAAAAAAAAAAAAGAGTTTACACCATGGAACTCAACCAGTGCAGCCAGCTGAGGGGTGCAGATCTCATGGAACACGCACATGGCAACAGACATTGAAGTCCAGAGACACTGATTTCAATGGCCCACATAACTCATCGAGACATTAGCACCAACATGCACTGGATGATAAGCCAGCCTTTCAGGGTGGCTGTGGTAGCGAGGCTGTGGTTAGCAATTGCTAACCTATGGTTTTGCCAACGTATCTTCCTTTTCCAGAGTTATGATTTGAACTCAGGCCACTCTGGCTCTAAAGCCAGAACTCTAATTGCACTACTCACCAACCAGCAAAAATGAAAACAGAAAAGTAGGTGGAACAGCGTCCACACACTAGAGACTTTCCTGGCATTATTGGGATCAGACTTGGGAGCCTATTTTATTTTGGCTTTCATTTTAAGCACTGTAAAGTTGTCAATTCTTTTATTCTCTTTCTTTAGTTAGCCTGTTGGTTAAAAAAAATATGCCTTCCCTGACCCCATACTCTGGAAGGGAAAAGTTTCCCTTTAGGATTTTCCAACTTATAGGTATCTTTTCAAGAAGAACCCAAATTATAGTACAAATTTAGGCATTAATAAATGAAGAGGCTTTAGTGATGTTTTGGCAAGCATTTTCAGAAGGCAGACTATTATTTAAATAAAAACTTTATAACAGTAAAGTAAGTCCATTATGTATCAGATTTAAATAATGAGAATGACTAAAAGGTGAATTGTTAGCGATATAGTTAAGGGTTATTATTAAAGAAATAGATGCTAAGGTTTGGTGAAAGAGAGAGACTCCGAGAAATAAATGATAAAATACGGTGAAGAAAGGAGTCCCAAATATCATAAACTGAACTAGCCTGCAGAGAAAAAAGGAGAAAGGGAAGTAAGAGAAAATTAAGCAAAGATGATGTCATTAGCATTTCCAAAATGGCAAACATCCAATGAAGATGTCACAACTTCAGATTAACACAAGTCACGTGTACACTCAAGTGCAGATAGGCCATATTCAAATATATTCTCAAAGTTGAAATTGGTTATTGCCAATAACCTTAGGTATTTTATTCTATTCTTACATTGAGTTATAGCAGCAGAAAATTTTTGAACTAAAGAGAGCTTCAATAAGAATTTTTCATCTAGCCATTGCCAGTATTTGAAAGCAAAAGAAAAATTACTTTATGACAGATATGTTTTTCTTATTAGATACTACTTATTACTAACCTCGTGTAAGGTTTACAGTTGAAATTCAAATAATCCTTTCTGGTTTTTTTTCCCACTTTTAAAAGAATCATTGTATATTGTCGGGAAATTATAAAAGAAATCTGTTTGTTTTTTATTTCCTTCACAACTGATAGGAGAAAGCCTTATAAATAAACTGAGAAATTATAAATATTCACTTTAATCAAAAGTAGACTAAATTGTTGTATGAAATAATAAGAAACAAAACAGTCATAAATGTAGATGTTAAGTATGAAAAGAAAATGAGCTATATTTTAATAATAGGTATTATAATTTTGTATCAAAAAAGAATAATAATTACACTTGAAGCTTATGAAAAAACAGCTAATAAAGCATTTTCTTTTCACAAGTTAAAAATTATTGTTCAGAAGTTGCAAATAGAATGCAATAGAGACACTCCTATCCCAGCTTCATGCACTAAGCTGCTGTGTATTTTTGTTTCTTTTTCAGATGGAATAAGTTTGGGCAGGCTAAGACAATTCTACATGAAGTATGCTGAGGGGAGGGCTGTCGTTAGAACTGCAAATCTGGTTGCTTCTTAACCATTTGTGATCAACCCTGGTTTTTGGTTGCATGATGTGCATTTTAGTCTAGAATATCATTCTAGTGATAATACATTCATAAACAAAAATATTTCCTTGATTGAGAGTCAATTTATGAACATTTGCTAAGCCATAATTTTAAAAAATCCCCCAAACATTTTAAAATTGTCAATATTATGTTTAAATCACCCTTAAGGTATATCATCTTCTCACTGGATTTTTAAATTTATGCTTCTTTTAATGAACGAATCCAAAATAGCTTTTTGGAAATTGAAAGCTACCCAGTCTATATTAAAAATAGCAAGGTTGATAGAGATTTAATGAACATTTTTTAACTACATAATCATTTTATTATTTTGTCTCTTGCATGGTGACTTTAATGTTTGACCGTGGTACATCACTAGTATAATTTAAAATATAGAAGTAAAGATTGATTAAAGATTTAAGCTTACTTAGGAATTTTAATAATAACATACTTCCAAAAACTTTAAGCATTTTCAATGGGTTGATGTAAACAACAGATAAGAAAATATGGTGGGTTCCATGTTCTAAACTATGCACTATCAGACTGATTCTTCTAATACATTCTTGACTATCATATAATCTTTTACATATGGCACAGTTATAATTGCTGCTGGAAATGCATTGCTATTAACTTTTTAAAAACTGGGACTATTAAAGTATGCATGTCAATTTTAATTAGTACATGGATAAAATAGGATTTGGACAAATGCATAATTTTATATTCAAAAATGACAATGAAAATATTTAGTGTCTTTCATCAGCAAAGTAGGTGAGCAAGAAAGAATTGTACATAAATGCATTAACCCAGTAGTTTTATTAAGCTGTGTTATGCATACAGTGCACTTCACGGCTGAAAACATGTCTGAGACGGCGACGTTAGACTTCTCATTTACATTATGCACTTGGAGTTCATTCTTATGCTTGATAAAAAAATAATGCATTCTGTAAGATGGGAAGAAAATTTTACTATGTGGAAATTATCTATGAGAGTCAGTTGCTCTATGATATGTTCAGATATTGTATGATTACTCTAAACCAGAATACAAAGCACAAATTGAGAATTTGGAAGCAGAAGAGAATTTGGAGACCAGAGGAGAAGAAGGGACAGGAGAGGACAGGAGAGGACAGGAGACTATCTCAGTAGTATCATCTGGTTCCAGTGCAATGACACAGTGAGTGAGTGTGTCATTTACCAAAGACATTCTTTCTATTATAGAAAGTTCGTTACTGGATTTCCATTTGTGTTTCCTGACTGCAAAGGAGCAGTTAAAAATCCAGGATGAGAACTGCCTTCGTCCCAGTTTGGTGAACTTCATTGCTACTCATTTGTCAGAAGTGAAAGACGGTAACATTGAGAAAACATAAGTGCATGGACTCTTAATTTTGCAAAGTAAGCCTTAAGTAGAATTGTTTACTTTGCTGAATATTTTTCTTACCACAAAGCCCTTGTCATTTTGCATTCTTTTTTCCTTAATGAAAATAGGAGCTTTCAAAACACTAGCCAGTTTTTAAAACTGAAACCTTATTATGAATTGGCTGACTGCATTTTAGAGCTGAAAGAGGCCTTGCAGGTGATGTCAGTCCATTCCTAGATGTTCCCAGAAAGGGAACTGAGGCTACAGAAATTAAATAACTTACCCAAATTGCATAGCTATGTAGAGGCCTGTAGAAGACTTCTTTCTAGAGAAATTTAAAAAAAAAAGAATGATACCACATAATATCCATTTCCTTATACTTTTCTCATTAAAATCACCCCAAATTTCTGGACCTAGAAGACATGTAGCATAACAAAGATGTCCTCTTGAAAAGAAACTAGTGTACCTAGAAAAACATGGATGCATGCTTGTGTGCGTCTATCAGTGGACTTAGTACATCTGTTTCCTGTCACCTTGTTTATATCTAGAAGTATAAATGACAAATATTCCTTTTTCTTAAACTATTTTGAAGGTTAATGTACTTTTCGTGAGGAATTTGCTTTTTTATTCCTTCACATAACTCCTTATCTGAGAAAGAAACTGCAATAAATAAGAAGTTAACATAGGGAGGGAGCATCCATTCAGTATTGCCTAAAGCATGCATCAGAACTGCACTTCAGCTGTTCTGAGGATTGTGTTTTGCAAAAGGAAAAATTATCTCAGAGCGACGTGATAAAGCACTGTATATTGCGATTCCCCTGTTGTAAGCATAGCTGGCACCAACACATGCTCTGCATAAGTAGAGAAACACAAATTGAACTCTAAACGCCCCGAGAGTATTGTCCTTTCTAACACCCTCGCGTCCCGAGTGAGGCTGAATGAGTAACAAATGACTGTGCTATTAAGATACTAAACAAAAGTCATCTAGGCCCATAATATTGATATAACAGAGTCTCAGGACTGTATTTGCTTTCATTAGTTTGTGTAGAAGAAATCTTGCTATCTTGAAAAAAAATCACACCAAGTTTGATGGTAATTTGCTCCAGGAATTTTTTTAAAAAGGAACATAGCATAGTGTGTTTTCGTAGGGACACATGTTTACCATTACAGACATACGTACAATTCTGTGATTGTGCAACTCCCGGGTTTATTTTTCCTTTTTTCACAAGCTCCACTGATAGATGTTGGTTTTGGCCTTTAAAGTTTAGCTTCTTCATCATTAGTTTCCAAATTTACAATTGAAATAGGATCTGTGTTAGACTTGAAGCATTGATGATGGCTATATAAACAGACCTCTTTTAATATAATTAGAATGATATTCTCAAACTTGCTCGCAAGAGTATGAATTAAACACTCAATATGATTAAGCACTGAAATTCACAATGCTAATAGATAAGATAGATAAATGATAGATAGGTAGATGATAGATAGATATAGATGATATAGATGATAGATACAGATGATAGATTATATAGATGACAGGTAGATATAGATGATAGATATAGTTGATATAGATGATAGATAGATATAGTTGATATAGATGATAGATAGGTTATATAGATGATAGATATAGTTGATATAGATGATAGATAGATTATATAGATGATAAATAGATAGATAGATAGATAGATCACTTGGGAGTTTGCCTTTGTTAGTGCAAATGTGAACTATGGTCTGAGTGATGGCACATGCATGGTATATGAGGTTATGTTCACAGCACAAATGCAAAAATGTGTTAGATTGCTCTGCATCCACTCATATTTCATTAAAAATCCACATTATTAAGATCTAATAAATCATAAACAAAAATTGCCTGCATTTATAATAGTCTCCCTAAGTTTTAGCATAGTGGCTTCTCCAGCATGAATATTTCATGTAGAACAGTATTTGAGATGCATCGATGTGACCAGACTCTGAAAGCCCGGGGACAGCTGCATCGATTTACATAGTGGGCAGACGTGATGCAAGCCCTTCATCATACCTGGTCATTTTGTGTATTTCCCAGTCACTCTGCTGACATACTTTAGAAGAAATCTCTCAGTTCTAATATTATTTAATGATTGCTTAGATTCCGGGTTCTCTTTTAAAAATCATTTTATGAAGGTAAAATATTTTTTCCCTCAGATTAACACATACGAAATAGAAAGACTAAGTAAGGCATATCAAGGCCAAACCTGGGTTGTGCAGAGGGGATGATGGGTTCTGGTTGACTGAGATCTGGGAATTGTGCCAAATTAATGGAAAAAATCCTGTTCTTCCTCTCCAATAGCCACAACGCTCATTATTAAGAGAAGCATATGAACCACAGGATTTGATTTTAATAACATCGATGTCTTCATTAATCGGTATGTTCCATTTAGCCTTGTTATTGAGCCATTGCTGAATTAATGCAGGACATGTTATTGCTGGACTTTCTTTGAAAAACCTCTCTTCCCTCTTTCATCATTCATTCAAGGTCCGTTATGTGTGTGTCATGTTTTTAAACAGGCCTGTGGTCCTCAATCTTTTCTTACCTCTTGTCTGAGAAGAGACATTAGGTTTGGGGCATCTGAAAAAGGGTGTGGGAATAATTATTTTTCTTTCGTTTTAATGCTGTCATGTCAAGAAGGTCTCTCTGTCACCTGCAACTGAGGTGATATTTCTTCCTTCGTCTCCAGGCCTCCTTCTAAATCAAGAGTGGTGATAGCCAACACCGCTTTGTATCTGCAGAACAAATGGTAGCCTTTGTCCAGCACAAGTCCCTAAACAAACTTAATCTCTCTAACACTGTGACAGACGACATTTAGATGTCCTTGTTATCCTTAAAATGAGTTTTATTGACAATCAGGGAACAAAAAGAAGGCCCAGATAAAGCCCAATGTTTTATAGGCTTGCTAACAACATCTTAGTGCAGAGGGAGAGGAGAAAGCCTTAAGTTCCCCCATTTTCCCCTGCTTGGCTATGTCACCATGACAACAGATATAGAAATCACTTAGTGACTCCTAGAAAGAAAACACGGTGACACAGTACCCCTTGTATAGCGAATCAAACTAAAGCCTTCATTCAAATGGCTATTCAGCTTGGGTATTCATGTAGAGGGTAGGGTGGATTTTACACAGGTAACTACAAGAGAGAGGCCAGGGAGGCCTCCAGTCACAGCAATGGCAAAGTCTCCGTCTAATGAATGCATCCTCCATAGAATTTATCCATTTTAAATTTGTTTTCTTTTACTTGGAACATCATTAATGTAAAGGGCAACATTAATCAGCATCGTGTAACTTAAAAGTGCATTAAAGAGCTATCTCTCCCCCGATGCAACAAGAATCTTTTTAAGGAGTTGTGCTGGCTGGGGGTGGATTCAGGCGCATTCTGAGTTCTCAGTCAGAAGGCAAATCTGGAGAGGCCTCTACTGGTGAGTTTCTCTCTGTGCAGTTGTCTGTGAGGAGCTGCCCTGCAAAAGCTGGCCCAATTCCCTGGAAGGTGCACACAAGACAGGCACAAAACATTGAATGACGGCACTCACACTTTTGATGTTGTCATGTCTAACTGCTTTTGCTCAGGTAACACAAAAGGTGTGATGTGTCAGCTGCTCAGATGTATCGAGCTATTTTAAGATGATCCCACAAGGCAACGAAGTCAGGTGATTGCTTTCACTTTTCTGTACAGAAGACTCACAGGCAACTTTTGGATTTAAAACCATTTTAATAGGAATTTGTTCTTCTTCATATTATAAATTTGAGGGATATATACTGCTCATACACACATCAATACATGAACCGAAAAGGCAGAAATTTATTAGATGACATTGGTGTGTTCATAAAGTGTTTTCCGTGGACTGAAAAGCTAAAGTTTTAGACCAACTACAATCGTGTAGTTGTACAAGTGAAATTAGTATGAAAGTGTCATTGAACATGCTGCTTCACGTTAGGTCAAAACACCTCTCTGCCTTTTAAAGTAATTGGGGTGGAGGGAGAAAGAAAGACTTTTTTGTTCATTGGAACTTTTAAGTTATTCAATATTTCTTAGGATGAGGGTATTTATTTTGTTTCTGCAGACAGAAACCAAGGGGTTTTTTTTCCTCTTTGAAAAAAATCATGCACCAGAGTTTGTTGAAATGTGAAATATTTTGGCGAATCTACATTTAATATTGAAAATGTTCATTGAAAGCCTCCATCTTCTCTTGCCTTTTAACATTTGCATTTTTATATTTAATATTATTCAAAATCTTACCATATCAGGACACTATTTGATAAGCTTTATCATATCTTTCTAAAATGCCATGGATTATTTTGTTGTTGCTGTTGGACTGACATGCTTTTTTACCTTTGGATTCCTTGCCAACATCTTTTCAGGAGGGTAGTTTCACATTTCAAATGGTTTCTTGATTATTTGAGATTAATTTTAGCCAAGTAATTCTTCATGGGGTGGTTGAGTTAGCATGGCTCCATAAATAAGCTTCTGAGTCACACAGGTAATATATGATCTTTCAAGCCAATTCTGTTAGTTCTCTGGAAACCACTACCTTACAGTCCCAACAGTGACACCTACTGGTGGAAAGAGGATCAAAATTAGTTCAGTTTCTTTCTGCTTACTGTTTTGGAGACAACCAGAGATTCTGTCGGCATAAATGCACCTTCTGTACAAGCATTTTTCAGTTCTTTAAAAAAATATAACTCTTAAACCTTCTAGATGAGTTTGAAAAATAATGTAACTATTTAATTATGAAAAAGAAAAAAACTGACTCAGAGAAGTATAACCTAAATTAACATCAAATAATGTGCAGATATATTATTCCAATGTGTTAAGTTCTTTCATAAGCACAGAAAATAAGAAGTTGAAAATTATGAAAGTCTTTTTGAATGTGCCATATTTCACAGAGCAAGAAGATGAATAAAATGCTTAAGAAAAATACTAACATATCTCCTTTCCATAAATGTGTATTAAGTGTTTCATATTTAAGAAAAAGAAAAGTTGATCCAGGAATAAAAGGGTATTCATTTCACAGTACCCCAATTGTTAGCGATCTTTTGAGTTTTATACTAACCTACCCAGAAATAATTGTCCAGAACATGAATCTTTCAATATCATAGAACACTGGAATCGCACAGAAATGTGATAATTCCTCCAGTGTGAAAAAAGCACATCATTTGCAGAGCACTGGATATAATCTGAACATACTCTAGGAAGACTTGACATTAAAACAACATTCACAAAACCAGATTTTTAGCTATGAAAAAGACATGCTATCTTCATTTCTCCTCAAAGATTTAATGAAATTCCTTTCTAAATAACATGTGTTCCTAACTTACAATAGTATTACTCTACACACCAGAAAATGTCCTGTCCTTCATAATGGCACAGTTGAAAGAAAACAGTTTCAACTCAGGTTCAGTTGGAGTGGGTATTTTGATGCAAAATGTGCCCAGTATTTCTTTTAGGAAACTCTTCATTCATATTTCAGTGAATAAAGGAAGTAAGGATAGCAGTTCCTTAAAATGTTATTGTCTTGGGGTTGTGATCAGGCCTATGGTAACCATTGGATCATTTAATCCTGATATGCATTTGTGAGAACTTTTGTGATATCACTGCTTGGAAACATAAAAATGTCTCACAAATTACTGGGTAGACGGCTAGATTGGTGTCTCTGAAACCATGTTTGGCTCCACTGTGGGCTTTTGTTTGTACAACTTGACCACATGCTTTAAAACGTCATCCAGATTACAACCAGCGAGGAATGAAGTATTACTCCAGCTTCAGACGCACACTACTTTCATTTCAATGGTACATCAGCTGATTGGTAAAATCACAGAATTCCTTCCGTGTAAGGGATGTTTTATATGTTATTATTTGTAATCTGAGAAAAAAAATCTCAAAAGGTTATTCATGGTAATGAATTTGGTGAAACAAAGGACTTTTAAAACTCATATAAATTATAACATAAAAGTCACAAAGCATAATATTTATACAAAATCATGCTGGCAATTAAGTTGAGATACAATGAGCCCTGGATGGAAAACAAGGATGGAAATAAAAATAAAATAGCAACAAAGATTACAAAAGTTTTGGTTTTGGTTTTGGTTTTGGTTTCCGAATACCTGCCCTGGTGATTTGGCTGATCAGGAAACACAACCAGACAGAAAAGCTTCTGTTTTGCCTTTTGAGAGTTGATCCAGAGATGGCCCAAGGGATTTGTACAGAATAAAGCTTTGCAAAACCCCAAGGGCTGTCAGAAGGAAATAGTATCCAGGAGGCCAGGCCAGGCCAAATCTCCCTTCAACAGCACAGCACACAGCAGAGTCAGGGGCTGTTCTGCCGGCCGCCAACACAACTGCCTACCACGTCTGCCAAAGAGCCAGGAGCTGTTTGTGGGAAAATATCACTTACCCTTAGCATCTGGGGCCTGTAATGATTATCCAGAGACAGAGTGGTAAGGTATGGTGGAATAAACAGCACACCATTAAACACACACACACACCACACGAAGGGTATTCTGTCTGTGCACACAGAGAGATAGCCATATATGGCCTCAAATTAGAAAGACTTCAGGATTTGAAATTCTTTCTGGTGAGACTTATTCTTAGTTATACATTCATACTTCATAATGAGATGAGGTTTTGGAAAACCAGGATTTTAGTTATATTTGTGGATATTTGCAGCTGTGTATTATAATAATCCATTATGAAATTCATATTTCCTAAGAGGAGCTGGTTACAGCTCACTGATAGGGTTATATAAAAATTAAACATTGATCCTAGACAGGCAAACTGAAATATGTTTTGATACTGAACTTTTCTTTCTCTTTCAGTATTCTAACATTATTTTTAAGAGAACAGTTCTGAAATACTTAGAAAACAATTAGCAAATTCTTATTCAATATATAACACATCATATGTATAATATAATGTATAGTTATATAACATATATAACTATGGCTAATGTCTAATATTATATACATATATATTTAAGTTCGATAGAGTCCCTTCTAAAGTATAATTTTTTCTTCAATCTGAACAAATGTTTTTGAAGTTTCTAAATGTGACAATATGACTGTATTAGATTCACTCTGAATTGAGATATAGAGATGGAGGAGAGGCAGAATCTACAGAATTTACAGATTAGAGACACCTTGTGGTTAATGAAAAGTCCTTAATCCATTCTTATGTAGGGAATTTGAAGAAGATCCTATTACTGGTGAAAGCAATAGCCTTCTGAGTCTTCAGTAAAAGGGTATGGCAGTAAGCTTCCTTATAAACATTCTGATCTAATATCAAGAACAAAAAGAATGTAGTTGTAAGTGCTGGTAACACCACCATGTACCCGAAGAGACATTTCTTCATATTGAAATTCACAAGTGCATTCCATTAAACACGTTAATGTGGAATTTCAGAATTTTTAGAATAATAATCCCATTTATTAACACAGTGAACTCATTATTAAAACTTTTATTTTGCATGAGTAAAGCTGAAATTTCAGTTGCCTTCAGGGGACTAAACGTGTATTTCAAGGCTATGAATCCAGTGGCTACCTTGTGCATGCTTTGTGATTCGATGTGTGTGGACTGTCATCTGCTATAGTTTACATAATAACATGCATATAACTACTTATAAACACATTTCTCATTGCATATACATTGTGTAAACTACACTACATGACCATCTTACTTCTGCATGTATAAATAGCAAAGTAACTTGGGAATGCACCACATCTAAAGCTAACATGAAGACAATGTCCAAGGGAGGGGAAATCTAGTGGAAGCACAAAACCACACAGTACACAATCGATGCATTTTGTTTATTGTTGTTGGTTTTCATTATCACACACATGAAAAGGACAGTCAGTTTTGATAGCCCTTTTTTGAATAGATTATTTATTTTGGGGTACCAAATGATTCTCAAAATGATTCAACTTTAGTTTTATATTTATAGCATTTCTATGCAAATTAGAAAATTATAATTAAAAGTGTTTTCTTTTGTGTTGCATATCTGCAGGGTGGTGGAGAAGAAGCCTGTGTTTTGAAAATGAGGCTCAATTTAAGATGAGCAAGAAGATAAGAGAGTAAACAAATTTTAAACGTTTTACCTCACCTAAAATTTTAAAATGTTCAACTGAAATAGAAAATGCTCTCTTTGACTTCTATAAAGACATAGGATAACTTCTGAATAACTGCAAAGAGCAGTAAGAATGTATAAAACTTTTCCCTGTGTGTGTTGTGTGTTTCATTTCCCACACAAGAAGCTAAAAGTCCCAGAAACGTACACAAAATCAGATCTACTTTTAAGGGCATCAAATCATTATACTTTATAAGTAGAAGAGAAAATCATTTTAAGTTTGTGACCAAACTACTTTTACATGTTCATTACTTTTGTTATATCTTTTCCTGGAAACTCTAATTTATTTCCTTGTCTTTTTGCTTTTCCCCTCTTTCATTTTTTATCCCTAAGGTTTGCATACAGCAGTTCTCATTTTAATTCTTTTAGTGACATTTATGCCATGCCTGTAATAGTTTTTTGAAGTTTAGTTGGTTTATTAACCCAGCAGTGTAATTAGGTGTTCTTTATATGTCTAGCATGTAATATTATACACAAAAGCATTTCATCCACATCTCAGTGTATTAAAGCAATTGAATTTGAAATTTATGAAGACTGTACGTGGCAGAACTACTCAGCTCTTTATGATCTTAACATTTTAAATTGTGAGAAAGAAGAGGACATTCAGGCATTAAAGCCAGCACTGTTTAAATCATTAACTAAACACATAGCCATGATTCCCAGGATTTTTTTCCCTCTAACACACCAGTTAAAGTTGGAAAGGACAAGTGAGATGCACGTTCCCTGTGTTCATCCCGTGTTCCTTACAACTGTCCAAATCGTGTTAGAATGTGCTTATAATGATGTTATATGATGTTCTTGTGGAACCTGCATTCTTGGAGAACCTAATATTGATTTACTGTGTCTTTTGCCCATCTTTGAACAGCCTAGATAGCAATTACAGCTGTTGGTGGTATCTATTTTGTCTTTTCATAATTGTCATTTCTCGTTCTACTTAAGATTAAAATATGAAAATTGTAGTATGTACACATCAACAGTGCATTAGCCAAGTTATCAGCAATATCCGTGAAACACCATTATTTTAACCATGGTTCTGTGTATTTCCTCTTCATTTTATTTATGAAAATTGCATGCTACAATATAAACTTGAGCAAGAAATGCATTTGAAGGTGAGCTTCTCTGATGCTAAGTCCTTACCAGGAGCCTTCTATCTTACTGAGAAATTACCCTGGTCTCCCCCACACCTGCTTGCCTCTACCAAGTGCTCTCTGCCCTCAGACCAGGATTTGTGACAAGCAAGAACTGCCTTGTTAGTTTTCAACTATCACTTTAAAGAGCCCTAGCAGCTTTTGAGCTCTCTCTTCTACTCTGTTTCCATGTAGGAAAATGGTATTTTATACAAGGAAAATAATTTTTATTACAGAGCAGGCTTGAAATGAGTTCTTCCTAATCACCAATAGGCAGGTATAGATTTCTTCAGAGCACTGTGAAGAGCTGACTCCAAACTTAAATGTATCTCATTTGAAGAACAAATGCACATCCATGGGGTGGGGAAGTGTGGGGAGGGCATTATTGGGCTTCTTTTTTTAGGAAATATATCAAACAAAAGTTGTACAACAATTTTTAAAGCAGAAAGAGAAAAACTCTTTTTTCAACTCTTTTGGGATTATTTTCCTGGTCAATTTATATCAGACCTACAGCTTGAAATAATTGATTCATTGTTTGACTGTATCTTGACTCAAGAAACCTTGAATTGCTTGAGAATGCTTTGTGTGTGTGTTATAATACAAAAATAAATATCATACTTCAAAATGAAACTGAATAAATACTCCAATACCCCTCCCCTCACACAGAGTACACCAATACTCTCCTGTGAGCAAACTAAATCCAGCTAGTTCCTGAAAGGAATTCATTTTAAGAATCACATTTTAAAAATTATTTTATCACATTTTTTGGAGACTTCTAAAAAAATGACTGTGCTCGCTGTGAGGAAATTTATAAATGCATCTGCAACCTGAACCAGAGGCCTCTCCTTGTGCTGAGGCTGTGCAGGGCATTTGTGAGAGTTGTTATCATTGTTACTGCAACCTAACTAGTACAGGCTTTCTGGTACACAAGAGAATTTTGACAGGGTTGACTCCAGACAGCTTTCCAGCTGAGGTCTGGGGCCTTGCTGAACCTTCAAAATTTTCCCATTTGAGCTGCATCAAAGTGAAGGAAATTCAAGGATCACTAACGTCTCAGATGGTAGCACTTGCCCTAACAACGAAGGTTCAGGAATTCTTTGGAGCAGCGGAGGTCATTTTTCTCCCCTTTTCTCCGAATGCTTTTCTCTATTAATCAGAGCTCAGAGCTCAGATTGGTCTTCAACTTCCTCCCAATCCGTGCTAAGCCTGTCATTTCTAGCTATTATTTGCTTTAATGGACTTTGGCTGATCCCTTATGAAGCTTTGGATGTGAGAATAATAAGGCTGGAGAGTAACGGGCATAGACATGGGTGTGGGTTTGCCTGCAGATTAACCGTAGCAGATGGGTTTTATTGCGGCTTCCTGTGTACTGAGTGTTGATTGAGAGGGTTTAATGAGAGAGGTGGTGTCTACACAATGGCACAGCCACCTCATTGCACTCTGCGTCTAAACAACCCCATTTTTCTAAATCTTTGGGTTGTGAAATTTTAGGAAGTCAGAGCACAAGAACAAGTACAAAAACAACTGTAAATAACCATGAATGTTAATCCAACACTAATTGGTCCCTTCTTTCAATATGAGTCCATTTTGCTCAGTTTTTAAAATTCAGGGTAAATTAAAGGCAAGGATAGTTAAACAAATGATCTTGTCTGAGGAAGTTTGTGCTGAAACGGTGAGCAACATGTAATTTCTGGGTGTTTTTTGTTTGCCTAGGTTTTTGTTTTCTTTGTCCATTGGTTCTATGGTTAAATATATGTGCTATTTGATGATTACCTCAGAAAATGAATTCTTAAGTTGTGATTATTTTCATATTCTTTGGGAGTTATGTTGGAAATATTTTTCTGATAATTATTTATCAACTACAGTCTATTAAAAAGTAACATTGGAACAATTGTTTTCTCCCTGGCAGAGTAAATCAAAGATTTTTTACCATTCTTTATTTCCTGCATTTGATGCAAATCTACTCAATTGCAACTTGCCATAAAATTAAAACATTTGTGATATAGGTGCTATCCAGAGGTCTTTTACACATTCTTCGTTTTTCAGATTTTACTTAATTCCTCCTTTTCACCAATGGATTAAATCACAACTATTGATTCTTTTCTTCCTTTGGGCTTTACCCATCTGTCTTAATGCTTTCATCCTATCCCCATTCGCCTCAGAAGGGTGTTCAGAAAATGAGCGCCAAAACCTGTAGAAGACTCTAGGTCAAGTTTGTGTACAAGAGTTTAAATTTTTAGTGACAGTCTTCTCTCACAGACGCCTGAAAGTTTCCACACAGCAGTGCACAAGCGAGCACCACCAATTATCCTTCTCCTTTGAAAACCATTATCAAGTTTTTCAAAACTTCTTTCATTTCACTGTTGTCATTCACTGAAAAGGAAACTAACCACCATGTCAAGACAACTCAGCTGCCTAGCAACGCAGGGCCACATTTTAATTCTGACTTGCTTCTGGTCTTGACTAATAGAAAGTGACGATGTTAAGCCAGTCACACGAGTTGTTTGTCACTTCTGAAACGCAAACAAAACTATATTGTTTTCCAAAGTATTGGGTGTGATTGATGCAGAGATTTACAGTAACATCATTCATTTTCCCTAGTGTTTTAGCAGGATTGATGTCATATCTTTTCACGCTTTATTAAATGCTTTCAAAGACCTCAAAAAACATGATGCTTTTTGTCCTTTAAGGAGTCTAAAAGAGGGGGTTTTCTTTCCAGTGCACTAGACTACAACAACTTGTGAAGTTTAATGAATCTATTCAACTAGTGCCAGCCTCATCAATAAATAATTTAATAAGCAACCGTCATCCATGAAGGGGAATGCAAATCAGACAGAAATAGACCAAACCAAGGTCAACATTATGGGGTGGGAGGAGGAGAAGTCAGGCGTCTTAGAGTTCTTTTACCAGACTCTCCCATTACCTTTTATTCTTGCTTTTGAAAAGCTGCAGGTTGCTACCAGGGAATTTTAATCACGAATCTTTCTATAGTAAAGTCACAGCATATATAAATCCCCAAAATTCATACAAAGTAGCTATTCAAATTGAGAAATTGTGGCTATGTCTGCTTAAAAATAATTTTATTGCAATTGACTAGGAGCTAATTAATGCAATAGAAAGGTATTGGTAGTATATTTTAAATTCTGCCTAAATTCACTATATCTACAATTTTATGTAAATATATATAGCTGAGATTGATTTCTAGGTGTATTAAAATGTGACAGTTTATATTATTTGAATATTGTAATGTTCTCTTCAAAGTAACATAAGATCTATGTATAAAAAACACAATAAGAATTATTTTTAATCTCCTAGAAATATCATGTTGTAAGCAGTAATGCAATAATGGTAATCATTTAGCAAGATGTTTACAAAAATCTGTAGTGTAGGAAGGTCAGAATTACACAAAAAATTAGCTAGGTATTAGCATTATGAAAAATAGTAGAAATGAGTTTCCTTTCAATTTTGAAAGAAAATTCAGAAATAAGTGATTATCTTTTCCACAAAACTTTGCTTATATTCTGAAAATGAAATTCAGTTATTCAAGTAGTATCAAACAAACATCCAGTTTAAAACTCTTTAATACATAACAGACATGTTTAAGGTAAATGAAAAGAATCTAAATGAATAATAGTAAATAGCAGTTAAGATGAAAGAAAAAGTGTTATCTTGAAATTAAATAAAAATCTTAAATCATTTTTGTAAAAGACTTTATTCATAAATAGTATCTTGTCCAAATGACCTGTGTCACTATTGAATATGAGCCCAAGGAATATTAGTTTCAGCTGAAGTAGGAATGATTTAGGTTCCATGTAAGAAGAGTATCTTTGAAATTATACTTTTGTAGCACTGTTATGTGCTAGAATACATCTGGTTTGGAGCTTCAGATCTGGCAATAACACCCACCTTCCCACTCGTCAAATACAGCCAACTTACTTAGGCTCCCAAAGCTTCTGATTCTTCCTACGGTACGTATGATAGCATACTCTGTTGACTGTTGAGGTGATGAGAGTAACTGGCACATGGAAGGACTCAATTTTAGGATGGCAACATACCATTGGTAGAACATTTTGTCTAAAAGCTCAGAGATTCTGGAATCATCTTTCCCGGATTAAATTCTCCAACTAGCTCTGTTAACTTGTGCAAATAACTTACATTCAGGTCGCCAGTCATTTCACCTATAACACAAGCCTAACAGTAGTACTTCTCTCTTAAGACAGTTGTGAGCCTGAAGTAAAACACTGAACCCAAACACGTAAAACCTGCCCAAACTGGTAAGTGCTGATTCAATATGTGAGCTGTTCATTTATGTCTGCATTAATGTTCTCTTTCCTCAGATATTAAAAATCACTTAGCTCATCTCATTTTTGATGATAAATTGTAAGTAAAAGCTTTGTTTCCATATTGGTAAATAGACCACTTAATAAAGGCTATTCCACATAGAGGGAATGGGAAAAAATATTGATTATTCTATCTGCATTTGTCAAATACTGTCCTGAAATGAAGAATTCCTTTTGGTGCATGTTGGCAACTGTCATAGTATTCCAGCTCCAACTCGAAGACACTTTTCCAACTGTGGCATCAGAAGAAGAGACAATAGTGTGCACAAAAACTGGTATTTTGAACCCCAATCTTTTTTTTCTCGGAATTTCTGGCAGAAGGGACTTTTCATGAGCCAAAAGCAACCTGTAGACACATTTTATTTGTCGTCTGCACATTTTTTAATTCTTACTATTAAATTTATTGTAAATAGCTGAAATTTGGATTTTTCATTAAAATCCCAATTTCTAGGTTCTCTTAAAAAAAATCAGAGAGCAAGCCTGCTGTAACGGGGCTGAGTGGTGGCTGAATGGCTCTTGTTCTTTTTGGTAAGCTCTAATCTTCCAACTTGCGTTTGTCAATATGGCTTTCTGTCATGGCATATCCATTCAGATTCACCAACCTAAATGAGGTGCCTCACTCCCAGAGGCATTTTAGATATTTTGCACAAGAACTCAAATAGGAAATCATGAAGAATTCACTAGTTCAATCCAACATTACCTACAGCACGGTGAACCCACTGCACTTTGTAATTTCATCACTGTTCCTCCAGGATCTTCATAGAATCCCTTGTTTAGTTCCTTTTTCTGCAGGCTTGAGGGTAAGGTGTGTTTTCTCTACCATGGTGTGGTTTCCCTCTTGACTGGATACAGAAGTCTCCAGTGAGGAACTGCAGCAGGTGGATGTCAT
Source organism: Castor canadensis (assembly GCF_047511655.1). Classification (NCBI taxonomy): domain Eukaryota; kingdom Metazoa; phylum Chordata; class Mammalia; order Rodentia; family Castoridae; genus Castor; species Castor canadensis. The sequence goes on from NC_133402.1 coordinate 67,303,635, forward strand.
CAGGGTTTGAGGGCCATCTCTAAATTTGTGACAGCCTGCTCAAGCTCACACCCATGGCCACAATACACGTATGGTGATAGTCTTCTGTTTCTTCTGCCGAAACAACAAACCACTGTGCCAAATACTCAGTGGTGACACCATGTGAAGTCTGCCTCTTGACTCTTGGAGATTACAACTGATTGGAGATTACAACTGATGGCCTCTTCAGTAGAGATGCAACTGAGCACAGGACACGACCTTGTTGAGAATATGTGTGTATTATACAATCATATGTATAATTTTTTAACACAATTGCAGGCTGAGTTACAATTCTAGTGATGCAAGTAAGTCCATTAATGGTTTTAAAATAATTGTTTTAAACTGCTTCCTTACACTTTCCTAAATACCTTGGCTGCCACTCATTTGCTAATATTGAACAGTTATTTTTAAAAGGAGAAAAGTGGGCTGAGTACGTTATTAAGTTCCAGTTATTTTCCATAGAAGCATTATCAAATCTCATTTGAAACAAGGTCAGTCAAGCTGTCTTATTAATTAAATAACCGATAAACTAACCACAGCAAATAAAAGAAATGTGTGTGTGTATTCCATATATAGTTTCCAAATATATTTCATAAACATAATATAACATAATGTAATATAATATAACATAATGTAATATACACCTCTCACTTTCATCAGTACAAAATGCACCTTTGGTTGTGCTGTTGAAGGTGGAGATGAGTTTCTGAGGCCATGTAGGTGTGTTGGGTGGAGTCGAGGAATTTGAAGTGCTGTGGCCTCACAGCAGATTTATTTCTTAGTTTCCATCTGGAGTCACCATCTCTACCTTTTTTGTTCAGCAAATGCTCTGTGTCAGATTGTACAATGTGACAAATACTTTGTTACTTCTTTAAGTAAAGACATTTTGCCACATTCAAACTTCAATTCTGAGACCGTAAAAGTAGTTACATGAAGTTAATAACAACTTCAATTAAAAATAGTGTTTTAATGATCACTTGTTTGCTGTGCCTTATTTGTAAATATTCTTATTTAAATGTGATGCTTTATTTACCAAGAAGGCAGAAATAAGTGTTTGCATAAGGAAATTTCCTCAGACAAAATACACTAAATTTTCACAAGATGTCTAGCTGCATTATTTTTTAATGCTTTGTTCATTTCCTGTCACAAGATGTTAAGCTCAAAGAAACATTTGGTATCACTGAAATAGAAGATTTTTTAATATCACTTTCAAACCACAGAAAAACTCGTGTTTTTGATATGCATGTCTGCTGAATTCTATTACCAGAATGTTTAACCACACTTGTCATGACAGATACCAACACAAGAAAGAATCTTGATATAAGAAAATGATTTAAGAAAAAGTTTCAATAGCCAGTCAATACTTTGGATATTTCAGCTTATATTAAGACCTACATATATGACTCCTGTTTCCAAGTTTAATCTATACAATCCTTTCAAAGGCAACATAGAAGTTTGGTTAATTTTTCAATTGGATAGTAAAGCAATAAAATACATGCAAACTATTTGTAAATGGGGTGATTATTATAAGTGAAGACGTTTTGTGCACAAATAAGTAGTTTTTATAGATTACAGACTGTAGTTTTGGAAGGAGTTTGGCAGTTAGGAAGTATCTTCACAGATGATGGGGAGAAAGACCTTCAATCATTTCCCATCCCAGCAGGTGCTTTCTGGATCCTTTCAATGAAAGTAAGCTCCCTTCTTTTTAAGGAACCTTATTTCATTGGACCATTCCAGTTCTATTATGGGGTAAGTCAAAGTAACCTGTTCTGACTTCCTTGGTCTTGCTTCAAAATTATTATCTCACAAAGCAGGTATAACAAAAAAGTTTGAGAACCCATTGGTCTTTGCTACTTTATAAGTGAAACACCAAGTTAGTATGGTGTTTCACTCACAACACACATTCAATAATTGTAAATAACTGTAAATGGGCACTAATACATGAATCAAGTTCTTCCGTATCTAGGACTTATTTTGTCTTAATACTGTTATTGCCAGTCCCTCACCCTACCGTAGTGACAGAAATTGGGCAGCAATCATAGACAAAATTCATATTCAACCACTATATTACTTCTTCTTTGGTTTTCTTCACAATCTAAGCACACATAGTTGGGCTCAACATAGTTTTCTTTTGGGAAGAGACCACATGTATGTTGGGTCCATTCAGAAGAGGAAGCAGTCAAAGCCAAATCCCATTCTGTCTTCTCATGCCTTAAAGTGACACCAAAACACTGAGGTCACAGTAGCTGTCTGAACATTGGGAAGCTCCATCCAGAACTTGGTGAAGGTAGTTCTACCCTTCTTTCATATGTTTTGTTTTTCTCTGTCTTCGTGTCAAATGTCCTCAGATCACTATTCATTTCAATGATCATTTCCAGAATGCTTAGCCAAGGTCAGGCATCTCAACAAATACTAGATAAGGAAACTGAGTAAGACATAAACCTCACCTTGAAGTGGCTCCCACCAATTGAGGAAGAACACAGAGGCAAATCTTCTCAGTGAAGGGAGCCACAGATAGAGATCAGCACTCAGGACTATAAAAAGAGGCAATGGGTGACGGTCTCTGGCAGGTTCAATGGAGGGTTCCCAGGGGAGCTGATGTGTTAGTAGAGTGACCTAAGTGCAGTTGTTCCAGGGCTGCCAGGATGCAATTGGAAAGAAGGTTAGGGTTATTAGCACATAATCCCTTTCTCTAGCAGCAAGCTATTTTTATTCAGACTGCTAATGCATTTTTTAAGCAAAAGGTTGAATTTATCAAAAGGCTTGTTAAATTTTCTCTCCACAAATATACTTTTGCCCAAGAGAATTTTCATTTCCTCGTGAAAAGGAACAATGCAGGAAGATAACTCACTGCTCATATGTTTTACAGAAGTCTTAGTTGAATACAGAAATTTTGTGATTTAAAAAAAAATAATAAAAATGTTTTCACTATCTGTTTATTATCAACAGGGGGTTAGTAAAATGAATTCGTGGTTTTCTGAACAGTAACATACTATGCAATCAGTGAAATGAGGTTGGGTAAGAATATTCGATCATATAAAATTGATATTCACTACATAGATTGGTAGAATGATAAAAAGCAGATTCTAAAATAATAAAATCTGGGTGTGGTGGTTCACATATGTAATCCCAGCAGTTGGGAAACAGAGGCAGAAGGGTAGCAAGTTCAAAGCTAGTCAGAGCTACATAGAAAGTTCCAAACCAACCTGGGTTACATAGTGAGAGCCAGTCTCAAAAACACCAAAAGATAAATAACTTAATAAAAATAACCAATAAGATCCCACCACTTAAAAATATACATCTAAAGATACAGAAGAACCTCTTTAAGTATATGTTTAAAAGTGTCAGGGCAAAATAGTTTCTGCTGGGTATTGAGGGGGGGAGCGGGAGGGGGTGGAGTGGGTGGTAAGGGAGGGGGTGGGGGCAGGGGGGAGAAATGAACCAAGCCTTGTATGCACATATGAATAATAAAAGAAAAATGAAAAAAAAAAAGAAATATAAAAAAAAAAAAGTGTCAGCAGCAGGATTGTGAATAATCTAGACTTTAGTGTATCTGCTTGCTTTATTTTTACAAAAAATTGGTGTTGTTTTATGTAAGGAAACATAATATTTAACACATAACATAACATTTAACAAGGACCATTCAGTCTCCATATGTAGATGAAACAGTAGGGTAACGTCAAGGTTTCTTCCAGTCTTTGGACTCAACACTCAGTGTGACTGTTTCCAAGGAACGTCACTCACCATGGATCGTCACAAGGACAACGCTGTCCTGAAAGTATTTCTCCATAGATTTTGACTACAAAAAAAAGTGTTGGCTGAAATTGTTTATAAATCTAACATATATCATATATATATGGGCGTTTATGCATGTATATATAGTTTTAGGTACATTAGCTCCTCAGTGGTTCTCCTTGTCTTGATAATTGTGTAAATGACTGAGCATATATGCATTTTTGTTCAACTGTGTGTAGGATTCCTTTCTAGCATTCTTATTTTTGCTTGAGTGATGTGACCTAGTATTTTTCCGCTTTATTTTGCTTTATTCTGCTTAGGCCTAAAATTTTCTAGTTTCCATTTAAAAAATCACTCAAACAATAAATGACCATAAATTTAATTGTTTATTGAATTAATACAAAGTTATGTTTTATATAGAATGTGAAAGACTTATTACTAATTAAGATAGTTCCCATTTTCAATAGACTTAAAATCAAACTATTTGAAATCAATTTTTAGATGGAATCCTTTCCCTGACTTTCATTGCGATTTTTGAGTAATAAAAATTACAAAATAATATGATCCTCAAATTTTATTAATGATTTGAAAGTGAGCCTCAGTATTTGGTATAGCAAGGACTTTAAAAATGTTACTTTACTTTTGAGTAAAGAATGCTGTTTTGGACATTTACCAAAAAGGCAGACATAAATCATCATTGTGTTCCTTTGTAAGCAAAAAGCAGAAGCAATCATACGGTCTGTATGCCAGCAGCTTCGTCTTCTCACGATGTGCGGATTAATACCGGCTTAACCCAAACATCCAAAGTTACGCTGTTGGCAACGGAGCCATCTGTCTTTAATGAATATCTGGGGTCCATTTTTCAGTTAAGCTTCTCTTATTGTGTGTGTATGTTGCTTTTTCAGAGCTATCTGCATAATTGCTTAAAGATTTTACTGCAAAATTAATATCCTTGCTGTGAACAAGGGAACAGGGCAAAAACCAGGATGACAGAGCCTGAGAGGAGGTGAAAAGCAAATCCAATTTTTCCTTGCACCATAGAAACCTCGTCAGGACTAGCTTTATCTGGTAATCCACATTTAAACTTTAACCTGTAGGGGGGCTCTTTGTGCTAGATAATGTAAGCATAAAAGGAGCCTGAATCATTAATCAGATTAATCATATTTTGTAAGACTCAAAAGCTTCATTAAAAGAAACTGGTATCCAAGTTACACATTTTTGTTGTTGTTGTTGTTGTTGTTGTTGGCAAAAGAAGAGGTTGCCATTAAAAAAAAAAAAGGAAGAAAAGAGTAACATACAAATGCTCAAATGTTTTCAACTTTTAATGAACCTATGAGCAAAGATGACCAAAGGCCAATATAAAAATCCTAATTCGTTATTAAAGTGTAGCCTACAGGATGAGCACATACTGTTTCATTTTCTTCATATTTTAATGACTGATAGTATTGAAGATAGATTGTGATTGCTACTGTAACCTTTTTGCATTTTGAAAGCAGTCTTATTTTAATATATAGTATACAAATAATATGTAGAATATACATAATATAACATATATCATAAGCACATAAATGACCAGTTGATGATACCTTATTCCAAACAATTTCTCAAGGGCTGTTGCAAAGTTGGTTGTTTAATTAAAAAGAGAGTATTTGATGGAATCATGGATCCTTCTCAAGAAAACATCATTCTGAGTGAGGTTAGCCTGGCCCAAAAGACCAAAAATCGTATGTTCTCCCTCATATGTGGACATTAGATCAAGGGCAAACACAACAAGGGGATTGGACTATGAGCACATGATAAACGCGAGAGCACACAAGGGAGGGGTGAGGATAGGTAAGACACCTAAAAAACTAGCTAGCATTTGTTGCCCTTAATGCAGAGAAACTAAAGCAGATACCTTAAAAGCAACTGAGGCCAATAGGAAAAGGGGACCAGGAACTAGAGAAAAGGTTAGGTCAAAAAGAATTAACCTAGAAGGTAACACCCACGCACAGGAAATCAATGTGAGTCAATGCCCTGTATAGCTATCCTTATCTCAACCAGCAAAACCCCTTGTTCCTTCCTATTAATGCTTATACTGTCTCTACAACAAAATTAGAGATAAGGGCAAAATAGTTTCTGCTGGGTATTGAGGGGGGGTAGCGGGAGGGGGTGGAGTGGGTGGTAAGGGAGGGGGTGGGGGCAGGGGGGAGAAATGAACCAAGCCTTGTATGCACATATGAATAATAAAAGAAAAAAAAAAAAAAAGAAAAGATCAAAATGTTGCAAGTTCAGTATTTTATAGGTGACGACAGAAAATATGGTCACGAATTTCTTTTGTCTGTTGTAAAAGAGAAGAAAAAATATGTCATTGAAGTAAATCTGAAAGATAAGCGAAGCCTATCTTTCAAAATAAGGAAGCAAATTTGTTTTGTGGTTGAGTCTATACACCATGACTAGGTAATTATGGGGGAAAGGCAATTGCATCTGTAATTTTATGCACACCAAAATCTCCCCCATCAAAAACTCAGCCCTTATATTTTAAATCAACAAATAGTATTCAGCAGATAGTAGGTAACACTAATGCTTCCTAACAAACTGCTCCAATCATAATCTCAATGAAAGAGTATGTCGAGTAATAGCTATGGAAAGTGTTTCACGTCACCCCCTTGAAGGATACTATATAATTTTGATGTCCAATTAAGACCATAAAGACATTACAATGGTTCATTTTTCTCAATTCAATATATATCATACTAAGAAAGATCAATTTATGAAATAATGTACTCACATCTGTAGAACTCTGGTTCTTAAAATCAACTATACAAAATTGCTTATTAAAATATGCAAGTCTTTATAAGCAGATCATTTCAGATGAGGAAACTCAACCAAACGGAATGACAGTGCAGTGTGCTAATGACACACACACAAAACAAGAATAGAAGTATCATCAACAGCTACCTTAGAGCAATATAAGACCACATACAATATTTACTGAATATTTAAAATTGTGTTGTACAAGATCCAAGTTTACCAACAAGTGTATAGATTAAATATAAGAAAAAAATTGTTCCTGAATGAATCATTGATAAATTTGGTGATACATCTTGGAGTGTACATGCAATGTTCTGATTAACAATATCTCAGTAGTCTAAACCAAGAATTCCTGCATTTTCATGTACACACTTACTTGTTATTCATAATAATAAAAGTATATATCTGACCTAACCCCAATATTTTAAACTTATATTTTGCCATGAAATATAAGTACCACTTTCAGCCATTGACACATAAACTCTTCTCAATGGAGCTAGAATTTGCCCGGAGAGTGTTTTCTCTACTTTTATCCCAACAGATAAATGAAAAGTTCTCTTAAGTGACTCTTAAAACATTAGTATGTAAATGTGTTTTTAGATTTTTTTTAAATGCCTTTTGTCTATGTTTGCAACTGTAAAGATATTCACTGCTATGTTAATTCTCAGGCTGTGGGTATAGCTCAGTGGTAGAGCACTTGCCTAGCATGTGTAAGGTCATGGGTTCAAACCCAGCACGGCAGAAAACATGAATTCTCATAGAGACAGACATTGCTTTCTATTCATTGTATAAATAGTTGCTATACACGAGTGTTTAACTATCTACCACCAAAACACAAGCAACAACAAAAATCAAACACACACCATGAAAATTTCACTCGTTCTTTCAAGGCTCTAACATCAGAACTCTTCAGTGATTTTTAACCTGATGAGTTTAAGATCGTGATGGACAATGGGTGTGGCTGTGACCTATTCACAAGGACTCTAGACATCTGGTTCTTCCATAGCAGCCGAGGGGCTCTAGGGTTTCGTGTGAGTCATGCATGGTCCTGGTTGTGAGGTCACGATCAGTAAAATTAGGGAAATAACCTTAGTTTTCTGTAATTTGATTTCAATGGCATTAAATGTTGGATAAAAGTGATTCTTGAAGGAACAATCTTCCTCACACAAACATAAATATTCAGGGGTCTCTAGAGTAGCCAATATCATCTCAAGTTCACTCTTAAGTTGTGTGGTCATCCTTACTGTATAAAGAGAATCAGAAAGGCCAGGTAAAATATGTAGCAGGTGGGCTCCTCCCCTAAGCCTTATGCTATTTCCAAAGTAGAATTTTTTTTCTCATTCTGTCTTGAATCAATTGTGATTCAACTCAGCCTTCGCATATCAACTCAGCCTCAAAAACAGGAGGCATGAGATTCAATTCTTTCTTGATTATAGCTTTTTGGGCCTCCAATATGTAAAATGTTTATTAGGATTTAGAGAATAAACAGAAGTATGGATAGTGCTTTAATTTACATATCTTTGTTGATGAAAACTTCAAGACCATCTTTCATGTAAGATCATACACCCCACCCATGGAGGGAAAAATCTGTGCAATGCTCTAAATAAAAATTAAAAAAAAAGAAAAAACCTTACATGACTGCTTCCAAGGGGAAAGAAATCTCCCCGTTGGAGCATAAAGCCTCTGGGTGCTGACCAGAGTCCTAAGGAACTATGCATCGACATCTGTAGAGTTAAACAGTAAGCACAGAACTGCTTACTGTTTTCCTTCTGCAGGGCGCACCTAAGGATGTATTTTCCCTCTCCCAGTAAGCACCGCATACCCTCTGATGACCGTCTGTTCTGAGAGAAACTTCAGTGGTGTCAGGTGTCTCCTACATGTGTTGTCCCATGGGGAATTCAGTCCTCAGTAACCAGAATGTATTTTCAAGCTTTCATAATACAGATTGTAAAATCTGAAGTGGAATGCAAATAAAAAGCCATTAAGACAAAATCAAGTGTTTTATAAAATCATATAACAAACCACACAAGCTTGGTGACATCAATTTCTGCTTTCCAAATAAAATATTCAATTCTAGATCATCAAGGACACTTGGCCACAATCATATGAATAGTGACAGAAATTGGAAGAGAACATAGGTATCCTGGATTTTAGTTTTAAGTTCTTTATATGATAATTACTTTTCTGGGAAGTATTTTACAAGTTTTCTAAAATAGCATTATGTTTTGACCTAATTTGAATACTGATCAGATTATAAACATCTTGAGATCAGGGAGTAAACATATATTAAATGTAGTTATATCAGACTCTACATCCTGGTAACTTACTGCACTATTTAAATTGTTCTTAGTTAGAGAAAATGATACAAATCCTCATGAAATACTTAATGCAATTTCAAACTCCTCTTTCTAGAAACTAAGCAAGATATCACAGAAACACAGAAGCATGCATCGATTGCATGGGTGGGTCAAATGAAAAACTCCTTCCACTCAGCAGAAGCAAATCAAAATGAACATTACAGTGTAACAAGGAGGCTTCAAAGACCTAAGGACAATTAATCTGAAGAGGAAAAGGTACATCATCTTCTTGTGTAGATAGAATACCTAAAACTTCATAGTCATTTATTTTTAAATATTATTCACACCTGAAATATTTAAAAGTCTCTTTCAAGTGATAAAGGCTACTTTAACAAAATATACAGCATAATTTTTAATGGAGAAACTGGAGTTACTACTACTTTCCACCACTTATGAATACTCTGTTAATGGCTATAAAACACAATATATATAATTATTTAAAAGGAAGAGACAAAACAGAGCTTATAGATCTTATGTTTTATACTTGGAGAGCCCAATGCAATCACCTGAATCAACTGAAATATCATGAAAAGTCACAAAAATAAACAATAATTAAGAGCTCTATAGCAGCTTATATTTAGTACCTCTCTCAGGGAAAAAAATAACTTATTCAACAAAGCAAAGTATAATACATAGTGAGAAATTATTTAACTTTAGTTTTAACCTAAAAAGAGAAAAATGAAAGAAATTTTAAGATGCTAAAAGAAGGTTCAAATGTTTGCAAAGACATTATGGTATTGAATTAATCTATTAAGGTATAGCATTATTCAATATAACAAATATTTTTTTCAGAATTTTGCAAAATGATTCATAAGCATGTAAACTTTTTCTAACATGGGTGCTGCTATAAACCTAGGCAGAGCCTTGGGTACTTGAGGGAATTGAGAGAAAAACACAGCAAAAATGGGACAAGTGATCAGAAAAGAGAGTAGAAAGCTTCTTATGAAAATATTTCTTAATTTTCTGTGCTTATAAACTACAAAAGAATATTAAATGACAATTAACCAGTAATACGATAATAATTTATAATTATTTAAATATTCATCAATATCATTAATAATATCTCTTCTATTTGTTCCCTTATGCTAGATCTTCAAATTTAGGCTGTAGGCCTCTCATCCAGCTGTGTTATAAGTAAAATTGAGTTTTTGGAACAATCTGAAAGCATAACCTCTCTGTGAAATAAATGGTCTGTGAGAAAACACATTTGATTTCCAAGTGACTGTGGGTTTTTTTTTTTTTTTTGGTTTTTGGTAGTGCTAGGGTTTGAACTCAGGTCTTTGCACTTGCTAGGCAGAGGGTCTGCCACTTGAGACTTCCCTCCAGCCCTTTATATTCTGGTTATTTTGGAGAAAGGGTCTTGCATAGCTTGGGATGACAGGTGTACTCCACTGCACCCAGATATTGACTGAGATGGGGTCTCATGAACTATTTATATAATTATTTTTATTATGTAAATGTGAAAGAGTTTCAGAGTTCACATGTTTAAAATAAAACATTAGCTTTGTGTATGATATATCCACATAGCAATTATCATTTCTATTATGTATTATCATTATACACACATACATATATAATCATTTCTTCTTAGATGGTTTTTTGACTTTTTGGATATAAGGATTTTGACTTCCATCCATCCATTCATTCAACAAATATTTTTCTGTGAGCTCAACTTATGCCAGGCTCTATTCTAAAATTTGAGAAAATAGCAGTGATAAAGGCAAGTTCTTTGATATTATGGACTTTATATCCTAATAGGGAAGAAAGCTAATAAACCAATAGCCGAAGGAAAGAAAACTATCAGATGATGAAGTATTGAAATATGATGCTGGAAATTGCGTATGGAATGAGTGGTTAAGGGGACCAGGGACATTTGAGCTGAGATCTCAAAGACAAGAAAGAGGTCAGGAAGAGGAGACCTGGAGGGAAGGAACAGCTGGTACCAAGACCTGAAGTGAGTGTTCCAAAACTCAAGAGAAGTGGAGCAGCACCAATGGTGCTGAATACTCCTAAGAATTAGGAATCATTGGATTGGCAACATGGAAGAACTGCCTTATTAGAAGATGCTAAAGTGAACAAGTGACAACATTAACTTCAGACATTTTTTCAAGATATTTTCATGTAAACACATAGAGGAACCAAGCAGTAGGTGATGTGGGCTCAGGCAAGTCTTTTTTTTATTTTTTCTTGTTTGTTTTTAAGGAAAAATTGAAGAATACACTGATGGAAGAAAATAATTCATGCCAAAGAAAGTGAGGACAGTCAGAATGAAGTCTTTGAGCAGGCATGGGAGGAAGGGTCAAGAAGTTATGTGAAGAACTTGGTCCTTGGGGGACACAGGCATAGTCCACTCTCGCCAAGGGCAAGTAGGACACAGGGCTGCAGATTCCAGTAGGTTGGTCAGGGACTCCCCTGAGGGAGATGAGCCATGCCATGTTCCATTGCTTCTATTTCTTAAGCGTCCAAGATACGCTTATCACATGAGAGTTAGGGGAGAGAACGGAAGATCTGAGAAGAGCAGATGGCTCACAAAATCTAAGCAGGTCTTAGACTCACCAGGTCTAAGCATGCATATTTAATGTATGTAGTCAAACCTTATCAGGACAAAAGGATTTTCTAAGCCAGGGACTGGTAGCTCACACCTGTAATCCTAGCTGCTCAGGAAGCAGAGATCAGGAGGATCGTGGTTCAAAGCCAGCCCTGGGCAAATAGTTCTGTGAGACCTTATCTTAAAAAAACCCTTCACAAAAATAGGGCTGGTGGAGTGACTTAAGGCATAGGCCCTGAGTTCAAGCCCCAGTACCGCCAATAAAAATTTTTTTGTAAGAGCAAATGGACCTTTTCAACAATAAGATTGAACTTAATTCATTATACTTATAAACATTTACTGTGTGAATACATATAAAATATGATAAGTGAATAATAACACACTTTGACAATGCAAAGGAGGCCATCAGTCATATTAACATGAAGAGTGACTTCTTAATTGGGGCTCAAACTGACCATAGCTTTTTAGCTAGAGAAGGAAGGAAACCCCTTCTAGGCAACACCATCAACATCTGGGCAATTCAGCATTCACACGATGAGCTTGAATCATTTCACAGGATAGATGAAAAGCAGAATAAGTAAATTATCCATCACTCACTGGTGGCCAGTCATCAGGACAGAAGGTTCTTTCCTTTCTATCTCCAAGTTTCCTGGAGTAGACCTTAGGTGGAACCAGAAAGCATATGTAGAAGTGGCTTTCTGCATAATTCCTTGTCCTATCTTTGCCAATATGAAGACCATGACAGTCATCCCAGTGTCAGACACACTGAGAAACCGCAAGACATATTCTGGGCACCTGTTTGCTATCTAGTCCAGCATCAGTCTTGCCCTCCTTACATCCCCAATAATGGATAATTCTGCTCCTTTGACTTCTTTTCTGAGCTTATAGCTCATGTGGCAGAGAAAATAATACTATAAAATGCCTCAATATTCCACTTGTTAATGAAGTTACCATAATGACATTTTCAGAATCATACAATCTGTCCTGACTCAGTTAACAAGTGTCGAAGAAAACAAACCCGATACTGAGTTCACAGCCACATTCTAACTAAGGACAAAAACCGTGAACAGGTAAGGCTTGGATAGTTATGAGTCAGGAGTTAAAGCAAAAAGACTCAAATTTTGTGTCTTGTGATGAATTTTTGGCACCAGATTTGGAATAAAACATGGAAATTTGGGTAAGATCCTGGTCACAGAACCGCACCTAAATTAAATTACATCAACAACAAACTGGCAAGACTCTGATGTATAATTTAATCTCCAGTTTTAAGTTTGCTTTCTGCTCCTGTAGTTTTTAGGCTCATATTGGGAAGACCTTGGAGAGATTGCGTGGCACTGGCCAGGCTTGAGAAGACAAGGGCTACAAAAAAATTGAAGTCATTTGTCGTGACACTAATCATGACAGTAATGATAAAGAGAGGATGGAAACAAAGTAATGATAAATCAACACATCATGTCATCCCAAACATCAGGGAAAGAACAGTTGAAATTGTCAGGAAAATTGGATTGTACTTATTTAAAACGTTCTAACTCCAGAAGAAAAGGACTCACTACAAGAGCCACAGGTTCCAAGAAAGAGTTGCTTATAGTTTCTTGCATAGGGTGGAACTGTAAAGCACAGGTCTGTTGAGCCACTGGTTTTTTAAGCTCACATAAGTAGTGTGTCTGCCAGGGTTGCCGAAGAAATTGCAGACCTGTGGAGAAGGAAGGAGCGGTAGCCTAATTAAGGAGCTTGATACAGACCATGCTAACAAATTGATACAATCCCTCTGTAGCTATTTTAAACAAACAGGAATGTCATTTTCTTTCTACTACAAACTCAAAGAACAGGAGGGTGGAACAGGGCCTGTCTTGGGGGTGTTGTACCAGTGGGAGGGGGAGGAGGTGGGGAAAGGGTACAGTAGGGTGAATATGGTGCAAATACTGTGTACACATGTACGTAAATGGAGAAATGAGATCTGTTGAAACTGTTCCATATTCCAGGAATGAAGGGATAAAGGCGAATGATGGAGGGGTGAATTCAAGATGATATATTTGGTATATTGTAAGAAATATTTTTGTAAATGTCACTATGTACCTCCTGCAGAACAATATAAAAAAAGGAAAAAATATAAATTTGTGCAATTTCAATTCATAATGATGCTGCTCAAGGAAGAACTCTCTGTCTCTTTCTGTCTGTCTGTCTGTCTCTCCCTCTCCTGTTTCTCTCCCCTTCTTCCTAATTCTCTCCCTTGTTTCTCTCTCTTCTTTTTAGATAAGATATGACACAGAATATGAGGCAGAAAGCTTGGTGTCATTCATGTGGGAAACCAAAATAGATATTCAAAATCTCAAAACCAATTTTAGAGACTTTCTTCTGAGACGGAGCAGATTGAAATGACCTCTCATGACAGACTGTGTCAGAGGAAGGGAAAGAGGTCATTTCTATAATGCAGTAAAATAATACAAAATGACAGAACCTGGTGCCTTACCCGTTTATGAATGTCAGACAGATTGAAATAGAGGAGACATTTGTATAGATCAAGTACTCTGATGGCAGCAAATCAAATTAACTTATGCTGCTTTCAATAACCCAAGACATAAGCTAAAGGAAAATGTATCAAAATGAAAATTTGATCAAACTGTAAATTTAAAGCAAAATTTTATATTTTTCTATTACTCTTTCACAAGATGTGTTTTTCTATGCAGACTCTATGAAAGCATTTATACTAACAAATGAAATGGTGTGGTTATCTTCTTGGGAGAGCATCACCTCTTACTGTCTCCTCCTGGAGCTTATGTCCTGTTCATGATAAAATCATGAAATGCATCACACTTCAGAAGAGAGTTCTTGGGATTCTACTTATTTGCATTTCTAGTTGGCATAAAAAGTCACGTTCACTTGCATAAGAGCAGTGCTAAAGTTACATTCATTGTTCATTACTGAAATCTGGAAACCTTAGGCTTCTCAAAGTTTGTAATTTATTGCAGACTTCAAAATCTCAGAACTGAAAGGAAACTGCAAATCTATTTAGTACAAAGGCCTGCAGAAAAGAAAACTGATCTCAGAGAAGAGGAAGGAGTTGCACAATAGCCTGAGAAATTCATATAAAGCAAAGAAAATTGCAGCAGAATGGAGACCTTCTCCATCTCCTGTTGTATCAAAGACCCACATGATCTCGTCATTTCACTAGGACGAGATGTTGGGCTGAATCATTTTGCTAAAGCTGAAATAATCACTTAGAGTGCTATAACAATGGTTAAAGACACATGCACTTTTAGCAAGAAATTCATTTTTAAAATTTCATTAGCATGCAGTATTTGTGCAGAGAGATATATTGTGACATTTACATATGTGCTTGCAATGTATCTTAATTAGATTCACCCTCCATCATTCTCCCTCATCCCTCCTCCCCCTTCTTTGAACAATTTCAGCAGGTTTCATGCTTCTATTTTCATACAAAATACAAAACACATCCACTATATTTGCCCTCTTTCACCCTCTCCGTTTATATTCTCCATCCCATTGGTTCCCACCCCTGGACAAAACTCATTTCTAAGATTTCAATTTATAAAAATATCAATATTGAATTAATGAAACGTAGTAGACTCAAATTCTAAACAGATAAGTTGTGGATTACTTATTTTTGTTTTGTCTTCTTTCCTTTCGTCCCTTCTCCTCTTCTCTCTTTCTATTTCTTTTTCCTTGAGGTGAGGTTTCACTGTGTAGTTCAGACTGACCTAGAACTCCTGATCTTCCTGCCTCAGCTTCCCAAGTTCTGGGATTACAGGTGTTTGCTACCATGCCTGGCACCCATTCCTTGTCTTTCTTCTCCTTCTTTATTGGTAGTTTGGTTGTTTTAAAATGCCCACAAACTCTCTGACTCACTACTTAATGAGGGTAGTGCTTCATTTTCCAGTGGGGCAGTTTTCTGATGAACAAAATGTCGAAGTCACTGTGTGTAACTTCTGACACCAGATCGTAAGAGTTATTGCAGCTCTCTCCTTGTTCCAATTTTTGTATTATTTGCTCTAGAAGAAGCCTGTTGCCGTATCAATAGGATGCTTAATCAAGTGACCAGGTTACTACAACCCACCAGACTTCACTTTCATAAGAGATTCAGAGCCAGAGTCACCCAACTATACCACCACTGAACTCATGACCTACAGAAATGCTGAGATTACAAATAACTTGTCCTTGAAGCCTCCGAGCTTGAGGTAATTTGTTACATTGCATAGATAACAAGTACAGACATGCTACCTTTATTGTGTCAAATTTTATGACAGGGCTGATAAAGTTAGCTACAAAATTTTCTATAAAAATGTAACTATGATTGGGGACTGGGAGGAGCAGCTTGAGTAATAGAGCACCTGCTTAGCAAATGTGAGGCCCCAAGCACAAACTCTAATATTTCCCCCTTAAAAATCTCTGTAATTATATGTGGGACTCAGGCCTATTATGCCAGCTATTCAGGATTCAGATTGGCAGAATTCCAGTCTGAGGATGGCCCACAGACAAAAAGCACAAGAATCTACCTGCAAAATAACTAAAGCAAAACAGTGCTGAGGGCTTTGTTTAAGTGGAAGAGCAACTGACGAGCAAGTGGGAGGCCCTGCATTCAAACCCAAAGGTTGCCAAACATAAGATATCACATTTCCTGTACATGCAAAAAAGAATTTAAATATGGGGAAGGGATCCAAGATCCCCAAGACTAGAGGAAGGAAACAGACAGCATGAGCTCCATAAATCAGAAACCTTGCTGAGACTCTGGAGACACACCTGGCAGGGAAAACCACCAAGAAGAAGCAAAACTCCAACAGCCCAAACCCTCAGCCCATACAAAGCTTCTTCATGCCACATTACACTGAGAAAACAGGAGGGCTCATGTGCCACCAGATGCCAGCTTCAAACCTGCTTGGGAGACACAGACCAACAGGTGAGCAAATAAGCAATACTCCCACAGCCACCCCTGGGGTAAACCTGCATAGCCCCCTCGATAGACTGACATTTGCCCCCCCCCCACACACAAAAAAACATGAATAATAAACAAAGAACTGAAAAGGACATGCAGCAGAGGGGGTGGGGTGCTCTGGCCACCCCAGAGAAAGGGGGAGGGGCAAGGAGCTGAACTCTGTTCAAACTTTCAGTAAACAAAGCCTGGAAAAGAAGACGGCTGACAGTAGGCAGCAGATGAACTGCTGCCTGAAATAGGGCAGATAGCAGTTGACAAATCTCATCTCCTGACCCAACCACCTGGCAAGACTATGACAGAGCTACTGCTTAAATACCAACACCAGGACTGGATGATGAAGGAGTAACACCAGAACTACTAAGGCTGAAATTCCATTGTTCCTGAACCCGGAATTTTTTTTTTCTCTTTCTCTCTAAGTCTTGTTCACTGTTTGTTTGTCCACCATCTATCCCTGCTGATTTCTTTTGTTCTCTATTTTTTTTTCTTTTTTCTCTTTCACTCTAAGTGCTTGTCTTGTTCACAGTTTGTTGGTCCACCGTCTATCCCTATAAATTTCTTTGGTTCTCTGATTTTTAAAATTCTTTTTCTTTTTTCTCTTTCTTTTTCATTTCATTAGTTTTAGTATTGTAAGTTAGCTAATATTAAATTACACTCAGAACAGGGACAGAAACAGCACCAAGTGGAATTATGGGAAGACAAAAAAGGGATGAAAACCTTCTCCCCCCAAAAATAAATTAGTACAGGATTCAGAGGGAAATGAAGACAACAGGTACCCAGCTCCAGACCTCAATAAAACCAAGACAGACTTTTCCACGGAACCCAACGAAGCCCAAAAAAATATTCTGAAAGAAGAAATCCTGCAAGAAATCACTGAGAATTTCATGGAGATGTTACTAGACATGGTCAACCAAAATGTACAAGAGGCATTCAAGAAATTCCAAGATGACAAAAATAAAGACTATGAGAAGACACAAAAACATATAAATGAACTCATAGGAGCCCTAAATAAATACCAAAGTGAAACAGAAAACATCATAAATAGAGAGATAAATGAATTAAGGATGAAAATTGACAATATTAAAGAGGAAGTGATCCATGATATGGAAAACCTCAGTAAAAAAAAAGAAAAAGGAATACAAAACACAATGGAAGGACACTCCAGCAGAATAGAATAAGCAGAAGACAGTATCACAGAACTTGAAGATGAAATGGAAATTAAAGGAAAAGCTGAAGAACTATTACTCAAATAACTCAAAACCTGTGAAAGGAATATGCAAGAACTCACTGACTCCATCAAAAGACCAAACCTGAGAATCATGGGTATTGAAGAGGGAGAAGAGGTGCATGCAAAAGGAATTTGTAATATTTTAAACACAATAATAACAGAAAAATTCCCAAATCTAG
The DNA here is from genome assembly GCF_047511655.1 of Castor canadensis. Lineage (NCBI taxonomy): Eukaryota > Metazoa > Chordata > Mammalia > Rodentia > Castoridae > Castor > Castor canadensis. The sequence goes on from NC_133402.1 coordinate 67,321,441, forward strand.
AGAAAACTATGCCCATTCAGGTACAGGAAGCCTCCAGGACACCAAACAGACTTGACCAAAATAAAACTACCTCACGACATATTATCATTAAAACAACAATTACAGAGAATAGAGAAAGAATGTTGAAGGCTGTAAGAGAGAAAAAACAAATAACACACAAAGGTAAATCCATCAAAATTACAGCAGATTTCTCAATGGAAACCTTAAAAGCAAGAGGACCATGGAGTGAGGTCTTCCAGGCACTGAAACAAAATAACTTCAACCCCAGGATACTCTACCCAGCAAAACTATCATTCAAAATAGATGGAGCAATAAAATCTTCCATGAAAAACAGAAACTAAGACAATATATGACCACCAAGCCACCACTACAAAAGATTCTTCCAGGAATTCAGCACACAGAAAGTGAAAGCAAACAAAGCCATGAAAGGGCAGCCAGTACCAAACTACAGGAGAAGAAAAGGCACAAAAGTAGAGAGTAACACTGATTCAACTTCACACAATCAAACCCTTAAACAACAAAGACAACTAAATGACAGGAATCACCACACACCTATCAATATTAACACTGAATGTTAATGGACTTAATTCCACCATCAAAAGACACTGTTTGGCAAACTGGATTAAAAAGGAAGATTCAACAATCTGTTGCTTACAGGAGCTTCATCTCATCAACAGAAACAAGCACTAGCTGAGGAAGATGCTGGAGGAAGATTTACCAAGCCAGTGGGCCCTTAAAACAAGCAGAAGTAGCAATACTTACTTCGGACAAAGTAGACTTCAAATCTACCTTGATCAAATGAGGTAAAGAAGGACATTTCTAATAAAAGGGGAAATACACAAAAAGGAAATAACAATTATCAACCTATATGCACCCAATGTCAATGCACACAATTTCATCAAACATACTCTGAAGGACCTAAAAACATATATAGACTCCAACACAGTGGTAGTGGGAGACGTTAATACCCCCTATCACCAATAGATAGGTAATCCAAACAAAAAATCAATAAAGAAATCCTAGATCTACATCACACCATAGATCAAATGGACCTAGTTGATGTCTACAGAATATTTCATCCAACTGCTGCACAATATACATTCTTCTTAGCGGCTCATGGAACCTTCTCCAAAATAGATCATATCTTAGGGCACCAAGCAAGCATCAGCAAATATAAGAAAGTAGAAATAATACCATGGATTCTATCTGGTTACAATGCAATAAAACTAGAAATCAACAACAAAAACAGCAGTAAAAAACATGCAAACAATTGGAAGCTGTCAACACATTGCTCAAAAATCAATGGCTCATTGAAAAAATAAAAGAAGAAATTAAAAGATTCCTAATGAATATGAAAACACGAACTACTGGAACCTATGGGACACACCAAGGGAATACTGAAAGGAAAGTTTATAGCCATGAATGCATATATTAAAAGGACAGAAAGATCTCAAATCAATGACCTAATGCTACATCTCAAACTCCTAGAAAAACAAGAACAAGCAAATCCCAAAATAAGCAGAAGGAGAGAAATGATAAAAATAAGTGCTGAAATCAATGAAATAGAAACAAAAAAATTACAGAGAATCAATGAAACAAAAAGCTGGTTCTTTGAAAAAATAAATAAAATTGACAGACCCCTGGCAAACCTGACTAAAAAGAGGAGAGAAAAAACCCAAATTAGTAAAATCAGAAATGCAAAAGGGGAGATAACAACAGACAGCATGAAAATCCAGGAACTCATCAGAGACTACTTTGAGAACCTATATTCTAATAAATTTGAAAATCTTGAAGAAATGTACAGATTTCTAGATACTTATGACCATCCAAAATTGAACCAAGAGGATATTAATCACCTGAATAGATCTATAACACAAAATGAAATTGAAGCAGCAATAAAGAGTTTCCTAAAAAAGAAAAGTCCAGGACCTGATGGATTCTCTGCTGAATTCTATTAAACTGTTCCACAAAATAGAAAGGAAAGGTACACTGCCTAGCTCAATATATGAAGCCAGTATTGCACTAATCCCAAAACCAGACAAAGACACCTCCAAAAAGAAGAACTATAGGCCAATTTCCTTAAAGAACATCAATGCAAAAATCCTTAACAAAATAATGGCAAACCAAATCCAACAACACATCAGAAAGATCATCCACCATGACCAAGTTGGCTTCATCCCAAGGATGCAGGGGTGGTTCAACATATGCAAATCTATAAATGTAATACAGGACATTAATAGAAGCAAAGACAAAAAAAAAACTTGATTATCTCAATCGATGAAGAAAAGCCTTCGACAAGATCCAACACCACTTCATGATAAAAGCTCTAAGAACACTAGGAATAGAAGGAAAGTACCTCAACATTGAAAATGTAACAGTGAAAAACTGAAACCATTTCTCCTAAAATCAGGAACCAGACAAGATGCCCACTATCCCCACTCCTATTCAACATAGTACTGGAATTTCTAGCCAGAGCAATTAGGCAAGAAGAAGAAACAAAAGGAATACAAATAGGTAAAGAAACTGTCAAAATATCCCTATTTGCAGACAATATGATCCTATACCTTAAAGACCTAAAAACCTCTACCCCAAAACTCCTAGACACTATAAACAGCTATAGCAAGGTGGCAGGATATAAAATCAACTTACAAACATCATTAGCTTTTCTATGCACCAACAACAAACAAGCTGAGAAGGAACATATGGAAACAATTCCATTCACAATAGCCTCAAAAAAAAATCAAATACCTAGGATTAAACTTAACAAAGGATATGAATGACCTCTGCAAAAGAACTATAAATGCCTTAAGAAAGAGATTGAGGAAGACTACAGAAGATGGAAAGATCTCCCATGCTCATGGATTGGTAGAATCAACAGAGTAAAAATGACTATATTACCAAAAGCAATCTACATGCTTAATGCAATTTCCTTCAAAATCCCAATGACATTCATCACAGAGATTGAAAAATCTACCCTAAAGTTCATTTGGAAACCAAGGGACCACAAATAGCCAAGGCAATACTCAGTCAAAAGAACAATGCTGGAGGTGTCACGATACCCGACTTCAAACTATATTACAAAGCAATAGCAATAAAAACAGCATGATACTGGCACAAAAACAGACATGAAGACCAGTGGAACAGAATAGAGGACCCAGATATGAAGCCACACAGCTATGCCCACCTTATTTTTGACAAAGGCATTAAAATATATGATAGAGGAAAGACAGCCTCTTCAACAAATGTTGCTGGGAAGTGGTTATCTGTATGCAAAAACTGACACTAGACCCATGTTTATCACCCTGTACTAGAATTAACTCAAAATGGATCAAGGACCTTAATATCAGACCCAAAAATCTGATGTTAGTATACCAAGGAGCAGGAAACACTCTGTAAGTAATAAGTATAGGCAAGAACTTCCTCAATAGAACCCCAGCAGCTCAGCAACTAAGAGAAAGAATGGACAAATGGAACTTCATAAAATTAAAAAGCTCTGCACAACAAAAGAAATGGTCTCTAAACTGAAGAGACCACCCACAGAGTGGGAGAAAATATTTGCCATCTACACATCAGACAAGGAACTGATAACCAGAATATACAGAGGAGTTAAGAAACTGAACTCTCCCAAAATCAATGAACCAATAAAGAAATGGGCAACTGAACTAAACAGAACTTTCTCAAAAGAAGAATTTCAAATGGCCAAAAAACACATGAAAAAATGCTCACCATCTCTATCCATAAAGGAAATGCAAATCAAAGCCACACTAAGACTCAACTTCACCCCTGTTAAAGTAGCCATCATCAAAAACACCACCAACAAAAGGTGTTGGTGAGGATGTGGGAAAAAGGAACGCTCACACACTGCTGGTGGGAATGTAAGCTAGTGAAACTACTCTGGAAAAAAATTTGGAGGCTTCTTAAAAATCTAAACATAGATCTGCCATATGATCCAGCAATACCACTTCTGGGGATATTCCCAAAGGAATGCAACACAGGTTACTCCAGAGGCACCTGCACACCCATGTTTATTACAGCACTATTCACAATAGCCAAATTATGGAAACAGCCAAGATGCCCCAATATTGACCAATGGATCAAGAAAATGTGGTATTTATACACAATGGAATCTTCCTCAACCATGAAGAAGAATGAAATCTCATCATTTGCAGGTAAATAGATGGAACCAGAGAACATCATTCTGAGCGAGGTCAGCCAGGCTCAGAAAACCAAAAATCATATGTTCTCCCTCATATGTGGACTTTAGATCTAGGGCAAATGCACCAATGTGGGTGGACTTGGGTCATATGATAAGGGGAGAGCACATACAGGAGATATAGGAATAGGCAGAAAACCCAAAACATGAAAGCATTTGATGTCCCCACTCCAGAGGAACTAATACAGAAACCTTAAAGCAACAGAGGTCAATATGGGAAGGGGATCAGGAACTAGTGTAAAGATCAGTTAGAGATGAGTCATCCTGAGATGTAACACATTTGTACATGGAAGCAATGCTAGGAATCTCTCTTTATAGCTATCCTTACCTCAACTAGCAAAATGCTTTGTCTTCCTTTTTATGCTTATGTCTTCTCTTCAACAAAATTAGAGATAAGGGCAGAACAGGTTCTGCCTGGAAGCGAGAAGGCAGGGGGCAGGGGAGGGAAATGGCCCAAACAATGTATGCACGTGTGAATAAATGAATAAAAATAAGGAGGAACGAAAGAAAAAACAGTAAAAGATACTACTAACAATCTTATCTTTTAACTCTGAGCCCCAATGTAATGTATCACTTTACTAGACATACTGGGATAATTTATTCTTTTGATATTTATATCAAAATTTATGTAAACAGAAGAATTAAAATAACAGATTTTAAAAAATAATAAATTACAACCCTCCTATTTAGGAAGAAGGGGATGATTAAAAACAAGAATTTAAATATGATGAAGACATACTTGTATTACAGATAAAAATCTTTCAGATGTCACCATAGATTTTGGAAGGTTTTTGTTAGCTGGGAGTGTGGCTCAAGTGGTAGCATGCTTGCCTCATAAGCATGAACTCCTGATTTAACCTCCAGTGCCGCCAAAATAAAACCCCAGATTTTGTTAAGCATTTAATTAAACTTAAAGAGGCTACCAGATATTTCCACAGTAAGAAGTGAAGAGCATAAACTCTGAAACAAGACATCTGGGCTGGAATCAGGGTCTTACCACTAACTTGCTGTATAATCTTGAAAAAGTTCTTTACTCCGTCACAATTTCTACATATATAAAATAGAGAGCTGGGTGTGGTGTGGTGTTGGTCATGACTTTACACCCAGCTACTTGGGAGGCAGAAACCAGGAGAACTGTGCTTCGAGGCTGGCCAGGGGAAAAGCAAGTGAGATCCATCTCAACAAAACATTGGACATGATATCGCGTGTCTGCAATTCCATCTACTTGGGAGGTGGAGATAGAAGGATCTGGTTCCAAGGCCAGCCTGGAACAAAAACAGCATGAAAACCCATGTGAAAAAATCAAATAACTGAAGCCAAAGGGCTGCAGCATGGCTCAAATGGTAGAGCACTTGAGCAAGTGCAAGGTCCTGAGTTCAAATTCCAACCCTGCCATAAAATAAAATGGAGACACTCAGAGCATAGTTGACCAGTGCTGCAGAAAAATATTAGAAGATGAAGAAAGAGAAGAAAAAGGGTGAGGAGACAAGAGTCCAGGGGAAACCTGTGGGCCAGCTGAGAGATGATTGCTTTCTCATTCTTCCTTGCTTGAAAGGCAAGGCTATTTACTGATCAAATTTTATACTTGACCAGCACACTTCCGGGCTGTCCTTCATTTTGTCTTGTCCTCAATAAAAACATGAATCAGCATATGAAAGATGTTTTTAAATCTTATGAAAGATTTCATTAAAAGAAGTTTACATTTGCTCCCATTCTATTTGTCCAGCTCTCTGTAGGAGGAATTCTTCCTGTCTTTATCTGTGATGTGCAAACCCTATTTTAAACCCTAATATGCCAGGTCATTGTTTAAACACGAGTGCCCCACCATTTGGGTGGGGAGGGAACTCAGGTGGTCCAAGTCATGGAAAAGTGACATCTTCAGTTCTAGCTGACTTGACAAAGTTGTGGGACCATCATCCACTTATACTGTGTGTGTGCATTTATTTTCCCTGTCCTGGCCTCTGCTTCTAATATTTGCTTAGTAGTTTACACTGTGGTATAATACAATACCTAAAAAACTTCCTACACAGATGGGTAGAATCCTCCTAAATTTCTCACCAGAGAGCTATGGCTTTTATGGCACAAAGGTAAAATCACAGTGAGAGAAAAACTGTTTATCAACGAGTATCTAAGGATTCTTCTTTGACACCAGCCCTCCAAATGAGGGCTATTTGTTCAGAGAATATCTTGTTGATTTACAAGAAGAGGACATTGCCGTTAATCTTAAAGTCATCAATTCCTCTGGTCTTATGCAGTGCATCTCTTTTTTTTTATTCATTTATTGTTTGGGTGTCTTTGCCCTTCAGTGATTAAACACAGCTATAGAGGAAGGAGACTTTGCTCCCAAAGTGCGCACACAAAGCAGATATGGAGATAGCTCTGTACCTATTCTTCCCTTCCACAATGCCACAAATCTCCCAATAGCGCATGAGTTCAGAATGCTCTCTTCCCCAGACTTTGGTCTTTCCCCCCAACCAGTTGGATAATTTCCAGAAAATTATTTGTCCTAGTCATTTATTATGTTCTCAGTTTCTAGAAAAACGTGGAACACAAACTTGCAACACTATGACAAAGTGTATGATTCTATTGGGAATTGGTTATAACCTAACTTTTGCATTAAATCCAAGTCAGCCTCTAAATCACTAAATCTGACCCAAGTTCAAAAGAAATGGTGTCCTCCATATTATTCTCTGGCTATCTCATCTCTCCAATATGGCACCATGAGGTGAAAAGCAGGCCCAAACACTCGAGCAGAAGTTGAGTCCAGAGCTAGGTATGGCTCGGTGGCAGAAAACTGGCAGAAGACCCGGGTTAAATTCTCAATGCTCAAAATTTTAAAGAAAAAAATTTGGTCTGGTGATTTTGTCTCCATTATCCAGTTTACTTTTTTAATAGAAAGAGAAGCAGGAAGAAGTTCACACAGACAATATAGTTGTCACTAACAGTAAGAAGAAACTCATGCCATGTTAAATTTAACTTCCATCAGCGTGAGGTGACTGGAAATGTGATAAAATAATGAATTAAGAAGATGAATGAATATAGGATTCTGTAATCATTAGGTATGCTTTCAACAATAACTAATTAAATTTTGAATATGTCTAAATCCCAGCGGTTTGATAACAGTTAAATGTTGATTCAGTTGAGACAAGAAGTGAATCACTTTGTCCACTCCTAATTGCATCACATGTTTATTCTTCATGATCACTGTTGTCAGCAGCTACAGCCTTGTAAAGAAAGTGCATCTTGTTTTATTATAACCGTTTGTATCCAGTTTGTGCAAAATGATTACAAAACTGATGTCAATTACAGCGCTGATGCAGGTGCATCACTCATGTCATACTCCGTTCTTTGTCACTACCTTTAACTATAACACCATGAGACAAACACCCCTCTTAACTATCTTCCTACCATAATGCATAATTCTTAAAGGTGAAAAGAAATACTATGTTAATCTTGATATATATTAACAAATAATGAAGGGGACAATAGTCAAGGCTGCATTGCCATTTCCTGACACTGCTGTCAAGTTACAAACTGCTCAGCCCACATTCTTTTAGTTTATAATGCTTGAAAACAATCTTGGGACTAAAATACAGACATTTAATTAATTGGTGTTATTATTTTCACTGCTATCCTGGTGGTACAGGCTTACTGATGGGAAATCCAAGTTTGGAAAAATGGAAGATATAAAAACTAGCCAACTCATTTCTGTCTTCTCTGAATCTCTAGTCTGTTAGCATTAAGTGGCAAGGGTCATATATTCACTTTACAGTTAGCTAGGCATTAACCAATGGCAAGAGCATCAGAATGTGTTTGCCATTTTGGCTCTTACCTACAAATGCAGTTTGGTTTAATGACACCTCAGTACCACCTGATAAATACTGATGAGCAATAATGAAGACACAAGAATGCTACTTCTTTGTTTTTCATTACCAGAACTCATGTTATATGAGATATAAAACTGCCTTTCCTTTTTCTCTCATATGTTAAAACAACTAAAGACTGAGAGAGCTGACTTTGGGAAGTACTGGTCACAGGTGAATGTACACCAGATTTAGAAAGCACTCTGATGAAGGTTTAACATAATTGCCAGATATGAAGTCCTCTGACCTCCATAATGATGAAGGGTTCTAAACTTTAAAAAATTTTTGATGGAGTGGGGTTTTATATTATAGTCATGATCTCTTGATCAGATAGTTAACTAAGAAGATACAAATGTAAACAGATGGGTAGAGAGCAGTGTGTGTCTTATATTTAAGAATCCAGCCAGGCATGGTACTGTCTGAACTCCCAGTTACTTGGGAGAGGGATATCAGGAGGATTGCACTTTGAAGGCAGCCTTAGCATTAAAATGGGATCCCATCTCAATGAAAATGGTGGATGTGATGGCCTGTGTCTGTGATCCCAGCTACACAGGAGGCATCAATAAGAGGATTGTGACCTTGGGCAAAAAAAAGCATGAGACTCTATCTGAAAAAATAACTAGAACAAAGAAAGGCTGGAGGCATGGCTGTATTGGTAGAAGGCTTGCCAGTGTCACCAAAAACAAAAAGGTAGTCCAAAAGTAGGAGAAAAAAAAAAACAAAGTATCTAGGTTGCATTTCTCAAAAAGCTTTAACAGATTCATAGCTGAAATAGCAGTATAATTTGAGATGTCCGGCTAACTGGTTGATGCAAACAACAGTAAAATAAGAATGACTCAAGAGTTTTCATGAAAACATTGCTGGAAAACAGCTACCAATGTTGGGTGTGGTATTGTTTCTGGATTTTAAAAAAGTTAGTTTGAGAGAGGCAGTGTCTGTTTCCTTCTCTTCACATGTTAGGCGCCATCTAAAAACAGCTGACAATCAACACGTTCTCACTTGTGAGATTAGGTACCCTAATGTCTGTGGAAGCTGACGGCAAATACTTCAGGAATTACTCAGTCCTTGTCACCAAACAGCCTTCCTCAGAGTTTTAACATGTGAAATAATTCATTTTCTCTTGACCATGCTGCCTTTAAAACTCAAAATTCTCCAATATCAAATAAACTTTTGACGAAGAATGTTTTTGTCTAGTGTCACACAACTCGTGACATTTTGTTCCTGAACAAAGCCATGCAACTATAATTTCAGGTATGTTTGGAAAAGTCTTCTTGGTTTTTAAAAAGAAGACCAAGCTCCTCTTTAATGCAAAGATATAAAAGAAATCAAATTGTAGCAGGGATCGAGAAACCAGGGAACCAAAAGTGTTGAAGGGAGAAAAGAAGATTTTATTATCAGATACCTATAAAAACCCCAAAGTAACCTCAAACATGCAGTAGGAATTACCTGAAACTTCCTTCAGCCGTAAAATTGGCCCAGTTTTCTCAGTCTTTTTTGACACCAATTCCTTCTTTCCACAAGTATCTATTGAGTGAATCCTACTGGGCAGGCCCTCTCACAGACACTGGAAATGAAATGATGAATTAAAATAGACAGAGCACCTGCTCTCAGGGAATTAACAACTTAGTTGGAGAGAAGGATATCAAATTGCCACAGAGACAACTGTGTAATTACATATTGGACTAAGTGACTCAGATGAAAAGAACACAGGGCACGACATAAAAGTGTCTAAGAAAAAAGTCTGTGCAAGTAAGAGAAGGTCTTGAGGAAATACTGTTTGAACCAAAGGAAACAGAAAGTGGGTGAAGGGAATGGGTGGGCAGATGAAAAGTGCAAGGAAGAGGCACATGGCTTTTTGTAAGCAAATGGCTTACAGTGACGTATAAAAACTCTGAATGTATACAGGAACTTGCTTTATAAATATATTGGTACCACTCATAAAATGGCAAAGAGTATTTAACAAAAGGTTCACATTCAAACTATGGCCCTTATTCCAAGTCTAAACTTTGACCTGATTTTCAAAGCATCATTTTCATTGGCCTTTTTGTAATAGCTGCTCTGGTGTTACCACAGCAGGGTGGAGTAGTAGTGACAGAAACTGTTATTTCCCCAAAATCTAAAATGTTTCCTTTCTGACACTTTTCAGGAAAAGTTTGCTGATGGCCATTTTAATAAAGATAGTGACCCACCATGTCTATTCAGGTGACTTACAAATAACAATAGTATAGCGAATGGAAAAAATACACTTTTGTATCTTGGATGTCAAGGATGATCTTTAACTTCAGAAATTACAAACCAAGGCAAGTTTGATGATTTTGGCCCTACCAAAATTAAAGATTTATGTTTAACACAGTACTCCTCAGAGATACTATCAGACAGCTATCTGCGGAGGAGATGGTGCAATTTCTGCAACCAAGGAGCTCGGTGAAGAAAAACAATGTGCTGGGCACAGTGCCTCAAGATGTGATGACTCAAACCTATAATCCTTGCTTCTCAAGAGGTGGAGATGGGGGGGATCATAGTCTGAGGCCAGTCTGAGCAAAAAGCTCATGAAACCCCATCTCAACCAATGACTGGCCATAGTAGTACACACCTGTCATCCCAGCTATTTGGGGCAGCACAAATAGGAAGATTGTGGTCCAGGCCCACTTAAGCATAAAGCAACCTATCCCCAAAATAAATCAAAGCTAAAGGGCTGATGGAGTGTCTCAAATGGTGCAGTGCCTGCATAACCACAGCTCAAGGCCTTGAGTTCAACCTTCTAGTACCACCAAAGAGAAAAACGAAAAGGAAAGACAACGAAACCAATGCAAAATTGAGCCAGATTAAGCAATTCACTGAATAAGAAGCCTTCATAGGTAAAAAGATGAAAATCTGTCCTCCAACTAAGCAGAAATCTGTGAGATCAATAGTGAAAATAAAAGCTCGTGTTAGCAAAAATGAGAATCCAGCACAATGACAAGTATTTGTAAGATTGCAGAGGTAAGGGTGTGCATCGCGGTCTTGAGTCAGAAGCAACTCCTAAAAGCAATTGCAATACTTGCAGAAGTTAGATACGCTATGTTGAGGGATCCCACAGAACCACTTGAGCAAAAGCTCGTAACTCGGGATTAGTGATGCCTCCCTGTGAGGTAGATGTTCACTGCAGGATGGATGATCCCATAGTGCAAGTCGCACCACTGCAGAGCAGAAGGCAGCCTGGATATCCATCATTGCAGGAATGAATTAAAATATGGGGGATACATACCAAAATGCCATGCAGCAATTTTAGCCTCATTAAATCTTGAATGCACAAGTACTGAGTGAAAAAGAAAGTGAAAATGAGGGAAAGATGTGTGAAGCCCTTGTTCTCCCAGCGGACACAGATAACTGAGCCTGGAAACCAATGGATCTACTCATTGTGCCAAGTAACCATGGTCATGACAAATAAACCAAAATAGGCTGTTGATCACATTTCAGGTCCTCTGCTAGGGCTTGGCAGGCATCCTCTTTCAGGAAAAAATGTAACTTATTCATGTTTCATTAGCATTTTGAAAAAGAAACTAATGCATATATTAGAGATGGAAAGCTCAACACCAACATTCAGGGCATACATATTTACAACCTTCATATTGATCTTACAATAGAGTATGTTTCATTATTTAGGTCTTTCACTTCCTTGGTTAGGTTTATTCGTAGGTATTTTTGTTTTTGAGGCTATTGGGAATAGGATTGTTTTCCTCGTTTACTTCTCAGTATGTATATAGAAAAGCTATTTATTTTTGTATGTTGATTTTTTATTGTGCTATTTTTCTGAAAAGACTTAGAGGATCTAAGAGTTTTCTGGTGCAGACCTTAGGGGATTTTAAGTATAAGAAAATATAATCTGAAAATATGGGTAATTTTAATTACTCTTCTGCTTGCATCACTTTTCTTTCTTTCTGTTGCCTGAGTGCTCTAAGATGTCAAGCGCAGTATTGAATGAGTGGTGACAGTGGACACGCTTGTTTAACTCCTGACTTTGAGGAAAAGCTTTCAGTTTTTTACCACTCAGTATAATGATGGTGTAGCCTTGGCACATACTGACTTTATTATGTTGTGGTATGATCCTTCTATTCCTAGTTTATACAGGACCTTCATCATGAAGGGATGTTGAATTTGTTGAGGAATTTTTATGCATCTATTGAAGTGATCATGTGATTTTTGTTCCTGATTCTATTTATGAACTGTTTTACATTTATTGATTTGCATTTGTTGAACCAATCTTGCATTCCACAAATGAAGCCAACTTCATCATGGTGTTTAATCCTTTTAATGTGTTGTTGAATTATGCTTGCAAGTCTTTTATCAAAGATTTTTGTGTCTATGTTCATGAAGGAAATTGATCCATAGTTTTCTCATTTGGTGTGTCCTCATCTGTTTTGGGTATGAGGGTAATACTGACTTTCCAGAATCAATTTGGAAGTGTTTCTCCCTTTCCTACTTCTGGGAGTAGTTGGATGACCATTGGTGTTCTTCTATAAAGGTTGTTAGATTCAGCAATTCCAGGCTTTTGCATCATCTCATTATTTACTATTGTTTTGTTCAGGGTTATTAAATAGTCTTTCTTTTCTTTTAATTTTGGTATGTAATATGTTTCCAGAAATTTAGCAATTTCTTATAGATTTTTGCAATTTATTAGAATATAAATTTTCAAAGTATTCCCCAATGATCTTCTGGATTTTAGTGTATCTATTATAAAATTCTCCTTTTTATTTTTTGTCTCTAATTTTATTGATATGAGTCATCTCTCTCTCTCTCTCTCTCTCTCTCTCTCTCTCTCTCGCTATCTCTCTCTTAGCTTGGCTAAGGGTTTCTCAGTCTTAAATATCTTTCCAAAGAACCAATTATTTGCATTTTTCTTTTAGTCTCTATTATTTTCAGCTCCTGATATTCATTAATTTTTTCCTTCTACTAATTTTGGACTTGGTTATTCTTGCTTTTTTAAGACCTTGAGTGCACAATTAGGTTATTTATTTAATATTTCTCTGATTTTTAAAAAAATCTAGCACTCATAGCTATAAACTTCCTTCTTATAATTGTCTTTATTGTATCCCACAGGCTCTAGTAATTTGTATTTTCATTTTATTCTAGGAATTTTTAAATTTATCTCCTGATTTCTGTAATGACTCAGTAATAAGTTTAAAGTGTGTGGTTCAGTCTCTCAGTGTTTATATATTTTCATAGTTTTCTTGTTGTTAATTTTAATTTTTATTACAATATTGTTTGATAAGATACAAGAATTTATTTTAAGATGTATATAGTAATATGCTTTATGGCCTACAAGTAATCTCTTTTGAAAAATGTTTCATGAACTGCTGAGAAGAATGTGTCCTCCACAGTTGATGTATGGAATATTATGAAGATGTATGCTAAGTCCATTTAACTTATGGTAAGTTTAACTCTGAAATGTTGTTGTTGGTCTTTTGTCAGAACAATCTACTTATTGAGGAGAATGGGGTATTGAAGGCATTCACTGTTATTGTATCTGGCCTAATCTGTCCTATTATATTCCGCTAGTGTTTATTTTATGAAATTGGGTACACCAACATTCAGGGCATACATATTTACAATCTTCATATCTTCTTGATGGACTTTTTTCCATTTTTAATATGTGGTGACTTTTTATAGCTTTTAAATTATTTGGCTTGAAGTTTGATTTGCCATATATGAGTGTAGCCACTCAGACTTGCATTCAGATTCCATTTCCTTGGAATATAATTTTCCATGCTTTCACACTCAGTATTTCAATGTCTTTGATAATGAGATGAGTTTCCTGTAGACAGTAAATAGTTGGGTCTTGTTTGTAATCTAATCAGCCAGCCTGAGTCTTTTAGTTGGAGAGTTAAGACCAATTACATGTAGGGTTACTATTAAAATCTATGTAGTAAGTCATGTTATTTTTTTTTTCTGGTCATTTTGAGTAATCCGCTCTTTTCTTTCTACTTTATTCATCTTGGAAGTTTGCTAGTTTGCTTAGTTAATAATGTCTGCTTATTTCCTAATTCTCATTTATTTATTCTTCTAGTGATATTTGTTCTTTCCCAAGCTCTCCTGATTGTGTATATCTTTGTTTCTTATCTTAGTGTAGGATTCTTTGAAGTATCTTCTGCAATGCTGGTTTAGTGGTCATGCACTGTTTTAGTTTATGATTATCTTGGAAGGTCTTTGTTTATTCCTCGACTTTAAAGGGTAACCTTTCTCGATATAGTAACCTTGTTTGGGAGTTACTTTGTTTCTGTGCTTAAAATACATCATTCTCTGTTATCCTGTCCTTCTGTGTTTCTGCTGAGAAGTGTGCTGTTTAAATAATACATTGGCTTCTGTAAGTAACCTGCTACTTCTTTCTTGCAGCTTTCGATAGTCTTTATTCTGAGCTCTTGGGATTTTAACTATAATATTACATGTACTGCTTCTTTTCTGTGCATGTCTATTTGGGATTCTAGATATCTCCTGTACCTGAAATTCCAAATTATTCCCTAGATTTGGGTAATTTTCTGTTATTATTTCACTGAATAGTTTTCTAAATTTTAGTATTAATTCTGACTCCCTCTTCTACACCAAAGTTTCACATTTGGTCTCTTAATCATGTCATAGAGGTCTAGAATGTTGATGTTATTTCTTTAATACTACCCAAATGTAATAATCCAACTTCATATTCCAGGCCTGATACTCTTTTGCTTGATTTAGTCTACAGATTATGCTTTCCACTGAGTTTTTAATTTGATTTATTGAGCTTTCCATCTCTAATATATGCATTAGTTTCTTTTTCAACTGACCATCTTCTTGCTGAGTTTTATATCCATTTTCTGTATTGTCTTCCTTACTTCATTCATCTGCTCATTTGTGTATTATTTGAAATATACTCTTTCAAATTATACTGTCAAATTCTTTTACCATCACTTCTTCCACTTTGATATCTTTTAATTCAGTTACTGAAAACTTGAACTTTTAAAAGAGTTATGTTGCCTTGCTTTTTTATATTTCTCTTGTTTCTATTTGCATTTTGTGCATCTGTTGGGATGGATGTCTCTTCTACCTTCAAATGAGGGTCTTCCTTAGTAGCAGCAATCTTCTGACAGCTCAGTCCCCAGTACATTTTAGAGGGGTAAAAACACAGTAATAACAACATAAAAACAAAGCAGAACAAAGCAGAATAATATATTTTAAAAATTTGAATATCAAATATACCCCCAATAATGGAGAATAAATGTGTAAAAGTAATATAAGATAAACTAAAAAGTTAAAAATTAGCAAAAGTAAAAAAGCAATAACAAAATAACAAAATGGGGATTGGGGGAAAGAGACAAAGAAAGAAGATGGAAGATAGGAAAGAATGGAAAAATGAGATAATAGTATTAGAGAAAATAATCTAGTAAAACAAAACAACTCCAAAACAAAAACATCAAAAATAGAAGAAAATCTTCCTTTCTCAGGAGATTGAGACACTTGTCCTTTCCTTTTCAGGCCTCCAGTTTTGGAGTTTGCCAGGTATAGAGGCAGGAGCAGTATGCCCTGTTATATTTCAATTCCAGTCTATCAGGTCCATCCAGATGTGGCTTTATAGAGGCTGAGCTCCACATCAACTTTCCCATCAGTGCTCACAGCTAGGACAAGGACTGCTGCAGGGCAATATTCACACCAGTGAGCTGACCCTGGGAGGACAATAGCAGTAGGAGCCTTCTGCAAGGTGGTCTCATTGCTGGGTTTGTGGGTGTGGAAAGTGCCCAAGAAGCAATGGTGCATTCTCTAAATGTTTAAGAGCCTCTGTGTGTGGAGAACATGGTCAAACACAACCAATCTGTGCTGAAGGAATGAGCCAGGCACTGAGGGCCTCATGCACACTGGTCTGCATGCCTGTCCCCACACAAATCCATACACAACTGGTGCTGCTTCTCTTCTCAGAGATTAAGCCACACCTTTGGAATGGCAGCATTTCCAATTCCTGAGTAGTGCCGACCCCTCCTCCCTCTCTAATGAAGACCTGGCTTTCCTCTGTTATGCAGATTGCATTTTCCAGCACGTGGACTTGTGTCCATGAAATTGTGCATGGGTCATGATAAGTTTCCTTGGCCCTCACTGGCTTTTGGGCTGGCTGGCTGGTAAATAGTCAAGAGGAGAATCTGCTGAGACTTGGAGACATAAAAATCTGCCAGGAGTGAGGTTAGAAAGGATGGCCCCTTTTAAGATACCTGCTGTTGCCACATCTATGGCTAAGTTAGGAAACACAGAGATCCTTTCTCCAGCACCAGCTTGTTGTGCAGATTGCAGATCTCCTTTCTTAAACTGCATCATTGCAAGGTGCTAGATACTGCACGTGTGTAGTTCCCTGAAGTGTTTATATCCCTCCTTGAGGGGCATATGTTTCCCTTCTCCACCGCACCACCACACACTAACCGCTAGAGCTCTCTGTTTCTCTCATAGTTGTAAAATCCAACATTTCTGGGTTTCTCCTGATCACTGACTGTCCACTGCAGTTCCTTTCCACAGCCGCTTCCTCTCTTTGCAGCCATTCACTTGCTATTTTGTTTTACTCTCTTGGAGACACAGGAAGGTGATGGTGTCTCTAATCTGCCGTTTTCCTAACTATCTCAAATCATCTTTAAAATGACATTGTACACTTAGTAACAAAGAAAACAGACTGAGAGTGGTTTATTAGCTGGCACAAGGAGATCTTGTATACCTTCCTTTGTATTTCCCTTCCAGAACTCTTTTTTCTGTGTGATCCTGATGCCAAGGATCAAATTCAGGGCCTTGTGCATGCTAGGCAAGCCCTCTACCACTGAGTCACAATGCCAGCCCTCTTCTGGAACTCTGCACAAGATATGAAGCAATAATATAATATGATACTGCTCTTACCTTTGATTAGGTTCAACCACATTTGAAAATATTGTTGTGAAGGGTGTGTGTGTGTGTATGTGTGTGTGCAAAAGCGCTGGCAAAACTTTCTAAAGATACTGGTTACTGAATTCTAATCAAGCTTTATCTTACCTTTTTCTCCCCTACCCCTCTGCAGGGTCAGAATGTAGTAAATAAACAGCCTTCGACTCATCAGGTTCCAATGATCTCTGCAGAGTCATGTATGCATCAAAAGGTATTATATGTCATTCGATTTACTGAAAATCATTCTTTGGAGAATGATTTCATAACTGTCTAAAAATGTTTAGCAGAAAAATTCATTTGTCATATTCTTTAAAAATTGCATAGGAAAAGGTGCAATGTACAAATATAGCTCACCTGGTTAGAAAGGCAGAGGGAAAGGACCAGAGCCCAACCCTACATTCTTCTTTTCACTTGTCCTGAAGCAGCTTCACAAACTGAAGAAAACTTTTCTTCAGATGTAAGATTGTAATGACAAGCACTTTTGTTAATTACAAACGGAATATGTCAGTTCTACTAATAGCTTTTTATAAATCTTTTAGGTCTGAGATGCCGAAAAACCCATGTACTTGAAAATTTTAACATCCTCCCCCTCCCACACACAAACTCATCAGGGTGGTTAAAATTGTGAAATGTGTTGATACCAAAAGTTTGTAAGGACATGGCAAAATTAAAAATTTCCTTTTTGATTCTCAGATCACGTGTTAGTCAGTTTTTCTCTGCTTTGAGAAATGCCTGAGAAAACCAAATTAAAGTGAGAAAGATTCGGTTTGGCTCATTGTTTCAGAGGTTTGGGTTCAAGGTCAGCCGAATCCATTGCTTTGGGCCTGAGGTGAGGCATTACATCATGCTGGTGGGAGCAAGTACCAGAGACTGTCCACATCATGGTGAGCAGGAAATAAAGAGTGTAAGCTAGTGACAGCAAGCATCTTCTTTCTTCCCTTTTTAAGGGTGGCTGTTTCTCCCTTACTTAATCATCTCTTGAAATGTTTTTAGAGATATAGCCACAGATGTGATTTACTAATGCGTTAGGTATCTCTCAACCGAACCAAGTTGGAAATCAATATTAATCATCATAGGACATAAATTGATACAGCCATAAAAGTCAAGCATTTGCCTATCTTATAACCCAGAAATCTGATTCTGGGTTACTATGCACTTATTCATAAAAGGCATGGGCAGCACTGCAGTATATTTATAGCAGCAGTTTTCATAATTATCCAAAATTGGAAATGCCCCACAGAACAATTGCTATTAGAAAGCATAAAAAAGAAAACAATAGTATATTCATACAATGAACTAATCAGAAAAAAATCACTATATTCAACAAAATGGACAAATGTTAAAAGCATCACATTTAGGCAAAGAAGCCAGATTGAAGTGCATGCCGTCTGACTACATTTATGCAAAGTTCAAAACAGATAAGCCTAGAAAGTGCCATTAGGAGGTTTTTACTGGAGGATCAGGAGGTCAATGCCAGCATGGACTATGCAGTGAGATCTGAGACTCAAAATGGGTCAAAGAAACTGGAAACTGAAACAACTATAGGAAAACATCAGAGAAACGCATCAAGATTTAGGCAATGACCTTTTGAAAAGGACTCTAATAGCTCAAGAAATAATAGCAAGAATTGATAAATGGGACTGTTTATCAATTAACTAACAGCAAAGGAAACACTCAATAGGGTGAAGAGACAGCCTTCAAAATATCAGGAAATTTGATAGCTATTCATCCAAATAGGATTAATATACAGATTGTATAAAGAACTCAAAATTTTAAGACCAAAAGAACAAATAATCCAGACAATAAATGATCAATAAAGCTTAAAAGATACTTTAAAAAAGAAATACAAATAATGGATAACTATATAAAAAATGTTCAACATCCTCAGCCATCAGGAAAATGCAAGACAAAATTGCATTGCGATTCCTTCTCACTCAAGTTAGAATGGCTCTTACCAGGAAAAGAAAAACCAAAAACTGCTGGTGAGGATTCAGGGAAAAAGAAACACTTATACACTGTTGGTAGGAATGTAAATTAGTTCTACCACTATGGAAATCATTGCAGTAATTCTTCAGAAAACTAAAGATGGAGCTAGGAAGTACCGTATGACCCACATATGTCACTTCTGGTTATATACCTGCAGGAATCAAGTCAGCATACAAATGAGATGCCAGCATACCCGTGTTTACCATTTCACTGTTCACACAGCCCACCTAGGGGATCAGCCCAGATCCCATCAATGGATGAGTGGGTAAAGAGGATCTACGGGTATGTGTGTGTGTGTGTACATGCACAGTATGTACGTATAGTGTTTATACATATATAAAGAAGACATATGCACAAATGAATTGTTGCTCACCCTTAAAGAACAAAATTATGTCATTTTCAGGAAAATGAGTGAGACTGGAGGTCATCAAGTTAAGTGAAATGAGCCAGACTTAGAAAAACTAATATCATGTGCTTTCTTTCATATGTGGAGTAAAACAGACCACATGCAAGCAGAATGGGTACTACCAGGAAAGAAGAAGGGGACTGAGAAGATAAGAAATTAATAAGGGACTGAGTAATCAAAACACTTCACAGGCACTTGTGAAAATGTCTCAATGATGCCCACTATTTTATACCACTAATACACATCTATAAAAATAAATTAATTAATAAAAACAAAAATGTGGTCCATAGCCAAAATAGAATCCTCTTCTATCTTAAAACAGAATGAAATCATCAGGTGCCAGTGGCTCGATCCTATAATCCTGGCTACTCAGGAGGCAGAGATCAAGAGGATCGCGGTTGCAAGCCTGCTGGGGCAAATAGTTTACAAGATCTTATCTCAAAAAATCCCATCACAAAAAAGGGTTGGCAGAGTGACTCAAAGTGTAAGCCCTGAGTTCAAACCTCAGTACTACAAAAAAAAAAAAAAGGAATGAAATCTTGTCATTTGGGACAACATGGATGAACCTGGAGAACATTGTAACAAATGACATAAGCCAGGCACAGAATGCCAGAATTCTGAGTGCTGCATGATCTCACTGACACATGAAGTATTCAAAAGTCCACCTTACAGACACAGAATGAAATGGTGGTCTTCAGAGGCTTGGGATGAGGTGGAGATTGAGAAGATGCTGGTGAAAAGACACAAAATTTCACTTAGGTAAGGGGAATAAGTCAAGAGACTTATTATACATTACAATGACTATAGTTAACAATATATCTTATCCTAGAAAATTGCTGAGAGAGTAGATTTCAGGTGTTCTTACCACAAAACTAAGTATGTGATGTAATAGACATATTAAATACTTTGATTTCATCATCCCTCTGTACATTAGCATATCAAAACATCAAGTTGTACGCCATAAAAGAATACACTTTTCATTTGTTAATTAAATACATATATAAACTAACAATGGTGTTAGAATTCACAACACTACTGTCTTTTGTGGGTGGGAGGTAGTGAATCTATTCACCTTAGAGCAATGGATCCCTCTATGTACTTATGATTTGTGCATTTTCCATATTTAGGTTATATTTTAGTAAATATTTTCTTTTAAATAAACACTTTTAAAAACTTTACTATGGTTGTCTTTAGACTGTTTCTTACCCTAAATTGTTTACTACATAAAATGCTGATTTTCAATTAAACATGTTAGAATAAAGATGAAAATTCACCTCCACTTCCTTCTTGTATCCACAAAAGTCATGATAGAATTTCTTCCAAAGCTTAAACCCACAGTGAAGATTAAAGCCTTCATCTCCATGAATCACCTTTCTTCTGAGAACACATATACACACAATCAGGCTTCCACTCATCAGAACAGAGATGGGAGACCACTTGCCAGTTCCACTCCTCCACACCATTGTCCAGCATCTCACTCCTACATACAGAAACGTTGAGCAATTAAGACAAGTTCTAACATCAACATAAAGTGGAAAACAAAGAAAGGAAGAATCTCACAAAGAATAGAGACAATGGTGGGAGCAGAAGAAAATAACAACAAAAGCTGCTAATACCCTGGGATAGAGAAAAAACTATTTCACCCATGGAGTAAGGATCAGATGCTATAAAAATATTCAGGGAGCTAAAAGGAGCCCTTATTAATTTATTTTTTATTGTCATATTATTGTTGCACTAGGGCCCTTATGAATCAAAATGTGATAGCAAATTTTAAGTAACTTCTTAAAGAAAGATAAAAATACAAACTTGAGAAACTCTCCCAAACTCTCCTGAAATCAACAGAAAATTCAAGAATATTAGAATATGACTACACATCCAAATAAGACAGAATGGAAATATAAAACAATAGAAATTATTCAAAAACAATATAGAAAAACTCCCCTTATCTAAAAAACACAAGTTTTTGTGTTGATAGGATCTGAAACAATCCCATCTAAGTGAGTTTTTAAAGCTCCCTACCATGGAAAGTCACTACTGAATTTTAAAATAATGAGAACAGAGACAAGAGTTAAACATCTTTGAACATGAACAATCAATCTTGTGAGAACAGCATCAGACGCCCGAAGAGCATCTTTGAAAGTCCTTGGCTTGTGAGAAAAGTAAATTCCAACCTAGAGTGTTTAACCTTCTCAAGATCTCAAACAACATTAGGGGAGGAGAGGAGATCGTTAAGATCTTCACAGTTAGCTTCCTGACTTTTTTTACTTGAACCTGGAGGGAAACAGCTAAGAGGAAAGATAAGAAAAGATACAGAAATAATATCTTCAACCCAGAAAAAAATCAAAAGAAAAAGGCAGAGGGCATTTCTGATAACAGTCATGTGTCACAAAAGTCAACCAGGGAGACTTAGAAACTCAGGAAATTTGTACTAAAATAAAATGAACTTTGCATCATCCTCATGTGACTAAATGTACAGAAAAATAGTTCATATCAGCTTGAATAAATCTAAACCTCAATTTATAATTTATTCATGAAGAGCCTGTGAATAAATTAGTCACCTATTCATAGAAAACTAAGCAAATGAGGAAACAATGATCATATCCAAAGAAGACCCAAAATATGCAAGAAATGAAGTTTACTTCTGTGACTAATGCTTACCTAACTCATATACTGTCTACATAATATTGATTCCATATCAAATTATATCTATCCAAATATATTTTACACACACACACACACACACACGTAGAGAGAGAGAGAGAGACAGAGATAAAGTTGTGGAGTGTTGTGTCTATGTGTAACTATGTGTGCAGGGGTTGCAAATAAGGCCATGTGTGCATGTATATGGAATCATCATGTGTAAGGTACAGAAGTTTGTTAAGACATCTTGCATAATAGGAAAACAAGGGCTGAGGGTATAGCTCAGTGGTTTAGTGTTTGCCTTGCATGCATGAGGTCCTGAGTTCAATCCCCAGTATCACAAAAAAAATAGGAAAACAAGACTTATATCTACAACAGAACTTCAAGAAATGATGATATAAGATATTATTTAAAAGTAGGAATGAAAGCTCTGAAAGACACCACAAGGAAAGCTTGTGATATCACTTTGAGTGAGATAGGAAGTGAGTGGGATAACAGAGTGCTTTTATTCTTGATAATGGTTGAAAGCAACAATTTTTACTTGTGTCTTACTACATAGTTAAAAAATTAAAGCATAAAGTAAGAAAACAAAACTATGACAAAGAACAACATTCAGCTCAATGTCACATCAAGCCATAAGTAGCAAGACCCTCCTCTGGCAGGGTGAGCTCTGTGTGCCCTTGAGCTCCTACGGTGATTCTAACCCAATGCTCTGAACAATGCCAGCACCTCATTGATCCTGCCTAGGTCAAGTAACTTTTTCTAATTTTACCAGTAATACTACACCAGGAGTAAAGAGGATCTAGCTCATTACTCTTCCATAGTAGGAGGCAAGGCACACAGTCTGCTGAGAACACAAAAAGGATTAATTAAAATCTAATTGAAAGATGAAGGGTTGAGGTCCAGGTGTGGTGACTCACACCTGCAATCTCAGCTACATGGGGTGCATTGGTAGGAGGGTGAGGTCAGCCTCAGACAAAAGCACGAAACCATACCTGAAAAATAACTAAAGCAAAAATGGGCTGGGGTGTGGCTCAAGTGGTAGAGCACCTGCCTTGCAAACATGCCTAGCAGTAATGGTTCAAACCACAATACTGAAAAACATTAAAAAGAAAGGAAAAATAAACACATTTCATTTTAAACTTTTTGAGCTGGTAGCATGATGGACATAAAATTTTAGGACAATAATTTATCCATAATATCATAACTGCCTTTAATTTGGAACAAAATTTGTGTGTTCAATAAATAGTTTTTCTAAGCCTTCACAATCAGTCCTTGGATCTTCATGAAAGAAAAAAAAGATTTTTAGTTATCATTAAACTGAAAATAGAGTGACTTTTATCTCATTGCCAGAGCTAGTGACAATATCATTTAAAGCTAGCTATCTAACTTGATTGAAAATTAATAAATTTCATCAGCATTTCCCCTTAGGGAAAGATACAACCAGAAAACCAAAAGTGAATATGAGAAGAGTGGCTGCTACTATTTTTTCTCATGCTCAGTTTTCAGGAGAGCTTTCTTGAAGGTCAGTTGCATGTTTTTAATTTGAATCTTATTTTTGTTTACTGGATTCAAGAATAGAAATCAGTCAAAATTTTCAAGAAGAGAGCCCTTTGAGAAGCTTGTACAACACTCTAAAAAAGAAGAAACATTCTGCAAAGATTTTGATATTTGTCCAAAAGTCATTTCCTTCATTTGGAAGAAAATTCATTCATCTTACTTTAGACTGACTTTTCTGTGAGGATGGAAGAGGGAAAAATGCACACTACTTCTAGCAAGTAGAACACTTGGATTTTCATTGTATCACTAGAAAGTTTTTCCAATTATTCTCTAATGTGAGATCAGACTAGTGAAAGCAGTGACCCCACACACTTCCCTTTTCTGAAGGGTATGCCTAATGGAGGATCCTCTCTTGATAATTACGTATACACATGAATATAAGATAGGAATATACACGGAGACTATATTTACCAAGCCATTTGTATTAGCCTTTCTTAATTCAAGCTCTCACCCATTTTCATCACGGTCCATGCATGTTGGACCAAGTGTTTTTTGGGTTAGTTATCTCAGGCTTCAACTCTAGGTGACTGTTGTCTCTTCTTGTTTCAGAATCTAGGGGAAGAAGCTATTGTTACTCTCCAGTTTCTATATATTTATGTCTGGGGAAATACCACCAGCATGTCTTACTGGGGTGTAGTGACAGTTATTTTTTCTTAATTAGTCAAAATGTGCAATGTGCTAATTACTTGATTCACAAGGAAACAATCATTAAATAAAAATCACATTTGACTGGCGCTAGCATATTAGGGTATATATTTTTATTTAAATGCAGAGAGCGTCTGAAGCTTAACTAAGTCACAAAATACGTTCATGGTGAAACTAATTAACGCTACAACCATGAACACAATTCCCCCATGGGTTAATTTCTCAATGAAACTCAAAGATACTTTTTGACCTACTATAATGTTCCTTCTGCCAAGGTTAAGAGAAAGATATCACCATAATTGGAGCATATGAGTCTATATTAACCTGATTTAGGTTGGGGAATCAAAGATTTGCACAAGGAAGGAATTCATAATAATTAGAGTGTGAAACATGCAGGCATAGGGGCTTAAGCACAGCGTGAATTAATTATTCAGTGCTGTTCCGTCCATTTGGACTTGTAAATTACAAAAGGTCATAGAAAGAAGATTGTAACCCTTATTCCCTTTCCAGTCTAACAGCCCAAGACTTCTTAAGCTTCAGTCCTTGTAGAGTTTTAAAACAAGCGTGTTTAAAACTCTGAAGTAATATTACATACAGAGAAAAGTAGGTAAGTATGCAAAACATGTGGTGGGCAAGAAAAATGATTACCCTGTGTTAGGTAATCGTAGGACCCGAGGGTGCCTAAATTTCACATATACCCCAAGCACTTTTCCCTTCCATTCTTGTAACCAACATACTAACGTTTATGCTGCTTTGCACAACTTAGTTCCCTTGATAAAGCATAGATTTCAGTAAGATGACTTCATGATTTTTCTGTATAATTCTTAGTGGCAAGAAAACAGGCACAATTATTTTTACAACACAATTATCTTGGAGACTGAAGTAAGCTGAATAATGCCCACCCCCTCCCCACATTTTCACACCCTAATTTAGAGTAATGAATACATTACTCTAAATAAGCGAAAGTACCTTTTTGTTCCCAAGAAACACAACCCAGCCAGCCAACACTTGATTTTCACCCAGTGAAACTGGTTTCAGGCCTGTAATCTCCAAAACTATATGACCATAGGTGTGCACTTGCATTAAGTCAGTAAATCGCTGGTAATTTGTTTTGGCAACAATTGGAAACTAACAAAGAGACTCTAAGAGGCCAATGATGTCATGTGTTTCCAAATTAGACTGTATTAGTATATAATCAATGATACTATCCCCCCAAAGTACTCAATGTTAAGTATCAGAATGAGAAGTAGTTCTCAAGAAGCCAGGTCTATGTTATTAGAGAACAGAAACTAAACCAAATTTCCTATTTCCTATAGTTAGCATTAATTTAACTAAAATCAGTAAAAATGTATGAAGGACTTTTGAGTCATTCCTAACATAT
Organism: Castor canadensis; assembly: GCF_047511655.1. NCBI lineage: Eukaryota > Metazoa > Chordata > Mammalia > Rodentia > Castoridae > Castor > Castor canadensis. The sequence continues at coordinate 67,347,036 of NC_133402.1, forward strand.
TGAGTTGCTACAGAAGATGGAACAAAAAGGGATGTGTTTTTTCTGCCATTAGAAACCTCTCAGTTTAGTGAAGGAGACAAACACAAAAACATGCAACAATAGGAAATACCATATGGTATCTCAGTTAAAGGCTTGGAGTTGATAGATTAGAAGACCTGATACATTGAGAAAAGATTCAGCATGACTGTTAAATACTATAAAATGTGGTGATGTAAAAAAAAAGTAGGTAAAAAGAGAAAGCATTACAAGTAGCTTAGGAGGAGTGAGTGGTGAGGAAGAGTAGATCGGGCATATGGAAATTCTTCACGCTGGAATTCCATTAAGTTTGTAAACAGTCAAGGCCCTTCCAGTCAAGATGTCCCCATGGCTTTTCTCACCTCAGTTACTACCTTTCATTTTCTTCAGAATCACAGGTCACCCTTCTGAGAGAGCAGTCAGTGGATGACATCACCGATTTCTCACTTTTCACGTTATTGGAAACTCACAGCAAACCTTGTTTCAACTCACCAAAGACCATTCCCCACACAATGAAACTCAACTTACTGGAGTTAAACCAGACTTGGACTCTTTTCTGGCCTTCATTTAAATCTCATCTTACTTTCTTCATTTCATTCTTTGACTCAATGCTCTGCCCACGGCTTGCTCTCATTACCTTGGATGTTTTCAAAGAACCCCACTGTGCCCTTTTTTGTTGGTGTGTCTTCCACCTTCCATAGATCTCTTCGTTGGGATTTTGGGCATTCATTCCCCAGATTCTCTATTGTTGCTCACAGTAGTTGTCATCTACTCCCTTCTTCTTCACAGTTTGTATTGGAGGCCCTGTAACCTCATCCAGAGGTGTCCAAAAGTAACAGAGTTTGTGTCCATCTGGGGAAGCCCATAGCCAAAGTTAACCGACACAGAAAAAGGCAACCTGGCTTTCTAGTATTGAGGTGACACAAATGCTCAGCTGTCATTTAAACTCCAAAGGTTACCTTTGTACTTTCAGACAAGATACTGTGACAAAATCCAGTGATTTGCTTAAAATTATACCGTTATTAGGCATTTTTCTGCTCTCCTCTCCTGCTTCCCTCTCTCCCCCATACTGACTTCTCCTATAAACATTTTTTTCTTAATTTATTTTAAGAATGGGCTTAAAAATAATGGATTTCATTTTGAAATTTCCACACATGCATATAATGTACTTTGATTTTATCCATCTTCACCCCTATTACCTTCCTTTGTCCACTCCCTCACTCTCTTTCCCCTAAGTAGTCCTACCATTAGGTTCATGACTTTGTTTGTTTGCCTTTATGAATCCAGATTCAACATAGGAGAGAAAACAAGGCACGTTTTTCTTTTTGGCTATTTTGCTCAATAGGGTGATCCATAGTTTCATCCAATTTCCCACAATTGATGTAATTTCATTCTTCATCATGGCTAAATAATACTCCACTATGTACATATGCCACATTTTTCTGAACCCATTCATCTGTTGATAGGTACCTAGGCTGATTCCATAACTTGGCTACTGTGAATAGTACTACAATAAGCATGGGTGTGCAGATTTCTCAACTGTATGCTGATTTACGTTCTATTTTTAGTAAACACTTTCTTGCTAGGTCAGTTGAATATTCATTCTCACATCCGGGTCTGCTTCTGAGACAGTTGCCTAAGACATTCCACCCACTATTAATTTTAGCACATGCTGTCACTCTAGTTCCCATAAATAAATTTAATCCTAATCTCTGCACCGAAGAAGGTTTGGATTGGTACATCCCAATGTCCTAGGTAATATCTCCCTTTGTTTGTCCACAAACAAATTCAGCACAGCACAAACTGTAATTCTTACTGCTTTCCTCTTTACTTTCATTATTATTCTGGCTCCTGTATTTGCAATTTCTCTTAGCTAACAGGGAACCAGATAATGTAAGTTGACAATGAATATTTCTGAAGGGAATTCAATAGGAGAAATATAGGCTGAGGCATGACTGCAGCTAATATAAAACATTATGTAGCAAAGAGTTCTATACATACCCAGAAACAAGGCTGGAAGTCTTACAACAGCCAGTATCAATAAGTTAAAAGTATTCCATTCCATAAAAGAAACCTAACTATATTTTAACTAGAATGAATTTCTTAAATATCATTCTTGTGGGAACTCTACATACTGGTAATAAACATTAGCTACAATATTTTTGCCAGTAACATTGGAATAAATTTCAAAAGCTTAACATGGATATTTATGTCACATCAAAATTAAATTTAGTAAAAAGACAGCAAAACTTATTATACGAAACCTATCCTACTATGAAGAACCTGTGTTGGACCAACTGCTGTTCTAGTTGCTTAGGATATATCAGTGACAAAACAGGCTAAAATAATCTGTGACTGATCTTGTATGTTAATGAGGAAGGCATATAATAAATAACAAATTACAACAAATAAGTAAAAGTGCAAGGTTACTGAGGAGATGAGTGATACGCACAAGCACACGCATAGAACAAGGTCAAAATATGGGGATTAAGTGTGTGTGCTCGGGGTGAAGCTGCAATATTAGGTTTGATGGTCAGGTAGGGCTCATTGAGGACATAGCACTGGTGGGAACTAGGATGTGATGAAGAATAAGCTGTATGAGTATTTGGGGAAAGATCATTCCAACCAGAGAACATCCAGAACAAAGGCTATTTCTAGAATATTTTGTGAAGAGCCAGGAGGCCAGTGTGGCTGGATCAGGGCAAGTATGGAGGAGGGATGAAGGGCATGAAGGCCACAGGAGGCAGAGATCATTATATACTTTGGCTTTTACTCTTAGTGAAATGCAGAATTGCTATAGGGTTTTGAGTTGAGGAGTGACTTACACCTAAATGGATCCCTTTCACTGTCTGTTGAAGATACAAGGCAAGTGAGTGAATAAGAAAAATCAGTGAGACAGTAAGGAGGCAACTGTAACACAGAGGATAGATGATGGTGGCTCAAGAGAGACGGCAGTGGAGAGTGTAAGAAATGATGGGAGTCTGGTGAGAATGTCTCTGAAACACCTCAAGGAGAGGTCAAGAAGACAACATTTGGGACTGCAGCTGGGTGCTATGCCAAAGTCACTAAGAAAAAGGAAAATGGCAGAAGATTGAGACCTGAGGGCCAGAGGAGAAGATAACACATCCAATCCTAAAAGAAGCAACTGCCAGGGTAGGAGGAAAACAGAAGGGGTGTCTTACCTGAAGAGATTTTTTCCAGAAGGCAAGAGTGGTTAGCTGAGTCTAAAGTGGTTCATGTATCAGGTAAGATGAGGATTAAAATTTTACCGTTGAGTTCAGCAACATGAAGTTTTTTGTTGAATTAAGGAGAGCATTTTTATAAAATGGCGGAGATGAGAATCTGAGTGGAGTGTGCTAAACATAGAAACAGAAATACTGCCTCACTCCCTGTATAGCTAGGGACTTCATAGACTAATGTGCCCAATTCTGCTACCCTGTCTTTTAAAGAGACATTAATGTCACTTCAACATTGTAACATCAAGTGTTGTCAGTATAACAACCCTAAGAAGTTATCATTTAGATAAAAGTAATAAAAATGAAATTTATTCTATGTTTGTTTATTCCTTGTTACACACTTTTTTTCTTTCTGTAGCTCCAACTTTCTGACTAACCTATGCCATTTTCCTTTTCTCAAAAAACCCTTATTTTAACATATTCTTGCAGGAAATATCTATTGGAAATGAATTTCTTCATTTTGTTCATCTGGGAGAGGTTTTATTTCTCCTTTTGCAGCCCTTTAAACATTACACTCCATTCTCACTTTATTTGCACTCTATTTTATGAATCCTCAATCCTGAATAAATAATGTTTGTACCTTTTATCAGGAATTTTGTGTTTGTCCTTACTTTTCCTCAATGTCAATATTAAATGCCCAAATATGGCTTTGGTGTTCTTGGTTCTACTTGTTTTTAAAATTCATCTCGCTTGGTGTTCTCTGAGATTGCTGATGTATGGTGCTGTTTGCATTACTGACTTTCGAAGGTCTTGGCCACTGCTGCTTCAAATATTTCTTTTCCTTTGTTCTTTCATTTCTCTTTAGTATCGAAATTATATGTAAGTCACACCTTTAAAAAATGTTTCTCCGTTCTCAGGTGTTTTGCTCAGTTTAGTTCTTCTTTTTGTATTTCAGTTTGAAAAGCTTTTATTGACTTGGAGCTCACTGATTGTTTGCTTGGCTATGTTAAGTCTAGTGTCCATTGACATAATCCTTCATTTTCGTTCCAGTGTTTTTGTCTCTAGTGTTTCTTGTGATTCCCTTTGAGCATTTCCATTTCTTTGTTGATCAATTTCTTCTTGCATGCTGTCTATTAGAGTTTTTGACAGATTAATAAGAATTAAAATTCCTTATCTGATCATTCTGCTGTATGTGTCATTCCTGAGTCTCCTTCTGATGGCTGCTTTGTTTCTTCAGACTTTTATTTTTTCAGAACCGGGGCTTGAACTCAGGGCCTCTACCAGCCCTGTTTTGTGGTGGTTTTTTCAAGATTGGGTCTCACGAACTATTTGTCCAGGCTAGCTTCAAACTGCAAACCTCCTGATCTCTGCCTCCTGAGCAGAATTACAGGTGAGAAAAATTTAAATCTCCTAGAATTACAGGTGTGAGCCACCGGCAACTGGCTTCAAACTGTTTTTGATTGCTTTTTGGTATGCCTTATAAATTTGTTGTTGTTAAAAGGACACACTGTATGTAGTAACAGACATCAGGAGAAATAAACCTTTAGTGTAAGTTTTTGGCCAGTTAGACTGGGAGTTAGTCCCTTATGTTTGCTGTAGCTACAGATTTCAGAAATTTTTAGTCCTCCAGCTACCCCATTCTTACCTTCTGTCTTATTTTGTGCTTCTCTATGTACTGATCCTCAGTGAGAATACCTTACAGCTCTTTAAACGGTTACCCACCCTTATTGTACTGCAGTGATATGGAGGCAATGCCTGTTGAGGGTGGGCGAATAAATCTTTATAGACATTTCTGGTTAGATCTCAGTCTCTCAATGAGCCTATGTCTTGGTCTGGGATCTTTACATGTCCTCTCTCACAGTATACCTGTTTTTATCACTCTGCCTCTTATTCCTATCCCTGCTACAGAGTTTCCTATCTATTTTCTTAAATACTGAACCCATGTATGTATTGTTTTTTATCCTCGTAGATGAGACAGAAATGCTACATGAAGTAGAGTAGAGGAACCCCCATGTCCCAGCTAGAACAAGTCTCTTCTTCATAAGGAGGAGACCTGTGTTCTGGAGAAGGCTCAGGAAATATTCCACCATGAGTACTATTTCTTTCCTCCTGTGCCAGAGCCACAAGGGATTTTTTTCAGATCTCCAGAGTAAGAAAATGCTGTGGTATCTAAAGGCAAAATTCAAGAAATTGTAGAAGTTCCTCTAAGACTATGGCCTTAGGCTTTCCTCACTCTTGTGTTAGTTGATGACCAGTATCCAATCATCTGTCAGAATTACAACATGAATGTTCCTATTGCTTTACAATTCCTCAGACTTCAGCTGGTTATCTCTAGATGAATTTGTCTTTCCAAAATATGGAGTGTTTGTCACCCTGCAACTTCAGTTCTCATGTGACTCAAACTTTTTATCAAACATCATTGATTGTCAATTGTTTTGACTCTTCCTTTCTTTCTCTCCTTTTTTTCTTTCTCTCCATTCTTTGTTTCTTACCCTTTCTCTCTCTCTTCCTGTCTTTCTTTCTTTCTTTCTTCTTTTCTCTCCCCCTCTTCCTGTCTTTCTTTGTTTCCTTCTTTCTATCTTCCTTCCTTCCTTCCTGTCCTCCCTTCCTCCCTCCTTCTTCCCTCCCTCCCTCCTTCCTTCCTTCTTTCCGTCCTTCCTTCCTTTCTTTTTTCTTCCTTCCTTTTCCTTTTTTCTCTCAGTACTGGGGTTTGAACTCATGGCATTGTGCCTACCAGGGAAGCACACTACAACTTGAGCCACACCTCCAGCCCTGAGCTCATTCTTGGGTGATTTCTAAGGTTTTTACACATAGTAGCTGAAACAAGAAGTTATGAATCTGACTTTTTAATCTTTAAGACATTGATTTAAAAATAGAATATATAGTGGTTAGGACTGTCTATCACAAAAGCAATATTTGAGCAAAGACTTTAAATAGAGTGCAAATGAGATTCCAATGTAGATCTGGTGATGAACATCCAGAAAAGAACTGATGAAATGTGCAAAGACCACAGGCACAGAGGGCAAGGTGAAGAGAAGAGTGAGTGAAGGGGAAACAGCAATTGAGCATGGAAGACACGGAAGAGTCATGTTAAGTCAAGGATGTGGTCCTTGAGAAATACACAGCATGAACACCAAGCTCCGTGTCTCTGAAATACCCCTTCCCCTTCCCAGGACTCTTTCCAAGTCAAAGGGATGATGAAAGTGGCTGAGACTGGAGCATTTGGATTACGGCTCTCTGGAGGGTCACTAACTTCCTCTTGTGCACTCTGGGAATTGAGGAAAAGCAATACTGTAGAGAAGAGAACCTGCTTCCTGCCCACCTGCTGTAAATTGGCTATTGCTTGGGAAGTTGGTCATATAAGGACAAAGCCTGTTAAGCTAATAATGTCACTGCTATACAGACCAACCTTTAAAACTGTGGTAATCGGGTGCCCTAAAGGAATATTGTGAATTGGATAAGTGTTCTTGGTCTCCAGCTGACCACCACTGTTCCTTAGCAATGCTGTGGAAGTAGTAACTGCTCAAATTCTTGGTGAGGCCCAAGCTGCTGCCGGTCTTCTTAGCCCAACCCACCACTGGACATTGGATCTTGTTAGTATTTTTTTTTTTATCTCCTGTGTTACCTTCCTTGTTTGTAAGTTTCCATAAACCTTATATCTCACAGGCTGACTACAGGAGTATTTTCTTTCATCTTTTGGCAATCTACCCCTACTGCCCTAGCAGAGCTATAATTACAAAAGCAAATTTGTGAGGCTGTTGTAAGAATAATAAGGATTTTGACTTGTACTCTTTGGGTGAGAGAAACTTCTCAGCAGAGTGATGACATATCTTTTGTGTTTCACAAACAGAATCCTGCATCCTGTGGAGATTAGACAAGGAAAGATTTGGACAGAATTGAACATACCAACTAGAATAATATCCCAGTAATCCTTAGTTAGGATTATGGCAACTCAGACCATGGAAGTGGTGGAAGCAGGGGGAATCACTTAGAGCCCAGGCATAGTTTTAAGATAAAGGGCAAAAAGATTTGCAGGCCTGGAACTGGGGTGTGACAGGCAGAAAGTGTGGGATAAAGTAGAGCTCCAGAAAATTGCTCTCTGAGCAATTGGAAGAATTGATTTGCCTTAGAGATAGCATGTTCTTTATGAAAGGTCTAGAAAGTTCATTCAGTCCCTTCCAGTTCCCTCAGGAGAGATCTAAGCCCTCTCCCTCCCAGCATGACTTCACACTTGACATTTGTCTACCTCTTTAGCCCTAGTCTTGCACCTCCTTCAGATTTTTTGTTTTACCATTCATGCTGAAATCTGTGAGATTCCACCAAACCATCATACCATCAGACGTTGTAACATAGCTAGGTCACTATTCCTTTTATTTCAAATCCCCTTTCTCTTCTCCTTCAGATGGCTAATTTCTACTTATACAAAGTTTGCTTGGTTCAGATGATAAGCTCACTAGAACATTTTATACCACTGTTTTGTGTTCACTCCCTTCCCTGAACTGGAGAGGCTGCCTTTGTCTTAGATGGTCTGAGTCCTGTGCTTATTTTGTTGTACTGAAATCTTCAGGCTATGTGGTGGCCTCCTCACAGGACTGACACTGCATTTGAGCATTAAGGTTAAAAGAGACCGTACAGAATTTGTCTATGTGTGGTAACAGTTGCCAAAGTAATCTGGCGCCAGTGGCTCACACCTCTAATCCTAGCTACTCAGGAGGCAGAGATGAAGGATCATGGTTCAAAGCCAGCCTGGGCAAATAGTTTGAAAGATGCTATCTTGAAAAACCCATCAAAAATAAAGGGAGAGGGGGCTGAGTTCAAACCCAATACTGCAAAATAAATAAATAAATTGCATCCTTGCACTCAATTACCATGATAAAAACTGACCCAGGTTATTTTTATTTTTTATTTGTTTTGTTTTAAAATTTGGAGTTTGAGGAGCTGAAAAGTTTTGGAAAGTGAACGCAACATGTAAAGCTAATTCCATTTTTCACAAGGAAAATAACTAGCTAAATCTCATTTTATAGAGCATAGTATTTAATGATGATGAAGGCAGTTTCCATTTTAGGAGAAAAAGAAAATTTACATTTGTACAAATTTTATATAAACTAAAATATCAGACTTGTTATTAGCAGATAAAAATCTATAGCCATGTTTTCTACCACATTTTCAATTTTCCCTAAACACTAATGGGGCATTTTATTGTGGACAATTTATTTCACTGGCACTGCTTTTATGCTCATAGCTGAAGATTAATAGCCATAAGAAATCTGAGGTTTTCAGCTAGAATAAAACAACTTAAATGTTTTTCTTGGAATCAAATAATCCTACAAAACAATGGTGGATTATATAGAAAGACCAACAAAGTCTGCTATGTGTCCAGAGATAAGCAGTGTGCATACTTGAGTTGAGGAAAGTGTGGGTATTATGGTCTTTTTCAACAGTGTTCTGTAATGAGAAAACAAGAAAGTAAGACCCATCCATCAAAGTCACAACCTAGAACAGATCAGAAGGAAGTTATGCTTAATCCTTAAGATGAGTGTCTAGGCACAGGCTAGGTAGGTTAGCAGCACAAGCCAAACCTCGGGTATTAAAAATAAATTAAAATCCATTAGAAAAGTCTGTACTTCTCAAAAATCAGGCTATTTTGATGGAAATTATATTTTAATGTACATACTGAGTAATAGATGTTATGGTCAAATATGTAGCTATATCAATCTCTAGAGTTTGTACTTTGATGAAGAAGGGATACACACACACACACACACACACACACACACATAACTCCTTCATAGTTACAATAATATATTGGAATGCACTGTACTATGTTCAAAATCTCCTTGAGTTTGAGGGTTTCTGATTTTGTGGTAAAACTGAAAGCACTGGGGATTGAGTTCCATTATGAGTAGAAAATAGATTTTCTTCATTTAAGGAAGTTTGAGGGGGAGGAGAGGATAAAGGAGAATGGTGGAGGGGATGAATTTAGGTATAATTTATTTGATATGTTGTAAGAAATTTTGTAAATGCCACAATGTACCCCACCCCACACAATAATAAAAAAAAATCCCCAATTAAAAGAAAAAAAGAAAGATCGAGAGAAGGGAGAGACTCTGCTGTGAAATAATTCTTTGAAAACTGGAACATTTTGACACTACCCACACAGTTCACAAAATGCATTGCTTTACTTCCAGTATTTCTGCTTGATGATATGAAGAAGACTTTGGTAGATAACCTACAAAGATATACTCATAAAAACCCACCTTATTTCCCTTTAATGACCTGTACTAGTAAAAACCATTAGGCAACTAAGGGAAGAGGGAAAGTTGTTGGGAGATTGGGTGGAGATAAAGCAGTACACATGATTTTGCTTGGGATATGTTCTTTGAACCACTGATATTCAAACCAAGGCAAACACTTTATATCTAAGTGATCTATGGAGCATATGCTGATCCCAAAGTATATAGACATATCCCTTTGTATCCCAACAAATTAATAAGAAAAAGCAAGTTAGATATTTGAGCAAATAAAGAGCTTGCATAAAATTAAGTGCACATGTAATGATACACAAACTATTTGTATATTCAAAGTGGTATCGTGTACATATTGACTTGTTAAGAAGATGATCTACAAAATGCACAGAGACTTAATTTTGCTTGTTTTAGTTGTACAAATAATACATAAATTCACTCCTTGTGTAATGGTTAATCAATAAAGGACCCCCAATGATTAACAGCCCCAACTGTTTCCCCATGCAGAAGTAAACACTTATCATTTTTTGCACGCATGCAAATACGTGTAAGATAAATATGTGCATTTTGTATGATGGATCTCACTCAGTATACATGTATGTATTACACTTCCACTTAGTTCTTTCTCTTTCCACATGGTTGGGAACAAAAATCAAGGTATTTAGATAGACCTTAATTTCTGGATTATATTTGAAGCAATGGAACACCTACAGTTCATTTGAATGTTCCATTGTTGATGGCTATTTAGATATTTATTGTTATCTCTTTCTTTCCTCCCCTTCCTTGTTCCCCTTCCTTTCTCCTCTCCTTTCTTCCTCTCCCTTCTTTTCCTTCATTCCTTCTTTCCTCCTTTCCTTCCTTCCTTCCTTCTTCCTTCATTTTTTTATGGCACTGGGATTTGAACTTATTAGCCAGGCACTCTACCACTTAAGCCACACCCACAGCTCTGTTGTCCTTTAGCTATTATTCAGATAGGAACTCACGTTTTTTGCTTAGGGCTGGCCTGAGACCACAATCCTCTTACTTTTGCCTCCCACATAGCTGGGATTCCAGGTGTGCACCACCACACCCAGCCTCATTTTTCCCTTTATTACCACAATGTGACAATAACCAAGATGTCTCTATAAGAAGAGCTGATAGAGAGTATTTCTGTGTTGAAGGATATTCACATTCACATTTTCATAAGCACTTCCTAACTACTCTGCAAAAACCTGTTCCTCCAACAATTGTGTAAGATTACTGATTCTTCCATGACCCTAATAACACTTGATATTATGGAGTATCAATGGATATAGAAACCTTTCGTGTTCTGCATTCACTGTGTCCTTATGAATAGGAAAGCTGAGTACCTTTACTGTGTTTGTTGGCCATTTTACATCTTTGCCACTGTATAAATATTAAATAAACAGATGATTAAGTTACTGAATGAACCAATACATTTAGAGTGGTGGAGAAGTGAAAGTTAATCACTGACATGCAGGAAAATGAAAATGTTTCCCTGGCCTTATGATTAAAATCTTACTATGCCAAACACAGAAAATAAATAGAACTGCTTTATTTTTTGATGCACGGTGAGGTCATATATGACTTCAGGTAAACCACTGGACTACATTTAATATGGGTGTACAACCCCACTAGGTATCAAAACACATCCCAGTTTATGTTTATTTTCCTGTCTATGCTTGTGGCATTGTGTGTTTAACATCTGGCGAGTGGTGTCCTGTAGCAATATTTACTCTTTTTATCTGGAGATTACGTTCATTGTTGTGGGGTGTGTGTACAATTTTTGTGGGACATTCACATTTATCTCATTTCCACTTGCCTCCATCAGCTTTCAGTTTCTTCTTTCCTACTCTGGCACCTTTTCTTTCTTTCTTACACCTTTGCATTACCAGCATATGTTTCCAGAGTCCTCATTTACACTAAAATTTAAAATATTACTTCTTGCAATCATACAAATAGTAATGAAGTCTTATATTAAATGACAGAGCTTCTAATTGATGCAAATGATAGTAGTTAACAAGAAGGAAGGTAGTGCAATCAGCAGAGACAGTCCTAAAGTGAATACCCAAAACCCTGCATCAGCTACAATCCAGTGTTGACCTGATTGGATTTGGTCACTTAACTACCACAAACCTAGCTAACTCACTACATGCAAAGCACTAAGCCAAACTCCCCAAATGCAAATTATTTTTTTAATCTTCATAGCGTTCCTAATATCCGATTTAAGAGATTAGGGCACTGAGACATAAGCACAGATCCACAAAGGAAAATAGGAATGAAATATGTGTTTTATAGCTACCACAGACAGAGCTACTTTTCAAAGTAACTTTTATTGGTGGTTATGTGTCACATGAGGACCCAGAAGAGGGTCAAGAGTAGAAGAAGCTTTGTAAACAAACCTAGATATTAAAAGCATCAAGTTTTAAGTAGACTTAAATCAACAACCAGAATAAAGGCGATTTTCCAAATTATGCAAACTTTCATTTTAGTATGCCTATTGAAATTCTTTTGGCCTCTCATTTAAAAGGGAACAAAAGCATGGCACAAAACCCAACAGCACAGTAAATAGAGAGGGCCTTGATGTTGATGGACCCAGCAGAGAGGGAGAGCTCCACAAAGCACATGGCATATCTGAGGTCCCATTTCTTCATGTAAGGACATTGCTGTAAAATGTAAATATGTTCAAAGGATTAACCCTTCAACATCAGGGAAATATGCACATTTTCAAAGGGGGTGAAGCATTTTCTAATCTGAACATCTTTAAAGGGGAAAATCAATAAATGGCATGAAGAACTTCAAAGCAAGACCTCCTGTCAATGACAGAAGTTCTTCAGCAAGGCGGAGGCTTTGAAGGAGGACTCCCAGTGCTGGGAAGCCTTTGAAGTGACTGAAAACAGACATTTATAATTACGGAAAGGTGCAGTGTCCAGCAGGGATAGCACAAAGCCACGACTGAGGTGGGTACAGGCGGAGATGGGGGTGGAAGGGACACTGACCTTGCAGCCTTCCAAAGTAAAAGCCTTTCAGGTCAACTCAATAATCATATATAAATGGCAAGTGTGGAGTGAGAACAGTGGCAAGAGGCTAGAAACCAAATTATTTTAGATCTCACATTTCAAAAAAGAAAAAAACTCTCAGCACCCCCAAAGCGGATCTTAATACAAACCGCCTGTGCAGGGGTTTTGTTTCTCTGTCTGATCTATTAAGCTGTTACCAACACTCAGAGTTCTGCAAACAAGTATTCTGGAAGTGTGAAAAAATCTCAAAACCAGCTTCTTTGGTTCTCAAGTTTATGATACTGAAATCTTTTGAGTAGTTTTCATGTCAAGCAGATGATGTTCCAAACAGTGGAAAATGATTCATGTCTATAACTTAACTGTTGTTTGATTGGAGTGAAAGTTATTCTCAGTCAATGATTTGCTACTGAAGTTCTGAACTCAACTGAGACTTTTTGGAATGCCATGATAGGTGAGACTAACACTAAATGCAGCTGAAAAGGTATCCGAGGAGAAGTCAAAAGGGACCAATTGTAATGTTCATTTCCTAAACTAGATTTATTTGCTTTTAAAAAAGGTTTTTTTGTTGTTGTTGTTTTATTTTGCCTGACATCCACAGAGCCTTACCTGTGGTGTTCTTTTGCTTTTTGGTGACATTCATTATGGAATCTGCTGTCACCAAATTCTTGTTTCATTCAGGAAATATTTATTAAGTGTAAAAGTGTTCCCAGTTTCTATTCTGAGTACTTGAAGTATAAAGTTGTATAGGCACTGCTTGTCCTTGTGGAGATTATAGTCTGGGGGGCACTGGTCAATTGTCAAACAAAAATGTAAATTATATTGTGCTAGGGGCACAATATAATTTCTTCTTTGAAGAAAAGTCATGTAAGGGACCTGGCGTGTTCTGAGAGTCAGGTAGGCTGCCCTGAGGAGCTAATATTTGGGATGATATTAAAGCGTGAGTAGTCATTAATCATGAAAGCTCAGGTTTGGATGGGAGAAGCAAGAGGTCTGTCTGGTAGAAGGAGAAGCAAGTACAAAAGTCTGTGAAGGGTGGGCAAAATAGATACACTTACATGAAGAAGCAGTCCTAAGGGTTAGTTATGGAGGGACCTATAATGCTGACCTTGTCAAGGGCTTTGATCTTAACCCTATTAATCAGAAATCTTTGAAGGATTTAAAGATGTGCCTGATGGGCTTAGATTTGTCTATTGAATAAATTATTTTTGCTTGTGTGTGAACAATAAATTGAGAAGGGAAGGGAGCAAGAATATCTGAGTAAAAACTAGTTATGGGGTCTCTACACTGGTTAAGGGAAGAGAGCATGGTAGCTTAGATTGGGATGGTGGCAGTATGGGTGAGGGAAACAAGAGGGAAGATCCAGAGTCATTCTGGATACAAAATTATTACTACTGTTGGAAAAGAGAGAGGTCAAGAATTATGTCAGTATATCTGCGTAGCTGGTTGGGCTGTTCACTGAGAAAGGAGACCTTGAAAAGGGATTAAATTTGGGGATAGAATAATGAGTACGATTTTGGTCGTGCTGCATTTGAGAAATAAGTGCACATAGGACATAGGTCCTTCAAAAACTCCAGCCTTAAAGATCTGCAGTTTTCTCATGTAAATTGTGCTGGTTTTCTTTTCAGAATTTTCATATTTAAAAAATTAATCTGCGTTTCATACATGATAAAATATTATTTTTCATCTATATTTTAGTTTTTTGAGATAAGAAAAAAATTTTATTATTCCATAAATGTTTATAAATACATTTTTAATTCTACTGGAATTTTACTAGCATGATTAAATTTTCTACTGAAGTTAAAGTAAGCAACTTCTAATGCTTGTGTTAGCTTTTAATTCTCAGAATGAATTATTACCATCTTCAAATTTGTACTCTTCTTGAAATATTCAGAAATATTTTCCTAACATTTGCATCTGATAGTATCACTTTCCTGCACAAAAATGCCCCACTTTTCATTCAAGGATGAAATTTAGAACTTTCCTGAGTGTCCTATGCTGTCTCTCCCCAATCTCATCTCCTCATATTTTTTCTCGTTTGCAGAATTCAACTAATTGCAGTTCCACAACACAGCATGTTCTAGAACACTTCTAGACATAAAAATAAATATATTTTAGATTTGCTCTGAACAACTATTATGGACCAGTGGTCTCAAGATATTTGAGATATGAGCAGTACAAGCTCTCCCAAATCCCCTCCTTCATGAAACTCAGTATTTAGTGGGAGAAAACAGACACAGACCATACACATAACAAGTGATTATACTGTACCTTAGAAAGTGAGCAATGTGTGATACAGGAAAAAATAAAGCACAGTAGGTGCTGGGTGTGGACTGCAATTTCATGCGTCATGATGACTGAGGTGACATTTGCACAGAGTTGAGGAAGCTGAGGGAACTTTCCGGGGTGTCTGGGGAAAGGGCATGCTATCAGGGTCAGGCTGTGGCAGACATTCCTGGAGTGTGCTTGATGTGTTCATGGGAAAAGCTGCCTGATGAGAACAGAATAGAGTGGAGAGAGCAGGAGTGTAAAATCCTAAGGTTAGTAAGACACAAGACATACGGGTCCTCACGTGTCATTGTAAGGACTTTTTGTTTTACTCTACATGTATAGGGTAATGGTGATATTTTGATCAAGAAATGATCTGACTCACTCTTTCAAAGGATCATTTCTTGTTGCAACATTGAGAACGTGATATGGGAGCAAGGGAATTGGTGAAAGCAATGGGCAGACTAGTTAAGAGACTCCTGTACTAACATAGGAGAGATGTCAAGAGCTCAGTTGAGGATGTAAGAGTCAAGTTAGTGGAGAACAGTGGGACACAGAGCTGAAAGAGCTGAAAGATGGGGTGAGGGCCACAATGGGAAGACAGGAGGCAGCTATGATGCCAGAAGAGTGAAGAAAGAGCAGATATTCAGTTCCAAATATGTTGACTATTAGACACCAAAATGCACAGAGCAAGTACATTATTGGTATGTAAATCTGGAATTGAAGAGGGAGTTCTACATTGGAGGTACAAGTTTGGATATTGTTGGAAAGGATGAGTCTGGGTGATTACATAGAGGAGAAGAGGGGACTTCGAATAGAGTCCTGGGCATTCCAGAGGAGGAACCAGAAAGTAAGAGGAGAAAATAGGAAGGAGGGAAGCCAGCCAATCACTGGAAGTCCGTCAAGAAGGGCGGAATGGTGGGCACACCAGATTTCATCTGAAGAGCTCCTGCCTCGATCTGAATGCCACCTCCTGTGAGGCGCCTCCTTCTTCTCTCCCTCTCGTTCTGACCGCTGGTTATGTGCACCTCTATGGCAGGATTTCTTAGGAGGTCATCCATGCACTGTCTGCTGCAAGCACTGTGCTCTCCTCACCTTCCATGCTTCTCACCAGATGCTAATGTACCTTGGAATTGGTCTGTTTCTCTCTCTCTCCTGCTTCTACCTTAATCCTAACGACCACCTTTTCTGTCTAGCCTAAAGCAATACTCTCATCAACACTTTCCCTCATAGTGTTTGTAACCCTGCTCTGTCTCTCCCATAGCTCCGGCCCTTTTAAAAATTTTTCATTATTTATTCATTTATTCATATGTGCATACATTGCTTGGTCCATCTCTCCCTCCTGCCCCCTGCCCTCTTCCCTCTCCCCCACCTCCCTCACTTCCAGGCAGAACCTGTTCTGCCCTCTTTTCCAATTTTGTCGAAGAGAAAACATAAGAGATAACAAGAAAGACAGTTTTGCTAGTTTGAGATAAGGATAGCTATACAGAGAGATTCCTAGCATTGCTTCCATGCATTTGTGTATTGCAACCCAAATTTGTTCATCTCTACCAGACCTCTTCACTACTTCCCGGTCACCTTCCCATAGTGGCCTCTGCCAGTTTCAGATGACTTTACTTGATCCTCTGCAGTGGGCACCTCAAACACTTTCAAGTTTTGAGTTTCCTTCCCTTTCCCTATTCCTCCTGTATGCATTCTCCCCTTAGTGTGTAGCCCATGCACAATAACATTTCTGCATTTGTTTTAGGTGTAGAGTCCACATACAATTTTTGGTCTTCTGAACCTGGCTAACTTTGCTTTTTTTTTTTTTTTTTCAATGCTTGGGTCATTTCTCCCCCCTGCCCCCACCCCCTCCCTTACCACCCACTCTGCCCCCTCCCTGTCCCCCCCACCCCCTCTATACCAGGCAAAAACTAACTTTGCTTAAGATGATGGTCTCCAGTTCCATCCATTTACTTGCAAATGGTAAGATTTCACTCTTCTTCACGGCTGAGTAAAATTCATTGTGTATAAATACCACATTTTCTTAATCCACTCATCCACAGTGCGGCATCTTGGCTGTTTCTATAATGTGCCTGTTCCTGAACCTTGTGAAATTTTTGGAAACTTAAAAAAATTGAAGTGTAATCCACAAAGAAGTGTGTCTGTTATTATGTCTGATCAGATTTTACAAACTGAATACACACCTGTAACAAGCAGCTAAATCAACAAAGAACGTTAATAAGTTCCGTGGAAGGCCTCCTTCTTCAACCCACCTCCTAACTGCCATTCCAGACTTGCTTCCCTTCTTCGGACTTCTACGAATAGAATCACACACTGTACACTTTAAAAATTGACACCATATTTCTGAGATGAAGACAGGCTTTCTGTGTAATTTCTGTGTACTTTTTTCTTTCTTAAGTGTATTACAGTGAATGACTGTGCAACAACTTATTTATCTATTGTTCTTTTATGGGTCATTTCTACTTTGGTGATTTTGCAAATACTGCTGTTATGAAAATTCTGGAATATACCTTTGGATGATCAGGTATTTGCATTTCTTTTGTGTATAAACCTAGCAGCAGAATTAATAGCATCTTTAAGAGTCCCCGGTTATTCTCACATACTCAAAAGCACTTGATATTTTCTGAGTTTTATTTTAACAATATTCTGGAGAGTTTTCAGAAGTGTCACACTGAGGTTTTAATTTGCATTTCACTATGTTGAAGATATTTGAGCATCTTCTGTGTCATACACTTAGACGTCAGCTTTCATAAATGGCCTATGAAATATTCTTACCCATTTTTCTAACGGGTGGTGATCCTTTGATAATATTCTTAAGCCATTGGATATGGATACAAGTATTTTTTGTTTGTTTGGGTTTTGTTTTTTGAATTTATTTTTCTCACTACATAGTCAAGGCTGGCCTTGAACTTGTGATCTTCCTGCCTCTGTCTCCCAAATCATCGAATTACAAGTGTGTACCACCACACCCAGCCGGATACAAGCCTTTCATCAGATACATGTATTGTGAAGTTCTTCTACCACAGTGTAACTTGCCTTTCAATTTTCTTAATTGTATGTTTTGGTGAGTGCAAGCCCAATTTCGTTATGGTCGTGGTATTACGTGTTTATCGCATGTGGTCAGCATCTTCTGTGTTTTGTTGAGATCTTGGTCTACACCAGATTCATTAACATATTTCCTAGTTTTCACGTCAAAGCTTATTGTTTTGGCTTTTATGTTATATTTTCAATCCATCTGGAAGTTATTTGGGGCCGAAAATGAGGTCAGGGTAAGGATTCATTTTTTTTCCAGCAAACACAGCATGTTTTACTGCCATATTTTTGTTAACTCTGTCATAAATTTGGCGATCGCCTGCTGGGTTCTATTTCTGGATTCTCTCTCATGTTCTATTGGCTTGTCCTTGCTCTGTAACTGGCTTAATTACTATAGCTTTAATAAACCTTCATTTCTTGTATTGCAACTCCCTAACTTTGTCACTTTGTGAGTTCTTTTAGATTTGCCTCTGATCTCCACATAAATTTTAGAATCCAATTATTGATGTCCATAGAAAATTATTCTTAGATTTTAATTGGGATTACATGGACTTGAGGAATTTTTTAAAGTCCTTCAGATGAATTTTACAAATTATAAAACTGGAAGCGAACAAGTCAGTGGATCTGAAACTTCAGCACATGTCAGAACCACCTAGAAGACTTAACCAAAATCCTCAGGTTTCTGAGAACAGCCCTGTCTTCTGGTGCAGTTGGTCAGGTGTGGGCCCAAGACTGCATTTCTACAAAGTGTCCTGCCAGGTGTTGAATACTTTGAGGGCCACTGCTGATAGCTACAGGTCCTGGACTGTGTTTGAACAATTTCCTGTATTTCCTTCTGAGTCAAGGCTGGCTCACTTTCCCAAAGGCCAACAGGTGTCTTAAAAGGCTATCCTACAATCTTTGCAACTATATAATGTCCATAGGCTACAGAACACAGAATCAGTGATTGTGTTATGATTGTTTAGTATAATACTTTGGCCTGGCCTTGATTTCATTTACCTGGGTGGGAGGGAGTGAGTTCTACTAAAATATATAAAACGTGTCTTCAAGAACATCCGTCATCTTCCCTGGAGATGATGTCTTTGATAACACTTATCTCTTTAAAAGTTCACAGTCAGACCAGTGTTTACCCGAGTTCTGATTCCTTCCTGCTCTTCTGTATTAACATCATTTCCATGTAGTTTGTATAATTGGCTTATCACCCACTGCCATATATTCAGACTATTCAGGTTGTGCTTTTTCTTTGCTAAAACATGCAATATCATCTTTTATAACTTCTGCTATTCGCTTGCTTGCATTTTGTTTTGTTTAGGAGGTAACAAGGTTTGAACTCAGGGCCTTGAGCTTGCTAGGCAGGTATCCTACCACTTGAGCCATGCCTCTGGCCCTTCTTGCTTTTAGTTATGTTTCCAATAGGGTCTCACATCCTATCTGCACATTCTACTCCCTGAGATTGCATGCATGCACCACTGCTCCTAGCTTGTTTTGTGGATGGGGGTCTCACTAACTTTTTGCCTGGGCTGACCTTGAATAGTGATCCCTCCTCAGCTCCTCCTCCAAAGATGCTGGAATTTCAGATGTGACCTACCAATCCTGAATCCCATCTTTTGAGTGAGGTCCTTGCTGTGTAGCCCAGGCTGGCTTGAATTCATGTTCCTCCTGCCTCGGCCTACTGAGTGCTGGGATTACAGGTGTAATCATTACAAGTTTGCTTGCTTGCTTTTTTATTTATATATTTATACTCATGGATTTGGCAAAAGAGAGCAAAATGGAGGGGAAAAGAAAGGGCCAATACTTAATCCTTCCTCCTTCTGTACTCGCACCTCATCTCACTCACTCAGTACTCTCTGTGAAGTTAGGGTCCTGTTCCTGGTACAGCTGTGCTCCGCCTAATTCACTCCCCATGCAGAAGAAAAGCCGTTCTGAATGACTTGCAGTAGCAAATCAAATTCAGTGCTTGTCTGTATGATGGTGCACATTCAATAACATCCTGGAAGAAGTCAAAATCAGAACGGTTACGCAACCGTGTCCTTGTGCCCATTCAGCTGGCACTCAGCTATTTCTCAGCAGGAGGAGGGCAGAAATAAATCTCACTCTACTTGGGAAAAATGAAAATGCCACAAGCTTCTAAAATTTCCTCCAAGTCCTAGACTTAGCCAAGTCGATTACGTGTAATACTCACCATCACAGCAATGTTTTCATGTAACAGATTTTTATTCTGAGTTTCAACCCCACAGTGACATGGCCACAGCTGCTACAAGTCTACAGACCCAGGCTGGCACCCACCCCTGACTCCTAGAACGGTGCTCTTACAATCTGCAGTGTGACCCTGCCACTCTTTCTCCAGCTCTGGTTGCAGGCAAACCATAACTGCTTTGTCCATGCCCTACCACACATCTAAACAGTAAGTAATTGACATTAAGGGCTGTGAGGGAAAATCTACAGCAAATTGGAGCTCAATATGTTTTTTTTAGGATTTTGTCCCAATCTTCCGTCTCTATTTGAGTTTACCAATGGAACACACTTTGCTTTCTGTAACTCCACAGTTCATGCATGAGGCCTGGACCACAGCAGGCTACATTACGCAGTTTCCGATCATCTTCCATGGACAACTCAACTTTTTTGTCATTTGTGGTAAGCCCACCATTACATCAATGAGAAACACTTTTCAAAAACAGAGCTGCTAAGTCCATGTCATTTTCCCTGACATTCCTGTAAAGGCTTTCTTAATCCCTTAATAAAATTCTTCTAAAGCCCAGTCCAATAGTCAGCCACTCATTAAATCTCTTACAAATAGCTGTACATTTATGCTACCATTGTAACTATTGTGACTGCATTTTGGATAAAAATCAGTTCAAGTTCAATACTGATAGTAGAAAAGACAACAACAAAACAGAGAAACTAATGCATACATATCATATTTCTAAATAGTCAAGGACAAAAATGTTTTAGCTTAAGAGAGTTGGTGTATATTCATTGACTATATCAGTAGGTAA
The DNA here is from genome assembly GCF_047511655.1 of Castor canadensis. Classification (NCBI taxonomy): domain Eukaryota; kingdom Metazoa; phylum Chordata; class Mammalia; order Rodentia; family Castoridae; genus Castor; species Castor canadensis. Next base: position 67,367,789 of record NC_133402.1, read on the forward strand.
TATTATCAGAGTTCAGATTCCTAATGTAAAATGCAAAATATCTCAACTTCAAACATGCTGTGGAAAGCCATTTTGGGGAGAATATATACTATAATTAATTCTAGTTAATAATGACCTTAATTAAATATAAACCTTTTTTGTGGTACCAGAGACTGAACCCAGGGCCTTGTATATGCTAGACAAGTGCTCTCGCACTTGAGCTATGTCTCTAGTCCTATTGTTTGTTGCTTGTCTTTGTTTTTAAGACAGGGTTTCCCAACTTTTTGCCCACTCTGGCCTTGAAGTTGAGATCCTTCTGGCTTGGCCTCCCGAGTAGCTGGAATTGCAGGACTGCACCACCATACCCAGCTAACTATAAATCTTTTAGTTAATCAGCAGCTCAATGTTATGGTGTTTGTGTGAATAAGATATCAGTTACCTTATTTGCTTATTCTTTTTTCTCCATTTAACTATCAGGCAGCATTCTGGTTATTTAAATGACATTAATAGTTTATGTTCACACACATTTATCATTAATATTCCCTCATGCTAAGAACCAAGATGATGCAAATAAAAGTAAGGAATGAGAGACAGGCAGTCAGAGTTTATTTTACCTGCCATTTTGCTCTTGTCTATCTGCCTTATTATTTTCTATAACTATGATTGTGCTTTGTGGTATAATGTGCAATCCTGAACAGTAGAGATCACAGCTTTACATAAAACAAGTGTTGGATATGTGAAATATGAATGTGAAAGGTGTTTCCAAAATTGCTAAATAACTGTGACATAGTAGAATTGTCTGGGCTTTGTTTACCACTCAAGTAAAGGCTGGCTGGTTTGTAATAATCAAGTAAGCGTTCGTCACTAAGCCATGAGCTGTAGTGCCAGCAGGGGAGCGGCCGAGAACACGGTGCCACGATGGTGTGTAGTACATGCAACTTCTGGCCCTGGGCACAACCTGATTTTATCACCTCCTTATGAAAAGAGCCCAGTTTGAATCTTTGCTTCACCTTTACACTAGAAAAGTCTAGGATTTTCTGTTGTCCTTTATACCTTACCATTTGAGCTATAAGAGAGACATGGAGGGAAACAGGCATTTGTCAAGAAAGCCTCAGATCCCATGAATCAAATTTAATTCAGTGCATCGCTTTTATGATTCTTTTATTATTTCTTTGCCACAACAAATGCAATTCACTGGAAAACAGCTGAGAAATGAGATTTGGCATGGTTTCTGTGAGATGAAATATTCTTTGTAGGAAATCGTAGCGACTACTGGCACTAAATTGTTAACAACTCAAAAATTTTATCTCTGGAATAAAAATAGCCCTCTTATTTCCTGTAAAGTTTTCTTAAGATTATTATTTTATACCTTTAATATTGATCCTTATACAAAGGGGTTATACAGCTCATTTTATAAGTACATTTACAGCATGAGAAATGTTCATTCAAGAAAATTTGACAGATTATGAGATTCCAGATGGATGGACATATTATACGTGATTAATTAAAGTTTAATTTCCCAATAAAATTTTAAGTAACCTGAATATCCTATGCTATTTCTGACTCACGTGAAACAGAATCGAGAGATTAAGTAAAATATCACCCTTTTATGTGTACATTTGTGTGCTCATATCCGTAAGTATTTTTTGGTCATGGGTGAAAAAACTGATCTTACGAAATTAGAATGACAACATACCTACTAAGTTTTAAAATTTAACTCTGTCGAGTACATTCCTTTAAGTCCACACATCAGGGTCTGCCACATTCAATCTAAGCTTAGGTTAACAAAATCATTATTAACTTAGTCTTACTTGTTATTTGGTTTCTGACCCTTTGACACCCATTTGTGCTGTTTTCAACTTATAAACAATGCTTGGACAATGAACATTAATAAGTTATATATTCAGTAACACTGTTTTCTGTATTTAAGATGTTATATCACAGGCACAGGTATTTTTTAAGCTAATCTCTACAAAGTATTTCTAAAAATGAGGTTTCCTGCAAACTTGTTTTCTACAGCCCTATGTGTTCAGTGTTCACCTCACAGAAGCACCCAATAATGCAAGTTAATCAACATGTGACTTGAAATGTGATTGTATATAAATTATGCTTAATTTTTCAACCATACCCTTTTTCTATTAAAAATCTAATAAAATAATAGCAGTCAAAAAGCAATATAGACAACATGTGTCAATGATTATTAATGGTAATTATAAGTAGCTGCCTATGTGAATGTCTTGAGACTGCAACATTCTTTCCAAGGACAAGGAAATATAAAATAAAATGAAAACCATGAAGAGATTTTAAAAAAAGTAATACAGATTTATGTTAACATCCTAAGAGCCTTTAAAATATAAATCCATAGCATCCATAGCATCTAACCTCCCTTCTTAAAATACCACTTATTTTAGATGTTCACTTCTTCTGCATGGGGAAATGACAGTTGATAAGAAAACCCTTTTTCTAGTTACAAACACAGGGAAAAATATAGGGCCTGACTTGCAAATATCTAACTAATGTAAGCTGTCTAAATTAGTGACATCATTAAATATTTTCAAAGTATCTTTGGGTTTTATTGCACACCCACATCTTGAAAACACAGATGGTGTTTTGCCCTCTGCACTTCACCAGTTGTAGGGAATCCTGTTTCATGACCTAGGGATGTGTTTCCTGATGCAACATCCCCATCTGGTGAAAGCAGACCTTTGCAGTCAAAGACTTGCTAGAGTAGAGCCATTATCCCTGAACAAAAAATCCTAACAATAAATTTGGTTTTAAAAGAACATTTTGAAATTTGCTTTAAACTTGGGGAAAAAATTCACAGCAAAGTTTTTGCCACTGATGTTTTGACACAGGAAGGAAATAAGGAAGTTTTTAGAAAGAGAATAATAAATAGTGAAAGCCATTCTAATTGAGAACAAATAAATTTAGAAATATTTTTCAATCCTCCACCAGTTGTGAAAAAGTGAAACTTATTACTCATTACAGAATCTCTAGAATAATGTGCAGACCTGTAAATAAAGGAGAAGGTCTCACTGAAAACACACATGAAGGAAAACTTTCAGAGATTCCATGGCTTCTTAATATTTCTCAGTTTTTTAAAAAAGTAAACATTTTTACCAGAATAGATTCATCACAATTATTGATGTCAAAGATCAGTAAGTGAGCCAGAAAACAAAAAATAGGATGTTTTCATTGATTAAAACTTTAGTTACCATTTTCAATGACTAGAGCCGGTGAGCAGGTGATTCTGTTATTATGTATGTTAACAAAACATTGTATTGTCTCTTATTTCTAGGTTACATCTGGATTTACATTTTGCAGAAAGTATTTGAGAATAACACAAATACAAATATTTAAAATGTTTATGGTTACGAGTTATTTATTCAAAATATATAAAAATATGCTTGGTAGTTATAACATTTCCTTCCTTGCAAGGTACGGGATTAGATAAGTGGAGATTAGAAGGGAAAATAAGTGGATAATTATATCATAAAGAGAACAATGTTACTTGCTTATTAATATATTTATCTGCTACCAGCCAAGACTAATTCTTGATAATCCAGATGTCTCTTATTACATATATAAATATGTTTTATATATATATATGTATATATACTATTTCTATTCCTCCTATCTCTCAAGTGATTTCAGTCAGCTAAAATGAGTGCACTTTAGTCATAAAATGGTCAACTTAACGCGTGTATTCTCACACACTCAGAAGCATACTGTGTTGACTTGTGGCACAAAAAGTAATGAATTGAACTAAAATCTATAGGGATCTTTACAAGAGTTCATGTATCTTGCAAGTGACAGGTAAATTGGCTCCAAGTCTGCTTCAGTATCCACAGCCACCAGTGTGTCAGTTTTACTCTTTCTCATCCTGACTCTGTGTCTCTCTTTATTTATAGCTCAGAATATGAGTTACACTATAGAAAAGAGGGCAATTTTTGTTCTTGAAAAGTTGCTTTCTGATCTTCTTTGCACGATAGTGACTAATTTATAAAAGCCTTTTGTCTGGCTAGCAGCTCAATTTTAATTTTATTCCATTAAGGTTCTGTAAGAGTTTGATGTTATTGTTGTTCACAGAATAATATAAAAAACATTAAAAATTTTAAATTGTTCTTAAGGGAATGAAATAATGGATCATTTTAGCAAGCTCAGAAGCCTTCCTGATGGGGAAATATATATAATATATTAGGTACAAATTAGACACAAAAGGTATATTTAAAATAGATGGCAGCCTGAGAAAGTTTCACTGTCAGGTTAAAATAATTGCATTTATTAATATGATTTTAGGAGTTCTTGGTTCTAAAACACTAACACAGACTTTCCTTCAGACTCTCATACATCCTCAACTAGTAAAAAGATTAAGGTTAGAACTTCTCCTTCCTGGTTTCTTGCTGCCAGGTTCTGTTTGTCCACACAGACCAATTCTGAGTGATTTCTTTAAAGCTAATATTTTAAAGTATCAATAGCACTTAATTAAACCAGGTTGATCCATTAACAATGGTACAGTATTAATTGTTAAGATCACAGGCTCCGTGTTTGAATCCTAAATGTTTCATTTACTATGTGACTTCACACAGTTAGAGACACCTTCCAGTGCTTCACTTTCCCTCATCTGAAAAATAAGATTTTATACATGGTAATAAATAGCTATAAATGAATATAAAAAACTATGTGTGCCAAATGTATGTGTTCAATGTATTTTATTTAGTTTTTAATCAGCTTGAGAAATGTGTGTGGAATCACTAATTCTACATGTTCAGGAAATATCTTTCCAACTTTGCCTAGCCTCAGTAATTGTCTAATACAAACAAAGGCTTAGGCACTATTGAATGCTTTGTTGAAGACAATTACTATGCTTGTCTGGAAACTGATGTAAGCCACAGCACTGTATAGAGTAAAATACTTCCAAATATTTGAAAAAATCTATGTCTTTACAGATAAATGCATAGGCTATTTCATTCCTTTTAAAAGTTCTATTTAGAAAATTGTTTCACATATTTCTTTCAAAGTGATGCTGATTTTTAGTAAAACCACAGCTATTACCTCTTCTTCAGTACACAATTCTTTTACATGTTATATATCAGTGACGAGACCCTGATAACTTTTAAAGGAAAATTTGAGTCACATTTAGAAAACACAACATTAAAAATGAAGTGGCTGAGGCTGTAAATAGGGGAAAAGTTACTTAAGTCCCCAAGTACAGATTTAGGAGAAAGTGTAGACCAGCAAAGGACTTTTGCACCATCGCCCAGAAAACAACCACACAACTTGGTTTTAGAATAAATCACTGTATCTTTGAAGTTTAAATGTATCATGTTAGAAACATTTGAAAACTTGAATTCTGTTTAAGTATTTCTGATTATTTTGCATTTTATTCCAGAACTAAAAGTAAAGACTCCTGCTAGGAGATGTTTGTAAAGATTTGAGATTAATTATTTAGAAAAAGTAAAAGGAAAAAATGGCTTTTCTAGGGTATCAAACTATTTTTTTTCTTCAAGAGTATTAAAGGTTTTCACTATAGTCTCCAGTTCAATGATCTCCAAATTCCAGAAAAATCTACATAAAGTCACTACAGGAATTTCAAAGCAAAGATATAAGACACAAACCCACTTTAAGCCTGCTGGTGACCTGAGGGTTTAAAAACTATTATCAGGCAATATTTAATACTTTGTTCTACCAGAGTTCTCTTATCTAGAAAATATTTCTTACAGTGTAAAATGGCATGTCCAAAAGAAGACAAGAGTGATGCACAAACAAGGTTGTATTAACTTTTTAATAACTTTAAACTTCCCCAACCCTAACCAGTATATGATTTTTAAATGCAAATGCTTATCTCCAAAAGTCAAAAAGTTAATGAGGTAGTGAGTCTTAAAAAACACTGCCTTAGAATTTGGGAGCTGCCTGGTGAGACTGAATTACTGCAGATTTGAGAACCTTTAAAGTCCTTTCTTCACTGTAGAAATTCCCTCCAAGTGAGCCACCATCCTTCCTTTGCTAGATGCCTGGTTCTCTAAGGATGGGTCATTGCCTCTCTGGAAACAATGTAATTATGGTGAGCCAGGTGTAGTGATTATGGTAAGGTCAAAAAAGGAATTTGGATGGAGTTGGGAGGGCCATTTGGTGAGGAGCATGGCTGTAGAGTAGTAATCGAGGAGAAACTTTTTGATCAGATAAGACAAAAGAGAACTTCAAAATAAAGTATGGCTTATGAGTAAATGCAAAGAGGTCTGAGAAAATAAATCAAGGAGGGAACTGATTTTTTTGATAAATATTTCATTGAAATGCTAAAGTAATTTAAATTAATATTTTTCCTCAAATTACATAGTTAGGTGAAAAGTGAATTGTGAATAAATTTGGGATAAGAAGCTGTTCTCATAAGCATGCTTCATCTGTTTCACTTATCCTTGTAGGTATTTCAAAAAGTAGAGAAACAAGATCAAACACGCACATCAAAAGAATTTGAAAATTTTTTCCATGATGTGGTTTTAAGGATTGATTGAATTAAGTTTCAAAGGACAGTGTGTTAAAACTGCTTATCCTTTATCGATTATGCAGATTGATAGCAGAATATTGTCGATTTTGAATTTTAAAGGGACACGAAGCCACTTCTTTAACACTTTTATTTTCAGAGAGAGTTGGGAAGAGGGACAAAAGTAGTGACTGCAGATGGCAAGACAAGCAGAGAGGACATCACCCATACGTCAAAGAGAAACTGAAGGGAAATGATGGCTGGGTGGTTTAGAGGAAGACCAGACTCCACCTTTTCAAGACAGACAGGATGTAATGAGCACCTTATATGGGACTTAGGCAATTGGAAGAGTCAAGTATGAGCTCAAGATTTACTCGGAAGAAAAGATAGTTGACTGGGCTATGAATAGTATTAGGGAAATAAGAGAAGTGAAGTAGAAAGAAGAGATGGTAAATTCACATTTGGATGTGATGATTTTGAAGGTCCTGAGTGAGGATGAGTAGTGAACCATAGAATAAAGGAGGACTGGTTTTAAAGGGAATGTGTATTTTTTTAATAAGATTTGGAAAAGAGCAGAAAAAATGAGTATCAGCATTATCAAGTATAGAAATGAAGGGAGATAAGAACAGGAAGAACAGGAGAGTCAGGGAAAGATTGCTTCATTTTGATTTGATCTGGGTGTAAAGCAAGGCAGAATTCTAAGATGTCTCCAAGTGAAACTCCCTCATATAATGATCTCCCATTTAAGTTTGAAAACAATGACACGGGACATTGTATGGTAGGAAGGATTTATGCTGGGTGAATATGACATAATCCCATAATAAATCTTTGGAAAGCATAGTTTCTACAGATTGTCTAAGAAAAGGAAATCAGAGGAATGAACTCCAAAGGTTGAAGGAGAAATCAGTCATCCATGCTGTGAACTCCTTTGGGCACTGAATGGCAGGGCACTGCAGGCAGCCTCTAGCAACATCTTCCACCCCATCAGTCAGCAAGCAAACAGGGCTTCAGTCCTACAACCTAAACACTGAATGAACCCAGAAGAGAAGCCTTATCCTCAGATGGCATGGCAACCCTGAGCAACAACATCGATTCAGCCATTTGAGAGGCTGGACAGAGGACCCAGCCTTGCTGTGGGAGTCTCCTGACCAACACCAAGCCACCAAGTTTGTGGCAATTTGTTCACAGCAATAAGAAAACTAATAGCAGTGCTTTATCTTTGTTTTAGCTTTGATCTAATCTATGGTAAAGGGTGAAGAAAAGGCTCAGAGGGAAGATTAAAGATGGGAAGACATATAACGGTTACTATAGTGCAATGAACCCGAACACGGGTCAGTCTTTGAGGAAATAAGGCATGGAGAATGTGTTTTTTGATATTTTCATTTGTACTATTAGAAGGGCGGGAGGTCACAGACAATTAATTCTGGTGCCCTCTATTTTCTCTAACTAGAATGAGGGGAGAGCATGGCTAAGGCTGGGAATTCCTGGCAGGGAGACAGAGATGACTTTGAGTGTCAGGTCTGTAATTACAGCGTCAGGTACTTTCCTTTATAGAGGGAATCCCTTGGAAAGCCATGTCTGAAAGAGGGAGATTAGGGCCTGAAGACTTGAGTTCTCAGATCTGGACCACATGGCTGTAGTCCATGTTGGTGGCGTATGTCAAGAAGCCATGATGGATGTGCAAAGCCACTTCACTAGCACATTCTGCATTCCGTTTTCCCCTAACACTTTGGCACACTGTTAGAAAAAGAAGAAAATGATCTTTAAACCTGGAACCATGACATCCGTGTATTTTTATCATCTTCATTTACATTTTCCATTCGATAGGATTTGATCCTAGAACATCTTCTAAACATATGGTAAAACTTGTCTTTATGGGAAATTATAACATCAAATTCAATTATTTGATAGTTATTGATAATACTCTAGGGTTTCTATTTGCTCTTAATTCAATTTTAGAGAAGTATGGTTTTCTATAAAATAGCTTATCATCTATAGTTCTAATTTATGCCCATAAATTATTCATCATAATTTTAGTTTTTAAAAAAATCTCCATTCCATTAGCAGTTTTACCCCATTTGGTTCATAATATTGTTTAGATGTACCTTTCATATTATTTTCTTGATTGATCTTACATGTTCTTTTGATGTTCCGTGATTCTCTTCAAGCATTCAACTTTTCTGAGTGTTTATTATTGTGCTACTTTTAAAATAATTTTTGCTCTTTTTCTCTTTCTTTTCCCCCTTAATCATCTTTGGATTTTTCTGTGGGTTTTTTTTTTCCCTTTTCTGGCTTATAGATGAATACATTTTATTTTCAAGAACTTTCAGAGAGTCTTTTGTTTTCAAGATTAAAGAAAGGCAAGGTTTGATGATGGATTTCTTTATTTATTGCACTGTATTCAATTACTTCAGCTTACATAGTAGTTACTTTGGGGAGTTTTTTTCTGAGGTCACTATGCGACCTAAGTGGTGTTCAATTATTTTAAAGATTCCATGTTTGTTTGACCAGAATGTACATTTTCTGTGTGGGGTGGATTGTAAAATATATATCAAGCATTATTATACTTTTCAAATCTCGTAATTTTTAATTCTTCTTGAGGCTATCAATTTCTGAAAAGAATGTGTTAAAATCTGACACTGAGGATGGATTTGATGAAATGTTATTTTAATTGTGTCATATTTCACTTTATATATTTAAAACTAAGTTATTAGTTTTATGAACTTAAGTGTTCATAATTATTATACATGTGCAAATTCCTTTCTTTATGAATATGAAATGGTCCTATTTGTCTCTTCGAATATTTTCTCCTGAAATTCTATTTTGTCTAATAAATACCATTGCTATATCATTTTTATTTTAAATAGAGTTGCTTGTTGTAAATTTTTCCAGCATTTTTTTTCATCGTGTGACTTTTTTGTGTGATTTTGAAAACATAGTAAGCCTGAGATTCTAAAACTAGAATCTGTGAGTAGTTTCAATAACAAGCAAATCAAATTTTTATTTTTCTGCATATTTCTTTTGCATTTGAATGGAGTTTTAGTTCTTCTGTCTCTATTGATAATATTAATATGAATTCATAGTCATTTTTATTAGTTAATTATAACTAATCAAGAAAACTATTCTTTAAATTATTTATTTACATATTTGAAAATATTTTTGAGCTTCTATTCTATGCAATTGTTCTCCTAGATATTTAGAACACATTAGTGAACAAATAAGACAGAAAATCCTTACCTCATTAAACTTTGCATACAATTAATGGTTATTGTACATGAAAGGTCCTGCTCAAAGTGATTTTATTTTATTCTTTATTCTTCACAACAAATCTGTGATGCATTTACAGGAAGGGAAACAGTAACATAAAATAAAATCACCACTCAAATTGAGATAGTCAGAATCTGAATGATCATGCAAGTTGACTTCTAAACTCTTCCATTAGTGACTACATTCAATAGTATTTAATGAATAGTTTTACAACTGGTGTATTTCTTTTTAGTTAATTGGCATGACATATTACACAAGGCAACCATGCCTTGGTCCTGCATTGTCATATGCAGGATTTAATAGTTCTTCATAAACTATGAGCACAGTTCATTATTTATTCACATATTTTATGGGAAAAGCAACTTAACAATGCCATGTTTCTCATGTGCAATACTTAATGGAGCCAATGAATTTGTAGATAATTTGGTTAAATGTAGATTCTGAAGACAGAAGTGGTCTTCTCAAATGCCTGGCCTCCAACTTCCTGGTGGTATCAGAAATGGCACAAGTAGGAAACTCTCCCTTAGAATGGAGACATATTTGTGTCAGTTGGAGTGGAGGCTCCAAGATTTTGAGAACTGAATCCCAAGTGCATTACAGTTGCTGTGTTGTATTCCTCTGTGTTGATTATAGGTAATAGATTAAGTTAGGTACAACTATTTTATCACAGTACTTCTGCTTCCTTCCTCCCCATCCTTCCTATCTTCCATCATGGTCTCTATGGCTTCCTTGCCATGGGCCTGTGAGGTATTGTATAGCCATACAACTTTGCAGTGTATTTCAAGAGCCATCCTACAGTGTTCAAATCCACACAAAAAGCCCAGAGCACTCAAATAAGCTATAGAAAAAGGAGAGCCCATGTAAGTATTCCACTTAATCTTAAGACAGTAAAAGGGAACCGAGTTCTTGACCCTGCTCTGGCCTTCACACTGCTTTAATAGACGCTCAGTGTGCATTTGTAGAATTATTAATCACAGTACAGCCACAACTTCTAGTAAAATAGAAATTTTACTGGAAAATGTATGAAAGGATTCCTTTCAAAGGCTTGAATTTTGATGTCAACTTGAAATACCATGTTATCAAAAACAAATGTACAGCCACATCTGAGACTTATTCTTTTAATTCTTTGTGAAATACACTTTTTCCAGCATATATTTGCAACAAACATAGCTAGCAAAAATATTTTTACACAAGAAAGCAGTTGTTCAGTGTCAACCATTCAGCAGAACAACACAAAATCAGGTGTGATACATCACCTTATGCTTCTACTCTTTATTAGTTTACCCCTTACCTTTCGTTTCACACTTGCCATTGACAGGGAGAACATCAAGTGTCACCAAATGAAACCTGACACATCCAACTCAGAAAGAATTCTAGCTTTCCCAATTTGTGTCTTTAAAACAACGGTTTTAAGGGACTATATGCCCATAATTACCAAGAAGTAAATACAGAGACTTAGACCTGTTACAAGGTGGAATTAGGATGCATAATTCAGCAGAGGGGACTTCTTTCCAGGAGAGAGGCAAGAGAAAGACGAAACTACAAAGGAACCCTCTGGGAAGGCTCTCACATGCTTGGGCCTGCTGTCTGGCTACAGAAGGACAAACTTGGTATTCTTATTTCCCACCTTTGACCCTGGACATCTGGAAACCCAATTTGAGGCCAACAGAAGGAAGTTTTCTTTTCTGTTTCAAAAACTTTGAGGAGGAAAAAAACCCTTTAAGCACTAAGAACCTATTCTGCTATCAAAAGCTACTGACATTTATGCACTTGTAGAACACTTGGTCAAAAAATAGACACCTTAGAACCTTAGCCCAGAGTTTCTTCCTGGATATGGATTTAGACGATGGCTGAGATGAGTCAAATTAATCCCAAACTTTGACTCTATTTGGTGTTTTAATTTGATAGATATCCTCCAATTTCAAAACTGAAGTGTGCTGAAGCATTCTGTGTCACCACAGACTTGCAAAACACTTCCACATTTTGTGCAGGATGCATTTTTAAAGCATTTTCATGTGCAACAAGAAATTTAATCATTATTTCATTTTTAAAATATAGCAGAAAGATGCCATTTCTCATAGTGTTTGTTTGGATTATAGTACAATTAAGACTTTAAATTGTAAAATAAGTTATTGGAGAACTATCAAATTTTCCTTTTTATATCAAAATTGTGGCTTATTAAATTTTTGATTGATCATTTCTAACCTAGAGTCACCCAATCTTGGTTGAGGATAAACATTTGGCTACATAAAAATAGCACCATAAATAAAGAAAAAACACAAGCTTAGACCACAGACTCTTGGTCCTAGTCACTCAAGGCTCTTGTTCACTGTGCAATTTTAGAAAACTGAGTTGGCTGTTCTGATCTCAGTTTCCTCATCTGTAATAGGCATTTTGCCTTGACATTTTTGTCCTGGTTATTGTGAGAGAGAAGACAGTGATCTGTGTGAAGCACAGAGTAAGTGCTATCATGGTAATTATCCTTATCAACTTTATTATTAAAATGTTTGAAAATCCATCCGATGGGATTAGATAAGTTCCAGAATTATTAATTGTTCATGCAAATCTAAGTAGCTGTGATTGTAATAATTCTTACATCCCCAGGGGTCATGGAAGAGAAACTCTTTCCTTTGTGTGCAGAAACCACACACAGGGATAATTGAATGTTGGTCAGTTAAAAAAAAAACAGAAAAATCCTATGGTATCACATTAAATTACATTGCAGGAACTATATCTATCTCTGCTTTGAACACTAACACCATACAGCAAATGTTAATCAGTAGTAGAGGGTCTACTAAGGACTTGTGCTGAAAACTATTCTTTCATCACCGTTGAAAAGACATTCTATTACCACACAGCTTGCCAAAGTGAATTGACTTGGAAGTAAAGCAAGTTCTATTTGTGGCCTGTTTGTTTCCTTTATGGGACTGACTCAATATTTTCTGTGATTATTTTTTCTTCTGCCAAGATTTTTTTGCAAGATTTTGATCCATGCTAGGAATTCATACTTAGCTGTGTGGCAAGAATTCAAAATATTTACACATTCCCAAAATCCTAATGGCTTCAAAGAAGCACCATCCACATTTAAGCTTTTGATGTTACCTGTTTCAACAGGTACTAAGTTACACTTAAATCAATTACTGCCTAAAATTACAATGTTAAATATATTCCATTACTATCCATGATTGTTTTATTTGGAGTATATCTTAATATATAAATGTTTACCACAGCCAGTGTTTTCTGGCTGACATAAAAAAGTTTATATTTATATAGTTACATTAATTCCAGAATTTATAATTATAATATTTTTAAATCATTGAAAATAAATAACTCAAAGGAGAAAATAAAGTCAACACCCCCATCCAATATACCTACTGTTTTATGAAATGAATAGTTAAAGTACCACTTGCCAAGTATGCTTTTGCATTTGAGCTTACACGTAGGTGGGAGGGCATGGAGTCTCATTTAGTTTCTTTAAAAAGTGCATGCTTACATTTTCATCATCCACAGTTTTTATTATCGCTGTAGGAGTACAGAAGCAAAATGATTTTGGTTTCCTTTTCTGTCTTGCTATTTTCCTTCTTTTTTTTAAATCTCAGGCATATGTTTTCTTTTCTTGGCATTTTGCACAGCATATCACTTCCTGAAAATACGCATGTAGTTCCCATTAGTTACAATGGAACTGCCATGGATCAAGGACAGAACATAACCCATTGTACAGAATCTTTTGTGAGCACCCAGTCTAGCTTATAACAAGCCCCTTGACAAGTTCTTCAGGTACTTTGCTTGTCGTCAGGGATGACCATTTATACAGAAGTAGAACCTTTCGAGACAGCCACCTGTATTGCACATAGTCAAAACATGGAACGACCCGTTCCCATTCAGACAAATGTTTTCACAAGCATCATTGATTGTGTCTTGTGGAAGAATTTAAAATCAAATGAAAAGCAATCGACAAATAATACTTATGAAATTCAAAGAGAATATTGTGCTATGTTTGTACTGTATGGTTCTTCTAGTACTCATCATTGATTGGAAACAACTAACCATCATTTTGTCAAATTTAGAACCCAATTAGATTTTATACTGTAAATATAGAGCTAGCTTCTAACCTCTTGGGTTCCATTTCCAATATTCAATATCAGATTCTCTGCATTTATCACTGAAGTAACCAGGCAACAGGAATGACTATACTCTGTAAAGTGTATGCAATGTACCACATTCAGGTGCATTTATAGTCATTTTAACAACAAGAAAACCATAAGGAACCTGATACACGGGTCAGAACAACATTAATGGTAAGACATGAGTTGATAGCATAGCTTATTCTAAATTTAATGGCAAAAAAATGTATTCTGTATGCTGGCTCTTATTTACTAAATACTCCTCCATCTGTTGGAGGATATCCCAACCAGGGGTCTTAAAACAGCATAGCCTTTCAAAACTGTTTATGAATGTTACATGTGAAGAAACAAAAAGAGGTGCATTTATGAACTGTGGTAGATAATTTCATGTATCAACTTAGCTAGGCCATACATAGTACCCAGACATTTGCTCAAACATTATTTTAGGTGTTTTATGGTGGTGACTTTTGGATGAGCTTAACATTTAAATCAGTATAGACTTTACGTAAAGCAAACTATACTCCATAGTGTGTATGGGCTTCATCCAAAGAATGGAAGACCTTAGTAGACAAGCACTGATCTCCAACAATGAAAAGTGAATTTTGCCAGAGGATGGTTTTCTGACTCAAACTGAAGAGTAAATTCCCCTGGTCCTCTAGTCTGTTAGCCTACTCTGCAAATTTGGTCTGGAAAGCTGGAAAGCTTCCACAATCACATAAGTAAGTTTCTCACAGTGACTGTGTTATCTCCATCTCTATATGTCAAGTTCTATCAATACACTGTCTTGGTTCTTGACTAATATGTGTACTGTAAAGTATTTTCCACTTTTCTCACTGTCAGCTACTCCTTTTTTACCTCCCTTCAGAGATCCATCACCTACAATATAGTGTTGTGAATTCTACTTAAAGAAAATTTTCTAAGACTCTCAGCTACACTTTACAATATTAAATGGAAAATTGCAGTTGTTTTTCATAAAAGCAGCCATGTGACATAGGCCTATTTAAAGTCAACCAAAGGAACAAGCATGTGGAATCCAAACTTACCAGTGCTGCCCAGAATTTAACTGTAGGATAGACAAAACTCTTAAATAAGAACTTAACCAGGAAAAAGAGAAGGAAGGAAGGAAGGGAAGGAGGGAAGAAGAGAGGGAGGGAGGGAGGGAGGGAGAAAGGAAGGAAGGAAGGAAGGAATTTTAACAAAGCATATGTATGCTGAAAGCTGACATTATTCAATATTGCTTTTAGTAAACCAACTACTGAAGTAGCCATCTAATCCTCTAATAGTCACAAGTGTCAATACAATGCATGTAGTAAGGACATCAAAAGACACTGACTTGTGATTTTCAAGCTGATACCAGGATTGTAATAACATACTTTCATCTTTACCATTGTTAATACTTGGTCTGTGTCCCTCTCAGGACATAGCTCTCTATAAAGACATGCAGATACAAAAATGGGCAGATAAACACAGATGGGTAGAGATATAAATAGATGCATCTAAAGGTAAGATATAGATAACACATACAAATTCCATGTGAGGCCCCGGCAACGCCACAGTTAACGAGAGAGACAGTCTCGGTCCTTAGAGATTTTTAAATCCCATAGGAAATTTAAGGAAACAAACACAAAGTCGTATTGTAGTGGGAGAAAGTGTTGGATTGGAACCCTGGGATTTGTTAGGGAGTGCAGCGGAGGCATGGTGTCTCTAACCTTGTGTAAAAGGAAAGCAAGTCTGAGAGAGTAGGGAGGAAGCAGCGGTGAGGCAGGGAGACAGCAGAAAGGGAATACAGGGGCAGATTTCACTGATAAAGATGAGGTCAAGTATCCAAGTCCAAATTTTCTCCTTTTTTCTTTAGAGGCTCTACATTGTCAAGAATTTTTTTGGTTTTCATTTTATATGTGGGAATCCAGTCTTTGCAACTGTGCTCCCAACTGTGGTACAATTTTAAAAAGATAAATAAATTTAGTTGGTGAGTGCCTAAAAGGTGGCAGGATGTTATAATTCCTTCATTTGTAACTCCACTGGCAGAACACTGTCAATGATGCAGACCAGTGAAAAGAAAGAAAGAAAGGAAATGGTTATGCAGGCAGAATTCATGCTTCCTCTTGGAGGGCAGCCAGAGGTAAGCATGGCCGTGCATCTCTCCTGCCTCTGCATTGTGACCAGACGCAGCAGAGAGAGAAGTAGGACCAGCTTCGGGTGACTTCATTATGTGTCCTGAAAAGACAAACAATGCTAGGAGTGTTTTTTTCTAAAATATATCATATACTAAGATAGTTACTTTTATTCAAAAAAATTGCCTGAGGTTTTCCAAATCAGGGAAGGACTGAGCATTCCAGGACCTTGAAACTACCAAGTCACACACAGATAATCCTAATCATCTCAATCAACCCAATCATCATCTCGTTGTAAGTCATTTTAAAAATGACTTCAGATCCAAACTGTGTATTTATGACATAGAAGATGTCTGTGGTATATTAAATATATAATTTAAGCCTAGCGTTTTCCTGTAAAATAAATTCTTGCTTTCTTCAGTAAACGAACAGGCATTCAGCTTATGAATCTTTGGTGTTTGGAAAACACATGATAATTTTTAAAGTTTTTTTGGTCAAATAAATGTAGGAAACACTAATCTGAGTAACATGAAAGAGAATAACTCTGATAGATAATTGAAGAATCAAACTTAGGAAAAGAATCAGGGGTCCTATTATTTAACTCAAGTCAAAGGAAAAAGCTAATAAAATATTGCTATTTTTATTATATGTGAGACTGCCTATCTTTTTTCTCCCTTGTGAAATAACGCTGAAGTAAGTCACATGATAAAAGTGAAAAGCTAATTAACTTTTTTGTACTTAGGTAGGTATATGAAGATTTTCTGTTCTTATCTTTATTCCTGTTCCTAGTGGGCACATTTCTGAAACTTAAATTCCTTCTTGGAACCTCACCACTCTTTGATCTTTCCTTATTATAGTGAGCATAAAGGAAAACAGAATATGCCATATGTCATTAACACAGCTCAGTCTAAATTACACAACAAAATAAATATATAATATGTGACCGCGGGTGGTGATAGCACAATGCCTAGCTTACTATAAGCATTGAGTAACTATCTAGGAAGGAGGGAAGGAAAGAAAGAAAGATGGAAGGAAGGGAGGGAGGGAAGGAGGGACCGGAGGGAGGGAGGGAGGGAGGAAGACAGACACAGAATGCAGTGGAAAGGGTGTAGGGTTTGGGACCAAAAATCTTACCTAGACTCAAGTTCCAGATCCTCTTTGCCACAGGAGTTCAGGGGAGATATTTTACAGCTCTGGGCTCCTTCAGAGAATTTCTCATAGGAATCAAAAGAAATTATATGTAACCTTAAAAAGTTACTTACTGTTATTATCAGTATTAAGAGCAATGGCTGTAATATTCTGAGTTGCCTCAATGAAGAAACGTTTGAATTTAGTGTCACAACATTTTTTAAAAAAACATCTTTTTAAGAAGGTGACAGTTAACTAGAGGGAATTCTACTTAAGAGGGGCTCCAGCCCAGGCTTCTTATGAGCAAGTCCTGAATATCAAGCACACACACAGCCACCCACACGCAACACATTCAACTGCACAGGGTTGATGCATAATCACTGTAAACCAAGATCCATCCACATGCAGGAGAAATTGTTTATGTTCATACAAGGAAATACTATTCAGTAAGCATGCTGATGTATCAGGCAACATTGGTGGACCTCAGAAGTACACGGCTAAGCAGGAGAAGCCATATACAGCAGAGTGCATGCTCCCTTATCCCCAGTATTATTTTGGATAAAGTGCATTATAACAATTACCATGGATCATCAGTTTGTAACAGTGCAAACTTATCTGAGAGGCATACGAGTTTGAAGTCCAATGTGAGACTAGAATCAAGACATCAACACGACCCTATTCCTTTCTGAGGTTATAGGGAGAGTCTGTTTTTTTGCCTTCCTGGACTCTAGAGTGGAACCACAAACCCTGAGCTTGGGGTCCACATCTGTCACCTTCAAAGCCAGCAGGGTCTTGTCCTTTGACCAGACTTCCCCAGTCCCATCCCCTCTGGTGCTGTTTTCTGACACTCTCTTCCACTTTTAAAGATCCCTGTGACTACACCCAGACATCCTGGAAAAACTCATTATTTCATTTCATTTATTGGCAGTACTGGGGTTTGAACTTGGGGCCTCATGCTCGCTAAGCAAGTGCTCTACTACTTAAGCCATGCCATCGCCCTTTTTTGCTTTAGTTTTATTTTAGATAGGGTCTCTCACTTCTCAGACCATGATCTTCCTAAACACTCCTCCTGCATAGCTGGGATTAAACAGGTATGCAACACCATGCCTGACTTGTTTTTGTGATGGAGGTCTCACTGTTTACCTCTACTGGCCTCAAACCACAATCCTCCTGATCTCTCCCTTGGGAGTAGCTGGGATTACAGAATTGTGCCACCACACCTGACCTCTTTATTTTGAATTTATCTGGTTAGCAATCTAAATTCCATCTGTATCTTTGCTTCCCTTTACCATTTTTTCTAACACATTGATAGGTTCCAGCAATTAAGGTCTTTGGGGGACCATGATACTGTCTACCACACGAAGTTGAAGAAGAAGAAATCTACTTATGGTAACAGAGATAGAGCAGGAGTTGCTCCTGGATGCAGGAAGAGACCACCAAAGCTGCAAGTGGAACCTTTTTGGACAGATAGAAATGTTCTACATCTTGACTGGGGTATGAATGACCTAGGGACACACATTTGTCACAATTCAATGAACTGTGTAACTTAAGATTTATGCATGTCACTGGACACATATTATGCTTAGCTTTTTAAAATTACAAAAACAAAGTGCACACACCCACTTCCACCACTTGAAATCCAGGGTTCATTCTAGTTCTGCAGAACCTACCTTTTCTTCATCAACATTCTCAGTTGCCCATTCGTAAGAGACTGCAAACTCTCTGGACTTCAAATCCCACAGCCACTCCCACTGCCACCAAAGCCAATCATATGACCGAACAACTGCATGACTTTTTCTCTAATTTGGAACTAATTTCAAACTTAGAGAAGTTGTTGAATTAAAGATGCACAAAGCACTTACTCTTGATACACATTCACCGGTGGTTTGCGCCTTACTATATCTGCTTTATAATTTATCCTCTCTTTCTCTTGCACTCCCTCCTCTCTCCCTCTCTTCACATACACACACACTTAAAGGTAAATTACTTAAATCATAACCTTTCATCCCAAAGATTTTGTTGTGTACTTCTTAAGAGTAGAGATAGCCACTTATATAATCACGGTTTGGATATCAATTCCAGGAAATTTAACATTGACACAGTGTCTTTATTCAATCGACTGTTCGTGTTGTAAATTCACCAATGTCATCAATAATGTCCTGCACAGCACTCCACAGCTCTCCAACACTGAATCCAGCATAGGATGAAATGTTCTACTCGGTCTCCATCTTTAAACTGGAGCATTGCCATGGTTATTCTTTATCTTTTACAACAAGACTTTTTTTTAACACCATAACAAATTTATTTTAAGACCTTAATAAATTTTGGCCATATTATTATTATATTAATTAATCACAGCATGTTTGAATGGAACTTTAAAAGTTTGCAAAGGACAAGCATATGCATGTCTGAATATAGATAAACACTTTTGTCTTTTATGAAAACCGTGAAATGGAAAAGAGAGATGTTAACACAACCAACCTGACACCAGGAAGGAATGAGATGTGATGTTTGTCCTTGGATACTCTGGGCATAGGTTTGGAAGCTACAGCTAGATTCAGGCAAGCTTACCTCTCCTGTTGTGTTCACTGCACGCCAACAACATGACATTTTTGAATGGCGACCAAATTCCTCAAGGTGGAACAGCGAGCATCTGTGTCTGAAGAATAGTGGTCTCTACTTTTCAATTCTTACCCAAGTTCTTCCAATTGATAACTGTCAACAGGCTCCATGTAGGAGAGAATGTCTAAAATGCTGCTTCTGCCTTCTCTGTAGTGCAGAGAGGAAATTCACATCAGTAGCCATTCACTATTCACCCAGGCATACGTGTTCTCACACATGCATAGAGTTATACTACTACAGTCAAATTCAGTTATTCATTCAACTACCTACACTACACATACGGCTGTGTGTGTTTGTGTGGGTGTGGCTGTGTGCTTCTTCTACTACCAGAGGGAGAAAACAAGAAGTTAGATGTTGGTTACCAGAGGCTGGAGCAGTAGTGGGAAGGGATAGATGGGACAATTTTGATCAGTAAGTAGTAAGTTAGAGATAGACAGAAGAAAGACGCTCTGGTGAGGGCCAGGTATGGTGACACACACCTGCAATCCCACTACTGTGGAGGCACAGGCATGAGAACCTCAGTCAGGCTGTCCCAGACAACGGTAGTGAAACCCTGTCTCAGAAACAGTGAAAAAAGCAAAAGAGCTAGGGGCATATCTCCAGTGTTAGCATGTTGCCTAGGGTGGGTGCTGGGTTTGGTGCTCAGTACCACCATTTAAAATACCATCCAAGTTAATGTGCATAGGAGCCATTTTAGAACAAAGAATGATCTCATTTGAAAATCCTATCATGAAAATGAGCAACATATCACTCTTCTCAGTTTTTCTTTACTGGGTCCCCAAAATTAAAGAAAAAATTGAATGTGGAAGAACATAAGAAACGGTAGGGATCTGGATATTGCTTGAAGAGACATTGTGCATCATGACACAACTGGAACCTATACAACTGGAACTTGTCTTCATCTGTTTGGACTGCTCTGACAACACATCATAAACCAGGAAGATGGTGGACAACTGAGATTTATTTCTCTCCGGTCTCAAAGCTGAGAAGTCTAAGTACAGGACATTTGGGGTCTGGTGAGTGTCCCCTTTCTGGCTTATTAAGGGACTGTCTCTCTATGTCCTTCCACCCAGTGGAAGGTGACACAAGTTCTCCCAGGTCTCTTTTCAAAAGGGACCAAGTACATTCTACAGGGCTTTATTCCATGACCTAATCATCTCCCCAACCCTCCCCGACCCTTAACACCATTACCTTGGAGAATGAATTGCATCATAGATATTTTGGGGTTTCTCCCAAATTCATACTGTAGCAAAACTCTTTTGAAATATCTTGTGACAATGTTAACTTATCATAGATCACACCTTTATAATTTTGAACATGACACATAAAATCCACCATTTATCTTCAAATGTACATGTGCCTCAGATAATTGTTTGACCATTCTAACTTCTGTCTTCTCAGCAGAATAAAGTTTCCCCAAACTGCAGATTATTTAAAATTTATATTCATTCAATATTTGATACATCATAAGAACTTTTGTAAATGTCACAATGTACCCCCAGTACAACAGTAAAAAAATTTATATTCATTCAAGAAAGAGCATGCAATTCAGCAAATGTGTCCATAGAGTACAAATTATAGCAAACTATTAATTATAACATAATTACTGGTTTTACTGAAACACAGGCTAAAAAATGATTTCATTAAAAAAATACAATAATCTATGAATCACTTCTACCTTTCTTACTCATCTGAAAACCAAAGGCCCATCCTGATATGTGTAGCAATAATGGGATTCAGTCGCTGAGACTTGCTAAATTTCAGTCCTTTGAAGGACTTTAGATATTTTTAACTTTGTCATTATGAAGTTTAAGGTAAAAGAACACCACATATTTTATTTAAGAATTTTTCAGCTCAATTTATGACTTTTGAGTATTGCTGTATATGGCAGTAAAGATTTAACTCGTGTTTTTCCTTGGACCTCACAAGTATTAGGAAGGACCTGCACTTTATCATTTAAAATCCTTAAAATGAGAACCTTTTCCTTAATTGCACTCTGGTTTGGTCTTGCTGCCCTCTCACTTGAAAGCTCTTCTGCAACTGATGTGAACATGTGTCCTACTCCTGCAAGATTTTGGGGGTCCTGTCCATTTTCTGCTCTTCCTACTTCTAAATGAGGGGTTCTCAGTGTTTGTACTGTGCGTGCTGCATAATTCTTCATGGGGAGGACAGGACTGTCTTATGCACTGTCAGATACCACCTGTTATCGTAGCAACTTCCCAGTCGTGATGGGGAGAGTGATGAGGCAGATATCACAACCCCAGTTAGTTACACAATCACCTTCGTGTAGTAAAATATAGACTGACCTAAAACAGACAACACTCACCACATTAAGAAATTTAACTACATGTCTAGATAATCACAGACTCTGATCTAGAAAATATGGTTAACTCCTGACTTCTAATTATTATTCTTGGTTGATTACTATTCCTGGTTTCACTATATCTCAGAGTGCCAAGAAAATGAACTTCTATTTGTCTCTCTTCAAATACAGAATGGTTTAATGTTATGATAAGCCAGACAGCACTAAAATTAATAACTATCAGGTGCAATGTGTTATTACAGTAATTTATAGCACGCAATAGAATGCTGCTCGTGTGATGAATTACCTTCCTAATGATGGCTCTACCATAACAGATCGACCGATAGAGCCTTTTGAGTTCTTCAAGTAATAGGCCTCAGAATTACATGTTTTTATTACAGAGAATTGTATCAAGAGCAGTATTTTTATCTTCTTTTTCATAGTCTATTTTTCTTCATAATGTGTGCAGCATCATTGTTCATTACTAGTATTTTATCATTAGCCCTCAGTGAAAACACAGGTGGATAAAAGATTAAGAATGATTCTTTAACTCTTCCAGTTTTGATCCTGGAAGCCTGGCAACTAAATTGCCCTTGTCACCTCCTAAGTAATAGAGGGGAATGGCATTTTGGTTCCTTTTCTAAGTAGGGCCAGTGCCCAATCTCAGCATGAAGCAGCCATAAAAGATAGATCCTTGACCCTCTGCATCCCTTTTAAAGGGACCAAAGTCATTTAGGGGGAAATGAGGCAAGATAGATGGATGAGAAGGCAGGAAAATTATATTATTTTGATAAATATTAAAGTGGCTAGACTCACACATTGGAATCAGAAGGCAAAAACTAAAAAGTCAGACCAGTTAATCCCCACCTCCTTATCCTGTCTTAGAATTAGAACGGTAAGATACAAGAGCAAGGAGACATCTGCCTCCTTCTCACAGATGTTAATGAGCTGCAAGGCTCCTTGGATGGGTAGAAGGACCAAAAGAATAAAAGGCATGTCTAGCAAAGGGAAGTCCTAAAGCACACCAATTGTCCCTGTGTTTCGGGTGGACCTAGAGGACATCTCCGTGTTTTAGCACCCATCTTAGCCACCCATTATTTTAATGATTCAAGGTTGCTAGACATACATTCCCCCAGTTCAGAAAGTATAAGACTATAGGCAAAGACCACCATTTTGAACTTTTACTACCATTTCTTGCATGGGGGGCAAGAAATGTTTCTCTCTTTTTACCCCATACCTCCCCACTTTCATTCTAATACTAAGTTCCTTTCCTAATGAATGTTAACATCATTTTCACTAACAAAGGAAAGAAAGAATAATTTTTTGCAAATGTGAAGTGCAGAGCTCTTGGATCCCCTAACATTGCTGTAAGGGCCAGACTTTGAGTTAGTAGGATCATCACTGTATCCTACTGTCTACTCCTCTTCTATTCCTTCTACCCAATAAAATACAGCAAAGATGATGGACATAACTGCCAGGATTCTATTATGTTACATGGCCAAGGTCACAGATGTTATTGCTGTGATTATCTTATATTACATAAGACTCTCACCTACTTGTAGACTTGCTCTGGAGTCTCTTTCTTTCTGGCTTCAAAGAAGCTAGCTGCTGTGAATCCTGTGCCTACCAGGAAGTGAATTCTGCCAACAACCTGAAGGAGATTGGAAGCAAATCCTTTCCCAGTTGGACCTCTGATGAGCCTATAGTCCTCATGACACCTTACTTCCAGCCTTTTGAGCACTTTCAAAGAGACACACTCCAAATGTGAGATTAGAAATTTGTCTCTTCAACTCATTAAATGTGTGCTAGTTCGTTATGTACCAATGGAAAGCTAATGCAATTACATGACAGGGGCCTCATTGTAAAGTTCTGGCCTAAAGTTGGGATTTTTTTTGAGGACATTAATACAGCTTCATGGCCTGTTAGGTTTGAGGTGGGGGCAGGAAGCCATGTACTGGAAATATGAACTACTCAAGAAACTGCTCAACACTAATGAATGGTCACTTACACTTTCAGAATTCTCATCTATAAAAGGAGGTTCATTTCTATATCATTGGGTTGTTATAGCCGTTAATTAAATGATTCATGTACATACACACATACAACATCTGACATCTATCAAAAGATAAGTAATTGGCTATTAGCTCTTGCTGTTGTAACTACTATCATAATGCATTTCCTAGTCAGAGTTGAAGCTGAGTCTTTGTTTCCTTCTGTCCCTGAATGGTATGTTCCATTACATCAAGAAAATCACCTGTACCTGCATCATCCCTCCCTACTTGGTATTCTACAATCTACAGTAATAACAACACATATGCATTAAATAACCTGTTTCTGTGGTTAACTTCTCCACTACATTGTACTCTCTTTGAAAACTTGAACATTACCTTCGGTGTGGCCCTAGCACATAATAAAACAAAGACAGGATTTTCTCTTCAGAATCATCCCTGATTTCTGGGCACTCTATCACTGAGCTAAACCCTCAGCCTGTGAGTTGTTCTTATTTATAATCACTTTTAAGAAAATAAGTAAATTGATAATGGATGAACGGAAAGACAGAAAGAAAGAATGAAGGAAAGAAAGAAAGATGATAGATAAATAGATAGATGATAGATAAATGATTGCTAGATAGATGCTAGGTAGATAGATGATAGATAGAGAAATAGATGATAGATAGATAGATAGATAGATAGATAGATGATAGACAGACAGAGAGAGAGTTATTAACTGTGCCTGAGAAACTTCCAATTATGCTTAAAGGAGCATACACCAATGGCTGGCAGTGATTAGTGCTTACTGTACTCCACACGAGGCACAATACTGTATTCTTGACAGGAATGTTTACTTACAAACGTTGTGAGGTAGATACACATCCTATTATACAGATGAGAAAAGGTGAAGGTTCAGAGATTCCCAGTTAGACACCAAGCATGAGTGAGATGGTAACCCAGGCGGTAGGGTTAACATTCAGGTCTGCTCCATTAACCACTGCACACACTTTCTACCACTTGGGTCTAAGCTTGGCCTTCCTGCCTCTGTTTCCATAACTTGTTTTGAGTTAATTGCATTCTAATTAGAAGTATTCTGAGGAATTTTCTCGATTGGTTATGTGAGGCAATGAGGTTAAGAAGTAAATTAGAACTTACTGACTAGTAATGATGGCATTTCAAAAATATTTTCATGTATTAACCCCAGGAAACTGACTGTGACCTTATTTGCAAAGCCAATCTTTGCAAATGTAATAAAGTTAAAGTTTTGAGATAAGATTATCTTGGATTAGTGGATGAGCCCTAAACCAAATGAAAAGTATGCTTATATAAATGACAAAGGGAAGGCTGCGTGCAGTGGTTCGTCTATAATCCTAGCTACTCAGCATGTGGAGATCAGGAGGATCAAGGGGAAGCCAACCCTGACAAACAAGGAGACCCCCATCTCAATCAATTAAAGGCTGGGTATGACGATACATGCCCATTATCCCAGACTCTTAGGAAGCTTAACTAGGAAGAGCAAGGCCCAGGTCAGCTGAGGTATCAAAGTGAGAGCCTATCTGAAAAGCAACTATAGTGAAAAGGGAAGAAGCCACAGTCACCAGAAAGAAAACCACATGAGGGCAGAGACAGAGATTCGAGGGGTGCAGCCTTGAGGGATGCTTGGATCCAGCAGAAGTTGAAGGTAACCACAAAGCATTCTTCCCTTGAGACTTTGAAGAGTGCACAGCTCTTAACATGTTTTCCTAGGGAGTGGGGTCAGGAAGGTTGCTGTGAATTAAATCCAGGGTCTTTTGCACACTAGGCAAGTGCCCTACTATCCCGTTAAGTCCTAGTCCTCCACTGCTATCTGAATTTCAGATGTCTGCTGTCCAGAACAATGAGAGAATAAATAAATTGGTCTTGTTTTAAGTCACCAAACTTTTGGCAATTTGTCATAACAAGCCTAGGAAACTAATACCCTGACTATCCTTAATTCTCATAAAAAATTCACATATAGTATTATCTTCTCTGGCATACTTTAGACAAACGTGAAATTAAGGTGGTCACTGAACCCTGTAAAATAATATAAAGATATGTAGAGATAGACAGATAGGTATAAATGAATGGGTAGGTAGGTAGATGGATAATAGATAAAAAATAACAATAATAATAGTAATAAAATAACAAAATAATAATAGATAATAGATAAAAAGATAGAGAATAGATAGATGATAGATGAAAGATAGATAACAGATGATAGATAATATATAGATCATAAATAAATAGAAAATCGATGGATGACAGATGATAGAAAAATAGATAAATATAGACAGGTGATAGATGATAGGTAAATGGATAATTAATAAATAATAGATAAAAGATAATATATAGTTGATAAATAGATGATAGATAAATAGATTGATGACAGATGATAGAAAGATAACATAGATGATAAATAGATAATAGATAGATGACAGGTAAATAGATGATAGGTAGATAGATAGATAGATAGATAGATATAGATAGATAGAAAAAGATGGAGACATACGTCTGGATATGGATGTAGACATTGATGCAGATGTAGATACAAATTTAGGTGATTTTTTTTCCCTTTTCTGAGAAGAATCCTGATACATAAAATTCTTGAAGGGTGTCTGTGCTGTGCTCAATCAGAATAAGTGATTGGAATAATCAGTAGAATAATTGAAGTAGACAATGCCCAACCCAGAATCACCAGAAAACAAGTGCTGACAGGAAATGTCCTCTTGTGCCAAACCATTAGAGAATTCTTCTGTTTTTGGAAATAAGTAGCTGTGATCAATCACCTTATTCCAGAGGTAAAATAGAAAGAACTTTATCCCTAGGCAAAATGTCTTCCCCCAAATGGTGACTTAGATAGTATGAACTTATATTTGTAAATGGAAATGTTTTTGCAAGCAGACTCAAATATTTCATACTTTCTATTGAGGTTCAAAGAAGTGGCAAGGTGCTGAAGTGTAATTTGGGTCTGGATGGTTCTATGCTCTCTTTGAGTTTAACACCCACTGCCACACAACTATGGAGAAATTGTACACGTTTTCCATCAGCTACTGTCTAGGTAAATCATAAAGAAATTTATTAACCTTTTGAAACCCTTTTCCCCCTCATTTACAAAATAGGAGGAACATGTAGTGTGTAAGATTTTGTGAAGTAATTACTGGAATTAATGTACATAAAATTAAAACTAAGAAATGGGACTGTACATAAAATAACAACAATCGTAGTAGAAGATAGTCACAAGTATTGTCGTTATGTCTAACAACATGCAAATCATGCAATTCTGAAATCCAATAATGTAGGTTTATAAGAATAGTTATTAGTGCCTCTTGAGAATAGCAGTGATAGTCTTTCTAAATTATCCACTACTGAATAAAAAGCAACCTATGGTATCTCATTTAACTTTTCATTCATAAGGTACAACTGAATTTTGCTTCTGAAATTTTACCACTAATTGTTGGCAAAATACATCATATTTCATCTACTATGCAGATAAAGTCAACATTCAGCTGATGACTCTTCTCTAATCCTTTTCATGACAACTCCCCCCCATTTTAAGGTCATGTTGAAGAAATCAAGGATGTCTGATTTGTCTGATTTAGGAAGTTCCTTTCAATGTCCACCCCCTAGCTTGCAAAACTCAACTTTAAAAATTCAATTGGTCCTTCACTCATCCAGTTTAAGAGCTTAACGTCTCCCCAAGTGGCCCTTAATTAATCACTCATGAATTACAAACACACTTGGACTGAATTTGGGAGTTAACAAATGCTTCTATATTTTAGGATTAAATAATGTCTTCTTTCTATGAAAAACTGATTGAGACAAGACGTGTACTACTTGTTTGCAAACTTTAAACACTTACGAACTCTGGACCTCAAACTTGCTAGGCAACTTATCTACTTCTACAACTTATCTACTTCTGAGCCACAACCCCAGGCCTTGTTTGCAAACTTTAAATTAATGAAAAGTATGTCCATCAGCCTCACTGACTCCTGTCCATTGATGCTGACGGCACTGATTCTGATTCTTCTTCAGTACTGCTGAATTGGGATGAGGAAGATTCACTGTGAGAGCATAGACAGAAGAATGTCCATCAACAGGTCTAAAATTCCTAAACTACAGACAGTAACTAGCTTGCTGAAGACCAGAAACTCTTTTTTATTCTCATATAGGGTTTCTTCCTAAAGTCTTTTAAATTGGTTATGCACTTTTGTTTCTTGTGAAGCAATTGAGATGTAAATAAAAGCTGCATCTCTCCTAACATGTCTCTTGCTTCTTCTGAATCCTTCCCTTGTAGTACATCTTAGCAAAATCAGCTGTTGGACCTGAGTCACTCCGATTTGTTAAATGAATCAGCAAAAGAAACACATTATGGATTGATCCATTAATGCCACTCCTAGGGATATACCCAAAGGAATGTAACTGAGGTTAAAATAAAGACACCTGCACACCCATGTTTATTGCAGCACTATTCACAATAGCAAAGCTACGGAAACAGCCAAGATGCCCCACTACTGACGAATGGGTTAAGAAAATGTGGTGTTTATACACAATGGAATTTTACTCAGCCACAAAGAAGAATGAAATTTTGTCATTTGGGAACTGGAGAACATTACCTTAAGTGAAGTTAGCCAGGTTCAGGAGTCCAAAAGTTGCATGTTTTCTCTCATCTGTGGAAAACAGACCCAACACAAACACAGCAATATTATGAAAACGAGGTCACGCTAAGGGGAGGTCACATATGAGAGAGCGAGGGTAAAAGAAGGAAGTTAAGAAGGTGAATATGGTTGATATTCTCTCTATCCAAGAATGAACATAGAATTTTAAACCTGTTGAAATCACCAAAAAAGGGGACTAATATAGAAAGGAGAAAAATAGATGAACCAATTCTGGTTATAATACTTATATACATGGAAATGTCACAAGGAAATTTCCTGTGTAGCTATCTTTAACAAACAAAAATGTCATTTTTTTCTTTTACAAAATCAGAGAATAAGAGGGCAAGATAGGTCCTGCCTAAGGGGGGATAGTTCCAGTGAGAGGGGAGACGAGATAGGGAAGGGGCATGGAAAGGTGAATATGGTGCAAATACTGTGTACTCGTGTGTGTAAATGGAAAAATGAGACCTGGTGACACTATTCCAGGAATGGGGTGAGGAGAGCATAAAGGAGAGCAGTGGAGAGGTGAATTCAACTATGATATATTTGATACATTGTAAGAACCTTTGTAAATGCCACAATGTACCCCCACCCAGCACAGCAATTTAAAAAAGTAGACAAGATTTAAAATTTAGCCCTCACTTACACTAGCCACATTTCAGAGCCCAGTAGATCCAAGAGGATGGTGCCTTCCATAGTGGAGCAGGAAGTTCTTCAGGATGGCCCTGCTGAGCAGGAAAAGGATGCACCCCCCCCATTCCCTCTCATTCCCTCCAATTCCCTCCCATTGTTTATGCTGGAAAATGAGAAGCAGCCACATTTTCTGTTGTACAAATAAATGACTTCAACTTCTCCTCGTGCTAAAGCAGTTCATCCTCTTTCAAATCACACATTGCTGAAGTGACCCCTGAAATTATACCTTCAACGGTCTTCAGTAGACTTGCAGAAGCCATGTATGTTTCCTAGCAATAGTGTATAAAATAATATTAGACTATTCACAGTGATTAAAATAGTCTCGACAAATTTGTATGAAATGACGTTAGAAGTACCTGCTATAGATTCCTTTGTAGCATCTGCTCTTTCATGTTTTCATATATATGTGTTCATATGGCACTGTCTTTGACTGATTTGAAATGAAAAAGCCAAGAGTCTGTCTTTCTTGAGAAAAACAAAAAACCACACAGACACACAAAGCAAATTCCTCTTTATCTTTTACCCATTGCCACCAAAAATAAATAAATGATACAAATGGTTCTTTTACTGGTTTTAAAAGTAGAGCCAGAAATTATGTGAAGTTGGGACTGTTGAATTATTCATGGGTTCTGATTGAGTGGGATCATTATCTCTGGACTTACCAGCTAATAAATACTGTCTAATGCCTGGATATTGTTTTGATGTAATAGTGTCAGGAAAAAGAAAAAAGAAAAAAAACAACTGACTTCTTTGCAAGCTTGAGCCTGAATTAAGGAGGGGCGCCCTGATGACTTCCTTAGAGGAAGTAGTGTGCCTGTGTGTGCCTGCACATGCATATGTATGTGTCTATGCAAATATGACATATACTAGAAAATTATAGTAAACACTCTTCCTACAGGTATTTTAACAAACATGCAGCTACAGAGTTGCAAAAACGGCTCACTTTTCTGGAACTTGCTGCTATTTTTCTTTCCTTTCTCTGATCTCGTCTACCATACAGTGTGTAAAAGAATTTCAGAAAATGCAGATTGAGGCTCAGTAAACGATTACACTATGTAATCATTTGCCAGTGAACAGTCAAATAATCTTAAATTATAGACCAGTGGATTTTTTTCCCCAGATTGATTTCAATGGGTGAATTTGCCTGAGTTTAATATCACCATAAGACAGAAAGAATATAGAAAGCCTGAATTAAGGTGGTGGTTTTAAAGGCAATCACAGAAAGATGTGTGTTTGTAGATGGTCTGAAGGCATGGAGATAAACACATTTGACAGTTGGTTTCAGAGAAAGTGAAATTAGGGGTGCACTGTGTTACAAAATACCTTTATAGGCTAATAGTTGCAGAAATGCAAGGGAATCTGTTGGCTTCAAAGAAAAGTATCATTATTTGACTGCTGATTTGTTTAACAAAACCCACATTGCCCTTTCATCCCCTAGAACACACTCTTTTATCCACAAGTGATGTAGAGTCTATTAAGAATATAAGAATGACCAACAAAGAGCCTGTTAGCAATCTATGTCTGCAAAATTGATGCCAGACAAAAAGTCTTCCCACAGAGACTGTGGCTTTGTCCTTCATAGTATATACAGGTTTTTCAGACTGATTTTTTCATCATCTAGCACAGCCTAATAAATCATGCAATGTAATTAAGATTTTTCAGCAAGAATTAAGCGTGTGAACCATCTAGTGGAATGAGTGTGAATACTATTTCAATAGTGCTGTTCTCACAGAGCTGTCTTTTTTAAATCTGCTGGGAAGTAATAAAGGGCAAGTGAGTTTTTATATATTTTTAGGAAATACCCTTTATGAGCTGATACAGCTAATCTGTACCTGTGATTTTATTATATTTTCCTATGAAAGGTCCCAGGAAAAGTATCTCAGATTGAAGAAGATAAATTTGGAAAAGGTCAGAAGTGGGTAGACTTCAGTAGTCTGTCTGTGATTGTTTTTATTTCTACCTTTGTCTTTTAGAAGTAGGAAGTGCCCCTTGACAGGGGGAGAACTGGGTCCTTCGTTCCTTTGTGTCCTGAAGGACACAGACTGCCTCTTCTCTGGTGCCTTCCACCTGTCAGCCTGCTCAGCACAGACCTGACAGTCCACCCGTGCTCAATTCCTCAAGGCCGGCATGGTTGGCAGGACATTCACACTGAGCCTGTCCCCAAACAGAGCCACTGGCGCTTAGTTCCCTCTGTTCACCTGCACCATGACAGGCTGCTCACAAGACAGATATGTGGATCCAAAGGCAGTGCCTGTGGATACGACCAGCAGGATCCAAGAAGCCATATTAGTGTCGGCAATAATTTACTATTAGAACTGCAGAAGGAGTGAGAAAAATGCATTTTATAAAGAAAACAAATGCATTATAATGCATATTATCATGAAGCCCAAAATGAAAAAAAAAAAAAACAAATACCACTCAAACTTACTATGTTCTAAGCACTGCTCAAAATTATTTATGATTTAACTTTTTAAATTCCCAAAGCAAGCTTCTGACTTATGTCATAATTACTTTCACTGTTCTGCTGTTGAAAACACCCTCTTATGAGATAGGTTAGCATTAAAACTCCATATTTTTCAAGAAGGAAAAATGACACACCAGAGTAAAAGCAAACAATGAAGAGTCCTCTGTCCAGCAGGCTGGTTTTAAAGAAAATATTAATGAAAGTCAGGAATTCTGAAGCTTTGTTTTTCTTCATGTCCACATGTAGTGATTAAAATGTGATTAAATAAAAGTTGTGGGAGCTCTAAAATTATCCAATTATTTATAATCAAATTTAGAAAATGTGGTAGAAGAGATGTAGGTGGCAAGACCAGGGCTGTGTAAGAGGAACACACCACCTACTTCAACTACCTCAGATCTTTAGCAACACTGGTCTGGTGTCCCACATTGCAATCCTCAGGGTGGCCACTAGATGTCAGGAATAAGGTCTAGGTATGGTGCTCAAAGCGACCCTTTCTTTTATGGACAATTTTCCAAATGGAATATGTCTATTGAGTTATTTATTTCTGTCAATGACAGCATCCTGATATACTCTTAACTCTGCCCTATGATCAGTGGGACTACAAGACAGAATGTCATGTACAATTCTTGCATGACTAGATCATCAACTTGGTGAGGTAAAGAAGACCGTAAAGAAGAGTCCTTTATATGACCACACATAGATGGTATACGTTCAGTTGGAAATTCTCAAGAAGCACTTGTCATTTGGTTGTTGAATGACTTCTTCATGGATTTTGGATAGGTTATGGGGAATGCCTTTCTGTTTTCAATGTGTATAATTTCGATGGACTCATTGGACTAAACTATGCCAACCACATAGGGGTACCCTAAGAGATTGTTAATGAACACAGTTATGTTGGTTGTGCTCATTGTGTATATATGCACATAAGTGATTTGAAGTAACCATGGTCGTCCCTTTTTCATTTCCCTCTCTCTAAGAAGAGGAGTATAACTGGGGATGAAGTTCAGAGATAGAGCTCTTGCCTAGCATGTGTGGGTTCAATACATAGCACAAAAAAAGTGTATGTAGGGGAAGAACACCAACTGCCTCCTTCCCCACCACTTGACTATTAAGTGTAGGACAATTAAATGACCTCAACTCATCCAAGAAAAAATCTAATCCAATACACTAACGAAAAAACTTTTCAAATGAGAGACTCTTTAAATTAAAATTCATGTTGCCATTATAGCTCAGGACAGATGGTCAATGTCAGCTCATGGTTTAGAAATGAAGAAAAAGGCCACTAAAGTAGGACATGCTCTAAGGACAGAGACAATAGGTAGTCTTTAGGCATGACTTGCAATCAGGAAAGTACTTGGTCAGAAATGTATGGAAGAGTCTATGGACGTTAGCATTTCAGAGGTCTGCCACAGGTATCTGAGCATCAGCTATGGGGTTTTGAGCTGGCTGACTAGACTTCAGCTTCCAGGAGGAGTGGCAAAGTCAAGATGGTTAGGAAGAAACAGGACTAACAAGGTGACAAGACTGGAGTCAACATGAAAGGCATAAGCATATAATCAACAAAAAATCAGTCCAGTGTCTAAGCCTATGTGCTTGTAAAGGCAAGACAGCAGAAGCCAAAGAAAAAGTGTTGCCTGGTTATTGAATCATCAAATTATTAACTTAAATCCATTGGTGCAGATTCCATCCATAAAGGAATATCACTGACCCCACAGCCTGGGATGGGGGAAATTTGCAGCAAGTGTCCACAAGTACAAATACTGGAAGATGTGTAATCAATAAACCAGACATTCTTAAAATTTACCAAGAATGCTCTTACTTATTGGACATATTGGTGAATTAAATAACGACCAGAAACAGAACTGTTGAATTCAAATAAAGGTATTTGGGTAGATAAAAGTATTTTAAGATATTTTACCACAGTTTAAATTATAATAGCTTCTGTTAAACTAAATGTTTTGACTCTCTAAGGGTCATAACAATGATAATGACCAGAAACAAATCTATTAAGGAGAGGGACTTTTGGATGTGTTGGTATTGCCAGAGATATACCACTTTTAAGTGTCTTCACAAGGGGTCCCATACTCACTGAGTATAATAAAGAGGAAAAAGACAGTGGTCTAAAAATGACACATGACCTCCAGGATGTAAAACTAAGTCCACATAATCTTTTTCCATTATTTCATTTTGAGAGGCAAATTAATATATTAAAATGAGACAGAAATCGGTTTCAATGTTGGACTTACCAGAAACTAGGGATGGGGATAATTGTATCTAGCATGAAGAATTGTCGTGAAAACTAAAGATATCCAGGCACATAGGTAGTACTCAATAAATGACTATTATTATTCTGTTGTCATTCTTCTTAACAAATTGAGTCCAGGTACCCTTAAACTCTGGTATGAGGTCACATGTACACGTCCATTGCTGCAAAAAGGGGTTATATTAAAGTACTCCAGTGAGCTCAAGTTACTTCTTATAAACTTCTGTTTCCCCTTCCATGGAATAAATTCATTGGTGATGCCACAGAAAGTTAAAGCATAATATTTTAAGGGGCAGCTGGCACTCTTATTTTCCCATAGGACAATGTCTACCCACTAAAACAAACCCCACTGAAAGCCCCAGAAGATCCAGCAGGTTGCTGCTACAATGCCAATTATAAATCAAGGACCTCTCTTATACCACAGACTGAAGTTAAAGAAAATAATCAGGGACCCACTAGTTTCCCTTTGCCCCAAGACTACTCCTATTGAAAGAAACAAACCCACCAGTCACTGAGAGCACCTCAACGTGAACAGTGCTGACTCTGCAGGATATTGACAGTCACGCTACAATACTGTCAGGCCAAAGTCCAATCAGTTACTCTATGTGCAAATAACCATGTGGTGTGTGATTGATCCCTCTTTCCTCTTTTGGCTTTAATCCACAGGCATAAAGAAACTCAGGATGAATCATTCCTCCCTATTCCATGTCACACATTATAAGGAAAGGATAGAACAGGAGACTATTATAAGACTAGGTTCCTCAATGTAATACCAGCGATAGAATATTGCAAAATTCCAACACCCAACTCATGATGTGTTTGTTAATTCACTGAGCAAAATCTTTAAGGGACTTCTGAACATTATTTGGTAAACTCAAAATAATTCAAGGATCAACTGATAATAGAGGTTTTTTTTTTTTTTTCATTTTTCTTTTATTATTCATATGTGCATACAAGGCTTGGTTCATTTCTCCCCCCTGCCCCCACCCCCTCCCTTACCACCCACTCTACCCCCTCCCGCTCCCCCCCTCAATACCCAGCAGAAACTATTTTGCCCTTATTTCTAATTTTGTTGTAGAGAGAGTATAAGCAATAATAGGAAGGAACAAGGGGTTTTGCTGGTTGAGATAAGGATAGCTATACAGGGCATTGACTCACATTGATTTCCTGTGCGTGTGTGTTACCTTCTAGGTTAATTCTTTTTAATCTAACCTTTTCTCTAGTACCTGTTCCCCTTTTCCTATTGGCCTCAGTTGCTTTAAGGTATCTGCTTTAGTTTCTCTGCATTAAGGGCAACAAATGCTAGCTAGTTTTTTAGGTGTCTTACCTATATCATCTCACTACTGTCCACAAAACAACCCCTCTACACACACATACCCTTCGGTTCCCACACATTGCTTTTCAGCAACCCCCAAATCATTTGCTAGCACTCATCTGGGAAAAATTCAGGGTTTCATGGTTGACTTAAATATCTAAATCTTAAAATTTTATCACCAGTGTAGAAAATGAAGTCAGAAAAGACATTTTGCTAGACTATTCCCCAGGTAGGTAACTTTACATTTCTCTTATTCATCAGGAGGTGATGATTTCAGTTACCACAGTTATTATTTCAAAATGTCTTACTCTTTGCAGGCTCCTGGCCACTGCCCCAGAAGGATCGTGCTTTTGAAAGATTCAAGCCTCTCTCACTACTGGAATCCATCAAAGTAATTTCTTCCACTTCCCTTTTCTCTATAGCGACATTCTTATGTGAGTGAGCTGAGTTTTCGCCATTCAAAGTCTGTCTCTTCCACCATGACCTAAGATGGTTCTATCTTGTTCTATCTGGCTCTTCTCTGTAAAGCTGTTCCTTCAACACTGTCCTTCAAGATGACATACTTGATCTATACTAGTTACGTGTACTATACTGGCCACTCAGGGGATTGAACAACTTAATTTCTGAAACACTTCCTCTCCTTTAGCCCAAATACGGGATTCCTTCCACAGCACCTTCCTCAATTAGTGGCACCATCACAACCAGAATAGCCCAGTCCTCAAAATATCTCTGAATTATTTGGTACTTAGTGTGTATCAGATGCTTTTTAAAAGCATTTTACATGCATT
This sequence comes from Castor canadensis, assembly GCF_047511655.1. Lineage (NCBI taxonomy): Eukaryota > Metazoa > Chordata > Mammalia > Rodentia > Castoridae > Castor > Castor canadensis. Next base: position 67,403,993 of record NC_133402.1, read on the forward strand.
TGCTCACTGATTCTTTCAACAAACCTATTAGGTAGGTACTAAAACACCAATTCCACAGATAAAAATAGAGAATAACATGACTCTCCCAAGGTCATAAGTCCTATAACTGAATCTGACCTCTGAGACCTTGCTTATAACTACTACAGTCAAGTAATACATGCCTGATATCCTCCCCACCAGCTCCTCAAACAATGAACTCTATCTACCTCCACATCTGTCTTTTTGTTTCCATTCAACTTGACTTAAATAAAGAGTTCATTTCTTTTTTTTTCTTTTTTTAAATTTTTATGGTTTTATTATTCATATGTGCATACAATTCTTGGGTCATTTCTCCCCCTCTTTTTTTTTTAATTTTTTTTCCTTTTTTTAAATTATTCATATGTGCATATAAGGCTTGGGTTATTTCTCCCCCCTGCCCCCACCCTGTCCCTTACCACCCATCCCACCCCCTCCCTCTCCCCCCTACCCCCTCAATACCCAGCAGAAACTATTTTGCCCTTATTTCTAATTTTGTTGTAGAGAGAGTATAAGCAATAATAGGAAGGAACAAGGGTTTTTGCTGGTTGAGATAAGGATAGCTATACAGGGAGTTGACTCGCATTAATTTCCTGGGCGTGTGTGTTACCTTCTAGGTTAATTCTTTTTGATCTAACCTTTTCTCTAGTTCCTGGTTCCCTTTTCCTATTGGCCTCAGTTGCTTTTAAGGTATCAGCTTTAGTTTCTCTGCGTTAAGGGCAACAAATGCTAGCTAGTTTTTTAGGTGTCTTACCTATCCTCACCCCTCCCTTGTGTGCTCTCGCTTTTCTCATGTGCTCAAAGTCCAATCCCCTTGTTGTGTTTGCCCTTGATCTAATGTCCACATATGAGGGAGAACATATGATTTTTGGTCTTTTGGGCCAGGCTAACCTCACTCAGAATGATGTTCTCCAATTCCATCCATTTACCAGCGAATGATAACATTTCGTTCTTCTTCATGGCTGCATAAAATTCCATTGTGTATAGATACCACATTTTCTTAATCCATTCGTCAGTGCTGGGGCATCTTGGCTGTTTCCATAACTTGGCTATTGTGAATAGTGCCGCAATAAACATGGATGTGCAGGTGCCTCTGGAGTAACAGTCTTTTGGGTATATCCCCAAGAGTGGTATTGCTGGATCAAATGGTAGATCTATGTCTAACTTTTTAAGTAGCCTCCAAATTTTTTTCCAGAGTGGTTGTACTAGTCTACATTCCCACCAACAGTGTAAGAGGGTTCCTTTTTCCCCGCATCCTCGCCAACACCTGTTGTTGGTGGTGTTGCTGATGATGGCTATTCTAACAGGGTGAGGTGGAATCTTAGTGTGGTTTTAATTTGCATTTCCTTTATTGCTAGAGATGGTGAGCATTTTTTCATGTGTTTTGTGGCCATTTGAATTTCTTCTTTTGAGAAAGTTCTGTTTAGTTCACTTGCCCATTTCTTTATTGGTTCATTAGTTTTGGAAGAATTTAGTTTTTTAAGTTCCCTATATATTCTGGTTATCAGTCCTTTGTCTGATGTATAGTTGGCAAATATTTTCTCCCACTCTGTGGGTGTTCTCTTCAGTTTAGAGACCACTTCTTTTGATGGACAGAAGCTTTTCAGTTTTATGAGGTCCCATTTATCTATGCTATCTCTTAGTTGCTGTACTGCTGGGGTTTCGTTGAGAAAGTTCTTACCTATACCTACTAATTCCAGAGTATTTCCTACTCTTTCCTATATCAACTTTAGAGTTTAGGGTCTGATATTAAGATCCTTGATCCATTTTGAGTTAATCTTGGTATAGAGTGTTATACATGGATTTAGTTTCAGTTTTTTGCAGACTGCTAACCAGTTTTCCCAGCAGTTTTTGTTGAAGAGGCTGCTATTTCTCCATTGTATATTTTTAGCTCCTTTGTCAAAAACAAGTTGGTTATAGTTTTGTGGCTTCATATCTGGGTCCTCTATTCTGTTCCGCTGGTCTTCATGTCTGTTTTTGTGCCAGTACCATGCTGTTTTTATTGTTATTGCTTTGTAATATAGTTTGAAGTCAGGTATTGTGATACCTCCTGCATTGTTCTTTTGACTGAGTATTGCCTTGGCTATTCGTGGCTTCCTGTGTCTCCATATAAATTTCACGGTAGATTTTTCGATCTCTTTAATGAATGTCATTGAAATTTTCATGGGAATTGCACTAAACATGTAGATTACTTTTGGGAGTATTGACATTTTTACTATGTTGATTCTACCAATCCATGAGCATGGGAGATCTCTCCACTTTCTATAATCTTCCTCAATCTCTTTCTTCAGAAGTGTATAGTTTTCCTTGTAGAGGTCTTTCACATCCTTTGTTAAGTTTACACCTAGGTATTTGATTTTTTTTGAGGCTTTTGTAAATGGAATTGTTTTCATACATTTTTTTTCAGTTTGCTCATTATTAGTGTATATAAATGCTAATGATTTTTCTATCATTAGAAATAGCAGGATATTATTATATCCTGCTACCTTGCTATAGCTATTGATGATGTCTAGAAGCTTCTGAGTAGAGTTTTTTGGGTCTTTAAGGTATAGGTTCATGTCGTCTGCAAATAGGGATATTTTGACAGTTTCTTTACCTATTTGTATTCCTTTTATTCCTTCTTCTTGCCTAATTGCTCTGGCTAGGAATTCCAGTACTATGTTGAATAGGAGTGGGGATAGTGGGCATCCTTGTCTGGTTCCTGATTTTAGAGGGAATGGTTTCAGTTTTTCTCCGTTAAGTATAATGCTGGCTGTAGGTTTGTCATATATAGCTTTTATAATGTTGAGGAACTTTCCTTCTATTCCTAGTTTTCTTAGAGCTTTTATCATGAAATGGTGTTGGATCTTATCAGAGGCTTTTTCTGCATCTATTGAAATGATCAAGTGGTTTTTGTCTTTGCTTCTGTTAATGTGGTTTATTACGTTTATTGATTTTCGTATGTTGAACCACCCCTGCATCCCTGGGATGAAGCCTATTTGGTCGTGGTGAATAATCTTTTTGATGTGTTGTTGAATTCGGTTTGCCATTATTTTGTTGAGGATTTTTGCATCAATGTTCATTAAGGAGATTGGCCTATAGTTCTCCTTTTTGGAGGTGTCTTTGGCTGGTTTTGGGATAAGTGTAATACTGGCTTCATAAAATGTGTTTGGCAGTTTTCCTTCCCTTTCTATTTCCTGGAACAGTTTAAGGAGGGTTGGTATCAGTTCTTCTTTAAAGGTCTGATAGAATTCAGCAGAGAATCCATCAGGTCCTGGACTTTTCTTTTTGGGGAGACTCTTGATTGCTGCTTCAATTTCATTTTGTGTTATAGGTCTATTCAGGTGATTAATTTCCTCTTGGTTCAGTTTTGGATGGTCATATGTATCTAGAAATCTGTCCATTTCTTTAAGATTTTCAAATTTATTTGAATATAGGTTCTCAAAGTAGTCTCTGATGATTTCCTGGACCTCCATGGTGTTTGTTGTTATCTCCCCTTTTGCATTCCTGATTCTACTAATTTGGGTTTTTTCTCTCCTCATTTTAGTCAGGTTTGCCAGGGGTCTATCAATCTTGTTTATTTTTTCAAAGAACCAACTTTTTGTTTCATTAATTCTTTGTATGGTTTTTTTGTGTTTCTATTTCATTGAGTTCAGCTCTTATTTTTATTATTTCTCTCCTTCTATTTGTTTTGAGATTTGCTTGTTCTTGTTTTTCTAGGAGTTTGAGAGGTATCATTAGGTCATTGATTTGGGATCTTTCAGTCTTTTTAATATATACACTCATGGATATAAACTTTCCTCTCAGGACTGCCTTAGCTGTGTCCCATAGGTTCCAGTAGGTTGTGTTTTCATTTTCATTGACTTCCAGGAACTTTTTAATTTCCTCTTTTATTTCATCGATGATCCATTCTTCATTAAGTAATGAGTTATTTAGTTTCCAGCTGTTTGCATGTTTTTTGTCTTTACTTTTGTTTTTGAGTTCTACTTTTACTGCATTGTGATCAGATAGTATGCATAGTATAATTTCTATTTTCTTATATTTGCTGAGACTTGCTTTGTGCCCTAGGATATGATCTATTTTGGAGAAGGTTCCATGGGCTGCTGAGAAGAATGTATCTTGTGTAGAAGTTGGATGAAATGTTCTGTAGACATCTACTAGGTCCATTTGATCTGTTGCATATTTTAGATCTTGGATTTCTTTATTGGCTTTTTGTTTGGATGACCTATCTATTGATGATAATGGGGTGTTAAAGTCTCCCACAACCACTGTGTTGGAGTTAATATATGCTTTTAGGTCTTTCAGGGTATGTTTGATGAAATTGGGTGCGCTGACATTGGGTGCATACAGATTGATGATTATTATTTCCTTTTGGTCTATTTCCCCTTTTATCAGTATGGAATGTCCTACTTTATCTCATTTGATCAATGTAGATTTGAAGTCTACTTTGTCAGAGATAAGTGTTGCTACTCCTGCCTGCTTTTGGGGGCCATTGGCTTGGTAAATCTTCTTCCAGCCTTTCATCCTAAGCCTATGGTTATTTCTGTTGGTGAGATGGGTCTCCTGTAAGCAACAAATTGTTGGATCTTCCCTTTTAATCCATTTCGTCAAGTGGTGCCTTTTGATGGGTGAATTAAGTCCGTTAACATTAAGCGTTAGTACTGATAGGTATGTGGTGATTCCTGTCATTTAATTGTCTTAGTTGTTTGAAGGGTTGATTGTGTGTACCTAAGTTGAGGTTACTCTCTACTGTCTTGCTTTTTCTTATCCTGTGGTTTGGTGCTGCCTGCCTTTTCATGGTTAAGTTGGGTGTCACTTTCTGTGTGCAGGATCCCTTGCAGAATCTTTTGTAATGGTGGCTTTGTGGTCACATATTGTTTTAGTTTCTGTGTATCATGGAAGACTTTTATTGCTCCATCTATTTTGAATGATAGCTTTGCTGGGTAGAGTAGCCTGGGGTTGAAGTTATTTTCATTCAGTGCCCGGAAGATCTCACCCCACGCTCTTCTTGCTTTTAATGTTTCTGTTGAGAAGTCTGCTGTGATTTTGATGGCTTTACCTTTGTATGTTACTTGTTTTTTCTCTCTTACAGCCTTCAATATTCTTTCCCTAGTTTCTGAACTTGTTGTTTTAAGGATGATATGTCGTGGGGTAGTTCTATTTTGATCTGGTCTGTTTGGTGTCCTGGAGGCCTCTTGCATCTGTATGGGAATATCTTTCTCTAGATTTGGGAAATTTTCCATTATTATTTTGTTGAATATATTACGCATTCCCTTCGCTTGCACTTCTTCTTCTTCGATGCCCATGATTCTCAAGTTTGGTCTTTTGATGGAGTTGGTGAGTTCTTGCATTTTCTTTTCACAGGTCTTGAGTTGTTTAATAGTTCTTCGGTTTTTCCTTTAATTACCATTTCATCTTCAAGTTCTGAGATTCTGTCTTCTGTTTGTTCTATTCTGCATGATTGGCTTTCTGTTTTGTTTTGCAGTTCTGTTTCATTCTTTTTTTTGCGGTTTTCCATATCCTGGCTGGTTTCCTCTTTACTGTTGTCTATTTTTGTCCTGAGTTCATTTATCTGTTTATTCATCGTGTTCTCTGTTTCACACTTTGGTGTTTATACAGTGCTTCTATGATTTCCTTTATTTCTTCTTTTGCTTTTTCAAATTCTCTATTTTTGTTGTCTTGGAATTTCTTGAGTGTTTCCTGTACATTTTGGTTGACCCTGTCCAGTATCATCTCTATAAAATTCTCATTGAATACTTGTAGTATGTCTTCTTTTAAATTATTCTTGTGGGCTTCATTGGGTCCTTTGGCATAGTTTATCTTCATTTTGTTGGAGTCTGGATCTGAGTTTCTGTTCTCTTCATTCCCCTCTGGTTCCTGTACTAATTTTTTGCTGTGGGGAAACTGGTTTCCCTGTTTTTTCTGTCTTCCTGTCATTGTCTTTGGTGTTGTTACTGTCCCTGTACTGTGCAATTAAGTATTTTCTAGCTTGTAATAATAACAATGGTAATATTTAGAATGGAAGGGTGAGCTGAGATGGAAAGCAAGAAGTTAAAGAAATGGGAAAAAAAAATACACAGACTGGAAGGAGAAAACAGAACAAGGTATCAGACAAGAAAGTTTCAAAGGTATAAACAGGGGGCTTTAGTGTACTAATCAACAGTAAGCTGAACAGACATTAGAGAGACAGAGAGAGGATTGAAAATAAAAAAATAAAAAAAATAGAGATAAGAATAAAAATAAAAAATAAGTAAATGAAAGAAAAATCTATATATAAAAATGTATTAAAATAAAATGAAAAAATAGAAAAATTTTAAAAACCCAAAAAACCAAAAAACCTCCAAGTTCAAATGCAATGAAGTTTCAGTCTTAATAATTTGGGTGTCCATCTCAGTCTCCAATCCTGGAGATGGTGCCTCAGATGTTGTTCTGTAGTTGTCTCATCAAAGGGGACGCATAAAGTAGAACAAAACTACACACACACACGCACAAAAAAAACACCACCAAGTGTCCCAAGTTCAAATGCAATACAGTTTCAGTAAGTTTTTCAGCATGCAGGTGTAATTCGGTTGTTCATTCATCAAAGGTAGGGAGACAAAGAAAAAAAAAGAGTCTGGAGACAGTTCTGAGAATGGTATCTGCAGCTGTGGCTTGCCTGCCCACTGTTGTCAGCCTGCTGTTGCTGGAGGCATTATTTATGCAGATCTCAGGGGTGAGCTTAGCACTCACGTGGCCCCGCAAGCTTTGCTTGCTCAGAGTTCTCCTGTGCGGGAGCCTCTGCTACAAGCTTTCCCCTTTCCAAGCACTTGGAAAGGTGACACTGCACCAGTGTTCTCAGGCCTGTATGTTTATTTACAGTTCATGTGGGAGGTGGGTCTTCCCCCCTCTCCTGTGCAGTTTTCCTTCCACTGCCACTTTCACAAGCTTTCCTGCTCCTGGTTGCTGGGCGCACACCCCTGCTCCCACCAGAGGCTCTCCAGCCAGGCTGGCTTGTTTATTTACAGTCCCAGGAAGGGTTCCCTTCCCCCAGTCTTCGGCACTCAGTGCACCCCACCGTCTTTCCCGCGTGCCTTTATTGTTCTTATTGCTTATTACTCAGTTTCTCTTTTTTCCCTAGGGTGGAGGTCAGTCTGTCCAAGGGGCTATGCTGCTCTGGCCCAGGCTTGTCTGTGGGAGTACCGCGGTACCGTGAAGCTCACCTGGTCTGCGTCTTTCCAAGCCATCTGGGCACGGGCGACTGGCGGCCCGGGGGCCCTCCTCGGTTCTCCGTTTAACGTGAGGTGGAGATTCTCTGCGCTGGCTGGAGATGTGGAGGAGTCAAAGTTATGCCTCTTCTCAGTGATTATGCCTGCAAAGTGTGTCTCCAGCGTCTCTCCAAGATTTCACTATAGGAGGCTCGCTTTCTGCTTCCTCCCTCTAGCCGCCATCTTGGAATCTCCCCAGTATCTCCCAAGAGTTCATTTCAATAGCTTTTCAACTGATATCTCTGCTTCTACTTTTCCATTTTCTTTTCATTCTGTTCCATTTCCTAAAAGCATGGCTGTTATTATTTCCCTATACCTCTCAATCAAAAGGTGGCTGGTAGACACCATTCTGCTCTCAACTTCTGTGAGATCAGCTTTTTTGGATTCCACATATGAGTTAGATCATGATACTTGCCTTTCAGTGCCTGGCTTATGTCATTTGACATAATGATCTCTATAGTCTACCAATGTTGTCACAAATCACAGGATTTCATTTTTTTTTGTGACTCAGAATAATCTATACATCTATACATATACATATATATGTGTGTATATATATATATATATATATATATATATATATATATATATATATAATTTTTTAACCCATTCATCAGTTGATGGACACTTCAGTTGTTTCCAGTTCTTGGCTAATGTGAAGAGTGTGTCAACAAACATGTGAGTGTGGATATCTCTTCAATGTACTCCCTTCCTTTCCTTTGGCTATATATCCCATAGTGGGATTGCTGGATCATACAGGAGTTTTAAGTTTTTGAGGAACCCCCATAATATTCTGCATAAAGGCTGTATTAAATTACATCCTCACCAGTGGTGTATAGACAAAGGCTCCCTTTTGTCCACATCCTCACAGTACTTGTTATCATTAGTGTTTTTGGTATTAGCCGTTATCACTGGAGTGAGGTGATATCTCCCTATGGTTTTGATTTGCATTTCTCTGATGATTAGTGATGCTGCCCATGTCTGCTTTTAAGAAAAGTCTATTTAGACCCATTGCCCTTTTGGAAACAGGAGTATTTGTTTTTCTATTGAGTTGTTGGAGTCACTCATGCTTTCTGGATATCAACCCTGTCAGATGTATAATTTACCACTATTTTCACCCAATCTGTACTTGTCTCCTAGTCCTGTGGATTGTTTCCTTTGTTATACTGAAGCTGTCTAGTGTGACATAGTTTTGTCTTTGTTTTTTATATTTTGAGGTTTTGCCCAAACAATCCTTTTTTTACAGTTCCAATGTCCTCAGTCATTTATTCTACATTTTCTTACAAGCTGAATCATAGCTTCAGGTGTTGTTTGTCTTTGCTCCATTTTGGGTTGATTTTGTAACTGGTGAGAGATGTGACTAGATGCATTCTTCTGCATGTATATGTTCAATTCTCCCAACATTATTTATTGAAAAGACTGCCTCAATACATGGCCTTCGAAACTGTTGAAATCAGTTAGCTGTGTATGTGTGAATTTATTTGTAGACTCTCTATCCTGCCCCACTCATCTGTGTGACAAGCTATTTTTTAGATATGAAACTTGACATCTGAGGAAGTAAAGTGGTAAATGAGGGTAATACTGAGTTAGGAGCAAACTCAAGCCCAGCCAACTTTTAACTCCTATTAGTAATTCATAGACTGTTCTGTCTCACACAGTTTTTTGGGTGCCACAGTTGTTTTTCCCCTTTTGTTATTTGGGGCCCCATAAAACAGATATCCTATGTTCCTTATTTTTGTACCTACTTGTAGTAGCTAATAGAGTGTCCTAAACATAGTAGAAGCTTACACATATTTTTTAATTAAATAATTTATAATATTTCATTTCAAAATCATATGGTCAGTCTTTACACTTATGTGCATTTTCATGCTTCATTCTCTCCAGATATAAAGAGATTGAAGCTTCTCTCTCTCTCTCTCTCTCTCTCTCTCTCTCTCTCTCATCAATGGATTTAGAAGTTAGATATACCTGACAGTTGAAATGAGATACACCAAAGCAAGACTAGACTCTTGAATTTTTATGTCACTGAGACCAGTTAGTCAACTAGGTTGGAACTCTCTATTTTCATTTAATTTTCTTTTATAAATTTGTCCAGTAGAGGCAAAAGAGGCTGGGAATAAAATAGAGAATAAATATCCCAAATTCTCTTTGCCCAACTTAGTTTGTAGAAATCCAAGTGGGGAGAAAAACTTGGCCTACAGTTTCTTCTTTCCTCTTATAGAAGGGAGAAAATAGGCAAGAATGTCACTAGTTTAATTGAGCAAGTGAACAACACAAGACACGCTGAATGGCAATGTTTATCTGTGACATAGGGAAGACTCTGAGTTCAAGTACTTTGTGAGCATCCTTCCAAACACAAGAGGTGAGTAAAACTTCAGGAAAGCCTTGGGTTCTTGAAGCTGATACCCTGTTTTTCCAATAACAAATGATTTTCACCTGCACATTAAAGTAAGGGCTCAATCCAACTCTTAATTTCAATTCAGTTCAATTAAATAAATATTTATTGTGTGTCTGTGTTGTGCTTTGTGCCATACTATAGGACACAAGGCTCAGTGCTTAGTCAATTGCCTTTGTGTCCCGAGCACAATAAAACTGTGTTTTCTCCAGAGGTCTTGCAATTCAGATGCACACAGGCATTGCAAGTGGATTTCTCTTTGACTAATTTACATTGGTGATATTTTATTCCAAAGTTTTAGGAACTCAAACTAAGGTACTTGTGCAAAACAGTGACAAAGTAATTCTGTGATTCCAGACTGGAAGGACAAACGCCCCCTTCATCATTTCCCTTCCAGGCCTCTGTGGAGGTCTTAGCTTGTTAGCACATTGTTTGATTTTACACAGACACATCACACCCCAGTGCAGCAGTAAACTAGACCCGAGAATCAATAAACAACAATCCAAGTGTTAATGTGGCATCATGCCAAAATCCACTAATTTCATAATATATTAAATATTGAATGTAAAATTACTGCAATCCCAGGGAGATGCTACCTATTAGATCCAGGGATTTAATAGGTAGAGCAGTCAGAGCAACCTTAAGGAAAAGAGCCACGAGTATTCAGCTGCATCCCTATTTCATTGATTTAAAAGGAATACATTTGGGGTAGCTCCTCACTACATGTGTTCACATAAGCCAGGTCTGCGAGATTAAGATAAAAATAAACATGTAACTGCCTAACCATTTCCTTGGCAAGTAACTAATATCTATTAATTTTCACTTCCAATGCTTAAGCGGAGAAAGTCTGCACAAACAGAATAACTTTGTAAAATTACGAGTCTCGTCAAGTCTTTTCTAAACCGTGGTTCCTAATTGCTATGGAAATGTGCAAACATCTCCTTTCCTTTCTCCCTCCATCTGCAGTAGCATATGATCAGCCCTTCAGTCTTTCACAAGTTCACTGCAAATGATGACAGCCAAAACGTCCAAGGGGACCCTCTGACATTAGTGTATTAGCCATTATCTGTTACACTTTTGGACCCAAATAACAAATAATATGCCTGGAGGTGCCGCCGTTTGTGACTGCTACTTTCCCTGTGTGGCATATGCCCAGAGAGTCTCAGATGAGAGGTGATTGCAAAAAACTGTGATTGTGAGATGACTTAGCAGAACTGGTGATGATGTCCTAATGGCTTCCTGCTGGGGGGAACAGGAGTAATTGTTTGTCAGGGGAGGAAGCACATCTGTAAGAAGGGAACTTTTGCAAAACCAGGCGGCCATGTGGAAAGCCAGAGGGAGAGGGAGTCAGGAAGAGGACAGCAGAGAAAATGCAAAGGTTGAGGGGGATTAAGCAGAACTGCAAGGGGCAGGAAGGAGCCGAGGGAGGGGCTGGCTGAGTAAGATAGAAGTTGTGTGCTTTGGAAAACAACACAAATAATTATTTAAAAATGAAATGCCTGCTTGCTAAGGTATGGCCTCTTCTGGCAACCTTGAATCCTAATGAAGATGCTAAACAGAGAGAGAGGTAAGGAGAGAAGGAGCTAGAGTGCCAGACACAGAGAGATCTGGCCTCACTGTGCATTCTTCCAGAGCATTTTCACAGCTCTGCATTTCTGTCAACAGGAATCCTTTCAATGATACATTTTACATCCAATCTCTTCCTTTGTTCATGGCTGATGGTGGTGATCTAAACAAGCCACTGGTTTTAAAACTACACTTTTAAAATCAAGCAACGCTTTTGGATTTACACGCATTAGGAGCACCAGTGTCATCTGGTATAATTGAAGGATACCCATCGCCCTGTGTGCTGTGGCATTAACCCTTCTCCACTTGATCAGAAATAAGCAAGCTAATTAATGCTGCAAAATGCTAATTCCCTCCACCTTTCATCTTGCGTCTAAATTATGATTTTATCTAATTTCTGAGGAACTGAGATGCTCATGCCAGTGCCGTCTGTCATTATTAAAATATAAATCAATGCATAAAAGAATATTGGCTTATGGGAAAGACTGTAAAAAAATTTAATGCACTCTGCAAACAGCTGTGCTCCTGACCCAGAGGTTTTTGTTTGCTTGTTTGCTTTCCTGAGAAGTTACCAGATTGTATCTATTTCAGTCCTAGTATCACATCTGAAGATGTTTCCAACAGCATATTGTATTTTAAATAAAATACAGTGTTTTATTTTAAAAAAAAAAACAACTGCTATACTAAAATAAAATGAATTTTAGGAAAATAACCCCCTCCCATACACACACAATTTGCAAACCCACAAATACAATTTGTTATTAAATGTTAAATTAGCTGCAACTGTATGTGAATTTTAGTTCAAAGGTCTAGAACATTGTCAAGAATTTTTTATATCAATCTGAAATCCAGGAAATTTGGGAGGTGTTCAAAGTATACAAGAAAAAGTTGTGTCTTGTTTTTGTTACACAAAAGGTATTCAGCCATCCAGAGCCATGTTAATGAGTGGTATCAATAATTGTCATCTGGTGGAGATGAATTCCACGAGAGTGAAAAATGGAAGAAGGAGAAGCAAAGGAGAAAACAAACACTCTTGCTGATGCCATTTAAGGAAGTATGATTCAAGGTGGCCATTGGAGATTTTCCCAGGATCTGAGGACTTCGGTGCTAACACTGAGAAGGCCTCAGGCAAGCTGGGACCACCAGTTCGCCCACAAATTGTAATCTTACAAACGAGCCCATGAAATACAAATCCAATCATAATGAAAAGTCACCTTCCATGGCGTTCTGATTTCTCACACTCAGAATCTGAAGCACAATCGATTTTTTAAAGTTTGATTTCTATATACTTTGATTACATCTACTCAATACTGTCCTGTTTTTTGTATCTGTTGATCCCATTAGAACTAAGTCAATATGTGTGCCCCAAATTTCAAAACACCTTCTACTGTGTTTTGTTTTTCTGGTTAAAATCACCAGGAACAATTTCTCAGTGACATGGAATGCAGGTTGCTGTGGAGTGGTGTGGCCTGAACACCAAATGACAAGAAAATGTCTCCAGGCTGCAGTGACTTATTACAAGCAAGCTATTACCTTAAAAACAAACATATCTAGGATGACTGGTGATGCACACATCCTGGTGCACACAACACAATTGTATTTATTAGAAACAAGAGTCTGGAAACAAATGGGGGGAGTAAAGGAGAATGATGGAGGGTGTTAATTCAACTATGATAGATACATTGTAAGAACTTTTGTAAATGTCGCAATGTACTCCCAGCACAACAACAATAATAATTATTATTATTAAATACTAAAAAGAGTCTCAAATTCTAATGAAGACAAATCATAGCATGCATTTAGTTTATAAAACCACTTCCTCTGTTCCTTGTGTATTTTAGCTGTCTACAGCAAACCAAGAGAAGCTATAGTCTCTTCCTTACCACTGTCTATCAACTTTTCTTTGATAATGATGTAATATAAGTAGAAAAAACTCTAGAGAAAGTGAACTAAGTCTCCAAATGCCTTTTATCTAATATTCTTACTAAGTTGTGGCACTACTTCTGTATAGTTAATTTTGAAATACATACTTAGATCAAGTCTAGGAGCTGAGATGTTTTAGTCACCATAGAAGGCAAGGTCAGCATCTGAAGTCTCAGAATAAGATTGATCCATTCACAGACAGAATGTACACAGCCTTAGAAACAGCATCACACACACTTGTGCCCTTAATACAAGTAAGGACTGGCATAGGGACTGGAAGAATCCATGAAATAAGAAGTAAAACTTCAAATTCACTCTTGCTAGAAACACACATGCACATGTTACAAAATAGCTCCAGCACATTTTGAACCATCACGAGTGGGAAAATATGCAACCCGCTTCTACACAAGTTCAAAGCCTTCCACTGCCCTCGCAAAACCAGAACCACTTGCTTCCTAATAAGCCAGGCATTCACTTTCACTCTGAGCTACCCTTAATCTAGATCAAGATCTTATCTGGACTGCACTAACTAGATACTTGGATGGATCACTTGTGACAGGTCCCTTGGCTCCAGTTCCCATTAGCCGAGGACTTTACAGCCAGAAAAATCTCATTAAAATACTATTTCATCGAGTGCCTGAGCAGACCAGCACCTTCAGTGAGACCATTCTGCTCATGGAATGAATGAGCCAGACTTCTCGTCGGCTCTTAACCGATGTGTTCCCAATTTGCTTTCATTATTTCGTTCCTCTGACTAATTTTATTCATTGCAAAAATATACTACTAAACTGCAGAAATTCTGGAAAACAAAGTTTTCTTTGGAATTCTCATAACCTTGATGGTTCCTTCTATGAACATGAAATAACGTGGTCCCAAACTGGACATTGATGTTTCAGTGTCTGAGTGTGCAGCTTTTGTTCCTGTACCTATGTTCAGTCACTACAGATGGTAGGTGCACAGGAAAGGTTCCAAAAAATTGTTCATATATGTGTCTTCCGGTGTCCCTGTAATTCTTCTTAGCTGTATTTGGTAGACATCAGTTGCTTCATATTTTTACTGTAATCAAACATGCTGAAGGAATACAAATTCTAAACTTGTCAAGTTATCTCCTGGAAAAACATAGATGGGTTTTCTGAAACAAACAAACAAATGAACAAGCAAAAACAACACCTCCCTCTTAGCTTAAAAAACTTACCTATTCTTGCAGAGTAAGACGGACTATAATGTTGGATAATCATGAGAATCTCAATGTCTTTGAAGATTGATTTACATATATCCTCAATTAATAAGCTAATTAGAAGTGGTAGACATGATGGTTTGGGAGTGTAGAGGAGAGGTTGGAATGTATTTCACTACTAATTAACCATTAACACTGCTGATAAAAGAAAAATAAAGTACAAGTGAATGACTCAAATTGTAAATAAAGGTTTCATATACTCCTTTACAATAAAAACTAAAAACTACATATATTGTCTTGAATTGCATTATCTAACGTGTGGGTCCCTCAGAACTCCACTAGCAGAATGAAGACAATTAGCCCCATTATAATGACAGGTGAGTCGAGGAGGACTTAAATCACTCAGTCTATTAAAATGTAGATCCAGGAGAATAAACCTAAGTGCTGATCAGCTAATAAACACATTAAATAAGTGAGTTATTTTTCATTTTAATGAGTGCCATATGCAGGAAATATCTGAAAAAAGTGACATGGAGGGTGACATGTACCCTCCATCCATACATTGGCTGATTCAATAATATTTGTGTACCGCTCGCAAGTGTTGAGTGCTGGCCAGGGTTCTCTCAGTGAGCTCTACACTGTCCTGTCCATCACGCTGCCTACAGTCCAGGTGAAGAGGAGCTCAGGGTGGAATGGAATCACTTCTCTGAGGCTGAAAAGTGTCTCAGGGCACCGACCCTGTGTTAAGAAGCCTTTCCTCAGTACAATATAGATTACTGAGCTCCTGCTATGGGCTTGGCACGTTGCTGATAGAACATATACAATGCTAAAAAGCAAAATCAGCATAAGCCTTCCAAAACATTGCTAAGTGATAATTGATTTGTAAAACTCAGAAAAGAGCTAACAATACTGCAAATTTGAGTCAGCTTTTTATCTCTTGAGGTTATGGGGCAAAGACCTATTTTCTAAGTGCTCTTTTGCTCATTAGATTACAGATGTAGGCTCCCCAGTAGGCAGACCTTCTAGTATAATGTCAGCTTTCACTTGTGGGACCCATCATTTCAGGTTAAAAGGAGGAAACGGAAGTAACCACTGCTCCTAAGCATCTCTCTTTAACTCGCTCATTTCAGTTGCCATCATGCTTAATGTTCTTAACCCACAGCTTGCCATGTTTTATAAGATTCTGAGTGATCACCATTCTTTTGATCTTTATGTGCTGGAACTGAAACAATGACATGTTTCTGATGACTAATCCAAAGCAGGCTTCACATTCTCACTTTAAGTTTTAGAAAGTAGCAAGAATGGAGGAAGTTCAGATGGCCCATGGTTCAGCTACATCGACAACTCTAAATATGGAACACCAGGTGTCTCTACCTCTGGGAACCTGATGTGCATTGAGTCCTGAGCTCCTTGTGGCCTGACAACCAGAAGCCTTGCCCAACATTGGCAGCAGCTGCTAAGACTGTCCCTGTACAACTTCAGGATGGGAGTTTATTTACCTTTGCAAAGGGAAATATCTACCACAGACCAAATTCAAACACTAGTGGTTTCCCATTTCTGGGGGAAGACCAGGACTGGAAATGCTCCAAGCTCAGCCAGACGGGCCGTGTCTTATCACATCATACACAACTGAAAGCTTTTGTCCCATATAAACTGGGAAGTTCAGGCCCTGACTCTACAGTATGAGAATCTGAATCGACTTCACCTATGTTGGTTTCTGAATAATTTCTGATGAGGCATTTAGCAAGTATGTCTACCACCATGGCTGTTTGCATGGGGATATAATAAGGTCAAATTTCAATCTTAGAGAAATAAATAGAGCATTGTCATTTACCAGTCATGGCTAACTACAGCAACCAAATTCTCAAAATGATGATAGGCCAGATGCTGCCATTGCGAGTGGATTTAAATGCCCATTAAGATGCATTGGCTACAGATCCCCTCGATGAATCTCAAAGGCACACTGGTGAATAAAAGAAGCCACTTTTAAAAGGTTACACACTGTATTATATCATTTCAGTAACATCCCCAAAAAGACTGAATGATGGAGCTGTCTAAAGATCACTGATTGTTAGAGCTGGGAGAGGTACAAGGTTATGTATAGTGACACAGGAAAGTGTTTGAGATCATGGAAATACTCTGTGCCCTGGTTATCATGGTGAGTATATGAATCTATACATGTGTTAAAATTTTGTAGGACTTTAACCAAATCAAAAATCCCCGAGTACATATAAAACCTGCTGAAATTTCAATAAGGTCTGCAGTTTAATTAATAATATCATAGAGATGTCAAATTCCCAATTTCCCAGTTCTGCTATGGTCATCTAGTATGATATAACTGGGAGAAATGGTGTGAAGAGTCCACAAAAATTCTCTGTGCTAAATTGAAACTTTGATGAAAGTCTCAAATTATTTCAAAATAAAAAAAAAATTTTAAATACTCACTTCCTTCTGTTTTTTGTTTGTTTGTTTTTGGTGACAGTGGGGTTTGAACTTAGGACCTCATGCTTGCTAGGAAGGCGTTCTTGTGGCCTGAGCCACTCTGCCAGCACAACCTGGTTCTGTTTTCTATCACAACAAGCATGTTGTTCTACTGTTTTCTTCTACCTTGGTAGAAGGGAAGAAACACAGTACAGAATACTGTGAGTAATCCACAAAAGCCTTTTTCTCCCAACATCTGATCTGAACCAAGTCCCTTTGATTATTTCTGCCAGACACATGTCACATCTCACTTCTGCATTCCCACAGGCACCATCACACCAAGTCATTTCTTCAACTGTCCTATTTTAATGAGCTGTGATTTGCATCCTTAATTCCAACTATAGCTCTCAAGTACATTAGGAAGATTTTTTAAATGTGATTGAGAACCCTGTGGCTTACTACACTAAAATCTTACCTGCCTTTTATAAAAGACACATCCTCAAAAATCTTTCCCTTACCTGCCTTTCCAGCCTAACATCTGTCTCATCACTTCTCTTGTGGAATGCATGTTTCTTCAGAAACAGCTAACTACTTAGAGTATCCTAAAGAAAGTTTGTAGTTTTCTTGTACAAATTGTTTCCTTCACCCCAAGCTATCTTTTTTAGCCTCTTAATCTCAAAGAACCCCTATTCATTTCCCAAACCCTAGCAAAGACAGGACTTTCTCTGAAATCACTCTGAGAATTCAGTGTCTCTTCATTACCTTGTATAAATTCCTTTTACGGACCATGTATTTCGTAAACATGCCTACCTCCTCCATTCTTTGTGGTTTCTGAATGTAAACCAAGACTTGTTTTGTATTTCTGGTGCCTTGCATAAAATAGAGTAAGTCTCACTAAGTAGTAGACTGTTGAAAAAATAAATGAGTGATCAGTGGATATATTAATAACTGCTTACATGTGTTTAACAATGATTTAAATGAAAGATATATAATAAATATCTTGATATCTAATACACTTTTACTTAGGAGTCTTGTTGAACTACTGTTTTGCAAATAAGAATATTAATAAGATAAGACAGATTACTTTATAGCTTTTACAATGGAGCCCTTGAATGCTGTGCTTCTGTCCGTAGAGAAAAGAAATGTTTTTTAACATTTTCTACAGCAAAAGGATTTTACCCAGAAAAAGAATATTAAGTACCTGAATGTTCATTGAGTTGCATCTGTTTTTTGAAGAAGTCACATTTGTCTCCAAATCACCCACGTTCCCAGGAAATGAACCACAGTGCGCTGATAATGAGTGAACCCTGTTAACTCTGAGTGTGGGGATTAATCAAGAGCCCTCCTCCTCTCAGGACAAGTTCAAGCTGCCAGCAATCAGCAGAGGCACACAAACTGAAGGGCAAGCCACACACACACTTGACGGGGAATCAGGCCAAGTACCAACCTCAGACGAGAAATTCAGAAAGCGCCTTCCAGACCCCAAGGCTAGCAATGTGCCCAATCTTAGGTTAAATACCAACTCCTCATTCTCTCTCCAGGTCAGCTAGTCAATTCAATTACTTAACCTTCAGTTGCTTCTTTTGTAATGGAGATGCTAACTTACCTTTTCCATTATACTTGAGAGGAATATCTAATTAAAATCGAGATTCCTCACTCCCATTTGGATATAAACACTTAATTCTTGCAGCTGACCATTTTATCACTCCTTGCTTCCTCATTATATAGAGAGTAAATATCATCTTCATAGAGTAGAATAAACCATTACAACTCTGATTAAAGTGACCCTAACAATCTGGTGTTGATTGCTTCCTTCGGGGAGAATTCATTGATAAGTAATAATATGACACAAAAGTTGCTGGTGTAGTTGTTCTTCTAAAAAGTGATACTTAGAAGTGAGGCAATATAAAAAGTAATGAAAAGTTTGCTCTCATTTTTACTTCTCCACTTAAACTTATATGAATAGAAAGCATTCATTCTACCACAACTTTTAATTTTACACTTGAAAAAAAAAGCGTGTAACTCTTAAAGTCAAAGGAACTTCTCTACTGCCTCCAAGATGGTTTTCCTTAAACCTTTGATTCAGTTCAAACCCCACGCTCACAGACTCAGTCTGCGTCTTTGCTGACTTAACCAACTGTGGAACACCACATCTGATTCCCCATCTGGACGGGCAGGGTTCTCACTCAGTTCTAAACATCCCCTTGGCCTGGAAGCATGGGTTGCACAAACCTCAGAGGTCAGCCTTCCAGGTACTTGCCTCTCCTATACCATATTTTGCAATGAGCATCCCTGTTGAACAGTTACAAATGTGCAGGATATCTCCCAAATTCTCCTGTAGTCTATTCTCTACCTGTCTTCATCCTACTCCATGCCCCCAGGAAGCTGAAAAGTACGGATTGCATTCTCAA
Source organism: Castor canadensis (assembly GCF_047511655.1). Lineage (NCBI taxonomy): Eukaryota > Metazoa > Chordata > Mammalia > Rodentia > Castoridae > Castor > Castor canadensis. The sequence continues at coordinate 67,423,124 of NC_133402.1, forward strand.
ATGCTTTGATTTTCTGGTTTCTGAGTAGATTTAGCCAACTCAGAGTATTCACGAGAAATGACGACAGGAGGGGAGTAAATCATGGTAGCCATCCTCAGTTTTCTTCTTGTAGGGTCAACTCCCTCCCCTGAGGGTCATACCAGCTACTGAAAGTCTTCTCACTAGATGGAGACAGTGCTATCTGTTGCCTGTGCTGCGCTTTCGTCTGCAGGTTGCCGTATACCTTGCTCTCACCTCTATAAATGGTCCTTTTATAGTTAGCACAACCCACTTTCTTTCTTGCTTGGATCCAGACTGATACACAAAAGGAAGAAAAAGAAGGAATACCCTGTAAAAATAAGGTTTGGTCTGCTTGTCACTATTGCAGCCAGATTCCTAACTCATTTTGCAAAATCCTGTTTGTGGTCGATGCAAGTTTCAAGCACAGAAACTTTATTGTAAGTACTATATGCTGTTCTCCTTGTCAAAATGATGTTGTAAAAATACACCACTTGCCAGTAGTGCATACCTATAATCTTAGCTACCTAGGAGATTTAGAGCAGGAGGTCACAGTTCAAGGCCAACCCAGGGAAAAAGTTCATGAGACCGCATCTCCACCAATAGCTAGGCATAGCTTGCACACACAAGTCTGCAAAGGAGACAGAGACCAGGAAGAGGTCCAGGTCAGCCTCAGGCAAAAACAAAGCTCACATTCACTTCACCTCCCCCTCTTCCCCCGCCCAACTTGACTCAACAGAAAAATCTGGGTGGGATGGGGCATACTGAGCATCCCACCTACCACAGGAAGTTTAAAATAGGAGGGTCACCATCCAGGCTGGCCTGGGCAAAAACCAAGAACTTATCTCCAAAATAACCAGAGCAAAAGGTGCTGGGGGTGTGTCTCAAGTGGTAGAGTGTCTGTCAAGTGCAAAGCCCTGAGTTCAAACCCCAGTACTGCTAAAAAAAATTGACCTAAACTTAACCTAAACAATAAGCAACCACAAGTGAGTCATTCTACCTCTTCCATTTGCAGAGAACACAAAATTATTTTATTTAATTCTTTTGTGAGAACCCTTACATCCTAAAATATTAAAATGAAGAACAGGTCTTAGGAAAACTTACTACATTACTTTCCAGTTGAACACATTCTTACTGACGAGCCCAACATCCATTCTGCATGTGTACAACAACAGTGTAATCGGTTAAAAACTAATTAGTGGTGAATATGGTTGATGGACTCTCCATACAAAAATGAATACAGCATTTTTAAACCTGTTGAAGTTACCATAAGAAGGAGACTAATGTACAAAGAAGAAAAATAGAGCAGATGAACCAATTCAGGTTATAATACATATATACATGGAAATGTCACGAGAAAACTCCCTGTGTAGCTATCTTAAACAAAGATGTCATTTTTTTTTCTTTTACAAAATTAGAGAACAGGAGGGAAGACCAGGTCCTGCTTGGGGCAGGGGCTGGTACTAGTGAGAAGGGGAGGAGGTGGGAAAGGCTGTATGATGGTGAACATGGTACAAATACTGAGTACACGTGTATGAAAATGGAAAAATGAGACCTGTAGAAACTATTCCGGGAATGGGGGAGGGGGATAAAGGAGAATGATGGAGAGGGAGAATTCAAATATGATCTATTTGATACATTATAAGAACTTTTGTAAATGCCACAATGTACTCCACCCAGCACAGCAATAAAAAACTGATTAATAATATAGACTTGGATCAGTCTACTTTGGAAAGACATTATCACCTTCCCAACTTTGAAAGTTAGATTTTAAAAACCCTCAAGTAACCTACATAAAAATGAGCTCACAATTGAGGGATTAAAGTATCGTTTTCAAAAAAAGCTCAAAACATGATCCCAAATAAACACAGAACAAACATTATTACAGATCTTACTAATTAATCAGTGAGGGAACCAGTAAGAGAACAAGGCAGGTTCAAGAAGCAGAGATGTGTATATTTGGTCAGAGGAATGCTTAAATGGATTTAGAGATTATAGCTCAAAATCGTCTCATGTCTCCCACCCCGCACTGGAGCGTTTTCTTTTTTTAAATTATTATTGTTGTACTGAGGATACATTGTGACCTTTACAAAATTGCTTACAATATACCTTATTTAAATTCACCCCCATCACCATCCACCTCTATCCCCCCTTCCCCTATTCCTGGAATAGTTTCAGCAGGCCTCATTTTTCCATTTTCATACATGAGTACACAATATTTCCACCACATTCACCTCCTACACCCTTTCCTTAAGTCCTCCTCTTCTCACTAGCACCAAACCCCAGACAGGACCTGTTTTCCTTTCCTGTTTTTGAAAAAAAAAGACCTTTTTGTTTGTTTAAGATAGCTCTACAGGGAGTTTCCTTGTGACATTTGCATGTACATATGCATTTTAACCTAATTGGTTCAAACCCCCCCTCTCAATTTTCCTCCCTTCTACCTTAGACCCTTTCTGTGGTGATTTCAACAGGTTTAAAAATTCTATATTCACTCTTGTATATGAAGTCCAGCCATCATAGTCACCTTCCTCACTTCCTGTTTCACCCTCTTGTCCTGTTGGTGACCTTCCCTTAGCAGGATCTGTTTTTCATAATATTTCTGTATTTGTAGTAGTTCTAAATTCCACATATGAGAGAAACACACTGCTTTTGACTTTCTGCACCTGGATGTCTTCTAACGATATAAAACTGTAATGAGGTTATCTTTTTACCATCCAGAAACACACACGTTAACATGTAAATGGGAAATATTAAAAATGATTAAGTAGCAAATAGTTAAGTGAATACAGGTGCGTTCTCCCACAAAACTGAATGATTCTTGAGTAATTCGGTGAAACAAGGTCATCGAAAAGCCATCCAGACATCCCCGGCTTTATTTATAAATTTTGGATAATTTCTCTTAACAAAAGATATTAATACTTTATCAGTAAGCCTATGCTTCCCCCAAATTTTCCTTTATTAAAATCAAAGTCAAGGCAAAGTTGTACAGAAACATATGATAGTAAAAATCCTCCACTGATAATTTATTAAAAATAAAGAAATGACTTTTCTATGGCTTCAGACTCCTCATGCTCCCCTGCTGCTCCCTCTTTTCCAAGTCATGAGCTGCTAGCTGACTCTTAGAAGTTTCTTTTAGACATTCTCCCATGAATAGCCACGATCACAGTGCACAGACACCCTTCCCTTCCCCCTTCCACATGACTCTGTCACTTCTTTCACACGTGGAGAATCAAAACTGTAAGATACTGAGTTCACTACTTTTCAAACTGGTTCTTGAGTCTGTGGAGAATGTTGAGGTTCTTTCGTACTTGGACTTTTCCTAAAATTCCAAGTATCCTCCCCTTTGGAAGTTTGTTTTGTCTGTTGGTTTGCTTGTTCAAACAAGTCAGTTGTTTGAACTGAGCAAGTCAGTTTTCACATATAGGACTTTCTCTCAAAACCAAAGGTAACAGAATGCAAAAAACTGTGAATTAACCAAAGTTATAAAGGTGAAAAAAAAGAGAAAATGTACCATAGAAATTCAGAAGTAATGGCTATGGTAAACACCACATGTCAAGAGGGACCCATTGCCTGTCTTCTCTGTACATCTACTGTTCACCCTGTGGATTGAGGTGATGAAAAAGTAGCCAATTCAAACTCAGCCAAAAGTATGACTGCATGTGCACCTGTCTCAGTCCCTTTCACTGTTCTGTGGTGCCTTAGTAAGAAATGGCACCTTCCCCATATTATAGCTATATAGAGGTATTAAATCAACCAGTTTATGAATATCCATTGATTATCAAGTGTTACATATTGTTATTATTATTTTAAATCATGAATTATTGACACAATATACTTGTCCATTCTGGAAGTAATTTCTTCATGAATATTGCATCACAATCATCCATCACTTTTTTTTTTTTAACAAATATCTCATTAAAAATGTGATTGCAACAAAGGTAAAAGGCCTATAATACTCTGCTTGGCAGAAAAGGAAGTTCTTTATTTCTTCCAAAATTTTTATGTCAAAAATCTCAAATGTTTTGCTTTTCTGAAAAAAGCTTGCTTTCCTCGGTTTTCACCTGCTGTGAGAATGATTCCTACCTTATAATTAGTTCAGATAAATGAATAGCAAGATAGCTCTTCAGGTTTTACCTTTTAAAGCTCATCTACATGACGGTCTATGATGACATGTTATTAGCAGGTTTTGGGCAATTAATTAAGGTAGCTGAAGAGTTGTTAGCACAAAGTGAAACTAAGAAATAGTTCTTAAAAATCTTTGTGTTGGTGAGACGCAGCAGTAGCTGTTAATCCACACCCAATGGATGTGTAGCACTCTCTGCTCCACGATATTTTATTTGGTATACTTTTGGAATTTCAGAGCATGAAGATTTGTTGTCCTTCCTTCCAGCTCTTGCCCTGCTCCCCTTCCCTTCCATCTCTGAGCTGCAGAGGGCTGCATGTGCTCTGTCTTTCCCAGGAGCTCTTTCCCTGGTCCAGCTATTGACTCCATTTTTACAAGTGCATCTTAGTGAGCAAGGAATTGTCAGAACGCCTTTCTGGGGTCACGGTCCATTCCTTTCCTTGAACACTTGCCTCTCCTTTTTCAGATACTCATCCAGGACTTAATATCAGTTCTGATTCCCTTCCTGAGCCCTGGGCCACTGTTGTCAGGTGGGACCTGAGACTTGTACCCTGCAAGAAAAAATGATTCATGGAACTTCCAGGCTGAGAGAGAAAAGCCTCCTCCTTGCCTCTCTCCCTCTCCCTCTTTCTCTGTCTCCTTCTGCCTCTCTCTGTCTCCATTCAATCTCTCTCCATGACTCTCTCCCTCAACTTCTCTCTGTGGGTTTCTCTCTGTCTCTCTTCTTCTCTCTGTGCTCTCTTTCCCTTTTTCTGTATTTCTCTGTTTATCTTTCTCTCTGTGTCTCTCTCTCTGTCTCTGTCTCTCTCTTTCCCTCTCCTTCTCTCTGTGTCTCTCTCTCTGTGTCTCTGTCTTCCTGTCTCTCTTTCTCTGTCCCTTTCCTTCTCTCTGTCTCTCTGTGTCTACCTCTGTCTCTTTCCCTCTCTATGTGTCTCTGTCTCTGTCTCTGTTTCTTTTCCTCTCTCTTTCTCTCTCTCTGTATCTCTCTGTCTCTTTCCTTCTGCCCCTCTCTGTGTGTCTCTCACTCTGTCTTATTCACATACCCTTTCAGGAGTCTACTTACATCAAAACATGGGATCGAGCTTTCAAAAATGTGATAGCCTATGAGTGTCCATGGTTCCCAAGAAGCTGACAGTACTGAACAGCTACAGGTTACATGGCCCATCTCTCAGTCTTTATTTTCTAGAACTCTGTGAGCTAGAACAAGTTGGATGAGGCCGTGTGGATTTGATATCAATATCAAGCCATTCTACCTCCCCAGAGGTTTGTGAATGAATGATTTTAATTAATTAATTACTCAATCAGTGAGCTCCCAACAATCAATTCTGACTAATTTTCCTTCCACTAAAATAACAAGGAAAAAAATCCTGTACCCTTACAGGTATGTGCTATATTAAACACCCAGAAATTGAAGGTAGGCCTAAAACAGATCTTCCTTCCTCAGGGATAATGACAAGTGAGTGACTTTTAAGGTCTCTAAGTCTATATGCCATACAACCGTGATCCAGACATGCCAAAACTGAGTCAGTGATCTTCACCTGAACACCTTTCCTCACAGTCTAGTTGTTCTTACTTTGTGAATCTTTAATTCTTTTTTTTTTTTGAATCTTTGCTTTTTATCACAGGCAACACAGTAAAAAGGGAAGAGGGAAAAAGAAGAAAAAGTCTTCAGAAAGAACACAGTAGAGTTAGAAATATTTGTCTTCAGATAAGTAACCTAAATAAAATAAAGAACAAGTAAACCCAACTACTTTTGGCTTAAAATTTTTATGGTCTTTCTTGGATGATTCCAGGAGATTTGTAGTTTGGACACTAAGTTATATAACCTCTCCTTCTTGTGCTGTGCACACAGTCTTATAATTGAACAGCATAGCATATACAGCTGCTTATTTTACATTTAAAAATATGGTTCAAGCATCTTAAGTTTACTGTCACTACCTCAGGACATTTTATTAAATAAAGTATACTTTGAAAATATTGCACATTAATATTTATCTTCAACTGCATAATCTTCAAACACCAATAGTAAATAAAAGAAACCATAATTCTTTATAAAACAACCATCTGTACAATGAAAATTCTTTCTTTCACAATGAAATTCTTATTTAGATGCACAGAAGAAGAAAGCCTTAAAAAGTATGGCGGTACCTTGTCCCAAGCCAAGTCAGTTCATAAAATCCCTTTCTTTTTATAGGCACTTTCTACTCAAATATGGACACAGACATTTCTGTGCATTTATTTTACATGGAACTTATTTTAAATCATGAATTATTGACACAATATACTTACCCTTTATGTGAGATGTTTTCACCAGAGAAAAATATTTATAGTAATACAACACAAAAATTGAAATTTTTTTCAATTCCCAGTCATGTTTTACTCTTTCGAATTTCATCACTTTAATATTTGGCATTTCTGTGGCCTAAAAAGACTAGAATCACTTAAGATTTAATGAAGAGCTATTTACCTCCTAAATCTTCTTCCCTGGAGTAATGAAATAATTACCCTCCCATAATCATGGAAACGCAAAACTTGAATCTCAAATTGAGCTGTTGTGAGAGGGGTTAGTGATGCTGCATAGGTGGTCACCATGGTAACATTTGGAAATGGCGCTAATGTCAAGCCAAGAGCGTGGTATTTCTATTCCCACAGGAGCCCAACGAGGCACTGGGGATGAACTCTCGCGTGGTGCGGGAAAATGACTGAGCGCTCACATTCACTGGGCCTCCCACTGGAGTACCCACACCAACGCTTTATGTCATTCTCAGAGGATGATGATTTTAAACTACAACAACACAGTCTCAATAGTTTTAATTAAAATTGCTTTGTAGCATCCTGTCACTGTGATGTGTGTGCATCTGGGTGTGTGCGAGGACTCGCTGAACACTCAAGTGAGGCTCCTCCCCAAGGAAGAGCATAGGGATGAGAGGAAGGGAACTCACCACAGCTTTATTCAGCTAATGGGCATAATTAAATAATTAGATATCCTCTAAAATATCAGAACAAGTTAATTCATTTTTAACAGCCTAGATTAGGAAGGTGACTCCATGAATTCTAAGGAGAATATGATTTACTTGGAATTTAAGAGGAATAATTAGTGTTATTCTGTCCCCTGTGTGTGTGTGTGCATAAAATAGATCCAATTTTATTTCAGGGCATGCCAAAAACACAAATTTAGGCTGAATGTGAAAAAGACAAGCTAACATCTGAAAGCTAATACAAATATGTATGCATAACTTATTAGTATAATTTTCAAGCACATATAGTGACTAAAATTAAGATTACCTAAATGCTTCCAAGAGAAAGAGTTCATGCCATAAGTAGATAATTACTAAGTATAATTAGCATATTAATGTTTGTATGCAACTAAGAGCTTATAAAGTACTTGAAAACAGTCTGTCACTTAAGTAGACAAACCCTGTCCTTGCAATTCTGCTTGCTCATATTTTATTTATCTATATCACACAGTAAACTTTGATAATATATGATAGCATGTATTTATAATATAATAACATATATGTAAAATATGAGGATCTATAACAAATATAATAACATACTTGCTATAGCTATTGGAAGAGGAAACCTCAATCCATTTGACTAATTCATCTATTAATTTAGTCAATCAATGAGTAAGTATGCAGTACCTACTTTCCAGTGCTATGCTAAGTGTTATATATAAGAAAAATGAAAATGGGCCAGGTGACAGTGACTCACACCTGTAATACTAGCTATTTGAGAGACTAAGTTCTGGAAGATTGCAGTTCCAGGTCAGCCCTGGCAAACTGTTTTCAAGACCCCATCTCAACTAATAGCTGGGTGTGGTGGTGCACACCTGTCATCCCAGTGAGGTCAAGAAGTGTAAAATAGGAGAATAATGATTCAGGCCAGCTGAGACAAAAAGTGAGACTCTAGTTCTAGAATAACCAGTGCAAAAAATGCTGGAGGCATGGCTCAAATGATAGAACTCCTGCCTAGCAATCATGAAAACCCGAGTTCAAACCCTAGTACCACCAAAAAAAGAGAGAGAGAGAGACTAAAAATAGACATAGTATTCTCGAACCTATCAGTCCACTGATGAAAGCAATAACCAAATATTCACACAAGCAAATGTAAAATCACAACTGAAGCAAGGTTTTAGAAAAAAGCCCATGGTGGTGTGTAAACCATGATGCTAGCAGGACCCAACAGGGAGAAGTCAGGACACACCTTCCTGAAAATGTGGGAGTTGGCATCAAATGGTGCAGGAAATTTGGGGATGCAATATTCTGTATCACTTGTTGTGGTGGAAAACGTCTCTACTGATGGCATTGACTTTTCTACTCGTGAAATTGAACATTTTATATGTGTACATTTTCTAAATGAGTTAATCTCACAAATTATTTCATTTTTCTGATAATGTCCATTCTTCATTGAACAACCTGGACCAATGCTTCTTTTGTCAACTTAATAGAAATGCGTAAAGCATACTATCTAGTAAAATTCTATTTACCTATGTTGATAACTCCACACACTATTTATCCCACAAATAATTACCTAATAGTATGAGTTGAATTGAGTGCTCCCTAATAATTGCTAGTACCTCAGAATGTGACCTCATGTGGAAATAGGGCCATTCCAGACATAGGTAGTTAAGATGAACTCATATTAGAGTAGGGGTCCCCTAATCAATATGACTGGTGTCTTGATAAGAAGATGGACGTGTGGAGACACAGAGACGCACAGAGTATGTCATCTGCTGATGAGAGCAGTGATTGGAGCTGTGCCATTGCAAGCCAAAGATCACAGCCAAAACACCAGAGCAAGGGAGAGGCAAGGTTAGAATTCCTGGGTCCAGCAAGGCGCTGTGAACACCTTAACTTTGGACTTTCAGTCTCCAAAATTGTGAGACACCCAATTTCTGTTGTTTAAAAACCACCCAGTTTGTGGTGCTTCATTACCTATCCTATGGAGCTGACACACCTGGAACATATGTGATTGACTACCACTAGACAAAAGGCAATGACACAAAAAATATCGTCCTTTTCAAAGGAGCTTCCTATACATATATGTAAGAATTAACTTGAGAATAATGAAGGACACATTTTTGGGAGGTGAGTGTATGACAGGCATAAAAAAATTAAGAAAACACTTTTGGACATGCTTGAATTTAAATGTGGCATAAGAATTCTATAGGGCATACATCATAAAATCTATAAATGTAAGCAAGAACTCAAGTGATATCCTAAATATAACAGTCTCTCTGAGGAGAAACGAGAAGAATTAAAGCAGAATCTCTGACCACATCCACACCAAGAAGATATCATGTACAATTAAAGGACTCTATATATCACGGTATGTAGATGGAAGTTTAACCAATTACAAATCCCCCTGCTTCTAGAGATCAAGGTCAAACGCTTTAGGTTGTATGAATAATGTTGCCATAATTTAATTGCTAATTCCATTTTAACATATTATATTAAAATAATAGACTATAATGGAGATGGTATGGGAGTAGGCATAATAAAATGTGGTAATTTATAATGTAAATAAAGACAGTGAGTGGCAGACACAGTGGACCAAATTCAGCTCTTACAGGAACACACAAGGGTCCTATTAACTTTAGAACAAGCTGCGCTCACTCACATGAATTGCATGATTCTCTCAAGCGGTCTTTTTTTTTTCTGAATGGGGTATCTGATAGAGATGTATACATTTTCATATAAATCATAGGAATGACCCATATATGTATGTGTGCATATCGCTTATAGGTTTTCACTAATCATTCTTGGAATTAATGCATTAATTCATACACAATGAATTAGAGATTGACCATGTAATTTGCTCCCGTCAACACAAAGTTAAGAAGCATTTGGACAGTGCTTGTTTATTGGAGAGACTCTTCCTTGCTCTTAGGAAAACTTCCATTCCTTTATCTACTAACAAGTGGAGGATGGCTTCCGGGAGAATGAGGGACCATGTGGAGAGAAAAGCCTCAGCATTCTGGCTACTCTTGGTTGAGGTCCTAGATCACCCAATCCTAATCCAACCAGCCCAGACCAGAAGAAATACTTGGGCAATCCACAACAAATGAGAATTATACATTGTTATCATTTCAGCAGCTAAATATTGAGGCAGTTGGTTATGTAGCAAAAACTAATCTATAGCTGTAAAAATCACCAGTTGTGGTGTTAACAGAGTGCTTTCTACTGGGGTTATTGCATTATATTTCTAAGGTTTCATCTGAAATATGGTCATTTTTTAACCTTCCTTTTATCCATAAGGAACTTGCCCAAACATAATGGATTGAACCAGGTTCTAAACTGCGGTCTGGCAGTTCTTTCTACTTTGCCACGCTTTCTATTTAAGAGATTCAGCTTAGCATCTCTATGATGCATTTAATAATATATTATTAGTTCTGAAGAAGTCTTTTAGTTGTTAACAACTGCTAACTCACCTACTCACCTTTCTGCTTGTTATCTATTAGTTTCTTGTCTTAAAAAAAACTATCTTTAATTTCAAATAATTCATTTCTTTTCTCACAGGATGCCATGTGTGTCATAAAAAACGAGGCTCCAAGTTAAAATGATGTGTGTTGAAATGCATTGCTTTGCAAATGTAATTCGGAATTTCTAGGAGAGTTGGCTATCTGCCTTTGATGGAGTGTGATATGCAATCTGGTGAAAATTACTTGGTGGTTACATCTTGGAATAAGATAAGCTTAGACAATGAGAATGGTAAATGATTATAACACACTTTTCTGATTTTGGTCAAGTCATAGGAAGCTGAAACTTGGCATTTGCATATCACCTGTTATCAGGAGAGTCTTCTGAGAGCAAAATTAATGGTGATCAGTGCATAATGGATGAGACAAAGAGCACCTAAGCAACATTCAGGAAAGCTTGGCTACTCGGAGTCCATCCTTCTGGTGGTTAAAAAATGGAAATGTAGAGTGCTGAAGTCAAACCTTGGTACCAACACAGCCAATGGGCACAGTGCTGCAAGAAGGGCAGAGAATAGGATTGGAGCATCTCCCACCAATCAGGAAGCCTCTTCCAGGTGGGAGATGCTCTGATCAGGTAACTCAGATGGCTCTCTGACATCCTGGAAGAATTAACTGATGGGACAAGTATACTAGTATCCCACGACTGTTGTTACAGTCATTACCTGGGAGGCCTCAAATAACATAAACGTATTCTTTTGCAATTCTGGGGGAGAGAGGACAAAGATCAAGTTGTTCTCAAGGCTGGACTTCTTTTGGAGGTTCTAGGGAAGGACCCATCTCTTCCCTCTGCAAGCTCTGACAGAATCTCTTTGTTGGTTGCCATGGCCCAATCTCTGCCTCTGACTTTATCTTGGCTTCTCCTTTGTGTTTATCAGTTTTCCCATTGTCTGTCACTTCTAAGAACACCAGTGTTTGGAATTAGGATCTACCTGGATGATCCAGAAATTCTTCCTATCTCAAGTATCTTAACTTTGATTAGATGCACCCCCCGCTATCATTCTCTCTCACCCCTCCCCCACTTCTTAAACGATTTCATACAAGTGCATAAAGTACATGGACTGTATTTACCTTCCTTCACCTTCTCCACACCCCCTCTCTCTCCCACTGTGACTCACCCTGAATGGTACCTGTCTTACATTCCTGTCCTTCATTTCTTAAAGTGCGTATTCATTGTTCAATGGGATTTTGCCATGATATTTGGCAGGTGAATATATAGTATACTTAACCCCTCTATTATTCTTTCTTCCCCTCTCTCCTTATCCCCTATTATTCAGCAGCTCTCAATGCCTTTTGCTGTTCCATCTTTGTACACTGATGCGATGTATTTTGATACTATTGACTATCATTCTCTTTTCCTTCCCACCTCACCCCACTCCCCTACATTTAAAAAATATTTGCTATTTACCAAGTATTTTTCTATGTGCTTTTCATATATACGCCCATAAATTCTCAGAAAAAGCTAACAGGTAGGGTCTGTTCATTTCTCTGTTTTATAGAAAAAGTAACAGAAGCAGAGAAAGTTCAGCAAATTCATGTGTTTAAAGACAGAAACAGGATATGTGTTTACCTTATTTACTCTAATGAATCAAACACTCCAACCTCAATGACATAAATCCTTTTTCCTTTCCCATCACCCTCATTTATCTCACATTTCCTCATTTGACTTAGAGTACCTGATGTGTAACCAGTAAGGTTTTTGCACTGGAGCATTCAGCAGAGAACATGATAGAGTCACATTCTTGCGAGGGTTACAGACAATTAACACAAGATTAAATATGCAAGAGAAAAACTAGAGTTACCAAGGCAGAAATAAAAGCAGGGCAATGAAAGAAAGCAACTAGTGAGACTGCTCTTGACTAGATAATGCTGGAAAACCTTTCTGAGGGGGGAACTCAAGCTGATTTATAAAAAATAAAAAAGAACCATTCTAAGCCTAAGAACAGCTAGTGTAAAAGCTAACTCAGAAATGGTACTGGTGTACATTAGTTTGGGTGCCTGCTGTAACAAAACCATGCAATCTGAGGCTTAAACACAGTAGAATTGTATTCTACAATTCTGGAAGGGTAGAAGTCCGAGGTCAAGTTGCCAGCAGAGAAAATCTGTCCAACGCCCATCTCCTAACTTCTGATGGCAGCCTGTGGAATTCTTTTGTTGAAAAAACATCATCCCAACCTCTGTTTTTGATGTCACATGCCATTCTTCCTGTGTCCAAATTTTCTCCTATTATAAGGACATCAGTTATAGTGGATTAGATTAGGTATCTATCCCAAACCATCTCATCTTAAGGAAAATAATCACTTTTGAATGATGCTATTTCCAAATAACATGGTAATCTGAGGTGCTAGGTATGAAGATTTCAACATAAGAATTTTGCACTGGTACACACTGACTTATAGCAATGTACTTGAGGAAAGGGAGAGGGCCAGAGAGAGATGAGAAATGTGGATGACTGTTCTTCTCCAGTGACTTCATCCTTCCTTAAATAATTATAGTATCTTCAACTAAAAATACCAGAGAACTCATCTTCACCTTAAGCAATAAGCTGGAAGTACAGAGGTGGGGTGCAAGTCCAACTTTGATTTCCTGTGATCTCTGATGTTAACCTTTCCTCTGTGTATCATCTTTACCCTTAGGCTGACGTCCGAGAATAATGAAACTCTGTCGGGAAGGAGGATCTTACATCTGGTATGACAACATTCAGAGGAAGAGAAAGAATAAGCTCTTGTAGGGTACCCTAAGTGGTGCATAAAAACTCTCAGTGACTCCAAATGAATCTCATAGTCACATCAGTCCTTGGCAAGGGAGCTCTGATAATGCAGGAAACACCTATCCCTGCAGTCGTGATGGCTGGACATCCATAGCGTAGATGAGGAGTAGAGACTTACTGGAAAGGGAGAGAAGGAATCTTGATGGTGAATAGGCAACTTTCAGCATCCACTACATTGGCCAAGCACCATCTTGGTCCTACAAACATGAGAAGCAATGTCTGAATGTCCCTACATCCCCCAAATTTATGACATCTTGTATGTATTAACCTGAGACCAAACATCTTCCATGTCTCATGTTTTCTTTATATTATCAGTTTCCTGTTTTTCAACTGAATAAATGTTTTTGGAGAAGTTCTGTGCAATTGGAATAGGTACTGGGGATACAAAGATGAATCAGACTCTGTCCTTGACCTTGAGGAGCTGAGAGTCTCACATGGAAGGCTGACACACAAATAGATAAATAGAAAACAGCTCAAGGGGTCCATGAGAAATATGTGAAGTTTACAAGGAAAGTCAAAGAAGTGGTGGTTGAACTTGGGAGTTAAGGGGGCTTCTTAGTGGTAGTGGACGTTAGAGCTGTGTCTTAAAGACAATTCAAGGTTGGCAGGAAAACTCAAGGAAGAGCAGGAGCTGGTCACTGATGACCTGAATTAATGCAGAGCATATTTAAGGAAGCAAGAGTTCCAGATGAATGGAGTTTTACTCAGCCACAAAGAAGAATGGAATTTTGTCATTTGCAGGCAACTGGATGGAACTGGAGAACATCATCTTAAGTGAAGTTAGCCAGGCTTAGGAGGCTAAAAATCACATGTTCTCTCTCATATGTGGAATATAGAACTAATACAAATGCAGCAATATTATGAAAAAGTGGTCATGCTAAGAGGTGGTCACATATGAGAGGGGAAGGTTAAAAGAAGGGAACTAAGGACAATATGGCTGATATACTTCCTATACCAGAATGAATATAGAATTCTTAAATTGGCTGAAAATTCAAAAGAAAGGAATTAAGGTAGAATGAAGAAAATAGAGGAGATGAATCAACTGGTGTTATAATACATATATATGTGGAAATATCACAAGGAAACTCCTTGTGTAGTTACCTTTATCTCAAACAAACAAAAATATCTTTTTTTTCCTTTTTCTTCTACAAAATAGGAGAACAGGAGGGTAGAACAGGTCCTGCGGGGGTGGAGAGGGCATTTGTACCAGTGGAGGGGGAGCATGGTGAGGAAAGGATGTATTTACATGTATGTAAATGCAAAAATGATACCTGTCAAAACTGTTGCAGGAATGGGGAGGGTAAAGGAGAATGATAGAGGGGGTGAATTCAACTATGAGACATTTGATATATTGTAAGAACTTTTGTGAATGCAACAGTGTACCCCACCCAGTACAACAATAAAACAAAAGAAGAAAAGAAACTGGAGATGAGACTAGAAAAGAAAACGCTGGCAGGAACTGATGTTTAACAGGGTCTGGGCTTGTTCCCCAAGTGACATCCTGGGGAGCTATTTACTTATCAGGCAAGAGAGGAACGTCTAGGATGACAAGCAGTGAGAGGTGTAAGAAAGTCAACACTAGTATGGATCTGGAGCAGAAGACAGATTAAAGAAGAATCATAAACAAGGTGTTTAGGACTCAGTTAGTTGGAGAAAGAGAAGAACAAGATCCAGGATATGTTCCAAGATAGAGAAGAAAAAAAAAAAACCTTTCTTCTATTTTCTTAAATGTTTGTCCCAAGGACATGCAAATTAACTGTCCAAAGACAGTCAATTTTTATTTTTAATTTATGCATATAGAGGTTCCATAAAAAAGAAGTGAAAATCCAGAGACAGACCTGGGGCTTTACATAGCATTTTAACAAAGACCAATAAATGCTGGAAGAGTGTGTAAAAGAGGAAAGTGTGAGCGGTAGACCCTAGGGACAGTAAATGGTAGGAAAGTTATAGGAAGTATAGGGTGATAAGAATTGTTTAGTAAGGTCTGCTGACACAGACTGACCTCAGGCCACCTCGGGTGGTAAGAATACTCTCCTGTGATTAAGGGGAGCTGTCTTCCTGGCACAGGACAGGAGGATACATTTACCAATGGAAATTTCCTTTACTGAAGGGACATTTGCATCCTGCTTTTAGACAGAGAGCAGGGAGGCTGGGGGTTCCTTCTGTGTCTGTTGTTTCTCACTTGCATTCAACTAAAAATAATCCTTACACCAAATCAGCATATTTTGGAGTGGTATGTTGTCATTTCTTTTACCAGACTCCTACCTATGTCCTTGGTGGATGGTACTGTCCACTGTCACCAGTGGAGGAAGAGATTATAGGAAGAGGAGCCAAATTAAGGTGGGAAATGATGACTTCATTTGGGGTCATGTTGGCTGAAAGTACCTCAGGATTCCTCACCCCGGTGTGTTAAAGAGACATAAGGTGAATCTGACCTCTGGAGAGAAATCTGAACTGGAGGTGTAAATTGAGAGAATAGTGCTTTTTTTTAGCTAGTGGTTGGAGTCAGGAGAAAGTTTACCTCAGAAAAGGAATTTTATTTCTAAAGGCATGAAAAGAGCCATGTGGCAGGCAAACCAACCCACCAACAAACATAGGGGGTACTTACACAAAAAGAATAAAACCAGTAAGAGTCAGAAAGACAGCAAGACCATAGCAACAGGAATAATAACCAAAACCTAAAATCACGATGTATCTCTTACACTGGTTCTTGGTGCTTTGCAGATTTAAATCTTGTCACTGCTCTGAGATTGTGTTTGTTTTATTGTCATTCCCACCTTGCAGGGAGGACATGCATGCAGTCCGTAGAACAGCCAAGGTGCAAGTCCAGGCAGTCTTACCTGACTGAGTTCATCCTCTTGCCTCCTTTAGCTGGTACATTGGCTCAAGTGGTAAAGCGCCTGCTTAGCAGGTGTGAGGCCCTGAATTCAAACCCCAGTACCACCAAAAAAAATTTCTTAATAGACAGCTGGTAGGACAATTAAAAATCAGTATATAAGAACTAGGTATGTAGCTCAGTGGTAGCACACTTGCCCAGCACAACAGAGGCTGTGGGCTCTTTCTTAGGCCTAGTATAATTGATGATAATACAAAACTCAGGAGATACAAATTTCTGAGGAATATATCCTGAAACAAAATGGATTTTTAGTTTAATATTTGGCACAATGACTTTATAATAATTCCTAGTGCTTGAAAGTCTTCATTGAAAAAATAAGTCACCATACATTATACTTGAGAAGCTATTTCATGTAATAATTCACCCTTGGAACTATAGATATTATAGTTTGGAAATATCTGAAATGCAAAATTGCTTATTGCAATATCATTCAGAGTAGAAAAATTGGAGATAAAGTTTCTATCCATGAGTAAACTATTGAATTAATCTCAATACAAAGACTATAATGCAATTGTCAAATGTTGGTTACGCAAGCTTTTTAGTAATATGAGGAAATATTTCTACAAGTTGAAAAGGCAGGTTATAAAACTTTATGTTTATTGGTGTTTAAAAATGTGCAATGAAAAAATGAAGTAAGAATGACGTCAAATATTCACAGCGCCTACCACCAGACAGTAAGGGTAGGGCTAACTTTGTAAAAACCTTGACTCTATTCTATTGTTATTTCTTCATCAGTTTGAACATCCTTTTGTTTCCCCTCTGTATAAACTACTAGAGTCATAGGAAGTGTTAGAACAGCACTCTCAAATGGAGCAGGATGGGTGACATGAGGAGGACAAGGCTACAGTAACTCCACAATGACCTCGGGTAACTGTGGCTGCGTCCTAGGCTGCTTGGATCATTAGAACCCAGGTACAAAGCAGGTGGTCTCTGTCCCCTCCCCTCAATCCAACCTGTTACTCTGTTTCACAGATCGGCAGTAGAGGGATGCTTCAACTTCTTGGGTCCTAGGTCTCAGACATACTGCCACAGGTAGAAGCAGTCTTTTTTCTTAAGCTTCTCTTTCCTTATGTCATATGTTCCCAGGAATAAGATAATAAACAAACAAATAAACTAATGTTGCAAAAAGGAGGTGACTCCAAGGGATAACTGGTGCCAGGAAGTTAGCTAGTCCCCATGATTATTCTCAAGGTTGAGAAGTATAAAGTCTGGGGAACTGAAAATCACAAACTCCTGCAAACAAGGACTGGGAGTCTCATGATACAGTGTGGCTGACTTGCTGAGATTTTGCTCTACCTTGACCCTATGACCACCTGACCAATCTCACCAGTCATTGGTTTGTTCTCTGTCAAGGAGTCTGGAATTTCTTTTCCATTTAGAGAATTTCCTGCTCTTATCACTTTCCAGCTCTAATTCTCTCAGTTAGATCCCATAACTCTATAACCTCAAAGATCATTCAAACAGTCTTATGACGGATCTTCAACAGAACAGCAGCAGGGCTGCCAGGGCCCTTCATTGGAAGACTGAAGGCCAACAATGGAGCGGGGTATTCACCTCCCAGATCCTGAAAAGTGCTTTTCAAACAATATTTACTTGGAATAGTATCAATAGGTAGGACACTTCTACTTTTTTAAAGAATAGGTAGGCAAAAGAATTTCATAAAATTCTGAGTGAAAATTCAGTGACCCTGTGCAAAGAATCAACTGCTTATCATAAAATTGAGTGTGGCATCTAAGTAAAATAATCGATAAGCTTAGGCAAAAATTTTTAGGGTGTTCACTAATGGCTAACACAATGGGCAGTTCAGTTAAAAGGGATTTGTGAAACAGCAAGTGAATAGAGGGGTGTTATTAGGTCTAACAACTTCGGTGCCTGTGGAGGTGAAGATATTGCTGTTGTCCCTATGTCTATCAACCTGGCAAGGACTGGTGGAGTCCTTCAGACAAAGGTGTCTTTGGTTACCATGCTGCTTCCACTTGGTTCTCATTGTTATGCTGCAGGCTACCTTAACATGGGGCCTGCACCCCCACTAGGATTATGGGAACCACCTTGTGGCATCGTAAACTGTCATATGTTAGAACATCTGGTGCTGATTGCTGCCTAGGGAAATGCCCAGCTGTGGTGACCAGCAACTCACATGGCAAGACTTCACTTATTTAATCACACATGGGAATAGTGTCCATGCTGGTTCTCAGAACGCATCACTTGGACACCTAAGAGAATATAAAGATGGCAGCCTATGCAGGCTGCGATAACCGCTGAAACATTGCACTCTTAGCCACCGAGGAAAAGACATGGTCAAGTGTTACACTCATCTGATGAGCAGTACATGTCAATTACATCAGGCTTTTGCCTGAAAGTCAGGATGAGACCTCGTGCTTGCTGTGGAATGACAGGCATATTTTCCCATGGGGGATCACAGGAAAAGTGCCAAGAAGTGCATTTTGATTAATATGCTGTATTCATTCACAAACTTCCTTTCCAAGGTTTTCATTTCTCTTACGTGAACTGCTATGCAGACAATGTTGCAAACACTAAGATTTTTTAAATAGAAAGTTCACTTACTGATCTCAAGTGTTGGAATTGGTGAACTCACTCCTGTATTTAGCCTAAAATCATTTTAGGTGAGTGCACTTTTTGCACTACTGATATGATGTTTGTCAAGGTTTATCTTTAAAAAATGCAATCCACTTTAATTTTAGGTGAAAGATTAGTATATTCAATCAAAAATTCACAGAAGAGAAAAGCAAAGAGCTAAAGACAATCATAGTGATACATACCTGTAATCCCAGCACTTGGAAAGCTGAAGTAGAAGAATTGTGAGTTCAAGTAACCCCATGTGGATTACATAGTGAGACCCTGTCTCTAAATATATACACAAGCAAATAAATAAAGGCAATATAAACTAACGATCTCAAGTTTGTGCGAAACAATACTAAATGTTTGCCAAAGTTGAGCTTTTTTTTAGCTTTCTCTAAAATGATAGTGACCCAGTCCCTAAAGTACAGGTTGAAACTTATCTTTGATTCAAACAATGAATTTATTAAATGGTCACAATCCTTGTTAGATACTGGATTCAAAGTGGGGAAGAAAAGATACTGCCTAGAGCATGGAGTTGTGTGGAAGGTAAGAAGGAAAATTTACCTTAACAGCTACAGAAAAATCTGTACCTCACAAACTTCAGCATTGTGGATATGTGGTTTCTCAGATAAATAAATCTTTAATATTGTAACACCATTAAAATTTTACAAATATGCCTTTATTCACCAATCTTCTGATTAGAACCAAAACATTTCCTCTGAGTATATACTTGGTGATTAGACTAATGTTTTCTTTAATAACTTTAATATACTTCTAAAATTAGAACTGGGAAATTCTTGTAAAACTTTGAGCACAGACTACTTACTTTCAGAGTGTTTTAGTCACTATGACTTTCTCTGCAAAACAATGTCTTCAATGCACCTTTTTCCAAAGCAAAAGATTCAGCAATTCATCTTTATGTAGTATTTCTACTGTTTTTTAATTAATTTTCACAAAGTTGATAAGTATTTTGATAGATGTTTTTCATTTGTATAAGATTTAATTACATTTTCTAAATTATTATAAAAGTACAGCTGACACAGGTTTGGAAATACAAACACATGTGACTCACACTCAGCTGGAACAGAAAGGCAGGTGCATCTTGAGAATAGGTGATTAGCATGCACAAGCATTGGCTTATATGTTTTATAGAGAGTATTGGACCAGACTGCAAACTTGCTAGGATATTCCCCAAGAAAATTAAAGTCAGATAAAGTAGAATAAGATTTCTTTTACAATCTTTGTTCATGAGCATAAACGGTTTTTATATTGGTAAAAACAAGGGACGATTTGAAAATATCTCCACTCTTTCTAGAAAGTCTTTAGAATCAAAATTAATAGTGAATCAAACATGCAGCAAACCACAGTCTAATGGCTTTGTCAAACAACAGTGAGGTATAACGGTGTACCTGCAAAACAATGGAAATCCTGGCATTTTCAGAGCTAATTCCCATCTAAACAACAGACACAAGTTACAAGGTGATTTCACGTTGCTAGAACAATGTTCCTTTGAACATAATCAAATGCAACATATCTACAATAAGAATTAAGTCTCAGAATTAAGAATATTAAAATCATCAAAAGAAATTTGATGGCCAACTGACATTATGAGCCTTGCTCATTATACTACGGACTTAACAGTCAGCATTCTGTTTTGTTCTTCTTTCTACTTCTAGCCGTAGGTCACAGTCTTCCATGTACAGACCCCCAAACAGAATGTCAGGATGAGTGTACTGAAAAGCAATACCCTGATATTAGAGCAAAGTTTTCCTCACACATACGTGTCACTAACTTACCTGAATTTTAACAAAGCTCACAAGAGACACATTGGAGGACCACAAACAGCTGACAATGTTGACCAAGCGCCTAGGAAGAAATTAAACAGGAGTGGATCGACAATGAGTGTTACCGATGACACCTGTATTATTCCGTGATTCTCTGACTTTTACATTTAAAGAGTTTCCTACGGGAGTCTTATGGATATGACACCTTGTCTACCTTTATTTTAGCAATTTAAGTTTATATGGTCTTGCTTGGTCATTTGAATTAACTTTCATTAAAAACAATGTGTTTTGATATATTTTTTCATTTGTATGATGTTTAATTACATTTTAAAATTATCATAAAAGTATGACAGACATTTATGGGTTTGGAAATACAAACACATATGATTCCCACTCAATTAGTAGGATCAGAAAGGCAGGTGCATCTTGAGAATAGGTGATTAGCATGCAGAAGCACTGGCTCATATACTTTACACAGAGAGCTGGACCAGACTGCAAACTTGCAGGACATTCCCCAAGAAAATTAACAGAACCCAGATATTTGGTTTATATGTAAAATTCCATCTTCTGTTTGCATCCTGCATTATAGCAACATGTTTCTCAATTATCTCCAAGTTTTCCTCACTTCTGGTGAAATGGCCAGTGTGTTTTGTACAAAGATGTGGGTGTTTTCATGGAGGTTCGTGTTTTTCCAGATGTGGTTTGTCTGTGTCCACCTCCTTCAGTTTAAGCCCTCTCAGGTTGCAGAAAGCATCCTGGAGTCCATCTTTTGGAACTCAGGTTCGATAGTGGAGGGATTTTTAGATGATTTTTTTAGCTTGTTGTTACAGCAGAAGATAATATGGAGATTCCTGTATCTGTCTCTAGGAACCCAACTAAGCAATTTT
Organism: Castor canadensis; assembly: GCF_047511655.1. Lineage (NCBI taxonomy): Eukaryota > Metazoa > Chordata > Mammalia > Rodentia > Castoridae > Castor > Castor canadensis. The sequence goes on from NC_133402.1 coordinate 67,444,639, forward strand.
GGTCACCTGGTCGTATAGCCTCATTGCCTTTGGGCCTGTGGCAGCGTGGCAGCTGCGCTGAAAAAGAGTTCATATATGGCGACCAAGAAGCAAAGAGCATGAGAAGCATCCAGGTTCCCAATATCCTCTACAAAGACACATCTTCGATGACCTAACTTCCTTCCACCATCCTGTGTGAGATTGGGTGTCTGTGTTTAGTAGTATTTATGAAAAATGTTTTCTTCTTCTTGTGATAAGAGTTATTTATTCTGAATTTTCATTTTTTTAAGCAATACTGTAATTTAATAGTTTTATGATTAAAATTGAAGGTTGAAACCCTACTTTCAGATGTTTGATTTAAAGTAAATTCAGACCTAATTTCTGGATAGGACTCAATTTTCACATTTACACCATATTGCATCTTATATCCCATCAGTTATTTTCTATGTTCATTAAAATGCCTTTTTATGTTATTTATAAGGATTTTGCATATACACTTGAACTCCAAAATTGGACTCTCAATCCGCAAGCCCAGTCATTTAGCAATGTAAAAATCCATTGGGTTTTGAGTCAGTATAAAAAGTTGTGAAGATTCTGAGGCTCTACCCTCCGTGAGAGGTAGGATGTTAGCTCGCAAAACTCTACAGATGCTGGAAGAAGACAGTAGACTCCATTTTTAAATAGTAGAGTGTGAGGGCTAGGCATGGTAGTTTACACCTGTAGTCCCCGCTACAAAGGAAGCATAGACAGGAAGATTGCTCACCAGGGCCAACCCAGGCAAAAACACTAGACCCTACCTGAAAAATAAATTTAAAAAGCAAAGACTGGAGAAACACCTGTCTTGAAATGGTTTAAACCCAGCACCACCAAACAACTTCAAAAATTTTTAAAATTTGAGCCATTGGCTCATGCTTGTTATCCTAGCTACTGAGGAGGCAGAGATCAGAACTACCTCAGGTCAAAGCCAGCCTGGGCAAAAAAGTTTGAGAGACTTTATCCCAAAAAAACCCATCACAAAAAAGGGCTGGTGGAGTGGCTCAAGGTGAAGGTCCTGACTTCTAACCCCAGTACTGCAAAAATAAATAAATAATAGAGATTTAAGATAAAAAAACTTTGGAGATTGCTGTCATAGTAACCAAATTCAGAAGAAAATGGGTAAGGTTCCCGTGGATAGGAAGGAACTCACTTCAGAATCAAGTACCATTAGCTCCCATCCCATCCCTTCTCTGTAATAAAGACAAGAAAATGAATTTGCTCCAGTTATCTGACTTAAGGAAAAAATAAAATTTTGGATGTAGAAGACATTTGAAACACATTAAAGCATTTTAGAAAATTAGCACTTTTAATAGTATAAAATTGTGATTGTAGACAGAGAATAAAATTATCAGAAAAGCATTAGTGGCAATTTTAATCTTAATATTACTCACTTTAAGAAGTCATATGAAGAAAAAGAGAATGCAGGTGATACCTCCTGTCATGTTTACTTCTTCTAAAAGCAGAAAAAGAGAAATTCTAATAATAGCAAAAGGAAAATATAATCTTAGTAAAATGGATGAAAGATTTTTAAATAGACATAGTAGCATAAGGAAAGTGCTGAAAGTTATTGAATGATGGGGTGGTGGGGGAAAGGATAAGGAAGAGTAATAGACGGTCTAGACTGCATAAAATACAATATATTCACAGGTGGAATTCCATGAGCCTTTGAACAACGAGCATGCACTCAAACAACGAAGAACAGGTATGTACAACAGGTCCTGTTGGGGGACATGGAGAGGATAAAGTAGGGTGAACATGGTGACTGTGTTTTATATATGGGGTGAAACCTGTCCAAATCATTTTAAGTCAGCAGGGGAAGGAGAGGGATGAGGGAGAATGACGGGGATGAACCTAACCCAGGTACATTGTATGGATGCATGAAAAAGTCACAAGACCCTGCACAGCTATATATGCTAGCAAAAAATGTAAAAAAGATAAATGATAGACACAACAGGAACACACATTAACTAAAACCACACTGACAGTTAAGGGTGAGTCTAATCCAAAATGCTTAATAAACATTTTAATGAACTTTCAAGTTACAAATATAGCTTCTAAAAGACCAAGCAGAACCATTGCTCACACTTTCACTGTGGGAAACCTTTTGAGAAAGATGAATTAATGAATTCCTTCCTTGTGTGTATTATTCTCACCCCCCCTTCTAAAATTAACAGCTCCATGGCACTTTTTTTCATCCTTAATTTCTGTTTCCTGGTGGTCAGTGTGCTATGCCCCATGTCTATGACATCCCACATCTATTCCCACAGACGGAGCAGTTTGTGATGTCCTAATTAAATGCACTGTGGGGTCTGCACATTTAAAGAATAAATAATTGTTCTAAGAGTCCACATGAGCACAAGTAAAAACAGAACACGGTGCTCCTAAGCAAATAACTTGCAGGCAAAAATGAGAGATAACATGAAAAGGGCAGATAATACCATCGCTTCCTAATGGCTAGCATCTGGGCAGCCACATTTATTGAGCATTTCATATGAAGAAAGATAAATGCATTAAATATTGCTGGTCATGGAGTTTCATTGATAAATCTTTAACTCACAATGTTCCCAGGACCTGGTTTTGAAATCACCAGCTACTTAGATTTTCCTTGAAAAAAAAAAACATACAGGAGTATTTTTCCTTTAGCTGTGGGAGATAAAAATAACTGCTATATGAAATTTTTGTCAAATTAATTTGCTGAAATTCATCTCTCTTTATCTGTTTTTGGGTCATTTGTAAGCTTTTCATCTTTAAAGAAAATGAGTAGTGATAAACAGGAAGAGAAACAGCAGTTCCCTCTAGTTAAGGCAATATTAAGATTACTACTTGAAAAAACCCATCTGATAAAAAAGCAAAAATCTCTGAAATTGTGCAAACCATTCATTTCCACTTGTTTCTCACCGTGTTCCCTTTCGATAACTACAAAGGCAGTGAGGATTCTTTGAAATGACTTATTTGCTAATGTGCCTTTTTTATTTCAAACGTGGGATTCCAGGAAGTTCTGAGGATTGAAGCAGAATCATTCCTCATGAAGCCTCAGCTCTGTGCATCTGTCTACAGTCTGAACATCTCCAGATCTAAAGACAATCAAGGGCACGTGAGTGAAGAACCGGCCAATCCTCTGCAGATCCAGGATCCATCAGTGGAAAGCTAATGCCCTCCCCGTTGAAAGCATATAATCATCTTGAAGTATCTTCTTTGTTTTTCTTTTTTTTTTTTTTAAGAGAATGTCAAAAAGCAGAGTCTAATTTTATGTGCCTGGGAGTAGCTATCTAAGCTTCAGGCAATACAAATGCTGCTATTACTGAGAGTGAAAGCTCTGTGTAATTAACAAACACCATCAGCCTTACAGTTCCTGCAGAATGCGGTAAGTTCCTTGCCCGAAGGCTGCTCTCATCCTAGTAAGTCTGTTTACCCTGTCCAAGATTAGATTAGTTTAATTATTATGAAAAAGACTGCTAAGATCTTACAGCCTAATTATGCAAATGCTTCTAAATGTTCACAAAAGTAATTTATTTATTTGGAGATAAATGAATCTGTTTTGTCATAAAACAGATTGCAGTCCTGGTAGTGTACAAAGCAGGGTTATGTAGCCTTGGGCAAATCTTCCACCACAAATATCACTGGGATCCCTAGATTATAACATTTAAAAATACATAAATGTTTTTGGCAGGTTTTTATTGTTTTTGTAAATTATAGTAATCCCAGAAAGAACTATCACAGGTTTAATATTCACCAACCTTGTTATGAAAACATGGCTTCTCAGCAGAGCATTTAAAATATGCTAACAGCTAGAACATTCCTAGCAGGCCTATTAAGGTACACCTGTTTTATTATGCCTCTGAGCAGATACCTTCACTCTACTATTGTTTTCCCTCTTCTTCCTTAGAGTGTCATAGCTTAAGTAACTCATAAAAGAAGATGCTGAAAACAAATAGTTGAATATATGCGTAGATCATATTATACATATTACTTTTACCTATAAAATTAGTATGATATTTTAAAAAGCTAACCTAATGTTACTATCTCAAAATGGCTTGTAAAGATCTTCAAACAATACCTCAATATTTAATTTGGCCAAAACATACAAACCTGGAAATTTAATCCTACCAAATATCTATTACCAAATGTCAATAACAACCTGAATAGTTGTGTCAAATGTGTCATTGACACCAGCAATGTCCTTAATACTCAATTTAACCCAACAGAGGTCATTTGTTCAGAGCTTCAAGCCTTGACGTCAAAAAGCTTTTTAAAAATTTTGCAAAGTCTAAGCACTTTTAACATAAACAAATATTCAAGGAGTGGAGCAGGTAGCTGATAAGGAAACTGTGATAGGTGTGTACTGTTATTGCCTGCCTGACATTTGCTTTCCTCCTTCTAGAAAGCAGGCCCAGGTGGCCTGAGAATAATCTCTCTGCTAGGTTTAATTGACAAAGAATGTGAGTCCATCACCCTTCCCTGCTAATATAAGAGTAATCACATTTCCAAAGTCAAGTTGATCTCAGGATTTACTTGCCAGAAGCCATCAGAAAGTGATGGTGATGGTGATGTCAGAGACAATGACGATGACAAAGTAATAATAGTGGCAACATAAAAAGCCATCATTTATTGAATACTTTCTACATTCTGTGATAAGCACCTTGCACATATAATCTCAGCTACTTTTCTACTGACTGTGCAAAGTTATCAGTCATGACACTTGGACTACTGTGTTAGTCAGACTGTGTTGCCAAGATGAAATACCTGCAGAACAACTTAAAAAGAAGGATTTATTTTAGTTCACAGGTTCAGAGATTTCTGTCTACATCTTTGGCACCATTGATCCTGGCCCGTGGTGAAGCAGAATATCATGGTGGTGGGAGCAGGTAGCACAGCCTACTCTCCTCATGGTGGACAGGAAGCAGAGACAAAGAGAGAAAGAGAGGGGCCTGGGGTGATATACACCCCTCCAAGGACATAGTCCAGCGATCTACTTCCTCCAGTGAGTCCACACTCCCTAAAGTTTCCAGAACCTCCTAAAATAGTGCAACCAGCAGGGGACCAGCCCTTCAATCTATGAGCCTTTGGGGGACTAACCTCTAACAGCCTGATGGCCATCTTATTGGGAGAAACTATCAAAGAGATGGAGCTCTGAGGACAGTGTTTGAGTACATACTGGACTTACTTTGCAATGAGAAATCCTGGCATTACAAGTGTTGTGTTGTAAGTAATGGATCCTAAAATAGAGATTGGGTCATGATTTGTCACACTATGAGGAACGATGTCCTGACTTGAGGAGACAATGCTCAAAAAACATCAAAATCCTGAGTGTGGGAATAGATGCAGAATTTGCACAATCTACCAGAGAAGGAGGTGGGTGCATGTTTTAGAGTTCATCTGGTGGTTGCTGTGCATTGTATATTTTAACATGTGCATGCAAGAAACAAAAAAGGGATGAGTCTTTGTTAGATGTCCACAGTGCAAGTAGTACAGGGTTGTGCAACTTTAGGTGCCCAGCAACTCTGAGCTTATACTCATAAACAAACTCTCCTCCTTCCATGAGCAGGGCTTCCACACTGCAGTCCAAAAGGACTGTCTGTGTTTCCCTGCATCACTGTGTAGAGGCAGGGATGCAGGTCTATCAGGTTCTTCACCAAAAATTCTATGCAACATCAAATAGGGAAGATTTTTTTTTTAGCTGAGGCTGTTAAACTGCCTTGGTGTGGGTCTTTCACACACCAGGTAGTAAGCACTATGGCTGTCTTACGCCAAGAAGGGTACAAGGAAAAGGTGTAGGAGGGTCAATGCAGTGGAAATATTATAAACTCATGTATGAAAATGGAAAAATGAGACCTGTTGAAACAATTCCAGGAGTGGATGGAAGAAAGAATAAAGGATAAAGGATATCAACTATGATATTGTAAGAACTTTTGTAAATGTCACAATGTACCCCCAGTACAGCAGTAATATGATAAAAATGTGAAAAAAAAGTAAGAAAGAGCCTGTCTGGAAGAGAAATGACTGACAAGGGGAAACGTAGAATCATGACTGCGATGGACTTGCAAGACGCTGGAATCGTGACTCCCCTTTCATAAGCTAGTTGGAGTGTGATCACTCACATTTACAACCAAAGTCATGGTGGGAAAAGAATGTTTGACGGCCGAATGAAATGAGCTAGAAGCCAATATCTGTTCCTCCTGTGTATGTTTATTATAAAAGTCAGTTTGTTTGTAGAAGTATGAGTCATGTTCATTTCAACTATGGGTCTTAAAAACACCAAATCAGGATATTTTCACCCGTGCTTCTTTTCCTTTTCAAATCTGGGGAGGTATGCAGCCACCTCTTAGGACTTTGATCAGAAACTTTTATTGCCAGTTTTCTGTATTCCTGTGCTTTTAACACTTAAGAAGGATAAATCTTGACAGCGATATTATGTCACCTAAATAAATATAGGGAAATGTTTCAGTCAGCGCTTCAATTACAGCAGAATACAGGTTCCTAGAAAGAGGTGTTTAGAAAGTGGAATCTTGACTTTTGTGTGTGCATGTGTTTAAATTCACTGCTATTTACATGCGCAGGACAACAGGGCAACAGGGAGATTCCAGCTGATATTCTGTTTCATAGTAAGAGGAGGACGTGAGCAATGAGTTTAATGGGCTTCTCTGACATCACCATTATCTTGGTTATTGAAGCCATTAGGAGCTGTTTGCTGTCAGCTAACAGATCTTATCTCAACTGCACCTGCTTTATAAGTATTCATTTCTAGCAAGACCATTAACATATTCCTTAAGTCAGTCAGAGGCAATTTGACTTAACAATTTTTTTTTGCTCCTTCTGACAAATTAACAAATATATAAATATATGGGTGCATGGAAATTCTACACCATTCAAATGATGAGGCTACAAAAGATCTATAGTTTCTGTGACTTATTTATCTTTATATAAATAACAGTTAAGATTCATTAGCAGTTATGATATTTTAGAAAGTTTCTGAATTAATACAGAAATAATTGCACTGGACAAATTAATGCAAACTTCTCTTTCATTTTGAGTAATCAGCAGAATTCTTCAAAACAATCAGTTAAGGATGTTTATTATAGCATTCTAACGTCGTCTAACTGACAGAATTCCAAGGATTAAGTGGCATTAGAGCTCTCAGCAAATCCCTAGTACACAGCAAGCACTCAGTTAATGATTGGGATATTAACACTGATGTCCTCAGTTCTATGCAGATATAGAATACAAAGTCAATTTGCTCCAGCTGTCAGTGGGAAGAGTTAAGGTAAAGGAGAAACTAAATCCAAGGAAGGAAGGAAGGAAAGGAAGATCACCAGGAATCATGAAAGGAGAGGGCAGTTGAAAAGACCAAAGAAATAGAAAGGTGACAGAGTAAATTAGGAAGCAGTTTTCAGCTCTAGCCTCTAGTCCTAAGGGGAAAGAGAAGCTGAAGCCTCCACTACAAGGTAAGCTATGTGGCCTTGGTGACAGACTGGCAGAGTTGCCTGTGGGAAACTCCTATACCTCCACAAGTTTTAAACCCAATGAGGGAATTTGGTGGATGAATGACTCCTCTGGAGAGATTGGCTAACATCAGACAAGAAAGACATTCTTCATTGAGCATAGTCCCACACTCACAGCAACCTTCAAAATAACCAAAGGAAGAAAGGGCTGGAGTGTGGCTCCAGTGGTAGAGGACCCGCTTTGCAAGCGTGAAGCCCTGAGTTCAAACCCCAGTTCTACCAAAAAAAAAAAAAAAGTCTACTGGACATAAAAGCAAAGCTATACCCCAACACTTAATAGTGTGTAACTTGAATACCCCCATTCTTGCCAATATATAGGTCATCCAGACAAAATCTAAAGAAGTTTCAAAATTAAATGGCACTATAGCTCTTAAGAAACATCTACTGAATATTCCCACAACAGCTGAAGACTAACATTCTTCTCAGTAGCTTATGGAAATTTCCCTAAAATAGATCATTCTTTAGGATATAAAGAAAGTATTAACAAATATAGGAAATTTAAATAACCTCCTGTGTTTTACCAGACCACAATGGAATAAAACTAGAAATGAACAGCAAAAAGAAATTGCAGAAAATGTTCAAACACATGGAGACTGAACAATTCACTGCTGAATAATGAGTGATTTTGCCCTGAAACAAGTGGACAAATTAAAAGAAAAATATGAGAATCAAGCGTAAATGGAAACAGAGCTTTCCAGAAACTTTAGGACATAATAAAAACTATGCAGAAGGAAAGTTTGTAGATACAAATGCCTTCATTAAAAAATCAGAAAGATCCCCAATAAATAGCTTACCAATATAACTCAAGCTCTTAGAAAAACAAGAACAAGTCAAATCTCAATGTAATAGGTGGAAATAAATTACAAAGATTAGAGCAGAAGTTAATGAAATGAAGACTTAGAAAATACAAAGTATCAATTAAATGAAAAGTTGGTTCTTTGAAAAGATAAACAAGATTGACAAACCCTTAGCCAAACCAATAAAAGAGGGGGAGTACCCAAATTAATAAAATTATAGATGAAAAGGGGAATATCACAACAAATAAGAATGAAATTCAGAGGTTCATTAGGGAATAATTTCAAATTTTATATTGAAATAAATTGGAAAATCTAGAAGAAGTGGATATATTTCTAGACACATATGACCTACCTAAATTGACAGAAGATACCAACCACATAAATGTACGTGTAACAAGCAATGAGTTGAAGCATAACAAAGAGTGTCCCAAAAAAGAACCCAGCACTGGATGGGTTCTCTGCTGTTCTATCAGATTTTAAAGGAAGTGCAAATAGGTATTATCCTCAAACTATTCCATAAGATGGAAATGGAAGGAACACTTCCAAACTCATTCTATGAAGCTGGTGTTGCCCTGACACCATGAACATAGAGGCAAAAATTCTCAACAAATTACCTAAAGACTACATTCAACAACACATTCAAAAAGTCATTCACCCTGATCAAGTTGGTTTCATTCCAGGCATGCAAGGATGGTTCAAGAAACACAAATCACTAGATATAATGCAGCAGATAAACAGAATGAAGGGGAAAATGCAGAAAAAGTCTACGAGAAGCTTCACATCCCTTCATGACAAAAGTTCTGAAAAACCCTGAAGAGTCCACCAAATGAGAATAAATCTCTTAGATCTTCTTTGGGCAAAAAAGCAGAATACAAAATCAACATATAAAAATCAGCAGCTTTTATATATGCCATCAAGGAACAGGATGAAAAAGACATCAGGAAGATAATCTTCAAACAAGTAAAATACCTAGAAATAAACTTAACTGAAGAGGTAAAAGTCCTTTGCAATGGAGATCAAACACTGAGGAAAGAAACTGAAAAGGACACTAGGAAAAGGGACAGACCTCCCATGTTCATGGATTGGCAGAAGTAATACTATGAAAATGGCTTTATCACTGAAAGCAATCTACAGACTCAGTGCAGTTCCCATCAAAATCATACTCGCATTCATCAGAGGAGTAGAAAAATCAATTCTGTAATTCCTATAGAAGAAAACAAGACCACGAACGACCACTGTAATCCTGTATGCAGGACCCCCTACAATATCAGCTTCAGAGTGCACTGTGAGTCACAGAAATAAAATGTGTATGCTACAAAAACAACAAAAAAGTAGACCAATGTACACAGAATAGAAGACCCAGAAATAAACCCACACACATACAGACACCTGATTTTTGGCAAAGCAGCCAAAACCATCTATTATAGAAAAGACAGCCTCTTCAAAACATGGTGCCTGGAAAACAGGATGTTCACATGTAGAAGGCCAAAACTAGATCCCTCTCCCTCTTTTCATACAAAAATCAATTCCAAATGGATCAAAGATCTTAACATAAGATTGAGACTTTGAAACAATTATAGGGAAAACTCTTGAAGATATAGGAATGGATTCCCATTACTCAGGAAATAAGAGCAAGGACTGACAAATTGAATCTCTCCAAATTAAAAAGTTTCTGCACAGCAGGCCAGGCATGCTGTCTCATAGATTTGATTCCAGCTTCTCATAAGGCAGAGATCTGAAGGATCATGGTTTCAGGCCAGTCAGGGCAAAAAGTCAGTGAGACCCAGTCTCAACTAACAAGTCAGGCATGGTGGTTCACACCTGCAATCCTGGCTATGTGGGAGGCTATAGGCAAGAGAATTGTGGTCAGAGGCTGGCCTTAGACAAACATATGAGACTCTGTCTTAAAGAGTGTCACTCAAGTAGTAGAACACCTGCTTAGCCAACTGCAAGGCCCTGAGTTCAAGTCCCAGTATCACCAAAAGTAAAAATAAAACGTTTATTCAAAGCATAGGAAAGAATTATCAGAATGAGGAGCCAGTCCACATAATAGGAGCAAATCTTTGAAAGCTATTCATCAGACAAAGAAATATCCAAAATATACCCCAAATTCAAAAAAGTTATATGCTAAAAGAACAATTAATCCAATCAATAAAATGGTTGAACAAACTGAGCAGTTCTCAAAAGAAATACAAATAGCAAAAAATATATGAAGAAATCCTCAACATCCCTGACCGTAAATGAAATGCGAACCAAAATGGCACCAAGATTTCATGTCACCCCGTCAATGCCTGTCATCAAGAAAACAAACAGCAAGAGATGCTGGGAAGGATGTGGGAGAAAGGAGCCCCTTACCCTGTTGGTGTAATGAAAATTAGTTCAGCTATGTGGAAATCAATATGGAGGCTCCTCAAAATCTAAAAATATGGCTCCCATGTGTTTCTGCTGTACAGTTCTGGGGAACATAGCCAAAGGGATGTAAGTGAACATGCAGCAGAGACCCCTGCCCTCCCATGCTTACAACAGCACCAAACTATGGAATCAGCCTAGGTGCTCATCAACCCATCTAAAAATGAACTTAACCTAAAATTGAATTTTAAAAAGCCTAAAAATGAGTTTAACCTAAAATATATTTAAAACTAAAAATGAATTTAAAAAACCACACCAAGCAAAACCAAAATAGAGCGATAATAGTGAGCTAATATTGTGTCTTCTTGTGAATTCTTTCATTCTCACAAGCACCTACCTCCTTTTCCTTTCACCCCTTTCTGAAGCAGAGCAAATAGGATAGGGAAGGAAATATGGAAGGTGGGAGTGTGCAGATGGGTGCAAAAAGGAAAAAAAGACGGAGAGATCTCCCATTTAAAAAGTTCCCTATGTTCAGACTAGAAGAGCCCTTCCTTTGTGCACAAGAGGAGCGATTTGTCCTGGGAGCATCTGATGGTCACCACTGCCTCTTCTGGAAGGGACCCTCTCTCTTGTGACTCCCACAGCACTTAGCACAATGCTCATTATAATTGATAGCTTATTAAGCAAAGAAAGGACAGATGCCGAGCAAATATGTTTTCCAAAGTCATTTTCTTATTAAAGAAATGTGCTCCTGCTTTAATTTGTGAAAGCAAAAGCCAAAGATAGAGTCTAGGATTTCCAATTACAGCACAGACAGACTCCTCTGAACCTTGTCTTCTCAGACAATTTCTTTATAAAGTGTTGTCTTGAAGAAAAAGAAATAAAGTGCACATATTAGCCATACTAAATTAAATCATATAAGACTATATATAGCAATTCTACAAAATCCTTTCCAGCAGTGGTATTCAAAAAAACATCAGCTGACAGTACTGATTTAAACCTGATTCCTTAGACCACAGCCTATCACCACATTCAATGCTGTGTGAATATTTATTAGCACATGAGGCAAGGCAAATATTCTCAAAATCAGAGGTGGAATTAATCTATATAGGCCTGTGTGGGATGAGATTCTTCAAGAGGTAGTTGGTCATTAAAGTAAAAAAGTAGAGTGAAAAAGCTTCACAACTGGTTCTTTAAATTTCATCTAGATCTTGCAATTTCCAGAGCCATGCTGTTTAAGTTGGAATGGTGTATAAGCATAAAACAACCAGTGTGGACCGTGGTCCACTCTCCGGGTGTATGCACATCACATGAAATGATGAGGTAACAGGTGTGTTCAGACCTGAATCTCCATACTCTTGCCTATGCTTACAACACCGAGTTATTACATGGGGTCCCTACAGGGACTCTTTTGGGTCCCATTTTGCCTCTTAGATGAGCTGGGTAAGTGGCATTGTCCTCAGGGGTCTCTTGCACACCGCTTGTTTGATATGACTAGCCACACAACCAGAATGCCTCTGGAGCAGGGGCTCTGTGAACTGAGAGCCAAGTCCCAGAAAAATCAAAATGACCCAAGGTCAAATGCTGAGGACCATGTCATGAGGTCTGGATGCTTAACAGACAAGCAAGCAAGGACGCGAGCTGAGCTCCAACATGTCAACAGTTTCACGGAGCTTAGAACTCAACACAGGGTCTCGTTAGACCCAGGTTAGCAATATTCAGCATGTGGGAAGAAAACATTACAAACCAAGAAAAATAATGGAAAGTTTTCTTACAATACTGTGCTTATAAAGATTCAAATAGTTGTACTTTATTCTTCTTAGAAAATAATTCAAGTTTATTGAAGACAAATTAGAAAATGTAAAAGGAAAAATAATTTCACAACATCACCAAGAGATAACGTGTATATTTTCTAAATGAAGTTTTATTTTACTTTATTATTATTAATTTGGTGGGACTAGGGTTTGAACTCAGGGCTTTGTGCTTGAAAAGCAGGCACTGTACTGCCTGAATCACACCTCAGTCCATTTTGCTCTGATTATTTTGGATACGGGTTATCTCACAACCTATTTGCACAGGCTGGCCTCAAACGGCAACCCTCCTGATCTCAGCTTCCTAAGTAGCTAGGATTACAGGCATGAGGCACTAACCCGTGCCAAGCTTTAAATGCAGAATGATGTAACAATGTTTGAGATTAGTTTTTGTCACATTTTGCCACTATTTAGAATAGCATCTTAAAGTATCAGTCATCTGGATTGTGGTCAATACCCTGTTGTTAAATTCTTAGGTCACTTCATTGTGGAATGGATATGCAATGGCCAAACTTCACAGGAAGAAAGCACCGTCCTTCCCAAGACCCACACCTTACTCAGACCCATCCCACAGACTTGGAGGCGTAAAGATCTCCTTCGCTTTAATCAGCTGGCGATCAACTCTACAGTTCCCACCATCACCTGCATCCCATAATTCTCTAGACTGACTCACAGAACCCAGCAGCATGCTAGTGCTTATTGTTATTTTACTTTTATTATAGAGAAGAACACAGCAGAAACAGCCAAAAGGAGAGATGCACAGGGCAAAGTCTGGGAGGCCTCCCACAGTCCTTCAGGACTCCCGAGACACAGACAGATGACAATATGTGGAGTACTGCCAGTCAGGGGAAACCCCACCCCGAACATCACTGTTCAGAATCTCATTGGGGTTTCATTACTAGGCACAGTTGCTTGAATCACGGGCCATGAAGTTAACTCATTCTGTGCCCCAACTCCAATCCCAGGAGGTCAGGCCGTCCTCATGTGGTCCAAAGTTCCCACCCTTTAACCATGTAGTTGGTTTTTCTGATGTGGTCAGCGCCTTGAGTCATCTTAGAATAACTAAATTATCATTTAACAATGATGGTTAGAATTAGCTAATGACTAATAGCTAAAATTAGTTAATAATTCATTACCCTAAATTGTCTAGGGTCCAACCATACAGAAGACACTCCTATCACATGGGCAATTTGAAGAATTTTAAGGTTAGCTTCCAACAACCAGGGACAAAGTGCAGCAAGTTCTTTATTACATAGCATCTCAAGTAAAAGATGGAGTTTATTACACTCCTCCACTCATATTTGTTACCCCAACGGATACCTGCAAAATTCCTGTGTTTTGTTTCTATTTTTATATTTCATGCATGGCTTAAGAAAGAAGATATTTTCTGAGAAATGTGTCATTAGGTAATTTCATTGTGCGAATATGCTAAAGTGTACTTACACAAACTAAGACAGCTATGATGTAAATAGGCAATATCGTCTTTGTTTGAAGCCATCCTCATAATCCTTTTTCCTCAGTCTCTTGAGAGCAGGGATTATAGAGATGTGTCACAATGTCTGTCAGTGGTACAATCTTATGGGACCAATGGGACCAATGTGTTGTATGGGGTCTGTAATTGACCTAAGCATGACTGTGTTCACATTTGTATTTCCCCTTTCCCACTGGTACCCACTCTACTATGTTTGTTGTATATCTTAAGATATTTATCATTATAAAATATGTTATGATTAACCTGATACAAATTGCAAAATATGAGTCTTTTTTTTTTTTTGGTGAGACTGGGTTTTATAATTTGATAGGCACAAAGTGATATTTCACCATTACTGCTATTTGTATGTTTTGCTTACTAGTGACCTTAAAAATCTGTTCATATTCTTTTTTTTTTCTTTTTGTAGAACCTGGGATTGAACCCAAGGCCTCATGCATGCTAAGCAAGTGCTCTAGCACTGAGCTGCATTCCCTGCCCTCCTACTCTGTTACTTGCTTAGTTTCCTCCTTCTTTGTATTACCAATCCACGTTCTTTGCACAGTTTACTGAGTTTGGATTTTCAGATGGAGTTTTGTATGTTTTAGACATTTACTTCTTGTTGTTTTTAGATAACATTACTAATATACCATTTCTATAATCACTTGTTATTTGTTTAAAGTGTTTTTCATTGAACAGAAATACTTAATCTGATATAGTTAAACCAATGATTTCTTTCTCCTTAAAATTTATGCTTTTTTAGACTTTTATGAGTCCTGCTCACTTCAGGATTGCCAGGATATTATACATTTTCTTCTGTTAAGTTTACAGCTTTCTCCTTTTGTATTTAAACTTTTAATCCAGGTACAGTGCACCTTTGTATAGGGTGTTAGGAAAGGGATTCAAACCTCCTGTCTCTATATATCATGTGTGTGTCAGTTTATCTTACTTAATTGTGATGTTTATAGATGTGTTTCTGATCACTCTGGTTTCTTGGTCTGTTCTGTCTGTTTGATGCACAATAATAGTAGAGTGTTTTATGACCTGAGGATGACACATTGTATTTCCTTAAGCCATGCCCACACACATTTGATTCATTACTTTGTTGTTGGTTATTTTTACCATTGTAAGTGACTTATTGTTCACTATTTACTTATTGCTTTTATTGTTACTGTCATAGAAAAAGACCTACTGATTTTTGTTACTGAAGCTTGTATTTTGCAGACCTGATCTATTTTCTCATTAGAACTCACAGCCTGCCTATTGACTTCTTGGATAATCTACATAGCTGATCATGTCACCAGCAAGAAATGATGACATTGTCTCTTCGCTTTCAATACTTATGCCTCTCATTTCTCCATTCCCACTTTATATTACTGACTTTTCTCTAATAAATATCCAGAAACTAAATTCTTGATCACAATCTCAATTATTTCAATAAAATACACTTGAAGTAAATCTTCTTGCTTTCTTAAGTTTTCAAGGCTTTATAAATATATCATGTTACACAATAAATTTATATAAAAACATTATACCACTAGTAACAGTATGCTAAAATATAATTTTTTGATTCCTACCAACATTTAAGATTTTAAGTTTTAAGCTTCTATTATTTGAACAGGAGATGCTAACAGGCATCTCCTGTTAGCTTGCTGACTTATCATTAAAAGGATTGAATTTACTTCTCGTATTTAGTGTAGAATGAATGCAATGAATGAAGTAGACAAGAAAATATATTTGCTTTCCATTTGTCAATTATTTCATTAAGATTTTGGATGAGAAAATTAGCTTATTTAAATTTTTTCTCATTTGCTAAATTTTTGTACACGATATTCTTCATCAATATCTTTAATTTATTACATGTGTAAGGCATGGTATCATTAGTAATCAAAGAGCTTAGGAATCACAGTTCTTGTTCTTAAGGAACTTCTAATAAGAAAAACAAGAGATGGCTGTAAGTAGAATAACAGATGGTAAGAATTGGTATTTGCCATAGGAATCTCATGAATAAACGCTATAGGAAGCAAGAGGAAGCAAATAACATGAAACCAGAAGACTGAACGAAGTTAACAGGCAATGGAAGATAGGTGAACATTTTTAAGAGGAGAAATGAAGGGAGCTCATTCCCACTTAATTTTTGATCCACCAGAGGTATTTAAGATGAATTAAGAAAAGTAAAAAAAAAAAAAAAAACACCTGACACATACGATGTAGTTGATAAGCTATTTAGGCCAGGTAAGGAGGAATGTTGGACTTAACCAGTAAATTACTAACACAGATGGAAAGGAGAGGCATCACACATAGGTACAGCTGCCAGGAATTCAGCATTGGTTGTATTTAGGGCTCAAAAGAAAAAGAAATGTTTCTATTTTTTTTTTTTTTGGCTTAGCTATTGGAAAGATAGTGGAGCCATTACCACAAATAGATAAAAATCTAGAGAAAGAGTAGTCTGGTCTGTGCTAAAAAAATAAAATATATAGCCAAAAGCTGGAAGTATGTGTGTGTGTGTGTGTGTGTGTGTGTGTGTGTGTGTGTGTGTTGTAATTCAGAATCCAACAAAAGATATTGATTTGGAAGACATTCACTCAAAACTAAAGGTGAAAATCCTGTGATCAAGATCTTCCAGAAACAGAAGGTTAAAAAAAAAATTGTGTAAGAGATTGAGGTCATGATTTGTTACAAGTCCATCAGTACAAGATTGGTAGAGGAGAAAGCAGTAAATGGAAACAACCAACCAGGGAGGTGGGAGGAGAACTCGGTGGTATGGAGACACAAGACCAAGGGAGAAGAGAAATTTGGGTTTGTCAAAAGGGTCAAGCGCCACAAACAGTTGTCACAGGGTGAGGACCAAGTACAGACTTAAGGTGCACTGTTCACCTTCAGAGGAGCAAACCCTGTGAAGTTTCAGGTCCCGAAGTTCACAGAAGAGCGAGCAAGCATTCAACCCACAACTGTGGCTGTGAAAACACCATGAGATGTAAGAGAGATCTTGAACAGAGTCACATGAAAGGCTTGTTTGGGGAAAGAGAAATCTGCCATGTTTATAGATAAAGTAAATGGGACCTTCCAAGAGATAAAAGTTAAACACAAAAAAGGCCAGAATTCCTGGAACAAAGTCTTTAAGGATGGGGTGATTATCACAGTGAAGACATAGATGGAGAATTATTTTTAAAAGGAGGTGCATTTTATTCAGACAGCAGACAAACATTTTGTGAATGCACAACCTTTCGTAAACAGTGCTGAACCATTGTTACTATGTAAAGGAGATTAACTGAATTGTAACCTACAAAACTTATAATCAGAGCACCCTCCAGTTGATCCACCCTACTCTCACATGTATCAGCAAATCATTGTTTTAAAAGTGGCAGTGGCAAAAGATGCCTTCCTGATAAGAGAATAGTAATTTCCTTGTCTTTTGGTACCAATTTCATTGGCAATATTACTAATTTTGCTTACATTTGAGTTAAGGAATTGCAAGTGAACAACTCAGATTAGCCTTTTCTTCCACAATTCCAATTGTAAACTAAATCCTAAGGGTTTTATGGCAGCTCTGAAGGAAAAAAAAAACTTTTAACAGTGACTGATAGAATTCTATGACTGCCTACATTGTAAATTGCCTCTGATTACAAAACCAGCCACCACATCCTGCTCTTCCCTGAGGCTTTCTTTTGTAGTAGTCCATCCATCCTTTGTTGTAACCTGTAATCCTAGAGGATCAATATTTGACCTCGAACTCTTTATCAGTTAATGGTCTGTCACTATAGTTGTGAAGCAGCCATGTGATTACACTGAGCTATTGCTCTCCGTCAGCGTACTCACTCACGAGACGGCACTTTGTAGAAGAGTAGGAGGCAGGTAGACGACTGCTGTTAGCTCAGTTACCACACCCTCATGCATTGGAAGGGTAATGCACTGTCTGATATGAATAAAGAAGCAGGTAAAGCCAACTGGAGCCCTATTCAAGAAGGCAGATTCCTTTAAGGGGCCTCTGGGGATATAGAGAAAGCAAATAAGATAACACCATATAGTACCCAGAATGTGACTAAGCTCAATAAATATTAAGAAATGACTAGATGGGCTATGGGCGCAGCTCAGTGGTAGAGCCTGTGCTCAGCATGCACGAGACCCTGGGTTCAGGTCCCAGCACCCAGAATCCAAAAGCACCAGATGACTATCATGAAGAAATATATATCTTTGTATTGCTCAGGAGTTTATCTGAATCTTTGAGGAAGATAGCTTTCACCTACAGAGATGACCCAATTCTACTTTGATGGAAAATAAAGTTAATTGTCTAGCAAAGACCAAAACTTCCTATGCCTGTGGCTTACAAATTTGCAAGTGCTCAGTCATGAAATAGTATATTCTGTTTTCATATCTCTTTAAAATGTGAGATTTTGTGGTTTTTCTGGAACACAAACTTGGCCATTTCACATGCATCAGATGAGGCTTCCTGTCTTACCTGCGTAAACCTGGAGTAACAACAGATGCCACCATCCTTTCCCTTCCACAGCTTTTAAACTCTTGCTTGAGTTATAACGTAAAGCTTCTTGTGGCTTTAAGTGCTCCCCTTCTACCTCTTCAGATTCTATTTATTACTGCCAGGCATTGTATTCTGAATATTCAAGTTTGGAATCCAATGAGACACTTGAAAAATATAGAAGTTACAGAAATTTTGACAGGATCATAACAAAATGTAGCCACAACTAATTATTATGTAGCTCTTGGTTTACTTTCTTCTTTATACTTCTACTTATGTTTCCTCACACTTCTTTAATATTCACAAAATTATATATTATTTCTATAACAAGAAAAATATTATTTACATTTTGAAAAGATACGATGCATTGTGAACTGTTTGTCCCTGAATCATTTATTTTTTTCTGAATAAAACTAGAGTCGTCTAAACTTAATTCCCACTCTTAAGATTTTTTAAAACTTTGCCTCCTTTGTAATTAATTTAGATACAGGTATGTGTGCGACTATACAAACATGCAATTCTACATTACCCAATTCTTAACAAAATTGGAGGTCAAGAAAACCAAATTTAGCCAACCCTTGAGATTTAAGATAAGCAATTTTTCTTACCTAAACCCAACTAAGTTCCAAACCATTTATTTTCACCCACACTAATCTCTGTACCACACAACCAGTTAGATTTATTTGATTTTCTTTTTCTAGAGTGAGAAATACTGTGCTCAGCATTCTGACTTCATGAAAAACCAAAAACAAACAACTGGCATTGAGCCAGAGCTCTTATTCTAATTTAAACTGCTGCTGATTTTTCTACTACAAAATTCACTTTAATTGAAAAAACACATTTCAATAACAGATTAAATGCATTTGGGAAAGGGTTGAAAATATCAAGTTCTTCTCTCTCTCTACTATTTCTAAATCCAACGTAACCATAATACCTGTGAGCTGGAAGGTCCCAATTTAGAAAACTCCTTACATAGAAATGTTCCCCACTTGGTCCAAGTGCACACAATTGGCATTTCTTTCTTGTTCTTGTGCTGTTCAAGTCTTCCTGGAGAAATAGCTTACAGGTTTTTTTCTTATATTATATTTTAAGAGAAATATATACATCAGTGTTACTGCACACTGAGATGTAACCTAAGGGAAAACTGTCCTGTAGGATGAATGTTCATCTCCAACAAAGCCTGTGTCTTTTAGGAAACAGAATGGCTGGAAGGAATCAAGTTGGCAGAGAAAAAGAGTGTATGATGATAAATCAATTGTACATTATCCCCTGCAATGTAATGACTCTGTCTGCCTTATAACTACCTCATAAGCTTATTGTGAAGATAAAACACGAATTTAGGTAAAAAGCATTTTGTAAACTCTAAAGTGCTGTGCAAATACCATTATTCTTCCTGAATAATTTTCATCAGCACAGTGGAAGAAAAAAAAAATAGTTGCTTGACAATCCAATTTAAATGTTTTCTTAGGTTGAGTAAGGTGATCATAATTAGGAATGCATTGATTTGCAAAATTCTTTCTTGATTTTAAAATGAGAATCCCAGCTATGTGTTACAAATGAGATGATTAGGAACCTTACTTGGATCTTCTATCAAGAATTTCTTCAGTTTAGAGAAGAAAATCATATAATAGTGTAACTAATGTCTACACTCCTCCGTGTTAGCATTCCTGCTTGTTCCAGTTCAACACTGAACTTACTGGCTTTTTTGTTTGCTTCTCTTCTACCATTTGAATTGCGTATTTGATGTTCTGATTGCATTTCTTAAAACCATTATACTGAGCTCATAGTTGACAGTCTTATTAACAGGATATTTACCAATTCTTTTATTTTAGAAAATATTAGCATTATAATAATTGTGCTTAAATGGGAAGTAAGGCACAGTTTTCCAGGTACAGTTTTTATGATTGTAAAATTGTCTCTACCTTCCACGGACAGGAGCAGTACTGACACAGAGCTCTCAGACAAATGTTCTTTGATTTGGCTATTATAACCACGTCTGTCTCTGCTGGGGAGGGGGGAGTGGCGATAAAGCAAGTGATTTAATTCCCTATGTTTTGAAACCTTTTAGCTGGGAACAGCTTTTTAATGGCTTTTTTTGCAGTCAGCAAGAAATGTACATTTATTCAACTGAAAGCAACAATGATGATAAGGAGAAAAGAAATGTTTCCAACTCTTGTTTCACTACATGATTTTGAAGATGGTTTTGTGAAGTTTCATTTACACTCTCTAACAAAGCAAATCAAGAGATACATACATTATCTGTGTATAGAACACAATGAAAGTATAAAGAGAAACAAAATGACTACATCAGATATAGAGTGTGCCTGCCAAGACAGAGCCAATTTTATTCTTCATCATGAAGAATCATTGGGCAAATGTTAAGCATTTATTGATCTTTGCAAAAAAAAGAACTTCCCAGTTCAATTCAATTCAATACAGTAAGTTACCTAATGGTCACAGCCTTTGTAACAAAAGATCTAGCAGAATGCTGCAAATGTATTAGTGCGGAACAGGGGCAAACATTGTCAAACTCATCAGCAAGAGGGCTCCCTCTAATCAGATGGCTGAAGGAACTGAAGATGAGTTCACATCTCTACTGCCAAAATTGGGGATGATGGAATCCAATGGACTGTTTGTCAAGGCATATCAAAAGATGATATTCATATCAGCTGAAATGGAATTTGGTCGCTTTCTTTGAGTGTGTGCTTGCTCTGTGAATCATGTGAACTAGAACTACAACACGCTTACAGTGGAGTAAAATTTTAATGGGGTTGGGTTCTGAAGTCAACTAGTAAAAAAAAGAAAAAAAATTAGCGTTGAAAGGCTGTTGTCTGTTGTGTTCCCCTTAAGCCTCCAGGACTGAGATCCTTCTAAAGTAAAAGGTCAAAAGTTGTATTTTAGTTATTTCCCCTCCTGAGGCAGTGACAAAGATCCAATTTAAACCAGAGAAACTCTCTCTCTCTCTCTCTCTTTTCCCCTCCCTCCCTCCTCTTTCTGCAACTGTAAATTTTCTGAGTCCCAGTTTACCTGAATGGCAGAATCAGATTTTAGAGTTGCCAAGCATCTGTAGTTGTGTGAATCAATTCCTTAAAATAAGTCTCTCCTTCTGTGTGTGTCTGTGTATGAGTGGATGGATACACACTCTGTTGGCTCTTTTTCTCTGGATACTCCTTATTTTCTATTTCAACAAGCTAAGCTCTTGACCTTGGGTTTCAAAGCTCTCTGTTATTAGAAAACATCTATCCATTCAAAAATCATTTCCTATTTTAATTTTTCATACACTTCTGCACCAAATCAAAATGTATTCATTTCTTCTTTGCCTCAATGTTTGTGAATAAAATGTCAATGGAATACTGAAAATATTCAAGAAGTTTTTAGTTTATTTGTCCCTACTTCTATATCAGCTTTCCATACCCACAACGGTACAGATTTGGAAGTGACTTTATAACAAAATAGTAAAAAAGGAATTTACATATATTTTGCAATTTTTATGTAATGCTTTAAGTGTCGATGACCCTTCCTCATTTACTTAATATTGTTTCTACTTACCATACTTTCTACTAATTCAAAATCTCACCCATCATTGCATACTTATCGTTACTGACATATTATTGTCTTAGTCCATTTGGGTTGCTATAACAAAATACTACATACTTCATAAACCATGGGTAGGTAGTCCTGGAGGCTAGGAATTCCAAGATCAGAGTAGATTCAGTGCCTGGTGAGAGTGCACTTTTTGACTCTCAGACAGCATCTTCTTGCTGTGTCCTCATATGCAGGAGAAGCAAGAGGTCTCCTTCCTCTTTTATAAGGACACTAATCACCCTCATAGAAGCATTGTCCAAAGGTCACACCTCCTAATATCGTTACCATGGATTCAACATATAAATTTTGGAGGGAGACATTCAAACCATAGCACTCGACCCTTGGTCCCTCAAAATTCAACTACTTCTCACATGCAAAATATATTGATTTCGTCATAATAGTCCCCAAAGTCAATCTAGTATCAACTAAAAAGTCTGAAGTTTATTGCACATATCATTTAACACTGACATGAGACTCAAGCTATGATTGATTCTGAGGCAAATTCCCTTCACCCATGAGTCTGTAAAATCAAATAAATTGTGTACTTTCAAAATAAATGGTAGGGCAGGTACAAGAGGCACATTCTCATGCTAAAAGGGAGAAAGGGAGGATGAGAAGAATAGCCGTTCCTGAACTAGTCCAAGTCCAAGCTTCCCAAAGAAGCTGTTGTTTGACTTGATGTTCTGTCCTCTAGACTCACTGGGGCTGTGGTCCTGCCCTTCAGACACATTGCTGTGGGGGATTCCACCTCCAGACATACTGGGGCTGTGGTCTTTCCTTCTAGACATACTGCCCTGGTGGTCATGCCCTCGCTGCTTTGGGAAGTCCCACATCTACAGTGCTTCTATGCCTAAGTCATGTATCTATTACTCCCCTGGGTAAGAATCATGTGTGAGTGACTCTACAGGTCTGGGGTTGCAGGGGCTCTTCCATGGTTCACTAGACATTGCCTAAGGAGGCAGTCAGCGCTTGCTGTGTGCATACTGCAACTTTTGCACTCTGGGCCAGTGATGGAGGTGGTAGCCCTGATGATTTCTGCATTGGTTTTAGGATCATAGACCCTGGCTTCTGTTTAGATGGCTGACTAGACTTCTCAGTGGAGAGTTGATTGGCCATTGGCTTAGTGTTCCATTCCAAACAACTTTTTTCATCTTGACAATATGGAGAGGCTGAAAATGTTCATTTAGTTCTGCTTCCCTTTTGATTAATATTTCCACCTTTGAATAATTTCTCTCATCTCAGGTTTTACTGTAGTAAATCAAGAGAAACCAATCTACAGCTTGAACACTTAAAAATTTCTTTAGCCAAATACTTAATTTTATTGCTCATAATTCCTATCTTCCACAAAAAAACACAAGTCCCACCCCCCACAAAATACTAGAATGCAAACACAAGCAGCTAAATTCTTTGCATTCTTAATGAGGATCATTTTCCCTCCATTGTCTGATACCATGTTCCTCATTTTTGAGATCTCATCAGAAAGACAATTACCACCCATATGTCCAAAGACATTCTGCATGTGACCATTTACATATTCTCGAAGAAGGTGAAAGCTCTCCCTACAGCTCTCTTCAGTTCTTTCTTAGCCCTCAAGACAATCGCCGTTCATGGTTCATCAGCTGAAGTACAAGCTTTTTCCAGCACATCTCAAAATTCTGTTGGCCTCTACCTATTTCCCAGTTCCAAAATCACTTCTGCATTTTAGATATTTATAACTCCCTCACTTCTCAGTATCAATTTTCTCAGTCCATTCATGATGCTATAACAAAATAGTATAAACTGGGTGATCTGTAAACAACAGAAAGGTATTTCTCACAGAATTGGAGTCTAGGAAGTCCATGGTAATGGCAGATTTGGCTTCCCTTGAGGGTCTACTGTCTGGCTTACAAACAGTACTTTAAAGCTGTTTGCTTATTTGGTAGGAAGGACAAGCAGTCTCTCTTGGTCTCTTTCATTAGGATAATAATCCCATTCATGACGGTTCTTTATAGTAAATAGATAGGCATCAACATGCAAGGTAATTTGTAATAGAAGCTTGAAAGACTGTTGAGAACAACTCTCTTCCTGTCTCTACCCTCAGACACAAACAAGTATTATAATTAATGAGAAATGCCACAGGACTGGGGAGGATAAAGAGCCAATTATTTACTATGCTTTCCATCCTCAGTGAAATCATTATAACTCAAAGATAGTGTTGAAACACTACTTATTATCACAATTTGCCAAGTTGTTGGGAAATTCTTCCTCTTTCAGAGTGTTTATGTCAGGAGATAATCTACCAGGATTACTATGCCTTCTGGTTTGAAGACGTGAAAAAAAAATCCCAATGTACATGGGATAAAATTTAAATCATGTTTTTATTGAAAGAACATATTTTCCCCAAATTATAATATTGTTATCTTACAAGAAGCACATTCTTTAAAAAAGTGTCTTTTCAAGTAGTAACATTGACTGTATGAAACACAGATTGCATAGGTCACCTCTGTCAACACTCAAAATAGCATCAGGAAGACAGTGGGAATCAGTATAGATGTATACTATAAAATTCTTCCCTTCCTACATATTCATAGTATTGCTTCATGAAAGAGTCCATTCTTCTCTTCACCTTGGACCAGAGATGTTCTAATGACTTGCTTGAGTAAGAGTGTGGTAGAATGACATTTGGAAATCTCTGAGGCTAAGTTACAAGAAGCTTTACATCTTCTACCAGCAGCTCATGGAAGCTACCCCTGAAATGACTCATCACCAATAGATAACGCTATCTGACTCTCAGACCTGTCAACCTTCAAGGAATCCAAGCAAGTTATGTGAAGGGGAAACATGGGTAGTGGCCCTGCTCCAGTTGTTCCAGTCATCTTTACCTAAGCATCAGACATATGTGGGAGGAAGCCATCAGACGTAACACAAGGAAGAATGAAGGAACCAGTGAATGGTGAGAGCAAGGACTCCTCGTGATAGCCACAACCATATCATCTCAGCTGTTCAAGTTTCCACAGCTATGGCCCCCATTAGCATGACCCAAAGGACAGCCACCCCATTGGACCTATCTGAATTCTTAAGTCACAAAAAAGGGAGAATAATGCAATGTGTGCTGTTTCATAACACTAAACTTGACATTAGTTTATTACACAGCAATACATAACAAAACATACAAAACATTATTAGATCCATTTGACACTTGGAGTAACTGAGACTCTGGTTAATTCATTTTTCCAAAGACACAAAACCAGTAAGTTTATGATCTTAACTGTTACATAAACAAGCCATTCTACTAAAAATATCTGTGAAAAGATAATTTTCACAGAAAAATATCTGTGAAAAGAAAATTTGAAAAGGCTTCCTGAGAGATTCCATAGTCAGTTGGTGGCAGACCTAAAACAAAACTGTGCTCTCTTTACTCTAAGCTCATTGGGTTTTCTCCCCTCATCTCCCCCTTTTTTTCCTACTGTATAATGTTTGATTCTTGTGACAGCTAACCATATGTCTTAGTCCATGTTCAGCTGCTGTAAAAGAATACCACACAATGGGATTTATAAAGAAAATAACTCTGTTCTTTCATGGTTCTTGGGGTAGGGAGTCCAAAATCAAGGTGCTGACATCTGGTGTGGACCTTCTTAGTGTGTTCTCACATGGTGTAAGGTAGAAAAGCAAGAGAGAGATGAACTCTGTGCACTTACATAGCAGAAAAGGAAAAGAGAGAGAATCTACTCTTACCACCCCTTTTTATGGCAGTATTAGCCCATTTATAAGGACAGAGTCCTCACAACCCAAACACTACTCAAAAGACTTCATCTCCAAAACTGTTGTTTTGGGAATTGAGTTTCCAAATCAAAAATTTTTGAGAACACATTCAGAGTACAGCATTACATTTATGCAACCACCTTTCCATGAAACCCATGAAAAATTTCCCCAATCTCACACACCTTTGATCCCACAAAATTCACCCAATTTAAGCACAGAAAAGCAAATTATTTCCTTAAGTGAACTAATCTTAAAGCCAGTGTTCAGAGGAGTAATAAGAGATCAACATTTTAAAAAGGTAATAATTCTGTCTTAACTAAAGACTTGTAATTGAAATGTCTGAAGTGCTACTCAGAAGGGAATTGGGCTAATCTGGATGAGATGAATTTATTTAAAAGGAATAAATGGAAAATTCTAGTAAAGTCTTAAGCAATGCAGAAGATCCTGAAAAACAAAATGTACTTTCCTCAAATGGCAATTGAAATGGAGCAGTGTACTCTTATTAATGAGCAAGGGCCACAGAGAAGTTCCTCCTAAGGTAAATCCATATATTTATTGAATTTAATTTACAAACTATTCCTATTACACAGAATTAAATTTGCAGGCAAGGGCATAAAAAAATCTATGGCTTTGAGAGAAATTTTAAAGACTCAAACAGGACTTGCCACATATTGGGCAATTATTAAGAATTTTTGTGGAATGAATAGAAGAATGGTTATCAATCTCAAATAGTATAGATACGAATAATTTTAATTGTTCCCTGCCAAAACGGTGGTAAAAAGAAAGATTTTTCACATTAATGGAAAAAAATCCATTACCTACCTTGAGTATGATCCCAGGACTAGGATTTTTTTTTGGTGGGACTGGGGTTTGAACTCAGGTCCTCATGCTTGCAAAGCATGTGCTCTACCACTTGAGCCACACCTCCAGCCCCCATTACCAGTGTTTGGGGTGCTCCAGATATCCCACAGTTCTTGGGCTTGGTGTCTAAGATCAAGCTGTTGTCCCATGTGTGGGAGAAGAACCATGCAGCAGAAAAAAAAAAAAAGACACAAAGAGTAGAAAAATAATAGAAGTAATTTACTAGCAAAGCATAAGTTCACCTTGAGGTATGAGCCAGGCAGTTGAATAAGAGTCAACTGCACCCAAGTTTGGGGGGCTTGGAGTTTATCCCAAAGGGTGGGATTACTGGATTCCTAAAATCAGGCTCTTCATTTGCAGCTGACCCGGTGTGGGATCTCATACACCTGCATATTTAATAGTCTTTGTTCTTCCTGCTTTAGCCCATGTACAACTTTGCTGAGGGGTGTGTGCTCCATAATATGAATATAGGGCCGTTATCCTATTTTCTAGTCCAGATGTGGGTCTTAACGTTAATCATTAGTCCAGATGTCGCTGGTAGGTGTTTTATGATTCTGCCTCCGCTAAGGGAAGAAGCCTAGATCATTTCCTTTTTAAATTGCTTTTATATTTATTTATATGTGTATACATGGTTTGGGACACCTCTCCCTCCTCTCTGCCACCCCTCTTCCCTCCCCCCCAAACCCCCCAACACCCCTCACTTCCAGGTAGAACCTGGTCTACACTCTTGTTCTCCAATTTTGTTGAAGACAAAACATAACAGACAATAATAAAGACATAGCGTTTTTGCTAGTTTGCGATAAAGAACCTCAGAGAGGTTCCTAGCACTGTTTTCATGCACTTGTGTATTGCAACCCACTTTAATTCATTTCTACTAGACCTCTTCACAACTTCCTGGTCCCCTTCCCATAGTGGCCTCTGCCAGTTTAAGATTACTTTATTCGTTCCTGTACAGTGAGAACATCAACCACATTCAAGTTATAGATTTCCTTCCCTTTCCCTATTCCTGCCGTGAGCGTTCTTCCCTTAGTGGGTGACCCATATCCAAAAATATTACTGCATTTGTTTTAGTTCTATATCTGCATATGAGGGAGAACATGTTTTTTGGCCTTCTGAGCCTGGCTAACTTCACTTAAGATGATGTTCTGCAGTTCCATCCATTTACTTGCAAATGACAAAATTTCATTTTTTGTGGCTGAATAAAATTCCATTGTCTATAAATACCACGTTTTCTTAATCCATTTGTCAGTAGTGAGGCATCTTGGCTGTTTCCATAACTTGGCTATTGTGAATAGTGCTGCAATGAACATGGGTGTGCAGGTGCCTTTGGAGTAACCTGAGTCGCTTTGCTTTGGGTATATCCCTAGGAGTGGGATTGCTGGATCATATGGCAGATCTATGTTTAGATTTTTAAGAAACCTTCATGTTGTTTCCCAGAGTGGTTTCACTAGCTTACCTTCCCACCACCAGTGTATGATGGTTCCTTTCTTCCTACATCCTCGCCAACATTTGTTATTGGTGGTGTTTTTGATGATGGCTATTCTAACAGGAGTGAGGTGGAACCTTAGTGTGGTTTTGATTTGCATTTCCTTTATGGCCAAGGATGGTGAGCATTTTTTCATGTGTTTTTTGGCCACTAGGACTTCTTCATTTGAAAAAGTTCTGTTTAGCTCAGTTGCCCATTTCTTTATTGGTTCATTGATTTTGGGGGAGTTTAGTTTTTTGAGCTTTTTGTATATTCTGGTTTCAGTCCTTTCTCTGATGTATAGCCAGCAAATATTTTCTTCCACTCTCGTTGGGGATCATGCCTGGACTGGAAATAATGGAATTTGCACAGCCTCTCCATGTAGAAGTTTGCACAGCCTCTTCTACCATAATTTCCCCAGTACCTGGTGTCTTGACCTTTGTTCTCACATCTCCTTGAAGAATACAACCTGCTGTGTCTGCATACCAGCCCCCTTAAGCAAAACTAGATAAAGTACCAGAACTGTTAGGAAACTCCCTGATGCCAGATTAATCAATACCATAGATACGGTGTCCTGGATGCCTTGATGGTTCCAGAACTGATGTGTCATAATTAAGCTTCTATAGCCTTAGGAAAATTAGCCCACCAAACCTCATTCCTTTCACCTTGCATCAAGAATTGTTAAAGCTTGATTTTTACCTGAGTCTTTTCCTTGTACTGACCTAATAAAATAAACACTCTGGAACGTGCAGCCCTCCCGTCCCCAGCTTTTCTGTTTTATGTTGTATGTATGTATGTCTGTATGTTTGTGTGTGTTTTATTTTTCGTTCCCCCGTCGCTCTTAGTCAGGCTCATGCAGCATACCCATGCAAGCCGCAGCACACTCTGTGGATGGTCTCTTCAATTTAAAGACCATTTCTGTTCTTGTGCAGAAGCTTTTTCATTTCATGTAGTCCCATTTGTCAAACCTTTCTCTTAGTTGCTGTGCTGCTGAAGTTCTAGTGAGGGAGTCCATGCATGGGCCTATT
This sequence comes from Castor canadensis, assembly GCF_047511655.1. Taxonomy (NCBI): domain Eukaryota; kingdom Metazoa; phylum Chordata; class Mammalia; order Rodentia; family Castoridae; genus Castor; species Castor canadensis. The sequence goes on from NC_133402.1 coordinate 67,473,735, forward strand.
GCTTCCAGAGTATTCCCTGCTTTTTCCTGTACTAAATGCAACAATTTCAGGTCTGATGTTAAGGTCCTTAATCCACTTTGAGTTGATACTAGTACAGGGTGATAGATATGGAACTAGTTTCAGTTTTCTGAAGGTAGATATCCAGTTTTCCCAGCAACATTTGTTGAAGAGACTGTCTTTTCCCATCATATGTTTTTGGAGCCTTTGTCAAAAATAAGGTGGGCATAGCTGTGTGGATTCACATCCAGGTCCTCTATTCTGTTCCTCTGGTTTCATATCTGTTTTTGTGCCAGTACCATGCCATTTTTATTGCTATGGCTCTGTAATATATTTTGAAGTCTGGTATTGTGATACCTCTAGCATTGCACTTTTTGCTCAGTATTGCCTTGGCTATTCATAGTCTTTTGTGTTTCCAAATGAACTTTAGGGTAGATTTTTCAATCTCTTTGATGAATGTCATTGGGATTTTGATGGGAATTGCATTAAACATGTAGATTGCTTTTGGTAGTATAGCCATTTTTATGATGTTGATTCTGCCAATCCATAAGCATGGGAGATCTCTTCACCTCCTGTAGTCTTCCTTGATCTCTTTCTTCAGGGGTTTGTAATTCTCCTTGTAGAGGTCATTTACAGCCTTTGTTATGTTTCTTCCTAGCTATTTGATTTTTTTGGGGCTACTGTAAATGGAATTGTTTTCCTATATTCTTTCTCAATTTGTTCATTGTCGGTGTATAGAAAGGCTACTGATTTTTGTAAGTTGATTTTGTATCCTACATTGCTGAAGATGTTTATGGTGTCTAGGAGTTTTGGGGTGGAGTTTTTTGGGTCTTTGAGGTATAGGATCCTATCATCTGCAAATATTTCTTTACTTATTTATATTCCTTTTATTTCTTCTTCTTGCCTTATTGCTCTGGCTAGGAATTCCAGTACTATGTTGAATAGGAGTGGGGATAGTGGGCATCCTTGACTAGTTCCTGATTTTAGGAGGAATGGTTTCAGTTTTTCTCCAGTAAGTATGATGTTGGCTGTAGATTTGTCATATATAGCCTTTACAATGTTGAGGTATTTCCTTCTATTCCTAGTTTGCTTAGAGCTTTTATCATGAAGTAGTGTTGGATCTTGTCGAAGTCTTTTTTGATCTATTGGGATGATCAAGTGGTTTTTGTCATTACACCTATTAATGTGCTGTATTACATTTATAGATTTGCATATGTTGAACCACCCCTGCATCCCTGGGATGAAGCCAACTTAGTCATGGTGAATGATCTTTCTGATGTGTTGTTGGATTTGGTTTGCCATTATTTTATTGAGGATTTTTGCATTAATGTTCATTAAGGAGATTGGCCTACAGTTCTACTTTTTGGATGTGTCCTTGTCTGGTTTGGATGTGTTCTTGTCTGGTTTGGGAATGAGTGTAATACTGGCTTCATAGAACAGGTTAGGCAGTCTTCCTTCCCTTTCTATTTCGTGGAACAGTTTAAAGAAGGTTGGTATTAGTTCTTTGAAGGTTTGGTAAAATTCAGCAGAGAATCCATCAGGTCCTGGACTTTTCTTTTCTGGGAGCCTCTTTATTGCTGCTTCTATTTCATTATGTGATACAGATCCATTCAGGTGATCAATATCCTCTTGGTTCAGTTTTGGATGGCCATAAGTCCCTAGAAATTTGTCCATTTCTTCAAGATTTTCCAATTTATTGTAATATAATTTCTAAAAGTAGTCTCTGATGATTCCCTGGATTTCCTGGTATTGGTTGTTATCTCTCCTTTTTTGTTTCTGATTTTACTGATTTGGGTCTTTTCCCTCTGCATTTTAGTCAGATTTGCCAGGGGATTGTCAATCTTGTTTATTTTTTCAAAGAACCAGCTTTTCATTTCATTGATTCTTTGTATGGCCTTTTTTGGTCTCTATTTCATTAATTTTTGCCATTATTTTTATTATTTCTCTCCTTCTTCTTGCTTTGGGTTTTGCTTGTTCTTGTTTTTCTAGGAGTTTGAGATGTAGCATTAGGTCACTGATTTGAGATCTTTCTGACCTTTTAATACATGCAATCATGGCTCTAAACTTTCCTCTTAGGACCGCCTTTGCTGTGTCCCATAGGTTTTGGTAGGTTGTGTTTTGATTTTCATTAGCTTCCAGGAAACTTTTAATTTCTTCTTTTATTTCATCTATGACCCACTGATCATTGAGCAATGTGTTATTCAGCTTCCAATTGTTTGCATATTTTCTGCTGTTGTTTGTACTATTGAGTTCTAGTTTTAATGAATTGTAATCAGATAGAATGCAGGGGATTATTTCTATTTTCTTATATTTGCTGAGGCTTGCTTTGTGCCCTAAGATATGATCAATTTTGGAGAAAGTTCCATGGGCTGCTGAGAAGAATGTATATTGTGCCAATGTTGGATGAAATACTCTGTAGACATGAGCTAGGTCCATTTGATCTATGGTGTGATTTAGTTCTAGAATTTCTTTATTGATTTTTTGTTTGGATGACCTATCTATTGGTGATAGGGGGGCGTTAAATTCTCCCTCTATCACCTTTCTTCTTTGAGTGTGTTTTTGTGGGCACTGCTATGCTCCTTAGTGACATTTATCATTTTTTTGTTAGGGTCAGGAACTGGGTATCCATTTTCTTCATTCCCTACTGAATCTTATGTTGAAATATTTTTTTGGAGGAGAGTGATTTCCATCTGTTCCTCTTCCCATTGCTCTACTTGGTGCTGTGCAACTATGTTCTTGATAGGTTAGTTTGTGCTTTTAACTGCCTGTTTTCTTTCCCTGGATTTAATTTTTGTGTTGTGACTGACTCGGTTGTTAGCTAGGTTGGTGTGCCAGTTCTGTCCCTGGCCTGGAGGTGTAATTTAGCAATAACTAATTCACATGTTCCATGGCCAATCAGTTTTTTATATATTATATAGAAGAGCCCTTGGTGATATTATCTGTAAACAGTAGGAGTTTGGGGGGGTTGGGTAAAGCTTGTTAGGTTAGATAAAGAAATTTGGGAAATTGTGAAGATGATACTAAAAGCGGGGAGCAGAAGTAAAGTGGGTGAGTAGGGGAAGAAGTATGTTGGCTGCTGGTTTTTGTAGCCCTTGTGTGTGTTTGGGTGTTTTTCTGTTGTTGTAGTGCAGGGTGCTTGTGTTAGGGATTGGAGGTGGCTGGGGTTGTGTATAGTTGGTACCATAGGCTAATCAGCAGGTGGTGAATGTGTAGAAGGGAGGGGTAGTGTGGTGACAGGTTGGGGGATGTTTGGTAACAGGAGGGAAACATGAAGATGGGGGAGAGAGTGGATGAGAAGGAGCAGCAATAGTAGTTGGGAGGGTGAAGAATGGATTATAGCACAGGAGAAGGAAGGAGAGTTAAGAGGGGTGAGAAAAAGGATGAGAAGGCAGTGATGGTGAAGTTAATAATACAGAAAGAAAAACTAGAAATAAAAATAAAATAAAATAAAAACCCACAATTATAAAATGAAAATAAAAAAAAAAAAGCACCAGGTTCAGGAACAATAGGATTTTGGTCTTTGGTTTATGTTCTGGAGTTATTCCTCTGGCATCCAGTCCTGGTATTGGCATACAAGTAGAAGCTGTGATGTGGTCTCATCAGGTGACTAGATGAGTAGTGTTTAGTTCTTCTGTCCACCAGTTGAATTGAAATTGTGAGGTGAGGTAGCTTTGCCAGATCATGCAGGGTAGTCAGAGCTATTGTTTTCACCATTCTGCAGCCATCTTATTCTTTAGCTACATCTCTGTTTGGTCAGCTCTTTCTCCAGAGAGGTGGGAAAGCTCAGTTTTGAATGCTGCCTTCTTGCCCAGGAGATCAGCTCTGGGATCCACTACCTGCCCTGCTTTGGGAGATGGCTTGTCACCTCACCCCCACTCTCAGCCTTTGCTGCCTTACCTGCATTGTTCACTGAGATTTTGGTGCTGAGAGTTTAGCTCCTTGCTCTGCCCCTGTTCTCCAGGGCAGGTACAGCATTCCATCACCCCCTCCACAGTCAGTGTTAGATTACAATTTGTTGTTTATGTTTTTCAGTTTTGTTTGGGGGGGATGGTTCATACTGCATAAGGGCAGTACTGGTTTATGTTCCTGGGGGGTGGGTAGGGAAGTCACATGTGGTGCATGATGCTCACCTGTTCATTTTGCAATTCATGTTCAGGCAAGTTTGGAGCCAGCATTGTTGGGGAGAAATGACACCAACTTTTCTCAGTGCAGAGTGGTCTGGTGAGGCTTTCCATGGGCTAGGGTTTCAGGATGTCACAGAGTTTGATTCCATTGATCCTCTGTCTTCTGCTTGATGAAAGAAGAACAGAAGGAAAGAAAAAAAGAGAGAGAAATGGCCTGGGGGGTAGTTTCCTGGGGCCGGACCCTCCTTGCTAGCTATGCTGCAGGTCACAGCTGTTAGGTACAATTAAAGGCTGATTTAAGGGTCAGTCTTTGAATTTTTTCTGCACCTAATGTGATGGTGGTTATTATTTTGGCTAGAAGCAATCAGAATTACCCAAGTGTAGCTCTGACATCTCAAGGGCATTTCTGGAGTCATGGAGCTTAGGCTTTCTGCCTCTGTACCCTAGCCTCCATCTTCACTTCTGCCTAGATCATTTCCTCGTTCATGCTCAAGTCTACCTAGCTATTGTGCTAGCATATACCCACATGCAGTTAACCAGTCCAATGAGCAGAGATTGCTCTTCATCACCATGCTGGATCTTCTTGTGGTCCAATCTCCTGCCTCTCTCTTGCTGTTCCTTCTTCCCAGAATCCTCTTCCTCCAGGGGTCTGTGCTCATCACTGCCTTGTTGATGCTGCTTTCTGCTCAAGTATCTCCTTATCAGAGAAGACTCCATGCCTAGCTAAGATCCCCTGACCGGCCTGAAATTTACTTAATTTGTCTCAAAATGCTTGTTAAATATTGACATTGTTATATATGCTTATTTTCATGTTTATTATCCATCAACCTTCCTGAGAATAAATCCCATAAAGACCTGGACATTACTGTTCTTGCTCACTGCTCTGTGGCCAAACATCTAGGACTATTCCTGGTGCACAGATTGTTCTTTGACATTTATTAATTGACTAAATGTACATCAAGGAGGAAACAGTGGAAGCAGAGTGTCAAGGATGATCAACATTCCTGACAAAAATCTACACTCTGCAGAATCTCCTCTATTTGGTTAAAAAAAGATAGTACTCTGAGATATTCAAAATTATTATCTAGAATTTTGATACAGAGGGCCCTTCAAGAAAAAGAGCTTTCACTGGCAGTCCTTTGATATAGAAATACAATCCTGAATGCAGGAATTTCATTCAATGCCCTTAGCATTATTTTACAAAACAACTCAATGCCAATCAAACCATTTTGAATGAAATAAACTAAATCAAATAAAAATTAAATGCAAACATCAATACACTGTTAAATTTAAAATACTGTTGAAACTACAAAGAATGGAAATAGCTCAAAATTAGCATGAAAATTAAGCAAAAACAGCTAAACTGAGTTGTTAAATTGGGCCATTAAGGAGATAAAGTACTATTCAGGCTATTTTCTAACCAAATAACAATTTGTTAATATAAGCACATTGGCTGCAAATTAATTCCTTATAATGTAAAATGGGCACCCAGTTCATTCTCTTCACTGATGCAAATATCCTCTCTCTAAAAAGCTAGCTTAAACAAAAACGGAGTTAAAGGAAATGTATTTTTGCTGTGTGAATCCTTGATTGAAACTTAATGTTACAAATTACAATGCTTTTGCTTGTTGTGTTGTTTCGAAAAATCAAGTAGATCTTATCATAGAAGGGAAAACACATCCAGGGCCTTGAAGTTTGTTCCTTTCTATTACTGTGGGTTTGACCTTGTTGCTGTGGCCATAAATAGCAATATGAATGTCATCTCATCTACTCTTGAGTATTCCTGGTGATGGGCACCTTAGCGACCTTTTCTCAGCAAATTACTCCAAAATCTAATCATCCCTACATTTAGAAATACTTTCCTAATGTGTAACCTAATGGTCTAGTTCCAAGCTGTTACATGTTGTTATACTACCCTTAACAACCTAACGAATTCCTCTTCCTGTTGGGTGTTATCACCTCCCAAGCTTCTCTGCTCTGTTTTGGCCTTTGGTACACTTTATTCTCTAAACAGATTTGGGCAAATAATGTTCCCTTAACCTCACTGAAAAGACCCACGCACTGCAAATCTCCTACCATTCTTATTATTGTGGTCTAGATTCTAGCACTAAAAGAAGTAGAATAATTTTGTATTTCGAAATGTCCAAATAATGAGGCAGTGTTTGCTTTCTGCTGTTGTCTAAGTTGAAATGCATTTTGTCATCTTCAGAATGGAAATGACTCTACTCATGTGGTGTTATTAATTGTAAGCCATCAAGATGTCTTTGATGTTCCCTTCTGTTTAACTAAACTTTAAAATAGAATTCTTCTAGGCTAGAGTCCCCTAAAGTCCCTTATCTTGAGCATTTATCTTAGAAACATGTAGTTGTAATTTCTTTCTCTGTTCCAACCAGGAATGTCTTCCACAAGGACCTGTGAGTCATACCTTTGAAATTTAGTCAAGAAAAATAGTGCCCCCATTTTCCATGCAAATGGGATTGTAGAAGCTGAGCTTTAATGAATACGGTTAGCAAGTATTGATGGTCTAATCCCTTTGATGACCTCCTCTCAACTTCTTTCCCACTAGTAAACTCCAGTGCTTAAAAACTCTCCCACCCTTTCTTTCAATAGGCTTAAGTAAAATCTCCTTCCCTGTTATGGCTGAACATGAAATTTCTACCACAATCTACTGTGTTAAACTCTTACGCCTCAGATGGTGCTGCAGTTTTGAGAAACTTTAGGAAGTGGGGACTACCTGGAAAAAGTAGGTCATGGGAGGAGTGCCTTAGGGCTTATGTCTTGTCCTGGGTCTCTGTTTCTGTCTCTGCATCTTTCTTTCTCTCCTCTCTCTCTCTCTCTTTTTCTTTGTATGTCTCCTTTTCTCTCTCTCTCTGTCTCTTTCTCTCTCTCTCTTTCTCTCTTTCTGTCTCTGTAACTCTCTCTCTCTCTCTCTCTCTCTCTCTCTCTCTCTCTCTCTCCCTCCCTGTTTCTTAGCCACAGACTTCTACCACCATGATGTTATACTCAAGAGCATGGTACAAACTAATCATGGACTGAGCCCTCTGAAACCATGAGCTAAAAACCTTTCCTCTCTTTAAGTTTTCTAGGTCGGGTATTTGGTCACAGTAATACACAAGTAACTGATATACTCCCCTCTTGCAATAGTCTTCAATGAAGTCTTGCTGGCCTATTTAACGAGTCTGGTGCAGTTTTTCTTTTACATATATAAGGAGAGAGGTAGACTTGGCCACTATAAAATACTTAATGATTTGGGTCATGCTAAAAGTTAAACAAAAGAGGTTTTTCAATACAAGTAATATTTTTTTATGAACAGATAGGTCAACTTTAGGAGAAAGTATTGGGCCATACATTGATGAACTTTTATGTTGTGTACATTTATGAAATTTTCTTTATACACAAATTAACAAGATTTAGTCTGTCTTCAAATGTGTTCCACAAGCCAAGATTCATATTCTTGTAAAAGTAGCCTGTGCCTACTAAAGTAGCTATGACTTTCCCATGAATATCTAGGACATTGTTTTGTGATTTTTTTAATCTTTATTAGCATAAATTAATCGCACAAAGGGACTTCAGTCTGATATTTACATAAAAGTGTATAATGTTTTTTGATCAAATTCACCCCTTCTGTTATGCATATTGAGTTTTATAGTCTGGCAGGCACAAGGTTCTGGGTTATTCCTCTCTTAGAAGTCATAAATATTTGTGTGCTTTTATTTGTACATATTAATCAGTAAGTTCACTTAAAAACATAGTTTGAATTCTACCTCTGACATTTATAATATAAGACATTAGAGCTGGTTACTAAGTTCTCCAATACTCAGTTCTTTTATAGATTAAATGAAGAGAATAATATACACCTCATTGCATGACTATGAGGTTTAAATCAATCAAATGTTGTAAAGTTCTTGGTAGAATATCCAGTCCTTTGTAGTCAGTAAATGGTAGCTGTCAATACTATCCATTGTTAGTTTTTAAACAGTCTTTTGTAGTAACTTGTGAAAAGTCACTGAAATAAAACATAGGTCTCATTCCAGCAGCCCTTTAATGGGTCAAGGTATTCAATTTACCTTTCTCTACAGCTTTTTAGAGTGCTAGGTAATTATGACTTTAATCCATTTGGCTATGAATAGCAATGACTGCTATATAATTTATAAGACAAAAATATCTCAGTGTCACTGGAGAAAGGAAAGGGACAAGGATCCCTAAAAGAGAGAAGGAAAAGAAATCCTCCACTCAGCTTCTCAGTTTCCTGATTTCAGGAACTTGAAATCCATGACAAAAGGCATTTCAAGGGGTCTTACCTTCTTCCCCTCAAAAAAAGGAAACTCACAAGTAAAAGTTAGCAAGGATTTACTTAACAAAACAGGCTGAAGTATAGAAAAGATAAGGTGCACACACAGGATATGGGGGCAAAGAAGTTCCAAATGGCGGTTCTTGAGCTGGGGGACTCCATTTTGAATTCCCATCTGGACACTGATCCTGTTACCTAACAAATTCTAATCATTTTGCTAAGTTGCCAAGATGGAGTCAATGAATTTAGGGTGGGTCTATTTCACCAAACATGGCTGAGATGGATTTATGACTACTCAGAACCCAGAGACAAGGGGACTAGGGCAAGTTTCTTATTTAAAACATGAAGACAATAGGTATAACTTTCGGTCATTCCATTCTGGCCAAAGAATCCATTCACTCATTTTTTCAAATGATCGGTGCTATTAAGGATGGCTAAATCTGCCTGCTTGTTCAAAGGGATTATGACTCATTTAACAACTAAAGAAGATGTGATGGAGGGTATGCTCACTGCTCTCAGTAATATTTTACCTTTACTTCCTATTTGTCTTTATTCCTGCTTCTGGTCATTTAAACATTTTAAACATTTTAAATTTTCCTGTCACCTCATCTATCTTATTCTGCATCATAAATACAACTTAGATTTTTAGTTCTATAATAATATAAATTTTAAATGAGTTTTAAAGACTACTGATAAATTTCTTATGCTCACCACTAAATCAAGCAAACCAACTGTTCCTAATCACTGGCCCCCCTCCAATATGTCTCACATTGTTTAGTTTTACCCATTATTCAATAAGCCAAGAAATATTTATAATTACATACCAGGAACTGCTCTAGAAGATAGGAATATTGAAAAGATAGGACCCTTATCTTTTGGTGTTAGCTTACTTTATAATGGTAGAATTTAAGCTGTGATAAAACAGATAAGTCATCACTAATTTTACTACTGTAGAGAAATAAAGAGAAAAGAGAGTAATAGAAGTACTGAGAGAATGATCAGAAAAATCTTTTCTCAAAGGAGGTAAAATCAGTACAGACACTTGGGTAACAGCAAAAAATTAAATTAAACTTAAAAGGGTTTTGTACAAGTTCAAAGACTTGAAACAAAAGAAACTGAAGTAAGAGGAGCAAGGAAGAGAGTAATGAGGTTAGAAGTATACAGAGGCCAGATGAAGGATGCCATAATCTGAAGTTGTTGGGTTTCAACTAGAGGAGGATGTAATCAGACTTAGGTCTTTTTAAATGCTTACCACTAGGTGGCTGTGTGATGATTACCCTATAATAAGAGTGGAGGATGGTGTCCGAAGAGGCACAGGGAGTCCCATGAAGAGACTCTAATAGTAGCCCAAGCAAGGAATGATGTGGCATTGGTCAGAGTAGTAATGAATGAAATAAGGAAAAATCCTCAGATTCTACATGTGCTCTGTTGGTAGATTCAACAGGATTTGATGATGATGATTGGATATGGTGATTTAGAGGAGAAGGAAATGGGTGTCTCCTAGGTTTTAGCCAAGGCAGAGGAAAGAGATGACACAGTGGACTGAGACTGGGAGATGTAACCCAGAGTGCAGGTGGGGATGTCTGTTCATTCTTTTTCCTTTCTCCTTTTATCTAATTCAACCTTACCCATTGTTCCACATCCAGTTCAAAAATACTCTTTCTTTCGTCATCTCACCCTGTGGTCATAATTTAGGTCTGAGTAGCACATAGAGATTGGCTTGGTTTGTGTCTAATCTTAACCTCTGTGTTTAAGATAGTTGTTGCAACTAGATTTCAAAAACATTTAAGCCACAGAAAGGGTCTCTTAACTTTTTTTTTAACATTTGTAGTAAAAAAATTTAAATATGTAGAAGTAGAAATATATTAAATTACCTCCACATTTTCATCACTAGCTTCAACAACTAACTGTCAATCAATCCAAATGCAAACTGCAAAAGTGAAGGATTTATCTGGAGTTTTAGGAGTTGCTATTCAAGAGACATAGGTTTAGATAATTCTGAATCAATGCACCAAGGAAGATAGGGAAAGGGGGGGCTTATGTGAGCAATGTAATGTAAGGCAAATAGAAGATATTTGCAGGACAGGAATAAGCAACAGAATGGGAATCTCTGTAAATCCGTCTCATAAATTCTTGATTTGCATCTGCAGAAGGTCATCACAGTTGCTCCAGATGCCTGTGATCAAAAGGTAGAGAGGACCAGCATTTACTTTCCTGGGCAGCAGCTCACATGAGCATCAGCCCTGATGCTTAAGGGCCTCCTGACTCATTTTGAAAAGTTCTTTCAATGTTGCTTTCATTATAATTTCCATACATACATATTGGCTGTACTGGTGATTGAACTCAGGACCTCCCACTCAAGTGGTAGTATGCTCAAACACTCTACCACTTGAGCCACACCCCCCAGCTCTTTTTGCTTCAGTTACTTTTCAGACAGAGTCTCATGCTTTTGCCCAATGCTGGCCTCAAACTGTGATTTTTCCATCTCTACTTCCCAAATTCCTGGGATTACAGGCACTACCATCTTTCCTCTTATTTTTACACAGTGCATTAATGTCAACTTTGTTCGTCTATATAACAACCTGTTTTCCCCTGCCTTACTGGATTACTTATAAATAAATACCAGATGGCATATAATTTCATTTGCAATTTCTTAGGCATATGTTTTCAAATTGTAGCAGCTCTATTATAAATATAGCTACCATATATTTGACTCTTATTTAGTTAAAATCAAAACATAAATAAGTGCTACAAGTTACACCAATCTGTTTAAAGTGAGATCTAACTAAATTAATTCTACCCATTTAAGAAAATTAAATATGTTATTATGTCATACTTTTTACAGATTTAGGTGTTTAAGTCAGGATCCAAATAATATCCATATGTTGGCCTCAAGTCTTTTAATCAACATCTCTACTACGATCTCTGCCTTGGGTGTGTAGGTAAGAGATATACTCATTTCGTTTGTGCTATAATCTTTTCCATTGATTAAAGTTTCATGGTTTCCCTCTCTATTACATCATGGGATATATTTACTGTACTTTCTACACTTTCTATTGTCATTTCATCATTTTATGATATTCTTCTCACCACCATGACACACTTTCATCCACTTGCTAAAAATTGGAGAGGAATATGAAAATCTTAATGACCTGAACTACCAAATTATCTTCCTATTCCAGGGGAGATCCATTTAAAGTTCAGTATTTTATACTTAAGGTCCATGTACATCACCAAAATGTCTAGGCTTTCTCAAGCGTATGGTTGAGTACTTTGGCTACACACTGCATTTACATACAAATAATCCAAACTTCACTTTTGTCTCATTTTTAGCTTCAAAATATCTTTATTTTAACACAATAATTTTGACAAAATATTAGGTTGGTATCTATCCTCAAGCACATAGACCAGGAACTATATGAAATGTTCTAAAATAAAATAAAATCCTTTACTTCTACCTGATGTTTTTAAACCTAAAATATTTTTGATACTTATTTTGCTCAAACTAAGATATGAAAAAGTGCTTAAGGTTATATACCAATGAGTTTGAAGTACACTTAAAATAATGTGTATTCGTGTCACTCCTCTTCAAATCTTTCTTGTGTTAGATTAAATTCAGAGTCCTTCTGGGAAATATTTAAAACATAAATAGTCACTGACGTTTTATACCAGCTGAGAAAGAACAGGTTGAGTCATATTTAAATTAAAACATGTCTCGCTCAGGCCTGTAAAATAGCCAGCAATACGTTCAAGTGTGGGGAGCATACTCTGGAAAGGAGATGGAAAGCTCACTCTGCAGTTCCCACAGACTGGGCTGTTACAGCCAGGGCCAACACTTGGTCCCCAAGAAGGTAACTGTTTTATCACCCATCCTAGTTTAGTAGGGCCACCACAGAAGAATGCTACAGTCTGGTGGTTTGAAAGAGCAGCAACTTATACTCTCATGGTTCTATAGCTTGACACAGAAATTAGTGTCAGTGGGTCCACGCTCTTTCTGAGACCTCTAAAACAGGATTTTTCCTTGTTGGTGAAAAACACAGCTCTTGCTCCATAAAGAGAAAGAGTCACGTTATTCCAAACCAAATACAAATGACCAGGGCCCAGAAATATGAATTCAGGTTACCCCGTATCCAAATTCTACTGTGGAAGAGGTGAAATGTACTTTTACAGTCACAGAACAAAAGAAAGTTATAAATCCATGCATTTGCCAAATACACTGGGGAGAGCACCTGTTGGGTAGAAGGGCTACAGCAGAGCAGAGCACTCTCTTCTACAGGTTTCAGACATTATAACATTCTTAGGCTTAGAGTCAGTGGAAGCTAGTAGTCTGCTACGTTGAACAAAAGTTTTACCTACTAGTCACAAGGATGTTAGGACAGATCCAGAGATTAGTAGGAAATGGCTATTAATGGGACTAATGATAGCTTGAGATAAAACTGGCTCTCAATCTGCAGTATTCCTTGTCTCCACAAGCATGACCCCAGTCACTTGGTCGGTCTGCAGGATCTCCAAAACAGATGTAGCTACTTCTGAGAAACTCAGTTTGCGTTCTTGTCTTTTCTAGATTTTGATAGTCACAGGCATTCTTCAGTTTACAAAAGCATAAATCTGATCTCTGCCACCATCCATCTGTGTCTCTTCCCTTTTTATGACACCAGTTATATTGCATTAGGGCCAACTCTAATTTAATATGACCTCATCTTACCCTAAGTACATCTGCAAAGACCCTATTTACATGCTGCACAGGCATAAAGGCTTATGACTTCCACCTGTCTTTAGGGAGGACACAGTTCAACACATATTATCACCTTCCTCTGTGATACATGTAAATCAGCAGAGCCAAGGTTCTTGAATTCTCAACATGCATAAATTATTACATACCTGGGGCAATGGAAAAAAAATCACTGTTTATGAGGTGGGTTTGCAGCATTTGTCTGCATAATAACTACCTTGTACAAAAGAGCCACCTGTTTTAACACAGAACAGTAAAGGGCAAAATGACACAAATTATTCAGCAGGTCTGAATTTTATTTATTTGGTTTTTGATCTTTGAAAACAGGTTTATCTGTTTTATCCAGACAGCAATTTCTCATGGATACATATGAGAAAATCAGAGAGAATGGGCAAAGTAAGTCCAACTAGACCAACGTTCCTCTAGAATTGTTCCTCACTTGAGGATCGTTTTTATAGCACAGGTCTGTTTGTTAACCAGCTGGTGGTACATTTCTAAAATACTGTTTTCTGTTCAAGTTAAGTTCTGTCTCTATGGTCTTAACACACCAGATGGCCCTTATGGTGACCTCCTCGTGTCAGCTTGATCAGGGCTTACTCCAATTCCTTTCTGCCTTCAGCTCCTCATTCCTCATTGTTGATACTGTGGGGACCTCTGGGACCCCAGAGTTGGTGTTATGATAATTCTAACATAAAGACATTTGAGAGTCAACAACTCCAAAAAATAAGACTTTTTTCAAAGCCTCCCTTATCTGAATAAAGGTGAGAGCAAGGCTGCCTTAAATTCTTGCTCTGTGGAAGTTACACAGTCACCAAAGAGGATCCCTGCAACCAAGATGAAAAATTGCATTAACAAAAACCATCACAAACTATCCTAGCTTCCACTTGTGTCCCTAAAAATCCCTCTGTCTTTCTCCTATAAAGCTCATGTGTTCTCCCCATAGAAGCCTTTTTTCCTCTCTCTCTTTCTTCTGTAAATTGGGCTATAAACACGTGTCTCTGTTCAAGGAGTCTCTTCTGGACACTCACGCATTTCAATAAGTTATCTCTTTCCTCCTGTTATTCTGGCCTTTGTTGGTTAATTTGAGGGTCCCTAACCATTCCAACCTAAGATCCTAGGGGATCCTATATGTAAAGGAGTTTCAAAAAGAATAGAGAAGTCAGATGGGCAGAAGAAACAAGAATAAAGCATGCTGGCAAGAGAGCCCTGCTCAACAGAAAATCTGAAAGAACTAGAGAGACAGGCATTAGAAGAGAGAGGGAGTGAAAGCGCCTTCCTTCCTAAACGTGGGCTTGTTTATCTTGTACCACAGGGACAGAATAAACTGTTCTGTCCCCCAAGAGTTGGAAGAACAAACTCGAACATGTTGACATTTAAAAAGCCATTAATTAGACTTCCTCCTCACCACCTTTCCTCACCCTGAACCCTCGTTCCTGGGGTTAACACCCACGCTGCCCACTTATCCCCACTGCAGCTCACAGCCAAGTCCTTTATCTTGTTGAACTCCCTTTCAATGCCTCCCTGACTGGCAGTCCTTCTCCCGTGGTACACCTATTATTAATACCAACAGAAAGCTTTACTTTTACAAAATGTCCAAGTATAATTGATTACACTTGGCTTGTTTCCATTAATTTTTTGTAAGACGAGGCAATTGACTTTCACTTTTCTTCCTATTACATTCTTGCATAAAGCTTTCTTTGGTAGCCTCAGTGTAATGCTGAGTGTGGTGCATATTTTCTATGGTTAGTGATCCCTTTCTTTCAATTCCTTCCAAGGCAAGTAAATTTGGCTTCAACTAAAGCAGGGGTTTTAAGATTCAGGTCCAACTCCAGGGGTTCCCCGTGTCAGGTCCAGCCACTCCAAATAAAGAGACCCAGTGGTGATGAAGGACAGAGAAGAGAGGTTTCTTACAAGGCATGGTGTACCATGGAAGAGGCAAAGTTAGCACTTTAGTCCATCTCTGGGATACAGAAATGAGCATTGTATTTAAGTGGAGAAAGAACTGAGGCAGGGGATAGGAAGTATGATAGTTCAACAGTCATAGTCACAGTCACAGTGTGGCCCAGTTGATCATGATTTTTGTTCTGGTTGTGGGAATTTGTTATCCCTGTCATCACTTTAGAGAGTAATCCGGCTCCCATGAGATGATTGCTTCTCTCCAGGGTGCAGCTTCATCTTACAGGTAATGGTCTTCCTTTAGGGGTGATGTGTCCTGGGAGGCTCTGCTATTCCTTTCCTTGTACAACACAGAAACAAAATGGAGGCAGAGATGCCAAGCTTTTCTCCTGCCTTTAATTAATTCTTTGGCCCAAGTAAGGAGTCAGCCCTTTTCAGCAAAAGCAGTGTCTACAATCTCTCAAAAGTTAAGCAATTAATCACAGTGTCAGAAAAATGGTGTCAAAATGAAAGCTCAGTTGAATGCAAATGGAGAAACACACAGAGCATCTTTGATATTAAACAGAACGGATCTCAAAGACCACAGAATTGGGCCACTGCTATCTCCACTCAATAACTCTGATATTGCAGTTAACTTTTGTTCCATGCAAGTGGCATAAAACATTTTATAAAGGATTTTTGCAATTGTGTTAGATATTAGTGTTGTAAGTTTCTTCTTTCTTTTCTTCTGTTGCCCTTTCCCCCACTTCTCTCTCTTGAACTTTGAATTCTATCAAGATCTCACTCATAATTTGCAGGACTCAGTGAAAAATGAAAGTGTGGTGGCCCTTGTTCACAGGCAGGAAAAACATGTCATTAAAATATAAGAATTTTTCCATCTAAATATTTTATTACTTATGTAATAGGATAGAAGTGATACATGAGTAACACCACAAACTTACAGTACAAAATAGAAATATGTTTACATTGCATAAAAAATAAAAATAGTAGAGCATTATTTTTATTAATCTATATACTTGCTTAATGAAAAAAAACATGACTTCCCACAAGAGGTCTCCCACTCCCAGCACAAAGACAGAAACAGACATAAACATGGATAGCTCTGGCACACATGGTGGAGTGCTCCTGGGGTTCTGTCCAGAAACCCTCCCCCATCCCATCTCTTTCTAAGTCACTGCAATTTCACCTAACAGGACTGGCTTACTTAATGGGAGAAGAGAGAGTGAGTCCTTGTAAGTCACTAGGGACAAGGACCATAATGCCCTATCTCATTCTTTCTTCCTACTGGGTATACAAAATCCTCTTGACACCTTGGACCTGCAATCAGGCTTCTCCTTAAAGAAGACAGAGGAGGGCATGGAGAGTGTCATGAGGGCTAACAGAAGGAATATGGCCTTGATGCACCCTAGCTGGAGGTCTCCTGTGCTGTAGGTAGATAGTTAAAACTCCAGGAGCAGAGAGAGATGGTAAAAAGAGTTTCTGGGAGACCACTAGGAGGGATCTTGTCACTTGGTATGTGTAGTAATTGTGGCTCCCAGTCTAAGATAAAGAGCGTAGGACCTGTGAGAATGTTATATTTTCAGAATGGCAGTGGCAGAGTCAACTAAGGTTAAGTCACAGCACATCCTTACTGGAAAAGTACTCTGCTTGCCATGATTATTCTCCAAAAGTGCCCCCAAATTGATGATTTCTAAGAAAAGCTCACAGAAGAAAATGTCTAGGAATAGATATTGAGTATACTGAACCAGGGAGAGAAGACCATAAAGTTTTTGATATGTATTGAGTTGAGTTTAGTGATATAGAAGCTGTCTTTTGTGACCAGGATTTAATGTTTTGGCAAAAAAAAAAAAAAAAAAAAGGAAAAGAGCTGGAGTTGGTATTGATCCACTGCTAGGATATCTCCTTGAAGTTTGAAAAGGTGATAGTCTACTGTAAATGACACGGGCATACTAATACCAACCTACTCAATCTTGGTCCAAGGAGACTCTTAAAAAGTTATTCCTTTCAGTAATGATCTAACAGCCCTGAGAAGCCCAGTCTGAGATTGTTCTCTGAGGATAAGATTGAGAGTAGAAGATGCTGCTGCATAACTGGCTTCTCGAGTATCCATGGAGACATGGAATCCATATCAGCAGAGTCCAGATGGCAGTGAAGAGGCACAGCAGATGGAAGCTCCTGTACTATGCAGCAAGCATGGCAATTGTGGTGCCTCAACCTACAAATCTGTGGCAAAGCTCAGTCATTAAAAATGATACAAGGTGAGCTGCCCAATATGAGCTCTGTCTTTTCAGTTTCAAAAAGTCAAAGAGCAGCAAACTATTATGAAGTGAAAGCATTTCATTTTGGGTCAGACCCCAGCAGTTCTATGAGACATAAGTTTCATAAGCAGGTGACTCAAACCAACTGCTATTTACCTGTATCTGCTAGTTGACTCTTCTTCAACTCATTCCTGTGACCCCACAGTAGTGATGGTTCCCTATGATTGATTGAGAGAAGATGAAAAATTAACCCAGTCTGGTTCACAGGTACATAAGCTCAATATATTCAGAAAAGTTAAATGGACATCTATCAGCTGTGGCACCACACACTGGTGGCCCCAATGCACAGTAGTGAGGGAGACCTTTAGCAGTATATTTGATTATAAAGTTTTTAAAGACAAAATAGTTTTACATAAGGATACACAGATCCCTGGACAGGGCCAAATGGCTTGTGTGTTTGTTAGGGTTCTAGACAGATTAAGCATGGAATATAGAGACCAGGGAGCCTGGGATGGAGGCATGTGGAAATATTTATGGGAGTGAGCACCAAGTCTATAGATCCTTATGTCACAGAATATATGACAACAAAGAAAACGCTTAAAAATCAAGCAGATGGAATGACTTGGCTGTTAGACATCAGTCACACTTTTTCCATGGTCTCTCCAGTACTTACTCAGTAGGCTCAAGAATAGACTAATCATATAGAAAGGGATGGAGGCTGCCATGGGTTTTACAGAGTTTACAAACTAAACACAAATTTCCTTATGTTAAAATTTAATCCTCATTGTGAAATATTAAGCAGGTATAAACATAATCCATCTCTGGCTTTCAGAGATGCAGTGTTAGGGGAGGTACTTAAGATTAGACAAGTCATCTGGATGGATCCCCCATGTCTGAGTTACTGCTGATTTTTTAAGAAGAGGAAGAGCAACCAGAAGGTAAGCACATATATATTTGCATTCTCTATTTCTTGCCATATTTGGTCCTATACTACCTGGGGACTCTGCCTGCAAGAAGACCATCACAGAAAACAGCCCTTTAACCTCAAACCTCTGGAACTATGAACACAAATAAATTTCTTTTCTTTATAAAGTTGCCTGCCTTGGGTATTTTGTTATAGCAATGTAAAATAAACTAAAATACAGGCCATGCATCAAGCCACATCTTATGCTTCCTTCACCAAAGTTAGTGCAGAAACTATCACAGCTGCTGAATATCTGATCTTTAGACAGTAGTAACCAACATCTTGAGATTCACACCAGACCTGCCACCCCAACACTGCACCATCCTCTAAAGGGACCAAAGAACCAATCACTTGTACTAAGTCAATTACATTGGACCCCTGTGTTTCTTGTAGTAGGAGCAGTGTGTTACCTTAATAGGACAGCTGGGTGTTTGGCTATGGATTTGCCTTCCCTGACTCTCTAGCACCGTATCTATGAATTCAAAGTGAGTCTGATTAACTGGTATGGGATTCCCAATGAGAAAATCTTTGGGTGAGAGTAGGTACATGGGATAACAGCCATCAGACCCATTGATTGAATGATGCACATCACCAGTGAACTCTCAATTGAGGTGCCTGAGAAGTTGGGACCCCTTTTCTCCAAATGTGAAGTAGAGCATATCTAACAGCCATTATGTGAGGTACATCCCAGGTGGTTAGAACACAGTGACATAAGAAACAAGGCTGGAAGTGGCAATGGCCCTTCTTACTATCCTACCTCGTGACCATCATGGGTAAATAAAACTTAACACCAAAATATTAGGTATTACACTAGAAGACTTGTTTCCCAGCATAAGACTCTTCTTCTAGGAGATCAGAAATGACTCCATTACATATAAAGCTATACCTGACACCTGGGCGATTGAGGCATCTCATGCTAGTAGACTATGGGCGAAGAAGACACTGTACTGTTCTGGCAGGGTAGCTGACTCTGACCATCATGAGGAAGTAGATTGGTGTGTGAAGGGTTGTTTATTTGGAATGTAGGAAAGTCAGTGGTATAGCTCTTAGTATTCCTGGTCCTGGTGTAACTGTGAATGAACAACTGACAAGGATGAGAGTTGAAGGATAAACACCCTTAGCTGTCTACATCTCTTATGGAGCAATTTTTGGGGATGAGCTACACAGTTCTCAGCACCGAATTCAGTCATCAATAGCAGCAATCTGCTCACTGTGGTCATTCTTCCCCTTGCTGACACCCTTAGCTACCCTCTAGCCAATGTTTTCTCCGTCATTTGCCAAACAAATCACTTTTACTTAACAATTTACCAACCTTAAGACCATCTCGCAGAAGCATAGGAGTGTTATCAACCCAGACACAAATCAAGGGAAGGGGCGGGAAACACGGTAGTAGCATGGGTGAGGCCCCAGTTTCAATCTCCAGCACCAGAAAGAAGTAAAAAATGAAAGTAATATACCAGGAAGAAAGAAAACTATTAATGACTGGATAAATGAAGCCAATAATAATTTCTACTAATTTGATTCTTAAATACAAATAAACGAATTCGATATCCCACAATTAAGTCATATAGTTCCCATATTTACAGCACTTAAGACAGTCACATAGGTTGATGTCAATGAATGCAATCTATAGATGAAATTATCTAAACAAAAGGAAATATTATATGTGCTCATAGTAGGAGAGTTCTCTTATGGAAGAATGCATTTTTTAATTAAAAAGCTGAGTTGCATCTTATTCTTTGTTTAAAAATAAAATTTTATTAGGCTATATTCCAGAGGGAGTTTCATAGTGACAACTCTGAATAGACTTATATTGTGCATTTCCTCATCATCTCTTCCCCTCAGCCCTCTCCCCACCCTACTTAAAGCAATGGCAGAAGTTTTTCTGTTCTGTTTCATGTAGGTATATGAAGTCCATCTGCCATAAAATGTTACCTTAATCTCCTTCCTTCACCCTCTCTTCTTCCACCAGTATCCCACACACACACTGTGCCTATTTTACAGTCCTGATTTTCACAATTAGTATTTGAGTTGATGTTCAATGTATGCCCTCTGTGGGTGTGCTTTACTTTGGTCTATTCAATCCCTTCGATTGCTCTCTCTTACCCTTTACCTCCAACACCCCATTTCTCAACAGCTTTCAATACACATCCTTATATCCTCTACCTTCACATCTTGTGGTATACACTATTACTGCTGCTTTATCATTCTCATTTCCTTTCCCTCTTCCCCTGAGTTCCATAGACCAGGTACACTGTTATAAGGAAGTTTCTACATCTGAGTTTCTATATGGTCATACTTAGTTTTGCATATATGTTTATCTTTGGCTCTGTCTTCCACATTATGGGAGAAAACATGCAACTTTTGTGTTTCTGAGCCTGGCTGACTTCACTTAACCTGATGTCCTCCAATTGCATCCATTTACCTTCAAACCCCATGTCGTTATTCCTTGTGTATAATACCACAATTTCATGATCCATTCATCTGGATGGGCATCTTGGTTGTTTCCAGAGCTTGGCTATTGTGAATATTGTTGATGCACATCAGTGTACAGCTGTCTCTACTGTATCCTGTCTTATGTTCCCTTGCCTAGATGCCCAGGAGCAGTATCACTGGATCATATGGCAATTCTAGCTCTAGTTGTTTGAGGAATCTCCATACTGATTTCCTTAGTGGTTGTACTAATTTGCATTCCCATCAGCAGTGTATAAGGGTTCCTGTTTTGCCACATTCTCACCAGCATTTGTTGTTGTTACCCTTGATTATGGCCATTCTAACTGGGGTGAGATGAAATCTAAGTGTTGTTTTGATTTGCATCTTTTTCATAACCAGAGAAGTCGAACACTTCTTCATGTATTTACTGGCCATTGGTACCTCTTCCTTTGAGAATTCCCCTTTTAATTCATGTGCCCATTTCTTTATTGGAGTACTGATTCTTTGGGGGCTGAGTTTTTTGAATTGCCTGTAGATTCCAGATATTAGTCCCTTATTGGATGAGTAGCTGACAAAGATTTTCTCCCATTCTGTGGGCTATCTCTTGAGTCTGGTGACTGTTTCTTTTGCTGTGCAGAAGCTCTCTAGTTTGATGCAGCCCCATTTGTTTGTTGTTTCTCTTAGATGTGAGCTTTTTGAGTTCTGTTTAGGAAGTTTTTTCCTATATCTATCTGTTCCAGTGTATTTCCTACTGCTTTTTGGAGTTGTTTCAAAATTTCAAGCCTTACATTAAGGTCTTTGATCCACTTTGAATTGATTTTGGCAGAAGGTGACAAACAGGGATCTAGTTTCAGTCTTCTACATGTGGATATCCAGTTTTCCCAGCAGCATTTGTTGAAGATGCTGTCTTTTCTCCATCATGTGTTTTGGGCTCCTTTGGTGAAGATCAGCTGCTATAGATGCCTGAGCTTATGTCTGGATCTTCTATTCTAATCCTGTCTTCCTGTCTGTTTTTGTGCCAATACCATGCTGTTTTTATTGCTATGGCTCTGTAGCAACGTTTGAAATCAGCTATTGTGATGCCGCCAGCATTGGACTTTTTGCTCAGAATCACTTTGGCTATACAAGGCCTATTGTTTCCATCTGTATTTCATGATGGCTGTTTCTATTTCTGTGCAGAATGTCATTGGAATTTTGATAGGGATTGCAATGAACATGTAGATTGCTTTTGGTAGCATGGCCATTTTCACAATGTTGATTCTCCCAATCCACGAGCCTGGAAAGCCTTTCCATCTTCTGATGTCTTCTTCAATTTCTCTCTTTAGTGGCTTATAGTTTTCATTAAAAAGGTCTTTGGTTTCTTTTATTAAATTTATTCCCAGGTACTTTATTGTTTTTAGGTTATTGTAAATGGGATTATTTCCTTGATTCCTTTCTCAGTCTGTGCATTGTTGGTGTATAGAAAAGCTACCAACTTCTGTATAACAATTTATCCTGCTACTTCGCCAAAAGAGTTTGTGATTTTTATTAGTCTTTTGGTAGAGTTTTTTGGGGTATTTAAGGTATAAGATCATGTCACCTGTAAATAGGGATAGTTTGACTTCTTCTTTCCCTATTTGATCCCTTTTATTTGTTGTTATTTTCTTATTGCTTTGGCTAGGAATTCCAAAACTATGTTGAACAGGAGTGGAGAAATCAGACAGCCCTGTCTTATTGCTGTCTTTAAGGAGAACGATTTCAGTTGTTCTCCATTTACTGTGATGTTGGTTCTAGGTTTGTCATATATACCCTTTATTATGTTGGGGAATATTCCCTCTATTTTTAGTTTACTCAGAGATTTTTTTCATGAAAGGGTGTTGGATTTTGTCAAAGGTTTTTTCTGTGTCTACTGAGAGGATCATGTGGTTTTTTGTCCTTGATTCTGTTTATATGCTGCACTGTGTTTATGGATTTGTATTTGTTGAACCACCCTTGCATCCCTGTAATGAAACTGACCTGGTCATGGAGTATGATATTTTTGATGTGTTGCTAAATTCTGTCTGCCAGTATTTTGTTGAGAATCTTTGCATCTATATTCATTAAAGATATTGATCTATAAATCTATTTTCTGATTACATCTTTATTGGGTTTTGGAATAAGTGTAATGTTGGCTTCATAGAATGAGTTTGGTAGTGTCCTTCCCTTTCTATTTCCTAGAAAATTTAAGAAGTATTCATGTTAGTTCTTTAAAGGTTTGGTAAAATCCGGCCACGAATCCATCAGGTCCTGGACTCTTCTTTGTAAGGAGACTTTTTATTACTGTTTCAATTTCATTGCATGTAATAGGACTATTTAGGTGGCTTAATATCTTCTTGGTTCAATTTTGGTTGGTTGCATGCATCTAGGAATTCATCCATTTCATCTAGATATTTCCAGTTTAGTTGAATA
Organism: Castor canadensis; assembly: GCF_047511655.1. Lineage (NCBI taxonomy): Eukaryota > Metazoa > Chordata > Mammalia > Rodentia > Castoridae > Castor > Castor canadensis. The sequence goes on from NC_133402.1 coordinate 67,496,857, forward strand.
TAAATTTTCAAAGTATTCTCTAATGATTTTCTGGATTTTGTTAGTATTTGTGTTTATGTCCCCGTTTTCATCTCTGATTTTGTTAATTTGGGTCTTCTCCCTCCTCTGTTTTGTCATGTTGGCTAAGGGTTTGTTGATCTTGTCAATCATCTCCAAGAACCAACTTTTTGTGTCACTGATATTTTGTATCATTTGTTTGGTTTCCATTTCCTTAATCTTGGCCCTGATACTTGTTATTTCTCTCCATTTGTTGGTTTTGGGTTTGGTTTGCTCTTGTTTTTCCAGGAGTTTAAGGTGCATCATTAGAATGTTTATGTGAGAAGTCTCTGTTTTTAGTGTAGGCACTTACAGCTATGAACTTTTCCCTTAGCAGGCCTGTGCTGTGTCTCACAGCAGGTTGTATTTTCATTTTCGTTGGATTCTAGGAATTTTTTGAATTCTTACCTCATGACTTCAGTCACCCATTGGTTTTTCAGCACTGTGCTGTTCAGTCTCCATGTGTTTGAATATTTTCTGTGGTTTTATTTGTCATTGACATGTAGTTTTATTCCATTGTTATCTGCTATGATGCAAGGGGTTCTTTTGATTTTCTTGAATTTGTTGAGATTTGCTTTGTATCCTAAAATATGATCTATTTTGGAGAAAGTTCCATGAGCTCCAGAAAAGAATGTGTTACACCTGGTTCTTTGTGAAATTCTCTGTATGTATTCACCAGGACTATTTGGTATAATGTGTGGAGTAGCTCTGAAGTTTCTTTGTTAACCTTTTGTCTGGATGACCTATCTGTTGGTGATGGTGGGGTGTTCCCACTATCACTGTGTTAGCACCTATCTGTGCTCTTAGGACCATTAGAGTTTCTTTTTTTTTAAATATAAATGGGTACCCCTGTATTTGGTGCATATATGATAAGGATTGATATTTCCTCTTGATGAATTATTCCTTTCATTAATATGAAGTGACTTTCGTTGTCTCTTCTGAGTGATTTTGTTTGAAGTCTATTTTGTCGGATATGAGTATAGTTACTCCTGCCTGTTGGTGGGGTCCATTTGCTTGGAAAACTTTTTTCAGCCTTTGACTCTAAGCCAGTGTTCATTTTCTTTCAGTGAGATGAGTCTCTTATAAGCAACATATGGTTGGGTCTTGTTTTTTAATTCTATGTGTTTTGATTGGGGCATTGAGGCCATTTATACTCAGTGTTAACATTGAGAAGTGCATGTTTTTTCCAGTCATTTTTGTTTCTCTGTTGTTTAGTTTTACCTATTACTTGTTTACTGGTCTGCTTGCTCAAAAGAGTTTATTGTTTCTTGAGTCTTACTGTCTCACTATTTTTTCTTCTTCTATATGTAAAAGTCCTTTAAGTATCTTCTATAGGGCTGGTTGGTGGTCACAAATTCCTTTAGTTTTTCCTTGTTGTGGAAGATTTTAGCTTCTGCTTCAATGAGGAAAGATAGTTTTGCTAGGTAGACTAGTCTAGGTTGACAGTTGCTTTCTTTCAGGGCCTGAATTATGTCTTTCCATGACCTTTTCGCAATTAGAGTTTGAGTTGAGAAATCTGCTGCTATTGTCATGGGTTTGCATTTATATGTAACTTGTCTTTTCTCTTTTGAAGTTTCGGAATTCTATCTTTGTTCTATGTGCTGTGTGTTTCGATTGTGATGTGTCTGGGGTGTTTCTCTTTTGGTTCTGATGCTTTGATGTTCTGTAAGCTTCCTGTACCTGCATGACTCTCTCTTTCTCAAGGTTAGGGAAGTTTTCAGTTGTTATTCTATTTAGTAGGTTGTCAATGACTTTAGTCTGTATCTCCTCTCCTTCTTCTACACCCGTGATTCATAGGTTTGGTCTTTTCATGGTGTCCCAGATATCTTGCAAGTTCCATTTGTATTTTCTTAACATTCTTTCATGATCATTTACTGTTTGGTCTATTTCCTCTGCTTTGTCTTCCATTCCTGATACTCTATTTTCAACTTGCTCCACTCTGTTTGCTAGGCTTTTGATTGATATTTTTATTTGGGATATTGAGTTGTTTATTTTGGATTGATCATTTTTCAGGGTTTCCATATCTTTATTGATTTTCTCTTTCATATCCCAGACAGTCTTCTTAATTTTATTCATCTGACTGTTTTTTGTATTTCCTTTGAGCTCATTTAATTGTTAATTCACATTGTCTTTGTAGTCAAATACTAACTTTTGTGTTTCTTCTTTGAGGACATTAATCATTTTTGCTATTGTTTTTTGGAATTCTTTATTTGATAGCTCTTCCTCTACACAGGAAGAGCTACAGGATCCATAGTGGGACATTGACTTTTGATAAAGAGTGGTTGTATTGCTGTTTCATTGTACATTGAAATTTATGCATCTGGAGTTGATTTTAGTTATATTTTTTATTTCTTGTTTCCCTGTGGTTGGTGTTTTGAGGGGTTTTTTTTCCTGCCTGGGGCTCCAGCAGTGTTCCTCAGAGAGGGGTATGCTGGATATCTTACCCCTTGCACAGTTCCTGTTGTGGTACAGATTACCTCTTTTCTCTCCTCAGCGAGGAGGCTGGAGTTCCCACTTTTTTGATGGTGGCACAGGGGCTCTCCTGCAGTCACAGTGGGGAGCCCTGGGTCTCTGTGCACTGGGGGGGTAGACTTCCTGGCACCAGTAGCATTGTGGATTGTCACTCAGTGGAAGAGCTTGGATTCCAGCTCTTTGACAGGAGAAACATGACTCTTGCATGAGGTGCAAAATGAAGGGCTGTGCTTCTGTGTGCCTTTGGGGAAGAGGGCTTCTAGTGTCACCTGCAGAGTAGCAGGTTTTAGTTTTCCTCCTCTCAGTGGGGAATCTGGCATTCTTCTTCTCTGACGGGGGAGCAAGTGCTCTCTTCCTGTGAGCAGGGACACAGTTCTAGGCCTCCATGATATGTGGGGAGAGAGCCTCCTGGTACCAGCAGATTAACAAGACCTGGAGCCTGGAGTTCACTTGGGTGTTGGTGGCAGGCTCCTAGAACTGTGTAGTGAGTTGAGGGTACCTGTGGGGTAGCAAGTCTAGCAGGCTTGAATCATCTGGTGCCCACCAGGCAGCAGAGGCCCTGGAGACTTCTTGCATTGGGGCATGGGCTTCCAGAAGCCACAGCAGCTGCTGCTGGCTTAGGAGAACAGAGCCTGTAGGCAGTGGGCATTCTAGGGCCTGATTTCCCACAGAGGCCTCAAGGTATGCAGTTCTATGGTACCGCTTTCCTCTCAGGAGAACTAAGCCTGTAGATGGCAAGAGTTTTGGGGTCCAATTTCCTGCATGGGCTTCTGGAAGCACAGTCCCATGGTGCTGCTGCTTGCTTAAGAGAAAAAAGCCTGTGAGCAATTGGCGTTCTGGGGCAATCTCCTGCATGGGTTTCAGGAAACTCGGTTCTGTGGTGCTGTTGCTGGGGGAATCCAAGCCTGCTGGCTTGCTCCTTCTTTTACCCATGCAGTAATGGTAGCCATGGGATTTGCTTACACAGGGGCTTTGGTTTCCCTGGTATTTCAAGGTGAAGGTAACAGGTCATGTAGTGGGGGGAACATGGAGCTCTGAGTTCCCGTGTGTGACAGGCAGCAGGATTTACAGCCTAGTAATGGAGCCTAGAGCAGCACAGTGACTTCAGGGGTGGGGGATCAGGAGTGCTGAGCTGCAGGTTATTCTTCCTATTCTTCCTGTGGTTAGCTGTTCCTCTATTTGTGGATTCAGAGAGAATTTTGTTTCTCACTGGTTATGGGACCTGGTGGGGGCCTTTTGAGGTCCTCTGATCTTCCTTTTTGGGGATAGTTGGTTGCTGCTAGGCTATAGGAATGTCAGCAACCTGTCATTTTGCCCCCTGCATTTTTGCATCTTATTCTTTTGTTAAATCAGGGAAATTAATGACTCGGGGAATTGTTGATGAGGCAGGAGTTATTGGCATGAATCACTGATGTGTTTTTAAGATTTGTTATAAATCATTGTTTAGTGTTATCTACAGCCAGCAGATTACACTTAAAATAGTGAGAATTAAGCACTATCAATATCTGTTTAGAAAATTTTTCACCCTTCATTCATAGGGTTTCTTTATGGAGCTATACACACAAGAGCTTTCTTTTTAGAGGCTGATGCTTTTCTATGTGGCCAAACTGGTTTTTAGCATTTATAATAATTGCTCTAAGCTCAAGGTCAAAAAGGGATTCCCATACCCGGAACTCAAATGAAGATCTTACCATCACCTGATGTTAAGCCGGAAGTGATGAGCATGTTGAAACACACACACACATGAAATGAAACAAAGAAAGAACTTCCAAAAAGGAGAAAAAGACAAATTTGAAACATATTAGAGATAAAATAACTATGAAAGTGAACAAAAGAAATCAATGTATATGTAATTTATACAGCAAAGAACAAATGGAATAAACAAAAATATTTAGACAGCATAGAAAAGACTTTTCTGAAAGTAAAAATAACTGCATCTATAGATTGAAAGAACAAAATAAATCAAGGAATATTTGATATGTGTTAACATTAAGAAATACCCTAAAGACTAAGGTCTGGAACAGGCATTGGACCAGGATACTAAGACAATAAAAACATACCACAGACTCCCTGCCATAAATAACAAAGATTTATATTATAATTTTGACATTGGAGTCCAAGATCAAGGTGTAAATAATAGCAGGTGGAGTATCTTTCAAGATATCTCTTGACTTGCAGATGGCTACCTTCTCCCTAGGTCCTCATATGCCCTTCTCTATTCACACAACCCAGTGTTTTCCTTCTTATAAAGACTCCAGTGCTCGCTTCAGCAGCACATATACTAAAATTGGAACGATACAGAGAAGATTAACATGGCCCCTGCACAAGGATGACACGCAAATTCGTGAAGTGTTCCATATTTAAAAAAAAAAAAGACTCCAGTCATATTGCATTGAGGACTCCATCCTCGTGAACTCATTTTGCCTTACCTAGCTCCTTAAGAGTCAAATTAGATAAAGGTTAATGGTTTATCACATGAATGGGTGAGGACAAACTGCAGTCTATAAGAAGTCAGGGGAAAACCCAGTCTTCCATGCTGATACCAGGCTTGCAGCAACATTCAAAGCCATAAGAGTTTAGTAAAGCCAAAAACAAGAAGAATATTGGTAACAATTTTATAAATAAGTTCTTTACAAGGTATTTTTAAGAAAACTTTTTAACATGCATAGACTCAGGTGAATATTTTTTCTGAGTCTTTCTTGAAAATATAATGTAAAGACAAGTTCCACCTATGGAACCAATGGAAAAATCATAGTTTAAGTCCATACATAGGCAAACATATTCATATAGGTAATAGGTAATAAAATTTATTATTCATATAGGTAATAAAAGAATTCATTCAAATAACTATTGGGATTATGATTACACATCACAATCTATAATAATTCTCCAAATGGCAAAATAAAAAATAGTGAACTTTGTGCCTAAGACAGAAAATGAAAAACTCACCTTCAAATTAAATTAGTGCAAGAGACATGCTTGCAAAATGCTTATAATAGCTCTCCTAGTACACCAGAAACAAACCAAACAAGTGTCCCTCAATGCTAGAATAATTACAATGCATTAAAACCATGAAATATAATACAGTAATGGAAGTCAATAGATTACAAGTAACAATAAATGATCCAAATATACCAATAGGAAAAAGAAGCTAGATACAAAAGACTACATTCTATATTATTTTATTGAGTAACTGCTCATAAATAGGCAGTTAATTTATGCACTAGAAGTCAAGATGGTAGTGCTGAAAAGTGAGAACCATGTGGAACTTTTTCTTTTTTGATCTTGATGCCAGATACAAGAGTGGATGGCTTCTATGCAAATTCATCGACCTATCCCTATGCACTTTTGATTGGTGTACTTTCATATACAGAAAGTATTTGAAGTTTATGTTATACTTCAAAAAAGTTCAAAGAAATTACATTCCTGAAAGCAAACTTAGAACACCTGTTCATTGCATAACAGATCCATTTGTTAACCATCAAAACCAAGTCAAAGATTAGTACAAATTGCATACATAAGACAGGTAATGATCACTTTAACACTATCTTAAGTGTTACAGAGATCACTTCTAAAGGGATAAAATCAAACAAAAAATAATTGCTTTTGGAAACTAGGCATTGATTAAAAAAGGAGATACCACAGTCTATCTTGGGTTAAGAGGTGAAGACACCAACAGAAACTTGAAGAAAAGATATTGGAGAAAGGATTCCTACCAGAGAAAACCTGAGTTCTGAAAGGCTAACACTTTTTTGGAAAGCAGTGATTCAAACAACATCATCAAAATGGAAAAATAAAGACGGTAGTGGATAACTAATTGGGATGTTTTAGCTAAAGGAAATGAGTTCCTGACAGATTTGTGTTTTGCTCACCTCCCAAATCCAATGAAACACTGATACCTCTGGGTATTTTTGTTTTCTTTTTCCTACATCCCTAAAAATCTTTGCAGTCATGGTTTCTCAATGACTTTAGTGGCTCCACCTTAGTCCAAAAGCTATTGTTCTTGAATGTTTCCCTTTGTTGTCTTGATCTGACATATTCTTCTTTTTAAAGCTAAAGTCTGAAACCTGAGCAGTTAAGGGTTATGTGAGCCCTAAGCTCCTAGAAAACAGATACAATTAAGAAGTCCCTTCCCCACTTTGTGTTCCAGGATATGCCTAACTGCAAAGAGGCACCTTTCCTATGTAACAGATAAAACTCACAGTTGCCACCCCTCCCTTATTTACTTATGAAAATTCCATACAGAGACTCAGAACTCCCATTCTCTTTCTCAAGAGGGACTAACCAAACTTTTTGTACCCACTGACCCACCTGGACAAAATGCTTGCTAACTTCCCTTGATGAAACTTTGGTTAAGCTTTTCTCCTTCATCCCACTGCCATCAACAACACAGGGCCTTGGGGCCAACACACAGCCCTCTGTAGAGGCTTCTCCTAGGAGTAGGTTGACCTCAGGATGAAAGATTCTCTGATGTACTACTCAGTCATGCCACTTTTATCTATTCATGGTTTGCCCACATCTGGTGTTTTGTGACCGTGTTCACTCCTTCCTATAAAGGAAAAGTCCTTTTCTGCCTGACCCTTGAAACTTTTGCAGATATCATGGTTGGAGCATTCTTCTTATTGCAATAATCCCCCTCTCACTATTTCAACAGTCTGCCTCTCTTTATTGCAGCAATTCTTTTGAGTAAGTTCTCTCCTTGCCTAGTTCTAGATGTATTTTCATTAGACCAATCAAAATATACTCATGCCACCTCCTTATTTCAAACCTTACTGGGTTTGTACTGTTTTAAAGATAATTTCCCCTTGTTTATAAGGTCCTTCCTGTGCCATACTCAATTATTCTATTTCTACTCTTAGATCAACTCCCTTGCTGCACCCTTTCTCCACTTGCATCCTCTATGTCTTGCAGTTACGAATATTATGTTTTCCCTGTACTTTAGACTCTTCAACTCTTCCTCTCCTTGCCTTGCCCTCAGATTTTCTAGGTTTATCTTGCTAGCTTGCAGGCCTCAGGTTGATGACGCTTTATTAAGAAAATGTCCTGGACCTGACATAGAGGGCCTGTTCTCTTTCTAAACCGTTTTAAAAGTTCCTTGTTCTTTTGCTTTCATACAGTTATTGTAACTGCATCTTTGAAAGTCTCTCCCGTTAGATTCTCTACCTTAGGAAGACAGAGACAAGGTACTTTTCATGGCTACATCAGTAGTACCTATCACATGGAACTCAATAAACACAGTTGTATCAGTACAGTTTAGCTCATTGAATGAAAGTAAGCTGATTGCTTATACACAGGAGAAGCAGAGGTCCAGCAAAGAATGGTTTATTATTATTATTTTGTTTCCAAGTAATGAAAATTGAGCTTGACCCTGGTTAGGCTCAAAGGATTGGTGTTTACTAATGTCATAAGAAAATTAAAGTAGGGGATATGAATAGTTAGGGCTTTTTCAATATTATGTTTCAAGAAACTCAATTTGCCTTAACTAAAACCTCCTGGAATTGGGTTAGTTTTAGGTTATGCTTAAGTGAAGAGCTCTGACAGTGACCCAAGGTCTGCTCTCTCATTGTCTTCACTTCCTCACTGGTCTCTTCAATGTGAAAGCACCAATCTCCAGCCCTGCTCAGTGGTAAGGTGAGGTCAGTAGGGCAAACCTTCTTCACACTTCCTCCAAGAACAATCTTCTTCGATATTGCTGTTTCTGTAAAAGCTCAGAATCCACTATGAGATAACCAGACTCAGTCATGCTTTCTTTCTAAACCTGTCCCGTGATGAGCAGAGTATAATCACCTGTCTGGTTTAAGCCTACATTACATGTCCTTCCCTGTATGCTCAGAAATGAGAGTGAGGGTGGAATCTCCACTTCAGTATTATTGCTGCTGCCAGACCAGCACCAAAATGCAATAGAGACAAAGGACAAATGACTTCTCCAAGGGGTCACAGAGATGACCAAAGGACAAACAAACTCAGAGCCCAAATGTCCCCAGGGCATTCTCTTTTCACCTGTGCCATAGTGTACTGTTTCTTTCTGCACAAGGAGAAGGCGTGACTTACAGCTGGCTTTCCTTCCTTTCACTTCAACAAATGTGAGCACTCATTAATATTTTAACATTTAAAGTATACTACACAATTCATTTCCTTTTTCACAATAAAATAGAAATAGTTCATGGATTTCTAAGCAGCCATGTTAAAAATGTTTGCTATGGTAGTTACAGGACAGTCATAGGGAACAAATATCCCAAGTGTAATTACTGTGTCATTAAACGCTTGTCACACACGCAACTATGTTAATCACAACTTATTATCCGAGAAGAGACACAAAAACTAAGGGATAATCAAAATGTCCAGATACATTGTAGAGAAAAAAAATCTATAAATATATGACCCTGAAGAAGTCAAGAAAATTATCTTTCAAGCAAAAAGTGGTACATTGGTACCACTTTTCAAAGTTGATAAGAGTTTTTCTCCAAAACATTTCCAATCCAAATTTTATGGAACCCTTTTCCTGACCCTTTCCTTATCTTTACAAGTGTGTGACAGAATTCCCTGTAAATAGATTTTAATTGCACTTAACTTCCCTCTAGATATACCACATTACTTCTTCAAATCAGAAAACAATCCAAACCTGGCCAGCCTCTAATCAGAAGCCACATTTTAAGAACATACAAGAGCAGGAAAGTCTCCAATAGGTAAGCGTAAGGAAAGTAATTTAAATATGGGTGAGTACAGGAGCAAATTCCCAGGCTCTGTGACTCTCTTTGTTGAAATCCATTCTTTTGGAAAATCGTTTCCTTTTGCCATTGGACAACAAAATGCATTGTCAAGAAATTTTATAGCAATAATTATAAAAGATGTCCATTTAAACCCATTGAGGTCTCACTGATTTTATAACACCCAGCAGACCTCCCTGCAGGAGAACACTATATTTATGTGAGCAATATATGCGAGAATTGAGATCGTAAAATTAAATGACCACATAGAACTGTCATTTATATGAAGAGCACCACATATGTGAAGGCTGGTTTATTTTGCTACATCGGGTTGCGTTAAATGGTCCACTGTCAGTGGACGTTTTTAATCACGCATTTCTTCACTCTTTCTGCAATATTACACTTGAAGGACTGGTAAGCAGTTTGCTCTGAGATGCTAAATGGTTACTGGCACAGCTATTCTGACAGAGGAGCTCACTAAAATAGAAGTACAGTACATATTGTATGCAATTGTTTTATGAGAGACATTATGGTTACTAGAATAACATTTCACCATTACCAACTGCTGAGAGAAAAGTCATTAAGTTATTTGGCAAGCCAGTGCAATTTTTCAACAGAGCTGTAGTACAAGACCTTAGAACAGCTTCCACAGAGAGAGGCTGGCTGTCTCACAAGAAAAGAGAAAGGAAGGCTCAAGTCTTCTGTGTTGTTTTATTTATAGTAGGTTATTTTCAGAGATCAATGAGGAGGTTACAGAAGAGGACATTTCGGAAGAATCAGGAGAAAAATAGGAACTGCTTGTGTGAAATATATGTGTGTTTCTCATATAAGTATTTCACATATATGCACGTTGTGTGTGTGTGTGTGTGTGTGTGTGTGTAAGTGCTGGACCTCTTGTGATAAATAATATGACAATACCAATGTGCTAAATCTCACCTTTTCCCAGGGAACTGCCTTTATACAGAGATTCATTTTTAATACTTTCAACAATTCTTGTTTTTGCTTTCTGAGGTTTTTTTGTGTGTGTGGTACTAGGATTTGACCACAGGGCTTTGCACTTGCTGGGCAGACACTCTACCATTTGAGCCACACCTCCAACCCTTTTTGCTCTGGTTATTTTGGAGATGGGGTTTTGCTTTCTGCCCAGGGGCCTGGATCTCCATCCTTCTATTTTAAGCTTCCTACAGTCAGTGGAGGACAGGTGCGTGCCATGCTGCCACACCAGCTTTTTCCATTGAGTTGGGTCTCACAAAATTTTCTTGCCTGGGCTGGCCTGGAAATGTGATCCTCCCAACCTCAGCCTACCATGTAGCTGTGATGACAAGTGCATGCCACCATGCTGACCTATTGGCTGAAACAGAGTCTTGCTACCTTTCTGCCCAGGCTGGGCTCAAACCATCATCTCAGCCTCTAAAGCAGCTAAGATTATAACAGTGAGCTACCAGTACTCAACTTTGTTTTTCTTTTTTTAATAAAAGGAAGATACTTATGGATGGGGCAGAAGTAAGGGTAAAGATCCGTATCAAAACACTTCCACCCAAGTAAAGAATGAAATAACTAGCTAGCTATAAACATTTTACCTTTCCTACTGTGCTTATTGGTGGTTTAAAAAGTCACAACAATTTTACAAATGTCTTGCAAATACACGTGCATAAACTTATATATACATATGCTTGTGTATATAGGTGTCTATATAGAATAGCTTCAAGATAGTTTTTGATGCTAAATTAACAAAGCTTAACACCCACCAGTGTTACTTGCCAGTGTTACTTCTTCCCATATCATTATATCATAAAAAATACCATCATTCCGGCCTATGTCTCACAAACAGCAACAAAAGCAGACCATGGATTACCTGTGCTTGTTCTAGAACTTCATATAAACGGAATCTTACAGTAAAAAAAAAAACAACAAAGCAGACCAAATTGTAGGCAAGCATATAAAAGTATATGAATAATTGTGAAGGCAAGACTAAGTTACCTCTTTCTAAATGGCAGATTACATTACATAGGTCAATAATTACTAGTTGGATGACTATTCAGAAAAAGGCAATTGGAGATTTTCTAATAAATAATCACATCCAACAGATATTAAAATTAATCAGAAAATGATATTCTATTCTTATATATTCAAGACTTTTGAGTAAGTAGAAAAATTTTGAGTTTACTGTAAACATGATAAAGGAAAAATAATAGATAGCCTAGACTTAAAAAATCAAACCAGTGAATTAATCAAATTATTCCTTCATGTTTTGGTGCATACAGAAATGATCAAAGTAGCTGGGTGTGGTGCCAGACACCTGTAATTCCAGCATTTCAGAGTCTGAGGGCAGGAGGATCACAAGTTCTAAGCCAGCCTGCACTACATAATGGAACTTCATCTCAATAAAAACAATATATTCAATATATATTGTTACATATATGATACTTTTGTTTGTTTTTATTGTTTTATATATATTTATTGTTATATATATATATGTATATCATATGGAATTATCATGTTTGGATTGCCCATCATAACCACACTTTATTCTTTTTAAAATGTATTAAAATTGTTAAATTGCTAAATCAGAACAAGAAAATTATACTTTTATTGGGTACTATGTGAACTCTTGGTACGGTTTTACATTGTGCAATCTTTAAATCAGGTTAAACATCTTTCTTCTCGAACATTTTATCATTTTCTTATAATGAAAACTGTTAAAATCCTTTCTTCTGGCTTTGGGAAATATGCAATGCACTGTATGGCTGTCTGCAGTCATCCCACTGGGCAACAGCCCAGTGCAACTTCTTATCCCTCTCTAACTGGTCAGCTGCTCACCATCACTCCCCACCTACTACTGTCTCCAGGTGGTCACCACCATTCTCCTCCCAACTTTCTATGGTATTTACAATGGTCTGTGCATCTCATGTTACATAACATAGAAAGCTGAAAGTAAAGACCTCAAGAAATGAATCCCTTCCTGGGATGCTATTTCACTTTACAACATGGCGTCCACTTCCATTCATGCTGTTGCAAATGATAGGATGTCATTCTTTTTGTGACTGAATACTAATCCGTATGTATTGTAGCCCGATAGATCTCTTAGGTTGTTTCCGTGTTTGGCTAGTGAAGAGTGCGTCAGTGAACATGGGAGTGCAGATGTCTCTTTTACATACTGATTTCATCTCTTTGGATGCATAACCCCAGAAGTGATATTGCTGGTTCACTTGGTAGTTCTACTTTTAATTCTTGAAGGGCACCTCCATATTTTGTTTATCTTTAGTCCTTCTGAGATGCAATGATATCTTATTGTTGTTTTGATTTGCATTTCTGTGATGATCAGTGATATTGAGCAGGTCTTTACCCGATGGACATTCAAATGCCTGCTTTTAAGAAATGTCTATTAGGCCTATAAAATAGCCCTTTTGATAGCAGGGTTATTTGGTGTTTGCTAATGAGTTGTTTGAGTTGCTCATACATTGTGGATATCAACCCTTTGTCACATGTATGGTTTGCAAATATTTGCTCCCAGTCTGTTCTTATCTCCTCATCCTGTTGATTGTTTCCTTTGTTGTACAGAAGCTTTATAGTTTGATAAAGTACCATTTTCTGTATTTGCTGTTGCTTCCTGGGGTTTAGGGTCTTATCCAAAAACTTCTTGTCCATTTCAATATCCTGAAACATTTCCTCTATGTTCCCTCCAAGTATTTTCATAGCTTCAGGTATTACATGTAAGTCTTCAGTACATTTGAATTTATTCTTCATAGGCAATTGTTTAGTGGCATTTATATTTTTCTGGTGGGACTATGGTTTGAATTCAGTGCTTTGCATTTGCAAAGTAGTCACTCTACCACTTGAGCAACAACTCTAGTCATTGAGTTTCTTTTTGTAACTGGTGAGAGATAGGGATTTGATTCATTCATTATATGGATATACAATTTTCCCAGCAAGTTCATTAAGAAGACTCCTTCTCAAATGTGTGTTCTGAGCCCCGTTGTTGAAAATCACTTGTTTGTGGATGCGTGCATTTACTTCTAGACTTTCTTTAATGTTCCATTGGTCTATGTCAATATCATGTTGTTTTGATTATTACAGTTTTATAGTATGTTTCTTCTGATAGTATAATTCCTTCTGACTTTTTTCTCTTACAATGGCCTTGGCTATTTGGGAGATCATACAATATTTGTTATTACATACAAATTTAGGATTTTTTTTCTAGCTCTGTGAAGAATGTTATTGGTATCTGAAGTAGGGATTGCATTGAATCTGTAGGTTGCTTTAGATGGTATGGACATTTTTGTTAAAATTCTTAGAATCCTTGAACACAGGATGTCTTTTCACATTTTTTTTTTGTTGAGGAAGAGTCATTTCCTGATTCTTTTGTCAATGTCTTATAGTTTTCATTACACAGTTCTTTCATCTCTTTAGTTATAGTTCTTCCCAGGTATTTTACTATTTTTGTAGCTATTGTAAATGGAGTTGCTTTCTTGATGTCTATTTCCGATGATTCACTATTGGTGTATAAAAACCCTGTTTATGTATGTTACAGGGTTTTATTTCTATCAAGTCTTCTGTGACTTTATTTTCTGCTGGGACTGGGACTTGCATCTTAAGTCAGGGCTCTGCTCTTACAAACAGGTGCTCAACCCCTTGAGCCATGCTGCCTCCAGTACATTTTACTCCGGTTATTTTAGGGAAGAGATCTCAAGAAGTGTTTGTCAAGGCTGGCCTCTAATCCCCAATCCTCCCAATCTCAGCCTCCCAAGTAGCTAGGATTACAGGTGTGGGCTACTGCACCCAGCTCATATGCTGGTTTTTATCTCCCTGATTTCTGATAATAAAACTCCTCACTATCATTTAAATAAACATGGAGATCAAATTTCTTTTCAAAGCAATTTTGGCCAGCACCAAGGTGACAGGGGAGAGACTGTTCATGATAGAGGTGATGATTCCTGGCAAGCAAACAAATTAAACCCCTCATTACAGATCCTCCAATGACCTTCCTTTGATCCAGGCACCTTGTTCAAATAAACAATTATACTATCTTATACAGATGGTGTAAAGATGGCCTGTTTTACTTAAAAGTAGCAAGTTTCTTTTTTTAACTTACTATCTTATATCCCATCACAGCTATGTTTCTTCCCAGTCCTAGCCAAGAAAGCCTGTCCATGTCACTGAAATCTCTAAGACTAGAAATTTTCTGAGGGAAGAGGAGCACTGGTGCATGTTGTCCTTTGGTTCTGCTGTCCCCTTTCTATCCCAAATCTAGCCTGGGTCCATTCACAAATTGAATGATCAGGGTAGCATTTAACCTTTCTTCCATTTCTTCTTTCCTTCCTTCCTTCCTTCCTCCCTCCCTCCCTTCCTTTTTTTTCCTCTCTCCCTCCCTTCTTCCCTCCATCCCTCTCTCCTCCCTCCCTTCCTTCCTTTGTTCCTTTGTTCCTTCTTTCATTTGTTCTTTCCTTCCCTTCCCCTTTTATCCCTTCCTTCCTTCTTTCCTTCCTTCCTTCCTCCCTACCTCCCTCTTTCTTTTGTTGTTTTTCCCTAGTGTTTCCTTGCATCTTAAGCGGCACATGTAGGTCATTTTTAAATGAATGAATATATAGATGAATTAATTAATCAGCAATTATAACAAATAAATGAACAGTTTGAATTAATATCCCATAACACATTTCCTATATTAATCACTTACATTTAGTTACCTTGTAGTAGAAATAATTATAAGATTATTACATGCTTCTTATAAATATGTGTTGAAACTGTTACTCATTGTTGATTAGGAAAAACATTCTAATATTGAGTAAAACTTTTAAAAAAATCTTCCAAACTATTAAGGACTTTTTTTCTGGAGCAGCAGACACCTTAAAATGCAGAACAGCAGTCCATGGAAGAAGATTTTTAGCAAAACACATATTTCAGTTTAAAGAGAGCTGTGAAAACCTGCCTGATAAACAAAACAGCTTTGCTTCTTCAAAGTTTTCAAGGCTGGTGACCCTGGGGAAGGCATATTAAACTCAATGAAGAAAAAAATTAAATCATAAAAGTTGAATAAGTCAAAATATAAAATATTCAATTATTATTTCCTGTGGGATTTGTTTTGTAAATATTTCATCCACAGTCCACACTCAGCCTCTTCTCCTTCCCATCTCCTAAAGGCACTCTGGGGAGTGAGCCCACTCAGCTGTTTGGCTTCCTTTTAGTCCTCTTATAATTTATTAAGTGATGTTTTTAGAAACATAAGTACTTCAAGTTTTCTGCCTTACCATTTGGTGTGTTGTTTCTTTCACCCACAGAATTGCTGCAATTAGCTATATAAAAAGGATCCATCAGTCCACCCTCTGGGGTTTTAGCCACAGTTGTTCCCTTCATGGATTCTCCTCCAGGCTTTCCTCTTTAAATGTCCCAATGTGACATCACTGTCCCATGATGGAGGGGATTTTGTTTCACTTAATATTCAGAAACCTGAAGTGGTTCTTATTTATGTTCTAATTCCTAAGGTAACAATGTAGACGTTGGAGTTCATCTCGTTACTTTTCTACTATGTACTTGTTCATGAAATAGCCCTCAAGGGAAATACTGATTAATAGTTAAGATTCATTACACATGAATACCTTCTACAGACTGAGCCTATGTCAGAATTAGCGGCCTATAGCTTAGATGTGTGTTAATACTCTATTGCCGGGTTTTTATCTTTTTCTGTGTTTTTATTAGTATAGTTGTACAGGGGAGTTCGTTTTGACATTTCCATATGTACAGGTGTTATACCCCAGTTTAGTTCCTCCCTTCCATTATTCTCCTTCTTACCCTATTCCCCTTCCTAAGGTGGCTTCAACAGATTTCAGTGTTCCATATTCATACTTGTAGAAAAAGTACATAACCATATTCGCCCTCATTGCCCTCCTCATTCACCCTCCCCCTTCCGTTAGCGCCCTCCCCCTAACACGACCTGCTTTGCATTTCTGTCCCTCATTGTTTAACTGGGGGACATTGTTCAGTGGGGTCTTGCTTGGTACCTTACCTGTAAGTATATTGTGCTTAAATTAGTCTGACCCCTCTTTTACTCTTCTTCACCCTTTCCCCCTACCTTACATTGTTCAACAGCTTTAAATCAAAAACTTGGTAGTCATTCACCATATCCAAATGATCTTTCTATCTCAGCAATAGGGAAAATGGTTTTTCCAGTAAACCCAAATTATCAGAATGTGTTAGCATGAGACACATCTTTTATGATAAATATATTTCCATCAAAGATGCTGTAGAACAAAATGTGAAATTATAACTCATGCTTTTCACCTGATTTAAGCAAAGTATGCATGTGATAATCATAAATTATCCAAAACACAAATTTAAAGCAAGTCATTAAAAAAAATGACAGGTTCTCATTGGCCTGTAAAACATGCTTCAGCAAAATAGAATTCCTACAAAAAGAAGTGGCATCTGCCATGGCCAAGATTCAGGGTGGTTTCCTCATTAGGCCACAAAAGTTTGGCTCTGAGAATTGAAACTAGAAATTAATTTACCACTTAATATCATTTAATAAACTATTTTTCTATTTAGATCCGCTCAAGTACATTCTGTGGGTTGCAACTAAAAAGCCTTGACTGATATGAAAGGTTCATTATGCTCATAAGAAGATTGGGACATTTCTTTACACCCCATAAGACTGGAAGAAAAATAAAGCAATATTCAATAAGTAAACCAAAGCCATTGGTACTTTTTGCATGAAACAATTCAAGACTAAATATCCATCCAAGATAAATTCTGCATTCAAATTTTGCTTTGTGCTCATTCAGAGGTACAGTGGAAAATGTGTTTCTCCTCACCCTCTAAAGTACCGTTACTGGAATCGTTTTGCTCAAATGAGGTGAGAAAAACAAAAAGAAGAAATGATCTTAAAATAGCAACACAATAAAAGTCTTGGAAGGACAAATTAAATGCCAGTAGATCATCATTTCCATACTGAAAAAAATCAATATACAACAGTCATTTGAAGAAGTCAAAGTGACAAGAAAAATGGCAAGGAAAAGTGTTTAAGACTGAATTATGAGACACCATTTCGTACAGTGCACTAGTAAAGCCAGAATAGTGATTAGGTATAGTCAATCCACCCATTTTTATTTACACTGCACTGTGCCGTTCATTCACTAATGCTGAAATATACAGATGACTACCAAGATGGCTCTTGTTCATCCTGAAGACTCTTGACATCAAATAGCACTGCAACCACCCCAGGGTGGTAGACTATTATCAAACTGATTTGTGTGCTATCTCAAGGATACTTTTAACTTCCTAGCCCCAGCACATGAGTACAATACAAAATTCAACCACGAATGAAAAATTTAGCTCAAAAAGAACATCTTGGCAACAAGTACAGTTGTAAGTTAACAATTGAAATCAGAAAATAGACAGAGGAAAGTTAACGAATATTTGCCCACCCCTCAATAAAAAAATCACTATTCTTGCATGTCTATAAGGGATACACAAAAAGAGAAAGACGAAAAGAAGCTGTGTTTTGAATTTGAGTACTCACATGAATTAATCTATCCAGATTAGATAAACCAATTTTTTTCAGTCTATTAGTTGATTTTGACAGTATTTAATAAGAGACTTTGCTGTTCAAGTACTGCAAGTGGGAAAATTCAGTCCTTTTGTTTGTGTTTTATTTTGAGATAGGATCTCACTGTCTTTGCACAGGCTGGCCACAAACTCGCCATACTCCTGCCTCTGCCTCTTGAGTAGCTGGAATTACAGGCATGGACCACAATGCCTGGTTTAATAGGAAGTTTCTAAAAATGACAATATGAAAAAAAAATCACCTACTTGATAAGCTAATGGAGAAGCACATCTAACATCAGAGATTCCCTCTCTAGGTGGTCTGTTATATTTAATGTACTAACATTATTGAATGAATACTAACTCGTTTACATGGAGTTACCATGTTGAGATGTTAGCTGGTGGTTTTTTTTTTTCTCCCATTTTCACTCACAGACACCTTCATTTTTACTTAAAAGCATCTTTCAACTTCTCTCTGACAGCCCCCACCATCAGCATGGTCTGAAGGACTCACTGCAGTTTCCCGTGAAGATGCATTACTGAAAGAAGTAGTGATAAGTACAAACTTTTGAGTCGGACTCTTTGAGTTCAAATGCCAGCTTTGTAAGATAGTAATAAAATAATTTGGGGCAACTTATTTAATTTCTGTGTGCCTTAGTTTCCTCACAAACAAAATGTTTGCTGCTGCTAGTTATGACTGTGATTAAAATTCACTAATTTCAGCATTTGAACACAAGTTTCCTGTAGTTTTCCTACTCCTAAAGACCAAATCAAAAGACACAATGTGCAAGAGAAGAGTAGAGTGATTCAAGCAGGGAGTACAAGACAAGCACCATTCATCAGCTCCCCCTGAAGGAAGAGCAGGTGTGGGGTACTCTGAACCCAGAGGCTGGCCCATCTCTGACAATCACTCCGTTATACATGATGGTACCTGTCCCTTGAGACTCTACCCAGGTCCCCGGTCTACACCCCAATCCCACTCCAGCAACAAAGTCACACCTAACAGCCTAGGACTCTTTTGTAGTCCTCCAGAAAGAAAGGTGACTACTTGGAGTGAGGAGGTGGTGGCACACAGGGAAAGCCTCCCATTGGTTCGGAATCAGTCTAATATCCTACTAAACTGGAATGGCAATGAACTATGGCATATTTACTGAATTTTGACTATACTTCTACTAATTTCTCTAGAACTTCTCAAGGACATTTTCATACTACATACAGTTTCTACTAATCTTTCTATATGTAGGACTTTACCATACTCTTCTTAACTCTTCTTAAACTTCAGAGTTTAATCCTCCAGTCCTTCTTTCCAAGATGTCATGGTGAAGTCTACCAAAGACAATTTTTAAAAAGATCCATGACTGGATTTTGATTTAGGCTTTCTATAATAAAACAAGGCATCCAGGTATGTAAGAGGAGTCTTGCAGTGAAACATCAGACCT
Source organism: Castor canadensis (assembly GCF_047511655.1). NCBI lineage: Eukaryota > Metazoa > Chordata > Mammalia > Rodentia > Castoridae > Castor > Castor canadensis. The sequence continues at coordinate 67,516,046 of NC_133402.1, forward strand.
AAATTTGAATGGCCCCTGCTACCTACTGGTACTTATGATCATGTCAAGTCATGCAATCTTTTTGACACCTCAGTGTCTTCATATGTAAAAGGAAAAACACCACATTAGGACCTTACAGAATTATTTTAAGAACTCAATGACATAATAAAAGTGAACATATTTTAAAGCTATAAAATAGTCTAAAATTATCTGGCATAACCTTACAGGATAAATCTGTGTCAGCTGTTGCCTTGTAAATGTCCCTCAAAAAATCAACATAAACTCATTCCCTCCAGAGAAATGCACACTTTTATGCAGGAAGATAGCTCTGAATTTTGGCAGGAATAGTAAGTGCTTTTCTTGGAATTTTTTTTTACTATCTACAGGAAAACTTGCTTATCCTGTTTAGTGGTTGTCTTAGTTGGTTTGTGTTGCTATTACAGAATACTATAGACTTGGTAATCTGTAAAAAAATAGAGATTTATTTCTTGCAGTTCTGGAAGCTGAGAAGTCCAAGATCAAGAGGGTGCCATGTGGCAAGAACACTCTTGCTGTGTTACCCCATGGTGAAAATAGAGGCAAGAAGGAAACGAATGCCCACAGGCAGAAATGTGGGGACATGGGGGAAGGAAAGAAGACAAGGCACCCAAACTCACCAGGAACCTACTCCCTTGCAAACCAATCTGCTTTCATCCATGAACCCTCATGACTTAATCACCTCTTAAAGGTTTCACCTCTCAACACTGCTGAGATTAAAGTTTCCAACACATGAACAGTGGAAGACATACTGGAGTCAGAGGAATGTTTAAAATGGTTCTGGCCAATTTCTTAATAGAATAACTGGTAAAAGGCAATAAAGAAAAAAGTGTTAATTTAACTTATTTTGCTGCACAAGAAAAGAATTAAAAACAATACTTCTAGGATTCTAAAGAGAAAAGGTCAAACACATACACAACCCCTTTATTACATGGAAAACAGAAGTTATTTTGTCTTACAATAAGACTGCAAAATAAAATAATAGAGATGGATACCAATGAATATTTGTTGCAATGAAAATCTGAAAGATAGTGAAATAACAGCTGTGTTCCTGTCCCATGTCTTACAATGGCAATAGTAAGGTTATTTTGTTATTAGGAGTCCATTTTGGTTCAAAAGAACAACTCAAGAGCAGTTTGGCACACTTATCATCATTTTGCAAGCTAGTATTTATTAAACCAAAATCCTCATTGGTCAGGACTTGATTACCCAGTTTGTAAATTGTTTAGGTCTTTTTTCTGTCATCTCGCTTAATCTTTCTGTGTCCTGAGTTTGGTCATTTCATTGTTAATTAGCGTCTGAACCGAATGGTGGGTAGAGGAAGTAAAAAGAAATGCACAATGTTATGTGGTGTCTTGTAAGCAATCTGTACAAAGTCTTATGAGCTAATTTTGAATTGGCATGGATTAATTGCAGATTTCTATATTACATTATGTTTAGGTTCTTCCCTAACTTCTCTCATTTAATTGACAAAATTCTATTTCCTTTACTGGAAAATGGTACTAACTATATTTTAAATTCTACAAAAACATTTATTTCAAATGTGTAACAGTGGTACATAATTCCTCACAATCTATAATTCACATTTCTTGATTTTTCAGTTCTATGATTGCCTGCATTGTGAATTCTGTAGGCATGTTACTAGAACTAACCAACAAATGAAGACTAGCATCATTCCTACCAGTGAATACACCAATAAATGGAAAAATCAATCAATAAAAATACATTATTTAAAGTAAAAATGAAATACAGAATATGAGACTTATGGAGAGAAAGGATTAATAATTGTAAAAATATACTAATACATTTATTCATTAGGGAAACTGTCATGTACCCCAGATTAATGTCCCAATCTAATACAATTCCCACACTCATCTTTCCAGGGCCTTTACTGTCAGTCGTGGGCATTCTTTGGCTTGCAGAGGCAACACCTCCATCCTGGCCTCTGATCCCATGGTGTTCTCTCCATGTCTCCTCTTTTTAAAGATCCCAGTCATGTTGCACTATGGACCTACCTAATGACTTCATTTTATTGTTTGACATCTGGGAAGATCCTGCTTCTTAATAAGGTCACATTCCAAAGTAGTGACAACCTGGTCTTCAATATATTTTTTGGAAGAAATAATTCAACCCACAGTACCAGGTATATGCTGTCATCAATTGAATATTAAATGAAATTATGTATGTATAATCATCTATCTATCTACATATATATATGTGTGTGTGTCTTTGTATACCCAAATATTACACACCTGTACACATTACATATACACAGAGAGACATGGTTATACCTATATTTGCAATTTTTCTCATTGTACCATATTAGTTTTTGACATCCGTGTGTTCAATCCAGTCTGCATCCTTTAATTCTCTACTGCATTAGTCATTTGTTGGCATTTGAGCCACAATCTTGACTGATTAGTCTAATGAAAGGAAATCGTCAAAATGGGCTCGTTTCTTAATCTAACAGCAACAGTGTGCTCTAACAAGAACAATCTGTGTACAGACCTTCCAAGTAATAAAAACAAAAATAGGATGGTGCTCTTTAGGATTGGTAAGATTTGACCTTTTTTATAATTTATGTACATACCCAGTTTTTAAAAATAGGATGTTTGGTACTAATTAAAAAGGAATAAATCTAAAACCTCACCTTCAGTAGCATGTCAAAATTTTCCAGGAAACAAATCAGGGAATATAATTCTTATAAAACAACCTATGGCCAAGTGAAACAACTGTGAAGCAGGAGTATGACAGGATACTTGTGGCTAATACGTAACAAAGCAGGCATTTATAAATTAGAGATTCTGCGTCATCAGTAAATATGTATGGAGTAGCTATTATTTGCAAGATCCATGTATCAAGTTCTTACGCAAAACACTTTACTAATTTTACGTATATAACTTGTATTAAGAACTTCTGTGTAAACCATGCATGGTGATGCACTCCTGTAATCCCATCTCTCAGGAGGCTGAAGCAGGACATGAGTTCCAGGCCAGTCTGGGCTGCAGTGTGAGTTTGAGACCACGCTGGAGCTAAACACTGAGACCCTGTCTCAAAAAGAAAAAGAGCTTGTGATGGGGGAAGGGAGGAGAGGAGGAGCTATTAAGTAAATGTGTGAATTTCCTCAGAGACTAGCAAATTAATACACCGTTTTTATGTTATTTGTCTCAACTACTGACTTCAACAATAAGTAATTTCATTAGAGACAGATACGTCAAATTAACAAGTATTGAGCTGTATTTGTGCTTCTTACCTGCTCCTAATGCTATTTTGTGGTCATTTTTCAATATCATCTTCCTTTTTTTCTTTTTGGCAGTACTAGGAGTTGAACTCACGGCCTTGCGTTTGCAAGGCAGGTGCTCCACTTGAGTCACTCCACCAGCCCTTCAATATCATCTTTGTGTCCCAAAAGTACAAGTCCTCACAGAGCACAGTCCCTCAGTCATTCTATCAAGAACACATGAGTCTACTCAGCAGCGGAGACCTTAGTCAATTTGCTTTCATTCTCACCACGACAAAAGTGCTATTTCTCTGCCCCACCTGCTGGACCATGCCAGCTGGATAGGTCCCAACTCTCTAAAAGTACCAATTAAAATAAAAATAGCTAGCTCTGGAATATGTATCAAGGCACAGACTTGGAACCATATGATAAGGTATAAGTGATCATTATCCACACCTGCAGCCTGCTTTCCTTTGCCGGTGATGACTCAAAGATGATAATCTGTGGTGGCACAAAAGGCTGAAAAGTGAAAACACGAAACCTCAACTTTCTTAGGGACAATTAAATTTGATCTTTTTTTAACACTAAGTCACTTACATTACAAGAGTAATACACTGCATTAATATGCCCGTCTTGAAACTTGTCAATTCTTTATCTACAACTCAATCAGAATATTTTCTATGTGTAGCAGGGAAAGGGCTTTAAAAATCAAGTCACTTATGAAGTCATTGTTCTGTAGTGTGATTTATATACATTCCTCTGTCTGAGGCTTTGACGCAGATTGCCTTGTTTCTGGAAATTATGGCCTGAAAGAATAATGTTATTATCCACTTCTATTAAAAACTCAAAATACGATGGCGTAACATGGACAGGATGACAGAAATGAGGATTACTGTTTGAAAAAAGAAACAGGAAGGGACACAGCAGTCAGTCGTTCGTGTGAAGCAGGAATCTTACAGGCGCAGGCATTTTAGCAGTCTACCACCCAGGGGACAGGAGTTTCTGAGATTAGGTCAGAGTCCATTCTATGGGTAGAAAACCCTGTCCATTGTCCCATGTCTTGCCTTCTGCAAGATTCTTCATTTTCATTGATCTTGATTAAACGTTTGAAATGGATGTTGGAAAACATCCCCTCTTTGAACTGTAAATATTTTACAACCCTTTTTCTGTTTATGCAAGGTGACAAACATAGTTTTATGTCACAAAAATTCAAGACTTTTGCCTTGGGGCTCATGCTTCTGCAGCAGTACAATTCTTTCAAAAACTTCTACTCAGTTTCATGTAGCAAGAGCCTCCCCATCTGAAGTTCAGTCTAAACCCCTTGACGTCCCTTACTGATGCAATTACAATGAACACAAGCTCACCGGAGACAGATGGGTGAAAAGAGTATATTTTTACCTGATCTATGACCTGCACTGCTTTATCTAAGAAATCCAATTAGGATTTGGGGCAGGTGGGTATTTGTTGTTATGTTGGTGGCATTTTAAAATCCCAGCTCCTGAAACTGAGACTTAGAAACAGCCTTTCCCACCATGTCCATTCTGAATTTCTGGACTTTTAGAATTTCTCTTATTTGTGTTAACAAATCCTGCCTACTCGTTCTTAAATTAGTATTGCCAAAACTACAAACAACTTCAAAAACATCCCAAGGGTTTTTGTTTGTTTGTTTGATGATTGGTTGGATTTTTAATTTTTTTTCTTGTCTTACTTTTTTTTTTTTTCATGATCACATCCATAAGAGCTACTTTTTCACTGGACAGAAGCTCTCCCTCTCAACTCACTGCAGGCAAAAGTTGACTAAGTGCATTGTTTTCAAACAACTTGAGTCTCCATGACTTCCTGCCCTAATGTCACCTTCACCTGCTACCAAGGCCAGCATTCATCTGAGAAATTAATATTTGTTTTTTAAACAGTGTTCCAATTTTCAAAAGCTCAATACTTTTTAAAAAATTATTCATTTATTCATATGTGCATACATTGTTTGGGTCATTTCGCCCCCTTGTCCCCATTCTCTACTTGCTCCCCCCTCTTCCCCCTCACTTCCAGGCTGAACCTGTTCTGCCCTTATCTCTAATTTTGTTGAACAGAAGACATAAGAATAATAAGAAAGACAAAGCGTTTTTGCTAGTTGAGTTAAGGATAGCTATACAGGGAGATTCCTAGCATTGCTTCCATGTGTAAATGTGTTACAACCCAGGCTGATTCATCTCTAACTGATCATTACAGTGGTTCCTGATCCCCTTCTCGTGTTGCCCTCTGTCACTTTAAGGTTTCTGTATTAGTTCCTCTGGAGTGGGGACATCAAACACTTTCATGTTTTGGGTTTTCTACCTATTCCTATACCTCCTGTATGTGCTCTCCCCTTGTCATGTGATCCAAGTCCAACCACATTGCTGCCTTTGCCCTAGAACTAATGTCCACATATGAGAGAGAACATAGGATTTTTGGTCTTCTGAGCCTGGCAATGATGTACTTTTTGCTTATCTTACTGTTGGATGAGTTTGGAAGCAGTCCTGAGAACTTTTCTGGAAGTTTGACTCACGAATTTGGTTCTTTACCTCAAGTAAAACAGGAGATAAAGGGAACAAGGAAGTTCCAACAAGACACTTTAAGGATGGCTAAACACAGCATTGGAACATCAATTGAGCACACTTGCCACTGATAGTAACTCAGTCCCCTGGAGCCAACTAATGGCGGTGAATTTAAGAACAACTCTCTTCTTATTTGAATAGAAAAAAATATTGCGGTATTCTCACAGCTACTAAAAATACTCATATTTTTTATTTTGATCATTCCTTTGAATGTGACCACTACTTCATATTTACTCACAAGAGATGTTTTCAGTGAGTACAGAATTACAGTGCTACAGTTATTCTCTTTCACTGCATGAGTTCATCATCCATTGATATCTGCCTTTCCATTGTGACTGCTGGAGCGTCAGCCATCAAGGTAACTATTCTCTTTCTAAATGGCCTGTCAACCCCCACGTCTTGCTTTCAAGATTTTCTTTTAAAATTTTCTTTCCCCATTCTGCTTTTTTATTTTAAAAAAATCTGTCAGTTGTGAAGTCAAGTTATGATAAATATTGAATTTTTATCAAACTATGTTATACAATCAAATAGTCAATTGGGAAATTACTCCTTATAAAATATTTCAATTAATAAATAAGGATGAAACATAGAATTACATTATATTCATTTTGTATCCCCCAATTCATGATTGCTTATTTTCTGTTGTCATTGTCATTTAACAAATTACCGCCAATTGTTATTGGATTAAAACAACCTCAGTGCAAAATGGAGGAGTGGCTAAAGCGGTAGAGTGTCTGCTTTGCAACCCCAAGCTCTGAGTTCAAATCCCAGTCCTGCTCCCCCAAAACAATGAAACTGACATAAAAAAAGAGGAAACTAATACAAATCTGATAAAATCTCTAGAATGAACTGGAAATTTATATAAAATACATATGATATACTAAATAAAACATAGGGCTTTTGTGAGACAAGTCTAATCAAGTCAAATAGTGAGAAAGTCTAATAGTTAAATTATATTTGCTCCGTAAATATAATTGGAGTCTGAAAAAGATTGAGGAGATGTATGTAAACTGACTGGAGAGAGTTGTCAGCCATTGTAATGCTGGATCTTATTTGAATTCTGATTAAAATAATGTAGAAAATATAGAACTAGTGAATTTGACTATCAACAGGATATTTGGTAATATTAAGAAATTATTCTGATTTTTTTAGCCCTGATAATATTATGATTTTATTTTTTAAAGAGGTCCTTTTTATTTTAGAAATATTTCCTAAAGTAGTTGAGGTTGAAATAGAATGTCTGGCATTTTCTTTAAAATAATGCAGGGCTGAGGTGAGAGCAGAATTTCCAACAGATAGTTAAATTATAATGGTGCTAGCAATTATATTTTCAAAAATATATTTTCCAAGGTCTCTTTTTCAGGATATAACTTGAATGTGTCCAAACCCAAGATTTCATTTCTGGTTCTTCAGTTCACAGAAGATACAGATTCACAGACGTCTCTGTCCCAGGAGACAGAGACAGAAACAAAGAGCCCTGGCATTGCATGAGCCCTCTCTGTCCATAGGACAGGATCTGTTTCAGCCACATCAGTTACAGGAGAATATTCCAGATTGATTCCCAAAGCCTTAAGCTCAGCAATTCCTTGGTGGCTTACTCTAATGATTGCTCTAAATGGTGTTAGCAATGGAGAGCTGAGATGATGAATCCAGGGGCGGGACCCAAAGCCTTCAGGATATTGGAAGTTACAGCAGCCCACAACCCGTCCTCATCCAAGATTTTTAAATGATGGACATTTGACAACAGTTTCTTATCCTGAGGTCAAATACAAAGAGAAAACAGCTAATTGCTAAGTAAATGATAAACTGCATAGAAACACAGCTATGACTCACAGATTACCTATTCTGGATGTTGAGGTCAGTAGCCAACCATGGGCACACATAATAGAGACAGATGGCACTTTTGTACCTCATTAAAGGGGAAAGAACAGTCATCATACAATCCTAATATTTTCTTTGTTTAGTCGAAGAAATGCTTTCATAACAGTGAAAAAAAATCACTCAGTTCTGACTAGCTATTTTTGACTGCCAGATATCTGGTAAATTAAATACTGAGCAAAGTACCATTTCAAAATTTTCTTTTGTCTCATAGAAAACAAAAACTGAAATTATAAAGTAGAAAAGCAACTACCCCTACTCTTCCCTATTAGACTGACTGAACCAGAAAACAGCTAGGTACATTATTTCTTTTGGAGAAATTGGGTCTGAAATGGGTGACTTCTTTGTCTTCCTGTTTTCTTTTATAATTAATTCTAGGTGAAAATGCAAGCTTTTCTCATCAGTTACTGGAGGTGTCAATATAGGGTCAGGAGAAGTGAGGTTAGTCTACTCTAGGTTCAGACATCACAGGGCTGATGGGACTTTGTGACCTGTAATGTCACATCCATCCCTGGGTTTCCTTTATTCTTTCAAACCACAGAATAAATTTTTGATGCCATCTTGTTTCAATTATGTGTTGAAAAATAACAAACCACCTTAAGAATTATTGGTGTAAAACACAATTTTATTATGCTCATGCATTCTGTGGACCAGGAAATTTAGATATGGCCCTGTGGCATGGCTCACATCCTCTGCTCATGGTTTCTGGGATCTCCATAACACAGAAACAACACAAATATCATTTTCTGACCACAATACAATAAAATAGAAGCTAAAATAAACAAAACAAATAATTAAACAAAACTCCACAAATACAAACAGAAAATTGGAAATAATTAAATGAAACTCTATAAATACAAACAGAAAACTAGATGTTCTTCTATCTGCAGCTTTTAAAATTCTCTATAAACTCTTGGAAAAAAAAAAACTTTAAATTACAGAACTTCTAGAATCCACCAATAATGAAAACATTGCATATCAAAATCTGTGATATAATTAAAGCAGTGATATGAAGAAAAAACACCCCCATACATAAATGCATCAATAAAATTTACAGAATAAGTTTTCTAACTCAAAGTTTGAAAAAGAACAATCCAATAAAAAGGGCCAATGAAAAAAATTATAATAAAGGAATTAATGAAGTATAAATAATAAAAATAGTGGAAATAATAATGGTGGTTTCTGAAAGTAACAAATGAAACAAAGAAACCATTAGGAAGTCTAATTTTGTTTTGTTTTGTTTTTGGCAGTACTTGGGTTTGAACTCAGGACTTCATGCTTGCTAGGCAGGCACTCTACCACTTGAGCCACTCCACCAGCCCAGGAAGTCTAATTTTAAAAAGGGAGAGCAAGCACAAATGCAGAAAATAAGAAGGAATGAGTGAGGGAAATAGCCATTGAAGCACACTTGTGAACACACAAACATGTACGTATGTATTGCTAGTTTTATAACTCAGTGCAAATATGTTTGTAAACCACGATGAAATTGGTAATTTCCCATGAAATTGCAATTTAGCAAAATTGACGATAGCAGAAATAAAAATCTTAAGTAGACCTATTTCCAAGGAAAAACTAGTAGTAAGTTGGTAAAATACTACTCATGCAACCAGATGGTTGAGAGAAATTCTCCAAGACCATCAAGACCAGATAATGCCGATATTATTGTTTATATTGTTATTCTTTATTTCAGATCACGAACAAAATAATATGTCTGAATATTCACGAACGAATTAGAGCTTTTCCACCTAAATCTGATAAAGACTTTGAACTCAGCACCCACACACATGCAAAAGTTGTAGACGGAGCTTATGTTAATGCAAAACAATCCTGTAGAGAATGGGTTTTTATGTCTTACAACTTAATTTCAAAACAATTTTGAGACATTGATTTTGTCATGTAAAAATTGTTCTCTGAAAGATTGGGGTTTTCCACAGAGAGGCCCAATGATCCATCTAATAAAACCAGACAAGGTGTTATTACCAGGATGTGACTCTCATGCACCATTCAGGCAATTAGAAATCCTTTCCTGACCTTCAGAGTGATGAAAAGTGCAATCAAGCTTAACGCTTTAGTCTCTTTCTGGGCTTCTTTTCTCCTGCACCAAATTTCTTTTCTCGATTCTGCTTCTAATTTGTACATGATCAGTAATTTTTTTTCCATTGGTGGATGTAATCATTCAGACTTGATTTTATGGATTTATACAGGTTATTTTTATGAAAAACCTGATGGCAAATATTTTAGTCTCAAAGACTACCCAGTCTTTGTGTTGCACCTACTCAACTCTGCTATTAAGAAGTTGTTTTGATCAATTTGGATGGTTACATGAAATGCCATAAATTGCATTGGTTGTAAACAACAGAAATTTATTTCTCATAGTTTGGACACTTAGATAGCCCAAGGTCAAGGTTTGGCCTACATTCTAAGTCACACCCAGCAGAAGTGAGGGTGTCTCTGTAGCCTCTTTTATAAGGACACTGATTCTACTCATCGGATCTAATCACCTCCGAAAGGCCCTGTCTCCTAAAACCATTATCTGGTTAGGACTTCACCATAGTTGGAGAGATTCCTTGGAGTTGAGGTCCTCACGAAAACCTTGAAGTATTATGAACTCTGTGACTTTGGTGTTTCTCAATACTGCATATCCTCTACATCTGCAAAGCAATTCAAAGAGGCCTACTTAGTTCATTACTACCCTTGTTGCACCTAAACTTTTAAAAAGTCACTGCAAATCTAAGTGCAAAAAACCTTTTTTATAAATATAAATTATATTTTTTATTTTATTTTATCGTTTTTACATTTATTCACATGTGTATACATTGTTTGTGCCACCCGCCACCTCCAACTTCTGGGCAGCATCTGATTTGTTGAAGAGAAAACATAAGAGATAATAAAAAAGACATGGTGTTTTTGCTATCTTGAGATAAAGATAGCTACATAGAGAGGTTCCTAACACTGCTTCCATGCACTTCTGTATTGCAACCCACATTGGTTCATCTCTACCAGACCTCTTCACTACTTCCTGGTCCCCTTCCCATAGTGGCTTCTGTCAGTTTAATATTACTTTATTAACTCTGCTACAGTGAGCACATCAACCACATTTAAGTTTTAGGTTTCCATTCCTTTCCCTCTTCCTCCTATAGTAAAAATTATCTTGAAGGACAGAATATTTATGATCACAAGGGGGAGGGTGATAGCCAGGAAGAATTGTGGATGACTTTTTAAGTATCACGAGAGTGTACTTTCATTGGGATGCTGGGCATTACATAGCTGACAGTCTTGTCTAAGTCCACGAAGATATACTTATTGGACTATCTTTGGATGATTTATTTGTCTGTAGAGATTTTAGTAGTTATGTTGGGCTGATGGATTAATTTATAGGATATACTCATATTCAAATTTATATATTGCATAGAACATAATATATCAAAATGTGTGCAGATAAAACAGAGATTCTTGCATCAAAAGTCTTTCTTCAAAAGACAACAGGAAAAGTGTTGCAATTGAAATTTGGAGAAAAAATTAGGGCAACACATAGAACTGACAATGATTGTACCTAGAATATATGAAGAAAGGAAGCACAGCCTGGATTGCACCACTTCTCCATTTGCTATATCACCCCAAACTCAGCAGCTATAAAACAAGCAACATTCACTGTCTCAGTTTCTGTTGGACCGGGAACTTGGGTGAGGCTTAGTTAGGTGCCTCTGGGTCTCTCACAAGGATACGATTCAGGTGTCAGCAGGTGCCTCAGCCTTGTTCAAAGCTTTTGCTAAGGCATAGTCAGTGCTGTTTTAACTGGCATGCTTGAGTGCAGTATTCTGTTCCCGAGAGCCTGTTACACTAGGGTCTCTCTGCTCGGGGGCCTCACTCAGTTCCTTAGCAAGTGTCATCTCCTTTGGGAGCTCACAACATGGCTACCAGCTCAGGCCCAGTGAGCCAACACTTGAGGGTGAGGGAAGGTGCTGAGAGCAAGCTGACATCACATCTCCTGGAAGCCTGAGCAAAGAGCTGACGGTTCATCATTGTTTGTTCTTTTTTACTTACTACAAGCAATTCCATAGGCTTAGCCATCACTCAAGGGCAGGAGATTTCATAAACGGGATAATCTAGAAGCAAGAGTTACAGGGGTCCATCTTAGAGGATAATGATCACAGTCAAGAATAGACATTTACAGAAGAAAAAAACACAAACTACATCATAAATCTGTTAAAAGATGTAAAATCTAGATAATAATAAAGAAAATGCTAACTAAAACCAAAATTTCATTCTCACTAGATTAGAAAAAGTAAAATTCTCCTTAAGTTATTTCAAGTTTTCTATCAAAGCAACAGGAAAGTGCGATCCCCATCAAATGCCAATGATGTTTATCATGGAACTAAAAAAAATTTCTAAAATTTATATGGAGGCACAAAAGGACTCCAAATAACCAAGGAATCTTTAGAAAAAAGACCAAAGCTGGAGACATTGTAATACCTGATTTAAAAGCACACTACAGAGCCACAGAAAAAATTCAGCATGCTACTGGCATCATAGCAAACTCATAGATCAATTGAACAGAATGGAGTTCGAGAAATACACCCATGAATTTGCAAAGTGATTCTTGACAAGGGCATGAAAAGTATACATAGGAGAAAGGTCAGTCTCTCTTCAATGAGTGGTACTTGCAAAACTGGACATCCAGACACTGAAGATTGCAACTTGAATCCTATCTCTCTCCCGGTACAAAAATCAACTCCAAATGGATCAAAGACCAAAATGTAACACCCAACACCAAGACAGTATTAGAGGAAAGAGAAGGGAAACACTTGAAGACGCTGGTACAGATTTCTTGAATATGACCCCCAAAACACAAGAAACAAAGCAAAAATAGACAAATGTTATGACATTAAACTCAAAAGCAGAGGAAGCAACTGACAGTGAAGAAACAAACTACAGAACAGGAGAAATTATTTTCAAACTTTTCATCTGACAAAGTGTTAATGTTCAGAATATAAAAGGAATTCTAATAAAAAAAATAAGACCCCAAATAACCCAATTAAGAAATGGGCAAATGATCCTGGATAGACATTTCTCAAGAGAAACACAGGTGTCCAGCAAATAGATGAGAAAATGCTTAATATTAATGTTAGCCAACAGGGAAACGCCAGCCAAAACCACAAGGAGGAATCTTCTCACCCCAGTTAGAATGGCTATTAAGGAAAGATGCTCGCAGAGGTGTGGAGGAAATGGAGCTTTTATTACAATATTAGCAGGCGGGTAGATTAGTACACCTGTCATGCAGAACAGTATGGAGTCCCCCCTCCTCCTCCCAAAAAACAAAAGTAATTCTGCTGTATGAACCAGCCATCACACTTCCAAAGGAAAAGAGGCCAGTCTATCAAAGAGATCTCTACACACCAGTGTTCATAATGGCACCAATCACAACAGCTAAGGTATGGAATAGCGTGCCCACTGATACATGAATGGGTAAAGAAAATGTGGTAGACATGCACAATGCATATTCAGCCATAGGAAAAGAACAAAACCCTACCATCTGCACGAACAAGGATGGAATTGAAAGACTTTCTGCTAAGTGAAATAAGCCAGGCACAGAAAGGCAAACAGCGCAAGTACTCACACGAGTAAGCTAAACATTAACCTGAATGTAGAATGGTGATTGCTAGAGATTGAGAAGGGAGTGGAGAACGGGAAGGGTGACTAAGGGACTCTAGCTACAATCAATACATGTTATCTGCATCTACAGAAAGATCATAACAAACCCATTGACAAATTCAATTGATACATGTTAATCAAAAGAATTGCAAAATATTTTAAAATATCATGCAGTATTTTCACCTACTTTATTTAAAAAGCAAATAATAGGAGTCACATACAGAAAAACCTCTGAAAAAGAGCATTCTGCACTGTGTCATGTGCATACCAGTCATACAAACCAACTGGCTTGTGTTATAAACAAAATCTAAAGATAATTGAGTGAATATTTTAAATGTGTTTCATATCAAGATGCAGTTAACATAATGAAATATTAAGTCTACATTACTTACCTCTTGTGACTTCTGAAAAGGGCTTCTGTTTGTGGTTTGAACATGAAATGCTCAGAAATTCTCATCAATCCATCTAGAAATTAAAATCATGCAATGTTAGATTAATGAATGTTTCTAGCAAACTCTCACTTGCACTATAGTAAAGACATTGAGAATTTGTTTTGACAAAAGTGATTAGATTTTTTTAGCATTTTAATACTGAGACTGAAGAAATCAAACATGCATCAGATAATTTGTCAATACACTATTATTTAAACACAGAATGCAGCTAAGTCACTTATATGATGCTACTGAGTGCAACAATTTAAAACTTTTTGCAAATTTGGGGTGTAAAAAATAAAGCAACCCTTCAGATTGGGTTATTTTCCTTTAAAAACCCATCTTTAGCAATTACTGCTAGCTAGTCTTCTGCTCAGGACTCATAACCCACATTACATGGGGACATCATGCAGAACTGTTGACACCTTACTAAACAAGCATGGTACAAAACATTTGCCTTTTGAAACAGTTTTAAATTCTGATATATACTTTAGAACCCCAAACAGAGTTATTATTTTCCATTCAGCTAAAATTGAATGTGTTTCAGTGAACACAAAGAAGAAATCTTATTCTATTCCTTTTGCATATTTTCAAAATGTTTCAGATATGTAAGTTTGGAACCTGAGTGGTGAAAAAAAACATAGCCAGTCTTTTCACTGAAAGATTTCATAGTCTATTTGGGGGGGGAGATATTACACAATTAATATAATTGAAAAGAATACAACCAAGAAGAGCTAAAGGTGCTCAGTATGGTAAAAAAAAAACTACGACTGCCCATTTGAAATCTGGAAAATTCCAGAAGCCAGGTAGAGGAAATGAGCAAGAAAAAGAAAGGAAATTCAGTGATGTTAGCCAGGTTCGGGAAGACAAATGCCACGTTTTCTCCCATATGTGGAAGACAGATCCAAAAGATAGATGTGTACATGAGTACAAACATGATCATGTACACATTTATATAGAGAAATGTTTGCAATAGTGGGACTGTTTGATGGTTCTTGGGGAAAGAGAGAGAGGAAGAGAGAATGAGAGTGAACAATATTGAAACACATTGCATCTGTGTGGGAAGATGGTGTAACAAAACACTGAAAGCACTGACCAAGAGGGGATGGGGGGAAAGACTAAGGGCGAGCAATAAAGGGTTACTCTGATTAAAATACAGTATATTCACAGGTGAAATACCAGCACGAAAACCCTTTGAACACTGAATGTGGACTTAAAAATGAAGGACAGGGCTGTAAAACAGATCCTACGAGGAGGCACGTACTTGTGGGAGTAGGACAGAAGGGTGAATGTGGTCCATGTACCTTTTGTACTTAAATGACATAGAACAATAAAATCTGTTGTAATTGTTTTAAGTAGGGAAAGGGGGATGGGACAATGAGATGGTGGGGAGAACCTAACCAAGGTGTGTTTACAAGCACATACAGAAATGCCACAATGAAAACCCTTGTGC
The DNA here is from genome assembly GCF_047511655.1 of Castor canadensis. Taxonomy (NCBI): domain Eukaryota; kingdom Metazoa; phylum Chordata; class Mammalia; order Rodentia; family Castoridae; genus Castor; species Castor canadensis. Next base: position 67,531,286 of record NC_133402.1, read on the forward strand.
AACTAACATATGCCAATGAAAATATAAAGAGAGGAGAGAGAGAGCTACAAATCTGGGGGAGGTTCTGCAGGGCTCCATGTGCTTTGTCTCCCTGTGATCTTGGACTCCTCTCCTTCAATCTGCCTTGAAGTCTTCCTTTTTCCTAGGTCACACCAGCTATCATTCCACCCAGCTGTTGCTGCTATCTAGAATTTCCTCCCTTACAGCTGTTGGTACTTCTAGGTATCCTACAGATTTTCATGCTTAAATAGCACCTTATGCTTGGCTCATGCCTGTAATCCTAGCTACTTGGGAGGCAATGATCCTGATCAGGAGGATATTGGTTCAAAGCCAGCCTGGGCAAAAGTCTGTAAGACCTCAACTCAACCAATGGCTGGGCATGATCCCCCCACCTATATGAGAAGTACAGATAGGATGGCAGGCCAGGCTGTCCTGAGCATAAATGTGAGAGCTCACTCAAAAATAACTGGGGGTGACTGAAGTGGTAGATAGCATGCCTGGCAAACTCAAGGCCCTGAGTTCAAATCCCAATACCAATAAATAAATAAACAGCACCTTATTAGCAAGGCTTTCCCATGCCTGCCACAATATAAAATAGAAACCCTCCCTTCATGTTCCCTGCCTGCTTTATTTATGTACCTACTACTTACTACGAGACGACATATCATCTATTTTCACTTTTGTTCACTTTCTGTTTTCTCTCATAGAGTATGAGCACACAGATGCAGATGAGGCTGTCCTTGTGCTTGGTTCCCTGACTTATGTCTAATGTCATACCTGATTAATCGCTAATGTTAATGACATCTAATGTCATAGTATTTATGTACATCACACCTATTTATACATAATGACACAATGTCATCGTATACGAACTATGACAGCTCTTTACAATTTTGTTAAGTGAAGGAATAAGTGAATGAGTCTTTTTGTCCCCCCTAGGGATGTGCTAAGAACAGGTTGCTCCCTGTTCTCAAGCATAAGACAATCAAGTCAAACAAGAACAGAAACTGCTTGCTTTTCCACAGCCTTCTTTAATTATTTACTATGTAGCCCTAATTATAGTGTATTAGCAATTTCACTCCTAAAATAACATGAAAAAATACAGTGGTAGTTGTATTTCCAATTGTCTCAGAAACATAAATTCTTACAGTTTTATTTATAAGACCCTCACATTGACATTGGCTAACACTTTTAAGTCTCTTTTAAACATTCCCTGTATATTTTCGTTTGTTTTTGGCTAACAATTTTGGCTTCCAATTTTTTGTTTTTTTAAAGAAACTAGGTTTCTACAGAGTTGGACCCAGTTTCTGGATTTCACTGATCGCACCCCGTTAGTGAGGTCTTCAACAATCGTGTGCCTAGTTTCTATAAGTTTGCTGTTGACTTGTGAATCAGGCTTAGTCAGACCCAGCAGCTGGTTCCTTGTGGCAGAGACTGTCAAGTGTTCTCTGCCAGCTAGCACTCAGTGTTCGGATGGTATTCTTTCTTTTTGTTAAAGAAAGAAGTCAGTACAAATTCAGCTCATGTTCTATTTTGCTGTTTTCTTAATTCCTTGCTAGAGGTATATTTAGTGTATTCTTAACGGGTGTCTTTTGCTATCCCATGTTGTCAGGGATCCATAAATAGCCTTTCTTACATTAAGGTAATAGCATATTTATGTGATCATAAATGATATCATATTTTATGTCTGATGCTGAGACTCATCCTTCTCCTCATTTATTCAAGTTAATACCTTTGTCTGTTTCATCCTTAATAATGCAGAATCCAACAATATGAAACCCGGCATGAAATATCCCACAGTATAAATATGCCAAGACACGTTGGCTTCCCATTTAATGAATGCTGAAATCTTTCTTGTGCACATGTATTTAGAATTGCTCAGTCCTATGAAGGAACATTTTAAAATCATATCTTTCCAAATTATCTTCCAGGGTACTGAAAATATGTTGAACTCCCACTAAGGTTGTCTTTACATATCTACACAAATATTTGTCATTATCCATTTAAATTTTCTTCCAGAAAATTTTCTTCTAACAGAAGACCCAGGTATGAATCTATGCAGCTATGCCCACCCAATTTTTGACAAAGGCACACAAAACATACAACAGAGAAAAGACAGCTTCTTCAACAAATGTTGCTGGGAAAACTGGATATCTGCCTGCAGAAAACTGAAACTTGGTCAATTATCAAGAACACAAGCAACAACAAATGTTGGTGAGGATGCAGAGAAAAAGGAACACTCATACACTGTTGATAGGAATGTAAATTAGTACAACCACTATGGAAAACAGTGTGGCGACGCCTCAAAATCTAAAAATAGAATGGCCATACGATCCTGCAATACCACTCCTACGGGTATACAAGAAGGAATGTAAGTCAGAGACACTTTTACTTCCATGTTTATTGCAGCATTATTCACAATAGCTAAGCTATGGAGACAGCCTATGTGTCCCATTTCTGATGAATGGGTTAAGAAAATGTGGTATTTATATACAATGGAATTTTACTCAGCCATGAGAATGAAATTTTGTCATTTACAGGTAAATGGGTGGAACTGGATTACATCATCTTAAGTGAAATTAACCAGGCTCAGAAAGCCAAAGGCCAGACGTTTTGTCTCATATGTGGAATATAGGCTCATTACAAACACAAGCAATATTATAAAAAAACAGGTTAAGTGAAGGGGAGGTCACATACAAGAGGAGAGAAGGTAAAAGAAGGTGAAGGAGTTAAGAAGGTGAATATGGTGGATGTACTTCCTATACAAGAATGAATATAGAATTTTTAAACATGTTGAAATTACCAGAAGAAGGGGATTAAGGTAGAAAGGAGAAAACTAGAGGAGATGAACCAATTCAGGTTATAATACATATATATATATATATATATATATATATATATATGAAAATGTCACACACACACATATGTGGAAATGTCATAAAGAAACAACCTGTATAGCTATCTTAAACAAACAAAAATGTCCCTTTTTTTTCTTTTTTCTTTTTTTTACAAAACAGAGAATAGGAAGGCAAGACAGGTCCTGTCTGGGGGTAGGTACCAGTGGCAGAAGGGAGGATATAAGAAAAGGATGAAGGAGGGTGAATATGGTGCAAATACTGTGTACACATGTATGAAAATGGAAAAATGAGACCTGTTGAAACTATTCTAGGAATGGGGGTTGTAAAGGAGAATGATGGAGGGGTGAATTTAGTTCTGCCAATCTGATATTTGTGAAATGAAAGAGTTTGCTATTTTTTTTGTTTGTTTTACAGTTCCCTACTAATGAGTTTCAGAGTCTTCATGAGTTTGTTGGCAAAGTTCTTCTGCAAGTGATCCATTCCTACTTAGACGTTCTTATCTGAGTTTCAAATTTTTGTGTATTAACTTTGAGGAGTGATCTATTTCTTCAGAAAAACAATCCCCTGTCACAACTGTGTTGCCAGTATCTTCTCTTATAATTCAACTCATCTTTTCTCTTTGTGTATGGTAACATTCTCCTTTAAAATTTGTACTTTCATATCTTATTTAAAAATTGATTCCTCCCTTAAACTGACTTAAAAAAAATAGTCCTTGTATATGTACTAAAGACTTTAAGTTGTTTTATTCAAATTACAATTCAATTTTTTCATACGATATACTATATGAACCCCCTTGTAATGTATTGCTCTGTTGATTAGTAATTTGGCCACAGCTGAAAATTGAAGTCTTGTCTTTCTTCCCTCACTGATTTGTGAGGCCACCTCTGTGGAGTTCCAGTTTCCCAGACAGTGGGGAGTTGATGTTCTGTTCTGAATCAGAATCTCCATTCTGTTCCCTTCACCTGACTCTTTGTCTTCATATGCAGTGACTATTTGCAATTTAGGATGCAGAGTTCAAAAAGAAAAAAAATAATAACCAAGAAAACACTCAGCCAAACGTTAATGGTTTTTATATGGTAGCTTTTTCTATTTCTCAACAGTAAATTCTTCCAGTTTTAACAGATCACTCCATCCATTTGTGTATACCCAATCCAAAATCGTGGAATTGCTACAAGCGAACACATTGAATATTCGCCCTCTCTTGGAAAAATGCCCCCCTTAAAGTCCTCCCCCTCCGCCTCCCCTAGCCAGCCCCCCGCACACACATATCTATCCATCGCACACGTGAGTCCAGCACATGTCACAGTTCACCAACTTCCCTGGATTATTCACTTGGTTTTCTTCCCCCGTAAACATTTTTTTCCCTGTTGCCTTGTGAACTCCGAAATACGTGTCATGACTGAAAAGAGCAATGAACATAATATCACCGACATAAAAGTAATTATTGAAGGGTAGATCCAGTTCCAAATTATACCTTCATCAAAGACTGATGGCAAATTTACCTATGTAATTTAAATGCAAAAAGTCTAGAAGAAATAATGATTACTATAAATATTTCCTTTCAACTCCTTTTGGATTTATCTATTTGACCTCCATTCTAGTCCCTGACATTTTTTTGGCCAACTTGGTGCTAATCTGTCACCAGTTAAAGCACCAACAACACAAAAATCCTATTGTAAGGGGAAAAAATTAAAGGCTTTAAAATATTGTTGATTGAGGAACATAGAAAACATCATTTAAAAGCATTTTAAATTACCATTCCCTCTGTTGCTGCTACATTTCCTTTTGTCTCATTTCATGCAGCTGGTCGGAATGATGACAGAGTGGCTGGTGATTATGTGGGTGACATTAGGCGCCAGCTGAAATGGACACTAAAGGGAAAATCCAGCATCCTGAATTTATAATTCCTGCTGCATTTGGCCCTGCACCAACTTTACAAATATGCAGCTCCCCGCCCCTCCCCCTCCCCCCTTTCCCCTCCTGTAAATCCAATGGCCAATGAGTGCTGCTATGGCAACAAAAGCTGGGAAAAGCTAGGGGGGGGCCTTGATTATAAAAGGAGTTTTTAGAGCATTATGGTGACTGGAAGCCTGGTGGCAGACTATCAGGCTACCACACACTGTTACACGTCCTATCTAGAAGCAAAAGCTTCCACCAAATTTATTTACCTGTGTTGTCAAATCGCTTGCTGTAGAATTCTAAGAGCTCTCATTGCTGTGATGGTTTCCATTTTCAATTATTGTATGGTTCGTTCAGATCACACAGGTACATTTCCACCAGTTTCGAGAGCCTTCCTAAAATAGACTTTTAGAAACTGAGCACAGCTGTCAAAATAATGTTATCGTCTTCAAGAATCTGTTTCAGGGATAGTTACTCCAAAGAAATTTAAAAGTTATATTCTTATATTAGCACACTAAGTAGTTCATACCAGTTTAGTAAATCAAATATTCCATACTGCTAGCTTAATAAGATGGGGAGTCATGCATGAAATGACTGCCAGGTTAACGACACACAGAATCACGCATGGCTCCTATTTGCATATAATAGCACAGAATGTTCTCCTAAATCCTTTAAATTACTCATCAATTCTTAAACAGGCATTTAACTAAATTCTCATTCAGAATCAGGAAGAAAGTTTAAAAAAAAAGAGAAAGAGAGAGAGAGAAGAAAATACACCTACATATTTGAAGTGATTAGATGGGAACTAAACAAAACCTGAAGGATTATTTTGGCTGGAAATCCTCGCCTTGGGAAAAAGAGTTACAGATCTGCATAAAGAGACAAACACATCTCCCAGGCCAGAGGAGAGGCACACACCAGCATCTAACCTATCTCCCAGCACTGTCTGTCTCAGATGCACTGGAAGCATAAATGAGAAGTTTTAGGACTACTCCCAGAAGATGTCTCTAAAGCAGCATGCAAAAGAACGTAGATTAAATCTAGAATTGTTTATTGAATACAAGGTTCTCTGGGTTCAATTCTGAATAAAATAAGCATGTTTTCTTTCACTTGGCAACCTATACATTCAAGGTATCAAGGGCCATATTTATTCCCACGTCATTTTTTTCTACTGGTTGTGTAACCATTTATGTCTATAAACAGAACACACTACTTACAGTCAGAACTGTTATAAACCCCAACCCTACTCAGAGGAAGCCAGAAAGCACCTATATCACTCAAAGGCTACTTTCCCTAGCTGATAGTGTTGGTTTACAAAGAGCATCATTCATCCTCACAAATACTGTGAAATAGGATGTGCATACAGAGCTAAATCCAAAGCCCATCCAAAGAAGAATGGAAAAGAAAGAAAAAGCAGGGATTTAGGGAAAGTATCATCTCCTCCTGTCATGTCTGGTAATAATTCAGCACAAAACCTTCCCAGGTGCCAAGTGTGTAATCTGTCACTCGAGCAATTATCTACAGTGTAGATAATTTTATTATTTTATTATCATTATTTTATTATCATTGCCTCCGTTTTATAGGGAGGGAAACTGAGGCTTAGAAAGGCAGAATAACTAGTTCAAGTGATGGGCTGTGGCCAAGAACTCCTTTCTGTCACAATTTAAGTTCTGTTCCCTTACCTCTAACCACACTGAGGTTATATGTATTAGCAGAGAAAACACAGTATCTTGTGAGAATAAAGAAAAATAGGCTCAGGGTTTTTTTTAACTTGTTTGTTTTTGTTTTTTTTAACAGTGTGTTAGAGATGTTTTAGGTTTCTCATACTGCCATCTATTCACGATCTCGGCCACCACGGAAGAGAGATAAACCCCAGCACCAGTCACTTCTCGTGGTATGACTCTCCTGAAGAGCCTTAGATTAAGAATATGAACCTATTTGGTAATGATGAATATTTCATTGCTACCTAATATCTCAAAGAAATGCTAAAGCACAGTTCCAGAAATACGAAGGGAAATGTCATTTACTGACGACAGAGGCATAAAGAATATTTACACACAGTCAATGGGTTCATGCGAACTCTGTAAAGCAATGTTTTCTTTGGAGTACACTTCCTTAAGGGCTCATTATGTCTGATTGCAAAATAACCTCCTTTCCAGTAATGTGGGTTGCCTTGCCATCAGACAAGAGTAGCCAAAGCTGTCACGTATGTCTCTGACCAAGGCAGGAATGGCAGTCAGCTGCTGGGACACAAATGATTTTGCAGCACTTAACATTCATCAAACAAACATAATACAAATATTTTTAAGTCGTAAAAATGCAATAGAACAAAAAATGTAAGAAGCAGAGTATTTTCTTTTCCTTAACTCATAAATTGCAGATGAATACACTTACAAAGAAAACAAGTATCTAGTATATATAAAGTCAAATTAAGAAGACACAAAAATGAATGAAGCACAAATTTTACCCTCCAGGAACTCATAATCTAAAGGGAAGAAACACTAGGAAACAATTCACCTTCTCAATTCTAGATTCTGTAGTATAGACAGACATTGGAGCACAGAGAGATAAATTTAGCCCAGGCAGGAGTGGATGGTAGGGAGGTTGGAAAGGTTTCCCAGGTGACATCGAAGTTGAAAATGACAGGCTACAAAGGACTTAGTCAAGCAAGTATGTCGGGAGGGAGAAGAGCATGTCAGTCAATGAAATTCAGCTGGGAAAGCCAGGAATTATACATGGCACAGGGGTGCTTGCAGGAAGATGGTCGTGTCAAATCCTAGGCAGTGTTTATCTCTGGAAAATTCTCTAATAACGTATAAATGCAATATTTATACACTAAAGCTCAGTACTCAGTTTTGTTAAATGAAATTATAATGGCATATATCCTGTTCCAGAAACAGGGTAAAATAGCCAGCAAGATTGATTGTATACAGTGGGATGAATTGTTGAAGTCTAATTTTTGCAAAAAAATATGAATTGTCTAATCACTGTCAAAAGAAAGAAAATTTAAGCTGAGTTAAGTAACAAATTACACATAAACTATGGTTTGTAGGGTCTGCTGATAGCAGTTTCTTGTTAATTTAACTTTAATATTTTTTTCTGAAGCCATAAGCACACAAAATTGAGTTACTCATAATCCTTAGTTGGCCTCTGCATTTACTGCTTTCTTTCTTCCAGTTTTAGTAACGTGATAAGAACCTGGAAAACCAGAACCCCCAAACAAAACCTATGGCAGGAATGCTCTGCAGCTGACTGTGCAGTGCGCCCCACTCTCCATCTATCACCTCAAAAGGAACAGCGAGAGAACAAAATCTCACTCAGCACTGTCTCGAACTTCCTTTTAGATAACAGCCGTGGTTCTACAGTTACGTATGTGTTTACTGTTTCCTATATTTACTTTTACATGTTGTTACCATGTGTATGTGTATCATGCATCCATAGAAAAAATTTAAATTATTCTTATCTTAATTGAAAGATACTATGTAGCACCTAACTCTTTGGGGATTTACTTTTCTAGCTTAATATCATATTTCTATAGTGCTACAATTTATCCATAATCTTTTATTTTACTGTAGTTCACTTATTTTGACCACTGTCTGTCATTCTATTGGGTGTGAATATGTGAATATTTCACACTTCACCTGGTTATATGCTTTTTAGATTTTTTTAGTTTTTTAGTTTTATTGTGGACTGCACTACTCTGGACATTTTACATGCTTCTGGCTAACCATGGACCAAATCCTGTTTCTCTTGGTTGTTTTCCTAAGGCACAGACTTAGAGGGTCATGGGGTTGGTAAATGCTCCACCTCAGTAAAGCCTAACTATTTTCTAAGCAGCTGCACTGGTTGGGTTTGTCTCATTTCATTCAATTTAACGCAGTTTTATATCACTGCATTGAGCTTAGCATTTTCTTTGGCTTTGCTACACATACCTCTTTATTGCTCCCCGTTAGTGTTTTCTTTTCCCAATCCGTATCTTTGCTCTTGATGCATTTGGGGGAACCAACAATCCTTTAATTTGTCATGAGCAAAATATCAATTTTTTTCTCTTTATGCTTTTGATTTTTTTAAAGAAGAATCTCTCTCGAGTCCATGTCATATCTCTTCTCCTCCATTGCAGCGCAGTTACTTTTTCCTTTCATGTTCCATATCTGTCTTTAATCAAAGACTATGGCACCCTTTCACAGTGTTAGCTAGAAACCCATTTTTATTCTTCTCAGTGTAGTGTGTTACTAAACCGTCCACATTTTCTGCATGGATTTGTTATGATACCTTTTTTTTTAACAGCCTTTTTAATTTCAAAATGGAATGTTTATATAAATGAGTAATTTTAAAATTACAGAGAGAAAAATAACAGATTAAAGAAAATTTTAGCCATCCCTTCTTGTGATATCTTCATCATACATTAATGCCCATGTATAGAAAATGAGAATGTGACATTTACATTTTCCTTGGGTTTTGCTATCTACTTTCTGATTGTCTGCAAACTTAAAGTGATAGACAATGGTCAAAATACACATTTGATAGGAACCTACTGCAATGGACTTTCTGTAATAGAGTTTACATGTAGCACAGATTTATTAATAATAATAGTACTTCAATTTATTTTTGAGTGTTCTTTTTTTTGAAATTACTGTTGGTAAAAACAAAGCATTTATGATGTGACCACACTTTTCTCCTCTGCACATGACTTTGCAAGACTATTGCTACCAAGTGGGAAACTTGAGACCAAGGGAAGCAAAACCTCACTTTATAGCTCTGAACTGTCAGTCATGCAGAGCAACAGTTCTTCAGTAAAACTCCCTCGAGTGCCATGCAAGCTGAAAATATCCACACCAAGGCACATGTTAGTGACATCTCAGAACATCAATGAAAGAAAGAGAGAGAGAGAGAAAGAGAGAGAGAGAGAGAGATTACTTAGCAAGGAAAAAAATTGACCACAGATTTCAACATTGGATGAGGGAAGATGCCGGTCTAATATTTTTAGACGTGATGAGGGAGGATTCACTTTAGAGCTACAACTCCATACTTTCCTTACATCATCATTCAAGACTACAACGTAAAAGCCTTGCATCTATACAGACTCAGACATTTCCCAAGAGCTGGGATTTCTAGAGAGGATGGAGTGGGTACGGGACCAAGATCAACTTGAAAGGAAATAATCCACCAAAGAGAAATTGAACCTGAGACAAAGAAGCAGGCTAGGAAAAAGAGAAGGCTGGCCAAAGAAACCAGTACATATATTAAAGCAAATGATAATGTATTTACTGAGCATCTACCGGGTCTAAACAATTTTCTAAGCATTTAATTTTAATTGTTATTTCTGATTTATCATGCATTAATAATATGTGATACCTCCATACATTCCTACAGTGTGCCTTCAACAAGTCCACCCCCCATTTTACTCCCATTCTCCCTCCCTGTTCCCTTCTGTCAGTGTTTGGTGAGTTTCACTATGCTGTCTTCATATGTATATATGAGCGTACTTCTGTCCTTCTAAGCATTTTAAATGATTTGGTTCATTTAGTCCTTATATCACACCAAGAGCCAGGACTCATCTTCCGATTTTTCAGATGTGAAAATGGAAGTGTGGAGTGGTTGGTCAATTTATTCAAAGTTACACAGCCAATTAGCAGCAAAGAACGAATATGAAACAAGGCACTTTAGTTCCAAAGCCTCTGCCCTCACCGAGCCTGCTCTACAGATCACATAAACACGGCAGTAATTAGTAATAACAAGATTTCTTACAACGGTTTTAAGTAAAGCCGCAGAAAACAAAAGCATGGTTACTGGGTGGGCAAGGGAGAAGATGGGGAAAAGGAGTAAGGGGAAGCAAAAAATATTTCTTATCGTGAGAAGGAGTGTACAGATGGGGTTAATTTTGGCCATATTTTTAAAATATAATGTTGAGGTTATGTTTTAATATATTGTGAAAACACTGAAAATATGAATAGAATCTGTCTCACTGCTGGCTTTCTTCCCTCCTTCCCTCCTCCTTCCTTCTCTCCTCCCTCTCTTCCTTAATCCCTCCCTTCCTTTCCTTCTTCTTCCCTCCCTCCCTCCTTTCTTTTTCTTTCTTTCTTTCTTTCTTTCTTTCTTTCTTTCTTTCTTTCTTTCTTTCTTCCTTCCTTCCTTCCTTCCTTCCTTCCTTCCTTTCTTTCTTTCTTTCTTTCTCATTTCCCTTTGCTATCTTTTTTATTATTACTGTTCACTGTGCCACAACTTAACTCCCTTCTTCTATTAAGGGATTCTCCACTGTATGAGTTTGGGAGAGGCAGGGTTCCTCTCCTACCTTAGAAGCTAAAATGATCAGATTACTTCCTTCCAGCAGTTGGAGCACCGGACTGAGCTGTGCTGAGAAACATGTGATCCCATCAGGTCTTTTAACCAATACCAGTTGGCACAAAGAAGTCAAGATGGCAAGAACGACACCCACTTCCCAGGACAGCTGTGTAGGACTGAGCCCTGCTGACTGTGAGAGGTGAGCAGTAGCAACAGGTGCTCCACTGAATGGTGGTGATATCCTAGCTGGGCGGGCACGCCTGCCGTTGTCTTAGCTACTCAGCTCTCTTCCATCCTGCCTCTTTTCCTATCTTAGTACTATTCCCCTCTCAACCAATTTAGGAGCTTCTTAATATTTTTTTCAATACCGACTTCTCTGTTCTAATTAGAGATAGTTTCTGCTTTTACAAATAAGAACCCTAATTAGTACAATTTGCAAAACTGTAGAGGAAAAACAAGGGCCACTAGACTTTGCACTCAGGGCCTTGCTCTTGCCAGGCAGCTGCCCAACCACTTGAGCCATGCTCCCAGCCCTTTTTGCTATATACAGGCTCCCACACTTATGTCCCAGCCAGCCTGGACCATGATTCCCTTTTTATGCTTTCTGCCTAGCTGGGATGACAGACACAAGCCATCACACCCGGCTTTTTTAATTGGTTGAGATGGGATGTCATGAACTTTTTGCCTGAGCTAGCCTTGAACTGTAATCCTCCCAATCTCTGTCTCCCAAGTAGCTAGGATTACAGGTGTAAGCAACTGTACCCAGCCAAAATTTAAAATATTTAAAAGAAAGTAAAATAAAAATGAAACAAAGAGTCAGAGAATAAAAACAGCGACCGGAAAACAAAAATAATATGGCACAAATATGTTCAAAGGCATCAACAAGCACAGTAAATGTGACTGGGTTAAACATAGCTACTAAAAGTCTAAGACTCAAGAAAAAAGTGTCTAATACTCACAGATAGGATTTTTTAAGTTCAGCTTTATACTATTTCCATTTGCAAGGTTCCAACCAACATAAAACAACATAAAGTTTAGAGGTAAAGAAACAGGAAAAAATTATTCCAGGAAACTTGCAGACACAGCTCAGCCCTCTTTATTTCAAAAAGCAATTATTAAACTTGCATTTCATTTTTCTCACACTTTTTTCATACTGTGTTGAATCATTATCACTATCATTCAATTCAATAATGAGGCCCCTGACCTGTTATCTGGGATGAGGGCATTTTCATCCCCTAAACTTCCCAACACCTCAATTAGGTTACACTGCTTATCTCTACCTTAGAAAATATACCATATTAAGAAGATTTCTTTGCCTGGGGTTGTGTGGGGGTGTAGCTCAATGGTGTCTGTTTTAATATGCACAAGGCCTGAGCTTGATTCCCCAGCACCAAAAGAGGGAGGAGTGATCCTAAAATGTAGGATTAAGGTGGTCTCAGAATCCTGATGTCTTAGCCCTCCATTTCAGAATGCAGCCACAGGAGAGGTGACAATATAGCAAAAGAGAGCAGGTAAAGACCATGACCTCTCAAAGCAGAGACCTGGGTTTGAATCCCAGCTCAAGACTAGATATGTGACATTGAGTAAAGCCTTTGGTCTTGCTGAGCCTGTTTCCTCTGCACAAAATGGAGATGGTGTCTCTGCTTGCAGGCTTTTTATAAAGATTTAATGAGACAATTAATCAAAGCAGTTGTGCTCAACCCAATTTGAGTCTCCTGGGGAGCTTTGTAAAGTGCCGATGGCTGGGTCCTTCCCTAGAGGCTCTGGAATCCAACCTAAGCATGCAGATTTTGAGAAGATGCTCAAGTGATATTGGTACATGCACTAAGGTTGGGGAGCTCTGATCTTAATATGAAGTCCAGCCCACTACAGGAAGCATACAAAGTTGTGACACATTGTAACTATTCTGGTGATGATAATGACAAAAATATGACAAATTTGGCTACGAAATTCAGGCAGTGAAATTGACCTAGTGATTTTCTTCCACAGAACTCAAGAGAGAAAGAAGCTACTTAGTATGAAAATTGTATATGTATATATATGCATTATTTCCATAGATTTTAATTTGTAATCCTCTATACAGCTTATGAGATAAATAATCACATTAATTTCAGGAGCAAAAATACTTAGAGTTTAGCTGCTTTGTAAAAGGTGACAGATGAGAGGGTAGATATGCCAGAATGCAAATTCCAATCCTTTTATTCCCAAGGAATAAAATCTCCTTTTCTTATACCTCAGTTGTCCACGGTAGGCAAAGAAAGGTACACAGTTCTGAATTCAGATAAAATTTCCTACACCTTTTAAGTACTATAAAAACCACGTGATGATCAGAGAAAACGCTAAAATTGCTACAGGCAATAATGATCTCACTAGTTGTGTGTAGTTTGAAGTTAAAGACTATATTTTATTCATCATTATAGCCAAGCGACTAGCATTGTGACTGACAATAAGTGATCAGTTAGTGTTTGTGAAATGTTTGTTCATGCTCTAAAGCAAATCACTTTTAGTGACTGATCAAAAGTTAAAAATGAAACTGTCAATGTCTGAGAAGAAAGCTTCAAACTTTTACTTTGAATTAAAATTAGTGAGCATAAGGACTTGCTCCAAGTATGCCAGTCAACAGAAGTTCTCAATCAGAAAGCAGAAGTTGTGTATACCCTCTCACTTTGTACATATTAAAACACACACACATATGAAAACCAGCCTCAATCAAAGAGTATTATTTAACATACAAGAGTTATGTTTAACATATAACATACTCATATAATGAATTTTAAATTATTTTACAAATTTTGTATTTTATTAGTAGAACAGGTCCATTTGCTTTCTTTCCATTCCAAATAAGGTTGGTTGAAACTGGATAGGTAAGTTTTTAGACTTCAAATATTATAAGATTACCTAAGATTCTGTCTGCACACAAAAAATAAAGATCCATATCACAACCCAGAAAGATGAGGTACAAAATTGTTACATGGCTAAGACGAGAGAAAAAAACTTAAGCGACAATGGGGACAATATAACATATACAATATAAGTCTGATTGGAATTGTCACTAGGACTCCCCTCATAATGAATATATCTTAATAAAAAACATAATAAACTAAGAAAAGAAAGGTAAGAAAAAAGTAAACTTGCTATTCTAAAGAAACGAAATTTGATACCTAATATAAATTCTTTATAAAGATGCATATTAAATGTGCACTATCAGAGGATGACATATTAAAATGGACGACATATATCACAGCAATTCCATGTAGATTGCACTTACATGGTGGTTATTTATCAATACTTTGAGACAGGAGAGTGTGTATATCATTTCCCAGTGTGTAGTGATAAAAGTACCCAGGTAATTTTGAAACCCTACTTTCAGAATATAGTGATGCTGCTTTCTGAATGGAAGGGACAGGGAGTCACCTGTCCCTTAGAGCCAGGCATTCTACATGGATGGTCGCTTGACATCACCTAGCTTCCTTGGCCCCTGGGAAACATAGGGTTAATTTTGGCTCAGTGCCAGTAGATAATTTAAATGGGTTGAAAATTGACCAGAAGTACTGCTGCTTGGGATGCCAGCTGTCAGGGGCCTGAGGCACAGTATCATAAGTTTGAGACCTGATCTCAACCACCCTACCCTCCAAAAGAAAATAAAAGTAACTGTCAAAAAAACAGAGATCAGATTAGCTGGAGGTTGAGTTCATTTAAGACGAGCTGGAAAGCTGGGTAACACAGACAGAGGAGTTTGAATGAAGGGCTGGAGATTCAGTCTTACCCTGATTGCTAATTAAGAGCCTGCATCACAAAGGATGGACCCTTTTAGATGAGGGCCTAAGAGACAGCCTTGTGCCTTCCAACAAAAGAAAACATATACCTCTAGTTTCTGCCACATCTTCCTCTCCTCATCTTGGTAAGGAGTTTGCTTCATGGCATCCTCATCCAGGAATGCAAGAGGAACCATCAAAAATACCACTGCTGAAATGTCACCATGGAAAAGGGTCAAGAGAAAGGTGTGCCACAGTTGCTGTTCAAAATTCACTTTGAATTAATCCTCAACCTAACAAAATTGAGAGGTGGGGCTTTTAGAAGACAATTAGGCCAAGAAAGCTCGACTCTCACTAAGGGATTAGTGCCTTATAAAAAGGCCAAGAGGACTAGTCCACTCCCCATTGTGCCCTTCCATCTTCCTGACAGTGAGAACACAGGTCTCCTACCTTCTTCCAGGTAAGAATATAGCAAGAAAACCATCCCTAGACCCCAAACCACTTCTTTGACCTTGGATTTCCCAGATTCCACAGCTGTGAGAAATACATTTGTGTTCTAACTTACTCCACGCTATTTTGTTATAGCACTACCAGTGGTGTAAAGCTCTTACCTGTATGTGACAGTTAGTTCCAGCTAACTTTGGCCAAAGCAAGTTAGATGGTCTAATTTCACACCAAGAGCAACCCTACCATGAGTCCAGAAGAAGGAGAACCAGAAACACTGCTGAAGAACACCGTTGGTCACTCACAATGCCCAATAGCTGTACATTATTTCACATAACCAGACCCTTGCCTGGGAAAACTGCATGGAAAGGACCCAGGTAGACCTATGGATGCTTTTTGTTGCAATTGCCTAGGTGTGACAATAATGACTGAAATTGGGAAAAAGATATGGAGCACAGCTGTGGAAGACATAGTGAAGGAATAAATGTAGAAAGCCTCCTAGTCGAGAGGCATAGCAGTGAAGGAAAGGACAATCTGGAAGATGATTGAGATATTTTTTCTTGAAACAAAACAGAATGAGGTGGCACTTCCAAGGGAACAATGATGTTCATAATTACATAGGAGTTCTCCCAGGTGGAAGGACAGAGAGGATGTGCTGACTCACTGGAAGCCTCAGCCAACCCCATGGGAAGTTCTGAACACAGGATGACCCTCTAGAGCTGCCCTGAATCAGGGTGAGAAACTGAGGCAGGTGAGGCCGTGGACAAGGCAGTTCCTTGGCTAAGAATACTCCTGACGAGGCCGACTGTTGGTGGAGCCCTCTGCGGAAATCACAGGTCCTCCTTCACAAAGGGGCTCTGAGCAGCTCACACCGTTCTCTGCAGTTATAGCTACCTAGATTTAGCATGCATGAAGACAGAAGCCAACACTTCGACCATGTTTAGACTATCAAAAGAAAATATAAATACTTTGTGAAGTGAAACACTTCCTCAGGATTGGTATACCCATAGGTTAACTGTTCACTTATCACAGCTGACCATATGTAAAATTCATGAGCATTGAATTCATTTTGGAAAGTCAATGAATTTCCATGTCTAGCAGCTTGAGCAGACAGGGATTCAGGCTATGAGAGCGTCTTGTCATCTCAATAGTTCACCTCTGAGATTTTAACCGAGCACCCACATGAAGACTTACTTACAAGCCAGTAGTGTTAAAATCTAGGGTTGATATTTCCATTTATTGTTATTTAATTACTATCTGGTATTTAATTTTGGTTGGAGATTCGGGCAATGAGGAATTGTTAAAAGCAATAAAGAATTTTTGGCGTAATTGTTCCCATATTGGTTATTCCCATTATTCCCCAAAGGTGCGGGAAGTGAGGGGCCACAGAAGCAAGACTGATTAAGGAGCAAGGAAGAAGTCCACAGCATGGCAACTGTAGGTGACAAGTTAATAATTAACATTAATGTGCAAGTTGTTAAGAGAGGAATTCACAAGACGATAACTAAAATGATGGGTTTATTAACCAGTATGTTTATGGTAGAAATTTCACAAGGTATAGGTACATCACACATCTTATAGTACAACTTAAGTATACACAATTCTTCCTTGTCACTTGTACCTGAATAAATTGGGGTGGGGGTTAAGAAAGATGGATCAGGTGTGCCAAGCTAAGGGACATAAGTCCACACACAGGAGGAAAAATTGCTGTATTAAAAATATCAAACCAGCTTATATTATTTGTTTCCATTTCTGCCAAATTTGCTTAGGGATTGTACCCAAGTAGAAAAAAAAAGCTACTGGTATATGGACTTATTCATGGTGTATTAAGTGAACAAAAGCAAAAGAAAATTGAAAGGAAATGTGTAAAATATTCTACTATTATAAAAATAAAATAACCAACCAACCATAAACTATGCTCCTTTTCTTTTGCATTTATGTGCTTGTGTTCGTTTGTGTAAACAGGAAGAAGAGTGAAATTAGTAATACAATGAGAATAGTGGTGAAAAGTGTGTGAGAAACGACATTTTTATCACACCGTTGGTGTGTGTCACTTTACCTATTATTACAAGGAAGTACGCATTTTCTAAGTTGTAAAATATCATATAAAGAAATTCACACAAATAAAAAAAATAGGTAGGATAACACATGAATCCTGTTCTGACAGTTGAATTCTAGAGCTACTTTCTAAAAGCAAAGTAAGAGCCCTGTAGAAGAAACAATGACCCCTCAGAAGCTGATGCAGAAAGAATCGGGCACAGATGACAGAGGAGAGAAAGTGCCCTATTGTGTGTAGCACCCAGTACATCTTTGTCCAAGGTAGCAATCTGAGCACATCAGCCTATCCAACCCATGTAAGGCCAAGAAGAGTAGACCAAATTTACCCCAAATGCTACCATGACCAGAGGAAATAAAGATGAATTTTGTGGATTGCCAGGGTCAGTTCTGATGGAAGGTATTTGTTTTTAGATTTTCTCTTATCAAAGTCCTTGATCCAGTAAGTATGGCTCTATAGAAGATGCTTAAAAATTTGTGAAACAACATAAGGTAATTAGAAAAAAATATGAAAAAAAAAACTGCCCTAGAGGCAGAGCTATAACAGGAGAGTCCATAATTGGAAATGGAATAAAAGGGAAGATACTGGATTTATTTTATTTATTTATTTAAAAGACCTTAGGACCTTAAAGGATTCACCAAGAATCCCATTTTTTAAGTCAAAAATTGACAAAAGAAAGATGTCTGGTCTGTGAATTACAGCAAAAATTTTAAGTATACTAGAATAAATTGGAATAAAATGATCTAGCCATATACATAAAGACTCCACTAAATTTCTCTCAGTGTTCAGAGAAGTTAAACTTCACAATAATATTTTTAATGTCCCCATAAGTTAACTTTTATAGCTGACAGCTTAATTAAGAGTGAAAGTTTTCCTTCAAATGTGAATTGTGCCTAATCATGTTCCAGGGAGCTTTCTCGATCAAAAATATTTCCCCCAATTCAATGCCACCTTATTTATCTGGCTCCTACATTGCCAGACTCTAGTTTGTCTGGATGGATTTACTGTGCAAGTAAACCTATTTTCTTAAAAATAAGGCCAGTACGTAAGAAGAAAATTCTATTAGGGAAAAGCACCTATAATCTTAGCTGAATGATCTAAAAAATTACATCCACTTTTCATGAAATGAAAACCACAGGACTTCATAAATTCTTCCTTTGTGGAGAACAAGTTGGTATATCTGAAAACCTGCTTCATCTGTGCAATGTATAAAAACAGCTCAGCCAAGTCAAGGAGAAATCCCACTGTGCAAATCCGAGACCTGTGAAGACGGTTCCAAGATTATTTATTGCAACTTGGTGTTATGGGGGATGAAAGTGACTAATTGTGCATCAGTGACTTCCACATCAAAAATATCCATCCAATTCAACACTACATTTCCGCCTCCTAGCCTGTCGAGGACCAGCTTATGTTGACTTATACTGAGTGTAGGCTCGTGAGCCCCATCTTGTGTCAGGCACTGTGCTTGACTCATCACACATGCGACGTAATTCCCTCCCTCGTGCGGTCCTCCCAAGTTTTCCTTCTCCCCATTTTGTGGACAAGTAACTTTTCCAAGGTCTTACAACTAGTGACTCTATTGGGTTTTGAGTCTTCAGAAGTGTAACTTCAAAACCTAGGTTATTTTCGCTAGATCATCCTGAATCCAAGAGGTTTCTCTTAAGATATCGCTCCAATTATATACTAAAATATCAAAATGGTTAGGCTTAACTTTTTTTTTTCTATTTGGGGAAAGGACAGACTAATGAACCAGAATACCCAGTTAATGAAACCACTGGTGAATCAATGAAGGTAACGCTGAGACATCTTACAGAACAACCACATTCTCCACATTTCATTACATTTAAAACAACTTTTAGGTATTCACGTATGGAATTCTACGTAATTTTTTTAATGCAGTCCTCCTCATCAGCCACCACCAGATTCTCCTCTGTATTCACTAACACTTGGAACTAGGTTGGGTTTTCCTCCTTTTCTTTTCTTTTTTGTAGCCCAGTCTGATCTCAAATTTTCAGTCCTCCTGCCTCAGCCTCCCAAGTTCATTGTTTGTTTTAAGGCACAACCTTTTTTTAAAAAGTCTAGCTCTACTTTTTAATCAGCATACATTGATGTTACGTGGGGTTCCATGGTGGTAATTCACAGCTCAGTGCATGTTGAACAAGCTCACCGCTTCTCATGTTCCCTTCTCCCACTCACGTTTGCCATCAGTTTGAGAGATGTTGTTGTACTATGTGAAGTCCTTCCATCTCCTCACTCCTCAGTGTCTTTCCTTTCCTCCTACCCCCTCACACTGGTCTCCCCTTCAGACAGCCCCCCCTTTTTCTCTTTTGGTGGTAGTGGGGCTTGAACTCAGGGCCTCATGCTTGCAAGGCAGGTGCTCTACCACTTAAGCCACTTCTCCAGCCCCAGCCCCCCCTTCTTACATTCAAGTTCCACTATTGCCATCATCATCACCTTAAGTCTAAGTTCCACAAGCAGGTGAGAACATGTGCAATATTTGGCTTTTTCAGTTTGGCTTTTCCTGATCAGAATGACGATCTCCAGTTCCATCTGTTTTCCAGCAAGTGACATAATTTCATTTTTATTTATAGCTAGGTAATGATACCGTATGGTATGAGGATTAGAAAGGAAGCAACATCACAAAAACGACAAGATGACAGGATATACTACATAACTTCCAATACTAATACTTAATGTTACCGGTCCCAATTCTGCAATCAAAAGGCACAGGGTGGCAAGACCTGACCCTGTTTTGCACACAAGAATCATATACTATTAACAAAGACAAACATCGGTTGCGGGTAAAGGGTGGAAAAAAATTTTCTACAGTCCTCTCTTCCTCTTTTCTTCCTGGGGAACCATGTCTCTTGTTAACAAACCAGTCCTTGTAATTTTTTTCTCTCTTCATATAATTATATGAATCACATAGACTCACGACTACTCATAGCTACCATTACTTGCTTACCAGTATAAGATGGTATGTTCTTCTTTTACAAACATCAAAACATATTATGACTACTTTCCTCAATACTACCTGGGCCCAACCCTTCAATCAACTAGTAGCACTCTGACTTATTATTTTTGCTCTTTACTGTAAGAATGGCCTGAAGCACAGATCCATGCAGGCATGTGTGCAAGTACACAGTCTTAATTTTAACAGGTGTTGTCAGATTGTTATCCAAGAAGGCTAAAACTACTCCCATGACCAACTGTGATGCACCAAAGCACTCTCTTCTCTGCATTCCTGAAAGTGACCATTCTTTTAAGTTTTGTCACAGTGATAGAAGTGAAATCACTTTTACATTAGTTTATCTGTCTTTGCTGCTAGGACATTCAGGCTCTTTTCACTAGCTTTTTGCTCACATGGATTTAGTCATTGTTCATTCTGCATGGAATTGTTTCTTATTCTTTAAGAATAAGAAATGTCTCCATCTCTATTCTATAGGAACATATGATATAAATATAATTATAAACATGACATTAATATAAATATATTATAGATATACATTGTAGATATTTTTATATAACAGATAATAACTTGGTTCAGTAAAGATGTGATTTTGCTTCTGCTTTTTTTAAACAAAACTCTATCATTTATTTGCCATTGTAGGAGTGTCTGGCACAAGCTTTATATTTAATGAAGTCAATTAAATGTCTTTCCTTTTTTTAAATTTTTGTATCTTCTGCCTTGGTTAAAAATTTTCTCCTATGTTGTAAATAGTGTTACCTAGATAACCCTAAGAAGGTCTTTGCCTAATTTTTTATGTTTAGATCTTTAATTGAATCTAACACTTAAAAAATAGCATAGGACAGAGAACGATTTTTTTTCTTGACAGATAGCAATTTAGCATAATTTATTAAGTTGACCATTCTTTCCTGCTTAACTGAAGCATTAAGCTTGTTATACACTAAATTCATAACCACTGGTGATAGGATGCAGAAGAACACATTGAACTGAGGTGACCTTGGAGCAAGGCCATTCCTGTTCTCACCCTTTCTGCCTGGAGCAAGACACAAAACCAAGGAAGATGGCTATCAACATATTCCTCCCTTCTCCCATGAACACCCTCATGTGACAGGCATCCTGCCTTCCACCCAGAGAGGAGGAACATCACTCGGAGACACAGGGAAGAATCCAAACAAACAGGCCTCACTAAGTTGTCCCCCGCATGGGGCCATTAGGACACATCCAATTACCCTTCAAAAAACCGAAGCACCAAATGCACCATTTCCCTGATTTTTGGGGTGTCCATTTCTGAAGTCTCCCACATCACGTAAAACTTCTGTTAAACCAATTTGTACACTTTTCTCTCATTTACCTGCCTTTTTTCATGGGGATCCCAACCAAAATTCTACAAACAAGTAAGGAAGGAAATTTTTCTCCCGTATCCTAGCATCTACTTCTAGAAACTTTTCATCTTATAATTTAAGATCCCATATCTTCCAAGAAGCATAAATGACACCAATTTTCTTGCAAACTTTGTCACTTATCAAATATAAATTGAATGTAAGATGAAACAAGAATATAAAAATACAGCCAGGAGTGGTGGTACACACCTGTAATCTAGTTACTGTGAAAGCTGTAGAGCTCGAGGTTAGCAAAGTTAGCTAGGGAGACCATGTCTCAGAAGGAAAACACAAACTTGAATGGTATAGATCACCTGCCTCACAGGTGAGGAGCCCTCGGTTCAGTCCCCAGGAAAACTAAAAAAGTATGAAAATACAATGGTGTGATAGTTCCTGTTGAAAAAAGACTTAGTTACCGGGGATAAAAGAGTGATATGGTATGCATAAAGTGTTTAGCTACAACACCTAACAACAATAGCAAGTGTCATCTATGATATCTGTGGTGACAAGAGAAACACAAGAGAGAAGCAGTTAGTGACACACTTTTAAAGGGGAAGTGCCATGGACTTAGATTACTACTGTGATAATTTAGAAGTTCCAATATTTAGCCACACAAGTTGATTCCCCTAATTTTGTTGATATATGAGAAATAAGAAAGTATTTTATGATGCTATCATAGAATTAACTAATATCAATCACCCCATAAGAAATGCAAATTATGAAATTAATATCCACTGGTGATTGCTAAATTCTTTACATCTTGATCACTAAAAACATTTGCTCATATGCTGGGTTATGATACTGCCTTAAAATTTTTGTTTTGTAACATTTTGAATCAGTCAGCTAAGGCAAGTGTAGGAGCTCTCTGAATGACTATCTTCCACCCACTCAATCGTGTAAAATTCCTAAAATACAAGGAACAGGCAACAAAAGGGATCAAGCTTTGCTTTTGTGTTGTGTCCTCTCTCTTGTAACACAGGAAGACCTAGTGGAAGAGATATCCTCGATGAGTTGACAGTAATGCAAGGTGGAATTTTTCCCATTTCTCAGTGACCAGATTGTGAATATCTGCATATGGGTTTTCTATTAATGTTACTGTGGTTCTTTGTTTTGAAATAAAAATTCTGACTGTAAAAAAAAAGAGAGAGAGAGAGAGATCCATCACTGCACCATTAACGATCTTACCAAAACAAGCCCTCATTACTGGGGATATTGGAGAAGGCCTTCCCAGAAGGCTTTTGATGCCCTGAGGTCGAGATGCTAGGTCCACAAATTAAGTGGAGCTATCTTTGAGCAAGTATTTGGGGTTGGCAGGGATGTTTATGTTGGGGTTGGAGGAGCTTTGAGCAGGATATTTCCCTTGGGTGACACATTTGTCATTGCACCTATCGGTTGTAGACTAGCTAGATTAATGCAGCCTTCCATGATTTATCACCCTGAATGTTTTTAAACAGGTGTTCTTCTTATTGCAGTAGACCGGAGAGTTTCAGGAATGATAGCACAGCCTCATTTTGCCTGTTTTGAAGTCATTGAGAAGACATTATAAGCAAAAATATCCAGGCATTTTGTAACAACCGGGAGTTAGCGATGTTAGTTTTGTAGAGACCTCGGATTGAAGGGTTAACTGATGTAGACTGTGAGGATTTCCTCTAAATATTTTAATGCTTTTAAAGGAAGTTGCTTCTTTTAAAAAATGCAGCACACACATATCCAGCCCTCCCCCACCTAGTGCCAATTCTGACATCCAAAGTCCACTGCTTAGACTCCATCTTCTTCTCCTTGAGGAATTTCTCAACTAGGAATCTTGCCTGCTGTGTCAGAGTCAAGTGTAAAGTCACGTGTAGCGTCCAAAGGCTCAAGAGAAAAATCACACAGAAACATATAACACTGGTCATACTCTGGGAAGTTAAAAGCTGTGGGAAAATACATTGCACACCGTCTAGCTAAATGTTGTGCATACAGCACACCCATGTGTGTTAATTCTACCATTTTAGAGTTCAGCATAGTCTACACCCAGCTACAGTGGCAAATTCTATTTCACAACTTGAAAGTATCCCAAGCAAACTGTACCACTTGAACCATGCCACCAGCCCTTTTCTGCTGCTGTTTTTGAGGTAGTGCCTCAGTTTCTGCTGGTGACAACCTGGACTGAGACCCTCCTGTTCATGTTTCCCAGGCAGCTGGGATGACAGGCATGTGCCACACCCAGTTTTTATTGTTTGAGATGGGATCTCTCCAACGTTTTCCCAAGCTGACCTCAAATTGGAATCCCCTGGTTCTTTGCCTCCCAAGTACCTGGAATTACAGGTGTGAGCCACCGTACCTGGCTCTTGCTTACCATATGTCTACAAACAGCAGGAGATCATAGTAGGTCAGAAAGTAGCACCTGGGTGTCACCACCCCAGGATGTGCACCTGACTCCCCCCACAAATCAGCCATATGACCTTGGCCTAATTAGTTAACCTCTCTGAGCCTCCATTTTCTCATCTGTGAAGTGAATTTGACAGCAACACTATTTCACAGAGTTATTCTGAGGATTTTTTTTAATTTTTATTTTATTCATATGTGCATACAATGTTTGGGTCAGTTCTCCCCCCTTTCCCCCACCCCCTCCCTTACCCCCCACCCCGCCCCCTCCCTCTTCCCCCTACCCCCTTGCTACCCAACAGAAACTATTTTGCCCTTATCTCTAATTTTGTTGTAGAGAGAGTATAAGCAATAATAGGAAGGAACAAGGGTTTTTGCTGGTTGAGATAAGGATAGCTATACAGGGAGTTGACTCACATTGATTTCCTGTGCGTGTGTGTTACCTTCTAGGTTAATTCTTTTTGATCTCACCTTTTCTCTAGTTCCTGGTTCCCTTTTCCTATTGGCCTCAGTTGCTTTTAAGGTATCTGCTTTAGTTTCTCTTTGCTGAGGACAACAAATGCTAGCTAGTTTTTTAGGTGTCTTACATATCCTCACCCCTCCCTTGTGTGCTCTCACTTTTATCATGTGCTCAATGTCCAATCCCATTGTTGTGTTTGCCCTTGATCTACTCACATTAGGCTTGTGGAGAGTTTTTCTACTTTAATTAAAAAGAAACAGAGCCATACTTAACCTATCAAGAAGCTATAAATATTTTAAGTCAGAAGCACCTTCTGTTTTCTTAAAATCAATAAAACAGCAGTTTACTTTTGTTCTTATCTATTAAGCACACAAAATCGGCAATATTTAACAGTACTTTGATGAGGAGTAATAAAACATTTATTTTCAAAGAACTGGACTGATGGCTGGGTGTGCCGGTGCATGCCTGTAATCCCAAACATTTGGGAAGTGGAGATGGGAAGGGATCACGTGCAGCTAGACCAACTTGGCAAAACATTAGCAAGACCATGTCAACCAACAAGCCATGTGGGGAGGGTCTCAGGAGTCTGTAATCCCAGCTGCATGGCCGGTGTAGGGAGAAGGATTGAGGTCCTGGTCAGCCTGAGGCAAAAAGTGAGACCCTATGCAAAAAACAAAGCAAAGGGAACTTAGTAGCTCTAGTTGTAGCATGACTGCCTAGCAAGCAAGAGGCCCTGGGGTTTTCATTGATTAAGCATCTTTGCATCTTAACTTGTGTTTTCTCAAGACAAACAGATGAAAAGTCAGTAAAACTGAAGGGTTTGCCACACACCTGAAACAAATCTGGGCTCCGGGAGCTAAGAAAAGATGGGCTTCCTCCCTGGTTGTGAGGAAAGAGGGTGAGCTCGTGTTGCCCAGGACCCCAGGGCAGTGTGTGATCTGTGCGGGGGATTCTGCAGGCCAGGGTTCCCACAGCCCACAGAACGTCAGAATCTTCCGAACACCTCAGGAGTACAGCTTCCTCAGCCTTCCTCACCAACAGAATCAACCTCCACGGACAGGGCCCTGGAATCCACGTTTTCTAAAGATTCTCACCGTGGTCCCTGTCACAATGATATCTGAGAATCAAGAACCTGGAAAATCGACCTGGAGATGCGTCTCAAAGAGAGAGCCTCCACCTAGTGTGTGCAAATCCCTGGGTTCTAAATCCAGCGTTGCAAGTAATTGTTTTTTAAAAAGAGATAAAAAGGTGAGGTTATTTTGATGACAAACTTTTTTTTTATTTGAGAGTCGCTTTGGATTTAGAGAAAAATTGAAAAGAAAATAGCAAGAGTTCCCATAAACCTCGACTCAGTAACCCAAAAATGTTACCATCTTAGAATTACCACAGTGATTTGTCAAACCAAAAATTGATACACATAAATTTCTACCACTGATGTCCAGGCCTTGTTCAGAGTTCACCATTCCTGTCCTTTTCTTCCTCTTTTTCAAAGTGTGATGCAAACTGATTTTAGTCATCATCTTCCCTTAATCCCTATGCTAGGTAGCTTTCTGTCACCATAACAAAACGCCTGAGATAATAAATTTAAAAAGAGAAACAGTTATTTTGGCCCACGCTTTTGAAGGTTTCAGTTCGTAATGGATTGGCCCCGTTGTTTTGGGTTTATGGTGAAGTTAGCACATCATAGTGAGGGCACATGGTGCAGCGACAGTGCTCACCTCACAACCAGAAAGTGAAAAGGAGAAGGGGAGATGACGGGCTTCTAAAACCCTTCAAGGGCATGTCCCCAGTGACCTAGGTTTTTGCCCTAAGCCCCATCTCTGGGGACCAAGCATTGAACACATGGACTTTGGGGACATTTAAGATTCAAACTATAGCACCCCCCGGTCTATGACAGGTTCTCATTTTGTACAACTTTGAGAACTTTGAAGAATGCTTGTCAGGTTTTTTCTTTTTCCCACTCATTTTTTATTAACGAATATTAATTACACTGCATTATGGGTTTCATTTGACAGTTTCAGGCATGTATATAATGTACTGTGATCACATTCACCCCTCCGCCCCTCCATCGCCCTCTCTTGTCCCCACTCTCTCCTTCCATGGCCTCTTTCCTCTTCCCAAAGGAATCTCAGTCAGCAGACCACGGCAGCTAGGCTTTTTGTAGCATGGCCACATTGTAGGATTTCTGCGATGCTTTCCTTCTGTTTTGACTGGAGTTACAGGTTTTGGAGCTGGGTATCATGGAGGCAAAGTGTCCTTATTACACCAGACTGAGGTGACGTGACATCAACTTGACTTGTCGCTGGAGATGCTCTTAGCCTTTGCCAGGGAGATTTGTGCCGATTCTCCACCTCACCTGGTCTTCGTCTTCAGAGGTCTGCAGAGTGCACACGTCCACCTCCTCGAGGTCTTTCCTTATCTACCAACCCTTGTTGGACTATTTTTCTAAGTCAGTTCATTTCAAAATTGCAAATGTCCCTGTCCCCAACACAACTCTAGTTTTTCTTCCTTGCCTTTTCTTTTCTTTATAGTGCTTTCCACATCTAAGGTACCCTGAATTTTGTTGAGTTTATTGTCTGCCATCTCCCACTGGAAAACAAGCATTCTGTCTGTAGGAGGGGGAATGTCCTTCTGTCTCTTTCCCTGGGCCCCAGAAGAGTGTTTGACACATTGAAGATTCTTGTTGAATGAGTGATCAAATGAACAGAGAAATGTGTCCTTCTTTGCATTGCCTTGGTAGGGGGCTCAGGGCAGGATTTTAGGTTGATCTCTGCAATATGTAAGAACTTGGTGGTATGCGTTTTCTATTTTCATCTTTCTAGTGGATTTTCTTCCACATTCTTGTATTCTTTTGTCACTTTCTGTCACATCTTTTATATCTTGTTATGTCATTTATAGTGTTGTAAAGCCCTTTTGAATTGGTTTTTAAAGGATGCAGGTGATAAAGGCAACATTTACTTTCTTTTTTCACTGAATCTCTCTTTGTATATTTAAAAATATTTCCCTCACTCTTTTGACTCTCCACAATTTTTCCAATATTATTTGACATACACATATATGATGAGAGTACATATATATATAAATACAATAAATATACAGATGGACATACATATACAGACATAGTTAATTACATAAAGATACAGATGATCTCTAGAGAGAGAGGTAAAGAGAGAAACGCATCCTAACATTTGGTAAGTAAATGTAGCAGTCCATACATGTGTGCACACCGATCCCTGACCTGTGTCATTTGCACATATGTAGGTTATGGAGGACAAATTTCTGAAAACTCACCATGATTTTCCAAACATGGAGAAAGTTGTGTAAATATCTCATCTCACCTGCACTGTTACTTCTGCATAAAGAAAATTTTATTTCAGAGCTAACCTGCACAAAATCCAGTTTCCTAAAATTCCAGTGGCGATGTTCATTCAAACACTCACTTCATTTGATTTGGTGTTTCTGAAATATTTCCATCAAGTACCCTAACCACGGAGAGAGCAAGCGAGCGCTGTGTGGAGGAAGATTTGTCCCCTGTCCTCTACGGGCCTCTGGCTCGACCTGAGAATGAGCTGACATTACACAGATGAGCAGATGAGGAGCAGACACATTTTGTTCAGTAAAGTTTTAAATTTACATGGAGTTCTAACATGAAGACTCAAAGAAACAGAACCAGGTGCTTATAGACCAGGTTGGACAAAAACTAATAAGTGGTGACACCGTGAGATGACAAAGGAGGTTGGACGAGCACAGTTAATGGTAGAAAGCAACCAGAATTATGAGGATTGAGGTACTAAGATTTGTTGGTCCAGATTTCTCTCGGTCTCAGGTTCTATCTGTGGAGATAAGGGAGAGCAGCTTTTACAAGGGAGCTTTACTTCTTCATTTTTTACTTCAAATGAAATGTACGTGTATCTGTCTGGAGAAAAAGTAGAGCAATACAGATAACCATTAACTTCTGTTACCACTGCACCTCCTCCAAGCCCCTTTCTCCATGTGAGTCTCTAGGTCTTTCTTTTAGTTTCTGAGGGAGAGCAATTGGGGTGGCTCAGCTGAGTGTTTCGTGAGGCTTCAGTAGAGATGCAGCCAGGACTCAAGTCATCTGAAGTCTTTGGTCCCCTCCACCAGTGAGGCCAAACCTGGTGACTGACAAATGTGTCCTTGCTGCTTCTCATGGCTGTTCCCATGCTCTCAGAACACAGCAGCCAGCTGGGGATGCACAGGTCACAAGAGAAGGAGCCTGAGTCAGCCTTAGTCCCTCTCTACCCAACCCCATGTGGTTGGTACATGTTGAGTCGGTTTTCATCCTACATTACTGTCACCTCTCCACCACACCACTGTCACCAGCCCCCAGCCTCCTTTCAGAGGCACCCAGTCCAGGAAGGACTTTCATCCCCTGCTTTTGGGAAGAAAACTAGGAAAATCAGAATGTCCCTTTTACAACTGCTATTTTTCAAAACACTTAAGTTCCTTTAATTCAGAATAATTAACATGTCAGTGGGGAATATTTTAAGATGGTGTGCCCAGACCTTTGACATCCTTTGATGTCAAAAGGCTTTTAAGACTTACGGTTTTCTCTTGAAAATACATAGTATTAAGCTGGTGACAGTGGTTCAAGTCTGTAATCCCAGCTACCCAAGACGTAGAAATTGGGAGGACTGCACTTCCAGGGCAGACTGGGGAAAAAATTACAGAGACTGCTATCTTAACAAAAAAGCCAGGCATGGTGATACACTCCTGTATCCCCAGCTATGCAGGAGGAATAGGTAGGAGGACTGAGGTCCCATGCCAGCTCTGAGCAAACTCTTGAGACCTTACCTGAAAGATAAGTAAAACAAAAGGGGGGGGGTGGCTCAGGTAGTAGAGTGCTTGCCTGGTATGTAGATATAACTCCAGTTGATGTGAGATAGTATTCTAAAATTTACTTTAATTATAGATGTTCATCAGGTTCCATGTGATGCCTGGTACAGGTCCACATGAAATAATGCCACCCTGCTGAGCAATAGAACCCCACAACGTACCTTGCTATTTAGCAATGATGCTGTGTGTGTATTGTAAAATTACTGATCATGGAGAGGAAGAACTGTCCAAGAAGAGAGACCTTGCTGTGCCAACCATGTGCCAGATGGAGAAGAGCGAGGTCGTGTGAACTCTAGGGAGCCCAAGAACGAAGGCAACTACAGCCCTGTGCTCTGACCCTGGCTTCAAAGCCTTCCAGCACCTCTTCTACTCTTCCTGCCTGTCAAAATCCTTCCAGGTCACCCCAGTGTGACCTCTTCCACGGCCCCCGCCCACTCTCTAATTCCCACTACAGCAAACAATTGCACCTTCTCCTGAACAGGAGATGAACTAATCGTCACTGAGGTCACAAAACACAAAAGAATGAGTTGAGTAATGGGCAGGAAACAAGCATTATCAAATTCCTGCAGTCAGCCAGCAGCCACACATTCTTGGTGATGCTGTTCCAATGCTGGAGATGTCTCCCACCTCTCTAAAAGAGGACACAGGACGTCACCATGTGGAGTAACTTGTTCTAGTGAACACTGCTCAAAAGTAGCAAAGACAAGTTTGAGGTTTTTTACTTGCAAAATTCATAATTTTTATTGCACCAACCTTAGTTCTCTGTCCTCTGTAACAGCAGCTTCTCATAAGGAAAGAAAAAATTGACCTGCTTCTAAAAATGGAAATGGTGATCAGGATTGATATTGATTTTTGTTTCAGGATCTTTTGGGCAGTTACGGAATCACTTCATAAGTCAGTTTTTATTTATTTGAAGCATTTTTTCTGTTTCCATCCTTCAAGAAGTAGCATATCATGGAAGAACGAAAATAGAGAATGGAAGAAACTGAACTGTGTGTGGTGGTGCACGCCTATAATCCCAGCTACTCAAGAGGTGCAGGTAGGAGGATCATGGTCCAAGGACAGTCTAGGCAAAAGTGAGAGACCTTAACTAAAAAATAACTATAAAAAAAGGGATGGGAGTATGGCCCAAGTGTAGAGCACCCATCAGGCTTACAAGCATGAGGCCTTGAGTTCAAAACCCAGTATACCAAAAAAATAAATAAATAAACAAATAAAAGGAAAGCACACCCAGTCCATTTTACTTCTGAATGTTTTCCAGATAAGGTCTCAGACTTCCGTCCAGGACTGGCCTTGGACTCTGATCCTTCTATCTCTACCTCCTTCTTAGCTGGGATTACAGGTGTGAGCCAGCACACCTCCCTACATGTACATTCTGAATTGTCTGCAAGTTGAGTGATGTATCTATGTTTTTTGTTGTTTTTAAAATGTATGAAGAGTATATTCCCTGCTGTAAAAAACAAATTTAAAGAAGTGTTTCACTAAAACCAGAGTAGCTTTTAGACCTTGAGTGATTTTTTTTTTTAATTCAACAGATACTTAAAATGTAACATTTATCACAGGCACAACCAAGAATTTTATTTCATTGAGAGTGGTTTTAGTTCTGATAAAGGTTGGGGAGTTTTAGAATAAAGAAAAGTGTTCCTTGCAGTTTTCAGAAGTAACTAGCTTTGCTTTTGCACTACGCTGTGTTTCATCCACCTCTGGAAACATTTTGAAGTACATAGTGGATTTAATCCCATTAACCTTTGAAAATATGATGAGTGATTCAGTTTCTGATTTTCCTAATCAGCGGTTCTGGCTGTCAGATACCACTGCCTTACAGGGACATCTGCTGGTGGATAGATAAAGGGCTGCAACACTGAAATCCTCCTGTCCTCCCCGGGGTTTGCCAGTCTCCTCTTGAGGACGCATCTGCTTCCCACAGCGCATGGCAGTTCAAATTCTAAATATTGCATTGCGTTTTGGCCCTTCTTTCTCAGGTCACATAAAACGCACCTTCATCACTCACGTGCCTTATTCCCACGCAGATTCACACACACATTTAAGTTTTTTCTTTTCTTACAGACTGGCCATACATATGTTATCCTGGAAACCTGAGACTTTCTGGACACTTGTTCATATGGGCATGACTTCAGGACCACTGGAGGTGGAGGACTGGCAGACACAACCGTCCCTGCCACCTGCCACCTGCCTTGGGCTGCCACTTCAGTGTGACCCTCTGAAACACGCCAAGGAAAAAAAGCCACTCATGCAGTTCTTTGCAAAACCAAAGCAAAGTCATTTTGATAATGTAACAAACTTCTTAAATGACAGGCCTCTGATGTCTTTTTTCATGAGAGGAAAAAATATGTCTTTGTTTTATCATTAAGTTGAAATTCTCTTTCTCCTCTCAGCGACACAAGGGTTTTTTGAAATAATTAGTTGAACTATCTAATTATGCTTTTCACTTTTAAAATGATGGCTTGGAAAAGTAAAGAATGCAGCAGTACTGTTTCTACCACCCTTCACCATCACAAGGATGAAATAACATATTCTCTCGTCATCTTATTGAACAAGGATCAGCTTCGTACTCCATCTTTGGAAAAGCAGCACTCAGTTAAATCATATGTTAGAGGCTTAAAATTAAATTGCCCATAAAAGTCACAATTACCCTCAGTACAGGGCACCAGCTTACCCACGCCTCTTCTTCAGGCTCTCCACACATTAATACGCTAATGTGATGGAGAATAAAGAGTGATCCCCGCTTCTGAGTTTTTGCTCTATTGTTCAAGATGTGTTTCTTAAGGGACTTGAAGACTGTTTCTAAGACAATCCCTGCCAAAATCAACAATATAATCATTAGCTAATTACAACGAAATGATAGCATTGCACATTTTGACATGTTAACACAGTTCTGTTAAATGAGTCAAAATCTCAAGAAACAAAATAAAATCGGATCTTACAAAATCCTCAAATGCCAGCCTAGCAAAGGAACCCAGAGGATTTTCACCAACCATGTGTCTCCTTTCCCCTGATGCTCATGCTATAAAAAGTTTGTGAATTGCATCAACACTCTAAACTAATTTGACTTCTTTTTACTGATTTTTGTCCAATTGCAAGTCATAGAACGTCTATTGACGTTCACAGTTTTAACATGTTGAAGTCATCAGTTTTGACCGTTTACTTAACGATCAAGCAGCAAGACATACATGGTGACTCTCGATTTTGAAAAGAATAAAGAAAACTGAGTCGAGAGAAGAAAACCAGTGTTTTCAAATGTAATCTACTTCAACCAAACACCCAAAAAAAGACCCATGTCTTTGTCTTCGGACAAAGACATGTCCGAAATGCTACACCGTCAGCTTTGTCTCTGAGCAGCTCCACAGCTTAACTAAAATATAATATTAGGAGAGCAGACCTAAAATTAATCAGCTACTTTATGACTTCTCACGCAATGACTCCATACTTACTTCTGACTAAAGTATTGCTCAAATTCCCCACATGGACCCCGCCAAAAATTCTTAAGTAAACAAAAGAAAAAATTAGAAAGTTAAATTCTAAACCTTGCCCTTTAGTAAGCAAACAAAAGGACAACTAAAAAAAGTTTCAAAATTTTGTTTGCACTAAAGACTGTTAAAAGTCACATAATGGACCAAAGGAATCAGTACACATCGAATATGAATGTGAAATATAGAATAAAACGTCCAGATTTTTAAATGTGTTGCTTATTGTAGCTTGAGAACATGTCCCCCATAATTCCACTCTCATGAAACTTCATGTGGAAACATTTATAAAATTGTCCAGTTTGCTGCTAGAGGATTTCAGAAAGACGGTGTGGGCACATCAAAGATAATTGGGAGGTTTTGCACTGAACATTGAGAACAGATTATAATAGGACAAAAGCAGTTAGTCGTTAAGATAGTTCCTGTTTTCAGGTTGGGTATGGAATGATAAAATTTGTTGAAGAAGTGACTATGCGTTTTTCTTCTCAGAGACAAATGAACCATTGCTCAGCAAATGAGAACCTAAAAGAAGGTGAGTGCATTAAAGAATGGCATTGCAAACCACAAAAAAAAAATGGTAGAAAAAGTTAAATTATTTACCTTTCCAGTTCAGCACAAGTGTCCTACAGCTAAGTATCATGAGATATTGCCTGGAAATTAACCAGTCATGTTGTGTTTCCATCTCCAGATTTACAATTAGAAATGCTATTAGTCTGGTTCCTGTACTTAGCGTCACTAATTATATTGCTATGAACTAATGGTGTTAAAAATAGCAATAGCCATCAACTACCAATTAATGCTTAATGAGAGCATATAAACCTTGGCATTGTAATGAATTTCAAAATTATCGTTGCTTGTGTTCTTTTTGTAATTGTGCAAAAATGGGGGTGTAACCAGTGAGCACGGAAGTAAGGCACTGATTAAAAGCAAAGTTTTCACAGCATTACAAGAAAATCAGGAAAAAAAATGGATCATATTTTAACCTTAGAGTTCGACACACAGGTTTAGGAGAAGATTCTTTTCTAGTTACACAGTGTTAAAAAAAAAATTGAAGTATAAATCATAGAGATGTTGCTTCAAATCCCTGCATAAAAAAGAAAGTTTAAAAAATTTTGGAAGTCTCAGTCAACAAGTTATTGCACCTGGAAGTTATATAAGTCAGACTTTCACAAAAATTCAAATGTAAGATGGGAATATCCTGTATTAGCTAGGTTAAACCAGGTTATGCTGCAAGAACAAACATCTACCAATGGCTTAACACACAAGAATCTATTGTGAACTCAAAACTGCAGCAGTTCAGCAGAGTCACTCAGGGACCCAAACTCCGAGAGGTTACATTTTGCCATGTGTCCCTGTGATCTTCAAAGGAATTGGGAAAATTGTGTCGAGTCTATTATATCCAACCTCTATCCAGAAGTGACATATATCACTGTAGGTCACATTTCATTGAAAGAAAATCACGATTGTGCCTACATTCTAAGTGACAAGAGGCAATGCCCAAAGAGAGAACTAGAATAGCAGTGAAGGACCACATTTTACTTCTCACACGCTGCTCCAACAACCACAGAAAGAAAACTTTGTCCAGAGCAGAGAACACTCCTGGAGTGCTTCCTAGTGGTGGGGAACATTGACAGAATACACGTTTATCTTTTTGAGTTTCTAGAAATATATTATTTGATTTGTCATTAGAAAAAGCCATTTCTTATCAGGAGCTAGCGGCATTTCCCTAGTGCGACCTGCAAACTTATCTTTTCGGTTGTACTTTGTATTTTATCTTGGTAGCAGCATTTTTAACCTTTGGTTGTAGTCAAAACCGCAATGAATTTCAAGAATAAGGAAAGGGTCTGGGTGTGGTTGTGTAGCCTCTAATCCCAGCTATACAGGAGACACAGGTGGGAAGACTGCATTGCCAAACTAGCCAGCCTCAGGCAAAAATGCAAGACCCTACATGAAAGATACTTAACACAAAACAGGCCTGGGTGCATGATTCAAGTGGAAGAACACCTGCCTAGCAAGCACAAACCCCAGTACTGCAAAAAAATTTAAAAAGACTATGAAAAAATAGAAAGAAGAATTTACCCAATAAAGAGGTCCACGGTATCATGATTTGGAAATGAAGTATCCGCCCTTCAAAAGACTCATGTGTTAAAGACTTGGTGCCCAGTTGGAGGTGCCACAGAGAGGTGATGGGATTGTGAGGACCCTAACCTCATCAGTGGAGCTTTCCATTAATGAGTTCGTACTGAATGGACTCCTAATAAGGAGATGGAGCCTGGTTGGAGGAATAGGTCACTGGGAGTGTGCCTTTGAAGGGTACATTTGTGTCTGGTCCTTTCCTCTCTATTCTTTGGCTGTGATGAGTTGAGCAGCTCTTATGCTTTGCCTTACGTCCAAAGCAATGGAGCCAACCATAAAGTGAAACCTCCAAAACCAGGAGCTAAAATAGAACTTTCCTGATCTAAGTTGCTTTTCACAAGTATTTCGTCCCAGTGATGGAAAGTGACTAACATAAATGTGTGTGCATTTGAGTGTGTGTGTGTGTGTATACCTCCAAGCCAGCACAGAAATACACTTAAGACAACCACACTAGCAGTGATGATTGGACACTGACGTGTTGGAGATGAGAATATGCATCTCCAAAATATGACTATGAAGGAGTTCAGGATATCCTGCTTCAAAATATTTCAATACACCACTTTGCAATATCAATTATTTTGGGGCAAAGTCAGTCCAGTTGAAAAATGACAAATGCAGGAAAAGTCTTTGATTGAACTTCCTATCTGCCTACAGGCAAATCCCCCAACAGGAACTCAATGTTCACAGATCTCTTCCTGGGGTTTCATCACCCAGAGAAGATTGACTCTGATTACTGGAGTGGCCACAAGAGGTAGACAGCACACTCTGACAAACTTGTCACGCACCATCTTATCCTTGCTCTAGTCTTCTGAGGGCTTGTTCATCTTTGGTGAAAATCACTTACTCTCCTCTAAGTGACCTACATCTCCCTCCCTCCTTTGATGGAGACTTACAAGATCTAAATCTCACAGCTTTTGGAGGTATTAACTTTTTTCTTATGATGTGATGCCCCTGTGCACATGCTAAAAAGTACATGCATATACCTTGTCTCTTGTTAATCTATCCATTGTCAGTGTTCTTCCATTGACCCAGATATTAAACCCAGGAAGATGAAGTATTTCTTCCCTTATAGATGTCTAGAAAAAGCAACAAAAATGACTCACAGGATTTAACCAAAATGTTTACAATGTTTTACTTTATTTAAGGAACAAGATGCCAGGCATGATGATACATGCTATAATCCCAGCTACTTGAAACAAATGGATCACAAGTCCAAGGACAGCCAGGACAAAGTTCCCAAGGTCTTATCTCAAAAACAAAATAGGGATGGGGGGGTGTGATGGAAGAGGCCAAGCTGTAGAACGCTTTCCTAGCCCATGTGTGGCCCTGGGTTCAATTCCCAGTCCAGAGAGAGACAGAAAGAGAGAGTGAGAGAGAGAGAGAATTAAATAAAGGCTATGCATTACAGCCAAAGACAGCCTTGCAGCAAGGTGTCTAGAGAAGGCCACTACATCCTAAATACACTTTCTCTTGTGGATCAGGACCCTCCAACATGTGTAAGGAACACCTCAGAAGCAGGAGTCCAGGGTGAATTCTGGTTTGGTCCTGTGCTCCACTTGTCAGGTAGGTAGGTCACTGCTATATGACCAGCCCCAATCGGAGTCCACTGACCCAAACTGGGCACAAGACATCAATCTTACTGGTATTTATTAATAGCCTATGTAATGATATGTTACAACCTGTCCAGAAACATGTATAGGAACCACAGTTATGAAACAATAGTACTAACTTCATGCCATGGCCAAAAGTCAGTGACATAGGTTTATTTCTTATAAAAACACTTAGGACAATCCCAGGTGAGACACAAATAGCTCTCATGACATTCAAAGAGATTCACTGAAAGCCAAGAATATGAACTTAGACATCTGTATTATTCCTGAAAGAGTTCACAATTGGAGCCTGGGGATAAATATATCTTTGGGCGTGAAACACATTCGAATTGCCTGAAGTTATTTTTAAACTGCACCCCATCCCATCCCATTCCACTCCAGACCTCTCTAAAACTTAATGACTATGACACTAAGGAAGATGTGCATTAACATCCCTGTGTAACATGCCAAGCCTCAAGACGGACACTTAAGAAAACCCTTTCATTAGATTTGCTAAGTTTGTGTATCAGGAATTTGGAAAGAATACCTCAGAGCGAAGAATCTTCTCTGCCATGTCTGGGGCATCAGCTGAAAGGCAGGAAGTCCTTATGTCTGAGGGTCTGTGCTGTCCGTCAGTCAAGATCTAAGCTATACTCAGCCAGGTGACTCTCCAGGGTACCCGTCATTCCTCAAAGTCCACCTCTTCACACCGGGCAGCCTCAGATGGTCTGCATAGCACCACAAGGCTCCTAAGGTGAATGCTCCAAGTCACAGAAAGTAGAAGTACTTGTACACTTCATATCTCAATCGAACGACTATCAACGGGCCTTCGTGAGCTATGCTTTAAGAATACGAGTCTACAACTTCTAAATGTCAACTTATACTGTTAGTCTCCAGATAAGGAGTGTAAGGCCAGTATACTTCCTCTCTTTGGCAGTTTGCAATTAAAGTTCACCTAAGGCTACTACATAGTAAAACTGGACAGGTAAAGGGGCCATGAGAGTTCTATTAGAGATCCTAAAATTTGCAAAAAGATGCTGGGACAAGATTGAAAGCCTAATTTGGGGTTTCACAGGCAACCACAGCTTCTGAAAACTGTTATGTAGTTATTCAAATTCTCTTCTAGAGAAAGTGAAAGAAGGTTCAAGCATCATGAGTTGAATTCATCTATCTAACAGCACACTGACAGACAAGACTGAAATGAATGAAAGGAATTTATTTTGTGACCAGGATTATTGAAAGGAGCCAAAAAAGTGTCAGTGATTCTTATATTTATTATTATGTATGATCAAATGAGCTTGTTCCATTATAAAAGATAGAAATCTCTATTTTATATAGCTACAATAGAGGTTAAAGCATTTAATTATATTTTCAACAATTTGACGGCAATGAATTTTCTACAATGGGAAGGAAGACATTGATCTTCCCAATGTAGAAGAATGAAAATGATCACATATTGTTGATTCCATCCCTGTAAGCCACATCTATAGGCAAATTGCTGTAAAAGAAAAGTCTACCTCAGTTAAAGAATATGAAATACTTAGTCTAGTTTAATTTTTGTCATTCAAGAAATAAATCCAATTGATTCAACTAATTCACATTCTAATCAAACTCCATTAAGGACACGCATGAGAAATAATCATTGATTTTCTATTACTTCTTACACTGGGAATGTGAACTGGACATTTGCATTTATTACCACCACGTAAGACTTTTAGACTGAAGTCTTACTCAGCATCCTGAATGGAACCCCAGGTGACATTTGTCTGCAAATTAATTTCCAGGATTTAGTCCAAAGAGCTGATTGGCCAAGAGTTGTGCCCTTTTACCTGCATACTTTTCTTTTTATTTTCTTCAACTCTTGGCAGTTGGTGGATGGGCTATTCCACTCAGATAAAAAGCACAACTCCTTGGCAAAAGCTACATGTAGAGATATATGCTAGTGTGTTTCTTTGTTTTTATTATTCCTTAAATTTGGGGACTCATTCCATGCCTTTCACACAAAAGAAAATGACATACTTTTATACAAGATATTGATAATTCCACAATGACATACCTTCAACTTAAAATAAAACACCAAGCTTTGCAAATGGGAAGAAAAATCTATTTATATAAGCAAACAAAAATATCAAAATCTGTAGACAATTTCACAAAAACAAGGCATAGGATATGTAAAAACAAAATGAAAAACTATAAAATTTTATTACAGAACATAATCATGATTATTAATGAGATGATTTTATATTTAAAAGGATATTTAGAAGACATATATATGTATAGAATAGATATTAGATAGATAGATAGATAGATAGATAGATAGACAGATAGATAAATGTGCCATAGTCAAGTTGGTTTCATCCTAGGGAAGCAGGGATAGTTAAACATGTGCAAATCATTAATTATAATATAGCATATTAACAGAAGTAAGGACAAAAACCACATGATCATCTCAATAGATGCAGAAAATTCCCTTGACAAAATTTAACATCCTTTCATGATAAAACCTCTGATGAAACTAAGAATAGATGGAATGTACCTCAATGCAATAAAAGTTATATATAACAAGTGTATAGCCAACATCATACAAAATGGGGAAAAACTGAAACCATTTCCTCGAAATTCAGGAAGGAGACAAGGGTATTCACTCTCTCCACTCTTATTCAACATAGTCTTGGAATTCCTAGCCAGTGCAATAAGACAGAAAGAAGAAATTAAAGGAATACAAATTGGAAAGAAAAAAGTCAAACTATCCCTATTTGCAAATGACATGATCACATACCAAAAAACTTCTGGACATCATAAACAGTTTCAGCAAAGAAGTAGGATACAAAAGCAATTTACAAAAATCAGTAGCCTTCTTATACACCAAAAATGAACAGAATGAAAAAGAATACAGGAAAATAATTCTATTTACAATAGCCTCAAAAGAATAAAATGTCTAGGAATAAACTTAACAAAGGATTTGAAAGACTTCTACAAGGGAAACTATAAACCTTTGAAGAAAGAAATTAAAAAAGACACGGAAGATGGAAAGGTCTCCCATGCTCATAGATTGGTAGAATCAACATTGTAAAAATGGCTACACTACCAAAAGCAATCTACATGTTTAATGCAATTCCCATAAAAATCCCAATGACATTCATCACAGAGATTGAAAAATCAACCCTAAAGTTCATATAGAAGCACAAAAGACCACAAATAGCCAAGACAATCCTGAGCAAAAAAAGCAATGCTGGAGGTGTCACAATATCTGACTTCAAACTACACTACAGAGCCATAGCAATAAAAACAGCATGGTACTGGCACAAAAACAGATATGAAGACCAGTGGAACAGAATAGAGGACCTGGATATGATTCCACACAGCTATGCACACCTTATTTTTGACAAAGGTGCCCAAAACATAAGATGGAGAAAAGACAGCCTCTTCAACAATTGTTGCTGGGATAACTGGTTATCTGCCTGCAGAAAACTGAAACTAGATCCATGTCGTTCACTCTGTATTAGCATCAACTCAAAGTGGATTAAGGTTCTTAACATCAGACCCCAAACCTTGGCATTAGTACAGAAAAGAGCAGGGAACACACTAGAAGCAATAGATACAGTCAAGGACTTCCTCAGTAGAATTCAAGTGGCTCAGTAGCTAAGAGAAAGGATGGACAAATGAGACTACATGAAACTAAAAAGCTTCTGCACAACAAAAGAAATAGTCGCTAAGTTGAAGACGCTACCCACAGAATGGGAGAAAATCTTTGCCAGCTCTGCATCTGACAAGGGACTGATAACCAAAATATACAGGAAGCTCAAAAAACTAAACTCCCATAAAAGCAATGACACAATGAAGAACTGGGCAAATGAGCTGAACAGTTTTTCAAAGGAAGAAATCCAAATGTCCAAAAAACGTGAAGAAATGTTCACCATCCCTGGCCATAAAAGAAATGAGATTCAAAACCACACTAAAATTCCATCTCACTCCTGTTAAAATAGCTGTCATCAAGAACACCACCAAGAACAAATGCTGAGGAGGATGCAGGGAAAAAGGAACCCTCATACACTACTGATAGGAATGTAAATTAGTACAACCACTATGGAAAACAGTATGGAGGCTCCTCAAAAAACTAAAAATAGAACTGATATATGATCCAGCCTTACCACTCCTAGGGATATACCCAAAGGATTGTGAGTTAGCTTACAACAAAAACACCTGCACACCCATGTTCATGGCAGCACTGTTTACAATAGCCAAGTTATGGTGGTGATACCCAGATGTCCCTCTCACTACTCATGAATGGATTAAGAAAATGTGGTATTTATATACAATGGAATTTTATTCAGGCTCAAAGCAGAATGAAATTTAGTCATTTTCAGGTAAATGGATGGAACTGGAGAACGTAATCTTAAGTGATGTTAACCAGGTTTAGGAGCCAAAAACTGCATGTTTTCTCTCATATGTGGGATATAGACTTAATACAAATACAGCAATATTATGAAAAATAGATCTTGCTAAGGGGAGGTCACATATGAGAGAGGAAGGGTAAAAAAGGAAGATAACAAAGTAAATATCATTGATGCACTCCTATACAAGAATGAATAGAGATTTTTAAACCAGATGAAACCACCATAAGAGACTAAGGTGTAATGAAGAAAAGGAGAGGAGATGAACCAGTTCGGGATATAATACATATATA
This sequence comes from Castor canadensis, assembly GCF_047511655.1. Lineage (NCBI taxonomy): Eukaryota > Metazoa > Chordata > Mammalia > Rodentia > Castoridae > Castor > Castor canadensis. The sequence goes on from NC_133402.1 coordinate 67,572,508, forward strand.
CATGGAAATGTCACAAGGAAACGCCCTGTATAGCTATCTTAAACAAACAAAAATGTCTCCTTTTTTTCTTTTACAAAATTGGAAAACAGGAGGGAAGAATAGGTCTAGTCTGGTGGGGGCATGGTACCACAGGAAGGTGGGGGGATGAGGGCAAAGGGTGAAGGAGGGTGAATATAGTAAAGATATACATGTGTGTGTGTATACATGCATGAAAGTAGAAAAAAGACACCTGGTGAAACTCCCAGGAATGTGGAGCTGATAAAGAAGAATGATAGAGGGAGGGAGTTCAAGTATGAAATATTTGACATAATGTAAGAACTTTTATAAATGCCACAATGTACTGCACCCAGCACAACAATAAAAAAGAACATAACCATGATTATTAATGACATTATTTTATATTTAAAAGAATACTTATATAATATGTAGACACATAAGATAGATAGCAAGATAGATTGACAGAGAGAGATACATACATACATGATAGATAAACAATGCCAAACAAAATTACATTGGAGTTGATAGAATTATCCTAAACTACACATGGAAAAATAGAAGTATGGGCAAATAAAAGTCAGTTTTGGAAGAATATAATCTTAGAGAACAGGATTGAAAGCAGCAAATACCAAAACATACCATGAAGCCATTGTAATAAAACACTAATTATGAACATCTACATATGAAAATAAACCATTGGATAAAAATATCCTCAGACAGAATATTTAAGAAAACAGTAAATAACAGAGAGTTCTCTCTCTCACAACAGTCCTTACCTGAAACCATTTAAAAAGTTTCAAATAAAGTCCTAAATTTTAGATAAAAGTTGGAAAAATATTAGAAAATATTTATTAGGTTTTAGAATAAAGGGAACCTTCTTGAGATAAACAATGAATCTAAATAAAATAAACTCAAATAAAGAAAAAAACAGGAAAGGTTAAAATGTATGACTACCTAAGGATCAAAAATCACATACCACAACAAATGCCATAAATAAAAATATATGCAGTATATATGCTAAAATGTTAACATGTACCAAGTTACGAACAATGCTTACAAATTGGTAAGGAAAAGTTTCACAGAATAGGAAATGCAAATGGACAATAACTACAACATAAGATTTTCAAACTCGCTAGAAATCAGGATGGTAGATTTAACCACACAGTAACATCTTTTCATCCATCAATTATAAAAATTAAAAGAACTGGATTAGTATTACTGGTAGTTAGTATGAGTTCATAAAACCATGTAGTAAGATAGCAAGATAAGAAAAATACACAAAAGCAAGAAATATACACATTTCACTGGCAGCAGAGCATCACTCGTGAGAATTGGTCCACAAGAAACAGGACAGCTGCCAGTGCACAGAGGAATATGGAGGCTGATGTCTACCACAGCCTGCAGTTTCGATTGAGTGTCACAAATATTACACTGGAAAAGGCCATTGTGTCTGTAGTAGGAGAAGAGGTGAAAATGGCTTCCAGAATATTCACACTTTGGTATTGTGGAATTAGTTGAAAAAGCTAGAGCTGCATATATTGTCTGGCAGGGATATCCATGATATATTAAATTGAAAAGTTGATTTCACATTAATTTCTCTACTAAACATTTTTTAAAACGTGGAAAGATTGCATTTAGGTGAAATACATTTGAGGAGGAAGACTGGGGATCAACATCACAGATTTAGACTGATGAGGAATTTTTTTCTTTATTTTCCTTATTTGACTTAAACTCTAAGCCTGTATTGGTTTGTAATTAAAACAAGCAAAAACTTACAATAAGACAGAGTCCTTGAATTCAGCTTTAAAAGCAAGTTTATATTCAACATATTATAAGAACATTTATAAATGCCACAATGTACCCCCACCTACCACAATTATAAAAAAATTAGTTAATATATTGTGTTTATTATAACTTTCATACAATGTGAACCAAAAAAATTGAGGGGAGATAGGTTTATCATTTCACAGCCATAAGCCTTTTTCTCCATGTGCCTGGTAAAGTAAAATACAGTTAAAGCCACAACTCTGTGATCTGAAGAGTAAAAACAAAGCAGCAACTGTGTCATATTACTCCAATATCTGTTTTTTCCACTAGTTATTTTGTTAGGATATATTCATTATACAGTGGGGATTCGTTGTGACAATTCCAAATAGACTTACATTGTACACTGGTTAGATCACCCTCACCATCTCTCTCCCTCAACTCCCCTCCCTGCCCCACTTGAAACTATTGCAAGAGGTTTAATTGTTCTACTTCGTATGAATTTATGAAGTCCTTCAACCATATTCCCTCACCTTAATCTTCTTTATTCACGCTACCCTTTTCCACTAGTACCAACCCCCCACACACCGTACCTGTCTTTCATTATTAATATCTAAGCCAATATTCAAAGGGGTTTCTCAATGTACCCTCTGTGGGTATAGTTTACTTTTGTCCATTCAACCTCTTCCATTACTCTCCCTTATGCGCTTACCTCCCACCTCCCATTTATCAATAGCTTTGAATACGTATTTTATATCTTCCATCTTCACAGATGTTATATTTTAAAATATTGTTGATGCTCTGTCATCTTCTTTTCCTTTCCCTCCTTCCCTGAGTTCCATAGAGTAGTTTTACTATGACAAACTTTCTATGGATGAGTTTGTATATGATCATGCTTGTTTTGTGTATATGTTTATCTTTGGATCTACCTTCTACATATGAGAGAAAAATGCAGCTTTTGTGTTTCTGATCCTGGCTTACTTCACTTAACACAACGTCCTCCAATTGCATCCATTTACCTTCAAACCCCATTGTTGTCATTATTCCTTATGGCTGAGTAAAACTCCATTTTATATGCTATGGAAAGCATTTTATATATGCTTTCCATAGTGGTTGTACTAATTTGAATTCCCACCAGCAGTATATAAAGGTTCTTGTTTCACGACATCCTTGCCAGCATTTGTTGTTGTTTTTGCCCTTGAATATGGCCATTCTAACTCCACCAAAAAACTCTTAGAAATCATAAACTTTTTTGGTAAAGCAGCAGGACACAAAATTAACACACACACAAATCAGTAGCTTCCCTATATACCAACAATTAACAGATGGACAGAGAAATCAGGGAAACAATTTCATTTTCAATAGCCTCAAAAAAATAAAGTACCTGGGAATAAATTTAACAAAACAAACCAAAAACCTTTTCAATGAAAACTATAAACCACTGAAAAGAAAAATCGAAGACATCAGAAGATGAAAAGACTTCCATGCTCATGGATTGGTAGACTCAACATTGTGAAAATGGCCATACTACCAAAAGCAATCTACGTGTTCAATGCAATCCCTATCAAATTCCCAGTGACATTCTAAACAAAGAGATAAATTAATTCTAAAATACATATGGAAATACAAAAGCCCTCAAATACCCAAAGCAATTTTGAGCAAAAATTCCAATGCTGGAGGTATCACAATTCCCCACTTCAAATTATACTGCAAAACCATAACAATAAAAACAGCATGGTATTGGCACAAAAACAGACAGAAAGAACAATGGATCAGAATAGAGGGTCCAGACATAAACCCATACATCTGTAGCTAACTGATCTTTGACAAAGGAGCCCAAAACACAGGATGGAGAAAAGACAGCTTCTTCAACAAGTGCTGCTGGGAAAACTGGATATCCACATGTGGAAGACCGAAACCAGATCCCTGTCTTTCATCCTGTTCTAAAATCAACTCAAAGTGGATCAAAGACCTTAATACAAGCCTGAAACCTTGAAACAACTACAGGAAGTAATAGGAAATTCCCTGAAACAGACAGATACAAGGAACGACTTCCCAAATAAAACTCAAATGGCTCAGCATCTAAGAGGAAGAATGAACAAATGGGACTGCATCAAACTAAAGAGCTTCTGCACAGCAAAGGAACCAGTCACCAGACTCAAGAGACAGCCCACAGAATGGGAGAAAATCTTCACCAGCTGCTCATCTGATAAAGGACTAATATATAGAACCTATACAGAGCTCAAAAAACTCACCCCCCAAAGAATCAACACCCCAATGAAGAAATGAGCACATGAATTAAACAGGGAATTCTCAAAGGAAGAGATACAAATGCCCAGTAAATACATGAGGAAGTGTTCAACTTCCCTGGTCATGAAAGAGATGCAAATCAAAACTATAACAGTATTTGTTTTAAATTGGAATTACTGAGTGTCCTGTATCTATTATATGGTCTGGACTTGTTTTGCCCCTGTGTTGTCTTAGAGCTCTGAGGAGTACTTGCTCTTGCACTGCTCCCCTCAGTGTCGGCAGAGATAGCCACATTGCACATCACTAAGGAACATATATGCCTTTGGAGTGAGTCTGTTGGTGTCCTGGTAATCACAATACCGCCTTAGTATCACACTCATGGATTTATGAAGTGACCTTCTAAGAACAATGTGAACAACAAGACTGATTTTCTAAACTGAACAGATAGCCATTAATTAAAAAATCATTTGCTTTCCAACTGGCAAAGTTCCATTTTCATGTACATAAGCCAGCAAAATTATATTACAGCTAGGATGATAATCAAAATATTTAACAGTGAGTATGCCTTTAGCACAGTCTCATTAGAACAGATGCCATCCATAAACAAGACCATAGTCAGTAACAGTCAAATTCCAGTCTATTTACAATTTTCTGTGAATAATGAGTACAAAATAAAAATTAAATAGCACATCAGTAAGTAAAAAGACATTGTGAAGAATAAAAAACTTATTGTGCTAAAGGCCTGTCTCGTGCCTTAGAATTCCTAATACAAATCTAACTTATGAGATAATACACTAGTGAGCGGCTGAGAAAATACAACAGCTTCAGTGCATTAAAAGTTAGGAATGGCAACTGTACAAAACCTATTTATTTGCATCAGTAATTATTTATATCTCACATTGCATGAGAACTTTGAAGAGACCATATAATTTCATTAATAAGAACTTGATTGACTGCTCTTGAAAAGTCTTAAAAACATGTTGGATAAAGGTAGACATATCTTGAAGGAAATATATTTGTGTTATGTTAAGAAATCCAGTCATTAAGAAACATGGGTACGTGATCTGATTTAGCTTATTAAAGCCACTTAATTCTAGTTCAAATGGTAGCAATCAAAGGCAATAAGATATCTTTACAAATATTATATAATTTTGTACATTTGGTCAAACCATATCTTTAATTTTCATTTCCATTATTTAGCTGAACAAGCAGCAAGATTTTAAGCCTAAAGCCATTTGAGCTTGTTTGTTTCAAAAGCTCGAATAATATAATTGACTGTACTTTTGTTTCTATTTGTATTTTCCCCAAAGTAAAAATTAAAGATTATTGTTTTATCTCTTCATTGTATAAACACCAGCGATAATTAAAATAATGGATTTATATGTAGCAAATTCCCACTCACTCCACAATTAGAGTCATAGTTTGGATCTTACGAAGGAACAATTTCTTCAAACAATAGGGTAAGTGCATAGAGGTGAGCATTTTTACTGCATTTCTTCATAAAATGGAATCATTGGGTATATTTTAAGTCCTGCAACTCCTGCAATGCACTATCTACACTATTAAATGTTTCTGTATTTAACTAATGTCTCAAACTTATCTTAACAGATTTTTCTAGTTACAATTTCCTTTTTTATGTTGCTTCTTCATTTCTAAAACTAAGATTTATAATCCATCTAGTGACATGTCTACTTCCATGTTATTTTGCAATTTGTTATAATTTATCACAGAACTTGGCATCTTCATTACCTGTTGATCGATTTGTGGCCAAACTCAGTCTTTAAAATATGGAACGACTCTCCCTAGAGTATGGGCAACTCTTCTTACCTTAAGAATGTATTTACAAAATCGTGTATGTTATCTAACTCTTGAGCATTCAGGGACATAAAAGGTATACACTATCACACTGAATAACTGGCAGAACAACTGCACTGAACTTGATTCAGTAACCTCTTCCCACTAGAATCCATCTGCATACATGCACATACATCCAAAAGAGGAATGCTACCATCAATAAACAAATTGCAAACATAATAATTCAAAACATTCACCTTTGCCAATTTTTCTATTTCTATCCCACCAAACCATCCTCCAAGATGATTAATAAGCAGCAAAATGGACAGACTCAAAGGTCTCACCCTTGCCTTTCCCACACTCTAAAGGAAGTGCTAATGAGCACAGAATTAGCCAAAAGTTGGCAGCAGTTAGGAGGAAGAGAAGCAGGGGGCCTGTGGACAATTCACAAACTAATCAGCTTCTGAGTAATTGGAATTAGGCCACCATCATTTTGAACGTACTTACATTCCAGTATGCAATTCTTTGAAATGCATTGCATAATATCTACTTCTAATCCTGCCATGAAAATAAACCTGAAAGATATTCTAATGACTTAAAGAAAAGACAATAAAAATCCAAAAGCCTATACTCCAAAAGCACTACTATGCACCAGCATGAATTTTAAGGCTCAAAGGATGCTGGGATGAATAAGATCACTTTTCTTTCCTTGTGGCACTATTGTGGTGCAGAAGATCTGTAAAACACAAGTAATAAAGGAACATTGCAAATTATTCTAGTGCTGAGCAAAATAATTAAAATGGTAGTATGGAAGCACATTTAGATCACTGAGGAGAAGGTGAGGGATGCTTAAATAGAGGAAAAACATGTACACCACCTACTCCAGCTCAGCATTTAGAAGAACAAAAAGAGATATCTTGCCCAAACCCCATATTGTTTCTTCTAGACAAGTGACCCTTCTGATCACAGCTAACTGTTACCACTCTGATCTGTCCTGGGCTACTGGAGAAGTCTTTACAAATTATCACATGCATTTGCCCTGCTCTGGGACTCCTCACACAGTGAACCAGCCATGGGCTGTGCATGCCTTCTCAGACCTTCTGTTTCCACCACAGTGCCTTTGATCCATCAGGCTTCCTCATGCGTCATGGTCATTCCTGCACTAAGGCTTCATCACTGACCCTTACCCTCTTTGTTTCAACCCAACACCTTTTATTGGAAAGCCAGCTCAAGCACCACTTCCAGCTTTCCTTAACATGGGGACACAACAGAAAAAAGCTCTGGAGTCACATTCAGAAGATGAAAATCCACCATGGTTCAATACCACCTTTAGGATTCTATGAGCACTACTGAGCTCCTTCTACCTTTTCTTTCCACTTCTCTTGAATTTATTGATCTAGTGCTATTTTCATCTTGATAATATTGAAGATATTTTTAATTCTGGTACCCAAGCAAAATTGCAAATCATGTGAATACACAAGATATGTGTTCCCAGCTGCAGTGCTGGACAAACTATGAATACCGAAAACTATATATTTGCGACTTCATAATATAGACAATTTCCAAAACATAAAAACAAAGACTAGAAGAATTAACTAGCATTTGGAATACAGTACAAAATCACTCAACGTAAGCTAATTGACTAGCCGTGAAATCCAACTTTGACAAAAGAATTAAAATAAGAGAAATAAAATAAGTACAGTCCCCCATAAGGGGACTTTCCTTCTCTTTTCCTCTCTGCATGATAAACCTCTGCTCTTTTGCTCAAAAAAGAGAGAGGGAAATAAAATAATTCAAATAAAATAGAGTATTTTACCAAAACTTGTAATATTCTTTAAATTTAAATTCCCAGATATTCAAGGAAAAAAGAATTGTTCACACAAGAAACATAGAAGTTGGCTTGAAACAAAATACACTAGTTAATTTGACATGAAGTTATACATTTGATAATCCATTCTCAAACTCTTGCAGTTAACCTCAGAAATGTAAATTACAGTTGCTTAAAAATAACATGGTTTTCTAAAGGCTTAGCACCACCTTTACAATCACAATTCACAATCCCAATATCAAGGCTCTGTGTTTACATATCACAACAAAACTAAAAAAAGAGAAAAAAGACAATTAAAAAACTGCTAGAAATTTTTAGCTCCTAAGTGGTAAGAAACATGTGTTTCATATTAACTGTGAAATATATAAAAATATGAAATACATAGAAATCCACCTTCCCAAGTTAAGGGCAGTGTTACATGCCCTCCCACCCCCATTTTGCTGGGACAATACGAGTGTGTTTCCACTTCATGTTCAGTAATTAAACACAAAACACTACCTACTAAAGTTTGTGATGTCTAATTCAAATAGTGATTCATAGATGCCTGTAAAAGTCACACCCAGCGATGACATACCGTGTCAATGGCAGGCTATGTATTCAGGGGTTGTTTGTCTCCAGCTCAAATTGACAAACATGTGATCATTATGCAACAAGTCTCTATCCCCTCTATGCTTTAATCCATTTCTCTATCAAAGAAGTGTATATTCGATATACTTGAATTCATGGAGAAAGGCTTCATCTTAGCTCTTGTAACATTTTCTACCAAATTCTTCAGACACTCATAATATCTGATTTATAATAATTATTTATAGAAACTTTAATATATCATGATGGTGATCAGTGTCTGGCCTTCAAGCAAGTTAAAGAATCTGAGGTTGAGTTGTGACTTTTCCATTCAACAGCTATTTTACTCAGAAGTTATTTAACCTCTCCTTTGTGAAATGAGGTTAGTGATAGCACTTCATGGAATTGTTGGAAGAATTAAATGTGTACTGTATATTACTAATTGTTAAAATTAACTGCTTCCTGGCCCATTAGCTGTAAGCCTTAAGAAGATACAGTGCCTGCCCAAGTTCCTCATATATCAATCACGTATAATAAATATTTTTTTGAATAAATTAAGTGCAAGTATTTTATTTTTTTGAGACAGAGTCTTTCTGTGTAGCCCTGGCTGGCCTTGATGCTGCTGCCTCAGCTTCCTGAGTGATGGGATTATGAGCTTGTGTCAACACATCTGGCTAAATGCATGCAAAATGCATCAGTGTGCCATTTGCTTGCAAAGTGACATCCGCAAAAGCTTCTCAGGATGCCATGTTGTTCTAAGTCATTGGTCAAGGTGAAGGGAGACAAGGGTTCATTGGGATAAGGATTTCTGCCGTGACGTCAGAAACTTGGACAAGAGCGCCAATTTTCAAGACAACTCACACAGATTTCAAGTCTTACAAACATGCTTCAAAACTCTCCTCTGTTGTTCTAGTGAAATGGAGACAAAATTATTGAATTTTGGAATTCACCCAGGACAGAAAAGCAAAAGGTTTTTAAAGTACCTGAGAAAAGGAGTATTTGATATGATACAGGAAGGAAGTAAAGTTATCTCAAGAATTTAGATTATTTAAAAAACAAACAAAGACAAAAATATGTTTTTTTTTCTAGAAAAGGAGAAAAGGAAGGTAAAACAATGCGGGGGGAGGATACAAGGAAAGGGTGTAGGAGGGTGAATATGGTGGAATATTATGTAGTCATGTATGAAAATGGAAAAATGAGACCTGTTGAAATTATTCCAGGAATAGGGGGAGGGAGGATAAAGGAGAATGATGGAGAAGGGGAATTCAACTATGATATATTATAATAACTTTGGTAAATGTCACAATGTACCCCTATTACAACAATAATAAAAAAATTTTTAATTCTCTAATGTTATTACATTTTCTTGTTACAATTTAAGATAAGACACAGAATATCAAACTGAAAACTATAAACATTTTTTGGCCTAAGAAAGTACAGATAATTTAACACAGCATGTTCAAATAACTTGCCATTAACTTATTCAATGGATATTTTTCAAAGACACTTTTTAGATCTGCCAGGTCTTAACAGTAGCTGCTTGTGACATAGGAATATTTAAAGGTTACAATAGTTGAAAAGTCACACGGGTCACATTTCAACTGCTTGGTACCCACCTGTGACTAGTGAATGCCATATGGGCTAGTGCAGAAAAATTGCTACTGTCCCAGAAAGTTCTGTAGCACAGGGACTCTTCTAAACAGTTTGAGGACATGAAGGGATTGGGGACAGGTCCCTGAAGCCAAAGAACTGAAAATACTATGGAAGAGATGAGACAAGATCAAAAGCCACTCTAAGAAAGGACAGTAGAAGACATGTGCTGAGAGTTGAGATTAATTTAGCAGAATGAGCAAAATGTGATTGTAAGATTTTTACTTTCTCAATTTATGTAACAAAATCCGTAGAGTAGTCACGGCAGGAAAGTGAAGGTTTGTAATGCTGTCTAACTAATAAACAAATTAGTTTATAAGTTTATCAGTTTATACTTTATAAATATTCTGGTGTCTTTACTGGAAACATTTCAGGTGATTCTATCTTTATCTTGAGAGTATTGATATTCGATGATTTCCAAATAACTGTTACTTGTTGAACATTCTAGAAATAATGCACGAGTAAGTTATCTTAATCACAAAATTACTTTGTTGAGATTTGATACTTGGTTCAGGTTTAAAAGCAATCTGCATATGTTAAACACAAAATCAACTTGGTGACAGAGCCATGAATTTAGCTTATAGAATTCTTTCCTGAAATAAAAATCTTTATGTTAAAAGGTGTAAAAATATGTGTGCTTCACCTGATTCACCATCTCTGTGTACTGTTGTCTCTGTCCTTCCTGGAGAATTCACACAGCTAATGCACAAGACAAAGAGTATAAAATGATAGAGAAGCTATTCTATCTGCTTATTGCACTCAAGCAAACTCTTACTGAAGGTGATGGAAAGGACATCCCTTAGGTGTCCCCAAGAGGTGTAATGACTTACCAACACAAGGTGGTGCTCTGTTCTTATGAAACAGCCTGTTTGATTTGGTTCTAGGAAGCAGAGGTCAAACATCCTTTTAACTTGACCAAATTTTCAAAGCCTTTAAAACCTGCTAATGTGTAATTCTTACTTGAAGACCCCAGTCCAACCATCTGAAATTATTCTTAGAGAGCACAATTCCTACTACTCCTTGAGGACCTAATTCATCTCTTTGTGCTTGAATTACTCGTTTAGATCTCCCTGATTGCTTCTTTTCATTTTCTGTTTGTGCTTCCTTTGATCAGATAGTTATTAAATTTTCTTTGGGTTCTCTCAAGCTTAATGTGTCTGTGAATTGATCAGACTTTTTCCAGACGAAATCTTCTAGGTTGACCTCCCAATGGTTAGAATCACTTTGACTTTGCTTCAACAAACCATTAGATTAAGTCATCGTTTTTATATCAGTCTGCTGTTTAAGGGCAAATGAACATATATAATGTAATATGCATAACCATATGCTTATATATTTACCTAGTGACAAATGTCTACTCCTACTCCTCCTGTAGGGAAACTCTGACAGTATAATTTAAAAATATGACTTATGCTTAGTTATACGTTTAAATAATCTTCCTGCTGGAGAGGAGGTCAATACCACATTCCATCTAACAATTATTTTCTTTGTGTGGGAGAACAATGACATACAGATTTAAAATAAATATATACAATACAGAAATGCAAGTTGTCTATATATTCATATCTATGTTTATATGTTTATTTATATTGCTAGAAAGAACTAAAATGTCATTATAGCATTAGGGAATTTCCCATATGCCAAACCTGCGAACAAAATGCAGTATGCATCCCTGTGCCACCAGGTAAGTATCTATTTATTTCTACTATTTCTTTAAAAAATGTTCTGTAACTACCTTAGAAATTTTCGGTAACTACCTTGGAAACTGATCTCCAGGTTATCTCAGCCCACATTCTTCCATTCTGAATCCCATGAAAACACTGATCTTGCTTATGAATGAGTCAAAAAATCCTCAAGAAATCGAACTGGGAGACATTGCCCATTCTTCAAAAGTTTTAAAATCACAAAACAAAACAAATTCAAAAAAAGATACAAGGCTGCGTTTGTTTTAAGAGATGCTTGATAATCACATCTCTAATGAGAGGTTGCTGACGCCACGACAGTGTCATAGCTTCAGCTCTTCAAAGAACATGTTGTCTGGTTACTATAACATTTCTATATTTGCATTAATTAGAAATGGAACCTTGGATAGCATTAGCTTTGAAATTAAATGAGCCCCCTTACGGGGAAGCTAATTACTGAACTCATTCTGATGGTCTGTTTTACCAGTGAAAATTTAGGTTATTGAATTGAACAGTACGTACTCAAGACTAGAATGGAGAGGGCATCTGTGGACAGAGCACAGTGGAACTGGTGGCTCTTACTGTGCCAGACCCAATATCAGTCTTTTGTTAGAGAGGATTATTACTGTTAATATTGTCACCTTTATGACAAAGGTCCTAATATGAAGAGTACTTGGAATTGTTAAAAAGCTTCCATTAGTCTATTCAGTACCGTACTTCTGACTTCCATTAATGTATCTTTCCTACTGTGTGATTAGGTATCTCCACCGGAAGCCATGTCAGGATGCACTGGGAGAGATTTAGGGAGAAAATTTTCCATAAGCTAGAAAGACAAAATGGTAATTTTTCTGGGCTTTGGGACAAATTTTTTTTCTCTTTGAGGTTTTCATTTTCTGACTACAAGGTTATAATGAACAAAGTCTATACTCATAATCCCATGCTTTTCAAATGCCCTATGTACACACACACACACACCATATATACAATCACAATAATAAGGACAGCAGGAAGCAGGTTCTGGTTACAGAAAATTCATCAGTCTCTATTATGCTATTGAAATAATGGCAAATTAGCAATAACATCCAGCCCATTTAAAAAATCAAGGAGCAATAACAGTCCTATCTTAATAAATCAATAAGATTCCTTAAGAAGCAATAGGAAGCTTTCCAGAATCCCAGCAGATGTGCAGCAATAACAAAGTTGATCTGATGATGCCGACATGTTGGCGACTTTGAGATGAAGATCCCGTTCCTGAGTCCTGTTTTCCTGAGTGGAGAGTGCTGACCTAGTAGCATCTTTATAGTTGAAAGCTGATACTTGGTGTTCTTGACAGAGCTCTGTGCTGCAGAAGTAGAGCTTCCAACTGCTTCAGGGTCACCCTAATCCTGGTCCAGTTTAGAACGATCTCTAGAATTCTCCCCAAAAGGAAGAGATAGAATGTTTACTTATTCTTACCAGTATTTATTCTATGCTTCTCTTTTATGGGCTCCCCACTATTCAGAGTGCTTTCAGCCATATTCCCATTGTGTGGTGCAAAGGTCTCCTTGCCTTCCTTCTAAGATTCCCAAATCATAATGAACTAAAAAGAGCCTCCATGTTGCACATCGCTCCCACTGTTTAGGTGAGTTATTTGTAAGTTAGGCACTTTTGACTATTTTACTCCAAATGTCACATATTATTAGCACTCCATGATTGAATAATTAAAGGTTGTCTACACACTGATATACTTTTCATCATAGACTTATGGAGTATTAATATACACCCATTGCAGCATATAAAACCTTTATTTAATCTATAAAAATAGGTCTGAAGAAGTGGATTTTCAGAAAGATCATAGCTGAGAAGTACAGAGTTCAGTCTTAGGAAGTAAGAAAACAAGATATCTTATTAAGGTATGGATTCTGGTATGCACTGTGTTAAAACAAAAAGAGAAGAAAGGAAGAGGGAGGGTAGCACAACAGTGGGAGTGAGGTGGGGATGGAGTACAAATAGGTCTCATGCAGAATCATTGGCCCAGGCCTCCTTATCTTCCATCATAGCAAGTCAATGACCAGTATGTAGCAATGACACTGTGTATGTATATATGAAAACGTATTTGAGTAATTTAAAAATATGTTGGAAGTGCTATTGCATCATTTAAAACACTAATGCTAAAAGATTAACATGCTAAGCTGGGCGCCAGTGGCTTACGTCTGCAATCCTAGCTACTCAGGAGGTAGAGATCAGGAGGATCATGGTTCAATGCCAGCCCAGGCAAATAGTGTGTGAGACTCTGTCCTGAAAAAGACCCTCACAAAAAAGAGCTGGTGGAGTGGCTCAAGGTGTAGGCTCTAAAACCCCAGTACCACAAAAAAAAAAGTCTACATGCTAAAAGAAAATATGATAGATATAATTTCAGCTATATAACAATTTACATAAGAACTAGAATAAAAGATGCCAAAACGATAAGAGTGGTTAGGATTTCATGAGGCAAATTCAGGGCATCTGTACTCCTCTGTGATCACCTGTTACTATTACCTCACTCTGTATCCCCCACACACATACCCCATTACTCTGCTCCAACCATACTGCAGTCCCTCACATTTCTTAAAAATGCCAGCCAATTCACTGCCTCCAAACTTCTACCCTTGCTGTTTCTTCTCCTTAGGGATGCTCTTCACCCAAATATTCACACAACTAGCTCCTTGAACTCCTTCAGAGATTTCTAAAATAGCATGTATCTCCAAGGACCTATATAAAATTAAAAACACCCTCCCCCCAGGTATTAGCATTACCTAAGACATTACTTTTTTACTTATTTACTTTTTTTTTTGCTAGTGTCCCCTGGGAAGAGAGAATGATGCCAACATGCAGCTGAGTGTGCAATGCAGTGATTAAGGAATTGACCATGGAATTTAAGACATTAAGGAAAGAAGTGAGAGTATTTGGGGCAGGCAAGATGTAGAGCTGTGAAGGGATTGTACATCACAAAAATTTTTGGAGACTAAAGAACTAGGATGAATGAGCATGGAAAAAAAAGAACTAGTCCAGACTGTTTTGTTGAAAATTGGGGTTTGGAGAGGGATGGTAATGACTGAACATAACTGAAGCTCTCTCTCAAAATAGAGACCCGACTTAATGGCTTTGGGACTGAATTACTCAGGGAAGGAAGGGAAGAGAAGGCAGAGAAGGTACAACTGTAACCATTTTGATACCCACAAGCTTTTGTCTATGAATCATGCATTTATAAAGATGTCTCTGCCTCTTGAAACAATTAAGACAAAAATCAGATCAAAGTGGGTAGTATTTGGCTAATTTTTCTTCTTACACTTAGTACTGGGTCATGGACGTTATGACATGTGTACATACGTGTGCATTTATGTGTGCATATGTATGTATGGGTGTATGCATGTGCAAGCTATTGCATTTCATTGTTTGTGATGATCATAGTCTATTTAATTTACAACTAATTGTTGACATGCGCATTTTCCCTCATACCTTGGTCTTATATACGGGGTAAAATCTGTGTAGTCTTTCCTTTATATTTTGCGTGCTTGTCGCTGTGGTTTGAATATCTCCCTTCCACACTTCAGGTGTTGCCCAAGTGAAACAGCAGAGGTGGGACCTTTTTAAGAGGTGATTTGGTCATGAGGGTTCCTGACTTGTGAATGAGATGGTGGCTTTTATAAAAGAAGCTTCACATGGGTGACATAGCCTGTTTCTGCTCCCTGCCATGTGAGGACACAGCGATGCCCTTCTTCCCTATATCCCCACAAGACCCCCACCTCCAGAAGATCGTCTTCACCAGAGAACCACACCTGCTGGAACCTTGATCTTGTACTTCCCAGATCCAGAGCTGTGGGAGGTAAATGTCTGTTGCTTACAAATTACCCAGACTATTGTATTCTGCTATAGCAGCACAAAACAAAGTTGAAACTTATTTTCATTCGTTGGGAAAATTTGGGGGAGGAAAAAAACACAAATTTTAAATGTTGATTTTAATTTATTAAATAAGAATTTATTAATTTCGTAGGCACTATTATAGAGCAATAAACAAGACAAAAAAAGAACAGTAGTTCCCACTGAACTTATGTTCTGGTAGAAATAAAATTCAGATTATTCTATCAATTGTCATGGCTATTTGCTGAATGGTTTTATATTTCATTTTTCCATCTGTCCTTTCTTTAGTGGATATATAAAAGGTATGTAAATGGAAAGAAATAAAATTTCTTAATAGAGAAATATTGTTTGTACTGTTCTGCAAGGAAATTTCCAGTATGCAAGTTTAGATATTTTGTAATCATGTATCTATCTGACATGCTTTCCTGACTTTTTCATAGTATGTTTTTCACAATGTCTTAATTTTTATCTAATCAGATATATCAACATTTCATTGTATGTATGTGATCATAAGTGTAAGCTTGGAAGGTTTGTAATAACAAAATTACCAAAATACTGATTTGTCGTCTCTTCAAGTACTTATCTCACATCTTTAATCACCTGGAATCCATGCTGATACAAGCACAACTGAGAGCTCTACTTGTTTCCTTTGTTTTGCTCTGACATAGATATCCAATGGCCTCTCATTTGTGGTGTTTGGTATTTGGTTTTAGAATCTCCAACACTTTCTCAGAGATTCAAAATACTACTTTTGTCAATAATTTAAATTTTCTGTTCATTTGTTGAGATTTTATTGTTTCATTGATGTGTCTATTCTAAGAATCTTAATATTCTTTCAGTCAATGAGCTTATATACATCATTTGCAACATTTGCCAGATACTTCTCTCCATCTCTTTTTTTTTCTAGATATATTTGACAAAGTCTTCAATTACCATTACACAAAAACACATACTCTAGTCTGGAGAAAATTGACAGACATTGCTACCAAAGCCCGTGTAATATTTCTCTACTTCCTTTTCCTCTTTTTGTATTCATAAGTAGAATTTTCTTTTCATGTGTATTTTGCATATTTCTTAGCACAATTATGCATTTTGGAATAGATCTTCATTTAATCCCAGTTTTAAGCTAGTGTTACTGTTGACTTTCAAGGAAAATAATGTTTTCTTATTTCACTTAGCAGTTTATTTAGTAACCTCACATTTTCATTTTAGTAGTCTGGTTTCTTGGTCTGTAACATTATCATATTGGTGGGTGAAGAACCATGACTAAATACCCTATAGTTTTAGATTACTCTCCTACATGGGTTCAAGGCAGATATTTTGGCAATATATTTGATAGAATACAAGATTTGTATCACACGGCTTTCTATTGGCAATTCCCCATTTTTTCTTTCATTGGCTCACTGTTGTGACATCAAATAGATTCCTTTGCATCCATCTTAAGTCATGCTGAAGTTAGTAATCATGCCAAATTGTCTCTTTCCTGAAAAATTACGCCCCACATGCATGTGATATCAATCATCCATTTTACTCTACAAGGTTTGGATAAGACAAACAAAACACAAAACTTTTACCCAAACTGTCTCTTGGAAAACAGAGTCAGGTTGTATACCATTCTACAAAAAGTGGCACAACCATACATAATTGCTAATTTCCAAAGAATATCTTGCAGAGCATGCATTTTTATCAAGTACATATAGAGTTTAAATAATTAAGTTATCTTTTAGAACATATAGTAATTCTGTTATGGGTAAGATACAAGGCATAATTCATTCTGAGATAAATTGTCTCTGGCTGTGAGCCTATGAAATCAAGCATGTTACGTGTTTCCAAAATACAAAGGTAGGATATGCATAAGATAGACGTTCTGAAAGGGAGAAATTGAACAGAAGGTCCTCATTCAAGTCCAAAACTAAATCATAAGGGTTGAGAATAATCTTCTTTGGCTTGATGCTGTACCTTCTAGACTTTCTGGGGTGAAGGTCTTGCCTTCTGCACACACTTGTTCTGGGGTTCTGTACCTGATCCTTTGCCTGGCAGGGTAGGCTCCCCAAGACTCTGGATGGCCTGCTCCAATGATTTCATAGAAGTAGCACATACAGCAACTCTCATGTGTTGGAGTCCCATGCTTGGTTTTCTTTCCAGTGGAAATCACACACCCATGCAATGACTCTGTCGATCTGGAGCTGTGGGGGGACACCCTGCCTGCATGACTCTGCTGGTCATTGCCTTCAAGGCAGCTCTCTGTCTTAGCCCTGTGACTTTCTGGAACATCCTTTGAAATTTAGATGGCGGCAACCACATCCCACAACTTTGCTGGGCACAGTGCACACTGCAACAGGGCTTGCTGGAGCTGCCCCAGGACCAGCCACGGTACAAAGATGGAGAACAAAAATGGAAGTCTTGGGTATGAGCTGTGTGTGGGCGGTAGCAGCCCTTCCTTTGAAACTGTTCTGCTCCTCAAGCACTAGAACTCCAGGTCTATGGTGGAAGAGCAGCCTCCGTGATCTCTGAAATATTTTCCTGGTCATTCTTATTTTCTTGGAAAACAGGTCCTGGCTAAATATTCTTCTCATGGACCACTTCCTTGAGGAATGGTGCCTGCCTTCCACTGTGATGACCAATCCACACTAATCTCTATCATTTTCTCCCTTGGCCATATCTTTTGGAAGACAACAATTTTTATCCAGTATGGGTTTTCAGAGAAGTTTTCCACAGTTTTAAGTTCTCTTTTGCTTTTGATTAACAATTACATCTTTAAGTCATTATTCTCTTCTTTCTTTACGAGTCAGTCAACAGAAGCCAAGCCTCAACTCAACACTTTGCTTAGCTATTTTCTCAGCCAAATATTTGGTTTTATCACTCACACGTTGTACTGTCACAAAGCACTAGGATGTTAGCACAATACAGCGAAGATTTTTCCACTTTAGAACAGGATGGCCTTTCCTCCACTGCCCAATACCATGGTCCTCACTTCCATCTGCCACCTCATCGGAATGTCCTGTACAGCCATATTTTGATCTATGTTCTGTCCGTGGCCACATAGGTGCTCTGTAAGAAGACCAAGACAATATCTACAGCTGTCTCCTGAGCCTTCACCAGACTCACGCTGTGTGATCCATCCATGGACACCGGGGCTTTTCCTAGCAATCATCTCAGAGCTTTTCCAACCTCTACCTGTTACCCAGTTCCAAAACCACTTCCACATTTTTGGCATTTGTCGTATCATTGCTCCCACCTCTCAGTGCCAACCTTCTGTCATAGTCTGCTTGAGCTGTTATAAAAAAATTCTGTAAACTTTGTGGCAAACTTTCTAAACAGAAATTTATGTCTCAAGGTTCTGGAGGTGGGGAAGTCCCAAGTCAGGAACTAGTTTATCTCGTGACCAGTGAGGACCCCACATTCTGATTTGTAAACTGCCTCCCTTCACTGTGTTCACACATAGTGGCAGAAGTGAAGGGTATCTCTAATAAGGACATGAATCCTATTCAATGAAGATCACTACCAAGTCGGGGGGTGGCCCAATTCCTGCTCTTTGTTTGCTCTCTGTCAACTCTCCCGAAGTGTTCCAGCCACTTCCGTAGCAGCTCTGAAGGGAAGATGGTGATCAAAAAGGCAAATGGGCATTGTACCCCTTTTTCTATGAAGTTGTCTTAAGAGTTCTGGAGATACTATGGAAGCTGCATATCTATGACTTTATTCCAGTTTTCCTCTTTTTTGTTCAAGACTCACAATAAACCTAAGGAACTTCATATCTGCCAGTCTATGAAAAGTCAAGGGTATAGCAAAAAGCGTTATTTGATTACCTATTTCTTCCTCAATATCAGTGGATTAAATTTTTCTAAAAACTTGCAGAAAGTTTCCAGAAACTGAGACAGGTTCACTTCCTTCTAACCCAAGCATAAGACAGGTGATGTTCTATATCTACAGTAGAAGGAGGTAGCTCCATCTTCCATAGAAGATCTCCTATTTGGGGTACTTCTTGGGATTTGGTGGGATTTTCTCCACTGATTTCCTACAAAAATGCACTGATATTCTGAGGGAAGGCATTGAGTATTAGATATTTAAACTTGGCATGGATATCTAGAAAAAACTTCTTTGAAGTTTAATAAGAAATAATTGCTACTAGTCCCTATTTCATTGCTGGTAGCATTTTATTCCCCAATTCTTTCTTTTAGACACTTCAGATGGATTCTAGGAGTGAGGAAAGGAAGTTCATTTAGCTCCATATTTCTGAAATTTTCATCATTCGCCATTTTGGTCCATTTTCTGGAAACTAATCTATAGTCAGGAAACCAATATCAAATGAGCTTTCTAGTCTCTTGATAGAGAGGGAAAAAATCATTTTGTGATAAACAATTGCAGCTAAGAGTAACAAGGTAATTAGAACCCATATTATCATAGGCCACGTACATTTGATACAAGGATGCAATCTGCTTCTTTTATTGAAAATCAATTCTGCCTCTCTCTGCCTAAAGATTGTGTGGCAGGGGCCCTGGAAAATTGAGGCTTGTTCTCAATGACTAAATCTGGAGAGGAAATTGTTCTGCTGTGAATGGTAACAAATTAAAACTGCAAATTAACACGAATCCACAGGAAATATTGAATATCACTGTAACTTTGCCATGTAGCCGGAGGTACATCAGGCTGCACTGTGTTTGCAGCAGTGGAAACAGGGCTACAACCACCAGCACTCTTCTTGCTTTTACTACTGAAAGGTTTTTTTTTTTAATTTCTTGAGAATATGGCTTTTGTAATATTTCTCATAAAATGAGTTACCTGTGTCTTTGCTGAAGCTTGTTTTTTAAAAAAGAATGTTCATTTATTTAAACAAAACTTCACTTTTAAAGAATAGTTCTTCATGGAATATAAGATTTTATACATAATTGATGGAAATATTAGCATTTTATATCTTTTCACCTTCCACATACTGTTCATTGAGCAAACACATGTGCAAACCCTGCTATTATTTCACTATGTGAATTGTTGCTTTTTTTTTGCAATGACAGGTATTAAACTTTGTAAGATGCACCTCGCATTTTTCTTACACTACATACATGAATGGAAAATATTTTGGGACAAAAATTTCAATGTGTTTGACAGATAGACATGCTGTTTTCTAACATAGACTTTCACTTAAATGAAGACTTTGTCCTTGTTTGTTTTCCAGTCTTAAGAGTAGGAGGATGTCAACATATTCAACAGAAACACTGCATGGCTTCCTGTCATATGGAACAGAAGGACTTAAGGGCTTATCCATCATGGATTTGCTTTTCCTCATTTACTTGCAGTATTTCCATCTCTCTCTCTCTCTCTCTTTCTCTCGCTCTCCTTTCTCTCCATATCTATCTATCTATCTATCTATATGCTTATTTATTTATATACTAGCCATATTACAGAGTTAGATTTGTCTTCACTTTTATTTAAGTTTTGTCTGCATATGGAAAGGAGGCAGGACTTTACCTCTATCCTTGCAAGGTCTCTGGTTAGGCCTGAGAATTAAGTTGACTGAAAGAGATTAATGAGAAAAAGATATTCAGATTTTTACAGGAGCCCCCACAGGAGAATGAAGACACAAAGACATGCAAAACCTCCATGTGTGTGTAGTAGACTGGACAGTGCATCAATCCGTAAAGCTAGAATGAGTGGGATGCTGACGAGAGATAAATGATTTTAATAGGACTGGCTGCTGCAGGTGCTCCTTGGCCTCTGTCCAATGGGTCAGGTGACAATACAGTACAAGCACGTCCCTCCTGAAACAGAAAAGTCATCTGTCACAGTTCTTTCCCGACTGTGCAATAAGAATGTTTCTTTTTTTCCAATACAAAGAGGGCAGTGTCCCTTTTATAACTCCATTTTTCAAGTGCCTTTGGCTCAAAATAATCCTTATGACAAAGAGGCATATTTTAGGGTGACACATTCTTTCAGTAAAGATTATGTCATCACTTATGTCCACAGCCTTACTCACTCTTCCCTTATTAATGGTAGAATCCTCTTGTAACTGTAGGACTTGGAGAAAGACATAGAGCAGTGTTTCTCAAGCATTCGGTTTCACCCGAGGAGCAAGCCATGTTAGCACCTTTGATCTGGGAAAAAGACCTTAATTAAAATAAGTCTGTAGCAATAGACTTGTTTACAATGCACCACTAGTGAATTTGTAAATTTTTTTTCCTTTACTGTGGGTAAGAGCACCATCAGTTCTTTATTCATAAAAGAGAGTTTGTGAAGTCAGGAACTTTTTCTGCAAAAATCTATAATGTCTAGCATATAGTAGGTAATTCTCAAAATGTGTTAAATAAAAATTTAGTGAATGCAAAACTAAATATGAAGACTTATTGTTTTCCTTATTAGGATTTCTCAAGAAAAATGGCCTTGGTTTTTATTTCTCCTTATCTGTATATACTAAAGTGTCATTTCCAGTAGATAACCAATAAAGTTCAAAAAAATAAATTTCTAATTATATTTAAGTATATTTCCAATTAGAATAGTTAAAAAGCAAACAAAAGTCAGATAGAAAAGCCAAGGTATACATACTCAAAAACTGAAATCTTAATATAGTACAAATCAAATAGTTCAGAGAGTTCTGTAGACATTTCCAAAGTTTTTTATTCACTTTTAATTTAAAAAAATATCCATTAGTTTGCTTCTGTAAACCTGGAATTGAGATAACAAGAGCACAACTCTTGATCTTAAATGACCTGCAATGAAGTGCAGGAAAATCAGTAAAATATAATTTCTACAAAGACACATTGACTATGTGACACAGTCAAACCATGGTGACAATTGCTGAAGTCTGCCCTTGTGGGGAGGTGGAGGTCAGAAAGCCAATGGGAAGAGATGAGTAAGATTCAGTGCCCAAACTGATCTGGCCTCTGTAATCCAACATTTTCCTTTATTTCTATTAACAATATCTAAAACTGTTGAGCACAGAGGAAGCACCAAACAAGCATTTATTAAGCAAAATTCTAATGAACTTATCACATGAATTCAGACAGAACACATTTATAAGCAGATAGATAGATTAGTATATCAATAGACAGATCTAAAACAAGAACCCCAGAGAAACGAGAAAGAAGTGGCGCCATTTTGGAACCTATCTACATGATAGAGAGCATGTTTTGGAAATGGAACAAGAAGATAGAAAAAAGACCTTGGGATTTTACAAAGGTGAGCAAGAAAGCATGGCCTTTTTGAAAGGACCAACTGATTCTTAAGTCGATATAAGAAGGCATTGATAACAAACAAGTAAAAACACAATGAAGATCTTAAAGGAAGTGAATGGAAAGACAAGGGTGCGGAGACTGAAAGGAAGGTCCTATAGTAATCTGTATGGTCAGTGATGAGTCTCTAAGATAGGACAGGGGCAGGGGTCAGAAGAGTGGCAGTTACCTGTGACAAATTCTTATGAGTGGACTCAGCATGACCTGGTGCTTGAGTGGGCATGTGTGTCACGTGATTCTTAGGTTTCTCATTAAATCTGCTTGGATGGGTTGTTACCCAGGATCGAGTGTGTGAGAGGACTGTTAGGGTTGTGAAGAAGGCCGCTAAATTTACTTTAAGTTTGTTCATCTTGATTCAGGTTCTGTTTGAAAAACTCCACTTGCTAGCTGAACACATAGAGTGAGAGAGATTTGAAGAGAGAAATCTGTGATGGAGAGAAAAATTGGTAGTTGCAGGAATATCCATGGTCATCCATATCCCAGAGAAACTTGGGCTTGCCAGGGATGGAAGAGAGACTTTCTAAAGGAGCGCTCAGAATGGATTCCATGTAAAATGAACAGAAGGCAAGCCAGTGAGTCAGGTTGGTGTAACTAAATGCATCTGAATAATGTGTTCGGGGAAGAAAGAAGAATCAGTAACCACAGTTACCACAGGAAGTAGGGAAAGGTGAAGACTGCAGGATGCAGTGAATAGGACATCACAGGTGACT
This sequence comes from Castor canadensis, assembly GCF_047511655.1. NCBI lineage: Eukaryota > Metazoa > Chordata > Mammalia > Rodentia > Castoridae > Castor > Castor canadensis. The sequence continues at coordinate 67,595,846 of NC_133402.1, forward strand.
GTGATGGTGGCCTTGAGAGGGCAGGAGAAGCGGCTTTATGTCAAGAGCCTAAAGACTAAACAGAAACTGAGGAAGTCAGTGAATACAGAATGAATTAGTGACTTTTTCCTACAATCTTGATAGTAAGTGAAAAGATAAATGCCTCTAAATTATTCAATACAACATGGGCACAATGTTGATAATAATTTTCTCCTTAACAAAAATAAAGAGGCCAAAGTTTATGGATGCAAAATCCACAGTAGTTTTTTTTCCTGATAAGGTCAGGGAAAATTTTCATCAAGCAAATGAAAGTTTACATGTTAAACCTTTGTAATATGATAAACAGAGTATTCTGGTAGTTTAGAATAATGTATGTCCAAAGCTTTCAGTCAACACATTTATTTCTAATTTACTTCATGACATGGAGTGAAGAAGTAAAAAATATCAATCACCAGGCAGGTATGGTGGTACAGGCCTATAATCTCAGCAATCAGGAGGCTGAGGCAGGAGGATCACAGATTCAAGTTCAGCCTGGATTACATAACAAGACCCAATCTCCAAAAAGCAAAAATTACCATAACTATTAAGGCACAATAGAAATAAAGTTCCAATATATAACCAGAGAATCCGCAAAATTTCATGCAAGTTTTGAGAATTCAAGATCTTTTTTTAAAAACTTCTGTTTCTTGCCTGCTTTTTTTTCAACTTACACTTTCCAAACAGATCACTGAGTAGTCCTGTGTTTAGGACTTTTTTTGCTGGTGATAATGTTATGCAATTAAAAATAGATAATTACCAGGGAATGTATCTGAGCACTGGCTTAGCATGCATGTGGCTCAGCACAGTTAAAAAGAGGAAAGGAAAAGAAAAAAAGACCCTGGAAATCTGAATCATGTTTCAAAAATTCATCTATTTGGATTTTGGATGTTGACTAGCTAAAGAATTTGTCTAAAAAAAAAGTAAGGCTTAAATTTGTTCAGCTGCATCTGGGAAATGTGATTTTACTGAGATTGGACCCCATTTGACCTTTTTGAACTAGTTTTAAGTCTTTGAGGAATTAGATTTATTTGTCTGTATTAAATTATGACTTCCTGTTTTAAGACAGCATCTCAAAAGCCCAAAGGGTTTTGGACATCAGGTAGTCAGTTCCATATGCAATATTTTTAGAAGCAGCACACAGATTAATTATAGTCATATGGATTTTATTTCTCTAAAAGGACAAATTGTTCTCTTCTACTTTTATTGGAAAACAATAGCAAAACGCATTTTTTCTACCCATACCACTGTATCAAGTGTTTTAGAAATAGAGCGTATATCTTTTCTATCTGAAGACGGAATATTATTATTTGCACTGAATAACTGTTCTGGGTTACAACTACAATCATATATAAAATCACCCAGCATTCACATAGCCTTAAATTAACAGTGAATTGTTTAGGCTTGTGCAGTAGAGGATTTAAAGAAGGGAGTTCTTATTTATTTCCACTAACCTGAAATGTCAGTGATGTGCTATAATTATCAGTTTTGCTAAGATACAAGTTTTAAGTCAGGAAAAAAACCTCTTGTATCTACATTTCAATGAAAGTTTGTGTTTGTAGCTTCTTTTTGTTTTGTCTTATTTTATTTTGCTTTTAACCACTATTGTGGCAGTAACACAGAGAGAAATAGTGAAATATTTTATTGTTGCAGTGCTGGAGCTTGAACTCAAGGTCTTGCAATGCTAGGCGTATGCTTTACCCTATGCTATATCCCCAGCCCCATTTTTTCTTTGCAATAAATGTCCATGAAGAAAGATAGAGGTGTTGGAAGGAAGGAAGGAAAGGAAGGAAGGAGGGAGAGAGGGAGGATAGAAAGAAGGAAGGGAAGGAGGGAGGGAGGGAGGAAAAATTGTTGTGTGAGAAAGCACACAGGAAATACATGACTGTTAAGACAGGAGATGCAAAGGTTAGGAATTTCTACTAAAATTTCCACATCTGCAAGTTTGGGATCAGACATTCCTAAGTAAAACTTCCCTTGGAAGCCCATGGCATTCTCACATTTAGTTAAATGACAAACAGCTAAATGACAATGAAATTTTTGAGTATTTGTATGAGATACTCCCAGTACCTCTGCCTGAGCTTGTCTATGAGGTTCTGTGAAAAGCATATCTAAGGTGGATGGAAGATTTCATGTTTGTGGGCTGTACAAACATGAGTGCCTGAGGTCAAAGCCCAGAACAGCCTCTAGCTGGCAAGCTTATTTTGAAGAGGTTACTTCTTATCTAGAGCCTTACTTTTGTCATTTGTAAGATGTGACTAATGATCAAACCTGCCTCGGAGGACAGGTACAGGTGAAACACTTAAAACAGTGCCTGACACTTCGGACTCAACAGGTTAGCCATTATTACATTTGACATTTCTCCCTGGGTATGTGAACCTCCCTTGGCTACCTAACTATGCTATTTTTTCCCTCCTCCCTAGAATCAGTTCTGTCAGTTATAATAACCAAAGAATTGATAACTATTCTGCTAGGTTAAGAACTTGAAGCAGATATGTTTTTAAAGACATAATTCTGACTACCTATTTCCTAAAAATAGCTTCATTGGTCGTAGTGATATTTATTTTGGAAATTCATTGTGGGATTATATGAGAAAATAAGCTCTAGTAAGCCTTATTTATAATAAGTTTACATTAATACGATAGAATACAATATTCAGTCTGAGAAGAACTGGAAACAAATCTTTAAATTCCACAAAGGAAGAATCAATCAAAATGATACTGTGTGAACAAAGCAATTGGAATCCTCTAAAAATGTCATTTAACTAGCAGACAAAGAGCTAAGGGAGCTGGATCAACTCAGAAACTGCTGCGTGAGGCAGCAACGGTGGTGTGACCCTTCAAGTGAAGGTGGATCAGCACCATTCCGTTTTGAGCTCACTGCACTGGGGCTCTGTGCACAGGGGGAGGTGGGTGGGAGCAACTCTGTGCTGTGCCAGAAGTCGGCTGGCAAGAGGCACAGCAGGAGGCCGAGGGAGCAGTTAGACAGATGGGTGGATGAAAAGATGGGACACACAGAAAGGCGCTCAATGATGATGCAGCCCAGAAGAAGGAGAGGTTATGGTATGACCCAATTACCACAAATGACCAAGGAATAACACCTCCCAGAATAGTTTCTGGAAACTCTGTGGCCATCTTTTCTCAGACTAGATCACCCAACTACAATTATCTCAACTGATCTGACAATTGTCATTTTTCCTTCTTTTGTTATACATTCGGCACCCTGAATATCCAATAAGAGGATGAGATGCTAAGGGTCTTATGACTCCTTTTTTAAGATGCAAATTCTGTGTGCTGTTTTCAGTAAAAGAGAGCACAAACAGATGAACACGTAGTCTTAAAGACTTAATACAACATGTGTATGACTAAACCCTTACATCCTGCATTCATTACTTTTGTGTGTGTCCCCCTGTAGACAATGGGATAATTTGCAATGTACAGCCCAGGACCTGGCGAGTAATAGTATTCAAAATCAGTGATGAAAAGAAAAAGGAAGAATGGATAGAAAGAAGGAAGGAGGGAGAGGAGGAGGGAGAATGACAGAGTGAAATCAGGTGAGGTATTAAAATAAGAGCGAATGGATGGTGTTATCACAACTTGCTCACACATTCTATTTTAAGCAATTTTCTGGACTCGGGTTCCACTAGAGTTAATGTCCCGTGTGTGGGCAAAAAAGAAAAACAGTGTCTTGCATACACAACACTTTACAACTTCTGCTGTTCGTTCATATGCGTTGTTGGTTTGACTTTCACTGTAACACCAGGACACAGAAATCATTTCATGCCTTCGTGTACAAAAGAAGAAACTGAGGCTCGGAGAGCTTAAAGGACTTTCCTAAGTGCACCCAAATAATAAGTACCAGAGCTAGAATTTTCTAAGTGCATAAATTTCTCAGGAACATAGTTTAAGTTCAATTTTACTAACTTGTACAACATACATTCCTCAAAAATAAGCCTAAAGTTTGTTTCATACCACCAAGGAAAAATAATAATAGTAACAACAACAATAACAGGATAGATAACTTATATTGATCGACAGTTTGCCATTTGTAGACACTTTTCTAGGAATTTGTATGTATTGGTCTATTTAACTGTTATAAAAACTTTACTAAAAAGCCACCATAGCTGAGCATGGTAATGCATGCCTGTAATCCCAGCACTCAGGAGGCTAAGGCAGGAGGGTTGTAAATCCAAGTCAGCCTGGCTACGTAGCTAGGCCCTACTTTTTTAAAAACAACATTATTATTATCCTTTTATATATGAAAAAATGATGGGGTAAATGTGGCGTGTGTTATCAAAGTTCACACAGTAATGGGAAAGCTGAGATCCACCCATTATTTCCTTCTAATTATATCTCTGCCCTTAATATAGGAGAAATTTCCACTTAAGAGAAATTGCATCTGACTCCTAATGTCATTCTGAAAACTTTTGAACCGGCTCTGAAGCCAGTAAGCTGTGTTTTTGGCAAAGTGCTAATCCTGTTTATATCTGCTTCTTTCCCATGAAATGACTCTAACGAGGGTGTTGCCCAAACTAGGATGGAAACCTACACAGTCTCTCAGCACTGGCATAGTCGACCATGAAAGAAGAAAACAGACGGGAAAACCCAGCACATCAGGTAAGAAAATGATGATTCAAGAGGAAGCATGAGCATCAGGAATAAAATATCTATATATTCAGTTCGAGAGGCAATTGTTTAAAACCTCAATATTCACCCTTGCATAGCTGTTTGGAGCCATTCAGAATAAACCGTATTTCAGAACATATTTTCAGTTTCCTGCTTTTACTCCAAATGATGCCAGAACTTTGGAGATGGGGTGCAGACCAGAAAAGACTGTCAAGATACACAGGGAGCTGGGTGCAAGACATATTGTGGAGGCCCAAGGAAGCCTCAGGTCTTGGGACGAACTGTCTCCATGGTCCCCCACCCCGTCTCCAGTGACTCAGGCTTACTTACATGAAGCCACCACAACCATGCCTTCCTGTGTTGTCCTTTGGAACGCATTCGCTTGTCCTTCAACAACAATGCTTGTTGTGTTGATTCCTCCTCTCTGACTTCTTAGCTTTTGAATCCCATTTTTAACACAAGAATTGTCTATGGTCCAGTTCTTGACCCTTTGTCCTATGATTGCTTAACTGTCTCCTGAGAAACTTGCACAACCCAAACAGCTACATACAACTTATGTGATTATGACTCTGTGCCCATCAGTCCACTTCAACGAGGTGCTTTAGCATCACTGAAAGTTGAACATGTATAAAATCTGACACAGTATTTTCTTCCCAAACTGGTATTCTCTCTGGTTTGTCTCTCTGGTATTCTCTCTGTTTTCTTCTTTCTCCTCCTTCTGCAAGCCAGTCCCTGAATTTGTCTTTAGAATACACACGGATGTACAAAATGACAAACATATTATTTTCATGTTGTGTTCTACTCTTGACCTGAAAAATTATTTTAAAATCTTTTGAATGAAAAAACCTGATCTTATTTCACACAAAAATACCAAACGATTTTTTAAGGATTAAATAAGGTAAGAAAGTGATTGGAGGAGAAGTTTGTACTTTCTTCCCTGAGTTGTTCTTCATCTCTTCTAACTGTGTTGATACTCAATCTTAAGGGAGAAAAATACATGTTTATTAGAGAAAAAAACACTTCTTGAAGGTATTGAAATTCTCTTATCTCCACTCCCTCTTTCTCTCCTTCTCCACCTCCATCTGCCTGAACTATCCCAATTGTGGCTTTGTGTGTTTTAACGCTGCTATGGCTTCTGAGCAACACTGAAGCTTAAGTGAGGAAAATCAGTGTTATAAAATAGGAATTTGAACAGCATACACTGGCTCAGCTGTTGTCATCAGCTCCTGGCATCAGGTTGAGCTCTAGATCCTTAGGAAGATGCTTAGGAAGATCAGCCATTAATTCTTAATAGGCTACAAACAAATTGGATAACTTAAAAAGGAAAAAAAATACTAAATTTGATAAGTTTCAATGTCTTTGTCTGCAAACTAGGGAGTTGGGCAAAACAACTCTTCATGTACTTGCTATTCTGGAACATTCTGCTTCCCAACCTTGTTCTCAGGCTAGGCTCTCACTTGGAACTGTGAGTGAATGGGAATTTTAAAAAAGTAAAAATTGACTTGAAAAGCATTTCAAAAGCCTAAAATATGAATTTTAAATATAGAGTACTCAGTGCCCTCCAGAAGAGCATTTAGAAAGATCAGGTAAAATGCATCATTCACTGTAGAGTTGTAAGATTGGTCTCGGCTACTTTTAGAACTGTTCTTAAATACTCAGTAGGGGGAAAGTACTTTTGATTATTTTACAATTTGTCATCAACTGAAGGATATATTCAATTAAGGTGTCATGTCTCATCTCAAGTGGAAAAACAAAGGTAAAAGCCTAGTGGTACAGTAGCATTTAACAGTTGATAACAGTGTTTCTGCCTGATTTGGTATAATTACCCAGGCTGAACAAGTTCAGCTTCAGAATTATAGGCAACCGTTAATTATCTGTTCCCTATCCCAAAGTGTATATATTTTTCCTGAGTTTTTAGGGTTAGGAGTCAAAAATAAATGCAAGCAGTTTGTTTTATTTAAACTTTAGTTTGTGGTATATTTTGCAAGAATGACTTTAGCTACTATTGCATAAAAAGGAAATGTTCCAGCTTAACTCACCAACTGTATAGACTTCAAAAATGCATGCAAATGAGATTTCTTAAAACACCACACTATACTCTAACCAAATGCCGTGGGTTCACATCTCGGTGATTGCAAAGCCAAGACAAGCACATCCCAGACATGAAAGAGTGTAAAAGATGTCTTACCTGCATTGGGTAAAGAGAGCAAGGCCCTTATTTCCAAAGTAATACCCTCTTGGATCAAAGGAAGAGTGGAGATTTTATGTGGGGAGTCTACACAGATCACGTAGCAAAGAACTTGGAGCAAACACATTCCCAAGCAGGCAAATTCAAGACATACAAACAGAGCATTCTCAGTTTAAGGTCATAGTTTAAGAAGGAAAGATGACATGCAGCTCAAAGCTTGAACTCAAAGCTTCATGCTTGGCACTCTACCACTTGAGCCATTCTGCCAGCAACAGACAGGAACACCTCTGGGCACACTTAACTTCTTTTCTCGGAAAGGTTTTAGCTGCAATCAAAGGAAGGGACACTCCAAAGGTACATTAATGTAGGAATTAGACCCTAAGGGTGCCTGCCTCACTCAGCTGCAGATGATACCTCCATTCTCATCTTCATTGTACATAAAGCTGATTCCTCTCCAAATCTGATGCCTCACACAAGTGGGAATAGGAAGAAATATTTCCTCCACCCCACCACTCCATGAGTATGAGACATTAAAAAACAAAGATGTAAAGGAAAAATTATGAATCTCTGGTGCATGAATGGAATCTCTCTTAGGATCCTCTCCAAAGGCCACTGTAAACATTTAACTCATGGCTCAATTATTGTAAATTCCAGGCTTGTAATTTCATTTGATGCAACAGTGAGCCAAGACACAACTTGGCTTTGTACAAATAATGCAAAATTGTGAGGTTTTATTCATTTGTGTCATTGTGGATCTTTTGTGACAGCATATCCCAAGGTAAAGCGAGCCTGCTTTTCTTACCTGCCATTCAGGTTCGCTGAGCACAGTTGTGCTGCACAAAAAGTACTTTGCTAGAGAAAAGTGAGTAGGGGACAGACTGAGCCTGAGCTTCCCTCGCCAAGCCATGGGGCTGTGGCATGAAGCTTGCAGTCTGCCCCATGGAACAGCCTTATCCAACTTCTCTATCTAGAGAAGCAGCCTTTGCCTAAGGTGCTCTGAAGGGTTTTATGGATCACACATCTGTTTTTCTCTAGCATAATTTTCTGTCTAAAACATTTGTTAAGAGATAGCTCTACTAGTTTTTTTACCTTTGTTTTTCCATCCTCTACCACAGTGCTAGCCTCCCACTAGCTACTGAATACATGTTTGTTGAATTAGTGGAAACTGGAGACAGTGGAGTAAGGTGCTTGAGGTCAAAGCCAAGACTTTGCACAACTGCAGGATGTACCATTTACATGGAATGCTATGGCCATGCCATGCCAGGGGGTCAAGCAACGTTGATTCCTAAGTGTAATCATATAGTATAGGGTTTCTATTGACTCCTAAGTGTGTAATCATATAGCATAGGGTGGCACTTTTTAAAGAACAATTACAACACTTAACAGGTACTAAATATAAATAGAACTTAACATGTGTGCTATGATACAGTATTTCATTAACTTTTTCAGTCAACAAGTAAAGATATTTATCCCTTTTTCTTAGATAAATTAACTGTGCCTCAAAAGATTAAATTAATTATTTCTCTAAGATATTTTCAGACCAAAATTCTAACAGAAGACTGGTGCCAAAACATATATGCTTATAAATTATCTGCTTTTATGTAAATATTTGAAAGAATGGTAGGATTTCATAGAACTATAGGTTCTACATCTGATTGTGTCCTAAGGAAATAGATTTGTCATGACAGTATAATGCCTGTGTGCATTTAAGTATCTTAGAGTTAATAAAATTCTGAGTCTTTTTAAATTGAGACACATATAAATGCATTTCAACTTGGTTTTACTATGGTTTTTTGTGAAATAACAAACTTCTAGAATATTCCTTAAAGCTAGTATTTTATACAAAGCAAAATCAAACAAAACGATCACCTAAGGCTCATGGGATTTCAGCTTAGTGGATATTCATTTAGGTAAGGCCATAAAAAGGAGAGGGAAACAAGACTTATTGTTATTAGATGAATTTGTAGAGTGTTTTAAAGGTACCTTCTTTCACAATATTCTGTTTGATTCCATTCCATAAAAGATTTTTTTAAAAACTCAGAAAAAACTAGTTTTATTCTCTTCCAAGAGTTGGGGAATTTCACCAATTTAGATTTGGCTGAAATCTTTTTCTGATCAAAGAAAAGCAACTGCTATTAAGTCATCTTGCTGATTTTTTAAAGTAGCAAAAGTTGCTGCTGCTACAGAGCTAATTACTACTGCAGAAAAATCTACTGATGAAATGAAAGTGGCAGGAAACTTCCTTTAGAAGAAAAATATCTTGACACATTAACCAAGAAAAGGAATTCTAGACATGATCTCACATGAGTATTAGATTTAAGAACTGATTTCCTGCCGTTTGAGGAACAGATATCACACTTACCAAATATACTCGGAGGCAATGTATTTCAAATAAAGAAACAATGTAATGACTATCTATCATGCTAATAAGGATAAACCATAAATAAAGAAGACATCTAAAATATGGCTCCCCGTGGGTGTCTTGGAGACATATGGAAAAGATGTGTGAAGGTGTAGTTGTAGTGAGTCTTAAGACAAATAACAACATAAATGCTATGGGAAAAAGAGGAAATGATGAAGGGCCAGGTATAGGGAGAAGGTAATGGGATGCTATGTTTCTCTTAGTATTGTGGTGCAAGGATGGATGTCCAGTGATAGAATTCAGACTCCTCTCAATCGCTGATGAAGCACTGCTCTCAATCCTGTTTTGCTTTTCCATCCCTGTTAAGAAGAATGCCCTGGAAACCAAAAAGTTACCACCAACTAGACTAACAAGGGACAAACTTTCAAGCTGAGTAAGCCTAAAGAGCCAGGGTACTACTCTGATGTAAATACAAACATTGTTTTCAAATACTGATACTTGTACTTAGGAGTTGTGAGTTCTTTAATAACTCCTTGAGTCTCTCTTCTGTGAAGTGAGTGATGCCAACCCCATGGTGCTGTGAGAGAAAAGAGAGCATCTCTCACACAGATGCCTGGCATGTGCCACTTGGGCAGAGGCCACACTCAATTACCTTATTATGTTTGAGACTTGAAGTCCAAGGAAGCAAAACATATAGATTGTTGATTGCTTTAGTTCCATCCCTAAATGCAAAATCAAACACTTACAGACTTAAACAGATATTTTATAAACACACAAACAAAACAGCACAAGAGCATTAAACTGTTTTCAAATTAATTCAAGGTCCTGGGTTCCGAACAATCCCACGTCAAGAGACAGGATCTGCAGAGATGGTCCATAGAATCAATTGTCAGTAATTATTGGAGAATTGAATGATGATAAACTCCAGAAGTACAATATAAGGAAATATTCTAAGTTTTTAACAAGAACACAGAGGCCAGATTTAGAGATGACTTGAATGGAACTCTAGAATGAAGCATTGTATACAAGACTTATGAGCGCTTATAACAGGAAATGTTCTCTAAATCTAGCTGAACACTTAAAGAGAGTTGTGTCATTGAATGTTAGCAAAATAAAAAGCTGATAATGTCTCAAGAGATCTTTATAGATCCAGGGACAACACAGGTGGACAACAGAAGTAATCCCAATTCATAGGTGCTTGAATGCCAAGAAACACACAGCGTTCATCCCCGGTCTTACCAGGAGGGGGCTCACCAATGCTCCTGGACCATTGATGCTACTCCAGATTCTCCCTGCCTTCAAAAAGAAGAATAAAAAGTTTTATCATTTATGAAAGTCATGCACTTGAGAAGTATCAAACCCTTTTCCTCTCAGCACCAGCCCATGGTGATGCAATTTCCTGTCACATACACAGTCCCTCTGTCCTGACCATGCTGTTAAGAAACTCTAAGTCAGGAAGCACCTTAAGCCACACAAGGAGCTCTCTAGTTCCCAACTCTTCTGTTCTCGATTCTTTGCTTCTTTTCTATCAGTGTTTTTTGACACAAGACATAGTTAAGCAGCTGGTTAATTAAAAAAAAAAGATTCAGAGTAGAGAGGTTGTTCTTAAGCTATGTCAGTCTAACATAGTGGTCACTTTCTGGGGACCTTTGGACCAGGGATAGCACACAGATGGGGAAGTAGGTGACCCTACATTATTTCACTTTGCTTTTCATTGAAACCCATTTGTATGAATGAGCATAAATGAAGCAGACAGGAGAGCCATTTCCCATTGCCTATATGGTTGACTGAAACTGAACACTGATAATCTCCTTCAGAGAGTACAGATGACCTTCAATGTGTCAAACAAACTCTTTGCTAGCTTGGTCTTATTCATCTCTAAACTCAGTTAAGAAGGAGAATAAAGAGGTCCAGCAAACATCAATCTTTTACAACAAACGTTAACACTATGAGATATTTTTAAGAAAATATGTGACAAGGTCCTGCTATGCAGCCCAGGATGATTTCAAACTTGTGGTCCTCCTGCTGCAGCTTTCTGAGTGCTGGGATTACAGGATTGCACCACCATGCCTGGTATGAGATATCCGAATTTTATAGGGACTTCCAGGTATAAGATGGAACTTGAGATCACATATTTACTCCCATCATTTGGGAGTGTCATTAAAATAATCATATGTAAGATAAATATTAATGAACTGTGTTGTGAGGTAGTCAGCTTCTTGCTAAGAGGTTTTCAATGAAAAGTGACCAAATGCTTCTCAGGATACAATAGAAATTGTTTCAAAACTGGATAAAAGACTGAATTGGATGACTCACATTTCTTCAAAATAAAAAGAACATAAATAATTTTTAAAATAAAAAGACTTTATATTCCAGTTGGTCAATATATAAATATTTATTGAACATATATATCCCATGTCCCTGGCAACAGGTGTTAACGTGACATTCTAAGTAAATTATTCGTCACCAAAGTGGTTCACCTCTCAGTCTGCTGCCACTGGTATCACACCTGGCCATGTGAGTTACTTCAGTCAATGAGACAGTGTAGGAGAGGTGTGTCACTTTTGATTAAGACCTTTAAGAACTAGCGCGTGGCTCACCATCTCCCATAAAAGTAGTAACGCTCGATCAGAGGACATTAAGTCAGTAGGGGTACTGAAATAAAAATGACATGCAAATGCCCTGAAATGACACAAAAATAAAACCTTTATTACTGTAAAGTATTGGAATTGGGCAGGAGAGTGTTTGTTACTGTCACATAACTTAACCTACCCCGATTGATACAAATGGATAACATTGCAGAAATTAAGAAGGGTGGGAAACCAAGAAGCCAGTGTGGTAGGCACATTTTCCACATGGATATTGAAGTCACTCTGCCAGAATATGGCACAGAAGACAACCTTGAGAGTAGCTGCTGAGGTTTTCAAAGGATTACAGCGAGTGAGCGAGCCACCAGCTTTGGGGAGTAGCGGAGTATGGTTCAGGTAGATGTCAGGAGTCTCCAGGGACCGCTGGCTTTCACAACAGAGCAGAAACAACCCTGAAGAGGAATAACTGATATTTGAAAACAGCATAGCGAAATCCACTAAAAACTGTTTAATAAGGGGAAAAGATAATAAAGAGTAAGAGCAGGGGTGAATTTGATCAAACAACACTATGTGTGTATATGGAAATGAAGCTACATGAAACCCCTTTGTACAATTAATTTATGCTAATTAAAAAAGTTTCAGTTCTGCAAGATGAAAGGGAAAAGGAGGAATGGACTGACTCTATCAGTCTTGATTGCTTTTGGTGGTAAGTGAGAAAAACAATCCAATAACAAGAGAGAGGCTTAACTATTTCTTAAATAAGGGTTCAAAAACAAGCAGTCCGAAGGCATTAGAATGTTCAGTGTATCAGAGACAAGGCTTCTTCTTTCCTGAGGCTGCGCCTTTTGTGGCTTCCAGTCCCCAGGCAACAGCCATTCAAGCTCCATCGTCACCTGTATCTTCCAGACACTGGAAAGGAGGAATGGGATAAAAGATTTGTCCCCTCCCTTTTAAGGTGCTTTAGCAAGTTTCATACACTATCTGTGCTGATCTGCCACTTTGTCTCTTGATACCCAATTACAAGCAATTCTGAGAAATATTCTTGCTCAAGATGACTACAGTTCTGCTATGGGCATTCAATTACCACAGAAGAAGAGAATGAATACCCAGGATACACACAGCCTCTGGCCATGGACTAAAATCACAGATCAAAACATAACTAGGGTTTTGGGGAAAGACAGCCTTTCTCTACCAGTGAGAGCTGCAAGGAAGGCAATTTCCTGAAATAAGAGACCGTGTTCAGCCAAGCCAACATTCAGTGATGAGAAAGAGGAGAAAGCACCCAACACAGATTGGTGCCTTAGACAGCATTTTTGACATTTTGGGAGAGGCCACAAGACAACAGTAGTGTGTTGACAAAAGTAAAGAGAAAATGGATGAGCTAAGGAACCAAGGTTAGCTGAGTGCAAGTGTGTCAAGACAAAAAAAAAGCTTAGTACATCAGGATGAAGCCAGAGTTTTAGTCTCCTGGCCAAACTCCAGGGGTTTCACATGTCAGGTCAGGTCACTCGCCCCTGTATGCCAAATGAAGAGACTATAATAGGGAAGGGCAAAGAAAGCAGGTTTGTTACATGGCATGGACATGCCACAGGAAGAAGCAAAAGTAAGCTTTCCAGCCCATTTCTCAGGGTACAGTCACGAGTCTTACAGTTAACAGTGCCAGTCATGATGTGGACTGGTTGACCGTTATTGCAGCCCTTATTTTAAGAGGAGTTCTAGAGAAATTGTTATCACTGTCATCACTTGAGGGGAGCAATCTGGTTAGAATAAGCAAGTTATTGTTGCCTAGTCAGTGGTCTGTCCTGTGGGGGCTGTGCTGTTCCCTTCCTTGGGACAGGGTCCTCCATCTCCCCTTGAAAACATGTTATCCTTCAGTCATACCCTTTCTGGATTCCAAGGTGGCTGCAAGATGACTGGCTCAGAGCAAAGACAGATACAAAAATGGAGGCAGGAATGCCAAGCTTTTCTCGAACCTTTAGTTAATTTGTGGGTCCAAGTAAGAAGTCAGTGTTGTTCATCAAAAGCAGCTTAAGTACCTGTGACAAGGACTTAGCTGCATCATGGAAAAGAAGTACTAATATACACGTGCATGCTTGGTTTGGATCTCTACATGGAAGAGAAGGAAGGGGAAGAAAGCTGGCACAACTTTCTTCATGGGTGACAGGAGGCATAGAGCAATGCTTTAGGAAATTTCGATGAAACCGATATCTCCAATAGAATCTGCAAAACCTATTACTCACATCTCAAATGTGTGGAGAGAAAAATGGTATTAGCTTCCCCCACTCTGTGTTAACAAGAACATTCCGTATCAGGAGGAAAATGATGTGTGCTGCCTGAAGTGTACTCAGCATGTGCGAAAGGGATGTGTAAACAGATCAAGCGGAATCAGATGGCTTTCCAAGGAAGCTAACAAGTCACTTCCCCTTTTAACAAAACTTGTGAGTAGCTTTAGATATTATTTTGAAGATGGAGGATCTCCTTCAGAGAGAAGATATGATGGCAGTTGGTAGAAGCTCAACTGCACTTCTGTCGTCTTTCTAATCTCTGTCATTCTGCTTTTTGCCAAACTTGTACTCTCTCCTGTGGACACTAAAATCCAACCATTTTTTAAGTGCTCCAAAGGCAATACATAAGTCATCCACTAGTGCTTGCGGTCTCACTGCCTTCCCCAAGGCCACAGCAATCCTGTCATCTAAGAGAAGTTCTTCCCAGGAGAACACTGGGTTTTTGCATCCCATTTCATTTCCAGTGACTTCTGGACACCCCATAACCTGGCACTTTGGTACTCACATGAAACTCAACTTGAATTCTGGAAACACAAAAAAGAACATGTGACCTCTGTCCTCAGAGAGCTCACGAGTATTCCAAAGTAGATTTGGAGACATGGTCCACCATGGAAATACAAGAAAATACAAATTTACTTCTTTTGTCTGTTTTGTGGGTACTTTAAATTTGCTTACTTTTTTTGGAACTCTTTTTCTTTAAGCTAATGATCTAAATAATTATAGGTATCATGCCATATTTTGCAAGAAAGTTTTGCTGTTAGAGCCTGCCATTTCTGTTGATTTCTCAGCTGTGCTCAGGCTGAATTTATTTTTTGCTTTTCTAATTTTTAGCTAGGCCTGGTGGCTCACACCTGTAATCCTAGCTACTCAGGAGGTGGAGATCAGGAAGATGGCAGTTTGAGGACAGCTTGAGCAAAACGTTAATAAGACCCATGTAAATAAATGAACCAGATATGGTGAAGCATCCCAGCGATACAGGAGACATAGGTAGGAGGATCATAGTCGGAGGCTGACCCATGCAAAAGTGGGAGGAGATGTGGCTTAACTGGTAGAGTGCCTGGCAAGCCGGGGCAAGTTTGAACCTTAGTTCAAACACCAGGCACTTTGGCACTCTCACATGAAGCTCAACTTGAATTCTAGAAACACAAAGAAGAACATGTGACCTCTGTCAACACCCCCCCAAAAATGCACACAGTAGGCTTTTCTCTCCCCAGAAGAAAGGCTTTTAATTTTTTTTCTTCAAAATATTATTTTTGAGTTTTGGTGCAATTGACTTGGTTCTTTTGGTTTTGGTTTTGTATTTTTTTTTAACCTTTTCCTTTAGCTTCCAGGAGAAGTTATTATCTGGAAGAATCTTTGCAGAGTCCAGAGAGAAATTTTCCTATCTGGGAAACAGAACTTTATCACTGAATAAAAATATGAGTAACAATCTTCCAGGAAAGCTTCATCTTTCTGAGGGGAGAGGTTTTTTGGTTTTTTGGGGTTTTTTTTTGTCTTTTCTTGTTTGGTGCTAGGATCGAACCCAGGGCCTCACGCTTGCTAGGCAAGCGCTGTACCACCGAGCTACATCCCAGTCCACTGCATCTCTCTGAGAGGCAGCATTGCAGAATCCAGATCCAGCCAAATCTTGCTAAATACCCAAAGGCAACTTCCTGAAAATGAACCCAGTCTTTTCTAGACATGTGAAGCAAAAATAATGTCACCTGTAACCTAGTTGGTGAGAAAGGAAAAGTCTCATTTATAGTTACAATGAGCTGGAACTCATTCTGTTTCTTGGTTTCACATTTGCCATCCATGTTCAGTCTAATTGTTAGGATGTGTGTGTGTGCCCTTCTAAGTGTACCATTTGCTTGGAATAAGATCTGAATGAGAAAGGGTCTATGTTCACAGCCTGCAAATCTATTTGACTCTCCAAGGGAATAGCTGTTCACCACTCTGTTGCCACTCCTTCAGAGCACAGCCCAGAAGTGAGTTCCCATCAACATTCACAGTCCTTGTAGCCTCCAGAGTCTCCCTGTGCAACTGTGCTCCATTTAGCTCTAAATCTGTATTCCCATATAGAATTCAAACAGAGAGCTAGGGAAATTTTGAACCTTTTGTTCCCAGTCACAGTAATATTTAAATAGTCTGCTGGGTATGCAAGTATTGCCAGCTCTTTTATTGCTTTGTGATAGTCTACCACAAAAAAAAAAAAGATGCACCACAGGGAAACCGCCCTTTTTTAGGTTTATTTTGGTTTTTTCATTTCAGATTCTGAAAAATTTTTGCCATTCCTTGTACTGGCTTAGTTATGAATCAATTTTGTTTCTTCAGACAAGGTCAGTCATATATCACCTTTTCAATGAAGAAGTTACATCCTCCACCTCCAGTCCAGTGTTCTTACCCTTTCTTGACAGCTTAAACCCGGACTTTCCTTGATTATTTTTCACATTAACATCACAAAATTATTTTTGCATAGCTGTCATTTTTAAGTGAAGAGTATGTAAGGAGTTGCAATGATGTAGGATTGGAACAAAATAAAATTCTGGGTACAATCAGAAGTATTTGTCAAAAAATTAATATACTATATACATACATTACTTGGAAGCATATATTCTGTGGAATGTGGTTATACATCCACCAGCTGAGCATTTGTTCTGACTCCTTGATGGAACAGAGAGTTATTGAAAATTTCCTTTCTTTTCTTTTATTTGGTCAGCTTTTATTTACTTTGGGGGGGGTCATTTTTAAACATATGTTGCTATATTTACAGTTTTTCCCCTACTTTTCAGTAGTAAGATGATATCATGTACAATTCAGTTGTATGCTTGTCATTATACATTCATCGTGGAGCTCACGGTTTTTATTGACATGGATACAGCTATTAACATTCCTGGTTCCTGTATTTATGCAACAAATTCTTACTTGGAAAATGATATACCACCATTAATATGACACCTAAAAACTAGCTAGCATTTGTTGCCCTTAATGCAGAGAAACTAAAGCAGATATCTTAAAAGCAACTGAGGCCAATAGGAAAAGGGGACCAGGAACTAGAGAAAAGGTTAGATCAAAAAGAATTAACATAGAAGGTAACACATATGCACAGGAAATCAATGTGAGTCAATGCCCTGTATAGCTAACCTTATCTCAACCAGCAAAAATCCTTGTTCCTTCCTATTATTGCTTATACTCTCTCTTCAACAAAATTAGAAATAAGGGCAAAATAGTTTCTGCTGGGTATTGGGGGGAGGGTGGGTGGTAAGGGAGGGGGTGGGGGCAGGGGGGAGAAATGACCCAAGCCTTGTATGCACATATGAATAATAAAAGAAAAAAAATGGAAAAGAAAAAAAAAAGAACCACCGTTAAAACTAGTGATCAACTTAAAATTCAGTGGAATAACATAAAGAAAAAATTCCCAGTATTAAAGTAATTAAAGCATGAGGGTAGATGCTAACAGAGGGTTGGAATATTGTCCCATAGGACTTTATCTCAGAATTTGTAGTCTCCCTAGAGCAGTTCAGAATATGCAAACCTAAAGACATATGGAGGGAAAACCAACGAGATAAACAAAAAAAGAAATGGCCTCTTTTAATAGAATCTAGTCAATATGCACTTAAGGCTCTGGTTCCAGCATAGATAAAAAGAAAACATACTCCACCCTCTTTCCCATTGAGGGCAGCTAAAGCCGGCATCTCTCAGCGCACACTGAAAAGCAGCACAATGTCCAGAATTGTAGACTCCGTGTTGGCAGAAATCATTCCAAAAGAAGGAAGAACGCTTTTCCTTGCCCGAACATCAGGAGACCTTGCTCCTTGAGTGAGAATATGAACAGGGAAATTCTGTCCCAGGCAGATTGAGATGAGATGTGGCAGGAATGGCAGCTGGCAGGCCCCCAACGCTGAGGGAAAGGGATTCTCTCTGACATGAGGAGCTGTGATCCTAAGAATGGGACAAAGAACCCTGATTCTTTCTTTCTTCTTCTGTAGCCTGCTGCTTGGCCTCAGAGGTAGACACATTGCGACATGTACACAGCACAGTTGAGAAACTAAATCATAATTGTCTAGGCAGAAGACTAGAGTCAGAGCTTCAGAGAGTCAGAAAGTGTTGGGGGAAACAGCAGCGAGGAAAGAATTTAATAAACTCGTCCCATAAAACTGTGTCTGAACAGTTGGTTCATCTCTAAGCTACGTAAGCGTGAATGCGAGCCTTACCAGCCTACGGAACTCTGAGAACCTGACTGCATGGACAGACTGCTCCCAAGGTCTCAGACTGGCTCGTGGGAGGTGTGCACACAAGACAGGGAGAAACAGCACAGTAAACTCTTTGAAAAAAAGAAAAAAACTAAGAATTTTAGCCTGCTGTGGGTAATTCAAGACATTCAGCATGTGCTAGACCCCCAAAAGATGCCTGAAAGTTTCCAGACATTGCCCTAAACCTGGAGACACCTTGGGTGCCAAGAACAGTATATCATTACAGATGCTCTCACCCCATGATGAGATCACCCCCAGGCAAGAGCAATCATTCCATGGGAGCTGGATTGTCCCCTCAAGCATAAAGGTCACCTTGCAGAACCAGAGAGATAATGGCCATCCAGGTCATACTTTGACCAAGACTGCTTAATTGCATACACCTGTTACTCTCAGCTCCAATTATTCTTCTATTTAAACCTGAAGCTCATGTTGGTACCTCAAAGATGGACTTGTGGGGGTCACTGTCACTGTACCCCTTTATCTGTTCTTCCCAATGTGGCCATGTCCAATTAAATCTGCTTTTTTTAAAATCCTTCACCACTGCTCATCTGTTTCACTGACATACTGAGATGGATCTCCTAGTCTATCGGGACTCCTGGAGTCAGAGACTGTGCCCTAAAAACTCTAATAATGGGAAAAGAACTCCATTTACAATACCAGATAAAAAATAAAATTTCTCTGAATAAATTTAACAAAACAGATTAAAGACTTGTACTCTGAAAATTACAAAACAATGCTAAAAGAAATAATAAATAAAAAGATACCCAATGTTCATAGATGAGAAGATAAGATTGTTGAGATTTCAGTATGTCACAAAATAATCTACAGATTAACAGTAATCCCTACAAAAATTACCGTAGTCCCTTATTTGCATAAATAGAGAAACGAATCTTCGTATTTATATGGAATGCAAATGCTCTATATGAAATCAAAGTGGCTCACACACACCAGAATCGGGAGCACTATTGGAATACAATCCACCCTTGGAATCCATGTGCCTGTGGTTCCAAGAGGGCCACCATCAAAGAAAACCTACGAATGTTCTGCTGTGTACAGAGTTCATTGCTCTAAATTACTCAAATTTACCCACCCTGTACATTTAGCAAGTCTGAACATTCATAACTTGCAACTGTGTGGAATAGGCTATGTTATGGTCACAAAAATTACTGTTGTACACATTAAAACTGGTTACCAAAAACTAAGTCTAATTTCATGCTATCTCAAAAACTATAGATGCTTTATTCATCTTTCCTATAACATCATTTCAACTTCTGCTAAAGTCATTCCACCTTTCAACAAATCTAGTTTTTTTTTTTCTATTATCACTTTAGTAAAGCACATATGTGCCTTTTAGCTTGGAGGGATTACTATAACCTTACTTTGCTTTGGGGGCACCATTTGCCTTTTGAGAGGCATATTTTCACAACGTAAGGGCAGGGAAAAACTCAGAAGATCACATGACTTAAACACAACTGACAATAATGTGGAGTGGCTGAATGCTTCTCTCATCAAATGAGTTGCTTAGTGAACGTGTGTGGGGAAAGTTAAAAGCTTTGTATTAGAAATTTCTTTTGATTTTTTTATTTATTTCTTCTTCTTTGACCATACTTGGTCACAGCCACGTATGATAAATCAGGCAGGCTTACTGTACAGATAGACATATCCGTCAAGGGAACACTATTGCCACTTGTTTTTTGACAAGGCACCAAGTCCATTCATTTAAGGAAGAGTAGTCTCTTCAAGAAATGTCATTGAAACAAATGAATTTCTACATGCGAAATAATGAAGTTAGGATTAAATCCCACATCACATTAAAAAAAAAATTCAAAATGAATTGAGAAAAATATAAAGCTAAAGCCATAAAACTTCTAGAAGAAACTGGGCTACATTTTTTATAAACGTAGGCTTGACGAGGGATTCTCCTATGTAACAGTGATAACATCAGCAACAGACTAGATAAACCAAGCTTCATTGAAGCCAAACATTTGTGCATCAAAGGAAATATCAAGAAAGTGGAAAGACAACCTACCAAATAAGAAATAGAAGCTTGCAAATCATATATCTGATAATGGTTTGATATTCAGAATATATAAATAATTCCTACACCTCAACAACAAAAAAAACACAAGCAATATAATCCACAAGTTTACAAAACACTTCAATAGGTTTTTCTCCCAAAAATAAACCAGTGACCAATAATCGCAGTGAAATCACAGCCACAATAAATTGTCTTTTCATACCTACTATGGTGGTTATTATAAAAATAACCAGAAAATATCAAACGGAATATATAAAGAAATTCTACATCACAATGCTAAAAAGAAAACTAATCCAATTGAAGACAGGCAAAAGATGTGAGTAGATAATCCTCGAAAGATGATATGCTTGTGGACAGCGAGCACATGAAAGGATATTCAACACCACGCTTCACTCGGGAAATGCAAATCAAAGTTAAAGAGGGCTGGCACTCCCCCAGGGGTGGCTAGAATAAAAGTACAACGTCAAGTGTTGGCCAGGATGTGGAGACATCAGAACCATCATGCTTTGATCGTGTTGATGTACAACTGTGCCACTATGTCAGGAAAACAGTTTGATTGTTCCTCGCGTTTTAAACGTAGAAGTATCACATGCCCCGGAATTTTACTCCCAGGAATACCGAAGAGGAATGAAAGCGTACATGCAGACAAAAAGTTATACACAAATTTTCATGACAGCATTTCCTAATATTGAAGACAATTAGAAGTTAATCAACTGAGGGATACATGAATAAGAAGGGAATGTCTGCACATTGCATATTACTTGGCAATATTAAGGGAATGGAGTGCTGATGCTTCCTCCTGGCTGAACCTTCACAGAGAATCAGATCACAAAGGAGTACATAGTGTGTGGTTCCCTTTACTTGAAATTTCCAACGTAAGCAAATCCATAGAGACAGAAAGTAGATTAATGATTACACAGGAGTGAGAGAGAGTAGGGCATGGAAAGGGGGATTGCTTAGGCTGGTTGGTGATATGGCACTTCTTTTAAGAGGGGTAAAATTTTTCCTAAATTAGATCATGGAGGTTGCGCGAACCATGTGAATATATCCAAAAACATATACCATGCATTTTAAACGTGTTAACTTTCACATCAACTTTATCTCAATAAAACCGTTAAGTGTCTGTTATTCCACTGGTAAAATACATAAGTGGACTGAATAAATTGTCTTCTCTAAATCTAGAGACCTCTGAAGTTGAGTCCTTTACTTAGAACTTCTAATTCTCTTTTATCTTTCTAAAATTTTTTTCTATTTTTTCCTTTATTGTTGTAATGGGTGGGGGTACATTGTGGCATTCACACAGGCTCTTACATTGAATGTATCAAATATATCATACATGAATTCCCTTCCCAACCATTCTCCTTCATCCCTTCTCCGCCAATTCCTGGAGTTCTTTCACCAAGTATCATTTTTGTATTTGCTTATATGTGTACACATTTTTTGCACCATATTCACCCTCCTATCCCCTTTCCCTAACACCTCCACCCTCCCACTGGTCCAGCCCTCCCCGGCCCCCACCGGGCAGGGCTTGTTCTGCCCTCCTGTTCTCTAATTTTGTAGGAGGAAAAGGAGAGAAAACAAAGTGAAAAAAATGACATTTTAGCTTGTTTGAGATAAGGATAGTTACACAGAGAGTTTCCTTGCGATATTTCCATATATGTGTGTGTGTGTGTGTGTGTGTGTGTGTATTATAACCCCACATATATATATATATATGTATGTATGTATGTTTGTATGAATGTATGTATTATAATCCCACTTGGTTTATCTCCTAATTTTCTTCATTTTACTTTAGTCCATTTCTTATGGTAGTTCAGTCAGTTTAAGCTGTCCATATTCATTCTTGTATAATGGGTGTATATCAATCCTATTCAAGTTCTTAACTTCCCTGCCCCTTTACGACCTCCCCTTAATGTGACCAGTATTTCATATTATTGCTGCATTTGTATTAGGTCTATATTCCACAAGTGAAATAAAGCACTTGGATTTTGGCCTTCTGAGCCTGGCTAACTTCACTCAAGATGATGTTCTGCAGTTCCACCTATACACCTGAGAATAACAAAATTTCATTCTTTGTAGATGAGTAAAATTCCCCCATATGTAAATACCACATTTTCTTAATCCATTCGTCGGTAGTGGGGCATCTTGGCTGTTTCCATAACTTAGCTATTGTGAATAGTTCTGCAATAAAAATGGGTGTGCAGGTGCCTATATTGTAACCTGAGTCACATTCCTTCAGGTATATCCCCAAGAGTGGGATTGCTGGATCATATGGCAGATCTATGTTTAGTTTTATAAGGAGCCTCCATATTGTTTTCTATAGTGGTTGTACTAGTTTACATTCCCACCAGCAGTGTATGAGGGTTCCTTTTCCCAGAATCCTTTCTAACATTTATTGTCATTTGTGTTCTTGATGGCAACTATTCTAACAGGAGTGAGGTGGAATCTCAATGTGGTTTTAATTTGCATTTCCTTTATGTCCAGGGATGGTGAGAATTTTTTCATGTGTTTTTTAGCCACTTGGACTTCTTCCTTTGAAAAGGCTCTGTCCAGTCCATTTGCCCATTTCTTCATTGGGTCATTAATTTTTAGGGGAGTTTACTTTTATAGGATTCCTGTAAATTCTGGTTATAAAATCCTTTGTCACCTAGGAGGCAAAGACTTTCTCCCTTTTGCAGGCAGCCTCTTCAATTTAGCAATCATTTCTTTTTGTGTGCAGAAACTTTTTAATTTGATGTAGTCCCATTTGTTAATCCTTTCTCTTGGTTGCTGAGCCACTTGTGTTCTACTGAGGAGTGATTCCCTTCCTCTACTAGCCGCAAGGTTTCAGGTCTGATATTAAGGTCCTTAATCTACTTTGAGTTGATGCTTGTACAGGGTGACAAACATGGATCTAGTTTCAATTTTCTGCAGGTGGATATCCAGTTTTCCCAGCAACATTTGTTGAAGAGGCTGTCTTTCCTCCATCGTATGTCTTTGGCACCTTCGTCAAAAATAAGGTGGGCCTAGCTGTGTGGATTCATATCTGAGTCCTCTATTCTGTTCCACTGGTCTTCATATCTGTTTTGGTGCCAGTACCATGCTGTTTTTATTGCTATTGCTTTGTAATATAAAGTTGGGTATTGTTATACCTCCAGCATTACTCTTTTTGTTCAGTATTGCCCTGTCTATTCCCAGTCTTTTGTGTTTCTAAATGAACTTTAAGGCAGATTTTTCAATCTCTGTGATGCAAGTCATTGGGACTTTGATGGGACTTGCTTTCGGTAGTATAGCCATTTTTACTATGTTGATTCTACCAATCCATCAGCATGGGAGATCCTTCCATCCTCTGTAGTCTTTGATTTCTTTCTTCAATTGTTTGTAGTTTTTCCTGTAGAGATCATTTACACTTCAAATTTTAACAGAGCATGTTTGCCAGTCAAAATCATCCTATATTCTAAATTGGACAGTGTTGGTAATAATCATCATTTTGGGGAGCAAGATGAGAATTGTTGACACCCCTGTACCCCAGCAGTGCCTGACTACCCTGAAGAAAGAAGATCAGGGAACCCCAAAGACACCCATGGGGTCCCATAATCAGCAAGAAACAAAGCCCTTTCCAAATCCACAAATAGAGAAGCAACTGAGCATGCAAAAAATGGGAAGAACAACTCAGAGCTCAACACTCCTGATCTCCTGTTCCATGTGGCTCGAGGCTCCATTACTCAGTGCACTTGGTGTTAAGTCCTGCTTCCCGGTCTACACAGGAGCTTGGGGCTCCACACTCCCCCCACAACTACAAGACCTGCTCTGTACACCCTGAAACATCAGGGAAAACAGCATCCCTATATAAGCAAGACCCACAGCTTCCACTACTCCACAGGTAATAGAAGATGCAAAGCCAGCAGACTTGGTTCCCCATGCCAGCAGCAGCTGCTGTACCAGGCTCTAGGAAGCTTCCACCAGAGTTCCTGCTGCCCACAGGCTTTGTTCTCCTGTGACTGCAGAAGTTTCTGTGGCTCCTGGACACCAGTACCTGGCAAGCAGGACCCAGAACTGCTGCTGCCCACAGGCTTGGATCCTCTGTGCTTTCAGCAGCTGCAGTGGCTCCTGGTAGCCTATGCCAGCCATAAGGCCCCAAAGCTCCCATTGCACAAAGGCTTGGTTCCCCCATGCCTGCAGCAGGTACCCTGACTCCTAAAAGCCCATGCCCCAACAATATTAGATGCCAGGGCCTCTGCTTATTGTGAGCACCAGATGATTCAAGCCTGTCAGCTTTGCTGCTGCATGGGCACCCTCAACTTGCTATTCAGTAGGCCAGGAGCCTACTGCCACAGACACAGTGAACCCCAGGCTCCATGCTTTGCTATTCTGCTGGCACCAGTAGGCTTCCCTCCCCACAGAGGACAGAAGCCCAGCTCTATCCATCAGCCCTTCCATGGGAAAGCCCTTACTGCCCCATCAAAGAGTGGGAACCCAGCTTTACAATGATTGATAATCTGCCATTTCATGGGTTCCAGGAGACCTTTTTCCCTAAGGCACAAAAAGACCCAGCACTTCCCACTGGACCCAACCATGGAGCACCCCTGCTTCTCCATTAAAGACCAAAAACACTAGATTCCTCACTGAGGGGAGGAAAATTGTAACCTATGCAGTGAGTGGCACCAGAAGGCCTGCTTCCTGAGGTGCACAAAGTCCCAGTGCTCCCCACTGTGCCTGACAGCTGGAGAGCCCCTGCCTCCCTACAGGAGAGTCCTGTCTCTCCTGTCCAAGACCTGGGATCCCAGCTCCTCCATTGAGTGGCAGTCCACTGCTCTGCAGGTGCAAGGAGGTCTGCCCCTAACAATGTACAAAGACCCAGCAACCCCACTGTGACAGCAGGAGAGTCCCCTCACCCCTACCACAGAGTAGGAACTCCGCCCCTTCACTGAGGGGAGGAAGAGGTAATCTGCAACACACCAAGAACCCTACAAGGGGTAACATTTCCAGCATACACCTCTCTGAGGAATGCTGCTGGAGCTCCAGGAGAAAAAACTCAAAATCCCAACTATAGGGCACAAGGGATTAAAACCCTAACCAAAACCAAATCCAGATGCATAAATTCAATGCAGAGTAAAACAGCAAGATAAAAACTCTCCATCAAAAGCTATATCCACCACTAAGGATCAAAACACCTGTGAAGAGGAAGAGCTATCAAATAATGAATTCCAAAACAACAATAGTAAAAATGATTAATGACCTCAAAGAAGAAACACAAAAGCTAGTATTTGACCTCAAAGAGGACATGAATAAACAATTAAATGAGCTCAAAGAGAATACAAACAGATTAATGAAATTAAGAAGACTATCCAGGATATGAAAGAGGAAATCAATAAATATATGGAAGCCCTGAAAAATAACCAATCCAAAATAAATACCCCAAATAAATATCACAATAAAAAACTTAGCAAAGAGTGGAGCAAGTTGAAAAGAGAGTATCGGGAATGGAAAACAAAGCACAGAAATTAGACCAAACAGTAAAAGATCATGAAAGAATGTTAAGAAAATACAAATGGAACTTGCAAGATATCTGGGACACCATGAAAAGATCAAACCTACAAACCATGGGTGCAGAAGGAGAGGAGACACAAACTTAGGGCATTGACAACCTATTCAATAGAGTGGCAGCAGAAAATATCTCTAACCTCAAGAAAGAGTCACCCGGGTACAGGAAGCTTACAGATTACCAAACCATCAGAACCAAAAGAGAAACACCCCCACACACATCATAATCAAAACACTCAGCACACAGAACAAAGAAAGAATTCTGAAACTGCAAAAGAGAAAAGACAAGTCACATATAAAGGCAAACCCATTCAAATAACAGCAGATTTCTCAAGGTCGTAGAAAGACATAATTCATATCCTGAAAGAAAGAAACTGTCAACCTTGACTAGTCTACCCAGCAAAACTATCCTTCCTAATTGAAGAAAATACTAAAACTTTCCACAACAAGGAAAAACTAAAGGAATTTGTGACCACCAACCAGCCCTACAGAAGATACTTAAAGGACTTTTACATATAGAAGAAGAAACTAGAGTAAGACAGGAAGACTCAAGAAAAAATAAACCCTTTGAGCAAGCAGACCAGTAAACAAAGAATAGGTAAAATGAAACAATAGGGGAATAAAAATGCCTGGAAACAACAGGCACCTCTCAATATTAACACTGAATGTAAATGCCACAATGCCCCAATCAAAAGACATAGAATAGCAAACTGGGTTGAAAAACAAGACCCAACCATATGTTGCTTACAAGAGACTCATCTCACTGAAAAAATAAATAAATAAACACTGACTGAGAGTCAATGGCTGGGAGAAAGTTTTCCAAGCAAACAGACACAATAAACAAGCAGGACTAGCTATACTCATATCTGACAAACTAGACTTCAGACTAAAATGAGTCAGAAGACAATGAATCAATGAGACAAAAGTTGGTTCTTTGAAAAGATTAACAAGATCAACAAACCCTTAGCCAACATGACAACAAAAAGAGCCAAATTAACAAAATCAGAGATAAAAAAGGGACATAACCACAAATACCAACAAAATCCAGAGAATCATTAGAGAGTATTTTGATAACTTACACTTAAGTAAACTGGAAAATCTGGATGAAATGGATAAATTCATAAAAGTGTATAGCCAACCAAAATTGAACCAAGAAGATATTAAACCCCTAAATAGTTTTATTACATGCAATGAAATTGCAGCAGTAATAAAGATTCTCCCTACAAGGAAGAGCCCAGAACCTGATGGAATCACAGCCAAATTTTACCAAACCTTTAAGGAAGAACTAACACCAATACTCCTCAAACTTTTCCAGGAAATAGAAAGGGAAAAAACACTAGCAAACTCATTCTATGAAGCCAGCCTTACACTCATTCCAAAACCCAATAGACATGATCAGAAAAGAGAATTACAGACCAATGTCTTTAAGGAATACAGATGCAAAGAGTCTCAACAAAATACTGGCAAACAAAATTCAACAAGATGACAAAAAGATCATACACCATGACCAAGTCAATTTCATTCTAAGAATGCAAGGATGGTTCAACATACGTAAATCCATAAACACAATACAGCACATAAACAGACACAAGGACAAATACCACATGATCCTCTCAATAGATGCAGATAAAGCCTTTGACAAAATCCAACACCCTTTCATGATAAAAGCTTGATGAAACTAGGAATAGAGGCAATTTTGCTCAACAGAATAAAGGCTATATATACAAACCTAGAGCCAACATCATACTAAATGGAGAACAACTGAAAACATTTCCATTAAAGTCAGGAACAAGACAGGTCTGTCTGCTTTCTCCACTCCTATTCAATATAGTTTTGGAATTCCTAGCCAGAGCAATAAGAAAAGAGCAAAAATAAAAGGATCCAAACAGAGAAGGGAGAAGTCAAACGATCTCTATTTGCAGTTGACGTGATCCTATACCAAACAGACTCCAAAAACTCTACCAAAAAACCTATTTTAAAAATCATAAACTTAGCAAAGTGGCAGGAAACAAAATTAGCACACAGAAACCAGTAACTTTTCTATATACCAACAATGCACAGACTGAAAAAGAAATCAGGGAAACAATCCCATTCACAATAGCCTCAAAAACAATAAAGTACCTTGGAATAAATTTAACAAAAGAAACCAAAGACCTTTTTTGAAATCTATAAACCACTGAAGAGAAGGAACAAAAGACATCGGAAGATGGAAAGACCTTCTATGCTCATGGATGAGTACAATCAACATTGTGAAAACGCCCATACTACCAAAAGCAATCTACATATTCATTGCAATCCCTATGAAAATTCCAATGAAATTCTGCACAGAAATAGAAAAGGCAATCATGAAATACGTATGGAAACAATAGACCTTGTATAGCCAAAGCAATTCTGAGCAAAAAGTTCAATGCTGGAGGCATCACAATACCCAACTTCAAACTATAGCATACAGCCATAGCAATAAAAACAGCATGGCATTGGCACAAAACAGACATAAAGACCAATGGATCAGAATAAAAGATCCAGGCATAAACCCACGCATCTATAGCCAGCTGATCTTTGACAAAGGAGCCCAAAACACACAATGGAGAAAAAACAGCCTCTTCAACAAATGCTGCTGGGAAACTGGATATGCACATGTAGAAGACTGAAATGGGATCACTGTCTTTCACCCTGTACCAAAAGCAATTCAAAGTGGATCAAGACCTTTATATAAGGCCTGAAACTCTGAAACAACTCCAAGAAGCAGTAGGAAATATACTAGAACAGATAGGTAAGAGAAAGACTTTCTAAACAGAACTCAAAAGGCTCAGCATTAAGAGAAACAATGAACAAACAAGACTGTATCAAACTAAAGAGCTTCTGCACAGCAAAGGAAACAGTCACTGGACTCAAGAGACATCCACAGAATGGGAGAAAATCTTTGCCAGCTACTCATTCAATAAGGGACTAATATCCAAAATCTACAGGAAACTCAAAAAACACAGTCCCGAAGAATCAACACCCCAGTGAAGAAATAGGCACATGAATTAAACAGGGAATTCTCAAAGGAAGAGGTACAAATGGCCAGTAAATACATGAAGAAGTGTTCAAATACCCTGGTTATAAAAGAGATGCAAATCAAACAACACTTACATTTCATCTTACCCCAGTTAGAATGGCCATAATCAAGGGGAATAACAACAACAAATGCTGGCAAGGATGTGGTAAAACAGGAACCCTTCTACAATGCTGGGAATGTAAATGATTACAACCACTATGAAAAGCAGTATGGAGATTCCTCAAAAAACAAGAGATAGACCTGCCATACGATCCAGTGACACCACTCTTGGGCATCTACCCAAAAGTATGTAAAACAGGATACAGTAGAGACACCTGTACACCAACATTCATCGCAGCACTACTCACAATAGCCAAGCTCTGGAAACAACCCAGACACCCTACAATTGATGATGGATCAAGAAAATGTGGTATATACACACAATGGAGTGTTACTCAGTCACATAATGACATTTTGTTTGAAGGTAAATGGATGGGATACAATTGGAGTACATCATGTTAAGTGAAGTAAGCCAGGATCAGAAACACAACAGCTACATGTTTTCTCTCACAGAAGGCAGATCCAAAGACAAACATATACACAAAAACAAGCATGACCATATACAAACTCAGATGTAGACCATATTTGTAGCAGTGGAACTTCTGTATTGAACTTAGGGGAAAAGAGAATGATAGAGCATCAGTAATATCACATAAAAAATCATTTTTAATTTAAAAATTAACATAGAATCTTTAATGCAAACATCACAAAGAGAGAAACAGAAAAGGTATTTAATAAAAAAATGTAAGTGATGTTTTTCAAATAATCATTTCTGCATTGTCACCAGGCAACAACTATTTCACAGTAAAGGGTGAAAATGACTGTGATACAGATACCCAGGTAGAAATAAATATATACTTAAAAAAAACTCAAGAGTGAACAATGTAAGTCTAACGTCATAAAGCAGTCTTGCATATAACTATTGAGTAGGCATCTGTTACTTTCAGATGAGTTCGATTTGGGGGATGAATCAAGGTCATAAATGATGTAGCTTTTCCTTGATTCTGTAAGTCTCATTAGTACATACCATTCTTGTAGAATATCAGTGAATGAAAATATTTAGACCATCCAATGACAATTTTTATAAATAAGAAAGCAATGTTTCACCCCACGAAAGATTCAGAAATCTACAAAACTCAGAATGTTGAGTTCAGTATAGGACCCAGGGTTTTTGATTCTTTTGATTTTCTTTCAACCAATCCCATGCTGGTTAATTTGTTAAGTCCACTGAGTGAAAAGGAGTGTAACTAAACCTCAGTACAACTTCAGAACTGACCCTGTCAGCTATTTTTTCATTGTGTGCAGCTGCTTAAATGTATTATCTCCAGCAAAAAAAGCAATGTAAGTAATTGCATAGCATAAAAGTAAATGTTAAATTATAATTAAATTATTCTGCAAGCCTATCACACTAAGTTTATGGCCATCTCATCATATTGCAGCCACACACAGAACAACAATTAGAGAGAAAGAAATGTTCTAAATTCAGAGCTCGACTTTCTGAGAACTTGTCTCCTTGAAGGCATCGCCTAACGTTGTTTACGTCGTTACTTTTCATTTTAGCTTTCCAACTGTCAGCTTTTCTTTTATATGTACATTTATTGTGATCCTTTCTCCTTCAGCAAACACCAAACACTTGGAGATTCCAAATTAAACACCCCTTAGTTCAACTTAACACAGAAAGGTCCTAATTTATTATTCAAATTTTACACAGTGCTTTTCCTTCTCTCGGATTTTCCCAAACATGTATTAGCTTTTCCTGAGAAGTATCTTGTGAAGGTCATTTTCAGCAGGTTTATTTGGCAGACAAGAATACAGACCTTAATTGAAAAACAAAATATTTTCACTGAGGTGGCAGAATAAGGTTAGGTAGGAGTCCAGAATAAAAAGCCAAGGTCATATTAGCACACTTAGTTTCTCCTTCTTTTTTCTCATCCATCTAATTTTTAATACAGAAACATAACTTATTGCCTTTGCAAACTCTTTGTTCTCCCATGTGTTAGAGAAACAACTTTCCACAGGGGCCAACACTGCTATTATACCTGTATAAATATCTACAAGGTACAAATGCTGTTTGAATACAACTCTTAACAAAATCGTGGTCATGTCAGTTACCTAAAAGTAGGGGTGTGTGCGTGTGTGTGAGGGGTGTGTGCGTGTGTGTGTGTGTGTGTGTGTACATGTATGTACACATGTATGCAAGTAAAAGGAATAACTTATTCAAATATATTCCTTCAGTAATTCTGGAGAGTCTTCTTTGTGACAGGTACAAAATTATGTTCTGTGACACTAAGGTAAATAACACTTTAAGAATATATCCGAATAAAAAATGTATAATCATAAAAAAAGGAGTGCCTTGGGCTACAGCATGAGGCCCTGAGTTCAAACTGCCAGGGGGAAAAAGGTGCTTTTACAGGGCAGGTGTTTTTAATAAAGTTACCAATGTTTAAATAAAGAAGCTAAAACCTGGGCTGGCAGAGTTTCTTAAGTGTGAAACCCTGACTTCAAACCCCAATACTACCCAAAAAAAAGAAGTTAAAAATATGTCAGGGAAACAAAAGATACAACGACAAGCAGATAGGTAATGCCTCAGTGATACTAAGATGAACACAGAAGGGCAGGCTTTGTGGGTTAAAACAGAGTGGATCAGCAGAGAGTCCACTTCTCCACCTGGCTCTCTCTTCCCCACTGTGGACTGGACAATGCAAAGTCCACAGTATAGAAGTCCACAGGATAGAAGAGCAGTGTGAGGTGTGCCCTCCGCCCAGCTGAATGCTAATGACAAGATTCTGCCTGTTCTCCCACTTCATCACCAAGCACAGGAAGAGCAGGTGACTACATCGTCCACAACTCTGAAAATCATGAAGGAAACGCTCAAAGCAAGTGCTAGAGGTATGACACATATAATGCCAGACCCACAGTAATTGCTTAATAAATGTGAACCATTTTTAGTTGTTATTGATATGTCAACTAATTGCGCAAAGCTATTTTCAAATGTGCTTTGTGCTGCCATCTTGATCAAATGAGTAGAGAGAGGATAATGAAGAAAACAACTAGAAATTGTTTGCATTAGTGCTTTAAGTGGAAATAAAACATGAGATAGAAGCTATTGTTTATATCCCTCTATTGTTTTCTTCGTTATGCTAGACTCATGAGCACCTGGTGTTCTGTTTACAACATCTTACAACAAGATTGGTAAGTTGGTAGATTTAACTTCATTTTACACTTAAGGAAAATAAGGCTCAAAGAAGTTTAATGTTGCAATAGGTAGTAAACGGTGGCACTAGAACTCAATCCATCCTCTGATCTTCAATCTTACTGTTTTTATACAATCTCTTCTGAAAAAATGGCATGGCCATGGTTTAATTCAATACAGAGTTCCCATTATGTGCCAGGCACTGTGTATAAAGCACTCCAAGAAGAATAGAGGACCTTCAGATATGTGTCTGAGCTGATATGTTTAAAATCACAGAGGGAGAGGAACAGATAAGAAACAACTATAAAGCAGGAATGTATAGAGGGGACCCTTGGCAAGAGCACTCCACCCATGAAGAGGTGAAGAGGTGAAGCAAGAGTGTCAACTGGAGTGATGAGTTCAAGGTGGTGAGTGCGGTAGGGAGAGGCAAGGATTTGCATGCAAGTTCAGAACACAATAGGGAGTGACTAAGTCTCCACCACAGGACAGGACTGCCGTGTGGACAGAGATGCAGGTCACACAAAGGCTTGAGCGCCATGACAAAAAGTGAGGTCTTAAACCCATTTAGGATGTGGAGTCCATGGCTCATTTTTCAGGAAGGCAGTGGAGTAATCAGACATAATTTACAAAAAAATTAGTAAAGCCATATTTTTAAGTGACAGTTATATCTTCTTTGCCTGAATGTGGCTTTCATAGATGCCTTTAAGCGCTTATAAATAACTAATAGATGAACAGTAAGATATGGTCAAGGCAGTGGAAATGCTGTGACTTAAGCCATTTTCAAAGCTAAACAGACTCGGCTTGACAAGATGTTCTGGTGAGGCTGACTGTGGAAAGCCATCTGTTTAGTGACTGTGGAGGAGGTTTTAACGACAAACGTGCATTTAGCACTCAGTTGGAATTCCGTACCGGGTTACTGCCCACGGCTTTCTACTGGTAAGCAAAGATTTACAACAGGAACGGCAGTTCAGGTGGTTGACACACGGCCATTCACTGACCCTCCTGATGCTGGTTCCCTTCCAAGAAAGGGGAAAGTGCCATTTTGACAATTCCCGACTTGTGTATTCCCAAATTCCTCACCTAACACCTGACCTTCATCAGATCACCTTGCCTACTAATACACGGAGAAAAAAAGACGTTCTTCCCTATGAGTCTCCCTAACTTCCTTCCTTCCCCCAATTTACCCTTTTTGTTACGCTTGAAGGAAGAGATAACCCTGTCTTTTGGATCAGTCTGGGTCTAGTTTCTTCAGTTTTATTCTCTTTCCATCCCTTACTTTTTGAGGACCTTACTAAACAAACTTCCCCTCTTTCTTCTGTCTTCTGGCTTGATTTCCCTCTAAAGACTATTGATAATATATGCAAGTGTTCTTACCTTATCTATCAAAAAGTTTTCTTTAAAAAATGCAGAAATATTGACTGCAATCTAATTCATGATGATACCTGAATTACAAGAAGAAAGGGAAGTGACAGAGATGAAGGAAGACAATTGTGTCCTTGATTTCATACCTTAGTATTACTCCTACCTCTCATTTGCCTTTCCAACTTTGAGCATCTTAACTATGATCTAAACATTCACCTGCAGTTGTTCCTTCTTCCACCCTGGCCATTCATCCATTCTACCAAGATCTATACTCCCTCACCACAGTTACTTCTCTTGCAAAGATGATTGCAGATTGTTCATTCAGTGGACCTTTTTGAACATTTCTAAACTTGATATAACTGCTTCCTTTTTCTTGAGCTACTTCCTTTTTCTTAAATCTCTCTCCTCTTATGATTACTAAAGAAAAACATAGACAAATTGGACCTCATCAAAATTAGAAATTTTTACGCATCAAAAAAAAGTACTCGCCAGGCACCAACAGCTCACACCTATAATCCTAACAACTCAGAAGGCAGAGATCAGGAAGACCATGGTTTGAAGACAGCCCAGACAAATAGTTTGAGAGACCCTATCTTGAAAAACCCTTCACAAAAATAGGGCTGGTGGAGTTGCTCAAAGTGAAGGCCCTGAGATCAAGCCCCATTACCCTCCCCCCAAAATACTATTTATCTGGGCACAGTGGTTCATGCTTTTAGTCCCAGGATTCAGGAGACTGAGGCAGTAGGATTGTGAGTTTGAGGCCAGTTTGGGCTACATAGTAAGACCCCCGACTCAAAAAAGAAAAAAAAGACAATATTACCCACGTAGTTACAGCCATCTAATTGTCAACAAAGGTGCCTAGAATATACACTAGAGAAAAGACACCTCTTCAACAAGTGATGCTAGGAAAACTGGATATCCACATGTAGAAGACTAAAACTCAATCACTGTTTTTCATCCTGTACCAAAATCAAATGAAAATGGATCAAACACCTGAAACTTTGAAACTACTAGAGGGAAACACAGGGGGATCACTTCAAGATACAGAAATAGGCAATGACTTTCTGAATAGGACTGCAGTAAGCCAGGAAAAATAACAAGAACTGACAAATGGGATTGCATCAAATTAAAATGCTTCTGTGCAGCAAAGGAAACAATTACTACAATGAAGAGACAGCCTACAGAATGGGGGAAAATCTTCACCAGCTACTCATCTGTTTGAGGATTCATATTCAGAATATTTAAAAAACTTTAAAAAGTTTTGATAGAGGTTGAATAATATTGAAACACACCACACCAGTGTAAGAACAAGATACAATAAAATACACTGAAAACTGCTGAACAATGCAGAGTAGGAGGAAAGGGAAAGGAAGAGTAATGGAGGAGGTTATTCTGATTAAAGTACAATATAATTACAGGCAAAATACCAAGGTAAGACCACACTGAACAATGAAGGACAGGAATGTAAAACAGGTCAAGCTAAGGGCTGGACACTAGTGGAAGGGGCAGTGTGAATGGAGAGGGTAATGGAGGGTAATGATCAATGGACTTTCTGTACATGAATGATTAGTAAACAGTGAAACCTGTTTCAACCTGAAACAGTTGAAGCCATTTTAAGAAGGAGCATGGGAGAAGAGGGAGAATAGTGGAGGGATGAACCAAACTGGGGTACAAGGCATGTATATGTGGAAATGTCACAACAAAACCCCCTGTATAACTATCATAAGCTCATAAAAATGCTTTTAAATTCACTAAATAAAAATTATAAGCTGAAAAATAAAATGAATAATCCAGTCAATAAATGGGCAAAGGGACTGAACAGACAGGTCTTGAAGGAAGAGGTACAAATGGCTGAAAAAATATTCAACCTATTTAGCCATCAAGAAAAGGCAAATCAAAACTACACTGAGATTGCATCTCACCCTAGTCAGAATGGCGATCACCAAGAAAATGAGCAAGAGCATATACTGGTGAGGATGGAGGGGAAGGGGCCTTACCCACTGGTGATGGGAATGTAAACTGGTCCAGCCACTGTAGAAATCAGTACGGAGGTTCCTCAAAGAAAACTGAAGTGCCATATGACCTACCACTCCTGGGATATACCCAAAGGAACTGAAGTCACCTCACCACAGAGATACATGGACACCCTTGTCCATCACAACATGATTCACGATCACTAAGTCATGGAGTCACCTAGATATCCCTGGAGAAGATGCTGGGGAAGCCTGCTACCCATACCCACAAATGTCCACAGGCACATACACACACACGTGTGCACACACTCATCACCAAGAAAAACCTGCTCTCTGTCCAGAGCAGCAGTAATGGGAGCCCAGTGCAGACCGGAGAACTCACACCCTGCCTTACAGTGCAGGCCCCAGCTGCAGACTTACACTGCAGGAGCAACAAAGCCTTCGGCCACCCCAGGGTCCAGTTCACTCCTAGACACCAGCAGGTGCTGGATCCACCACAGAGGCTGTGTAAGCAGCTCCTGGCACCTGTCAAGCCCCCTCTTAGTGTCACAAGGGCAGCCAGCCCCAACCCCAGCCCCATTCCCTTCTTCACTGTAAACTGCAGCCCAGTGACATCCAGCCTGTTTTTCCCCACAGATGCCATCAGCAGAGAGTAAAGGGAGGAACCCCAGAAGGACCCCCAGAATGAATATAACATGATGTTGGAGCTCAAACTGGGGGTCTGACACACATAGTAACTTTAGTTCTACTAGCTAGAAAGCAAACTAGACCCAACACAGACATTCTGAACAGATGAACAGCAAAACAAACTCGGTATATCTGTACTATGAAATACTACTCAGCAATAAAAAAAGAACAGATTGTTAAGGCAGGCCAGACTTGGATGGACTTTAAGGAAATTACCAAATTATAAGTCCTTTCCTTCATGTCACACTTATAAATATAATGCCATTATAGAGATTGGGAATAGATTAGTGGGTACCAGGAGTTAGGTTTGGGGAAAGAGAGGAATGGCTATTGCTAGATGTGGGGAGCAGATTACGACGAGAAGCCTATGAGAGCTTTGCATAAGCACAGTTATGTGCCCCGGCCGCAGAAGGGGGCAAGGGCAAAATGCAGCACAGTTGCTTTCTCTAAGAAGTTTACATTCAGAAAGTAGCGATCAGGTTTCTCCTGTTACAATGTCACACCCCTCCCCGAGAACTGTTGCTCCACCTCCTGGTTTGCCACTGTATATAAAAGACTCCCTGAAGGCGGACAAGGTTGCTGCTGTGGCTGCTGCTGCTGCTGATGGTGTGTGTCTGCAAGTCTAAGGACCAAGACTTCAGGAGTTTGCTAGAGATTAGAAGAAATATGGGACAGCAAGTCTGAGGACCGAGACTTTAAAGGATAGAAAAGAAGAAAGGCTTTAAAGAACAAAAAAAGAAGCAAAGTAAAAGAAGAGAAGTAAAAAAGTCATATCGAGGCTGTCATGCATCTCCATCTGAGTGCCCAGCACACCTGACCCCAGCTTTCTGCATGTTTGTCTTCTATCTTTCATCCTTTCTGCATCTCCAGTTGCTCCTACTTAGGTTTGTAGGACAAGCTCGCATGGGTCTCGAGAGCTAGAAAGAGGTAACGTGAAGGAATCCTGCAGAGATGGTGTGGTTGAGTGTGAGTGTGGCATTGGTCATGCTAAGTGTACTCACGAGATGAAGTTACACAGAGCTCTACACACAGCACAATGGAGAACTCATGGGATCTAGTCAAGCTCTCTGACTTATACCCATGACAATTGCCTGGTTTTCATAGCAGAGTATTGTTGCATGAGACATTAGCATTGAAGAAGGGTGGATGGGACTTTCTTGTACATTTCTTTCCAGCCTTGTGTCACTGATTTCAAAATTTAAAAAAACTGTTCACAATAAAGGAAAGGAAAAAGTGTAGCAGAGCATTGGAGATCAACCCTCTGAACAGATTTATAAGACACCATTCACTGTAGGCTGCTAGAAGTCGGGACACAGCTGAACAAGCAAGGTTTATTTGGCACTTTGGACAGTGTGAAAGCTTCTAATGAATGCTCCTCCACTAGGAAAAGTGGCAGCAACTTCAGCTTGCCAAAGACACAGGACCCGCTGATGTGTCATGTTGTCAGCCAGTCAGTCAACAAGGTGACTGCTCAGGGGAGATACATAAACGTACTTAAGGAGTGAAAAGGGAACCCCCCAAGCATATCATTATATCACAGCTTAGTCTCAGCATTGGGGATGGAGAGAATATTTGAAGTAGAAAAGCTTAGAAATATCTTTGGGAGAATTGACAGCTTTTATAACTATGATACTGGAAGAAAGTCCTCATTAACTTATCAACAATTTTGAATAAACACAATTCACACCTTTTGCAAAATCGGCTGGTGATTTGCAAACTAAAATGTTCAATGTTTCTGTTACTATCTGTGAAGAATAGTTCTACGAACATGTCTTTTAAGGCTGACATTATTTTCTGTAAAGGCTATAAATGACATTGCATCTACTTTACAGAGCTGTGCTGGATTCCTGTTGGTATATTAAGGAGATGTCAGCTGGAAATGAGTAGAGTGGGAAAAGGTTTTAAATAACTTCATGCATCTGAAGATACACAGTATTATTTTGATTTGGCCACATTCTTGTTTGCCTCCTGCTATTTTTCACAAATAATGAAACACCCCTTGGCCAGGTATGGTATGCATGCTTATAATCTCAGCTATTCAGGAGGCAAAGGCAGGAGGATATCAACAACCTGGAAAAAGTTAGCAAGACCCTATCTCAAATGCAAAATATAAACAAAAGGGCTGAGCCCATATCTCAAGCTGTAAAGCACTTGCCTAGCATACCTGAGGCCCTGGGTTCAATCCCCACCTCTGCAAAAATAAAACAAAACAATATAAAACCCTAGCACCAAAATACATGATAATTTAATAATGATAATAAAATTCCTGGTGTCCTCATTTTAAAAAAGGCACACATCAAAATGATCCATTATCTAGGAATGCTTACATG
The DNA here is from genome assembly GCF_047511655.1 of Castor canadensis. Taxonomy (NCBI): domain Eukaryota; kingdom Metazoa; phylum Chordata; class Mammalia; order Rodentia; family Castoridae; genus Castor; species Castor canadensis. Next base: position 67,634,347 of record NC_133402.1, read on the forward strand.
AGTACTCAAATAATGGATGCACATATACCCCCAAATTCAGCATACTGGGAAAGAATTTGATTTTGTATGGGCAAAAGAAACACTTCCTCATCAATTACATAAATGCAATGATTTGTTATTTCATAGCCTAAATAGTAAATGAGCTTTTTACTTTATTATTCCTTTTTTATTTTTTCATTTATTCACATGTGCATACATTGTTGGGGTCATTTCTCCTCCCTGCCCCCCAACCCTACCCTCTCCCTTATTCTTTATGTACCTGTTGAAGATGTAAAATAGGACAAAGGATGTCTAAATTATCTTCCTTTACAAATGTGGCCTCACCCTGGCTTCTGCATTCACTCTGCCACAGTCTGAGGTTAATCTAAGACCTTCCCCTCCAGCTCTGAGACCATCTGTGATGCTGTCAGCATTCGTAAACTTCACCTGTGAGTTCTTCCTCACTCATCCCATAAGGTACTCTGGAAATCTCTGACTGATTCTCACGTTAGTTCTGGGAAATTATGAGCGGTCACTTCCTCAACAGGTTCCCATCCACCCCGTATTGTCCCCTCCTTTCTCTCCTGACTTAGTTGTGTCTCCATCTATTTTCACATGTCCTAGTCTTTGTGTACAGCTTCTCACTCTTAATTCCTCCTATTTCTTTCCATCAGAGACTCTTGACTTCTCATATTTAATCTTTTTTTCTACTTTTAGTTCTTGATTATTATTTTTTATACCTAAAAAATAATATATACCTAATTTTTCTTTCTTTTCTTTTTATTTTATTACTGTTGTATTGGGGGTACTTTGTGACATTTAAAAGAATTCTTACCACATGTCATAGTCGAATTCAGCCCCTCCATCATTCTCCCTCTTCCCATTCCTGAAATAGTTTCAACAGGTCTCATTTTTTTCATTTTAATACATGAGTATGAAATACATACAAACTCATACATACTGGTTTGCAATAATTCCACCATATTCACCCTCCCATACCCTTTTCTTATACCCTTCCTTCCCACTGATACCAACCCCCAAATAGGCCCTGTTTTACCTTCCTGTTCTCTATTTTAGAAAAATGACATTTTTATTTATTTAGGATAGCTCTACAGGGAGTTTCCTTGTGACATTTCCATGTGTATATGTATTATAATCTGAATTGGTTCATCTCCTCTACTTTTCTCCTTTCTACCTTAGTCCCTTTCTTATAGTGATTTCAACAGAGGTTTAAAAATTCTATTCATTCTTGTATAGAAAGAACATCAACCATATTCACCCTCTTAACTTCCTTCTTTTACCCTTCCTCTTCCATTAGTGACTTCCCCTTAGCGTGACCTATTTTTCATAATATTGCTTATATTTGTATTGTGCCTATCTCAATAGAAGAACACTTTGTCTTTGACAATGGCTTGATTCTTCTTCATTTGACCATTATCCTATTTTGTATCACAGGGCAGCATTTTTAGTTTTAATCTTTGATCTGCTCATTTCAATAACTCTGGATCACCTAGTCTCACTTGCTTATTTTATTGACTCTCATTTCATGACTGTGAAGGAGCCACAAATGTTGGGCTCCTTTTGCCAACACCTTTTTCCATAGGGGTAATCTCTGGAAGGTCCAGATTCTAGGGCAGTGGCCGAGGAACCACAGTCTGAGCTTGACTTGTGCTTTACACTATTTTCTCTCCTCCGATAGATAACCCTCCTTCTGGAGAACCCTTGGCCTCAGCACAGCTCGCTCCCAAAGCCTGCCTCTATTGGCTTGTTCATCTGGAGCTGGGGAGAGGTGGCCACTGGGATGGAGGAGGAGAAGAAGGGGGCTAAGCTTGCTCAGGAGAAGGACCCCAGCCTGCAGGGTGGTGAGCCTCTCTGTTGTCACCCTGCTGACCTCAGAGTCCTTGTAGCACACACAGATGCTTCTCTGTTGGAAACAAGGGAGTAGTGAGCAAGCGTCTCTCCATTGTGCAAGGCAGTGTGTCCCTGTGAGGAAAGGAAGAGGACTGCAGACCCTTCCCCTTAGACAGGCTCCATGTTGTACAGGCAAATTTCCTCACACCTGCCAATCACTGCCTTCTACTCGGTACAGAGCCGACTTTCTCAGCCCAGTGTTTTCTCTCAGTGTCTCTTTAATACTTCAGACCAACAGGTGTTTTTTTTTGGGGGGGGGTGGTTAGCCTCTAATTCATCTCTGAGTTTAACTGGAAGAGAGATGAAAGTGGACAGACTGCAAAACCTGATAACAACTGAAATACTGGCAAGCAGGATGACTTAGCTTTGGCCTTGTTTGCCTTCTGTTTATTTTGCTAAAATGCATAACAAAGCAATACAATGGATGTAAGTGAGAGAGGAAGCCTGGATCCACTGACCTCTCTAGGCCCTAGTGGAGGACCAGCATCTATGGTCAACTGAACAGTGGAGGAGAGGAGCCAGAGCAGCCAGGACCAGCACCAGCTGCCTTTCACAAGGGCCCACCTATGCAAAGAAATCCCTGGCTGCACTTGCACTGTCTTCCAATAGCTGAGGCCCATGATGATAATCAGTAGCCTATGATTTATTTCTATAGTGGCAGGCACCCTGGAACCCTAAAATTTTTTGGTACTGAGGTTTGAACTCAGGGCCTAGGGCTGGCTTGGCGGGTGCTCTCCCTCTTGAGCCATGCCCCCAGCCCTTGTTGCCTTTAATTGTTTCTGAGATAAGGTCTTGCTTTTTGCGCAGGTTGGCCTAGACTGCAATCCTCCTGTTTATACTTCCCACATTGCTGGGGTGACAGGTATGCAGCACTGCACCCAACAATTGGTTGAGATGATGATGTTGCTGTCACTTTGACTGGGCTGGCCTCCATCTCTGATGCTCCCTATCTCCAGCTCCCAGGCAGCTAGTATTATAGGCCTACACCACCATACTCAGCCTTCCCTAATTCTTTCATTTCACTTTATCTTTCCATAATAATAGCTGATCTCACGATCAGCTACTCACGATCAGAAGTCCTCTTCATTACTTCTGTATCTCTCACAATCCGCCCATGGTCAGCATCCAATAAGCACTTGTTTTTGTTATTGTAAAGTTGTTGTTTATGAATAGGAGTATAGTGGGTTAGGATGTGTTGAAATCCTAGTTGAAATCACAATTAGTTGAATAGTTGAAATCACAATTACAAATGAGATGTCTGTTTTGGAGCACTCACATCTGGGGTGTCAGACTTGGCATGAAACTCTTACTCTACAGTTAGCAATGAGGGTGCCCCACATAACCAAGTGGGTATCCAGAGGTCAAAAGCAATTTAGGATGATGGGGGGTATCAATGGAAAGAATTAAGATGAGTCGTCAGGGTTCTGGACAAAAATGAAAGGGAAAGGCAGAATCAAGTTTGATCAAGTCAATAGAATTGTTTGATCCCAGTAGATTTGCTTATTATAGAAATAAAACACGCATATCACAGCATATCATCATAGCATAGCATCATCTGTCCCCACAACATCTAAGGTGACCCCTGGCCTCTCTCATCAGGGCTGGGTTTGGGGAACCAATGAATGGGCAGATTCATCACCTCAGAAAGGCAGTAGCAGAACCAAAAGTCTGAAAGGGGCTGCTGGGAGGAACACCTACTTTGATGTACTACCCTCTTCCCAACCATTTCCACCACAAGACTCCAGAAGATGGGGATGATGATGAAATATTCACCCCAATAATGTCTGGGGGAGACATGAGGAAAATGCCTCCCTGATTGCAAGGTAGGTAAGGAAATATTTTCCGTGCAGTGTTAGAAAGTTTTGCAATGTCTACAACTCTGTGTCTACATTCAAATTTAATGAGGCTATTAACTAACGCTGCTCCATGTTTGAGGGTTGTTTTTAAAGCACACATAAAAAATAAATTAAATGATGAGGATGCACAACCAAGCAAAGGGTCATTACCCTCATTTGAAGACCCAATATGTAGCAATTAATGGGAATCTCTCAATTGAGAAAAATTTTTAAAGAGCAAGACTGAATTACTGAGATAAAAAAGGAAAAGTTAATTGACTACCTTTGACTTGTGCTGGATGTGATTGTTATGAAATCTTTTGAGGTCATCTTTAGAAACAGGATACTCGTGTGTCCCAGGTGTTAAGCTCGCCTGCTCGCTCTTAGGGTTCTAATTAACTTCCATGCTGAGTTGATTAACACTAGCATTTGTTTTTTTCCTAGTGGAAAACAGCTCTGTATGAAGAGTTTAAGTGAATCACCTTTTGTTGGCAGGCTTGACAATCATTGGGATTTTTTTTCTTATGCAATATCATTTTTTTTTTGCATGGACTTTGAAAGAAATGACTTTTGTTAATTGTAATGAATTATATAAAATGCAAATTTTTGCAATTTTCTTCTCAAAAAGGCCAAAGAACACTTTCTTTCTACTTCTATGAAGAAAAGCATACGACACAACACAAAATGGGTCATTTCATTTCTGCCCTGTTCATTAGCTCATTATTTTAACATAACCAGCTTATTTGCAGTATTCACCTGATTGCTCATGCAGCCCAGGGATCTCTTAGTTCAGAACCTGTCTCTGCATCTCAGCCCCCGTCTCACAGTTCTACCCTGTATGATATCATTGACTGTGTTCTGCTGTCAAGACCACAATGGTGCTCAAGCATCCTGCACTATCCCCACAGTGACCTCTTCCTCTTTCACCTAGAAAGCCATGATGGTGCATCTAGTGGTCCTTACTGGAGAAGACAGAAGACCAATTCCAAAGTCATTTCAGTGACAGAAAAGGGAAGAAATGAAATTCCAATTCAAAACTGATGGTGATGGAAAGTGAAAGGTGAACATAAGAAATATCATGCAGGTGGAAAAGAGAAGAGCTTGATTGGTGACCAAGGGTGGAAATTGAGGAAAGGTGTTTTTTCTTGCTATCTAGCAAATTCCTACAGGTTCATGGCTTAAAACAAGGCATGTTAGTTAAGAGCTGGTTAATCGTTAAGGCTAGGTTTAAATATAGGGGAAGGTGTAGGTTTAGATTAGGGCTGGGGATGTGCTGGGGATGTGCTGGAGCCACCAAGCCCCGCTCGTTTGTAGAGATGGGGTCTTTGCCTGGATTGGCCTTGAACTGTGATGCTCCAAATCACTACCTCCCAAGTAGCTGGGATAACAGACATGCTTCACCATGCCCACCTGTTGGAACTTTTTTAAGACTGATTCTCAAGACCTCTCAGAGATTCTGCAGGGAAGGCTGTTTTTGTACTTTGCTGACAAGCACCCCAGGTGGTTCTGACTGAACATGTTCAGATACATTTTTCCATGCATTGGCAAGATAGGACTGGAGCACAGGGAAGGGATAAAGCCTTCTTCAGAGTACATCACAAAATCGTTGTCTAAATACCCTCACAAGAGACATCAAATGGTTGGGAGAATTCTCATTCTTGAACTGTACTTCAGATCTCCTGACTCTGAATGTGCAGTTCAGTAAATCACACAGGACATTTTTATGCTCAGTAGTTTTGAGACCAAATGGACCTGTGAGATGGTATAGATCCACCTGTTAGTTTTCCAGTAAAAGGTAAGTACAGGAATTGAAAATAAATGCTCACCAGACACTGTTATAGTAACTTAACATTGCTGTGACATCTGAGTGCGTGGTCAGTGGGCTCATGTCATTGAACAGAGGATGGACACATTGTTGCAATACTTACACATTAAGTCACATGTCACACAATGCAACAGTGTGTGATATTTGGAAGTTAATTGCTATAACCCAAAGATATATAGAACTAAAAAAAAATTGTATATCATCTTCACAACTTACTGTAATAATTTCAACTTTCACTGGAGTCTATTTCAAATTTACAGTTCCATATTGGTAAATGATTTAGAAAGAGTTATATTTTTAGCCCTAATTTACAGATAATGAAATAAGCTTCTCTGGATATTTTTGTAAGAAAATTCATATCTTTTCTAAGTGCAGCTGTGAAAACAAAATAAGTGAAGACAATGAAATAATTCAAAAAGTGGAATTCAATAGAGCTCATAACAATTTTACCACAAAACATACAAAGCTTCATATATGGAATTTGTTTCTGAAGAAATAGTGGACAGTAAAGGCTCAAATGGCCAAAAAACACATTAAAAAATGCTCACCATCTATAGCCATAAAGGAAATGCAAATCAAAACCACACTAAGATTCCACCTCACCCCTGTTAGAATAGCCATCATCAAAAACACCACCAACAACAGGTGTTGGTGAGGATGTGGGGAAAAAGGAACCCTCTTACACTGTTGGTGGGAATGCAAGCTAGTACAACCACTCTGGAAAACAATATGGAGGCTTCTTTAAAAACTAAACATAGATCTGCCATATGATCCAGCAATACCACTCTTGGGGATATACCCAAAAGACTGTAACACAGGTTACTCCAGAGGCACCTGCACACCCATGTTTATTGCGGCACTATTCACAATAGCCAAGTTATGGAAACAGCCAAGATGCCCCACCACTAATGGATTAAGAAAATGTGGTATCTATACACAATGGAATTTTACTCAGCCACGAAGAAAAATGAAATCTTGTCATTCGCAAGTAAATGGATGGAACTGGAGAATATCATCTTCAGCGAGGTTAGCCAGGCTCAGAAGACCAAAAATCGTATGTTCTCCCTCATATGCAGACTTTAGATCTAGGGCAAAGGTAGTAATGTTGTTGGACTTGGATCACATGACAAGGGGAGAGCACATATGGGAGGTATGGTGATAGGTAGAAAGCCCAAAACTTGAAAGGGTTTGATGTCCCCACTGCAGAGGAACTAATACAGTAATCTTAAAATGAGAGTGGTCAATATGGGAAGGTGACCAGGAAGTACTTAAGAAGTCAGGTAGAGATGAATCAATTCAGGTTATAATACACTTGTGCATGAAAGCAAAGCTAGGAATCTCTCTATATAGCTATCTTTATCTCAACTAGCAAAACCACTTTGTCTTTTTTATTATTGCTTATGTCTACTGTTCAACAAATTATAGATAAGGGCAGAACAGTTCCTGCCTGGAAGTGAGGGGGTGGGGGGAGAGGGAGAGGGCAGAGGGTTGGGGGGAGAGATCGCCCAAACAATATATGCACATATGAATAAATGAAGAAAAAAAGAGCTAAAAACAAATATGTTACTTCAGAGATGGGTGAGCCAATAAAGGATTAAAATGCTAAACCATGAAAAAGCATTAAGCAACAAGTTAAAACTGCACTTTTTTGAAAGTGTTGAATTCAAAAGCTCTTAGAAAGAGATGTTCAAATTTTAGAATCTGAAAACTTTTAATAGAGTTGCACTATGATTTGCTTAGAGTAAAAATCTGTATCAATTCACAAAATAGAAGTAAAGGACTACATCAAAAATTTCTGCTGAAAATGCTGGGTGTATTTGTGGCAAAGCAGTTGACTGACTTTCCAACAATATTGTAACTCAAAAGGTGGAAATGAGCTGGCTAATGGTGAGAAGCCAGATGTAGATCAAATGGAGCTAGTGACACATTTTTACTTGCAATTTGTTAAATGCATACGTATAGTGATTCTAAGTGTGGAATCTAAGCTATGAAATTCTAAGCTATGAAATTATTCTTTATCTTTTTTTCAGACTCTCACCACAGCCTTTCAATACCATGGAGGAAGTCCTAGCTAATGTAATAAAACAAGAAAATAAAGGGTGTACAGATTGAGAAGTGAAAAATAATCTGTCTTTGTTCACAGATGACAAAGACTGTCTATACAGAAAATAAAAAAAAATCATCAAAAACTCCTTTATCTAATAAGTAAGGTTAGAATAAAATTCAATCAGTTTCTTATAAATCAGCAGAGAGTAAGTGGAATTTGAAAATGTCAATAAAATACCATGTACATTAGCAACCTAACAAAATATGAGCTATGTGTGTGTTTGTGCAAAACTGATGAGGTAAAATAAATCAACGAATTCAATAAGTGGATGGATTTCCCGTGTTCATGAACAGGAGGACTCAATATTGTCAACAAGTCATTTCTTCCCAACTTGATTTGTAAATTCAGTGTATTCTCAACCAGAATCCCTGCAGGTTATTTTGTGGATAACTGCGAACTAATTTTTAAGTTCATATAGAAAGGCAAAAAGAGGAGGATCCAAGATGGTGACTAGAGGGAGGAAGCAGACAGCATGAGACCCATAAATCAAAAATCTTGCTGAGACGCTAGAGCCACACAAGACAGAAAAAAAAACACAGAAGCAAAACCTACACCCTGAATCCCCAGCCTGTACAAAGCTTCTCCACACCACATTACACGAAGAAACCAGGAGGGCTCCTGTGCCACCAGACGCCAGCTCTAAACCTCCAAACCTGCTTGGTAGATGCAGACCAACAGGTGAGCAAATAAGCGACACACGGTACTCCCACAGCCAACCCTGGGATAAATCAGCATAGTCCCTGGACAGAACAACACCCACCATGAAAAAACAAACAAAAAAACTGAATAATAAACAAGGAACTAAAAAGGACATGCATCAGAGGGGGCAGACAGGCTGACAGTAGGCAGGTGATGAGCTGTTGCCTGAAATAGGGCAGGTAGTGGTCCACAAAGCTCATCTCCTGACCCAACCACCTGCAGACACTACTACAGAGCTACTGCTTAAATATGAACACCAGGACTGGATGCTGAAGGAGTAACATCAGAGCTACTAAGAATGAAACTTCATTGTTCTTGAACCTGAATTTTTTTTCTTCCTTCTTTTTTTCTTTTTTCTTTTTAGTTTTTTCTCTTTCTCCCTAATGCATGTCTTCTTCACTGTTGGTTGGTACACCATCTCTCCCTGTTGATTTCTTTGGTTCTCTATTTTTTTTCTTTCGTTTTCTTCTTTCTCTTTCTTTCTTGGTTTCATTTACTGTTGTAAATTAGCTAATACTGAATTACACACAGAACAGGGACAGAAACAGCACCAAGTAGAATGATGGGAAGATGAAAAGGGGATGGAAACCATTCTCCCCCCAAAACTAAATTAGCACAGAAGTCAGAGGGAAATGAAGAAAATGGATACCCAGTGCCAGATACTAACAAAACAAATAGACTATCCCAAGGAACCCTACGAAGCCCACAAGAACACTCTGAAAGAAGAAATCCTGCAAGTAATCAATGAGAAGTTCATGGAGATGTTATTAGACAAGGTCAACCAAAATGTACCACAGGCACTCAAGAAATTCCAAGACAACAAAAATAAAGAATATGAGAAGACACAAAAACAAATATGTGATCTCATAGGAGCCCTAAATAAACACCAAAGTGAAACAGAGAACACAATAAATAGAGAGATAAATGAATTAAGGGCAAAAATTGACAATATTAAAGAGGAAGTGACCCATGATATGGAAAACCTCAGAAAAAAATGAAACAGAAATACAAGACACAATGGAAAGCCACTCCATCAGACTAGAACAAGCAGAAGACAGACTCTCAGAACTTGAAGATAAAATGTAAATTAAAGGAAAAACTAAAGAACTATTACTCAAACAACCCAAAACCTGTGAGAGGAATATGCAAGACCTCAATGACTCCATCAAAAGACCAAACTTGAGAATCAGGGGTATTGAAGAAGGAGAAGAGGTGCAAGCAAAAGGAATTCGTAATATATTCAGAAAAATAATAACAAAAAATTCCCCAAATCTAGAGAAAACTCTGCCCACTCTGGTACGAGATGCCTCCAGGACACTAAACAGACTTGACCAAAATAGAGGACAAATTATCATTAAAACAACAAGCCCAGAAAGTAGAGAAATAATATTGAAGGATGTAAAAGAGAAAAAACAAATAACATACAAAGGTAAACCCATCAAAATCACAGATTTCTCAATGGAAACCTTAAAAGCAAGAATAGCATGGAGTGAGGTCTTCCAAGCACTGAATGAAAATAACTTCAACCCTAGGATACTCTACCCAGCAAAACTATCATTTAAAATAGATGGAACAATAAAAGTCTTCCATAATAAGCAGAAACTGAAACAATATATGACCACCAAGCCACCACTACAAAAGATTCTCCAAGGAATTCTGAACACAGAAAGTGAAAGCAAACAAAGCCATGAGAGGACAGGCAGCACCAAACCACAGGGGAAGAAAAGGCAAGAAAGTAGAGAGTAACCTCAACTTAGGTACACACAATCAAACCTTCAAACAACTAAGACAACTATATGACAGGAATCACCACATACCTATCAGTACTAACACTTAATGTTAACGGAATTAATTCACCCATCAAAAGGCACCTTTTGGAAAACTGGATTAAAAAGGAAGAGTCAACAATCTGTTGCTTACAGGAGACCCAACTCATCAACAGAAACAGCACTGGCATAAGGTGAAAGGCTCAAAGAATATTTACCAAGCCAATGGCCCCCCAACACAGGCAGGAGTAGCAATACTCATCTCAGACAAAGTGGACTTCAAACTTACATTGATCAAATGAGATAAAGAAGGATACTCCATACTAATAAAAGGGGAAATACACCAAAAGAAAATAACAATTATCAACTTATATGCATCAACATCAATGCACCCAATTTCATCAAACATACTTTGAAGGACCTAAAAACATATATAGACTCCAACACAGTGGTAGTAGGAGACCTTAACACCCCTCTATCACCAATAGATAGGTCATCCAAACAAAAAATCAATAAATACATCCTAGATCTAAACCATACCATAGATCAAATGGACCTAGCCGATGTCTACAGAATATTTCATCCAACTTCTGCACAATATACATTCTTCTCAGCAGCCTATGGGACCTTCTCCAAAATTGATCATATCCTAGGGCACAAAGCAAGCCTCAGCAAATATAAGAAAATAGAAATAATACCATGGATTCTATCTGGTTACAATGCATTAAAAGTAGAACTTAACAACAAAAACAACAGTAAAAAACATGCAAACAGTTGGAAATGGAACAATACATTGCTCAATGATCAATGGGTCATTGATGAAATAAAAGAGGAAATTAAAAGTTTCCTGGAAGTTAATGAAAATGAAAACACAACCTACCAGAACCTATGGGACACAGCAAAGACAGTCCTGAGAGGAAAGTTTATAGTCATGAGTGCATATATTAAAAGGACAGAAAGATCTCAAATCAATGACATAAAGCTTCATCTCAAACTCCTAGAAAAACAAGAACAAGCAAATCCCAAAGCAAGCAGAGAGAGAGAAATAATAAAAATAAGTGCTGAAATCTATGAAATAGAAACAAAAAAAATTCAAAGAATTAATGAACCAAAAGTTGGTACATTGAAAAAATAAACAAGATTGACAGACATCTGGAAAACCTGACTAAAATGAGGAGAGAAAAAAAACTCAAATCAGTAAAATCAGAACTGCAAATGAGGAGATAACAACAAACACCCCAGAAATCCAGGAAATCATCAGAGACTACTTTGAGAACCTATATTCTATTATTAATTTGAAAATCTAAAAGAAATAGACACATTTCTAGATACTTACAACCATCCAAAACTGAACCAAGAGGATATGAATCACCTGAATAGATCTATAACAAAAAATGAAAATGAAGGAGCAAGAAAGAGTCTCCCAAAAAAGAAAAGTCCAAGACTTGGTGGATTCACAGCTGAATTCTATCAGACATTACAGAAGAAATAAAACCAACTCTCCTTAAACTTTTCCATGAAACAGAAAGAGAAAGAAAACTGCTTAACTCATTTTATGAAGCCAGTATTACACTCAGCCTAAAACCAGGAAAAGACACCTCCAAAAAGGAGAACTATAGGCCAATTTCCTTAATGAACATCGGTGCAAAAATCCTCAATAAAATAATGGCAAACCAAATTCAACAACCCATCAGAAAGATCATTCACCACAACCAAGTCGGCTTCATTCCAGGGATGCAGGGGTGGTTCAACATATGAAATTCTATAAATGTATTAAACCACATTAACAGAAGCAAAGACAAAAACCACTTGATTATCTCAATAAATGCAAAAAAAGCCTTTGATAAGATCCAACACCATTTCATGATAAAAGCTCTAAGAAAACTAGGAATAGAAGGAAAGTACTTCAACATTATAAAAGCTATATATGACAAACCTACAGCCAGCATTATACTTAACAGAGAAAAAGTGAAACCATTCCCTGCAAAATCAGGAACTAGAAAAGGATGCCCACTATCCCCACTCCTATTCAACATAGTCCTGGAATTCCTAGCCAGAGCAATTAGGCAAGAAGAAGAAATAAAAGGAATACAAATAGGCAAAGAAACTGTGAAAATATCCCTATTTGCAGACGATATGATCCCATACTTTAAAGCCCCAAAAACTCTACCCAAAAACTCCTGGACACCATAAATAGCTATAGCAATGTGGCAGGATATAAAATCAACTTACAAAAATCATTAGCTTTTCTATACACCAATAACGAACAAACTGAGAAAGAATATATGGAAATATCTCCATTTACAATAGCCTAAACAAATCAAATACCTAGGATTAAACTTAACAAAGAATGTGAATGATCTCCACAAGGACAATTACAAATCCCTGAAGAAAGAGATCAGGGAAGACTACAGAAGGTGGAGAGATCTCCCATGCTCATGGATTGATAGAATCAACATAGTAAAAATGGCTATACTGCCAAAAGCAATCTACATGTTTAATGCAATTCCCATCAAAATCCCAATGACATTCATCACAAAGATTGAAAAATCTACCCTAAAATCCATTTGGAAACACAAGAGACCTCAAATAGCCAAGGCAATACTCAGCAAAAAGAGCAATGCTGAGGTATCACAATACCCAACTTCAAACTATATTACAAAGCAATAGCAACAAAAACAGCATGGTACTGGCACAAAAACAGACATGAAAACCAGTGAATTAGAATAGAGGACCTGGATATGAATCCACACAGCTATGCCCACTTTAGTTTTGACAAAGGCATTAAAAATATATGATGGAGGAAAGACAGCCTCTTCAACAAATGTTACTGGGAAAAGTGGTTATCTGTCTGCAAAAAATTTAATACTAGATCCATGTTTATCACCTTGTACTAGTATCCAAAAATGGATCAAGTACCTTAATATCAGACCCAAAAGTCTGAAGTTGGTACAGGAAAGAGCAGGAAACACTCTGGAAGTAATAGGTATAGGCAAGGACTTCCTCAATAGAACCCCAGCACTCAGCAACTAAGACAAAGTATGGACAAATGGGACTTCATAAAACTAAAAAGCTTCTGCACAACAAAAGAAATGGTCTCTAAACTGAAGAGACCACCCACAGAGTGGGAGAAAATATTTGCCAGTTATACATCAGACAAAGGACTGATAATCAGAATATGCAGGGAACTTAAAAAACTAAACTCTCCCAAAATCAATGAACCAATAAAGAAATGGGCAACTGAACTAAACAGAACTTTTTCAAAAGACGAAATTCAAATGGCCAAAAAACACATGAAAAAATGCTCACCATCTCTAGTCATAAAAGAAATGCAAATCAAAACCACACTAAGACTCCACCTCACCCCGTTAGAATAGCCATTATCAAAAACATCACCAACAACAGGCGAGGATTTGGGGAAAAAGGAACCCTCATACACTGCTGGTGGGAATGCAAACTAGTACAACCTCTCTGGAAAAAAATTTGGAGGCTACTTAAAAAGCTAAACATTGATCTACCATTTGATCCAGCAATACCACTCTTGGGGATATACCCAAAAGACTGTGACACAGGTTACTCCAGAAGCACCTGCACACCCATGTTTATTGCGGCACTATTCACAATAGCCAAGTTATGGAAACAGCCAAGATGCCCCACCACTGACGAATGGATCAAGAAAATGTGGTATTTATACACAGTGGAATTTTACTCAGCTATGTAGAAGAATGAAATCTTGTCATTTACAAGTAAATGGATGGAAATGGAGAACATCATTCTGAGCAAGGTTAGCCAGGCTCAGAAGACCAAAAATCATATGTTCTCCCTCATATGCAGACTTTAGATCTAGGGCAAATGCAGCAATGTGGTTGGACTTGGATCACATGACAAGGGGAGAGCACATACAGGAGGTATAGGAATAGGTAGAAAACCCAAAACATGAAAGCGTTTGATGTCCCCACTCCAGAGGAGCTAATACAGAAACCTTAAAGTGACAGAGGTCAACACGAGAAGGGGATCAGGAACCAGTGTAAAGATCAATTAGAGATGAATCAACATGGGTTGTAACACATGGGTACATGAAAGCAATAGTAGGGATCTCTCTGTATAGCTATCCTTATCTTAACTAGCAAAAAAGCTTTGTCTTTCTTATTATGCTTATGTTTTCTCTTCAACAAAATTAGAGATAAGGGCAGAACAGGTTCTGTCTGGAAGCAAGGGGGGTGGAAGGTACAGGGCGAGGGCAGCGGGCAGGGGGGAGAAATGGCCCAAACAATGTATGCACATGTGAATAAATGAATTAAAAAATAAAAAGAAAACTTTAGCAAAAGAAATCACTCAAAATCCCATAAAAAAAAAAAAAAAGGGAAAAAGACCAAGAATGGCCAACATAATATTGAAAGACAGTAAAACATCGGAGGATACCACTGAATTCATGACTTATCACAAAGCTACTGTAATGAAGTCAGTGAGGTATTGGCAAAAAAATGTTCCAATTGATCAGTGCAACAGAATAGGGAGCCCAGAAATAGACTTAAAAGAATACTCTCAACTGATTTTTACCACATAGCAAGGAAATACAGTAGAGAAAAGATAGTCTTTTCAACAAATGGTGCTGGAACAACTGGATATCCATATGCAAATTGTTTAAAAAAAGCCTGAATCAAACTTGACATTCATCACAAAACTTACTCAAAACGGATCAATGGCCTACATGTAAAATCTGAAACAATAAAACTCCTAGGAGATAGAATGGGAGAACATCCAAATGACTCAAGACATGGCAATGAACTTCAGATATGACCCCAAAGGTGTAATCCACCAAAGAAAGAATTCTTAAGATGGACTTTGTTAAATTTTTAAATTATGCTCTTTGAAAAACATGGCCAAGAGAGTGAGAAGACAAGGTTTTTACAAGGCGTGTTTGGTGAAGGACTGTTATCTAAACTATACGAAGAACTCTTAAAATTCAATAATAATGAAAATATGTGGCAAAGAACTGAGCAGACACTTCACCAAATAAGATAAATGTTAAGTGAGCCAATACATTGTATATCATCAGGGAAATATAAATTAAAACAATAATAAAGAATGTCTATACTTGTTAGA
This sequence comes from Castor canadensis, assembly GCF_047511655.1. NCBI lineage: Eukaryota > Metazoa > Chordata > Mammalia > Rodentia > Castoridae > Castor > Castor canadensis. The sequence goes on from NC_133402.1 coordinate 67,649,575, forward strand.
ATGACCAACCTCAAGACTACTTACAGGAACTAGCTGCAGTGTCTCATGTCTGTAATCTTAGCTAATCAGGAGGCAAAGATCAGGAGGATTATGGTTTTTGCCCAGGCAAAAAGTTCATGAGACCCCCAGCTCAACCAATAAAAGCTAAGTGTGGTAGTTCATGCTGGTCATTCCTGCTTTAGCAGGAAAGATAAATAGGAGGACTGAAGTCCATGCCAGCCCAAACAAAAGTTAGACCCTATTCCAAAAAGCAACTAAAAGCAAAAAGAGCTGATGGTGTGGTAGAGCACCTCCCTGGCAAGAATTAGGCCCTGAATTCAAACCCCAGGATTGCAAGAAAGAAAAAAACAAAAGAACACTGACAACATGGTAAGGCTGTGGAGAACAGGAATACTGCTTCACTGCTAGTGAAATGAAAAATGGAATTCAGCCACTCATTTCTTACAAATCTAAACACATTCTTAGAGTGTCATCCAGCAGGTGTGAGTCCTGGCATTTACCCAACACTGCTGAAAACATGTCCACACAAAAACCCACACATATATGCTAACAGTAGCTTTTATTCATAATTGCCAAAGTTTGGCAACAACCAAGATATTCTTCAGTGGGTGGCTGGATAAACTGAGACCTTGTCAGACGATGGAATATTATTCAGAACAAAAAAGAAATGGGCTATCAAGCTACAATAAAAAGTGGAGGAAATGTAAATTCATATCGCCAGGTGAAAGAAAGGAATCTGAATAGGCTAAGTGCTGTGTGACCTTGTGGAAAGGTCAAAACTCTGCAGAAAGTAAAAATGGTCAGTGGAAACCAGAAGTGACAGGCAGGGATGAATAAGAATGTGTAGAGCACGGAGGATTTTAAGGTTAGTAAAAGTATTCTGTGTGGTTTTATAATGGAGGATATGTGTCGTTAGGCACTTGTCCAAACAGAATGTACAACACCAACAGTGAATCCCGATGGAGCATGGACTCTGGGTGACAGTGACATGTCAAGCTACTTTCAGCAGTTGTAACAAATCATCACTGAGGTGAGGGCTGTTGGTAATTGGGAACACCGCACATGTGTGGCTCGGGGGATATGGAAAATCTGGGTGTCTTCTGAATGACATCTCTGTGAACCTAAAACTGCTCTAAAATGCAATGCATATTTTTTAAAGCATAAAAGTATACTTAAAAAGGAAGTATGAGACAACATTTAGCTAAATTAAACACAACACTTGATGTCATATAGAAAACTGATGACTACATAAAGGCTAATGTGCTAAATTTGAGATTATTCTGTATTATTTTATATGGAATAAATGTGACCATTAGAATCTTATTGTTGCATGGTGAGGTATAATAGTTATGAAGGGAAAAATGTCTGCTGAAATGTCTGAACTACAAATTCATCTCCAGGATAAGAATCCACCTTGGCATAACTTGCTAAAGATAGGCATTTTGTAAACCAGATTTCCTTATTTTTCTGATAACTTTGGTATGTTTAATTATCTTTAAACTTTTGTGCAAGGAAGAAACAAAGCCTGTGCTTTGATGGCAAATAATATCAAAGGAAAAACTGAAAATTCTGATGCTTGAAAGAACAGAATTCCTATAGGTTGTCATACTGTCTGTGGTTTAACAACAAATACTTTGAAAACAGAGATTGTCTTGTTTGTTGCTCATCTCTAAAGAAGTTAACAGAAACATTTTATTCATGAGATGGAATATTATGAATTTCCATCAGAAGAAGCACTCTTTTTTCCACAGAAATTTCCACATATGGGAACTCATGTATGTGTAGAATCCTCTTCTTCATCGAAAGTACAACTTACATTTAACTACAACTTAACATGGTAAAGTGTTAGGATCTGCCATTGATGAAGATTGAAGATAAATTTTGAAAATAGAGCACCAGCTCCCCCAGGCATCTGACTTAACACCTTCATCTTTCTGTTCGAAATTCACTGGAAAGAACCTAGTAACTTAAGTAAAAATGATGTGTGATTAACCTAAATATGAGTTACACTATTCATAACAATGCATAGTATATAATATAAATGTGACACTAAAATTTTAAATTAATATAATCAGAAAAAAGAAAACAGAGCACCACTCATTTTATTTTTGATTAAGTTAAAAGGAAATTTCCTAGATGGCTGAGATAACATTAAATCTCTTCCCCCTTTCCCTGAAACATAGCTTTTTAAAAAATTTATTGTTGTGCTGGGTGGGGATACATTGAAGCATTTGCAAAAGTTCTTACAATGTATCAAATATATCATACTTGAATTCACCTCCTCCACCATTCTCCTTTATCCTCCCTCCCTCCATTCCTGGAATAGTGTCAACAGGTCTCATTTTTCTGTTTACACACATGAGTACTCAGTATTTCCACCATATTCACCCTCCTTCACCTTTTCCCAAATCCTTCCTGCTCTCATGTGTACTAACCCCTCAGACAGCACCTGTTCTGCTCCCCTGCTCTGTAATTTTGAAAAAAAAAAAGGACATTTTTGTTTGTTTAAGATAGCTACACAGGGAGTATCCTTGTGACATTTCCATGTATATATGTATTATAACCCAAATTGGTTCGTCTCCTCTGTTTTTCTTTATTCTATCTTAGTCTCCTTCTTATGGTGATTTTACCAGGTTTAAAAATCCCATATTCATTCATGTGTAGGAAAGTACATCAACCATATTTACCTTCTTAATGTCCGTTTACCCTCCCCCTCTCAAATGCGACCTGGTTTTCATAATACTGCTACATTTGCATTAAGTCTATATTCCACATATGGCCTGCACCATCTTTGTGGGACCAGTTTCTCTGTTATAAATGCCATGAATGGATGACACAATTAGGTATGCATAAGTTCTTACAAATGTATGCTTGTCAGTATACCCTAAACTCAACAAGTTGACAGGTGTTTATTCAAAATGAACATACAGAAAATTAACATGTGGAGTTACTTTTTCACTGAACATTGTTCTTGTCTTGGTTACAGTTTAAAACAGCACACAGTCATGAGTAAAATGTCCAGATTAGACACGGACAAGCATGTTAGTCCAACATGTATGATGCTTTTATTCATCTCAATTTGCTTTGACACTACTAAGTGAAATTGAATTTTATGTCTTTGACTCTTACAATAAAATTGCTTTGTATTAGTATATTTGTTTTTATTTTTAATTCTCAAATAATTCATGTTTATAAAATACCTGTTGGCAGCAAGTTGAGAAGTAAGATGTGTTCCTCACATCACAGATAAAAGATGAACAGAACAGCCAAGGCTAGAGACAGAGAGAAATGAAAGAGAAGAGGGTCAGAAGCAGAACGTCCTCAAAGGAGGAATGGCCAATTAATACATGAAGAAATCCTCAACTTCCCGGCCATGAGAGAAATGCAAATCACAACCACACTGAGATTCCATCTCACCACAGTTAGAATGGCTGTTATCAAGAACACAAAACAACAACTAATGCTGGCAAGATCAGGGGGAAGAAACCCTTACACACTATTGGTGGGAATGTGAATTAGTGCAGCCACTATGGAGATCAGTGTGGCGGTTCCTCAAGAAAACTAAAAATAGGACTACTATATGACCTGGCAATACCACACTTGGGCATATGTCCAAAGAAATAAGTCAGTGCACAATAGAGGCACCTGCAACCCCATTTCAGTACTACTCACAATAGTCAGGCTATGGAATCAGTCTAAGAGCTCTTCACCTGATGCACGGGAAAAGCAAATATGAGATTAGATTGATAGGTAGGAAGATAGATAGATAGATAGATAGATAGATAGATAGATAGATAGATAGAAAGACAGACAAAGGAGTACTGTTTAGCCATAAAGAAGAATGGAATTGTGCTATTTGCAAGAAAATGGATGGAACTGTTTATCATAATGTTAAGCAAAAATGCCAGAAAGACAAACATCATGTTTTTCCTCATGTGCAGAATCTACACCTACTACACACACACACACACACACACACACACACATTTATAATGTAAATGTAGTTACGGGACTGTCTGGGGTGAAGGGAGGAATCAAATGATGGGAGTGAAGAATATCAAAGTACATTGTGTCTGTATTTGAAGATAGTATAACAAACCCACTAAAACTGTTAAAAGGGGCAAGAGGGAGAAGGAGTAAAGAAAGAGCCACAGAGGGAGCTAATCTGACCAATGTACAATACATGCATGTGTGAAGTACCACAGCAAAAGCCCTTGGCACAACATATGTATTAATATAAAAAGAAGGATAAAGACCAGCTGGAAGAGGAGAGGGTAGCGCCACCAGTGGGAGCTCAGAATTCATCATCTTCCATCACATCACTGCAAGGATCTCAAGTCATCGCCATATTTCAGGAAGGATAGGGAGAACTGTGATAGAAGCCGCTGAGGTTGACAGTGAAATGACAGCAATACAGACAATAATGCCACTAAGAGAAATAAGCCCTGGAAGTCACAGAAAAACAAAGTGACAATTAGTGTGAAGAGCACGAAGGGGTGGCTGCCAGAGCAAGACGATCAAGCCTTGAATAAGAAGAGAAGTAACACTGGATGTCATCAACTCCAAGGGAGCAGGTGTCGTCAATGGTGCAGAGGAATAATAGCAGAAGGGGTGTCATGGAATGAGGACCAGACTCCTTCCTTGTACCTTGAGGAGGAGAAATAGAATTTGCTTCCCTTCTAGGACACCTGATGGAATGGCATCTCCAGGAGAAAGTTGTACTTTGTGTTTCAACTTTGGGGACTGAGGCAACATTAGAAGAAAATACACAGGTTGAAGAAATTTCTACCTCTCTGTGGAGGGAGGCAGGAAAAATCCAGTGTTTACAAAGACAGCATGTTGGGTGAAGGAAGGACAGGTTGTATCAGCATAAATTTTATGAATTCTCAAAGATGGCTTTTTTAAGTAGGTGAACTATCTAGGCAAAATTACTGGTGTTCAGGAGAGATAAGAAAGCAAGAAAAAGTGGCCAAAAGTAGAGAGAGGAAGCAAGGGGATTATTATTATTATTATTATTGAATTTTGTGTCACTAAGAGGCCTGTCATCAAAGTGATGGCCCTCCCCCAGAGATGTCCACATGCCGACTCTTACTTCCATGCATGTTTCCTTACTTACACAGCCAATGTGACTTTTTGGTGTGGTTCGATGGAAGATGTTAGAAGAGGAAATTATCCAGATGCAACCTACAGACCCACAAAGGTCCTTGTAAGAGAGGCACAGAAGGAGCAGAGTGAGAGAAGGAGGTGTAATGATGGAAACAGAGCTCAGAGTGACACAACGGCAGACTCTGATGGACGGGGCGCAACCTGGGGAACACAAGAGGCCCCCCAGTAGCCTCAAGAAGATGGATAACTCTTTCTGAAAGCCTCCAGAAGAACTGTAACCCCACAAACAGTTTAGCCCAATGCTCACCTTCAAGATGTAAAGTACTGTGCAGTGTATTAAGCCACTAAATTTGTGGAAATGTTTTATAGAAGCAAAATGAATACATGGGCACTATATTTTAATTAAAACGTTTAAATGTAATGATACAACCATGTTCCCCCTCCAATTTGCAAACACATACACAGCAAGCATATAATTAATATATAATTAATCTAAGCATAATACAAATAATCAAAAGAGGAATACAAGACACATACAATCAATCTGTTAATCTTAAAAAATCGACAAGGTAAAAAGTGTAAGATACACATTCAAAAAGTATCATTTAAAACAAAAAGCCTTCCAAGGGAAATAATTTCAGTATAATAACCTAAAATTTCCAAAAGGACATGACTCTCAAAACTAAAAATGATGGCAGTCATTACTGAGAAGTGTGAAGTCTCTTATCAATGTATGAATTTCAAAAGATTAACAGGAATGTTATTACTAAGATAGACCTGGAGGCTCTGCCCGAGCATCTGTTTTTACCAGGTTAGGCGCGCATTCAGCAGTGAGATTCTTCCTTGTCCTAAGGCGAGGCCTTCGGAAACGCCCGCCAACGGTTCAGCCATTACGCATGTGCTGCGTTCTCATCTCTGCCCTAGGGACGCAGATAGTAACCCCGTACCTTTTTATTTACAGGCTTATTAAAGTCACACAGGTAAAAGGTTTCTGGATGTGTTTTCAGAACACGTTTTATTTTAGTGCTTTCAAATGTTTTGAGGATAATTGTTAGGGGAATGAAAAAAAATAGAGGCGCTCAGTCTGAAAACAAAAATCTGTTTTGGCATTTTAATGTCTCAAGACTTGCGAACTGCCAAATGTTTGCTAATCAAGGAGCAGTAGAAATTCACAACCAGTCCCCAAAATATAAAACAATTCTATTCGCTGTAAAAATATGTTTACTGCATTTACTTACCGGCTGTTTAGCACAAATTTTTTTGTCCCAAAGTGGAAAAGCTGGCAATCCTTTAATTTCCAAAGTGCTCATAGGATGCAGCTGTAAACACACAAGCATTTGCTAATGGCATATTCAGGTATCATTTGCTTCCCCTTTTGTAAGACTCCACTTTTACTGGAAGTCAACACAAGTCCCTTCCCTTCTCCCTCCGGCACCATTTGTAGTTACTGTGCTGTCTGAAAACGCACAAGACGTGAGGATGGACTGGTTTTGTTCTGAGCCCATTCAGATGCGATGTTGACTCCTCTATTTCTTTTGGTAACATCACGCACCATAGTCTTCAAATATAACCCAGAGAACTGCATTTGGGATTCATCGGCATTAAAATATCTGCTACCAGAGTAAAATTCCAATAGTAACTACGGTTTTTACCAGCTCAAAGAGCCCACCTGTACTTCAGGGAATTCTATTATCCTTCTCTGAAGACAATTTCCTTAGTTGAGTCATAGCCTCATCCCACTACTGGATCCCAATGTCCCTTTTTAAGTCTGACGCTTAAGGGATCAATAGACTAGCCCTTGTTGATAAAATCTCTGCCTCTCAAACACGTATTGATCGGAGAAAAAGATCAACTTCTTTCCTGTGTAAGAAGAACTCTAGAATTCAATAAAATAATTGTTTGTCAAAAAACTTAACTAAGATTGCTAAAGCCTTATTTCTTCTTTTGAAATAAGGAGGTTTTATGTGCTGGAGGAAAGTAAAAGTAAATATTTTGGACTGTCCCAATATTCAATAAATATCATTGTGTGCACAATGAAAAAGGTGAGGAAGGGATTTAAAGACTTATGTCCAGAAATGCACTGGGCAGAAGAGCAGCATAACCTTAAGACTGTGAATCAGGAACATCGTTGTGGGGTCTGGGTTCTGCCCGTGGGCATGGCAGGGACTAGCAAAAATAGGTTCTCAGAGAGAGAACAGAGCTCAGAAACCCAAACTCTATGAATTCGATGCCCTTCCAATGATATGTTGCTACCATCCCATCCTAAAAGACCGCAAAGACATCTCCATATGACCCAAGAAGTCTTAGGGGTTTTATCTGAACTATCAGATTCATCCAAGAGAGTTCATAGATCTGATTAGTAACATTCTTGGGAATGAAATAGGAAGTTCAAAGAATCCTTGATGAAGCAGGGATTTTAAGTACCTGTTTCTAAAGCCACTTTCAGTCTCACAATTACTCTGTAAGGGAATTAAAACTCCTATTAAAGTCTTAATTAAGTTAAAAAGAACTCTAACAGGAAAACGAAAAGCCACACTGCTGCTGCTGACTCCAGGCATCTAGATTTATCAAAGAATAATAAGCAGAATTGGAGCTGAAAATTTCAGACATATATGGATGTAATTTATTCTCCTATGTAACTGCAAGACTCAGATCTCTAGAACACTCAGATCATTCATCACTGGCCAGATTCTGAGGCATTATTTCCCATTACTTATCCTTCTTATTGGCCCAGGAAATTTCATCATTTTCTGAGGTCTTGCTTATGGGAGTTGTGGGGGATATTAGGTAGTGCTGACAGACCAGGAAGGAAGAAGTTTCAAGACTAAATGGAATCTGGGCACTGGTGACTCACACCTGTCATCCTAGCTACTTGGGAGGCTAAGATCAGGAGGATTGCAGTTTGAGACCAGCCTGGGCATAAAAGTTAGTCAGACCATATATCAACCAATAGCTGAGCTCAGTGGTGCATGCCTGTTATTCCAAGGTACACTGGAGACCAAGAGATAGAAAGCCTGCCTAGCAAGAATGAAGCCCTAAGTTCAAACCCTGTACCACCAAAAAAAAAAAAAAAAAAAGTGGAGTGGAGTATACCCAGTCCAAAGAACAGATACCATGCAAAAACACATGGAAGTACAGCAGCCTCTTAACCTTCCTCCTAAATTGATTAAAATTAATCAGCAAGATAAGTTGCAGAAGATCGATGGCACATTGCAGAATTAAAACCCAACAGAATCCAAACTAAGCCTCCCCAGGTTGTGTTTGTGTACATGACGGGAGAAGGGAGGAGGTGGAAGAGAGGGCAGATGTGCTGAGAGGGAGACACCTGATGTGCTCCTTGCCTAGCCTCCAACTGACGGATCAAATGAGAAACTGCTGTGCTGTTTCAGAGCTGATTGACATTTTATTCTACAGCCGAAAGTGTTAATCACACCAGAGAATGAGGGGTTGGCAGGTACCAACTTGCAGGTAGTTTAAATCATTTGTTAAAGGAGGGAAAAATCAATATTTAAAATCCCTTCTCAAATTGAACCAGCAACAGTAGATCTATACTTAAAAATATTTAGCTGTTGCTTGCTTTTCTTATTTTTGACCCTCAGAGTCTCAAAACACTCTGTGAATCTGAGGAAATTACCAATTTAAATATAACCAATTTGAATAGTGTAAAATGATTAACAGAAATTAAGGTAATTCAGTTTTGTTTATACAATGTAAACCTTATTGCTGTTCAAACTCTGTCCCATTATCTTCATTAGCACAAGGCTTTCTATTAGAAAATCCACATTGTCTTGTATGGAATAAAAATCTCAAAAGACAAATTTAACTGGGAGAAACATTTGTGCATGTTAGTTCTTTACACACTTTTCTGATCAAAATAATCCCCTAAAGAATTCTTCTGGAGTCTTAGAGTTAGGGCTGGTGATTTGATAATTTTGGAATGAGCCCTATCAAAAAGGACTCTGGGTGATGCTTAAAACCAGACAAGCTGAAAAAACCCTGGAATAGATATTTGGATTTTTTAATTAAATTTTATTTAGCTTTACTTGTGCAAATAGAAAATATTTTTCCAAAGTGCTGAAAATATAGATAACTACTAAAACCAGTTAAAATATAAAATTCCTGCTCAGGTGAGGAAACATAAACTTGGAACTTTGTCCTTACAAAACAAATGTTAAGACATGTTCTAGGTTTGACATTTAACCAAACTTTTGACAGTCAAATTCTCTTCAGCCTTTGACTTAATGAAAAATCCTGGGATGTGAATGTGCTCATCTTTCAATGAAAGGCCTCCTCTCGTTTTCATCAGAAAGTATTGTAAGAGGAATCCTGCTAATGTTAACATTATTTTTTGCCTTCAAAGAGGGCTCTTCTTTAGATTTTCATTAACCTGTACGAAAGAGCCAAGCTTCGAAAATCATCACACATTTGAATTCTTGTGAAATACCCAGAAATAAGCATATATTTGTATCCTTAATTAATTAGGGAATGTCATCAAGAAAAGAACTGCACAGTGTTACTGTGCATCCGGTTTCATTCTAAATAAAAAAGCAACCTCCAGGTAGCTATATTGTTAGCACTATTTCCATCTGTAGATGGAGAGACTGAAGCTTGCTGAGTACAACTTATAAAAGGATATGCATTTACTAAGTATTTAAGTAGCAGACCTTGAACTTGAACTCATGAAGTGTGACTCAAAACCAAACACACAAAAAGCACCTGTGCTAACTCTTTTGTTTTGTCTCACAAAGAAGTAAGCCCAGACTTACTTTTAGAACAAAATTATGAAGAGTCCTTTATTAGTGTTGTATGTTCTGAATATTTTTTAAAGAATGCTTGCAACCAACTCTGCACCATTTCGAGAAGTTCTTAATCCTTGGGTTTCTGATTTACAAGCTTGATATCAGATTTATGTTGCGTCTCTGTTTAGAATGCACTTATATGGGCCTCCTAAGCTACAAGGCATCACTGGTGTTGCAATTTGTATATGTGTTTTATACCTCATTAAACTCTCATCCTCCTAGCTCACAGTCATAAGTTCCTGGCCTAGACTAGCTTAATACTATAATGAAAAATGTAAAATCACCACAGAGGAAGTAGATGGTTGAAATATTTACTCCCAACCAACTGATTTATTGGTGTATCTAGATTTATAGGCAAATAGAAATTTGTCCTTAGCATAATTCAAGTAATTTCCAAATGCAGAAGCTTTAGGATGCTGTCAGCATTTCTCTTTCAAAATGAAGCTATATAATAGAACACACAAAACAGTACAGACTATTTCTCTATAAAACGATGAAAGTCTTGGATTATCTAGTAAATGTATAAATTTGTTATTGATGTTACTTCTGCAGGTTATAATTTAGCAAAACAATTCCCCACTTTCAGTCTTAAAACGTTATCATGAGGAAATATCTCCTGTGATTCTAGACACAACTGATAGTCTGAAACATTCCCTGACCAGGTGATTCATCCCTACTCCTGACTCAGTGCCTCAGGCACAGAGGGAGGTGAAGAAATATCTGTTAGCTGAAAATAGCCAATTCATTTACTTGAATTAACTGTTACCTAAAATTTTAAACATCACTGGTCAAAGTCCACAGCAGGAAAGAACAATTACAAAGTTAAGAGATTCATTAATTATCCTTGCACACTTCTATTTACAAAGCTATTCATTTGTTTTGGTAGATAAATGATAGAAGATAGATAGACAAATAAACAACACACACACACAGGAATGTATATATACATTCTTGTATATATATGAGGTGTATGTGAAACCCAAATCTAGGCAGAGCCCCATAAGCCCTACCCCCCAGCCAATACCTGCAGACCAAGCTGCTGGAACTACATTAGGTAGGTGGCAAACAGACCTCCTCTACCACCCTCAGGCAGCAGCTGGAGCTGGACATGAAAGCTAGCACAAGACTTTCTCTTGGAACTCAGTGCTGGGTAAAAACCAAAGATCTGTAGAGTTCTGAGCTTGCAGACAGACCCTTTAGACCTGACCCCACCACAGGCAGGGACCTATACACCAGTGGGATAGGCTCTAGTTTGGGTCTGTATCCTCTCCAGCCTTAGAGTGGGCTGGGATACCCTTCATCCCTCCCCCATATTGCACAGGTCCCCCCATGAGACTTAGCTTTGCATCAGTCTTGGCAGTCATGGACTTGTCTCCACCATTCATCCTTCAATCTTGAGCAGCACAAGGATCCCCAGATAGAGCACAAGACCTGCCCTGGCACCATGCAGCCTGCAGAAGAAGACTGTATTGACCTGCTTCACCTCTAGCTAGAGTATGGGTGCAGACCTGAGACTACACAGGTCCATGAATGACCCAGCTTACTGTCTTGGTAGCCAGGAGAGGCTCTGGCAGCCTAGCATGGAACAGGACTCCAGTCACTGTGAGTTAAACAGAATAGTGAGCACAGGACTTAGTCATGGAACCCAGTGGATATACCACTGGGGGTATCCTAAGAGCCCATCCCCAGGCCAGTGCCCATAGACCAAGCCTATAGAACAGTCATGATGCCAGGTGGAGACATGTGTCGCCATCTGTCAGACTTCTATCCTAGCTACCATTGCCTGTGATGGGTTGAAATGTTGGAAGGGGAGCACCAAGCCCACGGTTAGCAACGCTCTTGGCCTCCAGGACCTGCCTACTGGCTATAAGTACTGGGTGCCAGGCAGAGCTGAAAATCCTCATCTCAGTCCCTGAAATAATGTGATTTCTATAGCATCCCACACAAACCATGGAGGTGAACTGCTGAGCAGAGTGTGAAAGCACCAAGCCCTGACTCTGCAGTCCCAGTGTGTGCCTGCTGCCAGGATGGACTGAAAATCTTGAGACTAAGCCCTCTGAACCACATGATCCCCATGGCTTCCTCCTCTCACAAAAAGGGGAACTGCTGGACACAATCTGAAAGCACTGAGACTAGCAGGCAGAACTGAGGAACAATTCTGCCAACCCAAAAATCGGTGCTCTGTTTTCCACCCCCCCACCAAGGTGTTCAGGGAACACCCATAGGCTTGAATGCTTGCAACCTATGAGGGCAGAAGTTGAGAACTTGTGGAGCAAGTGGGAACCTGCTCATCCCACAGGCTATACAGCTCCCTGAAACCAGCACACAAAGAAGGGAAGCTTCTGTAGTGAAAGCAGTCCAGAAGTAGTCAATCCATCCTTCTACAGGAGACTCCAGCTAGCTTTTCTTGATCTGAGCAGTGCTGGGAATCAAGCCTGCTGCCCTGATCATACAGACAAATGCTTGACTACTGAGCCATAACCCAAGTCCACTGATGAAAAATAATATCTCAATCCTGCCACTATATCATCCTGCCTAAACACTGAGAATACTTCAGCTGAAAGACTATAGGTGATTAAAACTTCCAACAAACTTGGTCTCAGCTATGTAAACTCCAACAGAGAAAGACAAGAAATACGGAAAAAAACAAGACCATGTAACTCCTCCAAAACTCAACAACTCCACAATAACAAACACTAATAATAGTGAAGTGGATGAAGCCCAAATAACTCAAAAGAATGATTATCAGAATGATCAAGGACATAAAAAAAAAAGAATGATCAAGGAAATTAAAGAGAGCTTGACTAAACCACTGAATGAATACTAAGAGGACACTAAAAAAGACAATTCAGAATCTGAAAGAGAAATTCAATATAGATATAAAAATTCTAAAAAGAAATAAAATTGAAATTCTGGAAATGAAAAGCTCAATAAGTCAAATAAACCCAAAAGCCTCTCCAGTAGACTACTTCACATTTAGGACAGAATAGGGCTGGAAGATAAGATAGTTGTACTAGAGAATTCAGAAGAAGATAAAGAAAAATAAAGACATATGAACAGAACGTGCAAGATTTCTGACACACCATTAAAATACCAAACTTATGAACCATGGTTATAGAAGGATAAGCGATGAAAGCTAAAGCCATGGGAAATAATCCAATCTCAAATCTTGAGAAAAAAGATGCTTATCCAGTTGCAGGAAGCTTTTAGGACTCCAAACAGAAAAGACCAAAAAAAGAATCCTCCACATAATATCATAATTAAAATGTTTGGTGTGCAGAACAAAGAAAGATATTAAAAGCTATAAGGGAGAAGTGCCAAGTCACATATAAAACAAACCCATCAAAATATCAGCAGATTTGTCAACAGAAACTCTAAAAGCAAGAAGGGCATGGAGTGATGTATTTTAAGTCCTAAAAGAAAAATCTGCCAGCCTCAATCACTCTCCATCAAAGCTATCTTTCACAATTAAAAGAGAAATAAAAACTTTCTATGCAAATAAAAACTAAAGTAATTAGTGATGCCTAAACCATTGCTGCAGAAGATATTTAAAGGAGGACCTCATACAGAAGAGGAGGATAAACACAGCCAGAAAATATGGGAAAGAATGAATCTCGGTTAATAGTAGGTAATCTAACAATGAGTAGGGAAGAATTGAACATGACAATAATAACAAAATGGCAAGAACGACCACACAACTTTCAACACACTGAATGATAATGACCTCAAGCCTCCAATCAACCTGTGAAAAACCTGTCACACTAAGGAGAGGTCACATACAAGAGAGGGAGGGTAAAAGATGGAAATAAGGTGAATACAGTTGATGACTTCCTATATGAGAATTAATATGGAATTTTTAAACTGGTTGAAACAACCATAATAAAGAGACTAACATAGAAAGAAGAAAAACAGAGGAGATGAACCAATTTAGGCCATAATACATATATACATGGAAATGTCACAAGGAAACTCCCTGTGTAGCTATCTTAAACAAGCAAAAATGTCATTTCTTTTTTCTCTCTTTTGAAAAATCAAAGAGTAGGAGGGCGGACCAGGTCCTGTCTAGTGTGAAGTGGTGGGGAAAGGGTATAGGAGGGTGAACATGGTGCAATACTGTGTACACATGTATGTAAACAGAAAAAGGATACCAGTTGAAACTATTCTAGGAATGGGGAGAAGAAGAGATAAAGGAGAATGGTGGAGGGAGTAAATTCAAGTGTGAAATACTATAAGAACCTTTGCAAATGCCATAAAGTACCCCTATCCCACACAACAATTTAAAAAATTAAATGAAATTAAAATTAAAAAGAAAAGACATAGGCAGATAGACTGTATTAAAAAACAAGATCCAACAAATTGTTGCCTACCAGGAAGACATCACACTGGGAAAACAACAAACACAGTCTGAAAAGGATAATACGGGTTGAGATTTTTAAGCAAATGAAGCCCAAAAGCAAGCATAAGTAGTTATAGTCTCATCGGTAGAAGCACACTTCAAACCAAAATTAGCCAAAAGAGACAAAGTTCACTGCATATTGAAAATGAAAGAATTGATCAAGAGGAAGTAACAATCAAAAACATATATGCAGCACAAGTCAGCACATCCAATTTCATAAAACACTACTGGACATAAAAGCACAGGTAGTTGTCAACACACAACAATAATGAGTGACTTTAGCACCCAACTCTCCTCAATAGATAAGTCACTGAGACAAGAAAGTCAAGAAGGAAATTTCTGAACTAAATGGATTTGACAGACATCTACAGAACATTCCACCCAAAATCCACACATTCTTCTCAAGAGTCCCTAAGACTTTCTGCAAAACAGATTTTAGGACATAAAGCAAGTCTTAACAAATTAGATTGAAATAACCTGCTGCATTTTATCAATCACAATGGAAAAAATTATAAACCAATAGCAAGAGAAACTATAGACAATATTCAAACACATGGAAGAACAATGCACTTTTGAATGACCAGTGGGTCACTAAAGAAATAAGGGAGGAAATAAAAAGATTCCTAGAATCAAATGAAAATGGAAGTATAACTTAGCAGAATCTTTGAGACAAAAAACAGTACTAAGAGGAAAGTTAATAGCTATGACTGCCAACATTTTAAAAAGGCAGTGAATGGCATAGTGAATAACAAAACAAATAAATAACAAAATGATCCACCACAAACTCTTAGAAAAAAAGAACAAGCCAAACCCCAAAACAGCAGATTGAAAGAAATAATATAGATCAGGATAAAAATTAACAAAAGGAGAAAAAATACAAAGAGTCAATGAAACAAAGAATCGGTTCTTTGAGAAGATAAAAAATTGATAAGTCCTTAAACTAACCACAAGAAAGAGGAAGAAGATCCAAATTAACAAAATTAGAGGTGAGAAAGGGGATTTCACAACAAATATCAATTAAAGTCAAAGAATTATTAGGGAATACTTCAAAAACCTGTATTTTAATAAACTGGACAATATAGAAGAAATGGATCAATTCCTAGATGCATACGATGACACACAAAAATTGAGCCAAGAACATATAAACCACCCTAAACAGATCTATAGCAAGCAATGAAAGTGGAGCAGTAATAAAGGGTCACTCAACAAAGTAAAGGAATTATCTCTATTTGCAGACAATATGATTCTGTACTGTTAATGTCTGCTTTAAAAATTCCACTTAAAAACTCTTCAAAGTAATAAATACTTTTGGCAAAATAGATGGATACAAAATCAAAATACACAAACTAGTACATTTTATACACAAATGATGAACAGGCTGAGAAAGAAATCAGGAAAACAATCCCATTCACAGTAGCCTCAAAGCAAACTAGCTAAAGAGATGAAGAACCTCTGTAATGAAAATCATAAAACTTTGAAGAAAGAATTTGAAGACACTCGAGGGGAAAACCTGCCATGTTCATGGACTGATGGTATTAACGGTGTGAAAATGGTTATACTCCTGAAAGCAATCTGCATATCCAATGCAATTCCCACAAAAATTCCAATGTCATTAATCCTAATATTTGTATGGAAGCACTGATGACCCCAAATAGCTAATTCAATGCTGATCACTAAATAAAGCAACGCTGGGAGGTATAATAATACCAAAAAAATTAAACTATAGAGCCACAGTGACAAAAACAGAATTGTAGTGGCACAAAAACGGAAGCATAGACCAATGAGATCGAATACGAGCTCCAAAAGTCTATGTAGCTATAGCCATTCAATTTTCAATAACAGAGCCACAAGCACACATTGGAAAAAGGCAGCCTTTCCAGCAAATAGTAGTGGGAAAACTGAACTGAAAGACTGAATGAAGCTAGACTGCTACCTCTCACCCTGTACAAAAATCAATTCAAAATGGGTCAAAGATCTTACTGTAAGAACTTCAAGTTTGAAACTACTACAGGAAAACACTGGAATATACAGACACAGGAAACACGTTCTGAATAGGACTCAAATAGCTCAGGAATAAAAGCAAGAATTGATAAATGGATTGCATCAAATTAAAAAAGCTTAACAGAGTGAGGCAACAGCCCAGAAAATGAGAGAAAATCTTTGCCATCTATTCATCAGATAAACATTAACATCTAGAACATATAAAGAGAACCAAAAAATAAATGGCTAAAATATCCAATCAATAAAAGAAGAAATGCAAATAACCAATAAATACATGAGAAAACATTTGACATCCTTTTCCATAAGGGAAAACAAATCAAAAGTACATTGAGATTCTCTCTCCCCAGCGAGAATGGCTATCATCAAGACAGCAGACAACAACAAATGCTGACGAGGACACAGGAGAAAGAAAACCTTTGACACTATTAATGAGGATGTAAACTTGTACAACCACTATGGAAATCAGTACCCTGGTGCCTCAAAACACTAAAAAATAGACCTACTGTATGATCCAGTGTATCACTATTGAGCATATATCTGAAGGAACTTAAGTCAGCATACAGTGTACAGCCATGTTTCTTGCAACAGTGTTCACAATAGTCAAAATATGGAATCAACCTAGCTGTTCATGAACTGACCAATGGACAAAGAAAATGTGGTGTATATACACAATTACTATCCTGTCATAAAAGAAGAATAAAATTATGTTGTATGCGGGAAAATGGATGGAACTGGAGAGCATCGTGTTAAGTGAAATAAGCCAGTCTGAGAAAGGCAACATCAATGTCCTCTCTGATATGTGGAATACAGACCAAAAAATGACATGAGAGTAACACAGGGACTGTTTAATGGAGGGAGCCAAAGGGAATGGGGAGGACAGACGGAGAGAATGAAGAGAGAGTGAACAAGATTGAAGCACTTTATATGTCTGTATGAAAATAGAGTAATGAAACCCATTAAATTGATTATAAGAGGCGGGGACGACAAGAAAGAGCAATACACAGCATGAGGGTGAATTTAGTCAGAGTTCATTCTTTGCATGCATGGAAATATCACAATGAAACCCCGTTATACAATTCATATATGCTAGCAAAAATCTGAAAAGAAATCAAATTGTAAGTTTGCAGGTGAAATGCAAAGAAAACCCCAAAAATTCACCAAAATGTATTTCAGAACAAATAAATAAATTCAGCCAAGTTTTAGGATACAAAATCAACATATAAAAACCACCAACATTGCTTTGTGCCAATCATACATTATCTGAACTAGAAATCCAGTACATAGTACCATTTATAGGAGCTGCAAAAAACTAAAAGACCTAGGAATAAATTTAACCAAGCAGGTGAAATATCTCTGTGGTGAAAATTGTAAGACATCAATTAACAAAATTATAGAGGACACAAAAGAGCAAAGACACTGTGTTCATGGATTAGCAGAATCAATATTGCTTAAATGTCCATGACACTGAAAGCAGTCAACACATTCAATACAATATCTATCAAAGTACCAATAACAATTTTCATATAACTGAAAAAAATCTTGAAATTTATTGGGAAACACAAAAATTATGACTAGTTTAAGCCATTTAGGCAAAAAGAACAAATATTCCACAAAACTATAATAATCAAAATAGCAGGGTACTGAGAAAAATACAGACATATAGACCACTGGATCAGAATTGATAGGAACCCTATGAGTAAACCCATACACCTATAGTCAACTGATTTGTGACAAAGGTGCTATGAACACACATTGGACTGGGCACTGATGGCTCACACCTGTAATCCTAGCCACTAGGGAGGCAGAGATCAGGAGGATCTCAGTTCAAAGCCAGCCTGGACAAACAGTTCATGAAACCCTATCTCAAACAACAGCAAAAAAAAAAAAAAAATCACAAAAAAAGGGCTGGCAGAGTGGTTCAAGGGATACACCCTGAGTTCAAATCCCAGTAGTGCAAAAAAAGAGAGTGAGGACACACATTGAAAAGGGACAGTTTTTTTTTTGATGAACAGTGCTGTCAAAAATGGGTATCTCTGCAGAAAAAATGAAACAAGACCCATATCTCTCACCAGCTTCAAAACTCAAATCAAAATGCACTGAAGACTTAAGTAAGACCTGAAACTGTGAAGTTAGAGGAAAAGTTATGGTAAATGTTCCAGAAAAATGGAACGGCCAAAGATTTTTTTGGGGGCAAGGCCTTTTGGAAAATAAAAGCAAACTAGACCAATGGTATTATGTCAAACTAAAAACCTCTGCACAGTGAAGGAAACAGTCTTCAGGGTTTGAAGAGACAACTTGAAGACTGGGAGAAGCTGTGTATCTGACAGAGTCTTGATTTACATAATATATAAGGAACTCAAAAACTCAATAGCAAAAAAATCAAATAACCCAGGTAAACAATGGGAATAGACCTAAATAGACATTTCTTATCAGAAGACATACAAATGGCCGGCAGGCATACGAAACTAATCCCCAGGAACAGGTAAATCAGTGAGATACCACCCCTCTCCAGTCAGAGGCTGTTACCAAAAAGACAAAAGATAAGCAGTGCTGACAAAGATGTGGAGGAAGGGGAAGCTTTGCACACTGTAAATAGAATGTAAGTTAGTATAACTATTAAACAGTATAGACGCTTCTCAAAAAAATTAAAAATAAAACTGGTGGTGGGTTCACTACCAGGCATATGTTCAATGGAAATGAAGTGATTTTGAAGACACACCTGCACTCGTGTTCACTGCAGTTAAGAAATGGAAACAACCTTAGTGTCCAGTGACTGGTGACTGGCTAAGGAAAACATGGTACATGAGCACAATGGAGTGATATTTACTCACAAAAGTAGAACAACATCCGGACATTTTTGATGACCAAGGTGGAACTGGAGATTATTCTGTCAGGTGAAATTACTCCTGTAGATAAGGGAACAGAAGCAGAATCTGAAAGGTGACCTCATAAAAGTTGAAGTAGAATGGTGGGTACCAGGGGCTAAGGAGAAAGACTGATGGATGATGGACAGGTAGTGAGTTAGAGTGGGATAAGGGTAAGAAACTCCAGTGTGCCATGGCACAGCAAGGTGACAATTGATAACCATTAGGTACTGCACTTCTCTAAACAATAGGAGAAAGGATTTTGAGTGTTTTCACCAGAAAGAAATGATAAATGTTTGAGAAGGTGGGTATGTTGAACCCAGTATAAACATTACCCAATGTATACAGGTATAAAATGTTATGTGGTATAAGTATTTAGTATTTAATATGCACAATTAACACATACAATTATGTTATGTTTTCATGCACCATTTGTTAAAATTAATTATAATTAAGACATAATAGTTGAGGGAGAAGAGATTTAAAGAAAGCTCTTCAAAGGAGCTGTGAAGACACACTGCTATCACAGAGTCAATCTCCAAGCCATCTCACTTTGATGCACACTTAGGTCGCAGTAAATACACTAAGTGTTAAAAGAGTACGCCATAAAACATTCACATTTGGGAAAAAATGGCAAATAATCAACCAAAGCTTTTGGGATAGAAAGAACGAAAAACTAAGGAATTCATTATAATGCTTTTCTTTTCTATTGTTACTAATCCAGATTTCTCAAGCAAGATCAGCGGTAAAGGAAGACATTGCTATCATTTTGCCACAAATAAACTATCTGTGATTCCTTCATAGCAGGATCAACCTAAGCTGAGTGCCTAATGTTTAGCACACAATGGTTCATAGCAGCCAATCAACAATAATCTGCAGAATTAAAGATGCATCACAATGAGAAAGAGCATGGCTACCAGAAAATCTCAGGCTTTTAGGTAAGTCGTCAGAGAGGCAGCACTACTGACACGAGAGAACCTTCTACTCATAAACGCTGTGGGGCTTAACACAATTTTACGAGTGTCTCCTTGTTAGACGAGAGTTTGGTCTACATGTCTGATTTATTTCTGGTTTGGTAGCCAGGAATATTTATTGAAAGTCACAAAAGCCCAAAGGGTTTTCTTTTAAATACTTGTTTAAAACCCTGCTCTTCTTATAAATTAGAACAATCTTCTTAAATCGAAAACACTTTTTTCCCTGAAAGAGATCCAAACTCTGAACTTCACACTTCTTTATTTGTTAACTGATAAAATAAGAAAAAAAAGACTATTACACAGAAAATAGATAACCATAGACCATATGTCCCATGGTACTGGTAAATGGGTCTCAGATAGCGCCATGGTTGAATGGTAAAGCCATGTTTTCTTGTAACCTTTGGTCATCCTTATTGTGGCAGACTCATTACAGCAGCAGTAATTGTCCTAAATTCAATAAATTCCTAATGTTAAGGGAAAGGGTTAGAAGGGTGGGATAACTAAAATGCCAACATTTATGATTCTACTGCTTGTGGCTTTCATCTTGGGGAGGGTACAACTATAGTTTGGGTTATGAGCAGGTCAGATGCAAGGACTCTGTGTCCTGGGTAGTGCCTAACCCACCTTTGGAACTGATGTGAGTAGGAAATGCACCAAGAGATTCTACAACCAGCAACTGGCCAGAGGGATGAGGGGAACAAGACTCAGGGAAGTCTTGTCCAAGACAGAGTTGGGGAGCTCAGGATCCCATATCCCAAAAGCAGGATGAGTTACCTGATGGCTGAGCATGGAGAGGAGTGGACTGGTCAGTAGCAGAGGACCCCCAGCTTGAGAGGTTCTGCAGCGATGCTACCCTGGACCTCGTTTCCGTGAGTGCAGTTTAGGTGGGGAGAAGGAGCTCATTGCAAGGCAAGAATTGCATGCTCTAGAAATGAAACAAAAGGCCAAACAAAACCAGAGCACAATGGGTCCAACAGTGAATATTTCTGAGAAGTATTACAAATATTTAATCCCAACTATTGAAGTTAGGATGGACCCCAGATTCAAGAGCAAAGCTAACACAGAAAGTAGGGTGGGAAATGCTAGTATTAGAGGCTGGGCATGGTGGTTCATGCCTATAATTTCCACTACAAGGAAGGCACAGATTAGGAGGATCACAGTTTGAAGTCAACCCAGGAAAAAATTTAGCAAGACCTCATCTCAACAAGCAAGCTGGTCATAGTACTTCATGCCAGTAATCTAAGCTACACAGGAGGCACAGGTATGAAGATCACAGTCCAAGGCCAGCCCCAGGCAAAAACGTGAGACCCTATCTGAAAACTAACCTAAAAGCTAAAAGGGCTTGAGGATCAAGTGTTAAAGCACTTGCCTAGCAAATGTAAGGCCCTGAGTTCAAAGCCCAGTACTACCAAAAAAAAATGCTAATATTAGAGTTCTATTGTTTCTGGGTGTTTATCAGAATCCTTAGGAAATGAAAAGTTCTCATGTTTTAACATGGGAAGAGAGTTGAAAATCTGGATCCTTCATTTTATAAATATTTCATGACAGCCTAGCCCTGTGCTGGACACTGAAAAAGCATGATGAGTTCATCAGTCATGGTTCCTATCCTTAGGAAGCTTGTGATCTAGCAGAGAAGGTGAACAATTAAAAAGGCAGTTGCACCTGCTATGGAAAGAAGAGAGGCAAAGTCCCATGGCGTATACCCTTGGGCATGTAGGATGCAGAGTCCTGGCTGGCCAAGGTGGAAGAAAGCTTGGTGATGGGACAGCATGGAGACAAGTATTCCTGGAAGAAAGGAAGCTATGTGTGGAGGTCAGAAGCAAGAGAGAAAAAGAAAAAAATCAGCTGAATTAGAGCTTCTAGTGCATCAGGAAGGCAGGGAGGGTGAAGAGGGATTAATGAGTTCTACAATGAAACAAAGAAACCCAGAGGTGGAGAATGTTACCTAGAGACCAGAGAAGGGTCGCCTTGCCCTAGAGTTAAAACAGCCAATGAATTAACATGTGACTATGTATGAGACAAGCTGTACTTTCCCCCACATTTCTGTAACCTGCTCTAAATGATATATAAGGAAAGCCCCCTTTGTTCTCGGGGCTCAGCCTTTGGAATGAGTTGGCTGTGTCTCTGCCATCTTGCTTAATAAACTTGCTTCCCAAAAGCTTTGGTGCCCTCTCGGTCTCTGTCTGAGAACTCATACAACATTTCTGGGGCCTGCCTGGGATTTGGAGGGTGGTGTTTTCACCTCCTTGTCACCTGGAGGACTGCCCCTGCCAGGTGCTATCAGACTGTGTTGATCTGGGGGAGGGAGCCTCTTTTCCAGCAAGCCAAAGAGATGAGTTCCAGTTGCACAAAGGAACCTGAAAAGGTGCAGGAACCAACCTGGGAGCCCCAATCATCAGACTGGTAAGAACCTGGGTTCAAATTCAGGCCTGCCTCAGAAGGCAGAAGGGAGTCTGATCAACTCTCAAAAGGCACTGAGTAATGCCCTTTTTGTGGGTGAAACCATGTCTCTCAGGCTCAGGGAGCAGGGCAGAAGTACTGTGCTGAGTGAGAGTGTGTGAAAGTGTGAGTCTGAGACTTAGCCTGGTTATGAAGCCAGTGTGCAGTCCGGATCCACGAGTCCATGGCAAAATCATATGGTATAGCATGAGCCCTAACAGGGCTTCCAGTCCTGGACTTATATGGACTCACTATAGCCCAGAGATGCCTAAATCCCTGCAAGGGGAGCAGTCAAGATGGACGAAGTGAGTGGTGTTATTTGTTTTCCCCTGTGTGCCAGAGAGGAGGACCCCTTACCTCCTCTCCACAGCCCTAATCCCTTCCATCTTTGTCTCTGTCTAGACATCTGGCAAATGGGAGGAATGGGAGGAGGTCAGAGTAAGAACACACCCCTAGAACTTTAAGAGGGGATTCAATGGATATTATGGGGTCAAGCTGACTCCTGACAAGCTTAGGACCTTCTGTGAATTAGACCAACCTATTTTTGATGTAGGATGGCTCTCAGAGGGGTCATTAGATAAGGTCATAGTCAATAGAGTTTTTGAAGTGGTTGTAGAGGATCCTGAAACACCCAGATGCTTCCTTATATTGACTGCTTGCAGGATGCAGTCCAGTCAGCACATGTGGCTAAAGCCCCATCTAGAGAAAGCATGTAGGGTCATAGTAGCCAGGGCAGCAGCAGCTTCCAAGTACAGGGGAAAATGTAAAAAGCCAAAAAAAATCCCATATTAGTTGGGGACCTTGAGGAGTTCCTTCCCCCCTTATGTGCCACTGTACAGATTAGAAAATTTCTAGGACCTGTAGGTTTCTGCCAGATCTGGATCCCAATTATTCTCTCTTGGCAAAACACCTTTATAAAGCCACAAAGGGGGGAAGATGAAAACCCATGGTATGGGGAGAGAAACAAAAAAGGCCTTTAAAAAAATTAAGAGGGCACTCACAAACACCCTTGCTCTGGGTCTGCCAGATAAAATAAAGCCCTTCTTCCTATATGTACCTGAGAGACTGGGAGCAGTGGGAGTCTTGACCCAGATGCTAGGTTCCTGCACCACCTAGTGGCCTATTTATCAAAGCAATTTCATGCAGTTTCCCCAGGCTGGCCACCCTCCCTGTGCACCCTGGCAGCCACTGCCATCTTGGTGGCTGAAGCAGACAAACTTACTTTGGAACAAAAAACTCATAGTCCAAGTTCCCCACTGTGTTTTGACTCATATGGAACATAAAGAAAATTATTGGTTAACAAACTCCCAAATGGTCAAATGGTCAAATATTTGACTCCCAAATGGTCAAAGCATGTTATGTAAAAACCCATGTGGCCATCTAGAAGTTGTTAAGTCTCTAAACACAGCCACCCTATTACAGGTTAATTCAGGCCCACTGAAGCATGACCGTTTAGAGATTATGGATGAGGTGTTCTCCAGCCAGCAAGTGTACACATGTATACGTGTATATGTGTATACGTGTATACATGTACGTGCGTATGTGTGTGTTGTTTTTTTCTTATGTCCAACAGCATGAAGTTCTAACACCTCTTGATTTTTATTATGCAGATGAAGTATATTGACTTAAAAGTCCAGCTACAATAGAATTGACTGAGACCATGCCTTGACGGCTATGTTGAGTCACAGCATCCTAAAAATTAAAAAATACCAAATGTATAACAGTACAGTTATGTTGATCATGAGCCAGTCTAGTCATTAGTCCATCGAGATGTCTTTTTTAAGGGGAACGTGTGGGCAATTTTAGTTGTTATGGCCCTGAAGTAAGAACCAGATGCCAGATATAGTTTCCTTATAGAAACACCAAAGTTTAATGGGCCCAGAGCGAGAAGAGGGACATTTCCCGAGTGGGTTGCTGGTTTCATGGAGGATGGTAGATTAAGAGACCAAATATGGTAGTAGATATTCATTTTGACAAGAATTTGTTTGACTTAAATGCTTAATGTATGATCAACAGATTAATGTATTATGTCCATTCAATAGTTAATTAATGGTAGTAAATATTCCTGTTGTAGATAACTTATGTACGTTAACATTTTATGTACTATAGTCTGTGTTACTATTTATGTACATGCTTATATGCTAGAGGTAATGGGTCTTATGTACAATTATACATTCATATACTATGTACGATTAACATTTTAAGTACTCAAGCATTATTAATGTGAAATGTAACCGAAGGCATGATATACATAGCTAATTGTAATGTGTACATACTAGTATATCACTTAAAATTAGGTGATATAAAATTAAATACAGGGGGTAGTTTAATTGTAAGAATTTCAGCTTTGGGTGCTGATGGTGGGACTGTTTCTTCCCTGATGTCCTGAGGGGATAAATTTTTCCCCATGGTAGGTTTACAAGACCAAAGTAATGTTTATACTATAAAGACTCTTCATTTAAGTATTTTGTTTTCGATTAGGCAAGCGGTGGGTATGAGGACGAGAATGATGAGAAAGTATAGGATGGATGCTATTTGGCCAATGATGATGAATGGGGGTTCGACAGGTTGTCCACCAATTTATGTTAGGGAGAGGAGGTCTGCAGTTAGTGCTCAGAATAAGCATTGGCTGATTGGGTGGAATATTAGGTTTCATTGTTTGGATGTGTGGAGAAGAGGGAAAGCTGCTAAGATTAGGATGGATAATACTAGACCTACGACTCCTCTGAGTTTGTTGAGGATAGGTTGTAGGATTGTGTATGCAAATAAGAAGTACCATTCTGGTTTAGTGTGTGGTGGTGTGTTTAGGGGACTGGCTGGTGTATAGTTGTCTGGGTCTCCTAATAAGTCTGGTGAAAATAGTACTAGGAGCAGAAGGAAGATAAATGAAAGTAGGAATCCAAGGAAGTCTTTAATGGTGAAATAGGGATGGAATGGGATTTTGTCAGAGTCTGAGTTGATTCCTGATGGGTTGTTTGATCCTGTTTCATGTAGGAATAGGAGATGAACTATTGCTAGTGCTGTGATAATGAAAGGTAGGATGAAGTGGAATGCAAAGAATCGGGTTAGGGTGGCTTTGTCTACAGAGAATCCACCTCAAATTCATTCTACTAGATTGGATCCAATGTATGGGATTGCTGAAAGTAGGTTAGTGATTACTGTAGTGCCTCAAAATGATATTTGTCCTCATGGGAGAACATATCCTATAAAGGTGGTGGCTATGACTATGAATAGTAACATAATACCAACGTTTCATGTTTCTATGAAGGTATAGGATCCATAATAGATTCCTCATCCTATGTGTATAATTAGGCAAATAAAGAACATGGATGCTCCATTGGCATGAAGGTATCAGATAATTCAACTGTAGTTTACACCTCAACAGATATGTGTGACTGAAGAGAATGCTGTTGTGGTATCTGATGTGTAGTGTATTGCTAGAAATAATCCTGTCGCAATTGTAGAATTAAGCAGATTCCTAGTAGGGAACCGAAGTTTCATCATGCTGAGATGTTGGATGGTGTTGGGAGGTCAATAAATGAGTGGTTAATGATTTTTATTAGTGGGTGTGTTTTGGGGATATTTGTCATTAAGGGTTTCTGTAGTTGAATTACAATGATGATTTTTCATGGCATTAGTCTTGGTTTGTGTCCATGTAGAAATTATGACATATTCTATGTATTTGTTGAGTTATTATGTTTGTGTTAGGTTTTGTAGGGTTTTCTTCAAAGCCTTCTCCTATTTATGGTGGTTTTGGGTTGGTTGTTAGTGGTGGGGTTGATTGCGGGTTGATTTTAAATTTTGGTGGTTCTTTTTTAGGTTTGATAGTATTTTTAGTTTATTTGGGTGGAATGATAGTAGTATTTGGTTATATGACAGCAATGGCTACTGAGGATTATCCTGAGATGTGGGGGTCTAATGTGGTTATTTAGGGTGCTTTAATGTTAGGTTCATTTGTAGAGTTGGTTTTTTTGGTTTTATTAGTGAAGAATGATGAAGTGGATGTATTAGTGGGTATTTATAATACAAATGATTGGGTTATTTATAGTGGTGAGGGGGTAGAATATATTAATAAAGATGTCATGGGTGTTGCAGCTGTTTATAGTTATGGAAGTTGATTAATAGTATTGGCTGGTTGATCTTTATTTGTAAGTATTTTTATTGTTCTTGGATTACTCATGGTAATTAGATGATAATTGTTAATGCCAAGGCTATAGATAGTAGGAAGGATAAGAAGTATAATAATAATAATAATAAAAGATTATTCCTTTTTGGTTAGATACGGTGATAGAGGCTTTAATCTGCATGTTGGCTATTAATTTGGGTGTGATCTCTTCTATTCAGATTATGTCTAAGAGGGTTGATGCTGCTTTTTGGCTAAGTGTTAGTGTGTTTTTGGGTGAGGTCCAATGTATAATGGTTGGGAAGAATCCAAGTATGGTGGAAAATGATTTGGTATTGGAGTTTGGGTTTAATTTTTGGTTGTAGGTTATGTTGTTGAGTTCTATTGCGATAGTGAATCCTAGGATAGTGACTCCTAAGGCTATGAGTTTTAGGTATAGTGGTATAGTGAGTGTGGGGTTATTTATAGGGGTGATGTTATTTGAGATAATAAACCCAGCGAAAATGCTTCCTACGAGTAATCGTTTAATGGAGTTTATAAGTTGTGGGTTGTTTTCGTTGATGTAGATGTATGGGTAGAATTGAGGTTGTCCTAGGAGGGCAAAAAAGATGATTCGTGTGCTGTATACATCTGTAAGGGAGGTTGAGACAAGTGTAATTAGTAGGACTCAGGTGTTGGTGTATGACATGTTGGCAGATTCGACGATAAGGTCTTTGGAGTAAAGTCCTGTTAGGAAAGGTATGCCTGTGAGTGCTAGACTTCCTACTGTTAAAGAGGAAGTTGTGAATTGTATAGCTTTAGCTAATCCACCTATTTTGCAGATGTCTTGCTCATCATGGAGGCTATGAATAATAGATCCTCAGCATATAAATAGTATTGCTTTGAAGAATGCATGATTGCAGATGTGAAGAAACGATAGGTAGGGTTGGTTGAGTCCAAGGGTAACTATTATTAGGCCTAGTTGACTGGAAGTTGAGAATGTGATGATTTTTTTAATATCGTTCTGTGTTAGGGTGCAGATTGCTGTGAAGAGGGTTGTGATAGCTCCTAGGCACAGCATGGTTGATATAATTAGTTGATTAGATTCTAGGAGGGGATGAAATTAGATTAGAAGGAAGATTCCTGCTATGACTATTGTGCTTGAGTAGAATAGGGCTGATACTTGTGTTGGACCTTCTATGGCTGAGGGGAGTCATGGGTAGAGTCCAGATTGGGCTGATTTTCCAGTGGCAGCTAGTAGTAGGCCTAATAGGGGGGTTGTTGTTATTTTAGGGTCTATGAATAGTTGTTGTAGATCCCATGAGTTAGAGTAGATTAAAAATCATGCTATTGATAGGATAAATCTGATGTCTCCAATTCGGTTGTATAGGATTGCTTGTAGTGTGGAGGTGTTGGCGTCGGTGCATCTGTATCATCATCCGATAAGGAGATACTATATGATGCCCACTCCTTCCCATCCGACGAAAAGTTGGATTAGGTTATTTGCTGTGACTAGGATTTGTATAGTGATGAGGAAAAATAGTAGGTATTTAAGGAATTGGTTGATGTTGGGATCAGAGTGTATGTATCATAGGGAGAATTCTATGATTGATCATGTTACAAATAGAGCTACTGGCATGAATAGTAGTGAGCAATAGTCTAGTTTGAGGCTGAATGAGAGTTTAGTGGTGTGGACGGTGAGCCAGTGTCAGTTGGATACTATGGTTTCGTTACCTAGGTGGATGAATATGATTATGGGTATTATGGTGAATGCTAGTTTAACTGAGGTTTTAATATATTCAGGGTAATTTTTATTTTTGTAAAAGTCTGTTAGGGATATTAGGATGGGGTATATAAGGATAATGAATATTATGATTGTGGATGAGGTTAATACATTTATTACTTTTATTTGGAGTTGCACCAATTTTTTGGTTCCTAAGACCAATGGATAGCTACCATCCTTTAAAAGTAAGAAAGCCATATTTTTAGGTATGGTGGCGTGAGTTAGCAGTTCTTGCATACTTTCTTGGTAAATAAGAAAATTTTATTTTCTGATTCTAGATTCACAATCTAGTGTTTTTGTTAAACTATATTTACAGAATATTGTGCCGAGAATGATTTTTGGATTTAAAGATAGGAGGAGTAGGGGGAGTAGGTGGAGGAGGACTGAGGAGTTTTCTCGTGTGAATGATGAATGTTATTTATGTGGTAGGTAGTTTTGCCTGGTTGAGTAGTGGTTAGTATGTATAGGGTGTATAAGGCTGTGATGAGTGTATTGGCTCCTATAAGAAGAATGGTAAAATTAGATCATGAGAATGAGGAGGACCAACCAGCCCATTAGTCACCCAGACATTGAGTATTTCATGGATGGCAACAGCTTTGTCTGAAAAGACACTTGTTTTGCCAGATATGCAGTAGTGACTCTGGATGCTGTCATTAAAAACATGACCACTGCCAGTCGGGACCTCTAACTCAGGAAAAAATGTGTTAAAATGGACAGAAAATTCTAAAATTACTAGAAGCTGTATGGGCCCCTAAACAAGTAGCAGTCATGTACTGCCAAGGGCACTAGAAGGGGGAGACAACAGCTGTTCAGGGAAATTGAAAGGCTGATAGGAAAGTCAAGCGCGCAGCCCTCACAGGAGGATAAAACTTGACCCTTCTGGCTGCCTTGTTCCTGTGTCCCTTATCTGACTGGGATCCACACTATACTTCACAAGAACAGGCTGAGTTTGAAAATGAAGGAAGAAACTTTCTACCAGATGGATGGTGGAAGTTTACTGATGGCTGCATTGCCACACCTGAGTCACTGCCTCCCACACTTGTCAAACATTTCCATGAAGAAACCTACTCAGGGAAAATAGCTCTGATGACAACCTTGGCCCAGTATTTTTATGTCCCAAAGCTGTCCAACATAAGTAAGACAGTACATAAAAGGTGCAGTCTGTGTGCCAGAAACAATCTCCAATATTTGCTGGTGTTTGCCTGCACCTTCTCAGGATAGGTGGAAGCCTTCCCCATTCAGACTGAGAAAGCCATGTGCCTGTTAAAGAAAATCATCCCTCGATTCAGAATACCTGTTTCTATTGGGTCAGACAATGGGCCAGCCTTTGTGACTGAGGTGGTACAGTTAATGGCTAAGAGATTAAAAAATAACTTAAAAGTTGCATATAGCCTACTGCCCCCAGAGTTCAGGAAAAATAAAATGTACACAGGACTCTAAAAACTGCAATTAAAGAAACTATGCCAGGAGACCCACCTACTATGGGATCAGTTACTGCCCGTAGCCTTGCTTAGGATTAGGTCTAGCCCCACCAAACCAAATGGATGTGTCTCTCCCTGTTTAAAATTATTTTTGGGCATCCACCCCCTTTAGTCAAGGGCTTGTGAGGGGACCTTAAGAAAACAGGTGACCTCACCCTGAGACAACAGATACAGGTCCTCTGTTGACCCTCTCAAAAATCAATGACTGGGTAAGATGGAAACTCCCCATTAGCCTGACAACTACCACACACCCTTATAAACCAGGCAATGCTGTTTGGGTAAAGGTAAAATGTTCAACTGCTAAAGCCCGGCTGGAGGGACTCTTTTGTTGTTTTTTCCACCCCCACACAGTTCAAGTAGCAGAGATCATTCCTTGGATCCACCACAGCCGAGTGAAGCCAGCTTCCCTCAATGGAGTGCATCCCTGACCCAGCCTCACCATGCAAGAGCACCCTCCCTGGACAGGACCCCGCTTCCCAGGAGACAACAGGAGACCATGGACAATGAGACATCAGCCCTGCTCTGGTCACTTTGGAAGCTGAGTAGTCCATGTACAGCAGAAGCTTGAAGAGTCTCCCATCTCACGTTTGAGGATGAGTCCATTCTGTGTATTCTTCTTGCTAATCTTGCTCAGCTCTCTACCTGGGGACCACCAGGCTTTGGACTGTGACTCATGCATGCACACGACCTGAGCAGGGAGTGCTGTTACCAAAACTCTGGTTTTCTACACTTACTATTCTTGTGAGGCACCATTGCTGGGTCATGCATCCACAGCCATACCACCTACTCAGTGTACTCTCATGATGGTCAGAATATCTGTTTTAACCACATCTATCACCCTCGGGAGCAATGGCCAGAGGTTCAAAGCTTCACCAGCCCTGAAAAGCTCATTGCCCACACCCAGGTTAATGACCCCAACAATCTATGTCCATATACTTTGATGTGTGTGCCGCAATAGCCAAAACACCAGGCCTTAGAGCAACTGTGGGGGGCTAGCCTGGGAAAAGACCTATAGATTAAATGACAAGCATATATGCCCAAACGAGGACAGTGGGACATCTGGTTGTGCATCCTATGAACAACTCTACTGCCCTAGGGTTATAAAAAGTGAACAACTTGGCTAAAAGGGGAGGTCCATACCTCACATGAAACTGCTGCTCTTTTACTAAAAAGGGAAGCAAACCCTGACTACACTCTTGGTGCCTGTAACCCTATAAATTTCACTATTTTCAACCTCAATGAAACAGTCTGGGAAGTTAAAAAAAAAGTTTGACATTGTAATCTATAAAAAGTTATCATTTTCAACTCATCATGATCACTTATGAGAGCTCCTCATACCAAGTCTTTCATTGCTTTTACAAGGGGATAGATACAAAGTGAGTTTCCAATCTCAGTTAAAACAAAAAACCTGTTCCTCTCACTAGCTGAGTCCAAAGCACAAACTCTGAGTGTAACTTCGTGTTATGTTTGTAGAGGAACAAATATGACAGCCCATTGGCCATGGGAGGCAAAAGAGCTAAACCCACAGGAGCCCTTTAAGGAAACCATTCCCCCAGCCACGGGGAGAGCATTTGGCTCCTGAAAACCTCTATTATTGGGAATTACTGTACCACCCATCCAAGAGGCCAATTCTCCACCCCAGTAGGGAATTGATTTGCTTGGACAAAAGTTTTACAATGACACTACTCAGGAGACTCAGTGGTCTGGGGCTCCCAGTCACATGGAGCCCCAACTTCATCCACTGGCTACTTCCCTACAATAGCCTGGAATAATCTCAATCTGAGTAGCTACTGTTTGCAGATTAATGACAAGATGAAAAAGCTTGCCCACATCCCTCTGCAGACCTGAAAGGGACAGAGCCCCAGTGATCTGTTGGGGGGGTTAATTCTCAACCCTAGATGGATTCAAGACCTTAATGGGCACAACATCCCTTATTTTAATAGCATGCCTGATATTACCCTGCTTAATCCCCCTGGTACTGCGGTCTTTGTCAAGATGATGCTTGTTGACCCAGAAGGAGGTCTGAGCATCAAAGTGGGAAATGTGTCAGAAAGGCAGGGAGGGGGAAGGGAAATTAATGAGTGCTACAGAAAAACATAGAACAACCAGAGTTAGGGAATGTTATCTGGAGACCAGAGAATGGTTACCTCGACTTAGAGGATAAAACAGCCAATGAAATAAGCTGTACCCCCCCATTTCTGTAACCTCCTCTAAATGGTATATAAGGAAAGTCCCCTTTGTTCCTGGGGCTCAGGTGGCTGAGTTGCTGCTGGCTTGCTTAATAAATTTGCTTCCCAAAAGCTTTGGTGCCCTTTCAGTCTCTGCCTGAGCCTTCCTGCAACACTAGCACCAAATATCTGTGGTGATCCAGAGAGAGAAGACTCCAGAGGCTAGTATGGGTAAGTTCTGGGCTTATTTAGGAGCCTTGTGGTGGGGCGTAGGCACCTGGCTTCTCAAGCTGATTTTAACAATTAAGGAATTAGGAGTTTATTCTTAACAACCCCCTTCATTGCCATTCTTTGAAGGTTGAAATCCACTCTTCCTTCGGCACACACCTGTGGTCCTAGCACTGAGGCTGGAGGATCTTGAGTTTGAGGCTAGTCTAGGCTATATAGCTAGACTCTGACTCAAAAACAAAACAAAACAAAAAAAACAACTAAAAAAAAGGCCCAAACAATGTATGCACATAGGAATAAATGAATTTTAAAAAACACAAAAAAAAGAATAAGCAGATATTAAAGGGGTAAAGGTAGCCCAAGATTTTAAACAACAAAGGTTGAAGCCCATTGCTTGTTGGCATGCTCAGTTCAGTCACCACACAGGTCTGTGGGCTTCAGGAAGCCAACCTGAGGAGATAGGGAATGAAATTCTGCCACAGTGGTCCATGACATTCCTCCTGTGTGCCAAGAAACACCAACAACACCTTCACAGAGATCTCAGCTGACTGTGGGCAGTTGGTGCAGGATTACCTTCTAAACGCCACCCCGCGTATTTGAAATAGGTCACAGGTATTTTATGCCTTTCAAAGGAGTTTTTGTTTTTGTTTATTTGCTGCTGCAGAGCTGTGGATGGGATCCAGGGCCTCGTGAATGCTAAGCAAGCGCTGTGCCACTGAGCAACACCCCCAGCCCAGGACATTTACTTTTAAGAATTTAATATATCTTATCTGAAATTTTAGGATGCTGTTGAGCAAATACAGGACTTTGAAATATCAAGATTTTCTTCCTCTGTCTTCAAAACCCTGTTTTTCTCCAAAACAAAATTGAATTTCTTTTTAGCCTTTTGGCTTAAGGGATTGCTTTAGGAAGATCGTTAAAATATTTAACAAACATTTTCAGTAATAAATTTTTTTAATATCTGCTCTTCCTCTCTTCCAAATGTTCTTTTTCATGATCACAAAAACACTTAATCCACTCAGGGGATGAATTTCATGTAAAGTTTTATGTCTAAAATCTGAGTTCCGTTTTCCCTGGCACAGAAGATGTCAACATCTGCAAGCCATTAAAAGGAAATTCCTTTGACAAGCGCTATAGTAAGACAGTACCCAAGGATTTGTCACTCAGATCAGAGTCATTTGTATGTTTCATAATATTTCAAATGCAATTGTGACCTAAATGAATAAGAATAAATTTTACTTTGGTCCACATATTATAAATCAGGTGTCACACATTATTTTAATGCTGGTGTGCTCTTGAAAATATCTTTAGATTAGCTTTTATATTAAAATAATTGTTTTATCATTGTTATAAAATTTTTCTCTAAAAACAGACACTAAATGTAAACGAATTCTTTGGAAAAAAAACATCCCTTCTGTAACCAACTACAAATACCACTACACGTGCCATCCAAGTCAAAGGAAGGCCAAGAGGAAAATGCTCCCATGTCCCGAGTTAGGATTCGATCTCAAAGTAACACAGGCAACCATGGTCATCCCACCTGTAGGAAGATACCTTAATTTGTTTTTTAAATAAGTGAAGTCTATTAAACCTGATATCACAGTGCTCATAGCTGTGGATGTGGGGAATGAACTGTGCTCCTTAATTTCTCATGAATACAAATAGAGGGAAAATATAGTGAATATACTATATATAGCCCTCTCTATATATAACTATATATGTCATCAGTAACCAATATATAATATGTAATGTGTATAATTTTATATCATAACACACAATTATATTATAATTTATAAAAATATGTTAATATTTATAATACATGATTTCAAGTATGATAGATTTGATACATTGTAAGAACTTTTGTAAATGGCACAATGTACCTCAGCCAGCAAAACAATAAAGAAAACAGCACAAAAAATTACATACACCAACTATCTATACTATCTATTATGACAAAATGTCTTAAAATCCCTCTACCAAGGGGATAAACCGATTTGGGTTATAATACTTATATACATGGAAATGTCACAATGAAAATCCCTGTAGAGCTGTCAGGAAGGCCAAACAGGTCCTGTCTAGGGGTTGGTGCCAATGGGAGGGGGGAAGATGAAAAGAAAGGTGAGGAGGGTGAATGTGGTGGAATATTATGAACTCATGTATGAAAATGGAAAAATGAAACCTGTTGAAACTGTTCCAGAAATGGAGGGAGAAGTATAAAGGAGAATGATGGGGCTAAATTCAGCTATGATATATTGTAAGAACTTTTGTATCCCCAGTACAATAATAATTTTTAAAATAAAATAAAAATAAATAAATAAAACTCCCCTGCCCTTAACCAATAATAATTCATTTTTTAAAAAAGAATTTTAATTCTTGCAGAAGGCCTCTGGAATTATTGGGCTTCCTCCCTTCTCTTCATTTTTCAAATGAAAGAGAAGCAAAATATATTTTTATAATAAGTGAGAAGTGTTTTATTTTAACTAACTAAAGATGATGCCAGTTTTTCATAACAACACTATCATCTACTGGAATTTAAGGACATTATTGCTAAAAGTTGTGGAGGCCCTGAGTTGCATTTTTACAACCATGAGCCTAAAGCGGTTTTTGGTTTTGTTTTATTTTTGTTTTGTTTTGTTTTGTTTTATTTTTTTATTCATATGTGCATACAATGTTTGGGTCAGTTCTCCCCCCTTTCCCCCCACCCCCTCCCTTGCCCCCTAGCTGTCCCCCCCACTCCCTCGCTACCCAGCAGAAACTATTTTGCCCTTATCTCTAATTTTGTTGAAGAGAGAGTATAAGCCATAATAGGAAGGAACAAGGGTTTTTGCTGGTTGAGATAAGGGTAGCTATACAGGGAGTTGACTTGCATTGATTTCCTGTGGGTGTGTGTTACCTTCAAGGTAATTCTTCTTGATCTAACCTTTTCTCTAGTTCCTGGTCCCCTTCTCCAATTGGCCTCAGTTGCTTTAAAGTATCTGTTTTAGTTTCTCTGCATTGAGGGCAACAAATACTATCTAGTTTTTTGGGTGTCTTACCTATCCTCATATCTCCCTTATGTGCTCTCTCTTTATCTTGTGATCAAAGTCCAATCTCCTTGTTGTGTTTGCCCTTGATCTAATGTCCACATATGAGGGAGAACATATGATCTAAAGTGGTTTTTATTAAATTAAATATTTTCAACAGCACTGAATTGCTATTTCCAAAGGAGAGTTTACTTATACATGCAGTTTTTTTCTCTCCTCAAGTCCCACAAATTGAGGGAAAAATAGCTTAAACACATCCTTCTCAATTAGTTTTCTGGGCCCTCCTCCCCTCCAATCTCATTATAAAATGTAAGGAATGACCCATTCATTCAACAAATAGCTACCCTCTGTTGGGTACATGCTAAGAAACATGTGTACACATTTAGATGTAAGTTAAATAATATGCTGATCTCTAGATCTAAGTCTACTCGGAGAGTGAGACCTAAATAAATAAACACTGGCTTTACAGCATGGGAGAGCCCATCATCCAGCCACGGTCAGGGGAAGAGCAATGAGCCTTCCCCATCTGCCAGACTGGGTGTACCTGGAAGTAATGATCAGAGGAGGAAATTGTCCTGGAGGAGATGAAATTGCATCTTGAAATTTGATTTGGCAAGATAAGGGC
This sequence comes from Castor canadensis, assembly GCF_047511655.1. Taxonomy (NCBI): domain Eukaryota; kingdom Metazoa; phylum Chordata; class Mammalia; order Rodentia; family Castoridae; genus Castor; species Castor canadensis. The sequence continues at coordinate 67,685,564 of NC_133402.1, forward strand.
AAATAAATAAGAACTGGCAAATAAAGCATGGTGAGAAATCTTTTGTACTATGACCAGTGTAGTATAGTATGGTTTTTTGTATACTTTTTCACATAGTGTTATATAATATAGAACATTGTGTAGTGTATAAGATACAGCATTGTATAGTCTATAGGAAAGGGTAGTAGTGGTGGATAGGATAGGATAGGATAGGATAGGATAAGATAGGATAGGATAGGAGAAACGACTACTCATAAAGGATGCTGCATGGAAGAAGGTAGCCAGAAAGATTTTGAATAAGTGCATTCTCTAGGGAGGTAAGACAAGGCAGATGGGTAGAAACTTATAAGCTGGTGATCTGTGGTCAGAGACTGAAGCAAATTTCCACAGTCACTGTCTAATTGTAGGGAGGTTCATTAATCTTCAGAGCTTCATTTTTCTATATTTTCAAATATGTGACAATATTATCATTCCTGGTCATGTAGAGTAATTGTTTGGTAAAATGAATCAATGAATGGAAAGTGTGAGCATAGTTCTCAGCTACACTAGTTCTTGATAAATGTTGGCTATTTGTCCTTCCTTTTCTTCTCATTTTCTTCAACTCAAGGCATTGACCAAACAGTAAGAACCAGATCAATAAGGGGCTCATTTTCTTAGTAAGGAGTTTGTCAAGGAAGGCTTCATAGAGAAGCTCCCATGAGACCTTCAGTAGAGGAGTGGAGAGCCCAGCAGTTCTTTCTTCTGAGGGACAGAAGTCACCAGGCATCCTGTTTGTTCAAAGGTGTGAAATATAGCCTATGAGTCTGGATCGTGAAGAAACTTTGAACTTACATAGAGAAAACTATCCATTGGTTTGGCAAATGAAGAGTTATTTAAGAAGTCAATTAGAAGATAAACTGTTGAAGCCACTTAACAGGGTACCAAAATGAAATACCTCAGCCATAGATAACCCTTGCCTGTTACAAGAACTAAAGGCCTGCATTAAATGGATTTTCACATACTGAGATCAAATTGGACCTTTAGAAATAAAACAACTACATACAGAGATTTCAATACAGTGTTATTTTCAATAACACTGCTTATATATCAACTTGACTTCACCAACCCTAAGACCCTCTTGTAGGTAACTTATATAAGGTATATAGAAGTATTGAACCAAATTGTGAATTTTTTTCTAAATATATCCCTAAAGTGCTTTCTCAATAAGTGTATTTATATCTACCTAAACAAAGAAAATTATGAAGGAAGACCTAAGTTTGCCACAACACATATCTCCGTCAGTCCTGTCCTTTTGTTTTCCTTTTATAAAAATACTATTGCTGTACTGAGGGAACATTGTGACATTTACAAAAGTCCTTATAATACCTCACAGTTGAATTCAGCCCCACCATTCTCTTTTTACCCCCCTCCCCCATCCCTAGAGTAGTTTCAGCAGGTCTCATTTTTCCATTTTCATACATGAATACACAATATTTCCACCACATTCACCCTTCGACCCCCTTTCCTTATATCCTCCCCCCTCCCACTGGTGCCAACCCCCAGACCAGACCGGTTTCGCCTTCCTATTCTCAGTCCTGTGCTTTTGTAAGAACTTTCTCTTCAACCAATAGTCACATTCCTTGAAAACAGTTGAGAAAAATTAATGGTGAATCTCTATTTGTATCACAAATATAAACTAATCTCTCATTATAGCAAGCTAATCTGATCTTAGACCAAAAAACTAAGACAGATTACATTTTAAGACAGATTACTCAAGCTTCATCTGAGAAGAAAGGTACAAAAAATCTAGACAAAGCTGAAAAAGGATTTAAAATTGGAAACTTGGCTGTTTTCCTCCAGCAATTTCCCATTAAGCATGCATCTGCCCTTCACTTTTCTCAGGAGCTCACACAGCTCCCTCCATTTCACCAGCAATCCTTGGCCCCTTTTTCTTTTTTCACCCCCTGTGTGTTGGAATTCCTGTTGGTTTGCACTAAGCTCAGGGGGCATGGTCAGGGTTGGAGGGAGGAAGTAAGAAGGTGACAGCCTGATTGTGCTGGTGGCCAACTTAACCTCAGGGGAGGAGGAGGAAGGTTGAATCACCCCAGCTTTGAAATCGCCCACTCAACTTTTATCATTTCAAGAACAGCAGCTAAAGGAAGTGTGTCATTATCCATCGCACTCTTCATTGTGTGCAGGAAATATTAGCAGCATCTGAGACCAAATTCAGGGTCTTAATAACTTAACTAGGCTCTTGCTACAAAGGAAAATAAGACAATAAGTAGGAAAGAAATGGCTGAAAGGGTTTTCTCAAGCAGCAGAAATCAAAAAAGGCAGAATCCATAAAAGAAGAACACAAAAAAGAAAGATTCAAAAAAAACGTGGGCGCCATGAAGGGGGCCTGTGAAATAGAGTCTTAAAAAAGGTACAAAGACCAAAGAAAGAATTAGTGATGGGAAGGACTCTGGGGGAGAGGAAAAGAACCAAATCAGAAAGGAAAAGGATAAAAATTCAAAGAGAGAAAGGGGACATTACAAGACACTAGGCTCTCACGTGAGGCCACAGCCCTGTCTTTTTGCCAAGACTTTGAAAACATAAAAAGCTCAAAATGCATTGTCATTAGCACTGAATTAAAGTTCCAGAAGCCTTTGAGATACTCATGCTTTTAAATATCATGATAAATTATGCATGTATGACTCAGACTGGAACGCCTTGGCCACCGAGTAATCAATAATTCAAAACCTAGATGAACATGAATCTAATCCAAATGGGAGTTTCAAAGTTGGATTCTGAAAGGATTTTCACCATTGACAAGAAAGATGTGCCCAGCAGCCTACTTGCCTTCCACTGTAAAGAACAAGGGATAGCTTTAACATGCCTTTGTACACAGAACACGGGAATTTCAGCTGAACATGTTGTGCTACACAGATGAGTCAGCCATTGACTTTCAGCTGTGTATTTTCTATTCATAAATATCCTATTAAAACTCTAGAACCATCAGCTACATAATGACATGTCATAGACAATTTCCATTTCTTGGAACAATGCCAGGGTGAACGTAGAGCCAGCTCGCTAAATAAACAAGCTAGAGTTTTAAGCCGCACAACAACCAGGATACAACCAAATGTTTTTCTATGCAGAAAAATAGTGACACCTAGTCATGGTTTTCCCATTTCTGCTTCTACTCAAAATATTTTCCTCCAGAGTTAAGCTATTGCCAAGTGATATACAAGGCAATTGTTATATATAAGTGAGATGTTGCATAGACTTTAAGCCTGACAGTTGAAATTGCTTCTAATTGAAGACCTGCAAATTGTGTTTTAAATAATAAAGTTTTCCATGCACAAACTCCTTTCTTGGAAAGCTAGCAACATAAAGATATTTTCCCCAAAATTAACCTCTGTTGTCTGTTGAGATAAGAGCATGGAGCATTCAAACTTAATTTTAGGATTTTTTTTTAACCAATGCAATGTGAGTTCTATCTTTGACATTCTTCACCTACTCAGTAAAATCAAGGCACAATAGGTATCCTTATTTCAAATCCATAGGCCAATAGAGATAGTGTAAATTTAGGCTTCATGACACATTCTTTAAATATGTGGGTTAAGCCAGCCTCTCTTCCCTTCCTTTCCTCAGTGTAAGTCTCTCATCTTAACTGAGTCAGTGCAGGTAGGGTGATTTTACTCTGTGTCTCAATTTCCAGCAGTTAAGATTTCATTTAAATAGGGCATTTTGTCTGCTCCATGTTATACTGCTGCAATTGCATTACAGAAATTATGTACTAAGGATGCAGTGATTAAAATTGATATTTGACTTAATTACAGGGTACAATATGTGGATATTTGAATGTAACATAATGGAAAACAAGATGCTGTGTTTGTAGTGATTTTCAAAGCTTTTATCCTTGCAGAAAGATCACTTGACAGTAGCTGCTGGTTTAAGTCTCAAGTTTCTGACAGGAGGGATACAGAAGAACATGCAAGAACCGGAAGCTAATACTGTCATTATCCAGCTAAACACTTTAAATTTTTAATGTATTCCCTTCTAAATGTGTATTTCTCAATGGACCATCTTATTTCTATCACACCTCAGTAAAGTATCGTGAATGTTTCAATAGCAGACAAATTTTCATGGCACTCTTCATGAAATAGCAAAATACATTATATGAAACATGTCAGCATTTTCACTAATTAAAAAAAAGCAGTAGAAGGGCATGACTGTAAGAAAGAAAGATGTATTCCTACAGACTTCCTGAAGTTTAATAAGTGAGTGTAGCTGGGGTCTCTGTCTGCAATTTGAAAAGGAACAATTTTAGCAGTGCAATTATTTATCTATTTATTTTTGCAAACACATGTCAAAACAGTGTCTTAATTTTAAAACACAAGACAACATTTTAAAATCTGGCTATATTTATATTTACAATAATTTTTTTCAAATACATGCCACTGTTTTTAAACACTAGGTCATAAGAACAATAATTTGGTTTTCATTTTCAAATTATGCTTTTTACTAAATATATGTAGGTGTATACAGATGAATGTAGATATACATACAAATACATACATATCTATCTATAATATCTATATAATGTAGATAATCATATAAATATAATTTATATCTATATTTATATAGACAATTTATATCTATATAATCTATAACCAATATCTATATTTATAACTTTTATTTATATAGATTATATCTATAGTTATACAGATTTATAATCTATATAAATTATAAATCTATATTTATAATTATTACTTATAGATTTATATACATATTAATATAGATAAATAAGTCTTTGATATAATTATAGATAATTACAGATAGATTGATCGATTTGCCTTAAGCTTTGGAGCAATGAGCAATAAAAAATTTTAAGTAAGCTTGAATATGGATTTGTCTATACATCTACAAAGCATTTAATTGAATTATTATCATAATTTTCATAAATTAAAGAAAATAGAACCACCTTTACCACGGGGTGGGGAAAACTGTGAAAACAGAAACAGGAAAAGCAAATCCATTCTGAAGGTGCTGCAGCTGCAATGGAACAATCTCACTTTCCAGGAGGTCACTTGTCCAGAAACCTCAAGTGTAATAATATACCTGAGAAATCACCTGAAGACCCAAAACAAATGTCACAAATGCTGGTCATTTATTTACTTTTATTTCCTACCTGAGCACCTTGGTCATCTAGACCCTCAGGCTTAGTGTATTTGGAGAGGTACTTATAAAAGAGAATTAAGATCCCTGAGAAATAGGACATCAAGCATTATGTCACCAAAATGCCCCTTTTTGTTCCCAAGACACTTACCACGTCAAGGGACCAATGGAAACGAGCTGAGACCAGAACATTTGGATCAGGGCTCTCCTGAGGGTTCTGACTCCCTTTCATGCACAATGTAAATTGTGGCAAAGTTGTGTTATCTATCTATAAGAGGACCTACCTGTCTGCCGGCCATGCGCTCCTTGAAATACTGGTCACACAAGGATCAAGCAAGCTAAGTTAATGTTGCTGCCTATGCTGTCTCCAGGGAGAGGGCAGGTGCCCTTGGCTCACTGGACCTCCAGGTTACGCTGTGAAGCAGATAAGCATTTCTGTTGATGTGCCAAAAGGAATGGAGGTGCTCCTCGTCTAGTCTGTCACCAATGGGTGTCACAGGCAGGTAGATACTGCTCAACCCTTCCCCATTTACTACCCCATTAGCAAGTTTCAATAAGCCTTATGTCTCCACGCAGCCTCCAGGTGTTTTCTTTGTTTCTTTCTTAAATTTTATTTTATTGTTGTGCCAATATAGTCTCTCAATATATTAAATATATCATACTTGAATTCACTCTCTCCCCTTTCTTCATCTCCCCCTCCCCATTTGAAAAATAGTTTCAACGGGTATCTTTTCTCCATTTACATTCATGTGCACACATATTTACACAATATTCACCCTCCCACACCCTTTCCCCACATCCTCCCCTATCCCACTGGTATCAGCATACACAGGCAGGACTTGTTCAGCCCTCCTGTTCTCTGATTGTGCAAAAGAAAGGAAAAATAAATAACGTTTTGCTTGTTTAAGATAGCTACACAGAGAGTTTCCTTGTGGCACTTCTACGTATATATGTATTATAGCCCGATTTGCTTCACTTCATCTATTTTTCTTTTTTCTACTTCAGTCCATTTGTTTCAGCCAGTTTAAAAATTCTGTATTCATTCTTATATAGAGGGTACATCACCATATTCACTTCAACTTCCTTCTTTTACCCTCTCCCTCTCACATATGTCCTCCCCTTAGCATTGTCCTGTTTTTCATAAAATTGCTACATTTGTATTAGATCTATATTCCACACACAAGAGAGAACATGCCTGACTGCCCTAACACAGCTAGGTTATGGCATGTAAACTGAAAAAGATGATGATGGGTTTAGCATCAAGAAAGGGAACAAATCAGCTTCATATCGAAAGAGGAAATAGAAACTTAAAAGACTATTTCAGAAAGTTTTGCTGCTTCCAGGCTCTGGGAACTTGGCTAACATACTTCATTTCTCTGGTTTGCAGTATTCTAATCTTACCTCACAGAGATCCCTCATATTGCTTCAAAGAATTACTTTACATTAAGTGAACTAATATATGAAGATTACTTAGAACAGGTCTCAGAGCATAGTAGGCACCCAGTCGGTTTTATTTGCAGAAGGCTGAGTCTTAGCCTGCTCAAATTAGAGCCAAGAAGCCTTATATGACCTGGAAATTCATAGGATATAAGCTACCTCAGAAACAAAGGGCTAACCTTCATGACATCACTCCTTGCCATTGTGACTTTTGGAAACCTCAAAATACATGCACAGGAAAAAATGAGAAGGTACTGTCTGATCTGTTCGTTAAACACATTTGCACTGCTGAAGTTAAATTCAAAGCCATGTGGACAATCTGTGGCATTTTAGCCACAGATTCCCCCTGAAGCAAACTGCGGGGAGACAGGAGAAATAAGAAAGAAAAGTGAAGGCAGCTCAAAGGGAGAGCTCTCTAGCCAGGTTACCACCACAGCGAGAGAGCTTGATTCCACCGGGGAGGAGTGTAGAACAAGTGTACCAAACTCAACCCATGTGTGAGGAGAAGGAGCTGACATATTTACTCCCATCACCTTTCACTAAGGGATCGCTCAGGGGATCTTAATTCCTCTTCCTCTGGAAAACAAGACCTTTACTCCAGCACAAATCTTTAGGAAGTCACACAAACTTGTGAAGTGTGGGGTCTGCTGCCTCTCACCCCATCTTTGCAGTTTCTGCATCCCTAAGTTCTGCAACCCTTTTTTTTTTATTTCAGTGTTAAGTTTTACCCATATTCATCCATGTCTAAAAGTCATTTTTATTCCATCTCTGGAAGCCCCTTAAGTTTCCCTAGAAGTCTTTAACAACTACATACTTTTGTAATAATTCAATTTCTTTTACTAACTTTTGTTTCAGTGGGACAAAGCCTCAAAATGGTCCGCTTAGTTCTGCCACTACCTAGGATAGATACCTTCTGCTATTGAAAGCTTGCACCTAGAAGTAGATATAGCCATCAAAATCTACACATTAAAGATTTTACTGAGATGAACCTATTCGAGGGCATTGAGACAGACAAGACAAATGTGTTTGATGGTTATATGTACTTATAAAATTAACAAAAATGAAATACCTTGACTAAAAGACTGCTCTTTCTCCACTCTCCATTTTCTTTCTTCAAATTTTCCTTTACTTCAACTAATAGACAAGAGCATTTGGGAGATCAAGATAATAAAATGTTGAATTGAAAATACATTTACTTTGTATTTAATAAGTGACATTAATAGATTCTTAAATTATCTTTAACTTATTGCTTGCCATTTTAAAGAAGAAATTGCTGCATGAATACTTTCACTGTGAGTGTTTATGGGGTTATCACCACGAAATCCCCTGAATACTGTTAATGTATGCTAATTCAAAACCATTTTTAAAAGACAGATGTGGCCTACAGTGTCCAACACCACCAATATGTGTGTACATTTGGAGCGTACAGAGGCAGAATCTAGTTTACTAGACAAGCAAAATTATGAGTAGAGGACTCAGCTCTTGTCAATGCTTAACCAAAATCATCAGTAATGAAACGACCAACCATATGAGGAAAGACTAAATTATTTACTTAAATGGAAAATGTTACAAAATAATTGTTAAAAGAAGAAACAAAAAGTCAGTAAGAATGTATGTTTTAATAACATGATTACCAAAACTGGGTAATATTCACTCTTTTCAAATAAACATGGAACAGTCACAGAAAGAATTAACTTTGTAGACCGAAAGCGAGTCTCAACAAATTTCAAAAGGTTGCAATCATACGAATTATATGCTCTGGCTGCATAAAATCAAGTTAGAAAAGATACTTAAAGTGTTCTCAAAATGCTTGTCGATTAAGTAACGTACATCCAATCTTGGATCAAGAAAGAAATTATAGCAGGAATTAGGGAATTGTTTGAAATTAATACTAACAATATCACAAACTGAAATGTGTGCATCACATCAAGGCAGTACTTAGAGGGAAATGTGTAGCCTTAAGTGTATGCACTCATTTTGAAAAAGATCAGCTCTTCACACTCAACTGTAGATACATTAAAGTTCAATTTTAAAGGTTTAGGAAAACAGGAAATAATCTGATTTAGCAAATTCGCATAACTAAATGGTAATATTCATCTATATTTACCTTCTAATAAAGGTTTATTTACTAAAATGAATATTTTGTTACATTTTCAAGCAAAACACCATTATACACTAAATATTTTCAGGTAGTCAGTACAGAAGGGTATAGAAGATTTTCAAATAGTATCTTCATTTATCCTAGTCAAAAGAAGGTTGTATAAAACTTGGATTTTAGAGACACAATGGGGTGCAAAAGAGCTTAGGAAGTAAAATACTGATATGAGAGAAGACAGAGAAGGAGGAAGGAGAGGGGGAGGGAGGAGGGGTAAGAGGAAGGAAGAAAGGAAGGAATGAAGGAAGGAAGGAGAGGAGGAAGCCAGCCAGCCAGCCAAAAATATTTTCATAGGTTCAGACTTAAATATAAGTAAAAATCATCTCTGGAGCAATTTACTGACATAAACTGCCCAATTTTTCTAGGATAACCTTTGGCAAAGATCCTCTTCCCACTCACTTACCTTACATTTAAAATCCCTAATTGCTTTCTTTATAATTCTATGGAGAACATAATTGTCCAAAATTTTTATTATGTGTCTTCTTCCATTGGCCATTTGATAGGTTCTCATAATTTTGAAGCTCATCCTAACACTGACCTCAATTGATATTACAAATATTTTTAGTGTGGTGACACACACATGGTTAACGCACAATACAATTTGTTTATTGGAAACAATATATTCTTAGGACATTTGAGTCAAACCTGATTTAGTTCAAATCCATTTTCTTGGTCTTGAGCTGTTAACTTAAAGCAAAACTTAGGTCATCTGTCCCCACCCACCCCAGCTGAGAAGAAATAGCTCCAAATTACACATACTAATTTGAAAGAAGTTCTTTTGTTTTATCTTTTATTGCAATATATTTACCAAAACACTTTCTTCTTGCTATTCCATAAGCAATTTCTTTTTCCTTCTGCTTCTCCATCAAAATATCAATCTGGTGGCACTCAGCTGTAGGTACCCAGTATCATTAGAATGAGAACAAAACACAGCTTTGAAGAATAATGGATTCAAGTCAGTCACCAAGTTCACTCAAAATAACACTGTGTCATTGGGGAATTAAGAGATCAGTGTCTTAACTTTGGCCTTCAGTTGCCTTTCATAGCTGTGAGGGAAATTTCACACCAAAATCTATTCCAGAAAATTTGTGAACTTACAAGCAAAAGTCCACTTCATAAAAATACAACCATAGCTGAAAACGCTAGCCATTAATCAGCTGCAGACAAGCTCTCACACTACCTTGTCATGTCAGGTGCACGGTACTCTCTGTGCGTTGGATGGTTTACACACAGAGCTGTCATCAATCATTCCCGCATTTCTGGCAAATGGGTGTTAACCAAGGAGGAAGAGGGCAGCAGGGAACAAGCACCATCCTAAGGTAGAACATAACCCTTGTCTCCTAAATGTACAACTGGGCTCATCATTTTAAACTTGTGTTATACTTGACACACCACCAGAAAGTTTGTTAAAATTCTATGCTGTTTTAATACAATGCTGACCTGCATTTTTCTTTCTAATCTATGGCTTAATAGATTAATTTTATTATAAAAATAACATGCTCCCTCCATAAATGAGTTAGAGAAGGTGGAAAAACTCGTCATCCACACATGCATCATCTAGAGGCAACTGTTATTCTGTCACTTTTAATTGATTTTCCTTACTGTTTATTATTATTTGGGGAAATGGCTAATTGGGTACATATGATTGGGTTTTTGTGCTCTTTTTATCAGTTAGAATTTTCTACATTAGTGTATAATTTTTCATAAATCTTAATTATATGGTTTCAAATTTCATCATGCAACAGTTTGTTCTAGCATTTCACAATTTTTAAGTACTTTCTTTTTGTATACTGGGGTTTGAATTCAGGGCCTTGCACTTGCTAAGCAGGTGCTCTACCACTTGTGCCACACCTCCAGCCCTTTTTTCCCTTGGTTACTTTTCAGGTAGGGTCATGCAGTTTTGCCCAGGATCACCCTTAGTCCACAATCCTCACAGGACTCCTGTGTAGCTGGAATTACAGGCACACACCACCATGCCCAACTTACTTTTTTAAAACAGACTTTTTTTATTGTTGTGCTGGGTGTGAGTACATTGTGGCATTTACAAAGATTTTTATAATGTATCAAATATATCATACTTGAATTCACACCTCCATTGTTCTCCTTCATCCCTTCCTCCCACCCTGATTCCAGAAACAGTTTCAACAGGTATCATTCTTGCATTTACATACATGTGTACACATTATTTGCACTGAATTTGTTGAAGTAGGAAGTTGCTAACATTTTCCCCATGCTTGCCTCAAATTGTAATCCTCCCAGTCGATCTCTGCCTCCTGAGTAGCTGGAATTACAGGCATGAACCACTGCTCCAGCACCGTCCCCCACCCCAGTTTTTAAATTCTGAACTTGTTTTTGCTGCCTTCTTTGTGCCTTAGCATTTTTCATATTTGTGCTTTTTTCCTTACTATGAAGTTTGAGAAGTACAATAGGTAATTGATGTTGTACAAGTTAGAATATAAGACTTGATTTTTGTTACCAAATTAATTTTAATAGTTCATACCACTTTTTGTAATTCCCAGCAACAAATGACATTTTCTTCATCCAAATTATGTTTAATGTTTGCCAATTGGGCAGTTAGATGTCAGTGCTTCTCCTCACTTGGCTTGAAAACTGTTTCATATTAAAGCATTGAGGAAAGCCTAACCATTTGATAACAGAATTCTGCAGGATGCAAGTTCAATGCCCGTTCCAGAACTCAGTCAAAGTTCACTGACAGCTGAACCTTCCAGACAATCCAGACCCTTAAACTTCTTTTGCCTTTCAGTTTTTTCAAGTAAACTTGTTAAAATCTGTTTTTTAAAAAAAAAAAAAGCACTCACAGTTTGTGTTTCCAACGGCAAAAACCAACAGAAGTTCTATCAGGAGCCCCTGTTCTACTCCAGCCATGTTGAAACTAAACATCATTATTTGTATGCTTATTTGGAGTATTCTTATTCATTTGGGTTAAGCCAGCTATTATTTTTTTAATACACTTTTTCAACACATAATTCAAAGTTGCCGTTGTCCCTAACTGGGACCCTGGAGAGAAGAGAATAGAACATAACGCTGTGAGCCCAATAACTGACGTCTTCAAAGTACTCTGAAATATGGTGCGTGGAGTCCGTTTGTCTTCATTTACTGCACACACCTGCCTCCATTTGTTTAGCTGCCAAATAAAATACTCCTCAAATGATAGCATGCTTCCAAATGAGACAGAAATGGTTAAACTCTTCCTTTTCTAATTGAAGCTTGCCATCTTTAAGTGCCTAAATGTAATTATGGAAGAAAAGAAATTTCCTCTGCTTACCTACAGAGTAATATTTTACTGTAATCATTAGCCATCCCAAATTGCAATGAGTTTCCCTGTGCTGTGTAGATGGTCAGAGTGCATTGTAATGCTATTTCCTGTATAAACAGCAACTCGGAGTCCATGACAGAGACTAGGCTTCTGTGGTGTTTCCTGAGCACAGAGCACGTTTTGGTCATCATATCCACTGCTTCTTGTGGGGACTGTAGCTCTTCTTGCCTCATTAAACCCAGGGAACATGCAGATGCACTTTTACGTCAGTCCCTGGAGTTTACTATTTTTAATTCAGAGTATTTGGATTTTTAGAAATTTTAAGATTTATTTTCTGCCTTTATAGGCTTATCTTTCTGAGTACTTTGTGCATTTTCCTATCTGATTAATTTTTAAAAATCAGTTTGACCTTGCACTTAAAATAAGCTTTAATTATCCTTATGTGGAGGAAAAGGAAACATAAGAAAGAAACAAGAAGAGCTGTGAGTACAAATATTGTCTTCTTGAACCTTATCTACTTGCTGCCTGACTGACCATCAACAAAGAGGACCACTGCCTTCCCTCCCTGGTCTCTTTGTCTTTGTTCATTTCTGTTATTTTATTTTGACTGGAATTATTAGCAGTTTTTCATATTGTGTTTTCTGTCATTAACAAATAGTAAGAAAATGAAAGCAATACTTATAAAATATCTGGAGAACATAAAGCACAATTTCATAAGGAATGATGACATCTCACCTGGCTTAAGAAATGAAATGATGTCATTGTTTTGAAAGCTACTCCCAAGTTTCATGAATTTTTACATTTTGCCATGAAGAACTACTTCCCTGAGCCAGGTGTGGTGTTGCACGCTGTAATCCCAGCTTCCTGGGAGGTACAGGTAGGAAGATAGTGTCTGAGATCAGCTGTATGCAAAAAAGAAAGACTTTATCTGAAAAGCAACTAAAGCAGAAAAGGGCTGGAGGCATGGCTCAAGTCAAATGGCAGAACACTTGCTAACACCAGAACCAAAGAATCACTGTCCTGAATTTCATGCTTACTTCTAAAGAAAGTAGACTTTGACTTTGATATTCTTTATTTTTAGTAATATGTATATTTTACTTGACACTTTTCTGCCTTGTTTTTTACTATCTTTCTGAGATTATGCATGTCATATCTAGTGAAATAACAATTTCACTGTTATTCAGTATTCCATTCTGTGATGACACATTCTTTTCACTCTATTAGAAATAGATGGCTGGATTTTTTTCAACATTTTGCTATCATTACAAAGATGCCACAAAGTATTTAGTAAGTTTCCTGGTGCACATGTCCAAGGCTTTCTCTCTCGCAGTCGTTCACACATTTTAACTTTATAAGAATCACCTGAGGGCTTGTTAAAACACAATTTGGGGACTTCAGTCTCTGGATTTCTGATTCAATAAGCATGGATTAGGGTGCAAGATTTGCATCTCCTAAGTAATGCCAACACTACAAATCTAAGGACCAACTTTGAGAACAACTTCTCAAAGTATTCGTGACTAAAAGTTATGAATTGCCGGGTCATAGGGAAATAGCAACTTCAAGTTCATTATGTATACCAATATAGACTTCTACAGCAGTGGTATAAATGTTGTGGGTTCTTTATATGCTTGGTGACATAGCTGTTGAAATTAAACTGTTACATTTCTGACAAACAGTTAAGTATGTCATGTCATCTCTCCTTCATTGCAATTTTCCTTTCCCTATGAAGCAACAAAGTAGAGCACATGTTCATATTGGCTAGTCACCATTCTTCCCCAAGTCCGTTTTGTCCATTTGCCATTGGGATGTTCTGCCTTTTCTTACTAACTTATAGAACCTATTCTGTGATCTCTTGATGAAGTCTTTCGCATCACTGTTTTTAATACCAAACTTTTTTTTTTTTTTTGGAGAGTTTAGGAGAAAATTGTTTCAACTTTCCATCCATTCTGCTTCGTAACTGCAGAAGACCGACTTGGTGACAGTCCACAATAGAAATGCTTATTTTAAGCCTGTCCAGGTCATGTACCATATCATCTGACGAGGGCTCATTCACTTCATCACTCCTTCCAAGTCCACTCACAGTTTTCTCTTGTTCTCCGTTGACCGTCTCCTCACACCCATCGGATTTCCTCCCTCCCTCTTCTTCCATCTTGCCTTCCCATGACTGTTAGCCAGGCTAACTAACCTTTGCAAAGCAAAATTCAAGCTGTCTCCTTGCTGTGTAATTATCTCCAAGGTTTCCCATTGTGATGCTTAGGATAAAACCCCATGTCTTTGGCACAGCCACTGAGGCCTAAGAAATCCTGCTGCATTCTTTTCTGTGCCCATAAGCCCTTACATCACCAAAGTACGGTCACTCCTGTCTGGTTGCCATTTCTTTAACATGCCACATTTTTTTTTTAATTTCTCCCTGATATTTTTCAGAAAGTTCTCCCAGACTGTCACATCCAAAATAGCTTTTCCTCCTCTTCACCTTCAAGTAATCCCTTGCCTATAATCTTGCTTCATTTGTCTTCATAGAACTTATCAATACCTGACATATTTTATACTAAATTTTTAATCCCCTGTCTTCATTTCCTACTAAGTGTAATCACCACTAGCTGATAAGACTGCCTTTTTTTTTTCATCCTAATATCCGAGGGCCTAGGAGAGTTATTATATTAATAACAGTTATGTCACAGATGTTTTCTAAACAAAGCAACGCACCCTTCTCACATAATTATCACAGCCCATCTAGCTGTGTTATCCTTGAACATGGAAACTGGGTGTTACTCACTTCATACACTTGCCATCTGAACACGTGGTCTATAGCATATCCAATTATAGACTCCCTATAGTATATCGAGCCACTTAACAGCTCACACAAATAAGAGAAGTTATTTTCCAGATGAAGAACGTAGCAATTGGGATGCCTTCCTACAGAGCCAGGACTCTGCCAGTCTTCAGAACTATCCCTTTGTGCCCTGCTCTCTCTCACCTGGACATCATGACACACCATGAAGCCAGCATGGCAATCAGCACAGAGAGTCAGGACAGCTCACGTCATAGCCTGAGAAACCTGGCCACCCAGGAGCCCTGGAAAAACTTAGAATCCTCGGTTCCCTACTTCTAGAGGAATGTCTTTCCCTAGCTTCTTTTTTAGAATTGTTTTTATTAGCACAAATCAGTTGCACTGGGGTCTCATTGTGATATTTCCAACACATAGATAATACACTTGACCAAATTCACCCATCTATATTAATCTTTCACTCCCTTCTACCCCCTCCTTTTAATAGTTTTGGTGTCTTTCATTGTACTTTTTCACACATAAATGTATGTATATATAATATACTTCTATAATATTCACACCATCACCCTCTTCCTCTACTTCCGCCCATCCCCTACCCCAAATCCACCTCTTACATTCATGTCATATTATTTTTGGGGGTCTAGATTCCACATATGAGAAAAACCAAGCAATACTTGTCTTTCTGAGCTTGACTCATTTCACTTAACACAATGATCTCCAGTTCCATCCATTTTCCTGCAAATGACATAATTTCATTTGTCTTTATGACTGTGTAATGCTCCATTGTAAATATGAAACACATTCTATCGATCCAGTCATCTGTAATTGAAAATGCCTTAAGGATAAGAAAGTTCCTTGTTTGCCCAAAGCAGCCCTCAGTTTTTATGACATTAGGGAAGAATTTATTTTACAATATTCAGGTTTTATTGAGATATTTCCTGCTTTGATTGTTACTTTGACTGCAGTGTTTAACTCTCTCCTCTTCCAAGTTCTCAGTGAAATAACACACATAAAAACATCTAGAAAAAATGCCTATGAATAACCTATAAACAAGCAGAATGCCTTATACATGACAAAAATTTCAGGGGATTTCTGTTAGAAAAACAAGCCTGGATTCAAGAAATTTTAATTCCCCTGGGATTAAAAACGTGTGTACAAAAAGATATTTAATATGGTTATAAAAGGAAGCAAAATCAAAGAGCAGTAGCATCAGATGATTAAACCACTCCTGCACAGAATTAAAGGCTTGGATCAGAAAAGTTTCCTTAAATACCAGACTAAGGTTTTCATTTTGAATTTCAAAATAAAAGTTATACATTGCCACACAGAAAGGAAAAGAAACCTTGGAAATAAAAGAATCTAATTGTCATTGGAAGCTTCTTTCTTATGAAAAAGACAAAATGCCTGAACCAATAGGACGGTGCCATCTACCCAGGAAGGTGAGTGAGTGACTGAGTGAGGGCAGAAAAGAATCCTGACCAAGGTGTCCCAGATGGGTGTGAAATGCCATGGTGAGAGAGAAAATGTTGAAATGTGCAATCAGTATAATAGAAACAAATTAAATTATCTCCAAAAACCTCTATAAAGAAAAGAGACTCATAAAATAACAAATCTAAATCTAGAGATCTTCTGAAAAACACTTGAAAACAATCTGTCACTTTAGGCAAAGGGACAGTGGGCCAGTCCTGGGCGAGTTTCCCTCTGAGCCATTGTTGGCCTCACCTGGTGGGCTCTGTTGTTTCTGGGAGGGTTTTTATGAACTGAATCTGGCTAGGGTACACATATCGCAGGCTGTAAGAGGGGACCACCTCTGACTTGAGTGGCACCCCTTCCAGGTTTCCACTCCAGACAGGTCTGTCCTGGTACCTGCTTTAGCCAGATGACCTAGACAAAGACAATGTTACATGAAGCAGGCCTGGTACTGAAAGACAAATTCTGCACGATATACCTCATGTGCAATTTAATAAAGTTAATCTTTTTAGAGTTGAGAGGCAAATAGTGGTTATGAGCAGTTGGGGACAGGAGAGGGAAGAATGGCTGGGGAAGTTAGTCAACACGTACTACGTTGTAGCTGGAAAGGAGAAAGACGTCCTGGTGTTCTACTGCACAGTGGGTGACTACAGACAACAATATCATACTCTGTGTTTCAGGAAAGCTAGAAAAAAAAGATTTCGTATGCCTTCACCATATAGAAATGATAATATTTGATGAGACAGATGTGTTTACCTGATTTGAACATTGAACGATATGCACATGGAACAAACCATGACACAGTACTCAATGGATATGCACAATTTTTATGCCAGTTGAAAATAAATAAAAATAAATGAAATGTAACAAAGAAAATGAGTTATGCTTTCCTCCAAAATATAATTATCCAGATGGAATATATAATTCTAAATTAAATATTATATTCAGAAGTTATTCCAGTAATACACAAAATCAATATTATTCGAAGATTTATTGCAACATTTCATAAAAGCTCATATTTCTCATTCTAAAAGGCTGTTTTTAGATATTTATCTCTTACAAATGTTTTACCATATTTCAAGTTATTGGACACTGAATGAAGTTTTTTATTAATTTTTGTGTATCTATTCATTTTGCTTCCCAGTTTTTTCTACAAAGAAGAAATACATAATAAATGAGTATCTGTGTGTGTGTGTGTGTGTGTATGTATGTGTGTGTGTGTGTGTGTGTTGTATACAACTCAGTCCAGGCTCTTTTATTTCATGGAATGTATTTCTAAGGGTAAAATTATTGAGTCAAAAGATACATATATTTTCAAGCTTAACAGACGTTGACAGGTCATGTTTTCCATGAGATCTTTCACCTCACTACCAGCAATAAATTAAGATATTTTCTTTCTATTCAAACCTGCAATAGATGTCAGTGTCCTTATAATTTTTCCAGTCTTATTACTGCTATAGCATAGCTAGCTTTATTTTAATTTGCATCTCTACAGCCACTAAGAAATCTGCAGACATTTTACTGGTAATTTGAACATCCCATTCTGTGAACTCTTTTGTATCCTATTTCCTCTGGGCTTGTGACTTTTTCACGATTCACAGGAGATTTTTTTTATATTATAAATCAGTGCTTCCAATGCTTCTATTTCACAGCTATCATAAAGGTATATTTGTATGCAGCAGTAGGTTGCATGGACTTCAAGGTAAATGCATGCATACACTGTTGTGGACAGAATGGGCACGGAGGCTGCCAGTGGCTGGAGGGACCACAGCTGGGCTCCCACGGTCCTCCCTGGTCAAAACAAACCAAAGATACCCAATATCTTGGCCAAGCTGTTACCCACACCTGTCCAATCACAGGATCTCATTACAATGAAAACTAATTTCTCAACTCTTGTTAAGACTGATCTGTACTGGTGCATCCATTTTTATTAGTATCGATTAACTGTTATGCAAACGTTATTGTGGATTCCCATACAAACACAGAATGTTCCTTGATCAAACTCACCTGTTACTCTTTTTAACTCCCTCTTCTTTTTAAAAATAGTATTTAGTAGGTAACATTAAGCTATTTCATACATACATATGAATATATATAATGTACTTCAGTCTCATTCACCCCCAGCCCCTTTCCTTTCCCCAGTTCCTGTGGATTCCCTTCACTCCCGCCAAACAGTCCCCCTTATTAATCATGTCTTATTATTACTTTATGTCTGGAAAATATATTTGTCCTTTTGAATTCCATCTGACATAATTTCATTCTTCTTTATGGCCGAATAATGATTCATTGTGTATATATGTCATATTTTCTTTTTTTTTCTTTTTCTTTTATTATTCACATGTGCATACAAGGCTTGGTTCATTTCTCCCCCCTGCCCCCACCACCTCCCTTACCACCCACCCTCCCCCCAATACCCAGCAGAAACTATTTTGCCCTTATTTCTAATTTTGTTGTAGAGAGAGTATAAGCAATAATAGGAAGGAACAGGGTTTTTGCTGGTTGAGATAAGGATAGCTATACAGGGCATTGACTCACATTGATTTCCTGTGCGTGGGTGTTACCTTCTAGGTTAATTCTTTTTGATCTCACCTTTTCTCTAGTTCCTGGTCCCCTTTTCCTATTGGCTTCAGTTGCTTTTAAGGTATCTGCTTTAGTTTCTCTGCGTTAAGGGCAACAAATGCTAGCTAGTTTTTTAGGTGTCTTACCTATCCTCACCCCTCCCTTGTGTGCTCTCGCTTTATCATGTGCTCAAAGTCCAATCCCCTTGTTGTGTTTGCCCTTGATCTAATGTCCACATATGAGGGAGAACATACGATTTTTGGTCTTTTGGGCCAGGATAACCTCACTCAGAATGATGTTCTCCAATTCCATCCATTTACCAGTGAATGATAGCATTCGTTCTTCTTCATGGCTGCATAAAATTCCATTGTGTATAGATACCACATTTTCTTGATCCATTAGTCAGTGGTGGGGCATCTTGGCTGTTTCCATAACTTGGCTATTGTGAATAGTGCTGCAATAAACATGGGTGTGCAGGTGCCTCTGGAGTAACCTGTGTCACAGTCTTTTGGGTATATCCCCAAGAGTGGTATTTCTGGATCAAATGGTAGATCAATGTTTAGCTTTTTAAGTAGCCTCCAAATTTTTTTCCAGAGTGGTTGTACTAGTTTACATTCCCACCAACAGTTGCTGATGATGGCTATTCTAACAGGGGTGAGGTGGAATCTTAGTGTGGTTTTAATTTGCATTTCCTTTATTGCTAGAGATGGTGAGCATTTTTTTCATGTGTTTTTTGGCCATTTGAATTTCTTCTTTTGAGAAAGTTCTGTTTAGTTCACTTGCCCATTTCTTTCTTGGTTCATTAGTTTGGGGAGAATTCAGTTTTTTAAGTTCCCTATATATTCTGGTTATCAGTCCTTTGTCTGATGTATAACTGGCAAATATTTTCTCCCAGTCTGTGGGTGTTCTCTTCAGTTTAGAGACCATTTCTTTTGATGAACAGAAGCTTTTTAGTTTTATGAGGTCCCATTTATCTATGCTATCTCTTAGTTGCTGTGCTGCTGGGGCTTCGTTGAGAAAGTTCTTGCCTATACCTACTAACTCCAGAGTATTTCCTACTCTTTCCTATATCAACTTTAGAGTTTGTGGTCTGATATTAAGATCCTTGATCCATTTTGAGTTAATCTTGGTATAGGGTGATATACATGGATCTAGTTTCAGTTTTTTGCAGACTGCTAACCAGTTTTCCCAGCAGTTTTTGTTGAAGAGGCTGCTATTTCTCCATCGTATATTTTTAGCTCCTTTGTCAAAGATAAGCTGCTCATAGTTGTGTGGCTTCATATCTGGGTCCTCTATTCTGTTCCACTGGTCTTCATGTCTGTTTTTGTGCCAGTACCATGCCGTTTTTATCGTTATTGCTTTGTAATATAGTTTGAAGTCGGGTATCGTGATACCTCCTGCATTGTTCTTTTGACTGAGTATTGCCTTGGCTATTCGTGGCCTCTTGTGTTTCCATATAAATTTCACAGTAGATTTTTCAATCTCTTTAATGAATGTCATTGGAATTTTGATGGGAATTGCATTAAACATGTAGATTACTTTTGGAAGTATCGACATTTTTACTATGTTGATTCTACCAATCCATGAGCATGGGAGATCTCTCCACCTTCTATAGTCTTCCTCAATCTCTTTCTTCAGAAGTGTATAGTTTTCCTTGTAGAGGTCTTTCACATCCTTTGTTAAGTTTACACCTAGGTGTTTGATTTTTCGGTCCCCCTTTTTAATCATGTCTTATTATTATTACTGTATGTCTGGAAAGTATATTTGTCTTTTTGAATTTCATCTGACATAATTTCATTCTTCTTTATGGCCGAATAATGATTCATTGTGTATATATGTCATATTTTCTTTATCAATTCATCTATTGATGTATCCATGCATTTTACATTTGTTCTAAAATTTTTATGTTTTAGATTGTGGCTTCTATATTTGATGTTTATTAAGACATTTTCTTCTACATCCAAATTTTATTATAGTTTTAAAAGATTTCACCCAAAACAAATGCAGTAATATTATTGGATATGGGTCACACACTAAGCGGAGAATACGCACGGGTGGAATAAGCGAAAGGGAAGGAAAGCTAAACCTTGAATGTAGTTGATGTGCTCACTGTAGAGGAGCAAATATAGCAATCTTAAACTGGCAGAGGGCACTATGGGAAGGGGACCAGGAAGTAGTGAAGAGGTCTGCAGAGATGATCCAATGTGGGTTGCAATACACGAGTGCGTGGAAGCAGTGATAGGAATCTCTCTGTATTGCTATCTTTATCTCAAACTAGCAAAAATTCTATGTCTTTCTTATTATCTGTTATGTTTTCTCATCAACAAAATCAGAGAAGAGAGCTAAACAGGTTCTGCCCAGAAGTTGGGGGAGGGAGGTGGTGGCTCAAACAATGTATACACATGTAAGTAAATGTAAAAACAAAAAAAAGTTGAAAAAAAAATTTCATCCAAAGACATTTGAAAATCACATATCATAAAGCTTTCCACTATTCTTCATGCAAGCAAGTATTCCAGAAGTTACCAAACTAAAACCCTAAAATGTCAACTACAACTAACTTCCAATCAACAAGCGGGTGATTGCACTGACTGAAATAAGATTACCATGAAAAACAGCCTTCAAAATATTCTGAATTGAGCAATATTTTAATGATATTTGTCTTGGTAAGGAATAGGGTGCCATCTACAAATGCTAGCTCTCAAATTAAGAATTCTTTGTTCTGGACGAGGTTCAGTCCCTGGCTTGTCACATCCATCCTTTGGCTCTCAGTGTTGACAATGCTGAAGAGGTGTACAGATTAAGCAATGTCATGGAGCTATTTTGCGGATGAAATGTTTTACAATTCTAAAATTTTGTTCAGTTACATGTGAACCATTCAGAAGAAAATGAAGGAAACATATTTTGGGTGGTATTTCATTTGGGGAAGCCTGATGAAGATAATTCCCACTGTTAGAAACTTGACTTTTTTTTTCTGCTTTTATGAGAAAAAAGTCCTGATGAAAAGGTCTTACAGCCTAGTCAAGTTCATGCTGATGGGCCCAGCGTTATGGTCCTACCCATGGGATTTCACAATTTACAAAGGTTGTTACCTCCGGGATATGTCTTCAAAAAGGAAGTCAGAAAACAAATTAATTATGGAAAATGAGACCACTTGTAGAGGCATTTTGCTAATTCTTTCCATATTGCAACAGAGTTTGATGAGTCAAGATCAGTGTTGAAAATAAAACGAGACATGAAAGCCACACAAGTGTAACTGAAGGCCATATAGGTTATTAAGGGTTACTGGAACTTGAGCTCATTAAAAAAAAAAAAACCCAGACTAAAGGTGGAGGCTGATAAACCCAGCACTTGGGAGGGTGAGGCAGGAGATCCAGAGTTCAAGCCAGCATGGGCTACAGAGCAAGACCCTATCTCAAAAAAACAAACAAAACAAAAACCCTGGGACACCTCTTCAACATTGACCACAGTTCAATCCTGACTTGAGTCTGATTCTGTTTCACTAATCTTCTATCAGCTTAGAAGTTTCACTGATTCTTCTGAAAGCCAGAATATAACATTTTTACTACATACCCTTGGGGGAAAAAAGGTAAATGAGCCATTATTGTTGTGGTCAAATTCTGTTATATGCCCATGGATGTTAATATATGAAAAAAATCTTGCTATAACTACAAATGAAATTGCTTCTTCTCCCCTTTTCTGATCAAGACATGTTTTATCTGCCTCCAAAGGGTCTTTGTCATATCTCTATCCAAATGAAATTCTTTCAAACTAGTTGGCATGGATGAGCCCAAGAAAAGTATGCATAGTATTCACTTTGTAAGGTCTAACTCTAGTCTTGACCCTTTTCTTCCAGGAACCTAATCCAGATCCCCCAACTCCTCTGAATTCAAGGGATTCGTTATCTTCATCACTTATTTGGAAATTCATCACAGATACTCTTGTCTTCACACTTTACTTTCAGACTTAGACTTCTACTTATCTTTCCAAGCTTCCATATTTTTTTCCAAAGAGACTCTAAGGCAGTTAAAACCAAAATCTTTGTTATAAGAATGAGGCCCAACTCTAATAAGCTAAAATAACATCAGAGCACTAGAAAGGACAGGGTGAACCTTGCCCAATGGACATTGAAAGATAGAACTCAGAAGACATCAAGGCTCTTTCCTTGAATTGTTGTCTTTTGTTTAACTGGCTTTAATTTCTTCCATGAAGAAGAACGAAATGTTATCATTCGCTGGTAAATGGATGGAATTGGAGAACATCATTCTGAGTGAGGTTATCCTGGCCCAAAAGACCAAAAATCGTATGTTCTCCCTCATATGCGGACATTAGATCAAGGCAAACACAACAATGGGATTAGACTATGTGCACGTGATAAAAGCGAGAGCACACAAGGGAGGGGTGAGGATAGGTAAGACACCTAAAAAACTAGCTAGCATTTGTTGCCCTTAACGCAGAGAAACTAAAGCAGATACCTTAAAGCAACTGAGGCCAATAGGAAAAGGGGACCAGGTACTAGAGAAAAGGTTAGATCAAAAAGAATTAACCTAGAAGGTAACACACACGCACAGGAAATCAATGTGAGTCAATGCCCTGTATAGCTATCCTTATCTCAACCAGCAAAAACCCTTGTTCCTTCCTATTATTTAGTTTCTGCTGGGTATTGCGGGGGGGGGGGGGGGGGGGGAGGGAGGGGGCGGAGTGGGTGGTAAGGGAGGTGGTGGGGGCAGGGGGGAGAAATGAACCAAGCCTTGTATGCACATATGAATAATAAAAGAAAAATGAAAAAAAAAATTTCTTCCTACTAGTGCCAGAAGATGTGAGAGGGAACTCAAGAGGGAAGGAAAATTAGCCGCTGATAATTGTAGACTGACTTTTTTTTTTAATTTAATCATTCACTCAGAGGCAGAACAGATCTTATTCTCCAGCTCCAATCCAAAACTTCTCTGGGCAGAAGACTGAGGGGGTCCATGTTAGATCACATTCTTCACTGTGCACAGGGCCTTTTGATGGCTCAGCTCCAGTACCCAAGCTGTGACAAGAGGAAGGAGCTGGCTGGTACACCTTTTGTGACTTGGTTATAAAGGAATATTTTCCAGGAAAACATTGCTGACCTGTGCCAACAAAGCAATCTGTTCAGTAATGTTTCATAACTAGCATTATGCTGTTCACAAACAAAATGCCCCAAATACTCACTGTCCTAATAAGAAGTTGTTAGATTGAGATATAATTCACATAGCATAAAACTTACTCATTTAAACTGGTATTTTGTATATTCAGAGTTGTGCAACCTTCACCACAGTCTAACTTTAGAATATTGTCTGACACCTTGGCCTTGCTCATTGGTATTTACAACCTAAATAACCGTAAGATAATAATTTTGGCTTATTTCAACCCATTACATTTGTCATGGTTTCTAACTGGTTTATAATAATGGGAAACCAATATGAATTTAATGTCTCTGAGATTCTGCTTTCTTATCCTTAAATTGAAGACAGTTTATTCTTTCAATGGGACAATCAGAAAGGAAAACTGTCTGGACACGTTAAAACTCTTTCAAGTTTCTGTGATGCTGGACATCGAAAGATATGACACACTAAAATTATCACAAGTTCCTGTGAAGTGTTAACAGTAGCTGAGTGCCAGGTTGCTGCTGGGTAAATGGCTGCCATGTTTTCAATGCTGCTGGAGAAGTCTGTGCACCCATTTTCTCTGGTAACCAATAAAGCCAAATTCCTTTAAAATGTCTGGGAATACAGTGAATACCTGCTCTAATTTTAGAAAAGAGAGGCTTAGGGCAGGCAGTGGGATTCAACATGGCTCATATCCTGCAGTTACAAAGAATGGCTAAAGTAAACTTCTGAGTACCTGAGGTATTCAGGAAGAGACTGATTTTTTTGTTTTGTGCATTCTGGGGGATAGAAACGACTGCTTTGGCAGGTGTAATTTTTACCTAAATTTTACCTCTTTGAATAGACTGAAGAATTCAAAACTTTTCAAATTTAAAAAAATCAAAATGTTGGTTTATTTTTTGTGACTTCCCTCTTCATATCCCCCATGCTTAAACTTGGCCCATCCAATCCAAGATAGTGCATATTGATGTCAGGCATGTTTTCTTTCTACTTTTTTCCATGTTGATATGAACACATGTATATACATGTATTTTTTTTTACATGTACCGTCACACAGACATAGAGATACATATATATTTGGCCTCATTTGAGCTCATCTGTCATGTTTTTTGGGGGTATTTTATGGTGGTACTGGAGTTTGAACTCAAGACCTTGCACTTGCTGGGCAGTTGCTCTACCACTTGAGCCCCATTTCTCACATTTTGCCAATGTAAATAACGCTGAAGTACTCCTTATGAACATTTGCATTCCTACACTTTGCTGCTTCTATTTCTGTAGGCTAGACTCCCAGAATTAAGACTTCTCAATCAAAGAGTTTTGTGCATTTTTCATTGTAATGTATAGCCAAATTGCTTTCCCTCACTTTTTGGCATTTTCTCAGCATTATTGTGAGCCTTAAAATGTTTTTTGATCAGATAAGCTTTCAAGAACACATCCTCAGTTTAATTTGCATTTATTTAATTAATGGTGGGATTAACCATTTTTCGCATGTCGGCTGTTAGACTTGCCCTCTGCTTCATATTCTTGCCACTACTTCATATTCTTTAGCAATTTTTCTGTGTGTTTTCCTTGACATTTCCTTGCCACACCAGAGAAATGTTACTTTCACTCTCATTCATCCTGAAAATCTTTTTCTCCTAAATCCATTACCTATTTTGTTTTTAGATTTTCCAGTTTATTACAATGTAAGTTTTTTTATTTTATCATTTTTACATTTACTCATGTGTACACACTGTTTGGGCCACCTTCCCTCTCCCTTCTTGTTCTCTGATTTTGTTGAAGAGAAAACATAAGAGATAATAAGACATAGCGTTTTTCTAGTTTGACAGGAAGATAGCTGTACAGAGAGATTTTGATGTTTTATCTTTCAAGTAATTTTTAAAAACACTACCAACAATTCCTACATCTTTCTACCAATTTTGGAATTGGGTGTCTTGGTTAAGAAAATTCCCTTAACTTTGATACATATTTGTAGTCTAGATTTTTCTAAGATATTTGTTGCTTAATTTTTATGTTTGCATGTTAACTCTCTCGAAGGTGTTTGGGGCAATGATTTGAAACAGTAGTGTAATGTCACAGGTTGGGCTCATACAGCAGCCATTTTTTGTCACCTTACTCATGCCTGTTCTGTCCCAAGTGCTGACACCATCGTCATGGTTGAATTTGAATTCAGGCTATTTGTGGATTTACAATTTCCCCCTCTGATCTATTTCTTTCTTCCTTTGGAGTGCTGCTGACTTGACGTAGTGACTTAATAATATGCTTGAGTATACTCTTCAACTTTCTCTTTGCAAGCCCCTGGCTATTAATGATGTTATTATTCCATATGAACTTTGGGGCCATTTCATTCATTTTTGGAAAAAAGCCCTACTGAGATTTCCATAGGATTTATAGAAAAGGAGCATGTTTATTACATAAATTCTTCAAAAAGATAATTTTGACCTTAGGTTTAAGGTTTTTTTTTTTTTTTCAGTGCTCACTGTAAAAGCTCATACAAACTGGCCTGCAGGGATAAGTCTTTATTTGAAGTATGAAGTATAATATAAATCTTTGGAATAATTCTGGCACTATGACATTTATTCCTCTGTGTACACAGAAAACAGAAGGTTAAGTTTCCATAGAAAACAAAAAGGAAAATATTTTATTTTATTGGTCCCTGTACCTCAAGAGGATAGTTCCTCACAATGTTTTGGGGCCAATAACAGAGATACAGAAGAAGGAAATGTCAGTCATATGTTTCTTATTTTCATAATTAAGATTCTTATCAAGCATCATTCTTGCTTGTGACCGACATAGTTTATTACAAAGCACTCATACATGACTGATTTCAGCCTGACATTTGGCCAAACACCAGAGAGGGGACCCCAGCCCTCAGTACATCTGTTCTAGAAACAAAGAAGAATCCCTTCATTATCTAATTTTCATTACACTTAGGTACATATATTTTTAATTTGCAAATTGCCTTCATATTTTGTGAGAATTGGGGTCTTGGAAAAAAATTAAACTAATTGCAGTGAAGAACACTATTGTGACTTAGTGGACATGCACCAGGTGTGGCACTTGACAGACTTGGATTCCAATCCTGACTCAATGTGTGACACTGGGTTAAGTGATGCAACTATTACAGGTCTCAAGTTCTCTTTTTTTTTAGTGCTGAGATGGAACCAAGGGCCTTGCACACGCTAGGCAAGCACTGTACCACTGAGCTACATCCTAGCCCAGGTCTCAAGTTCTTCATTCATACAAGGATACTAACTTTACAAATGTTCTGTGTAGATCCAAAAAACAATGAGACCCTCTCCAAGCGCATATCTGAAGATGAGTCCACGTAGAAGTTAACATCTAAGTTTCCTGGACAAAAAAAATTACATGTCACGCATGTAATTACAAATGTCCCACATCCGGCAACCCAAGATTGTAAATGTTACTATTTTTTGTTACTAACAGGAACTAGGTAAGGCTACAGTTAATTTATCACAGTTCTACTCTAGGCCTATTTATCTATTGTTAGTAATTACAAATAAAGCTTCATCTACCTTTCATAACGGAGATAAGTCATTTGATTTTAAAATCCTTTAACTTTTACTCAAGGTGAATACATAGCACTTAACTCACTATGAACCAGTGACCATCATATGCACAGAGGTAAACAAGACAGGTGGGTTTCCTTGTTGGTACAGCTTACATTCTAAGAAGAAAACACATATAAAACAAAGAAAAAAAATAAAAATAATTTCAGATGTTTAAAGTGAAATAATAAACAAAATAACATGTTGTGACGGTCACTCAGCACTGTGTATCAGTTACACATGCAAACATCCAGTCAGATCAGAGATGTCCATTGCACATGTGTTATTTTAAGTGTGAAATGAAAACTTTTTAAATTGGGAAACAAAGGTATTCCTTAAAAAATGATTAATTTGTGATTAGTACCTCCATTACTTGGAGGGTGTTCAGTTAACAAAATATGTTTGAGGTCCTATATACACTGGTTATAGAGTAGTAAGCATGCATTATTTTGCCCCAGAAATACACAGGTTTGTAGGACTCAGTCACATCCTCATATAAAGAACTCTGACAAAAATAAAAAATAAAAATAAAAACAACAAATTAAATAAATTTTATACGATGAAAAAAAAAAGAACTCTGACACTATGACTAAGGCTAGGATAGGGATTTCATAAAATGATACAGGGTCCCAGAAAGAGATACCCTTCAACAAGTAAGCATCTCCTTGCAGAATTTGGGGGGATTTCTTATTGTTTTGTTTTGTTTTCTTAAGACAAGATCTTGCTCTGCCTGTTTGTCCTTGAGCGCCTGATCCTCATCCCTCAGCCTCCCAAGTGCTAGAATTACAGGCATGATCCACTGTGTGGGGCTCACTTGTGGCCTTAGAATGAAAATTTCGCCCTTAGTGACTAGTAACACCTGTGTCTCCCTTAAGCACCAAACCACTGAAACCTTGGGGTTCAGCTGACATATGTCCAATAGCATGTCTCTGAAAAAGTCACTTATTTCCCTTATCTCACGTTAATCAAGTGAAAATATTAGCTCTACTGGGTCTAACATTTTATCAGCAAAATGTAATGTTGTTATACCCTACCCATTACCTTCATGAATAAAACAAACAGGCAACTCCTATCCTGCCTTATTTCTGGCTGTACTGTTCCTTCTGCTCTGTGATCCAAATAGAAGATTTGGTCATTGTAGAACACCCCAGACTCTTTCCCTTTTGCCCAGAATAGTATTGGTCTTGGCTCCCTCAGTCCCCTGAAGAACCTCAGGCCTGGAGATGGAGTTTTTACACGCCCCTCCTTTACACACCCCTCCTTTGAGATGTCCTCTTCACAGTTCCAACAAAGCAGAGAAAACTTCCTCCATACTCACCCAGTAGCACACTGATTTATCAGTATTCTTTCTGGTTTGTCCTCTAACCATGAGCAGCTTGTGACTGGGAACTGTACCTTCTCCATCTGGATATTGAGCACAGCGTTTCCTAAAAAGGAAAATTTCCTGAGTCCTCACCCAGCCAATTTCACTATGGAAGTATGACACAGGAAACTCGTTCTTTGACCCTTGGAGCTTGCTACCAAGAATGGGGTTACCAAGACAAGGAGAAATGACTCCTGAAAGGTCTTCTCCTGACCATGAAGACTGTAGTGTCACCATCACAGACAAATGAATTAATGAAGCAAAACTTCTAGATATGCCTGAAATATCAGGAAAATAACACAAATTATAACCACAGAAAGATTTTTAATGGATTAAAGATTTGCTAATAAGCTACAAATTCCCCAAGTGGGATTTCAGTTAAGAATTATGCTAAAGGACTCAACCTTCTTAACAAGATCACAGACAATTCTTTAATATTAGTAATAATAGCTTCATACTGACTTACACATATGGACACAGTACCTATCTTTTTATTTCCATGGAGAAGAAAAGTGGCCATGACCACAAAGGACAATTTTGCATTGTTTTAGGCAGAAAAATTATTCTTAGTGGGATATGTCCAATGATGACCAAGGAATTGACTCCCTAGCTCATATTCAAAGAAGAAGGAATGTATTCTTTATTCTCTTTTACCACATTGGCCTCAGGGGAAAATGGAAACTCAAGATTCTACCTGTCAGATCCATCATAAATATTGAAACAGCCTGAGGATTTTCTCAAGGAAAAAAGTGATCAGGCATTCCACAGGCAAATCTAGTGAGTAAACACACTTTAACTTGCCTGTTATTTCTCAGAATTTGCATGTTCTTAACCCAAAATAGCCCAATAATTTGAGCAATATGCACTCAGATGCAGAGGGAACAAGATGTTAAGTGCCGAGCAGTTGCCCCTACTTTATTTTTAATAAACCTACTTCTCTCACTACATACTTCATCTTCAATATTAATTTATTCATGCACCTAATTTTCACTGTATTGTGACCTTTTCCTTTTCATCTGTCTTGTTTAGTCGGGACCTGAAAATACTTCATTTAGAATATCTTCTTGCGCTTTTGTATTTTTTCATTCAAGACACTTTTCTCTCCCACAAAAAAAGGAAAAACAACATAAACCTTCTAGAAAGTCTAACAAATCCACTGTAGTCCACTGACTAACTCCATTTGGAAAACCTATACATCAATGCGGAGAGGAAAAGAACAATTGAATCAAACTACTTTGGCCACGAGCTATTATTTTTACACTTTATTTTATTACTTTGTACTGGGGGTACATTGTGACATTGACAAAATTTCTTACAAGATATCATAGTTGAATTTGCCCCTTACACCATTCTCCTTTATCTCTCCTCCCCCCATTCCTGGAATAGTTTCAACAGATCTCATTTTTCCATTTACATACATGTGTAAACAGTATTTGCACCATATGCATTCTCCCACACCCTTTCCCCATATCATACCCCCCCAACACTGGTACCAACCCCCAGACAGGACCTGTTTTACCTTCCTATCCCATGAGCTCCTTTTTTATAAATAGCCAGATATATGCAGCCCCAAACAATGTCTGTTTCCCCTCTGTGAAGGGCCTTTCGCCCAACCCCCAGTTTTTTTGCAGCATTGGGGTTTGAACTCAGGGCCACCCGCTTGCAATGCAGGTGCTCTACTTCTTGAGCCTTCCGCCAGCTCCTGCCCCACTCGTTCCTAGGTCTATGCGTTCAACCTAACCCTGACCTGCACCAGGCATCATGACCTGACCTAGCACAGTGACGCAGACATACCTGACTTAAGATAAAGGCTCCATTTCATTTTCTTCCAAGCATCCATTCTGATTAAACATCTTCCCACTCCAACGTGAATCACCACCAATATGTGTAGAAGGATAAAAACTAGCCTAAATGGACTATGGTGGAGGTGGCCAGGTTGACTGATGAAGAACCAGGGTGCTAGGCTTGTAGATGGCAGACTATGGGTCAGTTGTAGCAAGTATTGTCTTAGAGACCTCTGGTATACTGTCTTAATACACAAATGAATAATGTAAAATTTCTTGAGGTTTTGTTTCATTACAGCAATCAATGAAAACTGTTCTTATTAATTACTATGAAAGAAGCTTTAAGGACAGATGAGGATTGGAGACTGAAATACATTTAGCATGGAGATTATTATTTAAGCTACATTACTTTTTATCACACTCAGTATCTCCTGTTACTACATTTGCCTCTGGTCCCATTTTAAGTATTAATAACTTTCAGAGTCATGTCTTTTATTATTTATAATAATAAATAAAGAAAATTATTTATAATTAACTTCTGAAATCAACATTACTGCATAAATATTACAGTTGATTTTCCGGAATATTTGCATTTTTAATACCAACCATCAAGAGTAGGGA
This sequence comes from Castor canadensis, assembly GCF_047511655.1. Taxonomy (NCBI): domain Eukaryota; kingdom Metazoa; phylum Chordata; class Mammalia; order Rodentia; family Castoridae; genus Castor; species Castor canadensis. The sequence continues at coordinate 67,716,837 of NC_133402.1, forward strand.
CTACATTTAAATGTTACCAGTGTTGCCTCTGAATAGTTTTCAGCTTCAACTTTTTCATTATTTCCCTAAAATGTGTTTTTACAACATTGATCCCTCTTTAATTGCAATCAAAATAATTATGTTTTTACATTTATCTCTTTGAATGATCAAATTCAATAAACACTTGTTGATTACTTACTTGCAATTGCCCCATCTGTAATACAAGGCTATTTCTGCTATTTTTTAATGATTTGAAATATAAGAATCTGCCAAAGGTGATGAAAGTCATTGGGATTTTGATGGGAATTGCATTAAACATGTAGATTGCTTTCAGTAGTATGGCCATTTTTACTCTGTTGATTCTACCAATCCATGAGCATGGGAGATCTCTCCACCTTCTGTAGTCTTCCTCAATCTCTTTCTTCAGTAGTTTGTAGTTCTCCTTGTAGAGGTCATTCACATCCTTCGTTAAGTTTACTCCTAGGTATTTGATTTTTTTTGAGGCTATTGTGAATGGAAGTGTTTCCATGTGTTCCTTCTCAGTTTGTTCATTGTTGGTGTATAGAAAAGCTAATGATTTTTGTAGGTTGATTTTGTATCCTGTCACTTTGTGTAGCTGTTTATGGTGTCTAAGAGTTTTTGGGTAGTTTTTGGGTCTTTAAGGTATAAGATTTTATCACCTGCAAATAAGGATATTTTGCCAGTTTCTTTACCTATTTGTATTCCTTTTATTTCTTCTTCTTGCTTAGTTGCTCTGGCTAGAAATTCCAGAACTATGTTGAATAGGAGTGGGGAGAGTGGGCATCCTTGTCTCGTACCCTGAAGTTCATTTGTAAACACAGGAGACCGCGAATAGCCAAGGCAATACTCAACAAAAAGAGCAATGCAGGAGGTATCACAATACCTGACTTCAAACTATATTACAAAGCAATAACAATAAAAACAGCATGGTACTGGCACAAAAACAGACAAGAAGACCAGTGGAACAGAATAGAGGACCCAGATATGAATCCACACAACTACACCCACCTCATTTTTGACAAAGGTACCAAAAATATACAATGGAGAAAAGACAGCCTGTTTAACAAACGCTGCTGGGAAAAGTGGCTATCTGTCTGCAAGAAACTGAAACTAGATCCATGTCTATCACCCTGTACTAATATCAACTCAAAAATGGATCAAGAACCTTAATATCAGACCTGAAACTCTGAAGTTAGTACAGGAAGGACCAGGAAACACTCTGGAGCTAATAGGTATAGGCAAGGACTTCCTCAATAGAACCCCAGCAGCCCACAACTAAGAGAAAGGATGAATAAATGAGAATTCTTAAAATTAAAAAGCTTCTGCACAACAAAAGAAATTGTCTCTAAACTGAAGAGACCACCCATAGAGTGGGAGAAAATATTTGCCAGCTGTTCATCAGACAAGAGACTGATAACCAGAATATATAGGGAACTTAAGAAGCTAAACTCTCCTAAAATCAATGAACCAATTAAGAAATGGGCAACTGAACTAAACAGAACTTTTTCAAAAGAAGAAATTCAAATGGCCAAAAAACACATGAAAAAATGCTCACCATCTCTGGTCATAAAGGAAATGTAAATCAAAACCACACTAAGATTCTACCTCACCCCTGTTAGAATAGCCATCATCAAAAACACCACCAAGTGTTGGCGAGGATGTGGGAAAAAAGGAATCCTACCACACTGTTGGTGGGAATGCAAGCTAGTGCAACCACTCTGGAAAAAAATTTGGAGGCTTCTTAAAAATCTAAACATAGACCTGCCCTATGATCCAGTAATCCCACTCCTAGGGATATACCCAAATGAATGCAACACAGGTTACTCCAGAGGCACCTGCACAACCATGTTTTCTGCAGTGCTATTCACAATAGCTAAGTTATGGAAACAACCAAGATGCCCCACTACTGATGAATGGATCAAGAAAATGTGGTACTTGTACACAATGGAATTTTACTCAGCCATGAAGAAAAATGAAATCTTATTATTTGCAGGTAAATGGATGGATCTGGAGAACATCATTCTGAGCTAGGTCAGCTAGGCTCAGAAGACCAAAAATCCTATGTTCTCTCTCATATGCGGTCTTTAGATCTAGGGCAAATGCAGCAATGTGGTTGCACTTGGATCACATGACAAGGGGAGAGCACATATGGGGGATATAGGAATAGGTAGAAAACCCAAAACATGAAAGCATTTGATATCCCTACTCTAGAGGAACTAATACAGAAACCTTAAAACGACAGATTTTATCATGAAGAAGGGATCAGGAACCAATGTAAAGATCAGTTAGAGTTGAATCAACATGGGTCGTAACACATTTGTACATGGAAGCAATGCTAGGAATCTCCCTGTATAGCTATCCCTAACTCAACTAGCAAAAACGCTTTGTCTTCTTATTATGCTTATGTCTTCTCTTCAACAATGGGACCTGCCCGAAACTGAGGGGAGGGGAGGTGGGGGAAGGGGGCAAGGTGGAGAAATGACCCAAACAATGTATGCACATGTGAATAAATGAACCAAAAAAAATAAAAAATAAAAAAAAAGAATCTGTCAAAGATGTGTTTAAAAGTGGATCACTCCACCTTATAGTGATTTATTTCCAGCTCACTATTTCGGTCAGAGCTAAGTTAGTGAAAATTACTGCACGTGTCTGACACTTAAAAATGACTTAATAAAGTAAATGCAAAACTGAGATTTCAGATACTTGAGACAATTCACTTTTAGGCAATGTTCTGTGCATTATTTTGTGAGAGCTACACCTTGAGTGATTTAGAACTTCAATCTTGAGAAGGAAAGCAAAACAAAAACTTCATCCTCTTACTTTCTTGCTTCCTAGTTTGGTGTACATGAGTTTGTGCATTTATGTTGAGTGTGAATTTATTCATGTGCCCCTTCAGAAAAATTGGTATAAATTACTCACCAGAAACTGTGGTAGGCCCTGGAAAAATAAAGAAGAAGCAATGGGGGAAAACAAACAAAGTATTTGAAATGCATAATTACTGCAAATATCACATCATAGAACTTAGCAGACATAGCAAGCTGGTGGCATGACCCTTTCCCGTCAAGGACGATTTCATAGCAAAGTTACCTGTTTCCATAAATCCTTTGAGTAAATAGCAATCAAAAAGCCTGGATTTATTTATATATACTGCCAACTTCACACTACCACTAGCCTATTTAGAGAACGAGATGTACTGTTGAAAAAAAGAGAAAGCAGAAGGGAGGTTATAATTTCTGTTTATAACAGTATACTAAGTTAAATAACCCAAAAGCTCTCAAGCAGTGGAATATGTAGAAATCCTGAAAAATAAACTAATTCTCTTTACAGGAATGGTTGGTCTATAGGAAAGTGAGAGAAATCTCCAGGGACTTAGTCAAGGAGTAGCATGAAATGTAGAGTGAGAAGGTCAACATGATTCTAGGAATGACCTGGCCAAAGGGTGACCTCAGCAGTGATGAAGTCTTCCTTCCATGCAAGGCAGGAGCTTGGAACAAAACCCCCACCCAAAGCTGTGACCCTCCAAACACTAGAGCTTCAGTGAAATGACAGCAAGAAAGGAATGGATGAACAAGATGCTTATCAAGAGTTCATAAGCACAGACCAGACACCATTCAGGTTTAGATAAAGGAATGAAGGAAGTGGAATATCTGTGGGAAAGGTAAACAAGAATTGACCAACAAAAAGATCTAATTTAGGGATAACAGATATGATGAATGAGACACACTCAAAGTTCAGGATTTCTAATATCACAAACCTTAAGTTTTTTTTTTTAAAAAGGCAAAGTAGTGATACTAACTTTGAACAGATGATTTTGTAAGAAAATAAAACAATATTTTTACTATACAGTGGTAGGTATTTAAAAACAAAACTTAATCTATAGTTTAAAACCTCCCACTGAACACTAAGCCTAAAGAGATTTACAGGCTAGTTTCTTTCAAAGATTCAAGGCACATAAAATCCCATCTTTATTGACTTCTACTTGAAATATATAGAAAACTCTTCATTTTCTGAAGCTGATATGTCCCCGTTGCAAATCTAGACAATTATGAGATGAAAAAGGAATAGACAATATTAATAAGGATGCAAGTATCCAGAATCAAATACCAGCAAGGAATACTTAAATATCTGCTACCCCCATTATTCCTGATGGCAAAATATCAGAATTCTCTTTAAACTAAGGACATGAACTTTCATTTCTTTCATTCCTCATCAAATAGGAGATTCAAAGCAGAGTGATTAGAGTTTCAAATGAAGATATAAATAAAGGATATTCCAGATCAGTGAGTCATTGAAGCAATCAGGACATTTGGGATATAGCAAAGGCAATATGAAGAGGGAAGTTTGTAATTATGAGTGACTGCACTAAAAAAAAAATCTGAGAGATTTCAAATAAATAACCTCATGACTCATCTCAAGGGTTTAGAAAAACAAGAACAAGTCAAAACCAAAAATTAATAGGTAGAAAGAGATCATAAAGATCAGGATAGAAATTAATAAAGAACAATACAAAAAAAACAATGAAACAAAGAGCTGTTAATAAGATTAAAAAGACTGCCAAAAATCTTAGCCAAACTAACCAAAAGACAGGACAGATAAGACCCAAATTAATAAAATCACAGATGAAAATGGGGAATATTGTAACAGATATCACTGAAATTCAGAGGACTGTTAGAAAATAATTTGAAAACTTATTACCAAAAGTTAGAAAATCTAGAAGAAACATATAAAGTCCTAGCCATACATGACCTATCAAAATTGAAGCAAGAGGATATAAAAAACCTAAACAGATCTGTAATGAGCAGCAAGATTGAAGTAGGAATATGAAGAAGGTCCCAACAATAAAAAAAATCCCAGGACCAGGTGGCTTCACTGCTGAATTCTACCAGACCTCTAAAAATTAACAGCAAGCCTCCTCAAAGTACTCCATAGAAGAGAAAGAAACAGAACACTTCCAAACCCACACAGATTAATGAATATAATACAGCACATAAACTGAACAAGGACAAAAACATATGATTATTTCAGTAGATGTTGAATATGGCTTTGACAAAATTCAACACTCCTTTAAAATCCCAGAAGAAACTAGAAATTGATTCATCATACTTCAACATAATAAAGGATATATTCAACAACCCTATAGCCAACATTATACTGAATGGGGGAAAACTAAAGCATTTCTCTAAAATTAAAAATGAAAAAGACTGTCCAATCTCTCCACTCCTACTCAATGCAGTCCAAATCAATGAATAGGCAAGTGAATCAGGCAGACAGTTCTCAAAAGAAGTACAAATGAAAAAAAATACATCAAAAAATGTTTAGCATCCTTAACCATTGGGGAAACACAAATCAAAATGACACTGAGATTCCATCTCACCCCAGTTAGAAAGCAACCATCAAGAAAACAAACAACAACCAATGCTGACACTCTCTGTTTCAGGGCTGGTAGGAGTGTAGCCACCATGGAAATCAGTATGGAAGTTCCTCAAAAAACTAAAAATAGGACTCCGATGTGACACAGCAATACCACTCCCGAGCATATCTCCCAAGAAATGTAAGTCAGGTTACAGTAGAGAAAATACACACCCATGTTTACTGCAGCACTGTTTACAAAATATGGAATCAGCCTAGGTACCCATCAGTGGATAAATAAAGGAAATGTGATGTATAATATACACAATGGACTATTACTATTATTGTTAAAATTATGTAATTTTCAGGACAATGGATGGAACAGGAGATCGTTAGGTTAAGCAAAAGAAGCCAAATGCAGAAAGACAAATATTGCGTGTTTTCTGTCATGTGTGGCATTTTCATTTTTTAAGACATGAAAGTAGAAGGGGAGCTATTAGAAAAAGAAAGGGGACCAGTCAGAGGCAGGAGGGGAGACAAGTGAGGGAAGCTCACAGTGCTTTATATATATATATATATATATACCTGAAAGTGTCATAATATAACCTAGTATTTTCTACAAGATAATAAAAAGACAGGATTTCCCAGTCATGTAGACAACATTGCACAAAAGCATAGACGTGTGAAAAGTATGATGCAATTTCAGTATGAGTGAACAGCAAACATGGGTGGAGAGTGAAAGGGGAGAAGGCAAGACTGGAAGTGGAGGAGGACATAGGTCTGACAGGCTTCGTATAGAGGTGGAGTTTCATCTAGGAGGTGTCAAGGAGCTGATTTCAAGCTTGAGAAAAATGTCTCCATATTTTAGAGTGACTTCCGTGGTGCCATGGGAGGAAGAAAGGTGATAGACAGTTTTTGCTCAGGTCGGTGAATGTAGACTTTGTCTTCACTCAACATCCCGGCTGCCCTCCATTGTGGTTGACACAAAGAAAGCACTCCAAAAACGCTTGTCAATACCTGAATACCGAGAGCAGGGAAGCAGAGACAGTGGAGAGGAACAAACAGATTTTAGATACATTATACAGGACGTGACCGTAAGTAGGAAGTGAAAACTGATATTGAAGTATGAACCAAAGACTCTGGCTTCATGACTGGGTAGGACTAAAACTGAGAGAAAAAAATAAAATAGAATAACCCATTTTTGATGAGTCTGGAATGCTTACCGGATATCCAGGGGAAGAAGTCCCAGGAAAACTGGAAATACGCCTCTGGAGTGAAGGAAAGAAATCATAAAAGCATTAGTAATTGCTTCAAGGCCCAGATCAGTTCTTGATGTTAGAAAAGATGAAATTCCCTGAAGTAAAGTAAAAATGTCTACCTTTGTTATTCAGGAGAAATGTTCCCCATTGCTCACAGCAAATGTCAGCACATGGGGTTTGATTATTTGAGGAGATTTGGGCCGGTTGGTTTGTTTGATTTCACTTTTCACTGATGTTGATTCTATAGTTGTTTGGTTTGGGTTTTAGCAGATTTGAACAGAGTCCACCTTCTTCCAAAACAGAAGCACACATGAATATAGAATATTTTAATGAAAAATATTTGCCTGCAGCTATCCAACAACCCTGTTGAAATTTGGCTGCTAAATCATCTATAATGATAAGACTAGAGCACAGTGGATCCATTGGTGTATCTGTGATGTAAGGATGAATACAATCACTGTTTACCAAACCCATCTCAAATTTCCCAACCTCTTTGTCAAGTACATTTTTCACCCTGCCTCAGAGATCATGGGACCTCAAAACCATTTGCAACTGAAGCATCTATGTCAAATTGACTCTCCTGGATTTCCAAGAAGGATCCATGTACCTGAATCATAAGACTTTCTCCAGGAATTATGGTAGCAAGCAAGGGAGAAAGTCTTTCATCTTGGAAATAAAGATGAACTAAGTAAAATTTGACCATCCTTTTTGACTGTTCCTACTTTAGGCTGCCCATTCTTTTGTTTTTATTTGCCATTCCTCTTCCCAAGCGTGGTGGAATTAACTGGGCTCTGACATGATTCTCTCTGTGTACACCAAGGATGAAGCCAGCAAAATGTCCTAGACTTTCTTCTTGTGTTCTTCTTAGGTATTTAGCCAAACCCATCTGGCTTTTAGAAAACTAATTGCCCAGAATTAGCCATCAGGAAATGATCAGTTTACTTCATAAAACTGAATTCACTCCTACTTATTTTCATTTTTTTAAAAATTATCTTCGTGGTAGTTTTTCTAGAAACTTTGTAACAGTATATGCTCAACTGTTTTCCTCTTTCTTTATTTCTATCCAGGAACTGAGGTTTTAAAAACTAGTCATGAAGAATCTTAGCATAACTGTCTATACTCATGGGTGGGAAAGTAAACATTTCTCACGACTGAACTAGAATTTGCAATGCAAACAAACAGCGATGCACAAAGTTCACGGACTGTTGATTGTCACTGACCATCCGGAAGGTCAACACTCCAGCAGCATTGCTGTCATTAATGCTGTGGACACTGAGCAGAGAGCTGGGAGGACAAAAAAAATCCACTTGTGAATTTTTACTCCCAGGGCTTAACAAGACATCATCCCAACACAGACAGTACTAGGAAATATACATGCAAAGTCTGAATAGAAAGACAACTGTTCAGGAGGAAAGCTTTTGGAAATATTCCAAGGAAAAAGTGAGGTAGTGATCAATAGTGACCTTCGTGAATACAAAGGTGAGGCAGGGGTAGTAGAGGGAATGAATGAAAGAGAAGAGCGGGTAAGAAGCTAAAGGTGCTAGCTTTATCATGAAAAAGGAAATGAGTCCATCTCTCAAAGCAAAAGGCAAAATAGAAAGCTCACCAATGATCTTTAAAATATATCACTATTCCTACCAAAATTCATAGTTAAAACAGACATTCAGAACATTCTTGTTATTGAAGATGACTTGTCGTTTTAGAATAACATAGCATGCAACATTAAAAATTTGATTTCTTGCTTAAATATCATGTAGAATATCATAGTAACATATCATAGACAGTGTAAAACTAAGACCACCAAACAAAAGTTTTTATCATTAAGACTGGAAATGAGGGCAGGGCGTGGTGGTACATGTCTGTAATCCTAGCTACAAAGGAGATGTAGATAGGTGATCACCATCCAAAGTCATAAAGCATGAGACCCTATCCAGAAAATAACTAAAGCAGAAAAGGCTGGAAGCGTGGCTCAAGTGGCAGAGAGCCCACCTAACTGGTGCCAAGTCAGTCCCTGCAGGACAAGGTAGCAATTTATGAAACAGAGGCGTTCTCAAGATGTTTACACTCTACGTGTAAAATGGAAAACGAGTCTCATTAATTAGTGAATTTTATAATTGTTCCATGGCATAACTACAATGCTGCCTTAGTGTAAGTGAGCAGGACCCATAGGGACAAAGGCAGGTTTAAGACTGAAGATGAACAGAGAAGAAAGAAACAAAAAGTCTCCTGGCCAAGACCTCAGCCTGAGCCAAGTGTGAACAGAGGAGCACCGCTGGGGGTACAGCAGACCTGAGGGCACCTACTGAAGACTGGTGAGCAGGTGGGAGGGAGCAGTTAGAGAGAGCACCAGAGACACCTGGGGTCCATGTAGGAAAGGGACTATTAGGAGAGGGATTGAACCTCTGCTGCAGCTTTGGAAGCCAGTGAAACAAAGGCATGGCAGGCGTAGAAGACTGGGGTGAGGAGGGATCCAAGGAGGAACCCAGAAAGTGATTTCAAGTTTTTCTGGGTCCCTCCTGGGCTATCAGGAGTTCAGTAAGGAAGCCCAGGACACCACAGGAAAGTCCTTTGCTTTTGCACAGAGCTAGCTTCCAGGCAACTTGCAAAACAAAGTATCCCCCAGAGTGTGGTAGGTCCCCTCTCGGGGCCACTAAGGGTAGAAACGGAAGTTCAAAGCAAGATATAAGCCAATTATGATGAACTAGGGCAAAGCAAACTATTTGACCTAGTGGGCTGAGAGGCCATGAAGGCAACCCTGACACTTGATTTGTGCAAATACACCGAAAAAGTGACTGGGTTTTTCCATAAGTAGTAAGATTTGGGTTTTTTCCCTCCCATGCATTCATGTACAGCCAACAAGGCCACTAAAGTCTTTAGTAGTTCTTTGGGAAAGGAATTTCTAAATTAGAGACCAGGAATCATATTGAATAATCAATATTACCCTACATTTACTGTGCCTTAAGACCATTTTTAAGTCAACTGCTAAAAGTTGTTGAATTCGATTTTAGCTCTGTAAGGATATGCTGATAACATCGTAGAGCTCTCCAGACCAAGGGAAAAGACAGCAATGAATTAGCAGGTAAACTACAAATCAATTGGTTTTATATTATTTCTAGCATTAGGTTTTCCTCAAAGCCTCTAAAAAACAAAATTAAAGGCGCATCATGACGTCCGAGGGTGTGTATCAAATGTCCTCTTAAAATTTGCTTTGAGTTCAGCCTCACTGGAACTCCACGGGTGGGGACCACAGCTCTGTTACAGATGAGAAAACTTTAGAAATCTTCCTACTTGAAGCTGAAAATCTTTTTCTAGTGGCTAAAGCTATTTACTGTGAAAATTACAAACCACAGCCCACATTACACTCGCTGATGGGAACTCACGATTAGCAGGCTGATTTTACAGAGGTTTACGTGGTTTCTGGGCCACAACCTGGGAGACAGTGGCATCAGGAGGCAGAGTCACGTCTCCAAGGCTTAGCGGCTGTCTTCCTCCTGTATGTCCCAGAAATAATGTCACGCTTACTGGAAATTCAAGCCAACCCCTTCACCAATAATTGATTAGACTTGGCATCGAGGCTTTAATTATTCTTATTGTGTCAAGATGTATATATGGTTATTTTTAAAGTTGCATTTCTACAAATCTCATTAATACAGGTAGTGTCAGTTAAACCAGCTAGCATTTAGATGCTAATCTGTAGAAAGCTTTACCTTTTTATATACTGGAAAGGTAGCATTTCTTAATCTAACTACTGTAATATAGAAGGAAAATGACTTTTTGGCAGTACTGGGCTTGAACTCAGGGCCTCACGATTGCTAGACAGTTGCTCTACCACTTGAATCATGCTCCCTGTCCTTTTTTGGTTATTTTTGAGATAGGGTCTCACTCTTTCATGCCTGGCTGAGCCTGAACAGTTCTACTATTCAGTTCTCCTATTTATGTTTCCCTCCTAGCTGGCATAACAGGTAATACCATCATGCCCAGCTTTTCAGGGATTGAGACTTAGGGGGATGGGGGGTTTCTTCGCTAACTTTTTGCTCCAGCCAACCCTAAATCACAATTCTCCTGTCCCCATCTGCAGGGCAGCTAGGATTACAAGCGTGAGCCACTGCTCCTGGTTAAACCTAGATTTATATCTAATTGTCCAGATAGAGCTCCAATGTCCTCACAGATTCAACTAATGGCTGCCCTTTTACTACAGTCGAAGGCAATGTAACTCCTGGGATCTGAATTGACAGTGCAGAGTGGAGTCATAAACTATGTTGTGTTCTTAGATAATTCTTTCTTCTAAGAATTTCCCAATCAAAACCTAAGCCCCTGCAAACAAAGACAATACCACTGTTTTCACTGGAATTCTCCACGCCCCTATACGAGGAGCACATTGAATTCTCAGCAAATGCAAGACCTCAGCAGATGTGGGAGGTCAATCGATCAATGATGCAGCTGTAAATTATCCCCTTAGTAAAACGTCATACAGAACTTATATTTGGAAATAGCTTTCTAACAGCAGAAGTTATTTTATTTCTTTTATAAAGTAATAAAACCACATTTCCTTATCATCATGTGTGCCTTAGACTTATCGCTAATTCAGATTGGCCCTGAATCTAATTAGTAAATTTTATTGTGTTTTCTGTTTTTTCTAGCATTTGTACAGCTACATTCAGAGGGGGACTTTTTCAAACACTCATTTAAACTATTCTCTGCACATCACTGCATTCTGCATCTCATAATTCTTGTGTCTATTATGGCATATACAATTGGCTTCTTTTATGAAGAGTTGAAAACAGAGTCATCCTGTTGAACTCGGAGAGGGTCTGTCATTGCTCTGTTTCACTCGATATCTTCACATCGTGGTGATTAGGTTGTTTGAAAATTTCTAAATCAGCATAAAGAAACCAGAACACACTATTCTGTCAGAGACAAAGATGATGACTCTCCGATTTAAATTGTACACCCTGAGGGCAGAGACAGTCTTCCATCCTGGATAAATATAACTCAGGCACCAAATAATATGTAATGAAAGTGTAATGGCACTTTCCCTCTCAATGAAGCAATGAAGAGATGTCCTGGGATGTTTTTTAATGTTCATTTGTCCCGAACACATTGTACTCTTTCCTTTAGGGTATTTTATGTGTATTTTTGTGCAACTTGGGGAAATACTGTTACAGTGATTCTAAATATGACGTTTAGATAGATTGGTTTGTCTTCCGAGGTCATTTTGTTCCCTCTTTGCAAAAGGTACTGGATGAGACTAGAGAGAAAAAGTGCACGTCTGAATCTCTACCCCTCTCCACTGAGGAGGGCAATGCATCTGCTGCTCTTGCTGAGTAATACTCCAAGACTTAATAGAAGAAATTGACAGTCTTGCTCCCATACTCCCGAGGAATAGGGCAGGCACAGTGGGGATAGCTCAGTTCTGCTCCATGTCTGGGGCTTTGGGGAATCCAAAGCTAGGAACTCAGGATGACTGAGAGCTGGAAACATTGAGCGATTCAGTCTTTCAATGTGACAGGTGTCTGAGTTACAGTGGCTTTATGACTGTCACAGTCAACTAGAGCAACTGTAGGAGGCGCCTGTGTGGCTTGACTTCCTCTCCATTGGGCCATCTTAGGTAGAGCCACTGAATCTTTTATCTGGTGATTTATGCATGGCTCCAAGAAACAGAAATTTAATGAGCAAAGAGAAAGTAGTTCAGCTGGTTACAACAAAGTCTTGTGTTCTGCTGGTGAAGAGATGCAAGGTTCTTCTGGACTCCAGGGGAGGCGGAGGCTCTCTATCTTGGTGTGGGAATGACAAGTTCATATTATGCAAGAGCATTTGCAACAGAAAATGTGACTGTCATCATCTCTGGTTGATAAAACTGCCTCATAGGGAACTGGTGAGGAAGGTTCTTGCTTGTCTGACTGCTTTTGCAATCCCTCCTCTCGATTAGTACTTGCTACATTTCATGTTCAACAAATGTTTACTGTCCCTGAGTTAAATTAATGTCATTAGGCTTTTCGGTGAGATCTCAGGAACTCAGGATAACATTTTTATGAATTTTATGAAATAATATTGAATATTAAGGCTCCAGTCTGATCACCATTGGACATGAAAAAACACTCAATTCGTGAATCAGCTTACAAAAAGGCAGGCTTCCTAACACGTGCTGACACAAGACACTTGTTATTCAGTTCCTGTCACACCATCTACAAAGGGGTGGCCTTGAGCAAGTTATTCAAACTCACTGGGTTTCAGAGTTCCCATCAGGAAAATGAATAAAAATACTGCTGACCCAGAAGAACAGGAATGAGCAGCCCCTCAGAGCCAGTTTAGAAAAGCCACATGGAAGACCAGGAGAGAGGAGTGCGATGACTGACTCCCAGGGCTGCAGGGAAGGACGCTATCTGCACATAAAGATATGTTTTTCCTCTTGCACAAAAGCACCACAAGGGCTAAAGAAGTTTTCATTACAGATGTTAAAAAATAACACTAATATAAATATGACTTTTAACTACAGCAGTACCTACCATTTTTGCCTCCACTTTGCCTGTCCAAATAGCCAAGGAGACCCACTTATAGCAAGGAAAATTTTTCACATGTATTTATTACCAGACTTCAGTTGTAGTGACACTGAGGTCCCTGACTGCATTATCAGCCACCCTTCAATGATGTGAAATGTGTCTGGTACTGTGATAGAATTTGTTGATTTGGGAGGCAGCATGGGGTTTTGAACTCAGGGCCTTGCACTTGCTAAGCAAGCTCTGCATCATTTGGACCACACCCTCAGCCCCTTTTGCCTTCAGTTATTTTTCAGACAGGGTGTCGTTTTTTAACTTTTAATTCATCATACATTAATAATATCAGGGAACTTCATGGTAAGAATTGCATACATGGTACAGTGTGCCTGGAACAAGTGCACCCCTTCCATTATCCCCTCCCTCTGCCCCTCTCTTCCAGTGTTTGGTGGGTTTCATTGTGATGTCTTCATATGTATATATGCACTTCCATCCTCTTCACCCCTCAATATCCTTTCCTTTCCTCCTACCCACTCCTGATGAGCCCCCCCGACAGTTCCCATTTTTATTCATGTCCTTTTATTATTATTGTCACCATCATCATCATCATTTCAGGTCTAGATTACACAAATGAGCTAGAACATGTGGCATTTGGCCTTTTGAGCTTGGCTTATCTCACTCAACATGATGATCTCCAGTTCCATCCATTTTCCTGCAAATGACACAGTTTCATTTTTATGGCTAAGTAATATTTCATAGTACACACACACACACACACACACACACACACACACCAGTTTCTTTATCCATTCATCAGTTGTTGGGCACCTTGGCTGATTCCACAGTTTGGGAGAGACCTGCAAAATAATCTGGATCTCTCTTGCATATTCACTTGCACTCTTTCTGACATGTACTCAAGAATGGTGAGGCAGCGTCATAAGGAAGGTCTATTTTTGGTGTTTGAGGCACATCCATGGTGATTTCTGTAGTGGTTGCACGAGTTTACAGCCCCACCAGCAGTGTAAGGGTTCCTTTCTCCCTGCATCTGTCTGTTTTCTTGATGATGGGCGTTCTGACGGGGGTGAGATGGATCTCAGGGCAGTCTTGATTTGCATCCCGTTTATGGCTAAGAATACTGAGCTTTGCTTCATGTATTTATTGCCATTCATATTTCTTCCTCTGAGAATCACTTCCTCAATTCATTTTCCCACTCATTAGTTGTATTATTTGCTCTGTTGTTCAGTTTTTTGAACTCTTTATATGTTCTGAATATTAATACCTTGATTTTCTTCCATTCTTTGGGCTGTCTCTTGATTCTGGTAACTGTAACTTTTTTTATTCATTTATTCACATGTGCATACATTGTTTGGGCCATTCATCCCCCTGCCCCCCTTCCCCCTCCTCCCCTCCCCCCTCGCTTCCAGGCAGAACCTGTTCTGCCGGTATCTCTAATTTTGTTGAAGAAAAGACATAAACATAATAAGGAAGACAAAGCGTTTTTGCTAGTTGAGTTAAGGATAGCTATACAGGGAGATTCTTAGCATTGCTTCCATGCACAAGTGTATTACAACCCAAATTGATTCATCGCTGCCTGACCTTTTCACTAGTTCCTGATCACGTTCCCATATTGACCTCTGTCACTTTAAGGTTTCTGTATTAGCTCCTCTGCAGTGGGGACATCAAACGCTTTCATGTTTTGGGTTTCCTACCTATCCCCAAATCTCCCTTATGTGCTCTCCCCTTATCATGTGACCCAAGTCCTACAACATTACTGTATTTGCCCTAGAGCTAAAGTCCTTTTAAATTTGATGTAGTCCCATTTGTTAAATCTTGCTCTATTTCCTGGAAAACTGGAGTCCTATTCATAAAATAATTACCTGTGCTTGTATCTTCCAGAATATTTTCTACTTTTTCCTGTAGTAGTTCCAGTGTTTGAGGTCTTACATTAAAGACCTTTGATCTATTTAGAGTTGATTTTTGTACAGGATGAAAGATACTTTTAAACCATGATCCCCCCACTGATGCCTCCCATGTGGCTGGGATCACAGGCACTGGACACTGTGCCCAGCTTTTTCTTCTAGAGGGGTCTTGCAAACTTTTCTTCCAGGGCTGGCCTTGGATGGCCATCCTCCTAACTGCACCTCCCAAGTAGCTGGTAATACAGGCAGAGGTCACCAGACCAGACCCCAAATGTGCTGATTTTTAAAATGTGTAAGTGTTCTTGTTGGTATGAAATGGAATTAGTGTTTTGAAAATCTTGAAAGCAATGCAAGCAAAGGTCTGACACTTCTCAGCAAGTGAGCTGGACCATCTGAGGTATCATGGTGAATTTTCCTTTTTAGGTCGGGGCTGCATTTCGTATCTACATTTATATGTGACAGATGGGAACTTGAGACACTCCTGTAATCCCAAGAAGGGCTCATGGCCCTGTCTCCCATCCCAGTTGTGCAGAGGCAGCTGGCTCTGATGATTCTACTCGCACCGATATTAAAACCCAAATTCGATCAGAACTCAAAATGGGTCCTTGTGGTGCCTGTTAGAGAGCACCAGTGCAGTTTGAAATCACCTTCTAATGGAACGAGCTGACGCTGAATCTCAGGCTTTTTATTATCGCACAGTCTCAAGTGTGTCTTAAAAGAGCTGAGAGTTTGCTCAACAGGAATCACAAGTGGCCATTTTCCAAAGAACGGTTCAGGCAGAGACTCAAACTTGTGCACTGGAACCCACATTGGCTGTAAATGAGGAACCTGGTGCAATTGTGCCACAGCAAAGCAGTGCCCCCAACGGTCATCCTGGTCAACTTCTAATGTAGGCATTAACAATGAATTATCAAGTTGGTTTGAGTCAGCAGAAGTGCAATTTTGTTTCTTCTTCTGCTTGAAAGAAAAGTATTTCTTTGCAAGCATGAGGCCCTGAGTTCAAGCCCCAGTACCAAAAAAAAAAAAAAAAAAAATTTCCCAAAGGAATGAGCCTTATGCCATGAGTGGGAATTAAGAAAGGAAACCTCCAGCTGCCTGCGTTGTGAGCTCCTCACAAAACTTTCCTCTTTGCAGGTGTTCTTACACTCCAGTGTCTGACCTTTGTCCCTGGCCTTCTGGAAGCTGTGTCTATGTCACATACATCACCTATTTATAAAGGCATTTTGGAGGAGGGGGTTTAATGGGGTGCAGTTTCTCGCACCCCCCTGCCTTTCTGGAGTGAGGTTTTCTCTCTCACTCCTTGGTTATTACTGGACCTAACTGGGCTTAACTGGGGGCGACTAGAGATGTTAGAAAAGACACAGGATAGACAGACAGACAGACAGAAAGTTGGGGTCAGGTGTGTTGTACACTCAGCTGGAGACGCACAACCCTCATTGCTTCTTTTCTCTATCTTGATTCTTTAAGGACTTGCTCCTTGCAGTTCTTCAAAACCTTGCTTAAAACCTCTTTCCTTAGGCTCCTACTGTCCCATGTTTGCTCTTAGCTTATCTTTAGATGAATTTCTCTTAAAGTCTTTTGCCCCCAGGCTTGCACTGTCCCATCTCTCTTTAGCTCTCTCAAAGCCTTGGTGCCCGAACTTGCAAACAGCCGCCACACCTAAAAACTGCATATGCATAACTCTTAAGGTCTAGGTCCTCAGACTTGCACTTATACTGTCCCCTGCTCTCTTTGGCTCTTCTTTAGCTTTCCTAAGGCCGACGTATGAAGTTCCTTCTCAGCTTTGCTTTCTGAAGCCTATGTTAAACTTCTCTGCACAGACTTTCTATCAACCCTTCTTTAGCATTTTCCCTTCAACAATTCCCTTCAGCAATTTTTCCCTTTTCCCTTTAGTATTTTCCCTTCAACAATTCCTTTCCCTTCAGCAATTTTCCCTTCAACAATTCTTTTCCCTTCCAAAAGCTTCCCACACCAAAAGGCCCAAAGTAAAACCCCCAAAAGCAAAATCCCCTTTTCCTTCTTCAGGGGTCTTTTATAGCAGCAAACAGGGTGGAGCCACAGGGAGGGGCGTGACAGTGCAACAGGGAATTTCCTACTTTTTGAACACAAGCTTAGGAGATGCAGCTGTTCTGCCTTTCCCTGTTTCGTGGCTGAGGCTGTGCCTATCTCGGCCTACAGGTAAAAGCAATTAACTGCATCTCACCTTGCTTGTGTGCAATTCTCATAGGCTTTAATCTGCTCCCCACAGGTATTGTTTGTTTTTTGGGTTTTTTTTTTTTTTTAGCTAAATGTTCTCTCCCTTTTCTTCCCCACTCCACCTCAAAATTATCTCTATGATCACCTGACCTGTTCAGTAATTAGTAACTGTGGATTCATGTGGCCATCTCCCTCCGACCATCAGGAAAATGAAGGCAGGAGAGATTTCTGCTGCCACATGCCCAGTGCAGGTTTGTGGTTGGAACCCTGTTGCTGTCCTTTGCGATCTGGGAGACAGGGATGTCCCACTTCTGTCCCTACTGGTCTCAGTAGAGGGTAAATCAGAGCCAGGTACCCTTTCCCCACCCCAGTGCTGCTTCACTCCTGATCTCAATCATAACACACCAGACTGCAAAGGGCATACAAACTGTTCTGAACTAATTCATCAACTAGAATCAAGCCTGCAGACTTTGGTCTCAAGTTTATGCAATAAATTCTTCTGGCCCCATAAGACTCAAATCCTGGCGGCTTATTCCAACTGTCCTCCCTCCTTCCACAACTTCTGCACTTCCTCCCCCTCCGACATTCCACCATGAAGTCCTTCCCAGTCCTTTCATTCTCGGGATGTACCACCCTTTCCCACAGGACAGTGAGCATCCACCCCCCCAGTGCTGACTCTGCTCTTGCAAATATGTTTCCACCAGATGTTCTTAACTCTTCTCCTCTCTAGGAATGATCTCTGGATAAAGACGGAGGGAAGAAAAATATGGTATTGTGCTTGCATTCAGGCCATGGGGTTTGGTTTTGGTTTTTGTTTGTTTGTTATTTGTTTTTGCAAAATATCTAACATTAAATACAACTTGACACCATGGGGATTAATTTCCTCCAAAGAGTATCTTTAGTCTTAAATTAAATTTGTATTTTTCCATTGCTAATTAACTTGACCTTATTCCTTATGAAATAAAGCCCTGGCTTCATTATGTTCCTTTCCCAGCCTGAGTTTTATTAGACAATGCATCCATAAGTAATAAAAATATTTCTTCCTGAGCCATCCAGTCTTAAAATTTCTCTACATCCACCAAGATTTCTTGCATCTTCGAGAAAAAGTGGGAAAGGAGAATTCTGCAAAGACTTTCAAGTACCTGAAGGAGAACCTCCACCTCTTCTGGATCTGCACTAGTAGTACAGAATTTGTCAGGTTTTAAGGCCAGCTGTCGCTAATTCTCAGTCCAGCACCATCCCCTAAACTCATAGGGACCTTTAAAAAGATCCAGCAAATGGAGGAACCCTGGAGTATATTTTTCTAGATGATTTGCCAATGAAAAGTTGGAGAGACAGTTCCTAAGAGGAGTTATATTATAATGTTTATAGTTATGTCATATCCAATCTGATACTTCCTAGTTAAAAGTGACAAAATAAGAGTTTCAGTGGGAAATGATGTTTCCTTTATTACTAAATTTTCTAAAAAGCATTAAGATAAGTTTTTTCATTTGTGAATTAGAGAAGGAATTTTGTACAAAGGCCAAAATTCTTTCTTGGTCCAAAAATTTTATGCCGAATTCTTTCTGTGCTGATAGAAAAATCAGAATAATGGGTTCTTAACTATAAGTGTGTCCTTTGTTTAAGTAATTGAGAACAAATTAAAATTAGCCTGTTTTGGTGAGCTAAACTTGGCTCTCCTCTTACCAGTCATCATTGTTTTTACATCATCACTTTCAAAAACAAGGAAACAGGAATAGAAAAGAAATAATTACTGAGCACCAGTGATGGGCTGGTTATAGGTTAAGTGTTCACAAACATTATTTTCTTTGATTTTACCAACACCCTCCTAAGGTGTTATCCTGATTTCACAGCTGAAGAGAGTGGAGCAAAGAAAAGTTAACTTTACTGGGGTCACAAAACTAGTAAATAGAAGCGACAAGATTGAAAACATATTGTTTTGATTTCAAGTCCTTCTTGGAAACTAAAATGAAAGTAAATATGACACAAATGGTCATGCATTTGAGATGAGAATGAAGATGAGAGAGGCCACCTAATACAATTTTGTCCTGTTATTATTTTCAAGCAGGCTGTTTTAGGAGAATGTTTCCTAATTACATATGCATATCCTTTAAATTTCAGATTTAACAAGGAGAATAATAAGAACAACTAGCCTTATCAACTCTAGACACTTTAAATAAATTAATTTAGTTTACCCTCAAAGCAACACCAAGAGATAAGAATTATTATTATTCATATTTAAGGAGAAATTGTGAGATTGCTGAAAACACAAGATGGCTTTCAGATTAATGAGTCAGAAGACCGAAGCAGCTGGGAAACTGGGCATATTTACAAAAATCAAAGTTTATGGGACAGATACTGCAAGGATTCACATCAGATAAGGTTAACTCTTTATCTTACTTTCAAGGTTGAAGAAACACAGCCAGCAGCTCAAAAGAAAATAGTAACCTGTGTTCCATGAGGCCCTGGATCATGAAGACACCATACACACTCAAGAACAAGGAACAAGATTCAGACATGTTTCATCCTTGCTTCTTGTTGGCCATTGGATTTCTTTCCAAGTATCAATAGCATTTAATGGTTTTGTGTCTATAAACTCTGAAAAGGTACATTAGTCTTCAAAAATGGTCAGGCCTATTGCTCTGTTAAAACTTATGAATCTCTTCGGGTAAGATAATTTTGCTTTATTCTTGTTCTTGGGGGATAATTCAATAAGTGCTTTTATTATATACTTGTATTATTTAGGGTCACCTTTATAATAAGCTTGCTCACAAGATTTTAATTTGGAAGGAAAGTGCATTCATATATATATATATATATATATATATATATATATATACACACACACATGCATATACATATAGTCATTATATTTTGGGACTTAAGAAAACAGGTTCATCCATCTAAATTTTTTTTTGACAAGTGACTTATTAAGTATAGATTAAATGCATCTTTTCCTCTGGTCACATGCTTGGTACTTCAGTGGTGAAAATTTGAGGAATTTTGAATCACTAATTATGGATCAACAATAATATTTATAGGTACATATTTTTCAAAGATAGGTGATATTGAATCTATGAATTTAGCTGGAAATAACAAAAAGTAGAGGCAAATGGGTGATGGTGGAAATTGCCTTCGTACCACACACAAGGGATCTACTTCATTAAATTTTGTAGACTTGTAAGATTTCAGCAAAATGCATAAAAATATAAATCCACATATATTTTCTGGTCCCTGAAAACATTATTGGAACTAGAAGAAAATTAATATTAGTACATAGTATATTATAAAAAAAAATCAATCAGTTGTAAAATATGTTGAAGGAATAAGAACATAAATTTAAAGAAATGAACAAGTCATTTTCACACATAGGAAAAGGTAATAATCATTTTTCCTACATGAAAAGGGACTTTGTAAGTTGATTATCAGACACCAGTGTTAGTATCTCTTTTCAGAAACATTTGTAGTTACCTGGGCAGCTACTAGCTGTTCAAACTTTGTGAGAAATTATGAGTGCGTTGTCTGACAGGCACACCATCTTGGGCTCTCTGTCTTCTAGAAAATCACTGCCTGTCAAAGAGCCCATGTCACTCCCCAAGTAGATGTCACTAACAGGCAAGTAATGAACCAAAGAGTAGGATCTTAAGGCTTACTGTGGCCCTGATCAACAAAGAGCTCAGATGTTATGATCAGCAGTGACAACAATCATGAGAAAGATATTGATTATTAAATGCAGATCATTTTTTTCATAATGCCTGAGTTCCCATTATTCGTCATGGTAAACAGATAAGCTCCATCTTCTGATTCCTTATTTATGGGTTGACAATGACTAACAAACACAGGCTTACTGTGGTGTTTGATATTCATGCTCTTCCCCTCCCAACTCAGCTTGAAGTCATCTCACGGGACAATTAATATCCACTGGAGTACATTCTCCACTGTTTAGTGGTACTTCCTAGGACTGATGTCTGTCAACCTCAGACAATGAAATCGCTTGGAAATCCTCTCAAAGGTAGGTTAAGATTACCAGGCTAGGGCTCCCCAGTTGGATAACCATTGGAAAGCCATTTGGCAAGCTGGTATGGCAAATGTGGGGTCAAGGTACGCCAATATCGTGTCCTAAGCCTTTAGGACAGCCAAGTGGAGCTGAAGCTGGCTCATCTCAGAATCACCATTTTCTCTTGTGGCGTACATTGATAAGGGTAGGGAAGCTCAAGTTTGGAACCAGGTCTCTGACAGTCATCATGGCTGACACTAGCAGGTGTGTTTGGTTATGAAGACCTATCAGCCTCCCAAGTTGTGCATGGAATAAGAAGATGTCCCTTATATTTTCCTTACTAAAATTTTTATTTTGAGATAATTGACATGCTATTGTGAGAAACAATATAGAAACCCCATGTTTCCTTCACCCAGTTACCCTGTAAGTAACATATTACAAAGCTATAGTACAAGAAAATACCCAGTGTCGACACTGACGCAGTAAGGATACAGAGCAGTTCCATCAGCACAAGCAATCCTCAGGCTGTCCCTCTGTACAACACCTGCCCACCCCTTTCCTTAACACCAAGATGCCTGCAATACTAAACTATCCCTATTTCTAAAATTTTGTGATTTCAAAGATATTATGTAGCCAATCTTTAGGCTAACTCTTTGAAGATTCATCCAGGCAGTGTGTGGACGCAGAGCCCACTCTTTTCACTGCTGCATAGTACTCCATAATGTGGATGTGTACTGTTTGTTGTATCATTCATCTGCTATAGGACATATGGGCTGTTTTGAGGTAGGGGTGTAACAAGTAAACCTCTATGCACATGTTTAGATGGGTTTTTGTGTGCACATAAATTTCCACTTCCATGAGAGAGCAGTCCAGGAGTGCAATCTCTAGGTTGTATGGCAGTTACATGCTCAGTGCTATGAAAAGTTCCCAAGTTGTTTCCCTGTTCCCTCCAGCTGTACGTCTCCAACATTTGCTGTTGTCACTGTCTCACCTTGTTTACTTTAATCGTTGTGATAGCTGTTTGGCGGTATCCCATTGCAGTTTAAACTTGCATTTCCCTATAGAACGGTGATGTTGAATATCTTGGGTTTTGGGGAATTTTTGTTTTGTTTTGTTTTGTTGGTTTTTTTTTTTTTTTTTTTTTTTTGCAGTACTGGGGCTTGAACTCTGGGACTTTACTTGAGCTATTGCATCAGTTTGTGAAGGGTTTTTCAAGATTGAATCTCACAAACTATTTCCCTGGGCTGGCTTCGAACCACAATCCTCCTGATCTCTGCCTCCTGAGTAGCTGAGATTGCAGGCGTGAGCCACCTGTGCCCAGCTTGAAATCTTTTTCACATAGGTGTCTGTATTTACTCAGGTAAAATGTATCTTTTATGTCTCTTGCCCATTTTATTTTCAGAATTTATTTATGGCAAAGTTGTCAAAATTCATTAAAAATTATATTAATTTTTAATTAATTATTGATTAAAAATTATCATGATACACAGCATGATATCTTGATATGAGCACAAGGAGGAACGGCTACATCAAGTCAATTAACATATGCGTTACCTCACAGTCGTATTGTTGTGGTCAGGTGTACATCACATGCTGTTCCTTGTAGATTGATGCCAGGGTGTGCATCAATCTACAAAACTTCTTCCTCCCGTCTACCTGAAACTTTGTACCCTTGACCAACATCTCTCATCTCCCCAGTCCTCCTGCCCTGGAAACTGCCACTCTACTCTGCGCTTTCTTAGACACCACGTGTAACTGAGATCATTCCGCACCTGTCCCTCTGTACCCTCTAGCTTATTCCATCTACACAGCGGATTTGGCCATGTTCTCACAAATGCCAGGCTCCACATCTTTCTTAACGCTGACTGCTGGTTCCATTTTGTATACATAACACACACTTTCTTCATTCCTCAGTTCATGGACACTTGGTTGGTTCCATATGTCAGAAACTGTGAATAATACTGCCACAAATGTGGAGGTACAGCTATGTCTTTGACACACTGATGTCATTATTTTTGGATATATACCTTGAGGTGGAATTACCAGCTTTTGTGATAGTTCTATTTTTACGTTTTTGAGGAACCTCCATAGTGCATACTCTCTTCCATGATGGCTGCACAAACTTACATTTCACCAACAGTGTACAAGGGTTCTTTTTTCTCCACATTCTCACCAACACTTGTATTTTTAATAATGGTCATCCTATCAGGTATGTGGTGATACTTCACTTTAGTTTTAATTTGCATTTTGAAAATATTTAGTATTATTAAATATTTTTCATATACTTGTTGGCCTATTTCCTCTTTTAAAAAATTGTCTGCTCAGATAAGTCATCTCCCATTTGTTAATGGCATTATTGCTTTCATGGTATTGATTTGAAAATCCTTATATATTTTGGATAGTTGGTCCCTTTTCTAATTGGATTCATGGATGGAATTTTTACTTTGATCTTAAGAAGTGGTGAGTCCATTGACAAAATAGATGGCTTGCAAACATATTTTTCCTATCTGTAGTTTGACTTTCCCATTCTCTTAACAGGGTATTTCACAAAGTAAAAAACAATTAACTTTAATGAGAACTGATTTGTCAGTTTTTCCTCTTATAGCTCATGCTTTGTTGTCAGCTCACAGGTTTTTTGCCTTTCACTAGATCATCCACTGAACTGCTTTTGCTTTGGATGCACATCAAAAATGTCTTTTCCTGCTTCCTTTTGCACTAAGAGAACGATTTTTAGAGTAACATTCTAGTTCGTCTACTTTTTTCATTACATTTTTAGAGCTATGTTCTTGGTAGTTGCTCTAGGGATTGCCAGAGACATTGTATCAGATGTGACTTCAGGCTTGTGCTAAGCTGCACAGAAATATCAAAAAGTTACACCTACCATGATTCTATTCCACTTCCCTTGTTTTGTGCTGTTATTGTTATAAATATATATATATATATCACAACATACTGTTAAAATTATGATTTTATATGTTGTGTGTGTGTTTGTGTGTGCATGTATGTATGTGTCTGCATGTGGGTATGTGTGTGCATGAATTTTTGTGTGCACACATTTGTGTCTGTTTTTCTGTGTATTCATGTGTGTGTGCATTTGTGCTGGTGTCATGTATGCGTATTTGGGTGTGTGCATATGCATATTGTGTTTTTGTGTGTATGTGTATATATGTGCATGTGTTTGTGTGTGCATACAAGTTTGTGTGTTTATGTTTTGTGTGTGCGTGAATCTTGTTCGTGTGCACACATTAATGTTTGGTTTTTTGCATGTGTGCATTTTGTGTTTGTGTGTGCATGTGCATTTTGTGCATGTATGTGTATAGATGTGCAGGTGTGTGCACACGTTTGTGTGTATGTGTGTTCATATGTGTTTTTGTTTGTGTAAATGTGTTTGTTTGTGTTTGCATGTGCGTTTATTGTATTGTGCGTGTGTGTGTGTGTGCACATTTGTGTGTGTGCTCGTGTGTGTATGCACATGTGTTGGAAGTCCTGCTCTACACAGGAGCAATGAGAATGAAGCAGGTGGGGTAGGAGCACAGAGTGGCCTGAAGAGAAGGCTGGAAGTTTCCCATCATTGTTGGGAAGAGGCCACTCATTCCTTCTTGGTAGCTGGAAAAAACAAACCCTGACCTGACCCAGAAGGTAAGTAGAGTGTTGCGTAGGTAAGCTAAAAACAAAACAAAAAAAACACCTAAGAACCAAATGCCAGAGGGCAACCAAGGGTAACACCCAGGAGAATTAGTTCCCAGGGAAGTAGAACTTTCAGAAAAGGCAGATGACAATTTTAACAAAAAGAGCAATGACAGGAAGCCAGGTGTGGTGGCACACGCCTGTGTCATCCCAGCTCTTGGGAGACTGATGCAGAGGGATCATGAGGCCCCATTCCTGGAATACTTTCAGTCTCCTTTTTCCATTTTTATACACAGGTCATATTTCCACCATCTTCATTCCCTGCACACTTTCCCTATATCTCCCTCCCTCCCGCTGGTGCCAACCCCAGACAGGACCTGTTCTACCTTCCTGTTGCCCACTTTTGAAAACAGACATTTTTGTTTGTGTAAGATAGCTCTCCAGGGAGTTTCATTCACACATCTCCTGTTAACGCTTTGACTGCTGCAAGCCACTGTGAAGTCTCCTGTTATGCATTTTGTTTTACTGAGTCACTGATTTAATTGTCAAGGAGGTGACTACATAGTTAAATTTAACTCAGCTTAATTTAATGGATACTAGACTTTAAGATGTCACATTTTTCATGAAGGGGGAGGTGTGGACATCATTCTAAGTGTTACTCTTATTTTGTCAAACAATCAATCACCTTGGAGAAAAAGACAACAGCCACCTCAATACTTTTCAAGCTGAAAGGTCATGAAACATCCAAATTTGGAAAGATACAATTGGAAAGGGACAGTTCGTCACTTCTCCCCCGCACGATTGACTAAGACATGTTTTGACATGTCCTGGTTCCCGGGGCTGCCGTGCGATCAAAGGCCTGCCACCCGAGTGAGCCCTGGATCCTGGGCCCAGCGTCTACACCTTGTGTTGTGCAACCATGGTACCTGGCCCCTGGGAAGCATCACACCTGCCTTGTTTTGAAGGAAAGAGCCTCTGGACAAGAGATAAAACACTCAGGAACGTTGACAACACTTAAAAAGTGATGCAGTGCACAAGAAGTAAATAGAACTATGTTTCAAGTACCACTTTTATTTTTTTATATTGTTGTGCTAGGTGGGGGTACCCTGTGGCATTTACAATGGTTCTTACAATGTATCAACTATATCATACTTGAAATCACCCCCTCCCCTGCTCTCCTTTATTCCCCCTCCCCATTCCTGGATTAGTTTCAGTAGGTATCATTTTTGAATTTACATACATGTGTGCACAGTATTTGCACCATACCCACCCTCCTAACCCCTTTCCCCATCATCCACCTCGCACTGCTACCACACCCCCCACTCAGGACCTGTTCTGCCCTCCTGTTCTCCAATTTTGTAGAAGAAACAAGGAAAAAAAAGACATTTTTGCTTGTTTGAGATAAAGGTAGTTACACAGGGAGTTCCCTTGTGGTATTTCCATGTATATATGTGTTACAACTCCAGTTGGTTCATCTCCTCTATTTTTCCTCATTCTACCTCAGTCCTTTTCTGTGGTGGTTTCAGCCAGTTTAAGAATTCTAAATTCATTCTTGTATAAAGAATATATCAACCATATTCACCTTCTTAGTTTCCTTCTTTTACCCACCCTCTCATATGTAAGAGGGTGACCAGTTATTTATAATATTGTTGTATTTATATTCGGTCTATATTCCACATATGAGAGAGAACATGAGGTGAGGCTTTTGGACTTCTGAGCTTGGCTAACTTCACTTAAAATGACATTCTCCAATTCCCTCCATTTACTTGCAAATGACAAAATTTCATTCTTCTTTGTGGCTGAGTAAAATTCCATTGTGTATAAATACCACATTTTCTTAATCCATTCATGGGTAGTGGGGCATCTTGGCTGTTTCCATAACTTGGCTATTGTGAATAGTGCCGCAATAAACATGGGTGTGCAGGTGCCTCTGGAGTAACCTGTGCTGCATTCCTTTGGGTATATCCCTAGCAGTGGTATTGCTGGATCGTGTGGCAGGTCTATTTCTAGTTTTTAAGGAGCCTCCATATCATTTTCCACAGTGGCTGTACTAATTTATACTCCCACCAGCAGTGTACAAGGGTTCCTTTTTTCCCACATCCTCACCAACATTTGTTGTTGGTGGTGTTTTTGATGATAGCTATTCTAACAGGGGTGAGGTGGAATCTTAGTGTGGTTTTGATTTGCATTTCCAATATGGCCAGGGATGGTGAGCATTTTTTCATGTGTTTTTTGGCCATTTGGACTTCCTCCTTTGAAAAGGCTTTGTTCAGTTTGTTGCCCATTTCTTCATCAGGTCATTGAGTTTTTGGGAATTTAGGTGTTGAACTCCCTGTATATTCTGATTATTAGTCCCTTGTCTCATGTATAGCTAGCAAAGATTTTCTCCACTCTGGGATGATCTCTTAAACTTGAAAACAGTTTCTTTTGTTGTGCAGATGCTTTTTAATTTCATGTAGTCCCATTTGTCCATCCTTTCTCTTAGTTGCTGGGCCACTTGAGTTCTACAGAGGAAGTCCTTGCCTATGTCTATTGCTTGCAGTGTGTTCTCTGCTCTTTCCTGTACTAGCTTCAAGGTTTCAGATCTCATATTAAGGTCCTTAATCCACTTTGAGTTGATACTAGTACAGGGTGACAGGCACAGATCTAGTTCCAGTTTTCTGCAGGCAAATATGCTGCTTTCTCAGCAACATTTGTTGGAGACAAATGTTCATCCATCATATGTTTCTGGCACCTTTGTCAAAACTTAGGTGGAATAGCTGTGTGGATTCATATCTGGGTCTACAAATCTGTTTTTGTGCCAGTACCATACTGCTTTTATTGCTATGGCTCTGTAGTGTAGTTTGAAGTCAGGTATTGTGATACCTCCAGCATTGCTCTTTTTGCTGAGTATTGCCTTGGCTATTCGCGGTCTCTTGTGTTTCCAAATGAACTTTAAGGTAGATTTTTCAATCTCTGCAATGAAAGTCATTGGGATTTTGATGGGAATTGCATTGAACATGTAGATTGCTTTTGATAGTATAGCCATTTTTACTGTTGATTCAACCAATCCACGAGCATGGGCGATCTCTCCATCTTCTGTAGTCTTCCTCAATCTCTTTCTTCAAAGGTTTGTAGTTCTCCTTGTAGAGGTCATTCACATCCTTTGTTAAGTTTACACCTAGGTATTTGATTTTTTTTTGAGGCTATTGTAAATGGAATTGCTTTCCTATATTCTTTCTCAATCTGTTCATTGTTGGTGTATAGAAAAGCTGATTTTTGTAACTCGATTTTGCATCCTGCTACATTGATAAAGTTATTTATGGTTTATAGGAGGATTTTGGTGGAGTTTTTCAAGTCTTTTCCTTATAAGATCATGCCATGTATGAATAGGGATAGTTTGACTTCTTCTTGCCTATTTGTATTCCCTTTACTTCTTCTTCCTGCCTTATCACTCTGCCTAGCAATTCCAAGACTTTGTTGAATAGGATTGGGGAGAGTGGGCAACCTTGTCTCATTTCTGACTTCAAGGGAAATGGTTTCAGTTTTTCCCCATTAAATATGATGTTGGTTATGGATTTGTCATCTATAGCCTTTACAATGTTGAGGTACATTCCTTCTATTCCTAGTTTTCTTAGAGCTTTTATCATGAAGTGGTGTTGGATCTTGTTGAAGGCTTTTTCTGCATCTATTGAGATGATCAAGTGGTTTTTGTATTTTCTTCTACTAATGTGCTGTATTACATTTATAGATTTGTGTATATTGAACTATACCTGCGTCCCTGAGATGATGCCAATTTTGATATGTTACTGAATTTGGTTTGCCATCATTTTATTGAGGACTTTTGCATCTATGTTCATTAAAGAGATTGGCCTGTAATTCTCTTTTTTTGTTGTGTCCTTGTCCAGTTTGGAGATAAATGAAATACTGGCTTCATAGAATGAGTTTGGCAGTGTTCCTTCCCTCTCTGTTTTGTGGAAAAACTTCTGGAGTATTGGTGTTTGTTCTTCTTTAAAGGTCTGGTAGAATTCAGTGGAGAATCCATCAGGTTCTGGTCAAGTATCACTTCTAGTTGTACAGGTTCTTCTGTATATTCTAAGATGACCCTAACTGACATTAGCTATTTCCCATCTTAATTATTAATGGGAACCTTACAGATTATTTTTGTTCATTCTTGACAATTATTTATGTGATCATAAATATGTGTGCTTAATATTATATAGAGATATATGTTTACACAAAAGTAAAATGACAAAAATGAGAAGGATATCACTAGTGTCAGATTATTTGACAATTTCTAAATCTTTATTCTGGGTGCATAGTTCCCAGGAAAGGCAACTTTCTTTTCTCTCTCTTAATACCAGCTCCTACTTAGCCAGAAGCATTTTACATGCATTGCTGTCTTTTTCTTTTTTTCTAAATAATCATTAATATAGTAAGTGCGGTCCCCTGAGTCCAAAAAATGAATTTATGATCTTGATAACAATATCCAAGAATGGAAACCAATTAATGTCAAGTATATTATATTTAAAAGACTCTTTTTTGGTAATTTTTAGTTACAACTTCCAGAAAGGGGCCAAGGTTCAAATATTGAGTAAGAAATGAAATTTTTACTTATACAAGATATTGTCAAAATACGTGATCCAAAAAAAGATAAAGTCCCTGGAAACATTAATCTTATTTATGAATTTAGCTCAAAACAACATCCTGAGTGCCCAAATGGGTTTTAAAGTGAGTTCAGTCATGTTAAACATGTAATTTCATTGATTTTTTTTTGAGTGGGAGAAAGATATTTAAAATTCTATCTGAATACTAATAACATAAGAGACAGTACAATGTTCCAATAAACACATCTAATATGCTATAAGTTATCAGACACTATGTTGCTCCAAAAATTCATTTTGAAGATGCCATTTCAAAAGTCACAACAGTTTATAAATCTACATTTTTAGAAAGGATTACTGAATAAAGCAGACATTTTTCCACTTATGAGCAATGTTTTTCACACCTCTATGAAACCATAGGGTGTTTTAAGACATAGCTATACCCAGATAAACCATGGAAGGCCACGGAAACCACCACCCATGTGGCAGGATTTGCTCACTAGTTGCTTTGCCTAAAGTAAATCTGATACTTGGATTTGGATTCTGGTCTCTTTTTACTTCCTTCTCAGTCCCAGCTCTTCTAGAAGTACATCTAATTCCATTTAACACATGAGAAACTGTGTCCCAAGTGCTTAAACAAGGTCTTAAGTTCACACCGAATTTCTGCTGTCTAATTTGCTCTTTCTTGTTTATTTTGTTTATTTGGATTTTACTGAAAAATGTTATAGTGACAGTCATCTCCATGTCTCCCAAATGGATTCAGATCCTGACTTCAAATCCCGGTCCTTGTCACCATTGCCTCCAAGTGTGGTGTCATATTTATGGAACAAACCAGAAAAAATGCCTGATTGCCTAAGATTAACCACCAACCTCTTCAAGTCAATAAACTTTAACTCCATCCAATGTGTGTTAAAGTGAAACAATGGGCAGATGGTGGAAAAACACAAAGAATTCCAACACTTCTCTTAATACATATCAGGTCAAAGCTTTCAGAAAACTCACCTTTCTAAAATGTGCTTTTGTCATTTCTAAAATAGAGTTGGTGTAGGTAATAATAATAATATCTAATAATTCTTCCGCCTCACAGTACCATCTGGGGGCAAAAAGACAAATTTCTGCGAAGCTCTAAAAAGTGAAGTCAGTAATTCACATCATTAATTGAGAAGCCATCCTTTCCCCCACCCCCTGCCTCTTTTGCTTTCCAGAAAACATTAAAAAGATCATTCGTATTAGTCTCCAAAACCTCAAATAAACCACAATCATTTAACATGTTAGTTATCCCAGAGGATTTATTTTATATTAAAGTGAACAACTTAAATCCAGTTGGTATATCTGTCATAGAGTAGCACTAAAAGGCAATATTCATATAACATATGCAGAAATTTTCATTACCATAAATTAACTGCACAAATGGGTTTCATTGTGATGTTTGCATGTGCGAATGTATTGTGCTCTTCAAATACGTGCAGGGTATTTGGAGAGTCAACAATGGCTAACTCTTCTCTCACACATGAAATATAGACCTAATACAAATATAGCAATATTATGAAAAACAGGTCACACTAAGGGGAGGTCACATACAAGAAGGGAAGAATAAAAGAAGGAAGTTAAGAAGGTGAATATAGTTGATGTGTTCTCTATACAAGAATGAATACAGAATTTTTAAACCTGTTGAGATCACCATAAGAAGGGGACTAAGGTAGAAAGGAGAAAAATAGAGATGAACCAATTCTGGTTATAATACACATACACACGAAAATTTCACAAGGAAAGTCCCTGTGTAGCCATATTAAACAAACAAAAATGTCATTTTTTTTTCTTTTACAAAACCAGAGAGGGGCGAAACAGGTCCTGCTTTGGGGAGGGGGTACCAGTGGGAGGGGGAAGAATGTGGGAAAATGGTGAAGGAGGGTAAAAATACTGTGTGCACATGTGTGTACATGGAAAAAATGAGACCTGTTGACACTATTCCAGCAATCAGGGAAGAGAGAATAAAGAAGAACAATGGAGGGGGTGAATTAAAGAATGATATATTTGACGATATATTGTAAGAACTTTTGTGAATTCCACAATGTACCCCACCTGGTACAACAATAAAAAAAAATTTCTTGAAAAAGAACAGAAATGGGTCATTCAATACCATGTGAATAGTGGAAAAATCAGTAGAGAAAATGGAAAGTTCATTATTTTGTACCGGTTCTGAATAGCCTTCACTTTATAGTCCTGACTCATAAAATTCTGTCTGGTGCCTCAGAGTTCATTATCTCTGTAGTTGCTACTTATGGATTCCTAAATAAATCCAGAGTAAGAAAAGTAATGCAAAACTCATTGACTGGAACACCGATAAACAAGCACTGATACTATTTGTTATGACTGACAGCAGTTGAGAAGAAAACAAATTTCCTTGCAGAGAGGTGTTCTAGATCGACTCAAGGATGTCACACCTCTGCTCTGTTTGCCACTGCCTTCCACACACCGGGAACCCTAGTTGACACCTGCAATGTCTCAGAGTCAACAACCCTCAAGTATTTGTGTATCTGGAGCTGCAAAATGGCTTGAAAACTAGAGTAGATATTTTCATTGGAGTTGCAAATGTTTCCTGCAGTAAAAAAGGTACATATATATTCATACGGTGACCATCACAGGCAGGGCACACCACAAAAGCCAGAGTATCCTGCTATGCAAACATGAATCCAAACCTGAGAGCTCTCCCAGTGCAGGTTGGCAGTGGTCTTCCATCATATACAAAGCCCAGGAAAATACAGACTTAAAATCAGAATGTTTTTATTCAATTAAGTTACCATTCGAGCACAAATGCTTGTCTGCATGGGAAAATTAAAGAAATAAATCAGAATTCTTTCTCTTAATGGTTGTTTTCATTGGCCAGCACTGGGCAATATGACTCAAACTCCAGACTGAATTGCACTTTTGGGCAACTCCATTTGTCATGATTTCAAAGGCAGGTACCACAACCATCCTGTCTGTCACAAAAAAATCACTAGTCCAATGTCATTTGCTTTACTTTAGTGTATGAAGAGGAAAGCTTACAATAGTGTACTCTTAGAGCGAAGGTGCTTCAACAAAGTTTTTGAATTAATAGTAAAACATTTGATTATATACTGCTGATATTAAAAATGGTGCATTCATGTTTGCAGGAGGGGGACTGTTGGGTGGGACTGAGGAGAGGAGAGAGGAGAGAGTGAGAGTGAACAATCCCAAAATGCATTGCATCCATGCAGGAAGATGGTGTAAGGAAAGCTGTTGAGTAATAGGGTGTAGGGGGAAAGGGGAAAGGAGAGTAAGAAAGGGGTAAAGGAACAGCACCTTCGCGGTGAAATACCATTGTGAAACCCCTTTGAACGATGAATATGGACTTTGAAGAACAGGACTGTAAAAAGGACCCCGTGGTGGATGGGTCCTTCTGAGAGTGGGGGGAAGGTGAATGGAGGGGATAAAGGATGGGAATACAGTTGATATGCTTTATTTATTTATATGAAATAGAACAATGAAACTTGCTGAAATTTTTTTAAGAAGGGGGTAGGAAGATGAGGGAGAGAGATGGTGTGGATGAACCTAACCAAGGTACATTGCAAGGATATGCAGAAATGTCACAAGGAATCCCCTCTGTACAACTAATATGCACTAATAAAATATGCTAATAAAATGTTTTTAAAGGAACTTTTCCTTTATTGTTAACAGAAAAATACCAGTTGTTTGAAAAATTTGCTAATTAATTCAGTACCAGTATTTCTAGTACACTGTAGTCACTATCCATCTAATTGTGTATATGGTGATCATGAGAAAATCAATTGAAACACTGGGGTGAGAAATTATTTTTATTCTGTTTTGAAAGTTGGTGCTTTAGAGGTAGGCATTCGTCAGAATGCATGAGTACCGTTGTGTTAGAAATACTTAAATGAATAAGACAAAGCAATGGCCCTTCTGGTGGAAAAGATAGAAATAAACAGTTTGCACACCATGTGAACAGTGAGACAGGTGGCAAATGGGAGAGATGGCAGCAAAGTGTCAGACAGAACTTTTCCCTACAGCTTCCTCTATGAGTCGAGGTCCCCAGGTCAGCACTGTCACTCATGACCCATAACAGATGGCAGGGAGCCTGAGTCCTGGCATTTGGGATCCAGAATCCCCACTTGTGGTGTGATCTGAGCAATGGCAATGATCTTACTCCTAGACAGGAAATGGTGACTTTCCCGCAGTTGTGAGAATAAAATGAAACAGCATAGTAGGAGAATTGGGTGAACCATAAACTGATAAGGAAATGGTACTTCTTCTGGTTATTATTAATGAATCCTTTGGGGCAAATAAATGTTTTGCTAAAAAAAATAAAAGAAGATGAAGAAGAAAGTCATCTTAAAGGAAAAAATAAAACCATAAATTATGGACAAGGGAACTTCCTGCCTGCCTTCCCACGAGTACACTTTCAACTTATCCCTGATCATTTAACAGAACTTAAAAAGACCTGAGCCCACTCAAAATTATGAATTTGGAGGAGCTTCTGTCCCCATTCTTTTCTCTTTATGACTTGGGGTGAATGAAATCACTTTGAATCTTGATCTCTGTATCTGGAAAATGGGAACAGAGACAATGAGATGGAGTACACCATCTTCATGAAGCGTGATCAGTTCATTAACAGAACGAGATCCCAGAAATCATCATTAAGTCTAATTTAATTAACCAATGGCCCTTTACTATTGATGAGTCCTGCACAAGTCAACTCATCAGCATTTTTGCTTTGACACTTTCTTTTCTAATTATGTGTAATTTGCTCCCCGATAAGGAACTGCAGCCCTAAGTGAGCAAGTCAGAAAAAGCCTGGGGATGGAAGGCCTCTGTAAAAGAGACTTCTTTGTTGTGGCTTCCAGGTGGGCAAGCAAAGGTAGAGGCATTCCACTGGGTCCCTGTGTTTGTCAGAGCTTCATGTCTAACGTGTGATCGTAGCCTTGGAGCAAACTTATTGTCACCAATTTCTTCCAGAACTGACTTTGTCTCAGCTCAACTCCTGCTTCCCTTTCTTACCTCAAGACTCTCTGGGTCTAATTCTGTGTTTTAACATTATTTTGTAATATTTCCTCCTATATTGGTTAGGGTTCAGTTGAACATAACAGACTGCTCTAACTAGATTAGGCAGACGGCATTAGGCACCAGGGACTGGCAGGGCTGCAGAGTCACCTCACAGGCAACAGCCAGCCCTCGGGACTGCACTGTGTCCCTCAGGATTCCAGGGACTCTGAGAACAGCACTCTGGTGGGAACCTGCGAGTGCAGAAGGGAGCTGGGAGCACCCATGGCTCTTCTTCCTAACATCTCAGACCCAAATCCAACCCTGGCCTGAATGCATCTGACTCTCAGAACCCGAGCACATCCAGAAGCAGACAACAGGGAATCTGGGAATTGTGATTTTGTTTATTTTCTGGCATTTCAGAAGAGGAACACTAGGTAACACCTGGGACATTCAGCAATTAACCTAATCTAAAACTCTGCCACAAACAGAATATTTATCCTTGCCTTCTGTATTTTTCTACTGTGTTTATGGGGGCAAGGGGGGAAGCCCACAGTTTGACAGACAGCATGTTCTCTCTGTTAGCAAAGTAGCAGAATCAACAACTGTGAACTGGAAGTCAAGTCCTGAAGTCTAGGGCTTGGTCTGCTGCTAATTAGATTTTGGACCTGGTTGAATCCTTCATATTCCAGAAGTTTCTTCCATGTGCAAAAGAAAGCAATTACCCTGAGCAATTGCTAAGAAAATGTCACTTTTTATAATATTCAAATGTCTACATGATTGTTGCCACATAACTGACTTTTTGTATCTGATGAAAGTGATGCGTAGGTTCTTGGTATTTTTATAAAAACAATGCCATCCCATTTGATTCCAATTGGGTTGTCTACAGGGAGAGGAGAGTGAGCAGTGTTTTTTCCTGTGCTCAAGAGGTTTATAGACTCAATAGCTTGGCTAAAGAACCCTTGAAAAAAATCTAGTATGTTTTTTCCTTGCCACTCTTTTCAAGGCCCTTTGGAAAGTAATCATCCATTTTTCCTCTCTAATTTGCTCCCCATTTCCCATAGCAGAGACCAAGATGCTAAAGGGAATTGTTCTGCAGGATGGCATGGTGTGAGGGCAGCCCCGTAAGCCAGGCCTGCGGGAGTGGGGTGGCCATGGCCCCCCAGGAAAGGGCTGCCATCAGGCCCTGGCTACCGTGAGATGGATTTCCATGGTAACTCCAATTTTTCGTTCATCTAGTGAATCTCATGAATTCTTAAAGTATTACAGTATCCACTCTGCACTATTAATGCTCTATAAAAGCTTTTCTGCCAAAATCATTCAGATAAGTTGCATCATGGTAAACAAGAAGATTTATCCCTGAGGTGGCTCAAAACCCAGTATACCAAAAAGCCTGATGTTCACCACAGTTAAGGCACAGAACGCTGATATTTAGAGAGACAATTGGGCAGGTTTGCTCTACCACTGCCCAGTACACTTATTTGCACAAACTGTTCCTTTGCACTTTGTTCCCAGCTGTGCAAATGGAAACCTCTTCAAGATGATAGACACAGGCTGGGTGTAGTGACTCATATCTGTAATCCCAGCTACTTGGGAGGTGGAGACACAGCTGAAGGTGAGCAGCTTCTCTCTGCAGCAGGTTTTCAGTACAAATGATGTGGGCAGTCTTAAAGAACTTGCTGCTACATCTTTAACAGAGCTGAGCGTGCACTAGCTAAATTGTCCCAATTAAACCACTTAGAAGAGAATTCTTAACATTCCCAGTAAACACTATTGCTCTCATCATTATGAAAGTGCTTACTTGAACAAAAGCGTTAGTCACAGTGACTTCAGATTTTTAGAAATCAAAAGTTAAGGCCGAGTGTGGTGCCACACACCTGTAATCTCAGTTATCAGAAGGCAGAAATGGGGAGGATCATGACAAACAGTGATGCCTCATTCAACCGACAAGCCAGTGTGCGCACATCACTCCAGTCAGGCGGGAGGCCAAGGTAGAAGGATCACAAGGGCCATCCCAGGCAGAAAGCAAGAGCTCCATCCAAAAAGTAACTACAGCAAAAATAAAGACCTAGGGCTATGGCTCAAGTGGTACAGCATCTGTCCAGCAAGCACAAAACCCTGAGTTTAAACCTCAGCACTGTGTGAAAAAATTGTTCTGTATCATATCAAAGAAAAACATGTTCTTTATATATGATGTATCAGGATTAAACAGTGTTATATAGAATAGCATTATGTAAAGTAGGCCTTTACAGAAGTTGCCATTGAGCAAAGATATTTAAATGGGTTAGTTGAGTTGAAAGAGAGTTGTTTCAGCTTTGTTGCTAGAGAACAGTAACAAAATGATTCTTTTTCGGGAAATATTTAATTTCTTCATAAAAATAAGTTGAATATTTTTTAAAATATGTATATCTAATAGTGCAAAATGGAATAAACATAATAGTGTATAGAATACTGAATTTGACATTAATGAATAAATGAACAAATGATTTCATAAAAAAAAGTTTTAAAAAAAATAAATAAACCTCAGCACTGCAAAAAATATAAGCCAATTTTGAATCAATTGTATATCATTCTAGAAACCTTCTCCCTAAACTCAAGGAAATTATCTTCAGTTTGCAAATCAGATTTAGTTTATCTATGTATCTAAACTTTTTCGGTATCCGGGTTTGAACTCAGAGCCTTGTACTTGCTAGGCAGGCACTCTACCACTTGAGCCATGCCTCAGTCCTTTTGTCTTAGTTATTTTTCAGATAGGGTCTCGTGACTTTTTTGCCTAGAGCTGGTGACGTTGGACCATGGTCAGCCTATCTCTGCCTCACAAGTAGCTAGAATTATAGGTTAGGCATATGCCACCACACCTAGGTGAGCTTTTTGTTTTGAACGATAACTTACCTTTTACTTTAGAGACAATTAAATCCTCACATGCAGGTGAAAGAAATAATATAAAAATCTCACGTGCCCTTTACCAAGTTTCTCACAACAGTCACACCTCCAAAACTGTGGTAAAATTCTGTGGCACTGATTTTGACATTGACACAGTTGAGATACAGAACACATCCATCACCACAGGTGTCATCTTGTCCTCGTTTACAGCAGCAACAACTGTCCTCCTCCACCCTGCCTTCTGCCCTCAGCCAGCCAGTGTGTCTGTGATTTTGACAGTTAAAAGATGCTAGATAAATGCAACCATGTATGGGACTTCTTTGCATCATCTGTTTGTACACTCAACATGATAACCCAAGTCCAGACCCATCCAAGCTGTCTGCATCACAGCTTGTCCCCTGTTCTCTGTGACATTCTTCCTGAATCTCCCTGACCTGGATGTACCAGGCACACCCAGCATCCACCCACTGAAGGACTTTGGGATCTATTCCTGGTTTTAACCATTGTTCACATGGCATTCAGGAGTTCTTGTGAATGAATTCGTTTCTCTGAGAAAATGCTGAGGAATTCAATTGCTGTTGGTTGTATGGTAAGTGAATGTTTAGGTTTTTTTTAAATCCACAAGCCAGACGCAGGTGGCTCACACTGTAATCCTAGCTACTTGGGTTGAGGCTGAGATCAGGCGGATTGCAGTTGGAGTCCAGCCCAGGCAAATAGATTATGAGACCCCATCTCCAAAATGACCAGAGCAAGATAAACTGGAGATGTGTCTTTACAAGCACAAAGTCCTGAGTTCAAACCCCAGTCCTATCAAAATCAATAAATAAAATTAAAGGCTGTAAAAGCACTTCCAAAGCAGTTGAACAAGAGTCTCTATCATCACCAGCATTTGGTTGCTATGTTTTGTTTTGGTTGATAACTACAGTAATAAATCATTGTAGCTTAAAGTTGCATTTCCCTAAGTGTTGGACAACTCTTGACCTGTGTATATCTTCTTTGATGAAAGGTCTCTTTGTGTCTTTGGCTTGTTTTCTAATTGGACTTTTGTTAACTAATGAATCTTGAGAGTTCTTGTTATATTCTAGGCAGAGTCCTTACCAGATTTATGATTTGCTAATATTTTTCCCAGCCTTGACTTTGCTATTTATCCTCTTAGCAGAGTCTTGCACAAACCAAAAGTTTTTAATATTGATGAGGTCTAGTTTATTAATTTTTTTCTTTTATGGAAAGTGTGTTCTTTTATGGGTCGTGTTTTTGTGGTCACCTCTATGAACTATTGGCCTAGCCTCCATCCCTAAGATTAGCCTTAATTTTTTTTCTAAGAGTTTTATAGTTTTATGCTTTAAGTTATTGATTCATTTAATTTCTGTAAATATGAAATTCAGGCTGAGGGTCAATTTTTTGCCTACTGATGTCTCTGATTGTTACCAGACATTGGCTGAAAAGCCCTTCTTCCTTCATTGAATTACCTTTGTACTGCTGTCAAAAATCACTTGGGAGGCCTGTCAGAGTGGCTCACATCTGTAATCCCAGCTACCCAGGAGGCAGAGGTAAGAGGATCATAGTCCAAGGCCAGTATCAGGCAAAAACATGAGACCATATCTGAAAAGTAGCTAAAGCGTGAAAGGGCTGGTGGAGTGGTCAAAAAAATATCACTTGGACATATTTGTGTCAGTCTGTTTCTAATTTTCTGTTCTGTTCTATTGATCTGTTCTTCCACCAATACCACACAATCTTGATTACTGAGCCTATGCAGTAAGATTTCCCCCACTTCATTCTTCTATTTCAAATTGTTTTAAGAAATCTAAGTCCTCTCAATTTCCTTATAAACTGTAGAGTGACTTAATATTTAATATACTGCTGATACTTTGATCAGAAGTGTGTTTAATCTGCATAACAATTTTAACTCTTTTAATCCACAAACACTAATTCAGATGATTTCAGGCCTTCCATCATGTATTGTTGTTTCAATCTAAAAGTCTTATATTAGATTTTTTCTAGATTTAAACCTATGTGTTTCATTTATTGAATGATTAAAATCTTACTCTGTTTTAATTTCAATGTCCACATAGTTCTCTGCTGGTATGTACAAATAAAATGACAGGTTTTTAAATGTTTAGCTTGTATTCTGTGATGTCGCATTTTTTAATCCTAATTCTTAGGATTTTCTGCAGCAACAATTATGTAATCTGCAAATTAAGACAGTTTTATTTCTTGTGGTTTTTTTTTTTTCCTTATCACTCTGGCCACCAGTGCTGTGTTGATTAGAACAGGTAACAGTGGACATCTTTGCCTGTTCTCAATCTTAGGAGAACAGATCCTGTGTTTTACTTGACTTTAATTATTTTAATTATAATGCACTGTGGGTATTTTGTGGATCTTTTTATTTGAATAAAAGACACAGTTTGTCTATCTCAACCTCATTCAAGTGGGAGTTTTCTAGGCTGCACAAGGTGAAACATTGCAACAGACCCAATACAGAAGCAGTATCAGAATCTAGATGAATCTGGCTTCTACAAGGCCAAATATTAAAGAGATTGGCAAAATTGTAAGACAATGCCATTCCTCACTAATTTATTTTGTTTGGGAGACTGGAGTAATTGTTTATTAAAAATGCTGTTATTTTTTATTGAATTAATAAATTTTAATTTTTGATATGGTAAATCTCTTCTCTTATAGACAACACATAAAACATACACAAATTTAAAATTCTTTGGGAATCCTCAATAAGTTTTAAGAGTGTAAAGGATTTCTGAGACCAAAAACTTTGGTAATTATTGGTCTATCCTGTCATAAATTCCTAAATTTTGATGAAACTTGCATGCAATTTCTGAGATTCATTCCACATTTCTAAGTGTCTGAGTCGTTATTACAGGGAGTTCTCCACATGCTTCTTGTTAATTCTTCCTTGGAAGTCTAGGAGGTTGACCATGAATCTTTTCTTTCTGCTAATTAAAGGGCAAAGCAGAATGAAGATTTTTTTGTTTTGTTTTGGGAACCATCACTTAGCTATCTACACATTCAGCAAAGATCAAATTCCTGTTGTGTGCACTCGGTTTATAAGGGAAAGAAAAAAACGACCGAAATCAGTGTTTTCCTGGAACTTGTCTGTTAGCTGTAGGGAAAGGAAAATTAGTAAATTAGACCATGGATGTGGCAAAAGAAGCAAGCACACAAATCCACATCCTTGAGGGGCCTCTTTGGCTCTCAGGGTAAGAAGGTCTGGCTTGGGAAATCTCCTTCTGGAATGATGACAGGGAGAAAGGACATTTCCACTGATAGGATGCAAATATGACCACGGGTATGCCACCCATCACTGGGTAAAGTACTTCACTCCCTATTTTCCGTCAGTCCTTCTTTCTCTGCTCTACCCTGCCTTGCATGGAACTCTTACTGAGCTTGGCACTGCGGTCAAGTTTCTTCGTGTAAGATCCAAAGTCCCTCAGACTGCACAAGAGCCTCTCACTGACCCCCTACTCTTAGGGGAGTTTAAAAAAAGACATTCTTTAACTTCAGGAAGTTATTCATCAACTTTCCCGTATCCTGTGACCATCTTAATGATGATACAACAAACAGCCCCACAATTTTTAATAAATAAAAATAGCAATCTTATGAAGAATGTGTTTCCTGCTGCCTGTGAGAAACCGGTCCTTGGTAGCACAGTCGCCTAAGTGTGTTTACAGTTAGTCCTGTTTTGAGATAAGATGTTGCAGGTCACTCGTTCACTGTCAACCAGACAATGTCACAAGAACAAGCAACGTGGCAACCACAGTGTGAAACGCCTTAATAAGCAATGGCCCTAAAACTGCCCATGAAGTCTTCTTGTTGGTGCTTTTCAGTCCTGCGCAGCCCTTCATCTCTCTTAATTTCTGAGGTAACCTCAGGAAACACGTACACAGTTCCTTTCCGAGGCAATCTATTCTGTAAGGTGACTCTCACACTCCCTGCCCTGCAAACATCATCAGTACCCATTTGATGTTGTTAAAAACTTCTCTTGGCTGGTCGCTTTCTTCCCCTTCTACGATTTAAAACAGTC
Organism: Castor canadensis; assembly: GCF_047511655.1. Lineage (NCBI taxonomy): Eukaryota > Metazoa > Chordata > Mammalia > Rodentia > Castoridae > Castor > Castor canadensis. The sequence continues at coordinate 67,758,199 of NC_133402.1, forward strand.
TTCCTGTTACATTTTGGAGAGGGAAGTCCCTTTCCCCAGAAACACAGCATCGGGCATGACTTCTTGTCTAACTTTGTATTCCACAAACTCACTTCGTAAGTATGTGGAGTTCAGATAGTTATCGAAATACACTGAGATGTGAAATACATATTTGTGGCCCTGTGGAAATACGGCGTTTCTTTTGCTGTTGATAAAGTTTAAATTCAGTGACCACTATCTCAAAAATGACCTGAAGTTATGTCTGCCTGCCAGTAGTCAATCACTCATGTGGCAGCTTAAGAGATCTGGGCTGGCCTCGCAGCCACGTCGGGGACGTGTGTGCCTCAGTTGCTCTAGTGTGCGGTTGATTCCCTGCAGTCATTTTCAAATTGTGCTCCAGGGATCTCAGCAATTTGTCCTCCTGCAGCCCCTGTGGAGTGAGGACAGAAATTCAGAGAACTTAAACTCAACCCATGAGTTTGTTCTTAGTTTTGAGTATTAGACGTTTGCGCAAGACATTTTCAAGTTAACATTCAACGTCTGCTTCTGCCATAAACGAGCTAGCAGGACGAACAGACACTTTCCTAAAATCAACCTGCATCGATGTAACAAAAGGCACCGTGAGCAACGTGATAATCAATAGTTGGTAGTCCGGGGAATTCATTTTAACAGGATTGACCTAAATTAGCGATTCTTGAACCTTTTCATCTCAAAATCCCTTTAAACTCTTAGCAACTGTCACAGTCCCCAGACCCCAACAAGTTATTTTGCGAATGTGCAGGTTTCTTTGTAGCAATATTTTCACACTCGATACTGTTTTAATAATTTCTGAAGAAATACAAAAGTGCTTAATCTGCTTTTAAAAATAGTAAATCCATTGTACACGAACATAGTCATTTCTATGAAAAATATATTTTTCAAAACAAAAACTTTTGGTGAGTGGCACGTTTTTTCTGTTTTGCAAACCTCTTCATTGTGTAGCATAATTGAAGATTGATGAATTCCTAAATCTGATGCAGTATAATGTGTCATGTGGCTTATAAGCCACACGCTTATAAGAAAATACAAGTGAAAATAACCGATAATACAGTTTTGAATGAAGTTTTGATCCTGTAGACTCACTGAAATTGTCTTGAGGACTCCATTTTGAGAATAACTGACCCAAGAGTTGTTTTGGAAAATCATTAATACAGTCAAAGTTATAGAAAACAAAATATAGTGTAAAATAATTTCAAAAAGATCAAGTATTTGTCATAAAAGCAAACATCACTAAGTATATTGGGTCCAAAACTAAGCCCATTCTGTTTGCAGATGGCAGATTTTCTGCATAGAAAAATCCCAAGGAATCTACCAAAAAGAATCCAATTAATGCAGCAAAATTGCAGATGCTACACTGAACACAAAGTATTCGTCCCATTTTTATACACTGAGAACAAGCATATGTAAACCAAAATTTTAAAAACTAGTATTATTTATATTCATTCCAAAGAAAATGAAATATATAAGCATTTCGGTCCATGTACAGACTCTGTGTACTAAAAACAAAATGTTGGTTTGATAGACACTACCTAGAATACACACCGAGTCCACGGATTGGAAGACACACACAGGAAAGCACTGATTCTCCAGAACTTGATCTGTGCAAAAGCCAGTTGGCTCAGGCAAGGTTGAAATCTCAGCCAGACGTGTTGAATTGTTACTTTGATCAGTTCCTTTGTCAATTGTCATCCCAGCCTACTGGAGGCAATTTCCTCTTCAGTAATACTCTGGCCAGTTTTACACTAACTACATCACGCAATTATACATTCATAATTTCCAAGTCAAACTCTGATGTCACCACCTAACATAATGAGAATAGCATTTTTTTTAATCAAAAGCTCTGTTATAGTCTAGATCTCATCATTCAAATGGGTCATTACTACAATAGCTAAAATCATTAAAAACCTGTTCTATAAAAGGGTTAATATGTTGAGCAACTTAATTTTAGCAAAACAAGTATCATTTTAGTAACCACAGCTAGGCCAACCAGCTGACACTGACACAGGTCTGCATTCTCAGTAAACTACTGGCCTTAGCAGAATTTCTGGAAATGTAGAAAATTCTTTCCTTTCTCTGATGTAACCAACTGGGACATGGAAAAAAAATATGACCAGGACCCAATGGCTCACACCTATAATCCCGTCAAATCAGGAGGCAGAGATCAGGAGGATCGTGGTTCAAAGCCAGCCTGAGGAAATAGTTTGTGAGACCCTATCTCAGAAAAAAACCTTCACAACAAAAAGGGTTGGTGGAACGGCTCAAGGTGTAGGCCCTGAGTTCAAACCCCAGAACCACAAATAAATAAATAAATAAATAAAGATCTATTTCATCTGAGAGAGTTTCTTTTCTTGCAAGCAAAAAAGTGTATCAATACTAAAATGTCAGGAATTGATCAGAAAAAAATGACGTGTTAATCTCTTTTCTTTGAAATGTTTTAATTCAATTCCACTTAGAGTGTTTATGCTGATGGTTTCATACTAGTTTGCACTTCTGTATTAGTATATAGTTATAAGTCTGAGAGAGAGCATCCACACCACCTGATTTATCAAGAGAGAGTCACTTGCTCACAACATGGTGGTCTCATCCCACTTCCAGGACCACTGTGGTAGAGGGTGCATTTGGAATCAGAGTGCGTCTTCCAACAAGAGTATCTGGACTTCCTGATCCTTCAGGCTCTGTCTCTAAACTCAACAGGTATCAAGTAACCCAACATGCCAGACTCTCTCAATTCAGTTCAATCAGAAGCAGGTGTGGACATAGCCAGTGACATGTTAGGTGATTCAAATGGGCCAAAGAAATAAAAGACCAGGCCCCTTAACTTCAAATGTCTATAGATTTTTAAGTTGAAAATCTGAAACAAGGAGCTCCTAAGTAGTGGAGTGCAGAGAGCTTGCTGCATTGCCTGAAGTCTTGCTTTGAACTTCCTCTTAATTTCATTTTCTTGACTTTTCCTAAAGAACAACCTGCTAGACAGTCAGCCAGGAAAATAATACCAGGAAATATTTTATTTTATTTTATCAAAGTTAAAATTTAGTTTGCCTTTAAAATAACATGCACAAGTGTTTTCAAAATTAAATCTGCATTGTGTCTCAGAAAGTGCCTGTAGTTTGTTATTACAAGCTCACGGAGTTCATCTGTAACTGCCAGATGACAAACCTTTGCATGCTGAGTATCAGTGTGCCCAACGCTGGTGAGTTTCCTTTCTAATGTAAAATCTCATGACAAGTGAAATGTGAATCTCAGAGGTGAGAGTAGATGCACAAAGAGCAAAATAAATGTAGAAGAACATCAGTTTCAAACTCCTAATGATTGCTTGGCAGTAAATGTGTGTGTGCAACAGTAATCACACAGCACTATCCTCCAGAGCAAGGAGGTTCCACTCCCAAGGAGAAGAAAGGAAGGAAGTGCCCCAAAACCCATCCTAGCGACTCAAGGGGGCTCTCCTCCCTTCCCCCTGTCCACCTGGCAGCACAGAGGAAGCACTGCTCGCTGTGTCCACATCTGACTTGGAAGGCATGGAGCATGATCATCATCAACAGCACAGTGAGGCTTTTGGAGGGAGGAGAAATTCCAGCACGAAGGATTTGGGTTGCTATGATATACAATAGTCTGGAGATCAGTGGATATTTGACTATAACATTTTCATATTTTCATCCATAATATATGGTTACCTTTTATTATTATTTTAACTCATTGGAAGTTGTATAGCTTTCTATTCAAACTCATTTTTCCTACTTTATTTCTAAGGTTTTGAGCATATGAACAAGGAAGGAAGGGAGGGAGGGAGGCAAGGAGGAAGGGAGGGAGGGAGGAAGGAGAGAGGGAGGGAGGAAGGAAGGAAAGAAGGAAGGAAGGGAGGAAGGGAGGAAGAAAGGAAGGAAGGAGAGAGAGAGAGCAAGGGAAGGAGGGAGGATGACCACTTACAGGTGGAGATGCATGCATACCTTTGTTCTAAACTTTGCTCAGAAAAAGGTTCAGTGGCCGATTCGCACTTTGGCATTATGATTTTGGAAGTCATCAGATCAACACGATTCACCCAGCCTTTTAGTTAAATATAGAGGATTTAATTCCACTTTGATATTTTCAGGGTTTCCAAATGCCTCCAGAGAAAGGAAATTAACCAATAAATCTGTCCAAATAAAGGTCATTTTGTTGACTTTCCCTGATCACTAAAGAACAGACTGTCTTTTCTAAATTTTCTAGAAAGAACATAAATTGCAACAGGGAAAGAAAACAAAGATTCACAAAAAAATACAGTGTTTGTTTCCATAAACATTCAATGTGATTACCAGTTAACAGTGGTTTTATGTGATTTACTTGCTACATAAAGATATAAAAAATGATACATCGCACAATGTTCCAGTTTTTTCAGCAAACACAGCCCATTGTGCATCTCCTGCAAAAAACATCATCTGTGCACTTATTCACAGTTTCTCTTCTAAGAAATCTCTGGCCTCAGAAAAAGCTAGATTAAGGAAAATGTTTTCTAGAAATGACTGAAAACTATATGTCTTTGATAGATTAATAAATGTCAGTGGTAAAGTCTAAATTTACTTTTCACTAAACTATGGTATCAGATTAGTGAGATAATATTCATTGATATAATTTTTGGTTTCTCACACACACAAAAAAAAAACCCTTTTTGTTAAATATATCCTCTTCAAATTCCAAGTCAAAAAAGTTACTACATAATTGCAAATAACACTTTACAATTCCCATTCTTGCCTGATGTTTATCCTTTTTGGGTTATAATATGCACAAGAGAGGTAGAATGTTAAACTATTCAACATTTGGACAGTTATGAAATAGGTTTCAGTGTTATAGCAGTGTACAGAGCCACCTGTCTTTGAATCATAATTTTGAAAATACTGCAACAACATCTCCTTTTTGTAGTTAGTTGAAATTTTTTTCAAATTATTTCTACATTTCAAGAGAGGTAAACAGGTTTTTAAGAAAATGACATATATTAGTGTCAATGGCTCAAAATTAATTCCCCTTAATACTCACACTGGAGGGTGCATGAAGATGGATCTGAGGACCGAAGATGCTGGAGGGCTGGTTTGTTTACTTTGGTTTTGCTTTCTTCTCCATAATGAACACATAATCCAATGAGACTGTCGACACAATAGAATCAAAATCAATTAAGAACCAAGTACTGATTTGTTTTGCCGTATTTAACTACATTAAAAACTTATCACTGTTACAATTTAATGCTTACCAACTCACTTTATTGCATATTAAATGAAAAAAATCTATGTTAATGTAATGTTGAGATTGCATATTAGAATTAAAGGGGGTAAAAAGAAAAAGCAACATTAGATTCCCTCAGCAAAGGTCAATATCTTAATTAGTTAAAAGATTCATATAAAATAATTTAAATGACAAAATTTTAAAGCAAAAACTATGTAAGTTCCATTTAACATTTTGTTACCTAGGTAGATAATAGATAGATGATAGAAGATAGATGCATAGATAGATTGATTGATTAATAGATAGATAGATAGATAGATAGATAGATGATAGATAGACAGGTTGTGCATGTGTAATAATTTTCCTATATACAATTTCAATTACAAAGGAGTTTACTTGAATAAATTTTAAAGTAATTTGTTAATTAATGCTCCATAGATAGGTTGAAATATAAAATAAAAATAAAATTGCTAATTTTTAATTGGAAATGGGTTATTCAAACCAATACAACATTAAGCAATAAGAATTACCAGTTCTAAAGACAACCTTTAGAGACTATTTAAATTTAATACTATAAGGTTAAAATAAACAAATTTAAGAGTTTGATGATTTTGCTAAAAATTCACCAGAGTATGGACAAAGGGTGATTAAGATTTAATGAGATGTAAAATAACAAGAAGCAGACTTCTTGACCTCAAATTTCCTCTGTTCTATTTAAAAAGTCCATAACTGGTGTGTGTGTGGGTGTGCGTGGGTGTGTGTGAAATAAGGAGAGAATTCAAATAAGATTTTCTCATTTCATGGGAGCATCAGCTACAAATCACCACAATAATGCTGCACAATGAGCAACAGAAAAACTTAATGACGTCAATCATGTACTTATTGCTTGTACCTCTGAAGTGGTCATCAGGTCAGTCTGCTGATCCTAACTTGCTCACTTTTCCATCTGGAGATTGCCTGTTCCCTGCCAGTCCACATTGGCCTCGGCGAGGCTCACTCATACACCTGGAGTTTGGCTGGCTTACTTACTTATCCCTGGACGAGCTCCACTCCACGCAGCTCTGACTCTCCACAAGGTTAACTCAGAATTTTCTCACAGCAAATGCCAAAGAACAGAAATGAGGAAGTTGCATCAGCCATCTGCTGTGTTAATTCTTCTAATAGTCCATTGGTAAAGAAAATCACATAGGTGAAGGCTGAAAACAAATGGAAGAACACCAAAAAACTACAAGACAAAGGCCACACGCTCAGACAGGAGAGAAGTGCAGCTGACGATTCAGCACACATCCATGGGTGTTTATAAATGATTACCCTATTGTTGTCACTTTCTGAGGTGAAAATACTTTCATAATCTTGACTGAAATGTCAACCAAAGAGCCCTTGATAGATTGTATCACCATTGTGTTGCAGGCTGGATACATAGTTGCAAGTTCATGCTATCAAACTGCATATCTTGCCACCACTTGTAAAGTCAGATTTGTCATCATTAATAGGGTTCAGATTGTTGTAAAGTTTATCCTGAAGAATATGATTTAGCTAAATAAAAGAAATGTAAAAACTTTCTGAGTAAGTATAAGTTGACTGAGAAGGCAAAAAGAAAACTTAGGTACTTTTGTTGAATCTAGTTAAAAGTAGGTAGTTGAGTTATTTTGACTTTCCTCTTGAAACAGCTGCCTTAAAGGCTGCAAATTATACTCCATTGCTTGTTACTATCACTTAAAATAATAAAGCTGAATTTTTAATTTTTTTCCCAATACTAAAGTTTTCACTTATTAAGATGTGGTCTGTTAGTTCTGTAAGCGGAATTTGTGATTTTTTAAAAATATGAAGTAAGAAAATAGCATTTTTAAGATGAAGTGATATGGGTTATCAATATGATTAATTTCCAAGTCAAGGTAAGTACTGATACATTATAATAGTAATTCAGTTGTTCTAGTTCTGAGATTTGAAGACTGGAAAAATCCCTAGAGAACAGGTGAGGGAGGAGGTCCCCTGAAGGTACAGCCTATGACAGAAGAACCCCTGGGGACCAGCTGTGTAGGAGAAGAGTTACCACAAGATCTTGGTGAGGCAACAGAAGCCTATGAAGATAGGTGCATCATTTCATGTTATGGGTTGTACCCAAGTGAAAGTGGGCAAAAAAGTGGATGGTGACTTTCTGTAAGAATACATTATAGATTTTAAAAAGATAAAATAACTAGTGCAAAACGTTTAACATTCATTAATGGGCTCTCAACCACCAGCTGAAACCCTCTGAAAGAACCTATTACAAATTGTTCTCTGGGGTGAATATGTAGAAATACACATCCTCACCACCATTTGTTAATTTTTTTAATAATACCCATTTTGACTAGAGTGAGATGGAGTCTCAATGTAGTCTTGATTTGTATTTCTCTGACAACTAAAGACACTGAACTTTTTCCATATATATTTTGACCATTTGTACTTCTGCCTTTTAGAAATGACTGTTCAGTTCTCTTACCCATTTAATAACTGGGTTACCTGTTCTTTTGTTGTTAAACTTTCTGAGTTCTCTGTATATCCTGGATATTAGTTCTCTGCCAGACAAATGACTAGCAAGGATTTTCCCCGAGTCTATTGACTGTCTCTCCACTCTGTATTGTTTCCTTTGCTGTGAAGCGTTTTTAATTAGATGCAATCCCACTTGTCAATTCCTACTTTTATTTCCTGAGCTATTGGAGTCCTATTGGGAAATAGTTGTCTGTGCCAATATCTTGAAGTGTTTTCCCTCTACTCATTTCAAAGTTTTAGATCTTTCCTTAAGGTCTTTGATCCATTTTGTGTTTATTTTTGTATAGGGTGAGAGACAAGGATCTAGTTTCAGTCTTCTGCATGTACATATCCAGTTTTCCCAGCATTGTTTGTTCAAGAGACTACCTTTTTTCCATCATATGTTTTTGGCAACTTTGTCAAGAGTCAGTTGGCTGATGTGTGGGTTTGTCTCTGGGTCTTCTATCTGTTTTGTTGGTCTGTGTGTCTGTTTTGATGTCAATACCATCCTATTTTTATTGTTCTGGCTCTGCAGTACACTTTAAAAACAGGTATTAGGATGCCTCCAGAATTGCTTTTTCCTGCTCAGGATTGCTTTGGCTATCCAGGGTTTTTGTGGTTTCATATGAATTTTAGGATTTGTTCCCTATTTCTGTGAAGAATGTCATTGGTATTTTGATTGGGATCTCATTAAATCTGTGGACTGCTTTTGGTAATATGGCCATGTAACAATATTCTCTTTCCCACAAACATGAGAGATCTTTTCATCCTGTACATGTCTTCTATTTCTTTCTTCAGCTGTTTTATACTTTTCATTGTAGGTTTCTTTTACCTCATTGGTTAGGTCTATTCCTAGTTTTTTGTTTTTGTTTTTTGTTTTTGATGCTATTGTAAATGGTATTGTGTTTCTGGTTTTTGCCTCAGAAAGTTCATTATTCGTGTTTAGAAAAGCTGCTAATTTCTGTAGGTTGATTTCACAGCCTAATACATTGGTGAATTTGTTCATCAGCCTTAAGAGTCATTTGGGGGAGAATCTAGGGTTTCCCAAGCCTGGAATCTTATCAACTGCAAATTGTGATATTTGAATTCTTCCTTTCCTTTTGGTCTCCCTTTTATTTCTTTGCCTTTATGGATTGCTCTGCTAACATTTCAAATACGACATTGAATAAGAGTGATATTGAATAAGTGGGCACACTTTTGTCATTCCTGATTTTAGGGAAAATGTTTTCAGTTTTCCCCCACTTAGTATGATGTTGGTTATGGTTTGTTTTGTACAGCCTTCATTATGTTGAGGTATGATCCTTCTGTACCTGGCTTATTCTGGATTTCTTTTGTTTGCCTATATTCATGAAGCAATTTCAAATTTTACCAAAACTTTTTCTGCATCTCTTTATCGAAAGAGATGCTCATTTGATTTTTGTCTTTGATTCTGTGTGTGTGATGGATGACATTTGTTGACTTGTGTCTGTTGAATGAAATCTTTGTATCTCTAGAATGATTCCGATCCTGCTGTGTTATCTTTTTAATGCAATGTTGAATTGTCTTTGCAAGTGTTTTATTGAATGCTTTTCATGTATGTTTACCAAGCATATTGGCCTGTAGTTCTTTTTTCTTGGTGTTTTGTTTGTTTGCTTGTCTGGAGTGTGTGTGTGTGTGTGTGTGTGTGTTCATCAGGTTTTGGTATCAGAGTAATACCACCTTCATGGAATTAGCTTAGCAGTGTTCCTTCTCTTTCAACTTTATAGAATAGTTCGAGGATCCCTTGTGATACTTCTCTAAAACTCTGATAGAATTCAGCCATGAATCTGTCCAGGCCTATGTTTTTCTTCACTGGGAGACGTTTTATTACCTCTTCAAATTCATTGCTTGTTATTCACATATTTAAGAACTTACATCCTGTTGGTTCAGTTTTGGTAGGTCGTGTTTATTTAGGAAACTATCCATTTCCTCTAGGCTTTCCAATTGATTGGCATCCATTTTCTCAAGCTGTTCTCTGATGAGCCTATGGATTTCAACCTTCTTTTTTTGTCTCTAATTTTCTTATTTGGATCTTCTCTCTCTTACTTTGGGTTAATTTTGTTTTTCTTTTGAAAGAACCAACTCTTCCTCTCATCGATGATTTGTATTGTAATTCTGGTCTCTACTTATATGTGCTCTGGTCCTTTTTACTTCTTTGCTGCTTCAGATTAGGGGTTCGGTGTGTTCTTGTTTTTTTTTTTTAAGAACTTCAGATGTAGCATTAGGTTCATAGCTGTAAATTTCCCTATTAGAACATTTTTCACTGTACCCCACGGGTTCTAGAATGTTATATTTACATTTTCATTTGGTTCTAGGAATTTTTAATTTCCCCCTGACTTCTTTAATGACCCACTATTTGTTCAAGTGATTTTATTATGCCAGAGGGAACACCTTCTGCCTAAGTCCCTCATTGGCTTTAATAGCTGTAGGTTTCTCCAGCCGCTAAGATTGCTGATCTGCAGTGACCACAGAGCTGCTGTACACACTCGCTGGCTCACCCTATATTTGTGTCATCCTCCCACACACCATGGGGAGCTTGATTTACAGTTGTTGAATTGCTTCTTTCTTTCCTCTGAGCTGCCTTTCTGCTTTTCTTTGCTGTTTAGTTTTCCTGTCACATCTTATTTCCAGAACTTTTTCTCTCTGTGCTTGGAACATGGCCTCTCCTTTCTGGCTCTGACTCTTCTCACTGAGAGCCCTGCAAAAGACACTTTTATTCAGCCATCTTCCCTCGGAATCTACATCTAGCTTAAGAGCTTAACTGTGCAAATGTCTCTCAAAAGCTCATGCATTTAGGGTGTGGTCCCCAGTGCAACCATGTTCAGAGACGGGTCCTCTGGGAGGGGCTGCATCATGAGGGCTTTGATCTCATGAGCGGATGAGACTGTTGATGAACGCATAGCTTAATGTGCCATTGGGAAGTGATAGAACCTCTGGGAGGTGGGAGGAAGTAGATCACTGGGGTGTGGATGTAAGAGCATATTTCGTCACTGGCACTTGCTCTTTTTCTTTCTCTTTTGGCTTCCTGGCTGCCATGAAGTGAGTGTCTTTTACTCCACAACTTGCTCCCCACCATGATGCCCTACCCGGCCACAGGTCCAGAACCAGTGAAGCCATGTGACCATGGACTAAAACCTCTGAAACCCTGAGTCAAAATAAGTCTTTCCTTATAAGTCTCAAATGTTTTGTCACAGTTATGGACAGCTGACATATTAACTATTAAAATTACAAAACCTGAGAGAATTTCTTTATGAACTTAAAGCAGAAAGGCCTTTCAAAGTATGATACAAACCCAAAAGCCATAAAAGTGGATTATTTCAACTATTTAAGCCAGAAATTATCTGCATGACAAAAAAACTATTGATAGTGAAAAACTTATGAAAGTATTTCCAACACTCATCATAGAAGAGAGATAAATAAATTAGAAGCTCCTGGAAATAAATCAACCACCCAGTACCAAAAAGAGGCCTGAGCAAACTGTTCAGATAATAGAAAATCAATTAGCTATTAAATGTGAAAAATGCTCAGCATACTTTATTTTAAAAAAAAGAGCTATGCAAATTAAAACTAAGAAGAGATTATTGGTTTTTACCCAGCTGATTGAAAAGGTTCAAAAAAACTTGTGCACTTTGTTACATGAGGAAATAAGCACTCTTGTGCTTGTAGGAGACATGTATAATTCATGGAAAGTTTATGAATGGCAGCGTGATGTATCCACCTTGTCACTGGAAATAATATGTGTAAGACATTGTTCTTATTCATACAAGATTGATTTTTGTTCAAGTACTTATTGTACCAATATTTGTAATAGCAAAAGTAAACCAAGTTCTCCAATTATAAGGTAGTTAATTAACCATGATACATCCAAACCATAGAATACTAGAGAGGTGCCATTCATATGTTCTTGGTAAAATAATTTTATCAATATAGTTTAAGAAGAAAAGCAGTGTGCAAAATATATGCATGTACACATACATGCATAGATATGTTTGTTTTTGTATGTTTGTATATTTGCCTTCATGTGTGTAATATATATTTTTTCTGAAGACTATATAGTCTTTAGAAAGTTACATAGCCAAGTTATGGAGTCAACCAAGATGCCCCACTACTGACCAATGGATCAAGAAAATGTGGCATTTATACACAATGGAATTTTATTCAGCCATGACGAAAAATGAAATCTTATCATCTGCAGGTAAATGGGTGGAAATGGAGAACATAATTCTGAGTGAGGTTAGTCAGATTTAGAAGACCAAAAATCATATGTTCTCCCTCATATGCAGACTTTAGCTAAAGCAAATACAGCAATGTTGTAGGACTTGGGTTACATGACAAGGGCAGAACATATACAGGAGGTGCAGGGTTAGATAGAAAACCCAAAACATGAAAACATTTGATGTCCCCACTCCAGAGGAATTAATACAGAAACCTTAAAGTGACAGAGGTCAACATGAGAAGGGGATCAGGAACCAGTGTAAACATCAGTTAGAGATGAATCAACATGGGTTGTAACACATTTGTGCATGGAAGCAATGCTAGGAATCTCTCTGTATAGCTGTCCTTATCTCAACTAGAAAAAATGCTGTGTCTTTCTTATTATTGTTTATTTCTGCTCTTCAGCGGAACTGGAGAAAAGTACGGAACAGGTTCTGCCTAGAAGTGAGGGGGGAGAAGGGGAGATGGTAGGGGTGGGGGCAGGGGGGAGAAATAATCCAAACAATGTATGCACATGTGAATGAATGAATAATAAAAAAAAAGGAAAATTACACAAAAACACAAGAGTAATTGCCTCTAGGCAGGAGAACCAAATGCTTGTGGGAAAAACATTGTATACATTTTGAGACACATTTGTGTGTGTAGGTATACATAAAACCTATTCAAAACTTAATAATGTAAGAACAGCTTAGTGGATTTAGTGTTGAAAAACATGCCATGGCATTCAAGATCTAGGAGAGCCCTGGAAATTTATCTTAGACAACTTTAATATTAACTTGCTATGAAACAAACGGCCTCTGTCAGAGAAGCACACTGGACTGGATGACGTTTTGAATGAGTCCCTGTGGCTCTTCTTGCAGACTTCTCAGTTTTACTCGGCAGAGGTGGGGATGAGGGGAGCCCCTTGCGAGGGGGAGTAGGCTTCCATTCCTTCCATTATCTCCAACTGTTCCAGTTTCCTGGAGGTTTACGGGTGCATTAGAGTGTGTATACTCCCGCGTGTCTGCACATGTGCACACAAATAGGGGAGAGAGATAGAGGCGGTGCCACGGGCAATGCAGAGGAGCAAGACCGCAAACTAGGAAGGATTGCAGGAGACATGGTTTTGACCCCTTGCTTTTGCTCTAGTAGGCAAAACGAAGTGACTGCCTTTCAGCTTATGATGGAGTGACCGCACCTGCATGATTTATTTAAGTGTTGGGCAGAGGAACATTAGGAACCTTTTGTATTGAAAAGCATGATGTTATTTTAAGACATGTTTATTACTGCCTGCCATCACCAATGCAAAACAGACTTGAGGACACGGAAGGTACTGGCAACAGAGCAGTGTTCTCGATCTGACACCTCTGCCTGCATCCTACATTATTCTCAGGAGACAGAAGAAGGGGATCAGTGTCTGGGTCCCCGTTGGACTGGTGACTTGTGCTGAGTTTGGGGATGTCCTTCCTCTCTTCCCGATGTGGAAAGCCCTCTATGGTTATCCTGACTTTTAATTCTAGTCTGATCACCACAAGGTCACCTTGTTCCTGCCAAATTGAAACAAATGTACACACCTGTGTACACACACACACACACACACACACAAAGCAGAGCAGGGCCTGTCTCATTCTTTTTTCTTTTTGGTGGCATTGTGGTTTGAACTCTGGGCCTCACACTTGTTAGGCAGGCACTCTACTGCTTGAGCCACTCTGCCAGACCTTTTTTTGTGGATGATTTTCAAGTAGCTAGGATTACAGGCATGAGCCACTGGCACCCAGCAATTTTTGAAGTGATTTTGATCAAATTTGTCTTCCTGAGCACTGCACATCTCCCCATGGGCCACGCCTGGACCACTCTAGACCCTGTCATCTTCACTTCGATCCATGTTGCCTTCAGGACAGTTTCAATGTTGCCTTGCATTTTTGAAGGCACAGAAATTTGTTGAGGTGGTTTTTGTATCTAATTTTATTTAGTTTTTTTTTTTTTTGCTTTTTAAATTAAAAATGTCAAACCAACTGCATTATAGCAATAAGGTGAGGAAAAACAATATTCCAAGTCAAATCAAACTTTTGCTTATATGAGAGAGAGGGAGGCTCCATATTTTCCTGTAGTAATAACACAACAAAATATGTGACATCTGAAGACAGGCAACTCAAGATGGTGCTTCCTCAGACAAGGAATCCCTCCAACAGCACTGGTTTTCTGCACAGAAGTGTTTTCATAACTGGCGCCCAGAGAGAACATTGCCAAAGAAAAACAGAGCAGTGTTGCAGAGTTGAGAAGTTACAAGTCAAGAAGACAGAGGAAGCCTGGCTGTGGTGGCTCACACCTGTAATCCCAGCTACTCTAGAGGAAGAGATTAATCAGGCGATCTTGGTCCAGGAAAAATGCAGGACTTTATCTGCACTTAGCAAAACTAAAGCGTTTTCCTGGAGACATGGTTCAAGTGGTTGAGTGCCTGCCTCGCAAGTGTGAGGCCCTGAGTTTATAACACCACTACTGCCAAAAGGGGGGCGGGGGGGGAACAGAGAAAGAAGCTATGCAGAGAAAGAGATCCAGAAATCTGCACAGAGGACTTGAATCTTTGTTGAATGCCAAGCTGTGCAGTACAGGAAGCAAAGAAATCCTAGAGAGTCAATAGCAAACAGCAAAAAACATATTAGTTCTGATGGGGAGATATACTGGGACATCTAGAGCAGTCAACAGAGACATTTCCTTCCAAGAAAATATGACTTCTCCAATTTGCTAGTTTGATAATTTTTGCTTCTGTCACATGCATATGAATACCAGTGTTTCACAGCAATTCATTCAGCAGAAAATCATAGATGGCTTTCTCAATTCTCCCCAGCAAGTTCTATAGGTGATGAACTCATGTGTGCACCTGTGGATGCACGTCACTATCAAAGTGTGCTGTATGCTGGTAAGTCTGGTAAGTGCTACTTTAAAGATTGCTCCCTGGGGTATCATACTTGCTTCCTTCTCATTCTCACCTCTCTCCAACCTGATCAGCAGGATCTCCAATCCCAGTTGATGCTCCTGGCTAACCTAGCTTCAGAATCCCACCCCAGACTTCTAGCTTCCTTATTTGCCTACATAGCTCCACATTTATAACCCCAACTGAACATGCTAACTCTCTCTCAGGACTTCCACCCTATCTGTTCAACCAGCTCCTCCTACTCATGCTTGCCTCACTTTTGTGACTAGCACTGAATGCTTTCTGTTCACCCACACCGAGGTGAAAATGGCTTTAATTATCTCCTTGTCTTCTGCTATCCACAATTAATGTTTCCTTATCATCTCTATAATCCCAGCCCTCCTATAGAGTGCTGCCTCTCTTCAGGCCTTCCTTATCTCTGGTTCAGATAATCTCAATAGATTCCCACGTGCTCACCCATCGGTTCCTCAGGGCTCCAATGAAGTACCTCTCACTGTAGCCCCAACCACACAGACTCTTAGTGCAATCTTTCAATGCTTGCTTACACTGCCGTAGGTGGCCCGCAGGTCATCTGTTTTGTAAGCCTTTTCAGTAGTCAAGGTTGACATGAACTGCTTTCTAAAATCAGAGACTCCACACAAAATCCAAAATTTCAGCTTCTCTCAAAATCTCAAGCAGAGAAGCAGCACTGGGCCTTGCATTTCCAACTTTCTGACAACCAGCTAGGCTCAGTAGAAGGAGTTGCAGAGAGGAAAATTTTCTCCAGCCCCAAATAAATCAGTATACTCACGCTTGTACTTACCAAACTACTTCCCCGGGTCTGTTCAATGCTTGATAGCACAGGATATCACTTGAGTTTACAACCCCTGACCTAAACAGACCGTACCTGAGCCTGGCCTAATAAAAATCTTTTAAAACTGTCACTCTGGGTGAATGATCTCATAGTTCCTCATGCATAAGGGAAGGAGAAAAGACCACATGGTCTTTGCTAACTCCGAGGTGGGGGCTGGGAGAATAAATCCTCTGCCTTCACATTTCTTCCCTCCAGTCTCTCACCAGCACTCTTCATAAACTAAACCCAATAAGAAGCCTGAGAGTGGATGATTCAGAAGCACTTAAAACCTCCAATTTATCCAAACCCAAATGTGTTTCTTGGTAGAAGCAATGATGTCTAGAACCTCAAAATTCACATAGCCCACAGTCACGCTGAAAGAAAGTAAAAATTCACCAGTGGGTTTTTAGGTAAACTAGAAGAGAGGCTAATCACATCTTCATCCCCTGGTGGGGAGGTTCCGAGGCTTCATATTCTGAGCAGGTAGGGAGAACCAAATATCAGCTGCTGGATTAAGAGACATTGGCTTCTTACTTTAGAATAACACCAAGCCCCCGAGGGGTAAATTTCCTAGCTGGTACTGAGGCTGACCTTCCTTAGGCCGTTATATTGTTATATCAAGGTAACTGTTTTGGTCTTAACACAAATTGATATCAAAGTGAATTCCATTGTTACAAGTCCAAGGTTTCACCTCCTTTGACCAGAAGTGCTGTTTTGTGGAATTCCATGGATAGAGTAACCTATTGCACATGCATCAAGATGCTGGCAGAAGCCCCAAAGGCAGAGAAGGCAAACCTGGTCCCAAATGTGTCTGTCACAGTATGGACAGGTGCACTATACTCTATGATAACCAGGTTGCTAGCTGTTTTCCGAGTGATGCAGAAACTCAGTGGCCTCCATGATGTCAGGCTGGACACTCAATTGAGTCCTAGAGGTCAGATCGGCATTGGTGAGAGTAAAGCCACGCTGCTGAGTCCATTCTTGATGTCATAGTCATGGACTTATGAGACCAGAACCTTGGTTCCTGGTATAAGCTAACTGATTCCCATGATGGGTTAAACTGCCTGCCTAATTATTAAGATCTCCCTTCATAAATGAAGCCTTCAAGTAAGCATTTAGGTACGCCACAAACATTTTATACTTTGCACATTTAAGAGGTTATCTAGCTGGGTGTGTTGACACCTATAATCCCAGCTACACAGGACGTATAAGCAGGAGAATCGCCATCTAAGCCCAGCCCTGGGCAAAAAGCACAAGACCCTACCTGACAAATAACGAAAGCTAAAAGGGCTGGGGGCATGGCTTGAATGGTAGAGTGCTTGAGGTCCTAAGTTCAAGCCCCAATACTGCCTTCCCCCTCAAAAAAAAAAGAAAAAGAAAAAGAAAAGAGGTCTACCTATACACCTGTTTCCTAGACTGCCACTCTCATGGAATGTGTTCGTAATCCATCATCCAGAGTTCATGAATCAAGTACACCATGCACAGGGTTATCCCCCCTTCCAGGGTAAGTGTGCAGCCATAAGGACCTCTTAAAATGATGCTTATTTTAGGATCCCCTTCACCACTGTTTTCCAGAGCCAACTCTGGTGGGTCTGTGGTTTGATTACTGCTTTCTAGCTCATGCCACTTCTAACAGCATGAAGAGGGTCACAGAGTCTTATTTTTCTGACGTTTAGACCCCTAACCTTTCCAGCACACGTGATAACTCCTAAGATTTCCCTGGGATTAATAAGAAGTTGCATACCACCACCCACACATGCAAATCCACACCAGCCGTGGCCCCATCTAGAACCTCTTGCTGCAAAAGTATTTCTTACCAAGACAGCAGGCTTGTAGCCCATGAGGCCAACTAGAAATTAACCTTTGTCTGACATTAGAAAGGAGCAGAAAAAAAATCATCTGTAAGTGCAAGTTGAAAAAGAAATTAAATGCCCTAGAGCTGCATTAGTGTCCCGTCCCCATTTCTACTGTCAGTGAACTTCCTCCCCTTAGAGAGGATAAAACTGATGACACCTCTTGCAGAGTGGTGCGGGTTGTTTCATAAACTGTTTTTGCATCTACTATTCTAATACCTCACTTCCCTATTCTTTGTATTTCTTGCCCACTGGAGAAGTAGAAAAGCACCCACTCTTTCTCCATCTCCCATCTAAGGCAGAGGGAGGCCAGACTGGCATGGCGATCGGTGCTGGAGGCCAGCTGTGCCTCCTGAAGCCCTGGACAGGATTGCTGCTACAGACAAGTATGACAGCTGTCAAGACAAGAGCAAGTGTGCTCTAATCAGGCAAATGGGATACTTTAAAAACCATAACGAGAAATTATTGCCTTTTGTATTTTCCTTCACTCATTTCATTCTCTCTGGACAAAAGTCTCCTTTGGGGGGGTTGGCATTTAAAACACTGCTGCTTTCACACAGAGGACAGACTTCATGATCAGAATACTGGGTGGGAGAAACATTTCTCTTGAATCACTGGCATTATTGTGTTTTTGACATCTATTTATGGCCAATAATAGTGATCAGGTAGGAATGACAAAATTTCTCTTGATAAACACATGTTAAAAGTAAGATATGTTTAAGAAAAAAAATGTTAAGCAAATAATAGTACAGGGAGTAGATGAATATAATCAAAATCTCAAAATGGAATACAAAAGAAAGAAATTCTGAAAATGCTGCCAGCGGAAAGTAAAGTTGTCATTAGTTACGAAAGAACTGAATCCTCAAGCTACAAACCACTTAGCTTCAGTAGGGCTTGTGTACAGCTCTGTGTGCTTGTGGGTGCACTGTGTGGGGGCATTTTGTTTTTCTTGTTGTCTTAGAGACATTGGTTAGGCTTTTTTTTTCCCTATACATTATTATTATTGTTGTTGTATTGGGGGTATATTGTGACATTTACAAAAATTCTTACAGTATATCATAGTTGAGTTCACGCCCTCCATCATTCTCCTTTATCCCCCATTCCTGGAACAGGTTCAACAGGTCTCATTTTTCCATTTTCATACATGAGTGCATAATAGTCCACCATATTCCTTTCCTTATATCCTCCCTCACCTACTGGTACCAACACCCAGATAGCACCCGTTGCATGTGTGTGTGTGTGAAAGAGTTGGAACTTCTGAGATCTATTCTTTTTCCCATTTCCACATGGTGAAAAGATTATATTCTTGTCATGTCTGCACAGTGTAAATACATATGTACACATTGTATACACATATAGACACATACACACACTACATTCCAGTAATACTGCTAGCATTGTCTCTCTATATTTCTATAATTCTATATTTTAAAAAACCATATATGTGTCCAGCAGTTTTTACTGTTAACATTTGTATTTAATTCTGAAAGATCCTGTGGTAGTATTGGTCACTTCCTTCAATTAAATATATGATACACTTGTTTTGTGGACACTATGTCCTTGACTACTTCTGTTAATTCACTCTGGAAAATCTCCTGTTTAGAACGAGACTTAATAAGCTCATTTTATTAAAGTAAATGTGCCTGGAGATTTTGTTCTTCAGGAAAATAATGGAGGTAATTGGGACTTTGTATATAAGAATAGAAGAGCTGTCATTAAACTTCATTAGTCTTATTCAACTGAGACTAGTGGCTAAAACTTATGTGTCGTGGTAATTATTTATATTTCACTCTAATGCTATCGTGCAAATTAGTTAATTTCATATTAAACAGACTACGTAGGCAGATCAAGATGAACTTAAGTCTGCTTAGCATAATTTGTTTTCCATCCATCATTGTGGAGTATTCCTTGGACAGCCTGGAGCTCTGTAAGAGAGGGTGTGGTTTTTAAGGATGGCCTCATTGCCAGTGGCCCATCCCACCACCTCGCCCTTCCCCACTGGAAATGGTTCCACTGGGTCACTAAACCTTTAATGCAGCCCAGAAAGAGCACAGCGTGTTCTCTTCTTTCCTTGGATTCTTTTCTTTCCTCGAATTGGAGCTAAAATTATTATCGGTTTTGAGCACAAGTTGCTGTGTAAACAGATATCTTCAAAGTGGTTTTGGACTTTGGGAGAGGAATTTCAGTTTTCACTCAATCTTACTTTCAAAAAAAAAAAAAAGTTTTGCCACATGTGCGTGAACCCAGAAGGAATGCTGAAAACTCTGAGAAACAGATTAGAAACCACTGTAGAATAAACAGATGTTCACTTTGGCAAAAGTTGAGCCTTTTGAAGGAAAAAAAAAAAGTTGGTCGGCATTATCCCATGTTCAAGGATCTCATTCTTTGGTACAAACACATTTTATAAAGCTCCTTTTCAAGCACAATAAATGTGCTGATACTGAATCTATGCTTTGAGTCTGACAGCTGTAACACCATGTGACCAAGACTCACTTGTTCCTCGCCACACACACGTTTTTAAGCAAATGTTCAGTAACAATGAAAAAGCATTTTGATCTGAGGTTTTGTTCTATGTTGCCTCTGCACATATATATTTTTTTCAATGGAAGTATAATTGACATATGGCAAAAGCATATCCTTCAGATCACTCTCCATTTGTAAAATACAACTTTTTCAATTTAATTTTTTTTAATTGAAATATAGCTTTTATATCACCATCTCTATTAAAGACCAAACTTCTTTTTTTTTCTTTATTGTTGTGCTGTGTAGGGTTACACTGTAGCATGTACAAAGATTCTTACAATGTATCATACTTGAATTGGCCCCCTCCACCGCTCCCCTTTATCACCCTTCCCCATTCCTTCTTTAAGTTGCTCCTCTCATAACATTTAATGTGAATTTTGCATTTATTTTCAAATTCAGCCTTTCCATATGCATCTGTCACAATCTACTTTTGAATTTCAGATAATTTTACAACTTAAGATCCACAAGTATCTAAGAACAAAAAAAATCATCTTTGTAGTACCTGATGAAACTGCTGAATAGAAAAGTCCTTTTACATAAAAGAAAAATTCCAAAATGAAGCCAAAGTCATGTAAATATTGCAAATATCTGAGCACTCCCAAAGTCTAGCATTTTACGTCCAATATGTTTGTCATCAAGATAAAGATGGAGAGAAATTTAATAAAAAGGAGAAAGATGGCCCTGAAGACTCTATCACCCATTAGATGAAGGCATTCACTCTGGAAGGACAGATTTTCTAGAAGGAGATGCAATAAAAGCACTTTGACATTCAAGAATCTTCTAAGAAACTTGGAATTGCGCTTAAATCTCACAATTAAGTCAAAATCACATTGAAAAGCTGAATTGCTCATCAAAATGAAAGAAAACCCCAAAGGTTTGTAAATGGCTCAACTGATGTTATTGTTGGATTTTTGCAATACCATTCTTTGCAAGAATAATAAAATAACTTTTCAGAGCTTGCAGAAGATGTAATATTTTGTTTTACGTTATTTATCTTCTGTTGAAAAAAGTTATTCTAAATGATTAAGAAGGGGTAGTGCCAATATGAATTATTGTGCAGGCATTTGTAACTGTATTTGGAGAAGGAAGTCTATCTATTGTATCCTGTAAGAGAAGTATTTATACTGAGATAGAGCTGGGGAAGAAAAGAGATGCAAATCTCAGAGACCATCCTAACCTGGAGGACCATTTGGCGTGAAACCCAGTTCTGAAGTGTGTTATCAGGCTGCTCCATGTAATTACGACCCGGCTTCTTTGTTTATCAAAAGCAGATTTATCCTTTTTCCCTCTAGAATATGCTGTTTTCCGTGCTAATTAATGTTCTCACAGTTCATAGTCAGGCTTCCAGGTAAAAATTGTGAAGGTACTACTCTCTCATCCTACAATTTGATTAAAATTAGAAAATAATCCTAACAATAGTTAGAATAACGATTGCTAATTTCTACAGTGAGCCTTCTATGTGTTGCTTGCTCTTATTTTTTTTTTCATTTTTATTAGCCTGTATTCATTGTACAGTGGGGATTCATTGCACCAACTCAGGACATTGTGTTAATTGAAATATGTCAGGGACACTTTTGTGTGTGGATCATTGTTATCTTCAGCAATTCCCACTTTACAGATGGAGAAACTGAGGCACAAAAATGTTAAGGAACTGGTGATCCTTGACAAAACCTATAATTGGTGGAGCCATAGCTGAATCCAGAGCCCATGAAGTGATCCTCTATGTTAGTAAAAATGTAGAAAAGAAGAAATCACTACAAGCTCATTAAAGTTAGAACTGGTCTGTCCACATTTTTCAAGAAGTTTTGAAAAATTCATTGAAATTTTTGTAAAATTTCTGGGAGCTAGAAAGCACATTGATGCAGGTTACAGAACAGAAGAGTGTGGGATAGCCCTCCTGAGGGCATTTTAGAAATATCTACAATGAACCTAGATTACTCACCACTATCCTGATCCTAAAAACTCAGTGCAACTGCAGAGCAAGTCCACGTTCAACCACAAATGGAAACAGAGGGGACTTAAAGGTGGGAGCCAGTTACACAGGGGAAGGTGTTACTAAGAATCCACACAGGAGAGAGGGCAAATCCAAGAATGAGGAGGCCTTTGTCTCCAACGACAAAGGCCAGGCCATCAGCAGAAACTGGGAGGCAGTGTGTCCAGAGACAGTTGAAACTGCTTCTGAGGATGGCCCAAGACTCGTGAAGGAGAGGAAGACTCTTCATCATCCTTTCCACATCCCAGTCTGCAGCCCCAGTGTCCCTTATTGGCAAAATTCAGCCAGAACCATCGTGGGAGAAACCCACAACATGCCTGTGGAGTCTGCCTTCCTGTGACACAGAGCAGAGCAAGGGTAAGGAATGACTCTGAGCACACAGGCTTAGACCAGCACAGATATTTCTAAATAAAGCAAAAGTCCTTCCTGGCAAGCACCCCTGCATGGGTGTTAGAACCAGAAATAAATAGACCAAGGCCTAACATAACCCTGGATTCTTAACTTCATCAGTCATGGGGGTTGAGCTCACCTGTCTACTTATCTCCCCCACACACTTCAAAAGTAGTCCTTGGTTAGCCTCCTCCAATCCAGGGAAGGACCTTTAGTGAAAATGGTGGCACAACTGCACAAGAACCCCAATGTTAATTGTCTAGAATCATCAAACTTGCTCCTCCTTCAGCTGGAAAGCATCTGGGGGAAATTGCAGTAGGAAAGAGAACTATAATAATCAGATCCCTGACTTTGGAGGAATCAGTGATACTACAGAAGAGAAATTTTAAATACTTCTAAATTAATGTCAGAACATAAACACCTGTAGCCATAAAACTAGACTAGATGTCTATAAAACAATGAGTCATCAAAAGAAAAAGGGAAATGCTCTTGGAAAACAGCTCATAAGGTTAGTACTAAATAAAAATTTCAAACAGGATGATTCACAAAATGAATATTTCCAAAGACTGAAATGATCACATCAAAGATAGGTTGAATAACTCTCTTAGAATAAAAAACAAAAACATAAAAAGGGAAAATATAAGAGAAGTGATAAGCTCCACATAGAAAAAAAATAGTGTTCAAGAAGATAAGAAAATAATACTAGGGGAAGAAATTTTCCAAGTTCAAGTAGAGCATGAGTTCTTATATTGAGTCACCAAGACATAAGCAGGGGAAAATGGTGGTGGACAAAGCAATTGATAAAGACAGTACAAACACAGAGTACCAGCGGCTCTGAGGTAACCATCACCAGGATATTGAGGATATGTGCACAATACACTTAACTAACCATTCTAGACACCTAGACATTGACTTCAATGGACAGGGAAACACTTCTGAAGGCTTCCAGGATGTTACAATTTAATACCAACAAAGAAATGAGCATCCGACTTTTAAACAGCAGGACTGGGGTGCCTGAACAAAATGGAATAATATGTCTAAAGTTTTTAAGGAAAGTTACAGACATAGGCATTAATTACACATAGCTATAGATACAGGGAAAGATTCATCGTATATATAAGTAGCTTATATATATGGAAGAAGCAAGTGCATCGCAAGACAAAATTTTCATCTAGGTAAGGACTGGTGACGTAGTTGTGTTTACTCCTCACTACATCCAGCACAGCCCCTTGCACAGTTAAATCATTCAAACCATTCTTCAGTCTATGAATTAACTAGTTCTGAATGGAAGCAGAAGGGGCTGAGTAAGAAGGCACTGAAGTCTTAAGTAGCTGCTGTGCACAGTGACCACCACACCTACGTGAACTTTTGCACTCAGTCAGTGTTACCCTCCTGAGGAATTCTTGCTCTCTGGGAATTATTTCTTTTTGTCCTCACACTTGATTAACAATTTAATTTTTTTTTAGTTTTAGTTTTATTTAATTTTTGCATTAGCCTATTTTAATATCATGAGGGGGGTTTATTGTTATAGTTCCATGTGTTTTCATTAAGCACTTGTATGCATTTAGCTGAAAGTAAGCACAGAGCTGGCCATGCCTCCAAGGAGATTGGCTGTCATTCTACCTCACGTTGCAGCAGATTTGAACCAGTAGAAATAATATCTCTTTGGCTGTAAATGTCGGGGAACTGAAGGGTGAAGTCCGACAGCCGGCTGACCTTCAGAAGCCTGCTGGACAACCATGGCTGTGAGGGCCTGGGTCTCAGTGAGATGAGAGTCCTGGTGCCTATTTTGAAATATTCTACAATATATGAAGTATATAATGTATTTGTTATATGTATTATACATACATGCATGCATAATCATTATAAAATATGTAGAAAGCAAGCATTAAAATTACCCACATTTCAATCACCTAGAAAAGTTGCTTATCATTTTACGAGTTTTTTCTTAAAAATTAAAGAGTATACTTCTTTTCACTTCATAATGTAATTAATATCCTTCTAGGTCAATAAATTTGCTTTTAGCTTTTAGTATTGTATAGTTCTCCTAAATATGGATATATCAAAATTAATATAAGGAAATCCAACCAATAACATTCACGAATCATATAATCAATAAGGGGTTAGCATCCAAACTATGTGAGGAACTCATAGAACTCACTAGCAAAAACAAATAACTAGATTTTTTTTAATGGGCAAGGAACCTAAATAGACAATTTTTGAACATATTCCAATGGCCAACAACCATATGAAAAATTGTTCAACATTGTTAATCACCAAGGGAAAGCAAATCAATCTATAACAATATACCACCACTTACCTGTTAGGATGACTATTATCAAAAAGTTGAGAGATAACTACTGTCAAGGAGGAGCTGTACGTTGTTGGAGGGAATGTACATCGGTACAGCCATTTTGGAAAACAGTACAGAGATATTCTTCAACTAGAAATAAAGCCAGGTGTGATGGCACATGCCTGGAACCTGGCACTTCAGAGGTGAAAGTAATAGCATCTCAGGTTCGAGACCAGCCTGAGGTACAAAGTGAGACCTGTCTAAAAAAATTAAAATTAGGGCTACTGTGTAATGTAGCACTCCTTCTCCTGGAATCTGTATCTAAAGCAAATTAAATTAATATCTCAAAGAGACATCTACAGTCTCATGTTCACTCTAAGAGTCAAGATTAGGGAAGAACCTAAGTGTTCACTGATGTGTAAAATGGATAAGAAAATGTAGCACTTTTACATATATGCACACAAATGCATATGTAAATGTATACATGATGCTATCTTTCTGTTACTGTAACTAATGCAGAAGTAATCACTTATGAATAGGAAAGGTTTACTTTGGATCACATTTTTGGAGTGCAGAGCTAATGTACAATATTTTGTACATTATAATAATGTATACTGGACATTTTCCAAGAGCAGATTCAAGTGTTGTCACCACATATGCGACACACACACTTACACACTAAGCTTACACACATTCACACACACACAAACGCATGCACACACCTCACACACTCACTCACGCATGCACTCACACACTTCCCACACTCATAGGTAAAATGATAACTGCATGAGATGATACACATTAATTAGTTTGAGTGTGGTGATCATTTCACAATGTACACCCGCATCGACCATCACATTGTATACTTTAAATACATATCATTTTTGTCAGTTATACTTCCATAAAACTGGGAAATGTAATTTAAACAATGTCTAGTGGTTGGAAGCTTTGGATAAAAACATCAAAAAGTAAAGCATTTGGTGAGAGCATTATTTCAGTAATTGACTATTATGACTTTAAATATCTTTCTGATTGTATCATATCATTTCAAAAACCTTCCTTTAACTCCATTCTAAAGTAACAGCTATATATTGTTATATATGAGCTTTTGTTTTCTTCTGGTGGGAAGATGACGTCTGCTCACATTATGAGGGGTCAATTGCAAAGACCACTTCGGGACTAAGAAGGTTCTACTTACTGAAGAAATCCAAAGGAGAATGGCAGAAGAGAAGACCGAGGGTGGGTAGAACGTAAGGTCTTCAAAGACAGATGAGCCAACGATACTGGCAATTACTGGGAGGGTGTCATTACTAAAAGGCTGCAAAGCAAAGACTTCCAGTTCCTAGGAGCACAAGGTCCAGAAAATAGTAGGAACTTAATGTTTGTTGAATGAAGAAAGTTTGGCATTAACCAAATCATAAGGTTGGAAGGGTCTACATTAGAGTGAGAAGTGGCCGTGAAGCAAGCCAGATGTCCATCAACCATGGAACAGTTTCAGACACGCTGTGCTGAAAGGCAAGAGACACTATGTCTCTAAGCATCCAAATTTTCCTGGAGAAATGATGGATTTGAAGTAATTTTCCTGTTCTGTCACCAAGATTCCTTCTGGAACAAAGTCAGAGAACTGTGAAATGGCTTGTTTTTAGCCGGGAATGTCCTGAGATTATGAGCAGGACGTTCTCATTAGCACTGTGTCTTCCCAGAAGTAAACATTTTTATCAGGGTTCAAAAAGTCCTGTATTAAAAATCAAGGTTCAAAAAAAAATTTTTAAAATCAAGGTTCCTGGTCATTTTCTACTGCTGCTTCAGTATCCCTGCCTGGCTTGGAGGAAATTAGGTAACTGGTGAATGTCCTAAAGTTAATCTCCTGATGTAGTGCCCAGTGTGTGTCTGTGAGTGAGTGTGTGCATGTGTGAGTGCGTGACAGTGTTTGTACGTGGACGTGAGTGTCTCCGTATGTGTTTAGTATGTGTGTATCTGAATGTGTGTCTGTGCTTGCGTAAGTGTGTGTCTGTGAATATTTATGTGAGTTGTGAGTGTGTGTGTGTGTGTGTGTGTGTGTGTGTGTAATGGGAATGGAGAAAATATCAGGACGTTTGGGGGCACAGGAAGGGAGGAGTGAGTCCCGAGAGCCAGAAGATGTTTAACAAGCCCTTCTCCAGTCATTTTCTTGCTGGCTGGCGTGGAAGCTCCGGCCTGGACGTCCAGGCTGCAGTTGCAGTATGGTGGACTCAGAGGACTCTACACTGGAAGAACAGAGCGATGCTTTAGTGCAATATTGTCTTACAGATGAGGAAACTGAAGTCTGTCAGCCTTAAATTGGTCACACAGGCACTTAAAACAGAACTGGTAATGATATTCAAATTTTAATTGCTAATTATAGGCCCCATCTCTGATATCCTTTTTCAAAGACAAGAATGGCAGCGCTCTGGATAAGGCAGGAACACATGGTTGCTGACCATATGTCAACGGATTAACAGTATAAACATCTACACTTGATACTACATAATTTCAAAATAAGAGAAGTAGTTGGAGAAGCAGTTATTTTTAAACTATGTGATTTTAAAGGATACATTCTCTTAGCATTTGATTATTATCACTGTGGCATAGAATTTAATCTCGGAAAAAAATCCTAGGATATTTTCTGTATGGCAGAGAACTATCCATTTTCTGTAAAAAATGCTTTATTTTATTTCTATCCTTCCCAACATCAAGAAAAAGAAGAATGGGCAGAAGTTGTGTCTACCAGAACTGAAATATGTACAAAATGGGAAAATAATAAGTGATTTGTTTTACAACAGCCCTAAACTTTCCACTTGGGGTTATTTACATTGTTATCCTATTTTCAATGCTATAAATATTTCCAGAAGAAAAATTTTAAACTAACATAAATTAA
Source organism: Castor canadensis (assembly GCF_047511655.1). Lineage (NCBI taxonomy): Eukaryota > Metazoa > Chordata > Mammalia > Rodentia > Castoridae > Castor > Castor canadensis. The sequence continues at coordinate 67,785,845 of NC_133402.1, forward strand.
ATATGAGTCATGGACTTGTATAAATTTTATCAGCAGCTCTGGTTTTCAAAATGTATCTATTACTCCTGGACAAAAAAAATAGCAGACGTACAGAGATTGTTTCTGTGTTTATCATAAAAAGTTTATTGTGCAGGAAAAACTCATTCCTTGTCTTGATTTTTTTCATTCTCTGACATAAAGGGACCATATGCTGCTTTCCAGAACTTCAATGTCTCTGTCACCAACGATAATTGCTAATGTGTTTCAGCTTGTCATGAAGCAATCAATGACAGGATTCTAGGAAATCATCACTGAAGTATTACAGAAACAATATCTGAGACAAATGAAACCAGACGGCTCCAAAGAAGGGAGGGCAGTGAACCCTTTTCAGTCGTTAAAACTTACAGTAAGCTGTAGTCAGTGTTACCAGTCAGAGACAGTGAATTGCTCATCTTCCACCTTGCACTGGGAAATATGCTCAGGAAATATTTAAATGACTTGAAGCCAGCCATACAAGTTGAGTCACCAATGAAGGAGGGTACCAGTTTCCAAAACTTCAGACTTTGCTATCAGATAATTAACCCACATTCGGAGTGATAAGACACTGACATCTATTTTCTCACCGTGCAACTTCTCATGTTTTCATGCTGATGAGATGCGAAAACAAATATAGATTAATCACCTGATAAAATACTGAAAATTAAAAGTTAAATATCAATCACTTACGGCTCAAGTGAATCTCCATTTTCTGGAGGAGGAAAGAAGATACATCAACTATAAATTTAAAATATTTCGACATGAGGCAGCTGTTATAATTGTATCATAATTAAATCATACCATTTAATATGATCATAATTATAATTTCAACAGTCAATTCTGCATTCCAAGATAATCCTGGAAATGTTTACGTTACTTTGAAATCCTTTCCAAAAATTTATTGCTTGTAAATTTAGTCATTATTACATGTGGATATTTCAAGTTATTACATGTTTACGGTGATTTTTGTGGTTATTGCATTGTTTCAAGCCTACAGCAGAATTTGAGCAACATAAAAATCAATCTATGTCTACAATTCTTAATGTATATGTAAAACTATCCACCCATTTCCAGCTGTTGTACACTTTGCTTTACAAAGCATTTGTGAATTCTTTTTATGAGAATCACTTCAAACATTTGTTCAGCCTTTGCAGAGGAGGGTGCAATGATTGAAAACTCAAAGATAGCAAGAAAGTCTCTTGTCTGAACTGCTTTTCTGAAAGTTTAGTATCACTAAGCCAATCTCAGTTTTGTACTTATCAGGTATATTAAGTCCCATTCTGTACATTTGGAGACTGAGAATGAAAATAGGATAGCCTTCATTAGTCACAATTCAAACCTGAGCTCTGGAAGGATCCACAGCATAGAAGGAACACATGACACTTTGGTCAGATTTTTTAAATTTCTCCTGATGCAAGGTTCCTTCCTTCCTCTCAGTCATTCTGTCATTACTGGCCATAAAAAGGGGGACGGTTGCCATAGCATCGGGAAGAAGAGTCACATGACACAGTGGAAATAGTGCTCATCGAGCTTTCCCTTTTCCTCCTGTGCATACAGGAAAGTTTTTTCTACTTTCCATGCACTTCCATCCAGGGGGGACCCTCATCTGTGATGCAGCCAGGGAGGGATGCAAGTTCCAGGACTCACCACTAAATACCCCACATGCCCTTTCCTCTCCCCCTTGCCAAGGTGGGGGAGGCCCTCGGAGGAGCATCCTAGCTCTCTGAGACAGGATCCCTTCTCCTGATCTGAACCAATCTCTACTCGTTTTGGTGAGTAAGATTTGTCATTTTATAAGTTAAATCTTTGGGAGTCACAGGTGAATACACTGTATGTAAGAGAAGTTTCACCCTGACAGAAAGCCCACAAACTCTAAACAAGAATCAGGAAGGAAGTGGAGAACAGAGACAAACATGGCGCGGCAGTAAAGACCATGTCCCAATGCATGGATTTGGAAGAATGAGTTACCTGCACAGAAGCAGAGCCCCTCCCCACATCACACAGGACAATCAGTCCCAGGTGAACTCTAGAGCTACAGGTGAACACTTGACAAGAGGATGGCATTAGATAACATAGCTGTGACCACAGAGCAGCAAAAACTACCTAAACAAGAGATAAGAAAAGCTGGTGAGTTGAACTCCATGAACATAAAACACTTCTTTCCAATGAAATATCTTAGGTGTGTGAACAAGCATGCCATACAGGTAGAGAAGTTAGTTGAAGCTTATATAACTGATGAAGGGTCTATACCATGAATATATAAAGAACTGCAGTGGATCACACCTGTAATTTTGGCTTCTTGGGACTTAGAGATTAGAAGGATCACAGTTTGAGGTTGGCCCAAGCAAAAAGCAAGACCTGATTTCAACAAACAAACCAGGCATAGTAGTACACAGCTGTAATCCCAGCTACATGGGAGTCATAGATAGGAGGATGGCAATCGAGACCACCTTGGACAAAGGCAAGACCCTACCTGAAAAATTAATCAAAGTAACAGAAGGGCTGAGTATGTTCTGCCTTCCTGTTTAAGATGGCTACACAGGGAGTTTCCATGTGACACTTCCATGTATACATGTATTATAACTCAAATTGGTTCAGATCCTTTATTTTTCTTCTTTCTACCTTAGTCTACTTCTTATGGTGATTTCAACAGGTTTAAAAATTCTATGTTCTGTCTCAGGGGGCTGGTACCAGTGGGAGGGGGACGATGTGGGGAAATGGTGAAGGATGGTGAACATGGTACAAACACTGAGTACACATGTATGTAAATGTAAAAATGAGACCTGTGGAAACTGTTCCAGGAATGTGGGAGGGGGAATAAAGGAGAATGATGGCGGGCGTGAATTCAACCATGATATATTTGATATAGTGTAAGAACTTTTGTAAATGCCACTATGTACCCCCACCCAGCACAATGATTAAAAAAGTTTATTTTAAAGTCCTGAGTATGTGACTCAAGTAGTAGAGTGCTTTGACCCTGAGTTCAAACCCCAATACCACCAAAATATATACATGTATAATATATAATAAATAAATAAACATAAATTTATACACTTAATAATAGATAGGAATATATATATTTATATCTTAAGTGGTCAATATCAACAGTCATCAAGAAAACCCAAGCCCAAAGTGTGGACTCATTCTACACATATTGAAACAGACAAAATTACAAAGAAAAGGCAACAGATATTGATGCTGAGATTGTAGACCACCAGCACTCCGGCAGAAGTGTAAACTCCCGCCATTTTGAGAGCTGCCTGCTGATAGCAAATGAAGCTGAATGACACAGGCAACCCTGTGTCCAAGAGTTCCACCCTAGGTGTAGCCCAGCAGGAAAAAGTGCTTACCTTCATTGGAAGACACATAAAGAATGCTAACATCAGCTCTAATTGCCATAATGAGAAACTGAAAAATGAATTTCAAAGTTTCATCAGTAAGGAAAGTGGTAAAAATTTTAAAATAATTCACAGTAAACGCTAAGAAGCATGAAGATTCCACAAGCTATATTGACTGAAAGCAACCACACCCAAACATTATTATGCCAGAAGATACATTTTAAATAAAAAATTCAAGGTGGAGGCATGGCTCAGGTGATAGAGAACTTGGTGCAAGGTCGTGAGTTCAAACCCCAGTACTCCTCCCAAAAAATTCAAGATTGTTGTGGCTCAAGAAGGCAAAAGAGTAGCACCTTTGGGAAGAGGAAGGGGGATTAGTAAATGGGGACATCCAAGCTTCTAGAGGTCCCCCAGGCCATGTTTCTTCAGGATTTATGTGGATACGTTCACTTTTTAATGTGAATTGGGTGCTTATCTTACCTGCACTTCTCCTGTACACGTTATACCTCAATAGAAAGTTTTCTTTAAAAAATACTTGCAACAGTTAAGTGTTTTTTTCTAGTGTCTCTTCAATAAGTGTTCCCAAAAAATAACAAGGTCTATACTCTGTCCAGGTTGTCATGGGAAAATAATAATTTTAATTACATGTCGAATGTTAACCTGGAATGGTTAGAGCAGGTCAACAGTGGAAAAGAAACAAAATCTGAAGTGTATTAAGATACTGGTAATGAAATACCACACTTACATAATAGACTTTGGTCTTGATTGGTTATCCCCAGTACTCTTCAGCCTATAAGCTTGCTGGGGGAAACTAACGTGACATTCTATACGCAGAGGGAAACTCATGAATTAAAAACCTCTTACATTGACTTGGATCATTTCAGTACATTCCTTTTTCACTTAAGGAAGCAACCATGAGGGAAAATGTGTGTAAGAAATAAAATAATGAAGAACAGATGCACATTCAGATGAGAAAGCCTATATGAAAATGCTTTATTTTTACAATTCGGTTATATAATGCCTTCACTAATGGAAACAGAAGACGAAAACTGCTGGCCACCAAGCAATTCAAAATGAGGATTTTAAGCATTTGCTTCAAAACAGTGTTAACTTGCACCTTCATTCCTAGTATACAGTGACACATGATATAAAATTTAATTTCCCCACCACTAAAATTAATCAAATTCAGACATCATTTTCCTCTATTTGCAGACTCACTCATAAATAACACTTGGTCTTGGTCTGGAATTTAAGACTTCCAGGGCTCTTCAGGTAGGGTACACTCGCCAAATACTCTATTTTCAGAATTTTGATGCGAAGTCAGGGAAGGCATGAATCCCTGGGGAGGCAAAGGAAATGGTCAAAGGATCAAAACAGAGCTGATTTACCCCACAGACACATTTAGGGAAGGAACAGTTTACATGGTGCTGCATTTGGTCTTATTTTGGGGCCCTGGGTTTTTTGTTTTGACTTTCTTTTGTTTACTTTTGGTGTGTATACAGTTTAGAAGTGAAACTCAGCTTGCTGAAAAAACTGGTTCCACTTTCACTCTTTCAGTTGCTTTCTCCTGGGTGTTTATGTCTGACCAAAATTTAATCGAGTGGTAAGTCTCTTCCGCTCCCATATTTGGAAGATTTGGGTAGAAGGAGCTGGAGGGAGATCCAGCATGCTCACGTTGTTAAATTGATCCTTGAGCGGCTCTGAGTCGTCACCACAATTGTTCTTTGTGTTATGAAGACTTTGCTTTAAAGATCTCAGGGAGGAGTTCTGGCTGGTTGTGGCATAAGATGTCCATATGATATGTAACTTGGAGGAATATTTGTCTACTATTTTAAGCCTATTTTCACCTTCCAGGTTAAATTCAAGTTCAATGTTCACAATGAGCCGTTCCCAGGAAGGCTGGTGAACATGGCTACATTTTCATTGCCTCTTTGGTGTCTCTCTGTCCGCATTTTATGTCACATATGACTATACATGTGACATAATTTACTAGGACATCTCGAGCAGGAAGTGGGCTGAGAGGACACCATTGAAAATGTGGTGCTTAAACCCCTGGCAATGGGCAAAGAGACACCTCATTGGTGGTTGCTCACATCAGTCAGGGGCAAAGTAGATGACAGTCCTTTGTTCATCCTGGCTTGATGCCTGCATCAGTGGCCAAAGCTGTTTCATGCCTAGGGCACAAAAAAAAGAAAGAAAATGTGGTGGTTAGAGGAGCCGAATCAATTGGAGTTATAACACTTATACACATGGAGATACCACAAGGAAAATCCTTGAGTAACTACCTTTATCTCAAACAAACAAAAATGCCATGCTTTTCTTTTTCTCTTTTCTCTTTCTCTTCTGCAAAATCAGAGAACAGGAGGGCAGGACAAGTCCTGCTTGGGGTGGAAGGGCTGGCACCAGTGGAAGGTGGGAAGTGGTGGGGAAAGGTGAAAAGAGGGTGAATACGTTGCAAAAAATGTGTATCCATGCATGTAACTGCAAGAATGATTCCTGCCGAAACTACTTCACAAATTGAAGAGGGGGATAAAGAGGATATAGTTGATACCCTGTAAGAACCTTTGTTAATGCCACAATGTACCCCCACCCAACACAGCAATAAAGGGGAAAAAGGTGATGGTGCTGACCAGACAGAAACTGGGAGACAAAAAGGACAAAACAAGTAGCATTTGGCAGGATTTGATCCAGTTCTGGTCATTAAGGAAGCTGTCATCTTCAACACGAGGCATAGACTCTGGTATGTTCCATGTTTCTAGGGACAGGGAAGGCACCTGATCCTTGATGGCTGCCGTCTTTGTCACTGTCTACTTACTTTGCAATGGCACTGTTACCACTAGTCCCTTACTGTGTCTCCAGACGGTCACAGAGTTGCCTTTGACAGCTGTCCATAGCCACAGGGGACATTCTCACCCACTGTATCCTCCTAACAACCACAAACCACACTGAGGAAATATGTCTCCAACATCTCATAGAAACCCATAAACCCCAAGCCTTCATTCTTCCAGCTCTTCTGCCTTCACCTCATCTTCTCTCCAATGGCCTACATGGGACTCGCTCATTGCCTCTGAGACACAATGCAGCTTTATTTCCCTCGGGACAAGTGGCCAAGAACAAATAGTCAAGATTATATTCTAAAAGAGATGTGTGGGATAATATGAAGGATAAAAGGGAGAAGATTTCTTATTAGTCATTCAATTTTCCATAGAGGCAAGACAAACTTGAAGTTACAACTTTAGAAGGAAATCTATAAAAGTAGTACATTGAGAAGTAGTCTCAAGTGATGGGAAGAGAACAGAGTTCACAGTCTTGCAGACCTGGGTTTAAAATCTCGGAATCCATGTGACCTACGAATTCCACTGCTAGACACTTACCCAGAAGAAAGGAAAGCATGTATCTACACAAACATCTATGATGTCATAATTCAACCCCACAAAATGGAAATAAGCATATGAGCATTCACTGATGAATGAGAAAGCAAAGTTGTAGTATGTCCATAAAATGAAATATTATCCTGCAATAAGAAGGAATGAAGTACTGATATTATTATGAACTTCAAAAACATTAAGCTAAGTAAAATAAGCGAGTCAAAAAGACCACATCATGTATGATTCCATTTATGTAATATGTCCAGAGTGGTTCACTCATAGAGATATACAGTGAGTTGGTGGTTGTTTGGGACCAGTGAAGGGTACCGTGGGGGCAGAGGAGTACCATAATGGATTAGGAGTCAATCATGAATACTAAGAAGTGTGAAGTACCTTTTGGGGATGAAGCAAATTTTCCAAAATTAGGTCGTGGTGATGGTGATAGAGCTCTGTGAATATACTAAAAATCATTGAGCTGTAGAATTTAAATGAGTGAATTTCACATGTGATTTTTGTCTTAATCAAGTCATCTTAAAAAGCAAGTTAATTAACCTGTAGAACTCCAAATACTGCCACATACTTCATGGGGTAGAGCCAGGCAGTGTCTAGAAAGATAATGGCATGAGGTAAACATTCAATATAATTTCACTTTCATTTCCTCTACAGTGTTTCCACCTTTCTACTTTGATTAAAACAGCTCTTTAACTTTGGATTCTGCTTGAGTAGGATGGATGTATCCTCACTTTCTCAGGTAGTAATAGGGTTTGATTTATTGAATCATAAAGGATTTTTCTTCCTATCTAATAAGACAAAACAAATAACATTAATAATAAGATCATTATTTCATGATGTAAAATAATATAAAAAGCATAGGAATTTGTGTTAAGATACGAGAATAGAAAGGTGTCTCCTGATTTTAAAATACGTACATAAATTTAAAGTAATCAAGGCAGCATAGTATTACTCTAATGAAAGACATATAGGTTGATAAACTCAAGAGAGCACAGAAGAGAAAATACAGATGACTTTAAATAATGGTTCCAAGGAAATTCAGTAGAAAATGATACTCTGAGAAGAACTGGGCATCAACAAGAAAAATGCATCTTGAAAATTAGCTCAAACATAGATATAAATAACTCAAATTGGAATATATATCTAAATTTGAAATCTAAAGTTTAAAATTGTTACAAGAAAGCATAAGAGAAAAATCTCCATAACTTTGAAATGATAAAGATGTTTTGGACAGAAAAATTTTAGGCCGTAAAGGAAAAAAACATAAATTGAACCTCACCAAAACTAAAAACTTGTACCCTTCTAAAGACATCATCAAAAAATCAAAAGCCCAAACTGGTAGAAAACATTGACAATACATCTATAATATGTAAAGAACTTTTAAAATTAAATAAGAAGAAAACAATCCAAGTAGAAAATGGGGAAATGTGCATATGAAAATGAGCTTAACATCAGCAATCAGAGAAAAACAAATTAAAATTACAATTTTAGTGCCACCGACACTAAAATGACTAAGTTGTAGAAGACTGATTAAATCAAATGAACACAAGGATGTGAAGAAATTGAAATTTTATATACTGTATTCAGAACATAAAATGATACATCACTTTGGGAAACAGTGTGGTAGTTTCTTACAGTCTTAAGCACACATTTTTATCATATGCTCCAACAATCTCCCTCCTGGTGCTTACCAAATGGGAATGAAACATGGATCTGTACACGAACTTGCACAAAAATGTGCATGGAAGCTTTAGCAAAAATTGAGGGGAAGTCCAATTTTCATCACCAGGTAAATGAATAAACAAATTGTGGTATATCTATACAATGGAATAAGTGATGGTTAATTTTACATGTCAACTTGGCTAGGTATTGGACTAGCATTCTCTGTACTTTTTAGGTAATAATAATATGTAAATTAGTAGAGTTTGAGCAAAGTAGATTATTTCACATACTGCAAATGATCGAGCCAATCAGTTGAAGGTCTGAAACACTAACCTCCCTTCAGACAGCAGACTGCCTGCAGCATCAACTCTTCCCTGGATCCTCAACCTGCCAGTTTACCCAATCACATGAGCCAAGTGCTTAAGATAAATTTCTTCTGCTAGATAGAGAGGATAGATAGATAGATGATGGTAAATATAGAGGTAGATGCAGTAGAGAGATAATAGATAGATAGATAGATAGATAGATAGATAGATAGATAGATAGATAGATAGACAGATAGATAGATAGAATAAGATAGATACTGATTTTGTTTTTCTGGAGAACTCTATCTAACCAACTCAAAATTCAATTCAGAAAATAAAAAGGGTTGACCATTGATGAATACAAGGCTTACCATCTCAAAAGCATTATGTAAGTGAAAGAAGTTACACAAAAGATAATATATTATGTAATTCCATTTATGTAAAAACCCTAAGAATGATACAACTCAACCTGACTGATAGAAAGCAGATCAATGGTCACTTGGATATGGAAGTAGGAGTCTGTATCAGTAGGAAAGGGTACAAGGAAACCTTTCAGCATGACTTTGCCTGTGATGGTGGCTCCATGAATGTATACATTTGTCAAAACTAATCAAATGCTAACCTTAAATTTACAGACTTCACTGCACATAAATTATAACTAAAGAGAGAGAGAGAGAGAGAGAGAGAGAAAAGAACACCAATGTTTTAGGACTAAACGTGGCTATAAGTACCAGAAAGGAGAAAAGACTGAGTGTGGGGATAAACCTAACCAAGATACATTGCAAGTGTATATGGAAATATCACGGTGAACCCCCCCTGCACAACTGATCTATGCTAATAAAATGTTTTTTAAAAAGAGTGAGTGGGACAAGTAGGAATTTATCTGTCATATGGAAGTTCAGGGTCCAGACTTCACAGAAGAACTGCTGTTGTGTAAAACTAAGCTTTCCACTCCCCAATTCCTAGATGTGCTCTTCATCTTCATGGTGCAAAAATGAGCTCCAGTCTTCACTGCCATCCTTCAAGCAGCAGGACAGAGAAATGATGGAGATGGACTTTAAAAAAAGAAAAAAGAAAAACAGGCAGCCTCTCATAAGAAAGGTGGACTGAGGGTCATCATCACTTCCATTCATACCCCACCAGCCATGCCTCATCACATAGCCCCATCCAACTGAAGAGTGTACAGCAGGAAGATGCAACTGTTTTTCAGAATGACCACGTACACAGCTAAGTTTGAGGATTTCAATACTATGATGAAACCAAATTCAGTATTGTGAAACAACTGAGAGAGTCAGGATTTGAATTAAGAACTACTTAGAATAGAACTTCTGTTCCTATTCTAGTCCTACCTTGGACTGAAGTATAGAACTACCTGGCAAGTAATAAATTCAACAAGCATATAGTGAATAGCTGAATAAACTCTCTGTGTCCAAAACAGTAACTCAATGTCTTCTCTCTCCCAATCATTTATCACAGAGCGGAGGAATTCAATGAACACTTGCTGGATAATGTATGAGCTGTCGTTTCCTGTTGGTCAAGGATAGCATTCCGTCCATTTCATGGTGTTCTTCATACTTAAAATTTTTCTCGTTCCTCATAATGTCTCTTTCCCCCAAGTCATTTTAAAACAAGTGTTTATGCCCCTGATGTTTTCACTGGGAAATACTCTGTCCAGAGAACACCACTTTAGCATGGTTCTCCTTTGGGAGTTGCCATGTTATCTTGTGTTTTAATATTGTTTAAATTCCTAAGAGCATCAAATTAGTGTTCTTGGTAAGAAAAGGACACAGTCACATGAAAGAGAAGCATTTATTTGGCAAAACACTGATTTGGGACATTAAGAACGTTTATCTGACAAGTACAAACAGAACGTCCCATTTGGTTGATGTGTTTAGGAGAATTACTCAGAAAACAATATAGACTTTTTAATTTATTTTTTGTTCTATGTGTAATACTAATGAGAACAGTGACTAATATCAAACTGTAGTAGTATTGATTGGCATAAGTGACAAGTCAGGTTCAATTTTTAATTAGTCACCTCAACCCTCTCTTCCTGCAGACAGAATTAGCTTATTTTGGCAGTGTACCACATAACTTGTGTGGGCCACTGAATAATAATGAATTATCAAAATATGCAAATTAGGATTACTGACCACAGGGTCATCAATTAGTTTATAAACACAGAGATATGAGTTCTAATCTTCTTTATTTAGAGAAGAAAAAGTTAAAACAGAGAGCTGTTCGTCCCATTAGTGGCCGGTTTTATCATGGTTTCTTTATGCTTTGAGGAACGGACGCTGAGTTGAACAAGCTCAAGAAAGAACACTATTAATGCAAGGTCCAAGAGTCTTAGCACCAGGAGTTCCTGGAACTTTTTTTCTAATTTTCCAGAAGTAATGCTGCTAAGTAAATTTCTGACATCTGCTTCTCTTTGCCTGAAACTGACTGACCAATTTTCACCCTCTTCTGTGTGTCTATGGCCTCTTGGCATTTGATAACTTATAACTTGTGCTTTTGCACATAAATTAGGCTTGTTGGAACCCTGGGTATCTCTGTTTACTTTCAGTAGTCATCACTGACTTCTTCATTTTAGATTTTCAATTTAATAAAGCTAATGATTTCCAAGGAAAGGACTATGACTTGCTCAGCTTATCTCTTGACACCAAGCCATATCCTGGGTCCTTGTCCTACATATGTCTTCTGGTCACTTACCCAGCACTGCTCCCACAGGGTAAGGAGGATCCAATGCAGCACCAACATGGCCACTCATAGTTGTCCTTTAATGGAATCATGGGGCATGGCTGTGTCCTCTTAAAGAAGTCTATGGGACGTTTCAGGAGTTGTTATTGCTATGGACAGTTGAACAGAACAAGCCAGATAATCCACAAAACCCCATGTCCTTTCCACTGTTCTGCAGAAGGTCTTCCAGTACTTGAGCAGACACAAACATTCTGACTATAAACCCTTACCAGATACCATTTATGACTGCATTAAAAATGAGAATGGTAACTGTAAGGCAGCAGGCATCTCTAACAGGCACAGAGCTGGGGGCAAGCAGCAGAAAGCCAGTCAAGAACCAGAAGGAATGACCTCCATAGGCCTCGCCAAGGCTGGTTGCTAAAATATTTAATAACTCTGTACTAGTGGGTAAGTAGTATAAGTTATTAAACTATCATTCTTAATGCCACCACTCTTTCCTAGTGGCAATCGCTGAGCCTAGATGTCAGACCAGTAGACCCAAGCATCAGCAGGCAGGCAGCAGGAGGTGTCGTAGAATCCTCTCCTGCTACTCTATGGTTGCCCAGCCATGGCTGGAGAGTTGAGAGGGTGTCAGGGCAGGTGATACCCAGGACAATACTGCTGGGGAGTGGGAGGGACAAGATAACAGTCATGTGGAAATCACAGGCATACACATAAACTAGATTAATGAATTCAACTCAAGGGGGAAGTCATTGGAAGGATTCAATGTCATTCCCTATTTCAAAGTATGGCCTGGGAGGGGCACTGTGTAGCCAGAGGCAGATGCATACAACAACAACAAAAAATCACATCAATAATATCTAAAAACTTTTGAACTTATTAGGATGATTTATGAACAATATATCCTGCTAAATAAAGGGTTGAACTTGCTTAGGGAGTGAGTGAAAGAAATATATTTAATTGTTGACATGTCAATTTACATATTAACTGATGGTATATTATCTTATTATAAAAATGTGTTCTTTTGAAAAATATGAATAATTTATATAGCTGAGCTTCTCCATAGTTCTTGAATGTGGAAAAAGCTACAGGAAAAATCCTAGGATTAGCTTTTATTGGATCAGCTTGGGTCACATGTCTATCTCTGAGCCAACCATTCTGTCCTAGGAATGGTCTTTTGACCACACCACACCCAATGGATGAGTCACTTTACTAGAACCAAATGGACTGAAATAATAAGAAATATTTTTTCTAAAATGATATTAGAAGAAAACGTGGTTGCTAAGGAAGAAAAAAATCCAGCAGACACCACCATAGTTTTGCAAAACTAATAATAATATTTCCTTTATGTGTGTTGAAAGGGATATGCATTTATCAGGCAATAAGCCCATGTAAATATTTTGGGTGTATCTTCAATGTTTCAAGTTGGGATCCATTACATACCTCTGTATCTTTCCTACAAAAATTCTTATCAGTTGTGGCAGAAAGGCATTAAATTCACCAACTAGACTGAACCCAAGTTCATTTGTCCCAAATTCCATATCTTGCAAATAAGGAGGCTAACACACACCAAGAATGACTCATCAAAGTGACACACATCATGGCAAAATAGAGACTGAAATCCAGCTTCCCTGTATCTCTGAGTGAGCTAAATGGCTTTTGGTATGAACTCAAATGACTGTCACACAATGAAGAAAACAACAAGTGCCATTAGAAAGGCACAAATACAAAAAGGCACTATGTCTGAGAATTCAAATACAGTGGTCATCTTCAGAAAGGTGCCAGCCATGCATTTCATCTGGCTAGTTCAAATTTATTATATTGGATGCTTCAACCTATTTTTTAGATCATTTTACATAAATTTTAGAAAACGATATTAAATTCTCCCCTGTGTTTTGCTGATGACCGTGCATCACTATGAATCAGTACCAATGCATTATTCTGTAAAACACACAGCTCTAAGTCTGTTAATTGTCTTTCTCTCTTCTTTATCTAACAACTGTCTCTTCATTGCTGCCAGTTTGCTTGCTTCTAACATTCCCTCCTCTGTTCTAATTTGTTACTTTTAAATCTACTTTGAGCCAGGAAACCAGAAAAGCCACAATTATTATGACCTCGATTAAGTAAGAATAAACAATTACTAAGTGAAAGTACATAAGCCCGCGAGAAGGAAAGTCCATGGCATTGGTCCGGGGACAGGAAAGCTATTTTGGGTACTCCAGGGCCGTTTTTGCTTATTTCAGAGTTTGCATTCCAGGGAACAGAGGGTGCTGGGAGTCTGACCCCTGGTCAAGTAGAACATTACAGTGAGTAAACAGGGCAGAGATGGACTAACAAGGAGCTCACCAAGGTTACTGGGTGCTGGTGATGCCAGCTGTATATGCGTGATTTGAGAGCCAGTCCATGCAGCACCACCTTCAGACACCCTCCAGGAAAGTCCGAGAATACTGCTGGTAGTTTCAGCTGAACTTTGAGCCTACACTTGCCTTATCCTAATTTCTGCTGGCAAGAACATACCCTAAGTCCCAGTCCCCTGAAGTGCTAAGTCACTGCGGTAGTTTCTGAGGTTAAAAGCAGAAATCCCTTCCCAACACAAATATTATCCAAAATGTCCATAAACCCAAATACCATTGTACCAAGCCCACAAAGTGTTAAAAGCAGGCTAAAATTTCTAGCTACTCCTCACCACCACCACCACCACCACCACACACACACACACACACACACACACAGAGTTTTCTGTTTAAACTCAGTATTCCCAGACTCTGGAAAGAATGGGATCAGAGCAAAAATTGTCGCTCACATTTCACTGGCTCCAGGCTGTGACAAGATTGAAGACCTCCAGTACCCTACAAAATTCCTTATCAAGTATTTGTGGGGATGTCCGGATGTCCAAGAGGTGTCTCACAAATAAGAATACTCCCATAGGGCACCACGGACTCTAACAAGCTGTGACAATGTTCTTCCAACTTTCCCAGGCATTGAACTTAACAACTAACCTCCTCATTGTTCCAGCAGCTTCCACAAGCACTCAACTGCCAGAGCATTCAAGTCCAAGGTCAGTGTATTAGGGGATTACCCTAATACACTGTACCCCACTCCTGCTTCACAATGGTAAATGAATCTTGGAAGCTGAGCTATTTGTGTCCTGAAAATCTACAAAGCTTTCAGGTCAATAGGTCTCTTTTCTAGTTGCTTAAGTTTACGTGAGACTCACCTTGATCAAAGGGAAAGGATGCCCATGATGAAAAGAACTCTAATAAATGTCACAATGTACCCCCAGTACAACAATAATATAATAAAAAAGAAAAAGAAGTTAAATTAAATTTTATAAAAGAAATTTAATATAGGTTTAACTGGTATTTTAAAAGGAAGGGAAAGACAGAGAATATGACAAGGGGGTAGTCTAGGACCTAATTTACTGAGATTCTCTCTAAACAAAAGGGTGACACTAAGCTAGAAATTTAAAATCCATTATGAACACCAAACAAGATAATCAGACAAAGAAAATCACTCTTGTGAACACTGTAGTGAAACTGGTAAGACACTTGGGGAAGGCTGAAGACACCTGCTGAAATATTATTTGTCTTATGTGTCTAAAAGGCAGATCATGTTTAGGGGATTTCCTGTCCTTCACCTCCATACATCAGGGCTTAATAAATTATGTCTTTTAAGTCATATAATTTGATAAAATTTCCAAGGGCCTAATTGATTGTTTAAGCAGCTACATTGTACAAATGTCAAGATCTATTTATTCTCCATGTGAGATTTCACCCTGTCTCCTTGCAGGAGAAAACATATGTAGCCTTTTACAAGGAAAATTTCATGTTTGTCTGAAGTTGGTCACCTCTTCTTTTCCTTAAGGGTCCTCTGCCTCTTTTTCTGTCTCTTGGGAAGTGTCACAGATTAAATGATCAAAAAAACAAAACCTAAAGGCAGTTACCGTCCTCCTCCCCAAAAGACCTCCTCAGTCATTCAATGTCTGATTCAGTGCCTATTTATGCAGGTAAGTGATTTCCACAGACAATTCTCAGCCCCTGCAGAAAGCCCTCTGGGGCTTATTAATTTGTGATATATTCCCCCCCACCAAATTTCAGAATTCAGCTGGGAAGTTGGAAGAGGATCGTAGGTCTTAGGAGAGTATGAAAGACATTTTCTCAGCGTGGATCTATGGCAAAGTACCAGAAGCCTAACAGACCTGTCCACACTCTTCAGAGGACACAGGGCCCAATCCACTGTGCCACCGAGGCCCCGGCTGCCCTGAGGCCAGGCACTGTCCCCACATTCTGGCAGAGGAAGCTGAGGACTGAAACAACTGAACAACACTGCATGCACCCAGCATGGCCGCTGAGGTGCAACCTTGTGTACAGGGGATGCACATGCACTTGGTGCTTTACCATAGTTACAGGAGACACCTCTCCCCATCCCTGGGTTCTCCGTGGATTCGATGGTCTGCAGATGGGGATGTATTTTTTAAAAATCTTGTGTCTACCTAAAAAACTAGCTAGCATTTGTTGCCCTTAACGCAGAGAAACTAAAGCAGATACCTTAAAGCAACTGAGGCCAATAGGAAAAGGGGACCAGGAACTAGAGAAAAGGTTAGATCAAAAAGAATTAACCTAGAAGGTAACACCCACACACAGGAAATCAATGTGAGTCAATGCCCTGTATAGCTATCCTTATCTCAACCAGCAAAACCCCTTGTTCCTTCCTATTATTGCTTATACTCTCTCTTCAACAAAATTAGAGATAAGGGCAAAATAGTTTCTGCTGGGTATTGAGGGGGGGAGCGGGAGGGGGTGGAGTGGGTGGTAAGGGAGGGGGTGGGGACAGGGGGGAGAAATGAACCAAGCCTTGTATGCACATATGAATAATAAAAGAAAAATGAAAAAAAAATAAAATAAAATAAAAATCTTGTGTCTACATTGCAAATGTATAGACTTATTTTTCTTGTCATTATGGCCTGAAAGATGCAAAATACCAACACAGCTGTTACATTGGATTAGGTATCACAAGTAAAATAAAGGTGAGTGAGTGTAGATGACTAAGAAGGATGTGTGTAGGTTATATGCAAACCCCCGCTATGTTATGTGAGAGATTTGAACATCCACACATTTTGGTAGCCATGGGCGCTCCTAGAACCCATCCTCCTGCATACCAAGGGATGACTATATATAGCCATTGTGCACTCACACCTGTGATTCTAGATGAACCTGCTTCCCTGGTAAAGGCAGATGTCAGCCTTCTGCCTGTTTCTTTTCACTCTCTGCCTCTCTCTACTCTCCTTCCTTACTTTCCCCTTCTTGTTCCCTGCTGTCTTTTCAGGCATTCTCTCTCTCCTCTTTCTTCTATATTCCCCCATCAACTTCTCCTTCTTTATCTTCTGAGGGGGCTGTAGAGGCACTGCTCTAAGTATGGGTGAACAGTGTAGGCTTCTTATACTTATTCTATAGCTAATATCATAGTGCTCAAAACCAAGGATGCTGTTGGAACATTGTCCCTTCCTGAATAACAGTTTGATGACCTTAAAACAAAGGCAGAGCATAGAGAAGGAATTTTAGGTATTCTGGGTCAGCCAGCATTCCCCAGACCTGCCTCCCTCAAACTGTGCTCAGCTCTCCTCAGCCCACAAATGATTGCCTCTCCTATGAATGGGGAGGAGCCTCAGGAACTGTACCTGATCACACAGCCATGCTATGACTTCACACTTCTCCATTATTGATTTATCCCTGTGTCAACACAACATATTTTTCATCAGCCACTTGCTGTTTTAATCGGCATCTCAAGGAAAAGAGAGATGTATAGAGGGCTGTTTGGAGGAGAGGTAATTTAGCTCAGTATTGCTAGAGGTCAGGTGAACGTCAAATGTTCATTTGTCACCCCCATAAACTACTGAGATTACATTACTGAGAGATCTGTCTGACTGCTTGAAAAATCTGTTAAAAATGGATCTTTGAACATCTGAACTCCAGACCTCTTCTCACATATACAAAAGGAATGCAATATTTTTTTTAAAAAAAAAGAACGCCTTTTGCTTCTGTTTTTTAGTCTTTGAATTGCCTGTTCTTTTATAGATCATTCTTATTTCTCTTCTGAGATTAGGAAGATGGGATACACTTTAAGGGATTTTTTTTTTTCAATTAAAATGAGTTGCAGAGAACTAAGAAATGTAACACTTCATTAGCAGGCATTTAATTCCCCAGCTTTTTATTTTTAAGGAAATTAAAAAACCGTATGCTCTCTGGTACCATTTGTGTTTTTCAATTGCAGCATACATTATAACCTAGAACAGGGAATTTTTTGATAAATATGAGGTATTAACAAAAGACTTCAACCAGAATAACTAGCTGTGATTTCTGCCATTTAATGTCGATGAGTGTTAAGTTGTTGTTTTTGCTCGAGGAAGCAAGAAGAATGATTAAAAAACATATATTAGAAGCTGCATACAGAATGGGTGTAATGTTTTCGTGTGCTGCCTTAGGATGGTGGATTTCAAACTGTGGTTATTCTTTCATAGCACTTCTAGTAAGTAGCAACTAAAGACGGTGTTTATAATAACACCCACTGTATTTAAAAAGTTTGCCCATTCATGAAATATTTTGCTTTAAAGAGCATCTTTGAAGATCACAACATGGAGCAGTGAATTCTAATGCATTCAGAATGGCAGGAGATTTTTTTATTAGTTGATAGGTATTTGTACATTATAGATAGATGTTAGATGATAAGTAGATAGATAGATGATAGGTAGATAGATAACAAGTATATTGAATTTTTATGGAATTCAATACCAGTTTAAATATATCTTGCACTCTGGGACAAAATTTATTATCTTATGTCAATGTTTCAAAAATCATTTGAGGTCTGGTAGTGCATGGGTTATTGCAGTCTACAGTCATTTTCATTGCATAATACAGCATTTAAATCCTATCTACTGGGCACTTGCAGAGTATGAACTGTTTGAATTCTGCATAAAGAGAAGTTTAACATAAATTCAAATTTGGCAACAGAAATGAAAAAGCTGTCTCTTGGCTTTTGGACCTTGTTCCAACATGACACATGTAGGAAGCAATCTCATAAGAAGAATCAAAGCTGAATATTGAAGACTATACTGTACCACTCAGAAACTAAATTAACACTGTCACAATATGTCCTAAAGGGAACAATATAAACTCTATCCTTTCTATCTTCTGGTGTTTAGACCAGACCAAAATCCTAATAAGTTCTATATACATTGTAATCTCTCAAAGCAACCTATAGGCATGAAGTTTTTCTCTGTGGTATGGTATTCCACTAACATGCACATAAAATCACAAATGTGAATGGGTATAATTCCTGGTCAAAGTAAGCCACTTAAACATGATTTAAAATTGTTTCACTGAGGCTTTCAGAATTACTTTTAATTAAAAAAACAAGCAAACAAAGTAGCACTCCTCTCCAGGTTGCATTAATCACCACTCAGCTTGCTTTTCTTCTTTCTTTCTTTTTCACTTTTCTTTTTTCCTTTCTTCCCTCCTCCCTTTCTTATTTAATTGCCAGGAGAATTCCTAGCTTCTGTTGATTCACTTGAACTCTTTCAAAGTCTCAGGCCACTACTGCAAAGATTTTAAAATACATATTCTAGAAACAGTCACGGGTCTTTAATCCTGCCTTTATTTCCTTTACATAAAATAGTTGCCATTTTGAAGTAGAAGCAAATATATGGAGCAATTTGTAAGGAAAGGGTGACAATGTGAGACAAAGTATATGCATTTTACATGCTGACTACAAAAAAATGGAAATTTCATCTAAGCTCTTAATCTGCCACTTAACCCTCTTAGAATAGTGGCTGGTAACAATGGAAATGACACTGGCTAACGGCATTATTAACATCACCCATGTTAATGCACACTCCAGAGATGAGCTCTTTCTGTAGTCTCTTTTAAGTTCTACCTGGGTTTTCTATGTTAACAAAAACAAAGGGAACATGGCAACTTGGGGGGTTTAATTCATGTGTGACAAGCCTGAACCAGTGTGCATTCAACCTCCATCTTGAGTCTTCTTTTGTTAAAACTACAAGGTCTTGACTTCATATTCAGGTCATAATTTTTGGCACAATTCTTAGACCCTGATCTATGAAATGAGTGGTGAATCTACTGTGTCATTAAGTGGTATGATACTCGTTAGGTGTATTTATCTTCCTAAGCTGATGTGAGGTCAAAAAAGAGTGATGCATTCTTTTACAGGCACAATTTCGTAGACTTCTGGTGCATTATTAATCTAGCATTGACATAGATATACTTTATATCAAAGATATAAAACTGTCATGAACAAAATGTCATAAGTGAAAGGTAGGAGGGTTACTTTACCTTGGAATTTTGCTTTGTTTTTCCTTGAAGGAGGGATTGGGACAGACAGAACTAACTTATAGAAAGAACGCTGACTGAAAATCAAATGCGTGATTAGTTATGTAGCTCTTTTCCCTGAGGAGCCTTTGCACCATTTATTTTGGCCAGTTTCTGGTTTCTTAGGATGAATCATAAGGCTTTTGCAAGAAAAATAATGCATAGGTCTCTTGAGCCAAGATGATTACAGCTGCAAAGAATGGATTCTTTTCTTGAAGATGAAGAATTTAAAACATAATCATCAGAGCCAGACTAGAAAGGGATCTGCTGCCTAAGGAATACAGCATTTTTTTGCTCACTGCAGTGTAACTGTGGGCACTAGTAATTTGTAGCAATGGTTCTCAATTTACTGTTTATAAGCCATCCCTCATTTAAGTCAACAAAGTAAGTTCCAACAATAACTCAGTTAGTAGAAGCGCAGACGTATTTAGTATAGACAAAATGATATGGATGTTGTGTAGGTAGCTAGGAAAGACCACAGAATTGATTTAACATCCTTTCAACATGCACATTATCAAATCAAACACAAGCAAGAAGAGAACAGTACTGCATCAGATAGGGCTCTACTTCCCAAGCCCAACACTGACGTCAGTGATGTCCAAGCTTTCCAGCACTGACCTGATCAAACCAAAATAAAAACATACATACATACTTACAGAAAATTCTCAGCAGGTAATCAAATTAGAAAGAAGCTATTTGAAAACTACACAGTCAAGTATATTGATCAATTATTATTACAGAAACTGATCTACGTCAGCTCTAGTAACGTTTATGTAGTAATGAAATGAGTAGATCTGTGGGCAAATTTTTAGGTGATGTGATTTCTTGGTCTGTGTTGTCTTAGTTATTGGAGCTCAGAACTCTCAAGGAACCTCAAGAGTTCCTGGCCTGCAGACAAGGCAGGTCAGTGAGAGAGGAAGGGGTAAGGTTCAAGCTGCAACCCTGGATGTCTCAGGGTGAACAGGTGACTGACTGTTATATAAGGGAAACATGCATTCTTAATGCCCCCAACCAAATCCACGACATTATTCAAAAACAGTTGTCCCAATATCTTCAGAATATATTTTCTCATGACTCCTTTTTTATTTGCCAGCCTTAAATCTGTTATTTTACAGGGTGCTCACTCCTAAATTAGCATACCAGAAGTTTGGCATTCTTCCTTGTTTTTTCATGGCATTTAATTTTGGTTCCAAAGTTACTGACTTTCCAGGTGAGTCGTCCAGCTACTTAGCTGCAATTCTTAGTGAATATGTGTGATCTCCTCAGATGATACTTTTCAAAGATTTCAAAGTGTAACATGCGCAGTGAATACGGAGAACAATAAAATGGTGACCAGAGCCCTCACTCCAAGTTCAAATCATCTGTATGAGGCTATGACATGTTGAGCAGTCATTTCTATTCACCAGATACAGGGATAGTTTCCAATTTTCTGGGCCTGTTAACATTGAAATTCTGTGAGCCTTGATTGTGTTTTTGTTGTTAACTTGCAGCATAGAGGGGGAAAAAGCATCATTTTAATACTTCCTAATGTTTTTAGTTTTGGTTTTTGTTGACCCGTAACACTTGTGTATGAGGTACAGGGTGATTTTTCAATATATGTATCTATTGCATAACAATTCAGTTGATGTATTTGGCCTATCACCACACCATACATTTGTTGTTTCTTTATGGTGGGAACTTCCAAAATTCTCCTTCCTGGGTACTGTGAAATACCGAATGCAGTGTTGTCAGCCATAGTCACAGAAAACGACCATATTCCTCCTCCTAACTACCTTTGCACCCATTGACCATTCTCTTCCTCCATGCCCGTCCCACCCTCTGGTAACCACTCTTCTGCTGTTTACTTGTATGGGTTCAGCTTCTGTAGATCACACCTGTGAGAAAGATCATACAGTATTTTCAACATAAATACAGACCATGAAAGTAGAGCCTCACTTAGATGCTTCTCAAGCCCTCCGATTGTAAGAAAGAGACATCAGAAAAACTGTGAAGTCCGCCCCTTGATTTCCAGCTTGACATGGAGGTAAATTTTTATTAATATGTTCAGTCAAAATACTCTAAATTGTGATGATTGACATTCTGAGAGCTCTCACAGACCTAGCACCATGTTCTTATCACCATGGTCTGGACTGAGAATGTGGGTTACACATTGACTTCCCGTTGGGAGGTGTTGGCCGGAGGAAGGAGAGTGTCTGGGCCCTGAAGTGGGATGTGGTTCAGCAAACCTTCCCACCCAAGCCTTTGCACAGTGAGCCACAAGTCCAGTGTGACCAGAAGCCTGGGCCTGACAAGGAAGTTAATCAGAAACTCAGGCAACAGTAAGCATATCAATTTGGCACCACCAGCTTTAGTCCTTAAGGGTAAGCATTTAAAAATCCCTTTTACTTAAGGCCAGTTGACTTTTATTTGGAGAGAGTGCAATGTTTACGTTAGCAGAATAAAAAAAAAAAAACAGAACAAAGGGTATTTGTTAAAATAATGAAAATCTGAAAATGTGAGCTATAAAAATCAGTGCGACCACAAAAGTATGGAAGAGTGATTTGGATTTCTTAAATGAACTTTAATTGTCTGATTTTTTTTGGTACCTCTTTATTTTCAATAACTTGCGTTTTTATCATTTTGGTGATTGCATTTTTTCACAGCTCCCTCTGCTTAAACATAATGCTTTTATTCTTGTCTCTGGGAGCTGTTGGGAAGGATTACTATTATGACAAGCTGCACAGAAGCTTTTGCATGCTTTTCTCCCACTGCTCAGAGATGCTTCTCCTCTGCTATATTTGTAGCAGATGCAGTACTCCAGAGCATTCCTTCTGGATTTAGTTTCCAGGACTGAGACCTTACATTTCTATACAGGAGTTACATACACTACATGTTCACATAAGATCTACCCAGTTGGCCAGTTTTCCTGAGTTCCATTGGGTCCTTCAAGGATCCAATGGTGACGTCACCATCTTATGTCATCTGTACAATTCTCATCGACCGTGCTTCATTTTGCAAGTAACTGCAAAACTGTCTTCAGTGCTTATTGTGAGGTCCTACAAGATGCTTTTATATTAAGTCCAAATTCTAACCATCTAAAATGTTTGCTTTTTTCTCTTTGGTGATTCTTATTGTGGTAAAAGAAAATTGCATCAGTATCTTCTGAAAGTGTTAATTTTGGAATCTGTGACTCTTTTAACATCTTCTAATGACAAAAGGACATTGGTAGGAACTAAACCTCTTCCAGTTTTGTCCACATCACACCTGTTTTATACAGAATTCAACCCAGGCAAAAAAGGAGTCACTGCTGTGTTCAAAACATGGTTGTCATCTAATTATGTTTGGAATCCCAAGAAAACAAATGACACGAGCACTTGTAGCTTCTCAGTCTAAAGTCTTCCTGTAAAAATATTAGCATACTCTTTTTCCCCTGGGTTTGAAAATAGATAGATTGTAGTAGGGCCTTTTCCTGGTTCTGATCAAGAATAATTTCACAGTGATATTGATTATGAGAGTTATTCTAACAGTCTAAACCAAGGCACCAAAACAAAATTACAGGGTTTGCAATCACAGAGTACCAGTGCTCTTGACCCATTTTTATTCTGTGATTACATTTCTATGTCCCACAATTAAAAAGTAACTCTGGGAAATTCTCATTGGATAATGGACTCCTACAGGGAAGAGAATCTGCCTTGTTTTTCATTGCAATTGTGGGTGTCCTTTGGAAAATAGTCCCACTATTAATATAAAACATATTTGTCAAATTGGATTTTGAACTCATGAGTATTTTTGCTCAGCAGTTTTAGTGCTCTGTTAATTTCCTGTTAAATTTAGTGCCACCTTTTGTCTTACTTATTCTGCTCTCTTGTCATGTGTTACTTTGAATTCGCCACTGTGAATCAAACAGACCTTGTATTTTCCACTAACTAGTTTAACACAATGTGTATTTAAAATAGAAAAATTAAAAAAGACAAAATCAAAATAGTTCTGAATTCCTCACCCAGAGGTAATCATAATGAATGTTTTAATGGCTATAGTAGCAGTCCTCCCTCTGCAAAAAATGTCACAAATGTATGTTCCAAAAAGTAGGATCATATTACAAATGCTATTTTGAAACAACAACAACAAAGAAACAACTAGAGCATCACTTTTAGTAATGACATTTTTTCCACTAAACATTTTCATGTACAGTCATGTATCACTTAATGATAGGGATGATATTTCCTGAGAAATGGGTGGTTAAGAGATTTGCTGAGTGGACCTCACAGTGTGTTTACACAAACGTAGATGGTACAGCCTATTACACACATAGGGTATGTGGTATGTACACATACACACATACATATACGTGTATACATACACATATATAGAGACAGATAAAGAGAGACTTCTTGATCCTGGGGCACTGCTGAGCAAAATGAAAAGAGATTACATCAAACATTAGAGACAATGACACATCAAGAATCATGGGAGATACAAGATCTATGAGGCTGCTGCCAGACTAATATTGCATTCTGTTTTAAGTAGACTTTTTGTGATAAACAGAAGCTATACACTCTAATGATAAGTGTATCACAGAAAGGACATTCATCAGTAGCAGTTACTTATCATCACCAAGCATCGAGTGCTATATGTAATTGTATGTGCTCAGCCAGGCACGATTGACTCATGCCTATAATCCTAGCTACTTAGGAGGCTGAGCTTGGGAGGATCGCAGCTCGGGGCCAGCCCTAGCAAATAGTTCAGGAGACCCCCCATCTCCAAAATAACCAGAGCAAAATGAACTGGAGTTACAGCTCAAGCAGCAGACTGCCTGCTTTGCAAGTGCAAAATCCTGAGTTCAAACCCAAGTCACACCAAAAATAAGAGTGTGTGCTCCACTTGACCATGAGTGACAGTGCAGCACAGTAGGTTTGCACAAACCTCCCACAAACGTGGGAGTGATACGTCACACTACAACATTGTTAAGGTCACAAAGACACAGAAAGGCTGGTATTTTTGGCTCCACTGAAACCTTTCCAAATCACAGTCACATCTTCACTACAACCCAAGCCTTATCATGTGTCCAGTGAATGACTAAAAATGCTGCCTACTGGCAGCCCAAGTCTCAGAACCTAAAAGTGCATTTGGTTTTTTCCTGCACAAAATTTTCAACCTTAGAAAATATCTCACACACACAAAAAAAAGATTTCCAGTTGTTTTGATAAACCAAAAAATTAACCACCCTGGGCTAGCCTCCCCAACAGCTGCCACTTGCTAGAGCCACCTGTACTGACTCTCTGTTTCCACCACCATCTTTGTTCTGTGCCCAGCCTACTTTGCTAATTCCAGTTGCCTTTTGTTTGACTTTTTTGGGAGGAGGTACTGGGGTTCACACTCAGAACCTCACATTTGCTAGGCAGGTGATCTACCATGTGAGCCGCACCTCCAGCCTCTGGCTATTTTGGAGGTATTTTGCCCCTCCTGGCCTGGACTGTGATTCTCCTGTTTATGCTTCCTCCAGTGGCTGGGATACCAGGTGCACCAACACAGCACACCTGCTTTTTTCCATTGAGATGGGGTCTCATAAACTTTTTTGCCTGGCTGGCCTAAAACCCTGATCCTCCTGATCTCAGTCAAGTAGCTAGGATTACAGACTTGAGCAATTTGACTTTTTATCTCCAATTAAATCCCTCTGACAGGATTTTTTCCCAGGAAAAACCTATAAAAGCCTTATCATAGCAAGCATTTTATACATTTTTTCATTGTAACATTATTCTGGTTTTGTTTTTCTTAGGATAAACCCTACTACTGGACCCACTGGGTGAAATGATATTTTTAAGTTATTTGATTCACACCATGAATTACTGTGCAATTTTTTTCAGCATACATTCCTACCTTCAGCCTGTGAGCACTTGTTGTCACCCATGAGCGCTTATCTCCTTAGTCCAGGTAAGCCATGGTTTTCCTACTTAAGTACTATCAATCTGGAAAAGAGAAAGGAAATGGTAATTTTCATTATTGGTGGAGGAAGGTCTGCCATTGTTAAGTAAGTCAGTGTTTCTCTGCAAGCTGCCTGTATTACAATACCTACGTGCTTCTCCTCCATGAGAATATGGCTTCTAACATATTGTTAGAGGTAGAGTTTTCAGTCCAATCATTTTATTAATAATAACACAAAAATTCCATTGTCACAGACTTCCTGGCCACACTTCAGTTCCTCTGATTAACTGTCTCATGTAACTGAAGAAAACTTACAAAGAATATTTTGCCTTTTCAATCCCCTGATTCATCCAGTGAATTGTAATGATACCCAAGCCTCTCCCATCACCTACTGCATGTGAGAAACCCAGTCCACCTGCCACCTTCCCCTTTGAGGGAAGAGTTACTTAGTATGAGTCATGCTAATTTCTAATTAATAACATCCTAGGTTATTAAAATAGCTCCGACCATGAGAGAGAAAAGTGAAGAAAAAGGATTACAACCATTGGATTCCAATTTGTTTTTATACCCACATTATGGGAAGTCTATATACCCGCAAAAGGAAGTCTAATCCTGTATTGTGACTTCTGAGGGACCAAGAGCCTCTTTTTGCTTCACTTTACCACTCAGCACCACCAAAAATTGTTACATAAATATTTGTTAAATCCAGTGAATTTTACAATCAAACAAATCAGTTCTCGTGAAAGTGAAAGCTTTTCTGGCTTGTGACTCACATTTCTCCTCTGTGACATTTAGGTCTCTACTTGCTCATGTAATCAACTCAGAATCTCTTTGTATAAAAGGTCTCCAGTTCTAAAATAACAAAACAAAGGGTGCGTTTCAGATAATATTAATCTTTAAAAGACTTTACAACTAATAATGAATATGTTCAAATAGTTTCGTCAGCTATGTGTGTATATGTGTGTGTATTTTTTTCAATATTTTTATTTTTATTGTTATGTTGAGGATACATCGTGACATTTATAAAAGTTCTTATAATATATCATAGCTGGATTCACCTTCTCCAACATTCTCCTTTATCCCCCCCTCCATTCCTAGAATAATCTCAACAGGTCTCATTTTTCCATTTTCACACATGTATACAAAATATTTGCACTATAACATATATATGTAACTGTATTATATATATGCAACTATAACACACATACATATATATGACTTAATCTAGACAGTAGTATATTTTAGCTTTTGAAGACATGACTATTTGTAAGAAATTATAAGAATTAATAAAAAAAAAAAGTAACTCAAAAATCAAACATCCGAGTTTGAAGCCAGCCTGGGCTGTATATCCAGACCTTGGATATACAAAAAGTGAGTAAACTGCCAAACAGGCAATGAGTGTGGGCCACACTGAAGATGCAGGAACATGCTTAGTTGGTAACTCAAATCCCCTCCTGACTCTGGTAACCAGCAGAGGACATGCAACGCAATGGGAATACACCATGTGCATGTATAGATATATATAGTATTAAAATCACAAACAAAGAACGGTTACAAGAGCCACGCTTTATGAGTGCCTTATGACCAAAATGAGTCTTCCTTCAGCTCATTTCCTCTTTTATTTGGAAAGTCCTGCCACAATGATATGATTTAATTCTCTTTAAAAATCACTGGCAAAAAAAAAAATCAAACATCTATGAAAATTTCTAAAAGGAGGAAACTCCCTATGGGCAAAATATACCTTGGTGTGGGGGGTTCTTTTTCCCTTTCCCAGTAAAATCTTGCAACTTCCAAACCCGAAGAGAGCCAAGGGGAGAGTAGCCTTCTTTCTGCAATAAGACAACGTTGCAGGAAGACACTAACATCAGCATACATCACACCGTTATCACCAGGGAAACTTTTTCCCAAGAAATAATAGGAAGAGATGAGCTAGGGTTACCTCATAAATCATATTTTGAATTGTGAATTTTTTCAGGTGACTAAACTGGAGGGTAGAAGATGGTAGACCATTTGCCATTTAATCCATTTCATTTAAGGGATCACTAGCTACATTTAATGACATCCCAAAATAAACTTCCCACTCTGGAGCGCTGGGACCAGGAAAGCAGGCAGTGGAGGCAGGAAGGTGATTCTACTTTCATTTCATTTTCTTGAAGGGCAAAGGCAGTTTCTCATTCATAATAAGAAACTGACCCCAACGTGACAGAAGGTAAAAAGCGATTCCAGAGGCCTGGGGAGCCCGGGGTTCAAAATTGATATCTGCCCATGGTGATGGCAAATCGTTTCCTTCTGCAGAAATTCAAGACGGGGCCCCTGCCTCCTAGGAATTTAGAAATTCTGGTGGCTACTAATCCATTTAAATAATAGATGTTTTATAGGGCAAAATATAAGCAGGACCAGCACTTGATTTGGGGAAATGGTTCATCGTGATAATCTACATTATTCAAAGAACCTGAGACTTAGCAGAGAGCTAGTTCATTGGACACTTGAGTATTTTTAGTCAACAGTACTTCAGTGACACCGCTTTGTCAAACTGCTTATGCATGTGAAGTTCTGAAGCTTTTTTCTTGTATTTTCTTATCTTGGATTTGTGAATTATATCCTTTGTCTTCTTTTTTGGTTTCAGGTGCAAAAGCATCCACATAGGTAGTACCACTCCAAAAGCAGTCTTTAGTAAGTACATAGCTATTGCACAGTGGGGTAGTTTAGCTAGAGTCAGGATATAACCTTTATTATTTTTTTATTATTGTTGTTGTTGTGCTCACGGTACATTTAAATTTGTGGCATTTACACAAATTTACAAAAGTTCTTACGGTAATACCAAATATCTCACACTTGAATTCACCCCCTCCACCATTCTCTTTTATCCCCTCTTCCCCTGCTTCCTGCAAGTTTCAGCAGGTCTAACTTTTCCATTTACATACATGTGTGCACAGTATTTGCACCATACTCACCCTCCCTAACAGGATCTGACTGTGTCTTTCAGGACCAGGAATATTCTGCATTGCTTTTCTCCTTTCTAGGGGCCTGAAGTCTAATTACTGAAATCTACTGAATAGATCCTCTAGGATCTATTCAGTCTTCATGAGTTTGTACCCAATCTTATAATCAATAACTACTAGTGGAACATAGAAAGAGGGATGTGGCCTGCAGAGTTACCCATAGTATGTTTAACATGCACTTCACTGGAGACTTGGCTCCCTACAGGTCGTAAGTTGGAGCATCAGCGAGCCACTGCGGCTGACGATGTTGGTATAGATGAAAGTTTATAACTACTATTCTAAACTCATCTACTCAGATACACATTTACGTTTCTATCCTCAGAACATCTTAAATGAGTGAGTCATGAATGCATTGAATAGATACACACTTTTCACATCCTTTGATATTTTAAACATTTGCACAATAGGAAAGTCTCCCTTCTCCCAGAGGCCACATCTGTGAACCTTCTGAATCCATCATTCTTTCCATGGATCTGCCCTTGATCGGGAAAACTCAGGGCTTGGGGAAGGTGGAGAGAACTCCCCATCTGCTAGTCATTGATTCTTCTAAAAGTCAATACCTATACTGCTTCAGCCTTTAAATGATGTTATCAGTGGGAAGTCAGCAGGATAGAGGGACAAGCATTTCCGCATTGCTAGAGGGGCTAGCTGCCCCCAAACTTGGTGCTCTTCCTTTCCGTACTGCACCTTGCCATGAAGAAGTACCTTCCAGCACAAGTGTGTATTGCCTGGCTCTTCTGGCTTCTAGATGTGCTCAATGGAGTAGACCTTGCCCATGCACTCCTCCAAACAGAAGTGGAAAGTGTCACTCTGGCTAAGACATTTTAAGACATAGATATGCCTCCTCCTCCTCCCTCTCTCATCTCTGCAGGATGGATACCAGAGAGTCTTGGGGATGAGCAGGACCACAAGATGGAAAGAATCTGGACCCTCAAACCACCATATGGGAACACAAGAACACACACTAATCTCTCACAAGCTTTATGAAGTCAAGCCACTGGATTTTGAGCATTCACTTATGAGAACAGCAAGAGTGCTCCTGAAGGATGTGGTCCTGTTACACTTTATGCTCCAGCAGTAGTGAACTATGTGCAATTGATAGATCAGCCATGTGGCTTCAGACTCCATGTGCTTACACACAACCGTCCTGCTTCACTACACATGCTTCTCTACCTGTTCTTTCTCCGTTCTGGCCCATTTTCCTTTACTGATTCTTAGGATTCCCTAAAACCCTAGCACTTTCTGCAAGCACTGCTCTGCCACTGGGCTCCATTCCTGCCATCTACTTCTGTGGTTCACATGCAATCTCACTTCTGCACATGACAGTATTTTAGAACTCTGCTTATAAATATGCCAAGCTTACAACGTAAGCTTCTACCTTTTAAAACTCCTGGCAGACTAGCAATATGTAAGGGGTGATTTATGACTGAATGCTGGTTTCCTGTCTTGTTAGAGTTTTGTTTATTTTAACTTAATCTTATCCATGGTGGATCAGAAAAAGAATCTGTTTGGCCCTGGAAGGTGGAAACAGCCATTCATGGAAGGAATCCTGGTATTGCTGTTTACTCGTGAGCAAGAGCAATGCAAACTTGCTTTCCTAGATTCTTTATATTGGCAGAGGTTTAAAGGAAACAGATCTTGATATAGGTGTGGCCTGTTTCCCTAGGGTAAGACCTTTATGGCAGGAACCATTTATATGTTCATACAAATGGATTTCATTTTAAAAGAGAAAGTCCCTTTTCCTAGAAATCTGTGAAGATTAAATGATGTGTGTGATGTGTGTGAGACACCTAGAATGGGCCCTGAAGGTAGCGAGCATTCAATACAAGTTGGGAAATGTGCCTAAGAATAATGTCAATCCCAGATAACTTTGGCTACACAGAACCCACATGGTGTAATACCATTAGTGGTTTTTCTCCTTGTGCTGGGTGGGGTACATTGTGGCATTTACAAAGGTTCTTACAATGTATCAAATATATCATACTTGAATTCACCCCCTCCATCATTCTCCCCATCTCCCTCTCCCCCAATTCCTGGAACAGTTTCAACAGGTCTCAACCGTATTTGCACCATCTTCACCATCCTTCACCATTTCCCCACATCATCCCCCTTCCACTGGTACGAACCTCCCCAGGAAGAACCTGTTCTGACCTCCTGTTCTCTGATTTTGCAAAAGAAAAACAATGACATTTTTGTTTTAAGATAGCTACACAGGGAGTTTCCTTTGACATTTCCATGTGTATATGTATTATAACCTGAATTTGTTCATGTCCTCTATTTTTCTTCTTTCTACCACAGTGCCTTTCTTATGGTAGCTTCAACAGCTTTAAAATTTTTTATATTCATTCTTACATAGAAAGTACATCAACCATATTCACCTTCTTAACTTCCTTCTTTTACCCTCCCTCTCTCTTATGTGGCCTCCCCTTCCTATGACCTGTCAAAGCAACTTTTTCATACTGAATCCTTTTTCTGTGGCAACGCTGAAGAATGGTTTATGAAGAAGAACATGAAATGCTGTGTTGGGATTCATAAGGCATAACTAATCTTTTGCAAACTTTTCTGAATCTTTCATTTAGCACACTTGAGACAGGTTGTTTTCAATTTAGAACAAGAACCTCTCATTGAATTTTTCTTTTTAAATTATATTTTATTCTACTGAGTAGTTTTACGTTGGTCCCCATAAAACTTACATTGTAAAAAAATAAATAAGAGCTCATTTGATAAGACCATTACCTTATGTTCATGGCTGCCAGCCTTATTCTATTGAATCCACATTTGCCGGTGGCGCTACTTTGTATCTAATTTGTGACTTTACAAGGTGAACCTTGCATCATTTTCCTCTGCCTCTGTTTCATTTATCTAAATGAAAACAGTTTCTCTTAATGCATAGGTTTGCTTGATAAGCCATTAATACCACAGATGGGCCCTGAAATGCTCATAAAGAAGCATCACAATAAATATTTATTGTTTTTATATGCAGACACACAAACCCTGGGTATCTTTAATATGGCTGGCTACTCGGTTTTGCTTTTAATAGAGCTTTTTTACTTGATTTCATTTTCTCAAATAATTGCCCTTTCTCTAAGGGTTATTTGAGGAGAAGGGGCAGCTGGTGAGTAGAATGAATATTGAAATATGTGAAAATGAGGCTGGTGGTACATTTAAATTGATTAGAAGAAGACTGAAATGAAATGAGGGTCAAGTGTTTTGTATATAAATGGATGAACTTGTATGGAATTTATCTAACTGAGAAAAATATCTGTGTTAAACACAGTATTTCATAAACACAACATCTGGGAAAACAGTTCTTAGCTTACAAAATTTCATAGAGGGTTATTCTCAAAAGGGAAAACAGCCCCTGAGGAAGCTAGTGGGGTTTTCTTTAGCCTCCGTGTCCTTTATGGCTGGTGCCTCGTATATTTTTAAATCATATTTACATTCTGAATGCCTCTACATTGTGATGATCAGTATTTGCTCAACTTTGAAATAATCCTTAATATCTATTTAAATGAATTAATTTCATTAAACAAAATGTAATGGATTCAAGGATTTCTCTCCGTTTGGCAGAACACTGTGAAAGTATCTCACTAGACGTATGGTCCCCGAGAGTCCCGAGTACCTGGTCTGAGGGGGATTGCCACCATCATGCCAGGAAAACAAAGACAGGAAGTCAGCCTCGGTGGCTACCAGAGAAGTCTTGTTTGAATGCTGTAGTAATCAGATTGGGATCAAAGATGTGGCAAAATAAGAACTAGGGGGTAAAAAGAGAAGTGGGATTCTATGAGAGGAAAACATCACCAGAGCTTCAAGATTTGCAAAGAAGGCTACCACTATGTCTATATTGCTAGACCACTTTTTAAATTTGTTTTGTCTTTGGTTCTGGGTGGGGGTACATTGGAGTATTTGCAAAAGTTCTTACAATGTATCAAATATCTCATACTTGAATTCACCCCCCCCACACACTGCTCTTTTTCATTCCACCTCCCTCCATTCCTGAACAGTTTCAACAGGTATCATTTTTGCATTTAATTACATGTGTATACATGATTTGTGCCATCTCCCTCCAGCCCCCCTCCACCTCACACCCCCTCCACGCCCCACCCCCTACCCCTTCTAACCTCCAAGCCCCACTCCCCCACACACCCCCAACCCCTCCACCCCTCACGATCCCCACCCCTGCCTCCTGGAAGAACCTGTTCTGCCCTCCTGTTCTCTGATTTTGTGGAAGAAGAAACATAGAAGATTATAAGAAAAACATATCAATTTTGCTATACAGGCAGATTCCTTGTGTTGTTTCCATGCATATGTGTATTACAACCCAAATTGGTTCATCTCTACCAGTCCTCTTCACTACATCCTAGTCCCTTCCATAGTGGCCTCTGCCAGTTTAATATTTGTTACTTTACAGTGAGCACATGAACCACATTCAAGTTTTTGGTTTTCTTCTCTTGCCCTATCCCTCCCTTGCACAGCCTCCCCTTAGAGTGACCCATGTTCCACAATATTGCTGCATTTGTTTTAGTTTTATAATCCACATATGAGGGAGAACATGAGATTTCTGGCCTTCTGAGCCTGACTAACTTCGCTTAAGATGATGTTCTCCAGTTCCATCCATTCACTTGCAAATGACAAGATTTCATTCTTCTTCATGGCTGAGTAAAATTCCATTGTGTATAAATACATTTTCTTAATTTATTCATCAGTAGTGGGACATGTTGGCTGTTTCCAATAGCTTGGCTGTTGTGAATAGTGCTGCAATAAACATGGGTGTGCAGGTGCCTCTGGAGTAACCTGAGTCGCATTCCTTTGGGTCTATCCCCAGGAGTGGGATTGCTGGATCATATGGCAGATCTCTGTTTAGTTTTTTAAGAAGACTAGATATTGTTTTCCAAAGTGGCTGTACTAGCTTGCATTCCCATCAGCAGTGTATGAGGGTTAATTTTCCCCATATCCTCACCAACATTTGTTATTGGTGGTGTTCTCAACAGTAGCTGCTCTACCAGGAGTGGGGTGGAATCTTAGTGTGGTTTTGATTTGTATTTCCTTTATGGCCAGGGATGGTGAGCATTTTTTCATGTGTTTTTCAGATATTTGGACTTCTTCCTTTGAAAAAGTTCTGTTTAATTCAGTTGCCCATTTTGTTATTGGGTCACTGATTTTTGGGGAGATTAGTTTTCTTGAGCTTCATGTGTATTCTGGTTATCAGTCCCTTGTCTGGTATATATTCTGTGGGTAGCCTCTTCAATTTAGAGACAAATTCTTTTGTTGTGCAGAAGCTTTTTAATTTCATGTAGTCCCATTTGTCCATCCTTTCTCTTAGTTGCTGAGCTTCTGATGTTCTACTGAGGAAGTGCTTGCCTATACCTATTGCTTCCAAAGTATTCCCTGCTCTTTCCTGTACTAGCTTCAAGGTTTCGTGTCTGATATTAAGGTCCTTAATCCACTTTGAGTTGATACTAGCACAGGTGACAGACATGGATCAAGTTTCAATTTTCTACAGGCAGATATCCAGTTTTCCCAACAACATAGGTTGAAGAGGCTGTCTTTTCTCCATCATATGTATTTGGCACCTTTGTCAAAAATTAGGTGAGCATAGCTGTGTGGATTCATTTCCTGGTCCTCTATTCTGTTCCACTATTCTTTATGTCTGTTTTTGTGCCAGGGCTCTGTAGTATAGTTTGAAGTCAGGTATTGTGATACGTCCTGCATTGCTCTTTTTTCCTCAGTATTGCCTTGGCTATTCGTGGTCTTTCGTGTTTCCAAATGAACTTTAGGGTAGATTTTTCAACCTCTTTGATGAATGTCATTGGGATTTTGAAGGGAATTGAATTAAACATGTAGATTGCTTTTGGTAGTATAGCCATTTTTACTATGTTGATTCTACCAACACATGAGCATGGGAGATCTTTCCACCTTTTGTAGTCTTCTTCAATTTTTCTTCAGTGGTTTGTAGTTCTCCTTGTAGAGGTCATTTACTAAATGGAATTTTCTTATATTCTTTCTTAATCTGCTCATTGTTGCTGTATAGAAATGTTACTGATTTTTATAAATTGATTTTGCATTTTGCTACTTTGCTGAAGCTCTTTATGGTGTCTAGGGGTTTTTGGGTGGAGTCTTTCAGGTCTTTAATGTACAAGATCATATCGTCTGTGAACAGAAATAGTTTTACTACTTCTTTACCTATTTGTATTCCTTTTATTTCTTCTTGCCTGATTGCTCTGGCTAGGAATTCCAAAACAATGTTGAATAGGAGTGGGGATAGCGGATACCCTATCTTGTTCCTGATTTTAGGGGGAATGGTTTCAGTTCTTCCCCATTAAGTCTGATGTTGGGTATACATTTGTTATATATAGCCTTTATATTGATGAGGTACATTCCTTCTATTCCTCATTTTTTTTAGAGCTTTTATCATGAAGTGGTGCTGGATCTTGTCAAAGCCTTTTCTGCTTCTATTGAGATGATCAAGTGGTTTTTGTCTTTGTTTCTATTAATGTGCTGTATTACATTTATTGATTTGCATATGTTGAGCCACCCCAGCATCCCTGGGATGATGCCGACTTGGTCATGATGAATGATCTTTCTGGTATGTCATTGGATTTGGTTTGCCAATACTTTATTGAGGATTTTTGCATTGATGTTCAATAAGGAGATTGGCCTATAGTTCTCCTTTTTGGTGGTGTCCTTGTCAAGTTTGGAGATGAGTATAATACAGCTTTCATAAAATGAGTTATACAGTATTATTTCCCTTTCTATTTCATGGAGCAGTTTAAGGAGGGTTGGTATCAGTTCTTCTTTAAAGGTCTGATAGAATTCAGCAGAGAATCCATCAGGTCCTGGACTTTTCATTTTTGGGAGACTCTATTGCTGCTTCAATTTCATTTTGTGTTATAGATCTATTCAGGTGATTAATATCCTCTTGGATCAGTTTTGGATGGTTGTAAGTATCTAGAAATTTGTCCATTTCATCAAGATTTTCAAATTTATTAGTTTCCTGGTGCTTGTTGTTGTCTCCTCTTTTTCATTTCTGATTTTACTAATTTGGGTCTTTTCCCTCCTCATTTTAGTCAGATTTGCCAGGGATTTGTCAATTTTGTATATTTTTTCAAAGAACCAGCTTTTTGTTTGATTGATTCTTTGTATGGTTTTTCATCTCTATTTTATTGATTTCAGCACCTATTTTTATTTTTTCTCTCCTTCTGATTGTTTTGGATTTAGCTTGTTCTTGTTTTGCTAGGAGTTTGAGATGTAGCATTAGTTCGATTATTTGAGATCTTTCTTTTTTTTAATATATGCACTCATGGCTATAAACTTTCCTCTTGGGACTGCCTTTGCTGTGTCCCATAGGTTCTGGTAGGTGGTGTTTTCATTTTCATTAAATTCTAGGAACTCTTTCATTTCCTCTCTTATTTCTTCTATGACTCACTGATCATTGAGCAATGTGTTATTCAGCCTCTAATTATTTGTGTATTTTCTGATGTTGCTTTTATTGTTGAGTTCTAGTTTTAATGCATTGTGATCAGATAGTATGCAGGGAGTTATTTCAATTTTCTCATATTTATTGAAGCTTGCTTTGTGCCCTGAGATATGATCTATTTTGGAGAAAGTTCCATGGGCTGCTGAGGAAAATGTATATTGTGACATTGCAGAGTGAAATAGTCTGTGCATATCTGTTAGGTCCATTCAATCTATGGTGTCATTTAGTTCTAGGGTTTCTTTGCTGATTTTTTTTTTTTTGGATGACCTATCTCTTGGTGATAGCAGGGTATTAAAGCCTCCCACTGCTACTGTGTTGGAGTTAAATGTGTTTTTAAGTCCTTTAGTGTATGTGATTAAATTGGGTACACTGACATTGGATGCATATAGGTTGATAATTATTATTTCCTTTTGATGTACTGCCCCTTTTATTAGTTTGAAGTGTCCTTCTTTGTCTCATTTGACTAATTTCAGTTTGAAGTCTACTTTGTCTGATATAAGTATTGCTATTCCTGCCTGGTTTGGGGGGCCATTGGCTTGGTAAGTCTTCCAGCCTTTCACCCTAAGCCAGGGCTTGTTTCTGTCAATAAGATGGGTCTCTTGTAAAGAACAGGTTGTCAGATCTTCCTTTTTAATACAGTTTGCCAAATGGTGTCTTTTGAGAGGGAGTTGAGTCCGTTGACATTCAGTATTAATATTGATATGTATGTGGTGATTCCTGTCATTTAGTTGTTCTTATTGTTTAAGGGTTTGACAGCCAAATCGATGCTACTTTCTGATTCCTTCTCTTTTCTTTTCCTGTGGTTTGATACTTCCTGTCCTCTCATGGTTTTCTTTGTTTTCATCTTCTGTGTGCAGAATTCCACATAGAATCTTCTGTAGTGGTCTCTTGGTGGCTTATTTTAGTTTCTTTTTATCATGGAAGATTTTTATTCCTCCAACAATTTGAATGATACATTTGCTGGGTAGAATATCCTAGGGTTGAAATTGTTTCAGTGCTCAAAATACCTCACTCCGTACCCTTCTTGCTTTTAAGATTTCTATTGAGAAATCTGCTGTTATTTTTGTGGGTTTACCTTTATATGTTATTTGTTTTTTCTCTCTTACAGTCTTCAGTATTCTTTCTCTGTTCTCTGTGTTAGCTGTTTTGATGATAATATGCCATAGAGAGGTTCTATTTTGGTCAAGTATGGTTGGGTCCTGGAGGTTTCCTGAACCTGAATGGGCAAAACTTTCTTGAGACTTGGGAAATTTTCTGCTATTATTTTGTTGAATATATTATTTACCTTGTTGGCTTGCACCTCTTATCCTTCTTTGATGCTCATGAAGAAGGTTTTGTCTTTTGATGGAGTCAGTAAGCTCTTGCATATTCCTTTCACAGCTCTTGAGTTTTTTGACTAAAAGTTCTTCTTTTTCTTTAACATCTATTTTATCTTTGAGCCCTGAGTTTCTGTCTCCCACTGGTTCTAGTCTGCTGGCTTTCCACTACACTTTTTATTTGATTAAAGGGACATATTATTTCCAGGATTTCTTTCGATTCTTTTTTCTGAGGTTTTCCATATCCTTGTTCAACTCCTCTTTCACATCTTGTGTTGTCTTGTTTATTTCATATTTCTCCTTTTTTATAGTCATCTTTGTTTCACTTTGGTGTTTGTTGAAGTCCTCACTGAGTTCATTTAGTTGTTTCTATGTCTTCTCAAGTTTCTTACGTGTGGTGTCTTGCTATATCTTGAGTTCATCTTGTACCTTCTGTTTAACCATGTCTTGTAGCTTCTCCATGAGTTTCTCAATGATCCCATCCATGATTTCCTACTTGAGAGATTTTTTTTGTGATGATCACTGAGCTCATTGGTAATATTTATCATTTTTCTGTTGGGGTCAGGAACTGGATATTCATTTTCTTCATTTCCCACTAAATCCTCTATTGAATTGTTCTTTTCAGGAGTACAGTTTCCTTATCTTCTTCTTCTCCCCATGCTTCTAATTGGTGTTGTGCAGCTACATCCTTGATAGCTAGTTGGTGCTTTTATTTGCCTACCTTCTTTCCCTTGATTTAATTTTTGTGTTGTGAGAGACTTGGTTGTGAGCTAGGTTGGTGTGCTATTTCTGTCCCTGGTCTGGAAGTGTAAATTATCAATAACAAATTCACAGGTTCAATGCCAAACCAGTTGTTTACATATTATATAGAAAACCTCTTGATATACATATTTAAGATGTATAACATCTATAAATGGGGGACTTGGGTGGGAGGGTAATGGTTGTTTGACTAGAGATAGAAACTTGGGTAAATTAAGAAAATTTGTTTAATTTGGAAGCATTTTACTTGGCTTTTTGTAGTTAAGTGAGAACTTGGGTAAGTCAAGAATGTTTATTTATGCTTGGTATGCTGACACATGTATATAATCCCAGCTCTCAGAAGGCCAAGGCAGGAAGATCATGAGTTCCAGGTCAGCCTGAGTTACCAGGTGAGACCCTGTCTAAAAAAAACAAAAGTAACAACAAAAGAATCTTTATTTAAGAGAATGGTGACTTTAAAAACAGTTATTTGAAGAGGACTGTAAATATAAGTAAGTTTAATCTATTTAAGCTTAGATTTAAGAAATCCCTGGTGCATAATTTGAGCCAAATGAAAATTACCTCCTATAGATTTCCCTAGATATTTTCCTGGAAATAGCATCTCCTGGGAAGCTAAAGAGATATGAGTAATATTGGGGAAGCATGCCCTTAATCTACAGAGAAAATTTAGTTGTATTTCCATGGGGTGTTCTTTGCTGATTGTAAAATATTTACTTGTTAATAGGAGAGGTTCATTTCTTTTTCCCTCACTTTAGCCCACTCAGTTTCAGAAGTTGTATGCATTTTGCATTTATTCCAATTTCTAGAAAGTGATTATATGTGACTATGTTAATTAGAGATTCTAAATTGAAGGAGTAAATAATTTACATTTTATTTGAGGAGCTAAATCTGCAGAGGATTCCAGTTTTATGAGTGGAGGGAGCATCCTTCTGGGGGCAGCTTTCATCTAGTGCAAGCAGATTTCAAAACTCTGAACATGACAATGTCAGGTGAGATAAAGACATTGAGGAAATTCTTTTATGGTAAATTGCAATAGTCAGTGTAGTTAAAAGGCTCCAGCAACTATGCCATGTGTATAGATGTGGTTCTCTAATTGGATTGTGATCTCCTAGAAGTCAGGAATCACAGTGCCTGGTTCCACCTCAGAAACAAATTTCTTCTCTGGGAAAATCCACATTGACATTTTTATCACTTGCCAATTTGTTCTGGTTACTGCCCAATCATATTTTGAACTTGAAAAATAACCTTTAGAGAATTAGCATGGATTAGATGACTAATGACAGAGAACATAATAAATAAAAAAGACAGCAGTGTCTCATGAGAAAGTCTCCCGCAACCCAGGAGCACAGGTGTGCAGCAGTGAGTCTCAAAGTTCTTCCTGAAAGGGACCTGCAGCCATCGCCTACATAACCACACACACTGAGGAAGAGGAATGTCCTGTTGGGTCAGGAACATGCTAACTCACCCACCTGAACCACCATGGTAGCTCCTTTCTTAAAGCAGGGGCACATGGGTGTCAGATAAATAATTACAGCCTAACACACGTCTGTTTCACAGATAGTCCAAGGATTCATCTTGTGGTCACTCCAGCATTTCTCAAATAATTGGAATGAATATACTGAGTGTTTGTAGGGTCCTCACATTGACCTATAGAATCAGTTATTAGAGTAAAAGACACTACAGGGAAGCTCCTGAAACTTCCTCCACCAAAATAGTTAATTAAAAACAATATTGCAATGTGGAAGAATGACAGAGGTTAGTGCCACCTCCAAGGATTGTGAAGACATAGAGGTTATCACCATTTAGTGCAGTATATAATGTCATTTAATTCACCCATCTGGCCTTTGAAAAACTGGACATATCATGGTGGATGACCACCATGAATTCTATACTGAATATATCTTTATCACAAGAGATTAGCACAGCCCCAGGTTCATGTGTGTAGCTATTGACATGGCAAATACATTTCTCCATACTTTTGGAAAAGAGGATCTGAAGAAGTTTGCATTCATTTGAATGGACAGCAGTACAAATCCATGGATATGCCCCAAATCAACATAAATAGATTATACTATGCTCTGTGTCACAATATAATCCAAAGGGACTTGTTTAATCTGATCATCCTGCAGAATGTCACTTAAGTCCACTATGTTGCTCAACCATGTCAATCAGTCCTGATAGGCAAGAAATGGCAAGTTCTCTAGATGCCTTTGTAAGACCCATAAGCCTCAGATGTGGGAAGAAAGTTCAATAATAATCAGGGACCTTCAATTTGAGTGAAGTTTTTAGTAGTATGAAGAATGCCAGAATATTCCCTTCAAAGTAAAAAAAAAAATCTTCCATTAGTTAAAACACAATGGTTGGTGGGTTTCTTTGGGTTTTAGAAGCAACACATTCTTATAAATTTTCAGGGACTGTAACCACAAGGAATCCCGAAGAAGATGTGCTTGAAAAGAGTAAAATTCATACAAAAAGGGAACGTTTTTGGGTGATGCAAGGAGAAGTAGTGATGCTGGCCTAGGTTCTCTCTCTAGCTGGTCCTCCTCCCTCAGCGCCCATCCCAACCATTGTGTTGTGAGTAATGGCTGTCTCCTTCTGGGAGCAAACCAGCAGTCTTCCCAAACTCAAGAGACCTCAGCCAGACTGAGACTTTTCAATTCCACCAGTCCCTTGCTTCAAAGTAAACCAACTCTAGTGCAATTGTTATTTCAGGCCTTTCTGCACAATCAAACCAAAGCAAATCTCTCTTACCTTCTCCCCTGGATGCTCCTCTGTGAGTGCCTCTTCCATCCATAAGTCCCCTGGGCCACAATTCCAGTCTCAGTCTGTGCTTTTCCAGGAAGCTCAATTTAACATTCCATTTATATAAATTAAATATGCATGTACATCAACCCCAGCACACAAATAAGGGAACACACCAAACACATTAGACTCATTACTTGATGGGGGATCTATACACAATGGAATTTTATGCAGCCATGAAGAAGAACGAAATGTTATCATTCGCTGGTAAATGGATGGAATTGGAGAACATCATTCTGAGCGAGGTTAGCCTGGCCCAAAAGACCAAAAATCGTATGTTCTCCCTCATATGTGGACATTAGATCAAGGGCAAACACAACAAGGGGATTGGACTATGAGCACATGATAAAAGCGAGAGCACACAAGGGAGGGGTGAGGACAGGTAAGACACCTAAAAAACTAGCTAGCATTTGTTGCCCTTAACGCAGAGAAACTAAAGCAGATACCTTAAAGCAACTGAGGCCAATAGGAGAAGGGGACCAGGAACTAGAGAAAAGGTTAGATCAAAAAGAATTAACCTAGAAGGTAACACCCACGCACAGGAAATCAATGTGAGTCAATGCCCTGTATAGCTATCCTTATCTCAACCAGCAAAAACCCTTGTTCCTTCCTATTATTGCTTATGCTCTCTCTACAACAAAATTAGAAATAAGGGCAAAATAGTTTCTGCCGGGTATTGGGGGGGGGAGAGGGAGGGGGCGGAGTGGGTGGTAAGGGAGGGGGTGGGGGCAGGGGGGAGAAATGAACCAAGCCTTGTATGCACATATGAATAATAAAAGAAAAATGAAAAAAAAAAAAAAGAAGCACGGTGTGTGTGGGGGGGGTTCTTTAAAGCTACATGACCCACAAGTGATGAACACTCAAGGCTTAAAGAAAAAAAAAAAAGAAATGAACTGTAGAGAGGAGGGTTGGGTGGACCAAGGTGGGTACTGAGACAAGAATTGAGGACTGTGATTAACTGTTCTTTACCTCTAAAATCCAAAGATAAGTAAACAGATAGATACTTAAATTAGATCATCATTCCTTTTTTTTTGGTGGTGCTGGGTTTTGAACTCAGGGCCTTGAACTTGCTAGGCAAGTGATCCATCACGTCAGCCACACCCACCAGCCTTTCTGCCTTATTTTGCTTTTCAGATAGGGTCTCACTTTTTGCCCAGGCCCACTTTTGGACATGGTCCTCCTGCATGTGCCTTCTGAGTGACTGGGACTTAAGCATGTGCCACCACACCCAACTTGTTTTTGAGATATGGTCTTGCTAACATTTTTTTTTTGCCTGGGTTGGCCTCAAAATGAAATCCATCATCTCTACCTCACATGTAGCTGGGATTGCCTGCCTGTACCCTAGCACACAACCCTTAAGCAAATTCTTGTCTCAAACAATGGAGATTCATTCAGGTAAGAGTTCAAATTACTGTTTCCTTAACATTTATCATTTAAATATTCTTCTACCTCCTGAGAATTCAAGCTGAAAAGATTCAGGTAAAATCCTGGGTGGTTTCTGAGTCCGGGCCAACCCTGTTTTTCAATATTTTACACAGCAAGTGTATAAGATAGTAAAGTTGCTACTTTTCCTACTTCTCCTTCCCAGTGGGCTTTTCTGTGCCCACTACCCACCACCAACCCACTCATCTCCCACCCTCAACTGTGAATGATATGGAAAACTTGCAATCAGTACCAAAGCCATAAGAAGCACTTCAGCCACAGTTCTTTCCTTTGGATGAGCCCTAAGAGTATGTCTAATGTCACACAAGAACAGAGAAATATAATTTTAATATGGGAAGGGGATAATGGATTTCCTTCAGAATTAACTTATATGCTTTTCATGTCTCCATAATACCAAACACAGCAATGTGTAATTGGCTTTGCTTAATTGAATTTGTCACTATACTTTTCTCTAATTCAATCAGTTCAACTAGTAAATATTGATTAATGATCACTACTCTTGATGGCGGCAAAAAATCATTAAGACACAGTCCATTTATTTAAGAAGTTTGTAATAAATGTTGGAGGAGAATATATGAACATATAAGCATTCTTCAGATTTTCCAATGGAAATGTATACACTCCAAACTTCCCAAAGCACTCTCACTTCAATACATAAAAATTATTTTCATTCTTCACCATGGAAAGAGTTAAAATTATTTTCTAATATATTTCAAACCTGCTTTTAGAAGTTGGATATTCTGTACAATGTCTTCCATGCCCTGGAAAGCAATATTTTATTTATCCCTCCCAGTTGGATTTGTAACCCAGCCGGCACAACCTGGGCGGAGCCTTCAATGTCCATTGACAATACTGCTTTCTCTCTTGATAGCAGAAGTGGGTTGAGGCCATTGGGATGACAAGGATCTCATCAGTTGAGGAAATTAGCATAGGAGGCTCTCTGATTTTTTGGAAATAAAGGTGACTATCATTGCTTAGGAATAGTGGGAAGATGTGCCATGCTCTGTTTCTGGATTCAAAGACCTGGAGTCCATCCAACTCTAGGTAAATGTGCGACCACACTGTTTTACAACCTGATTTCTTTCTTCTTCTTATCTTTTTTTTTTCTTCAATACTGGGCTTTGAACTCAGAGCCTTCACCATGAGCCACTCCACCAGCCCTATTTTTGTGATAGGTTTGTTTTTTTGAGATAGGGTCTTGCGACTATTTTGCCCAAGCTAGCTTTGAACCACGATCTTCCTGATCTTTGCCTCCTGAGTACCTAGAATTACAGGCGTGATCCACTGGCACCTGGCACAACCTGATGTCTTTATAAAGCACAGGCATAAAGTGCAATGGAGAGGTTCAGACCCCTGGAATAGGCTCACACTGAGGCTGGCAGCCATCTCACGGGGTTTCTATCCCCAGCATGGACTCAGCTACTCCCAATACTCCCAAGTACCCCACAGAATTTCCCCTGAGTGGTGCTCCACACCTTCTTCTGACACAATAACCCTCTTTCTTCTCTCTACCTGGTGAACCAGGACAATAATTGAGTGCCCAAGTACCTGTCTCCTATGGTTGCATAGCTACAAATATATTTGTGGCTAAGATGTTGATGTTTCAGAAAAGTTATTATTTCTAATTAGACTACTTTAAATAAACAGGACTGGCTGTACAGAGCCTCCAAAAGTCATCCCCGATTCAGTCAACTCAGGAAGAAGCTCCTAAGAAAGCACTTGCACTCAACCCCTCCATCCAGAGGTCTCAGTCCTCCTTGTGAATTCCAGCACCAGCTCCATGCCTGTACCTCTCCTCCACATCATCCCCGAATTGCTCATGGTCAGTTCCTCCAGCATGAGGACAGCAGGGCACAGCGAGGGGGATGACTGTCCTCTCAATCCTTATCTTCCATCCATAGGATTCATAGCTACTCCAAGATTAACCTAAAAAGTTAATTTGCCTTTCTAAGAAAGAACACAGGGTGAAAGTGCATTCTTATAAATCCAGGGGTGTGGCATGAGCTACTTCATCTTCCCTGTATCTTCCACAGCATCTCCAGCAAAAAGTACACATTCTCAGTACAAAACCTCAAACCCTTTAGTTAGTGGACACTACAGCAGCAATCACCTGGGACCAGTGTGACCACCTCTTCCAAAAGTTTTGGTAGAAGGTGGTCAATCTTAGACACAGCTAAAGCCTGCATGGATGCTAGACACTTCTTTCCTCTTAC
This sequence comes from Castor canadensis, assembly GCF_047511655.1. Taxonomy (NCBI): domain Eukaryota; kingdom Metazoa; phylum Chordata; class Mammalia; order Rodentia; family Castoridae; genus Castor; species Castor canadensis. The sequence continues at coordinate 67,830,539 of NC_133402.1, forward strand.
CAGACCACCAAGAGAGAGCAAGAATACTCTTATGGGAAACTATGATCAGCAAAGTCTCTGCCTTCAGTTCTTCCTGTACTAATCCCTGTGCAGCTCTGGCCCGACATATCTCTGGTCTGCATGGCCACAGATCCACTCTTCCTCTCAGATCTTTCCGCTGTGCCTTCTGGAAATTCTGTGGAATCCTAACAGACTTTTCTGTCTCCCACTTCTTGAATGCACATTTCTCACATTCCTACAGGGAAACTGGATTTTCTCACGAGATGCCACATCCCCTGTCTTCCTTTGGAGATAGGTCAGGCCACTTCCCATGGCCACTTCCAGACCTCTGCAGCTCCCTGTGGCATGTATAGCAAGCATCTTCTTCTTTGAACCTTCCATTCCTTATCAACATCCTCTTCTTTGGCTTCTCTCTTTTAAGACATCAATGCATTCCTTTTCCCCCCCAACATTTGATGTCATCCAGGGCAGTCAACAATCACATGAGCTGCACAACACCCTGACCTCTTTCCCTGGTCCCCTCATTGTCAGAGAGCCATATACCCGGTTCACTTTGAACTCTAAAAAAGGTAAATTCAACCACTACCATCTCTTCTGACATCTTTCTGTGCTGTTACCCTGTTTCCTATCCCTTAATCTACTGGGTCCTCCAGTCTCAAGACCCTCCATGTCATTTCAAGGTCCCAACCCCTCTTCCTTTCATTTTCTTCTGTCCAAGGTTAGCCTCAATATTTCAGCTTTTCAATAATCACTTGCCCATCTTGTCAACTCCCTTCAACCTTCTCTTTCCATGGTACTTGCATGTGAAAAAATAAACTTTTTTTTACTGTTTTACTCTCACTTTTAACTTGGAAAACAAAATGGTATATATAGATGTTATTTTTAATCTATAAAGATTTTAGTGTTTTATTAATCTTTAGATCATTTTTTGTTTAAATTTTTATTTATGGCTTGTTAAATTTTTCTTGACCCTGTTTAGTGAAAAATGCCATGAGATGTTGAAAGTGTGTACAGCAGCAGTCATTCTGACACATGTGACACACATGACACATAAGATGGTTTGCAGCCTGACTCTAAGCCCCGTGAGGGACTCTGCCTTCAGCTTGGAAGAAATTAGCTATCTTTAACTTGACATTTATAATATTATACATCTATTCCCCATTTATAAATGAAGCAGAGGAGTTAGGGTGACAGCACACAGATTGTGTGGGAGTCCCTGCAAGAGGGTCTTCTACTTTGGTTCCCTCTATTCACCCCAGCCAGCTCTCCAGCAGTGACATGTCCATTCAGAGCCACCATTCAGAGCCACCATGAGTGGTTGTACAAGTTGATCTCTGCCAAACGGCATCTGACAAGAAGGTGAGCAGGGGCTAGGATCCAGCAGAACGTTCTGCTAACTGAGTGCTATCCTATTAGAAAAACGGCCTTTTGTAATTCATACAAAGTCATAATGTAACCTGCAGACAATTCTTTTTCCCATCCCCTCAAATGCTGAACTGCTAACTCAGAAACATTTAAGATACATATGTCCAGCCAAACCACCCGCTGAGCTTTCTCTCTTTTCCCCTTCCTCTACCCTTTCCATTCCACAGAATAATTTTACCAATAGACAACTAAAGGTGGTGTTTGGATCGGGCTTACCTGAATTTTATTACAGCTTAATTGTTTACTTAGTAGGATCTTAGACAAATCACTTGACTACACTGAGCCTGAATTCAATTTTCAGCAAAATGGATAGGAAATAAAGTTTTTCAAAAGATCAAGTGAAATAAAGGTAGTACAGTCCTTGGTACAGGGCTTAGTCTATAACCTGTACCTAATAAATGCTTGCAGGTGCCTAGCAAACAAAAACAAATGAAGGAAGGGAGGGAGGAAAGAAAAAAGAAAAGAAGGAATGGAGAGAGGGAGAGAGGGAGGGAGGGAGGAAGGGAGGAAGGAAGAAAGAGGTGGAAGGAAAGAAAGAAGGATATATAATGCAAAATTTGGTCTTTGATACCTACAGCCTTCCTTTGCCTATCTGAAGTGACCTATGATCTACATATATGGGAGATAGCACTGTAGGAGAGAATTCTAAGAAAACAATCTGGGAGAGATTTTTGAATAAATGTCTTTTATTTCTGAAATTTCTTCCATTAATTTTACATAACCAAACCATGGTTTTATTACTGCAGAATGAGAAGTAATCAATATCCTGGAAAACTGTCCACTATTCATCTCTGAAACTTCATAAGTAAACTCAAAAGAGCTTATGCATTTTATGACTAAATTAAGCAAAATTACGAGTATCATTGGTATCTTGATTTTACTAATAACTCATTTACAATCATAGCCTAAGCCTAGTTCTAAGAAAACACTATTTATCCAGTTTACAGGCACATAGCACATGGGGAGAATAAAATGATGTGAATTAGTAACAAGCAAAATATATCAAAAAGCAAGAATAAGCCAAGCAAATGCAATAGAAACTTCATACTTCATTAATGGTCATATTAACATTACTTATTATCATAGTTTTACATTTCTCATTAGTTGGTGAGAAGTATTTACCAGGTATATGTGATTAAGTTCCTGATTTTTTTCTCTCTTTTTTTCTTTTTTTTTTAATGGTTGTGTTTGGGGTACATTGTTGCATTTACAAAAGTTCGTACAATATATCAAATATATCATATTTGAATTCACCCCCTTCATCACTCTCCTTTATCCCCCTCCCATTCCTGGAACAGTTTCAGCAGGTCTCATTTTTTCATTTACATACATGTGAACACAGTATTTGCACCATGTTCACCATCATACAGCCTTTCCCCACCTCCTCCCCCCTCCCACTGGTACCAGAAAGACCTGTTCCTGCTTCCTGTTCTCTGATAAAAGTAAAAGGACAAAAAAAGACATTTTTGTTTGTTTAACATAGCTATACAGGGAGTTTTCTTGTGACATTTCCATGTATACATGTATTATAAACTGAATTGGTTCATCCCCTCTATTTTTCTTCTTTCTACCTTAGTCCTCTTATTATGGTGATTTCAATAGGTTTAAAAATTCCATATTCATTCTTGCATAGAAAGTACATCAACCATATTCACCTTCTTAACCTCTTTCTTTTACCCTCCCTCTCCTGTTAGTGACTGTCCCTTAGCATTATCTGTTTTTCATAATATTGCTGTATTTGTGTAAGGTCTATGTTCCACATATGAGAGAGAACATGTGGCTTTTGGCCTTCTGAACCTGGCTAGCTTCACTAATATGATGTTCTCCAGTTCCATCCATTTATCTGCAAGTGACAAAATTTCATTAAGTTCCCGAATTGAAGCACAGAAAATGCAAGGTGATAGCATGACCGAGTAAAACCCATGAAAACAATCAGACTAAATGATCTTTAAGAACCCTAAAGTATTACAATCATAATCAAATCTCTCTTTTTAAAAAAAATAATTTGACAAATCAGTCTAGTCAAAGCAGTTTATGAGCAAAGTTATAATCTCACAAATACTTGCTGAGTGTACACTACCTTCCCGGTACAGTTATAAGTGCCAGGGACACATGGGTGAACAAACAGGGAAAACCCTGTTCCAGGGGAGCTTGTTTTCTAGTGAGAAAATGGCTGGCCTATGCTTAGCTAACTACATCATGAAAACCCACCACAAAACTCATTTGAAAACATTTATTCAAAGGGGGAGAAAGTATTTCTTTCACAAACAAGAATAAACTGAAGCTTCCTGGGGACTTACAGAAAAATTAGAGAATTTATGTACTAATTTTATTCTATAGCCAAAAAAAAAGGGACAATCTAGAAAGATTTTCCAACTCCTCAGCAGAACCAAGCTATGTTTCATTTCCTATGTGACTCCATCCATCTACCTATGACCTTCAAACAAAAATTATTTATTGAACTCATACCATATCCAAGCAAGCAAAAAAGCCTTATGTCTGCATGTGGAAGACAAAAATTACTGAACAATTAAGGAGCAATATAAAACATTCCACAAAAATACCATAAAGATCCTGGCCAATCTTAGGTGATCAGAGAAAATCAGCAAGGGAGTTCTACACTGAGTCTTAAGTTTGCTGAGGACGTGTGAACATGTGGTCAGTTTGCTAATTTTAGACGAGGTATGCTTTACAATGCTTCCCTGGGAGTAGAAAGAGTGAGGAGGTTTACAGAAGGCTCTGTTATGGAGATATTCTGTGCCTTGCAGGGAATGTTAAAAGTTACTCCAAAATCTCCCAGGAAATGCTGAAGTAGAGAAGTTCCATTTGGGAAAATACAAGGTATGGATGGACTCACATCCATTCCCAGGATGAAACAGGAGGTAAAGAGTAGTTTTGGAGATGTGTTAGTTTCCCAGAGCTGACCACAAATTACCACAAGCTAGGAGGCTTTAAAGAATAGAAATCTGTTCTCATACCTTTCTAGAGGCTAGAAGTACAAAATCAAGGTATCAGAGCTCAGCTCTCTCTAAAGGCTCTTAAGGACCTTCCTTGTCTCTTACTAGCTTCTGGAGGCTGCCAGCAATTCCCTGCCCTTGGTTTGCAGATGCATAATTCTAGTCTCTGCCTCGTCTTTATAGGGCATTCTTCCTGTGTGTCTGTCTTTACTCACCATTCCCTGTGACTGTGCCCAAACCTCCCTCTTCTTGTGAAGACATCAGTCATTGGATCCCAGTCTACCTTAATCTATTATGAATTAACTTAATTACAGCTACAAAAAAAAACCCTATAAAGTTCTGCAATTCCAGGTGAGCATGAATTTAGAAGAAACGTTTTTAATCCATCAAGAAACTATTGCAACAGCTTAGTCAAAAGATGAGGATGAGCTAAAACCAGTCATGACAGGGAAACTAGTGCAGGAGGCTCAAGAGAGTTTGAAAATGTTCCATCTTGGGTTTAATGACTTATTTAGTAGGTAACATTGTAGACTGATTTCAATGATGGCTCAGATTATTGACCCCTTCCCTTGACTCTGCAATCCCCCATTACGATTGGCCATGTGACTTGATTTACCATTAGAATTTTGGAAAGTTTGGTGAAAACAGAGGCTTATAAAAACCACTGGACTGTTTTCACTTTCTCTCCTGGAACCCTGCCACCTTCATGACAATAAGCCAGCTGGAGGATGAAGTGCACAGGCAACAGACACTTTTCCCATCAGAAGATGTCTTGGACCAGATTATAGGAAGCCAGTCCAAAAATACGTGAGAGAGCCCCGCCAAGTTCAGCTGACCCAAAGCTGACAGATGTGTGAATGACTTAGCAGAAGTATCCACCAGTCAGTACATAAACTCAAGAAAAATAAATGCTTATTGGAATAGTTTGTTACATCTGTTAATCAACAGATGGAGGATAAGGGTGAAGAAGGAATCAAAGATAAGGCCCACTGATTTAGAGGAGTAGGTCTATAGTAGACTGTAAGAGAAAAAGTAAGAAGTATTTTGTAGCATTACTTATACTCTTCCCTTGTTGGGAAGTCTACTCCCCTGATATATCTAACTACAAACACGTCAGAAATAGAGTTCATATTACCCTTCCAAGAACTACTGTCTAGTCTCCACCCAGACTATTATCTATCATTCCTGATAACCACTTATGACACATCTCACTCTTGTTCCCATCAAACCATTTCTCCACCCCAAGGAAAACCTCACTTTTGATACCAAATTCTGTATCAGCAAAGATTCAATAAGACAGAAGAAGCCCTAGGATAGATAGATAGATATAGTTTAATGATAGGTAGGTAGATGATAGATAATTTTTTACACACTTGGAGCTTATACAACTGGAAGAGTTAATATAAGATTTTCTGCAAAACTACTATCTTCACATCTGATGTTGGTGTTTAAAGTCCACAAGGCAAGAGCTCAAGAAGAGAAGAGAAGTATCAAATGGAAGAGAGAGAATTCCAAGCCATACTCCTCCCAGAACCCACCAGGACACGCTGAAACCCAGTCACTACCTCTGACTTCAATGACACAGGTGCCTTGCCCCTTCCAAAAAAGTAATAAAACGCACTCTTCACCATGGAACTAAACACACACTTAGCCCTGGGGAAGAGGATGCTAAAGGAGGATTCAGAAGAAGGTAGAACAGTTGCAGGCTTGGCTAATGACAAAATGCCACATGTCAATAGCACTTGCACTGATTTTTCTGAGTGTAAAACCATATTCTAGTTGGTTTGTTTCCATTTTCCAAATATCACCCAAAAAAAAAAATCTATGGCTCACCCTTCCAAGAAAGAAAGAAAGGAAGTTGGGCCTGGGCAAGTTGACATAGTGTAAAGCCACCACAGTCCACCCCTTGTCAATATGGTACTCAGATGCACCTTTAAGCCATACTTAGTTTCCAAATAAAGATAATGGTAAAATCATGCTTCTGACTGATATGATATAATGACACCACCTGCACTGAAGAAGGTATATAAAGTCCCCTGTCCATCTCCAGTGACTGCTCATGCCGCTCCTGATGAGGCAGGGTAGGGCTGGTCTTCCCTTGACCATTCAGCCCACAGGCTCCCTCTTTCAGTCTTAGAGCCTGTCCTTGTGTATTATTCCACTGGGTTTCTGCGTGCTGCCTCAGAGGGTCAAGGACATGACTGAGAACATCCTATACAGCACTCGTTTTTCTCACATAAATACACTTGTATCAGATCCAGTATGTTCGCTTCAGGTGGCTTCCCCTTTACTCAACTATGTTATCTTTCAAAAATAGAATGTGGCAGCAGCCAGGCATGGTGGTATATGCCTATAATCCCAGCTATATGTGAGGTGTAGGTAGGAGGAACATGTTCTGAAGTTGGCCCTGGATAAAGAGAGTGAAAGCCTAAACGTAAATCTAAGGACATGATTTAAGAGGTAGAACACCTGCCTAGCAAGCATGAAGCTCTGAGTTCAAATCCCAATATTGTGAAAAAATGGGGGAAAAAAAAAAACTAAGACAGGGTAACACAGAGCACTCAGATGATGACAGCCCAGAAGCCAAGAGAGAGGATACCTTCAGGAGTGGCTTTGCCCTTTTTGCCCAAACACATCCAGGATAGCCTTCCCCTTGGCTAATCCTCCCTGGAAATGCCCATACAGATACACACAGAGGGGCTTCGCAGGTCTCCTCGGAGCTTCTCTATGCAATCAAGCTGACAATCAACACTGACCATCACAATACCTCTACCAATTCAAAGACATTTTGTAATCTGAAATCCAATACCTTACTTTTCCTGCAAATCAAATTTCTTTCCCCCTATTCAAAAGGAAGTTAAGAATGTGAATATGGTCAATGTACTTTCCTGTACAGACTGAATATGGATTTTTTTTAGATCTGTTGAAATCACAATAAGAAGGAGACTGTGGTAGAAAGAAGAAAAATGGAGGAGATGAAATTATTTGGGTTATAATACATATATACATGGAAATGTCACAAGGAAACCCCCTGTATAGAGATATCAAACAAACAGAAATGTCATTTTTTAAAAAATTGAAGAACAGGAGGGTGGAACAGGTTATATTGCAGGGGATTGGTACCTGTGGGAGGAGAGGAGGTGGGTAAAGGGCATGGGAGGGTGAACATGGTGCAAACACTGTGTACACATGTATGTAAATGAAAAAGTCAGACTGTTGAAACTGTTCCAGGAATAGGGGAAGGGGGAATGAAGAAGAATGATGGAGTGAATTCAAGTATGATATATTTGATATACTGTAAGAACTTTTGTAAATGCCATGATGTACCCTCCGCATAACAATAAAAAATAAATTATAAAAATAAGTATGATTTTGGTGAAAACATTAAATGCAGTGTTGAAGTTTAGAGACAGATTTACCCAGCAACCAAAAATTTACCAGCATATTAAATCCTATTTTCCTGTTGTGTACTGGTACTAATTTCCTTCCTTTTCATCTGCAAAAGTAAAACCAGTCTGCTAATTTTCAGATGTTTAATTGCTCTCTGTGACACAAGACTTAGGCCAAAACATATCATTTTTTTTACTCTCTAATTCTGGGACATGGCACACAGCTAGAAATAAAATCAGGGCTATCATTAAGACGAATAAGGTTCTAATGGTCAGTTGAACCAAGAGATGAGAAAAATTCTAAGTGCAGATAGTTCTCAGCCCACTTTTAAATGAGTTGTATTCAATCTGAGATTACTCCATGTGAGTTTCTTCAATGAATTCTACTTCACTTAGTTTTGCCAATCTTTGCTACAGTTTAATGATTGGCTACTTTAGTATAATTTAATGATTTTCCTTTCTTAATGATTTATTATAATAATTAATAAATATAATAATTAATATTATAATGCTTTATTATAGCATACTATTTGTAACTCAATGTAAAATACTGATTTTATAACATACAATATTCAATGTTACCAGTAGTGTTAAAAATACAAGAGTTCTCTTCTTGTAAATTAACCAATTCAATCTTCTCTAAAATCCTGATGCATGTGCCACTAATTCATCCATCCTATAGGTGGGAAAACTTTTAACAGAGATAATTTGCTGATAAGAGGCAGAAACAGGTTACTCCACAGTGCGATTCAAGAGCTGTGCTTAGCCACTGCACTGTATGTAATGATAACATGTTGCAAATACAAAACACTGTTACCTGATCTTCACACCAAAACCAAGAAACAACTGTATCCATCTTCAGACTGAAGGGGTGAGACTCAGAGAAGATAAGTCATCTTGCCAAAGTCAAAATAGCTGAGACATACTAAATCCAGGATAAGAACTTGAGTTTTAGCCTAATCTATATTCTTTCTTCTATATACTTTGACTCCAATAAGACATGTTAAAAATCAGTGAAGTGCTTTGTAATAAAACCTCCTTGATTTCTGGTCAAATCACACTGTTTCTTTAAAACCTTCAGAATTTACATGACATTAAGTGAAATAAACCAGACTCAGAAAGACAAAGGCTGCATGTTTTCTCTCATACATGGAGGACAGACCCAAAAGATAAACATATACACAAAAACAAACGATCATACACAAACTCATACATAGAAAATATTTGTAACAGTGGAACTACTATATGGAACGCAGGGAAGGAGGAAAAGAGAATGATAGAGCATCAGCAATATGATAAAACATTACATCTGTGAAGGTAGAGGATTTAAAGATATGTATTGAAAGCTGTTGAAAAATGAGGAGTGGGAGGTAAAAGAGTAAGGGAGAGTAATGGAAGGCATTGATCTCACCAAAGTAAAGTATACTCACAGCAAGAATACATTGAACATCGACTTAAATATTAATATTAATAATGAAACATTAAGTATTGAAATATTAAATATTAATAATGAAAGGTACATTGTGGGGGGTATTGTGTGAGGGAGAGGGTGAATGAAATAGAGTAAGGTGAGGGAATATGGCTGATGGACTTCATATACTTATATGAAATAGAACAAAGAAACCATTCTGGACACTGTTATTGAGGAGAGAAGATGTGCAAGAACCCAAGCAGTGGTGGCACTTGCCGACCCAAGAAGATGTGACAACTCAAACTGGAGGCCAATGGGAGATGTACAGAAAATCAGTCCACCTGCCCTGAAAGGGCTGAGAAGCTGTTATCTGGCCAGAGCCCCTGGCAGAAGGGACAGCAGTGGAGTAGCAGCCTGGAGGAACCTAGCCCAGCTCTGTGGGGAAGACATCTCAGGTTGCTTGCCTGAAGATTTCCATTCAAAGTAGCAAGTGAAAGTGTTTCCCTATGATATGATTTCAAGGATAACTGTCATGCCCTGGTGTTCTGTGGATTCGTCTCACCTACTGGCCTGGGAGTTTCCTGAGCAAGCTGATGGATTATTGTCATCCCTATACCACAATAGCAACTAACTACTCTTAAGAAGGAAGATCAGGGGACCCCAAAAGGCACCCAGGGGCTCCCATAATGGCAAAAAACAAAAACCTCTCCAAATCCACAAATAGAAAAGCAACTAACCACAGAAGAATGGGAAGAAGGACTCCCTGCTCAACAGTCCTGTTGCCCCACCCCTGAAGTCTCCACATGGCTCCAAGCTCCATTACTTGGCAGTAAGTCCTGCTTCCCAGTGCACACAGGAACTCAGGCTCCTTCCAACCACATGCCCTGATACCTTCACCCTGAAATGCCAAGGAAACCAGCACCACTGTATAACCAAGAACCAGGGCTCCCTACTCCAGAGGTAGCAGAAGGTGCAAACACCTGCACAGAGGAAAAGCTATCAAATAACGAATTCCAAAAAACAATAGTAAAAATGATTAACAAACTCAAAGAAGAAACACAAAAACTAATATTTGACCTCAAAGAGGACATGAAAGCAATTAAATGAGCTCAAAGAGAATACAAACAAACAGTTGAATGAAATTAAGAAAACTATTCAGGACGTGAAAGAGGAAAGCAATAAAGATATGGAAACCCTGAAAAATAATCAATCCAAAATAAACAACTCAATGTCCCAACTAAATCTCACAATCAAAACTTGGCAAACAGAGTGAAGCAAGTTGAAAGTCAGTATCAGGAATGGAAGACAAACGCAGAGGAATTAGACCAAACAGTAAAAGATCATGAAAGAATGCTAAGAAAATACAAATGGAACTTGCAAGATACCTGGGACACCATGAAAAGACCAAACCTATGAATTATTGGTGTAAAAGAAGGAGAGGATATACAAACTAAAGTCATTGACAACCTATTCAATAGAATAACAGCTGGAAAATTCTCTAACCTTGAGAAAGAGAGAGTCACCCAGGTGCAGAAAAAGCTTACAGAACACCGAACCATCAGGACCAAAAAAGAAACAGCCCCACACACATCATAATCAAAACACTCAGCACACAGAACAAAGAAAGAATTCTGAAAGCTGCAAAAGAGAAAAGACAAGTCACATATAAAAGCAAACCCATTGGAATAACAGTAGATTTCTCAACTCAAACTCTAAACACAAGAAGGTCATGGAAAGACATAATGCAGGCCCTGAAAGAAAGCAACTGTCAACCTAGACTAGTCCACCCAGCAGAACTATCCTTCTTAATTGAAGGAGAAACTAAAACCTTTCACAACAAGGAAAAGCTAAAGGAATTTGCAACCACCAAGCCAGCACTCAGAAGATACTTAAAGGATTTTACATATGGAAGAAAATAGATTGAGACAGGAAGACTCAAAAAGATTAAACCCTTTAGAGCAAGCAGACCAGTAAACAAGGAATAGGTAAAACTAAACAACAGGAAAACAAGAATGACTGGAAACAAGAAGCACCTCTCAATATTAACACTGAATGTAAATGGCCTCAATGCCCCAATCAAAAGACAGAGAATAGCAAAGTGGGTTAAAAAACAAGACCCACTATATGTTGCTTACAAGAGACTCATCTCACTGAAAAGAATAAGCACTTAGAGTCAAAGGGTGAAAAAAGTTTTCCAAGCAAACGGACCCCATAAACAAGCAGGAGTAACTATACCCATATTCGACAAAGTTCTACTCAAACTAAAATCAATCAGAAACAATGAAGTTTACTTCATATTTATTAAAGGAACAATTCATCAAGAAGAAATACCTTAACACACATGTACCAAACACAGGACACCCATCTACATTAAAAAAAAAAAACCTCTACTGGCCCTAAGTGCACAGAAAGACCCTAACACAATGATAGTGGGAAATCTGAATACCCCACTGTCACCAATAGTTAGGTCACCAAAAGATCAACAAAGAAACTTCAGAGATATGCCACACATTAGACCAAATAGACATGGTTGATATCTACAGAGTATTTCACAAAACAACCAGGCAATACACATTCTTTTCTGCAGCTTGTGGAACTTTCTCCAAAATAGATCATATTTTAGGACACAAAACAAGTGTCAAAAAATTCAAGAAAATCGAAATAACCCCCTGCATCATATCAGATCACAATGGAATAAAACTAGACCTCAACAAAAATAGAAGCCACAGAAAATTTTCAAATACATGGATACTGAACAACACACTGCTGAAAAAACAGTGAGTGACTGAAGAAATAAGAGAAGAAATGAAAAATTCCTAGAATCCAATGAAAATGAAAATACAACCTACCAGAATCTGTGGGGCACAGCAAAGGACATGCTAAGGGGAAAGTTTACAGCTATAAGAGCCTACATTTAAAAAACAATCTAATGATGCACCTTAAGCTCCTAGAAAAACAAGAACAAACCAACCTCAAGCCAGCAGAAAGAGAGAAAAAATGAAAATTGGGGCTGAGAGCAATAAGATTAAAACCAAACAAACTATACAAAGAATCAATGAGACAAAAAGTTGATTCTTTGAAAAAATTAACAAGACCAATAAGCCCTTAGCCAACATGACAAAATGGAGGAGGGAAAAGACCCAAAGTCATAAAATTGGAGGTGAACAATGAGACATACAGACAAATACCAACGAAATCCAGAGAATCATTAGCGAGTACTTTGAAAACTTATATTCAAGTAAGCTGGAAAATCTAGACGAAATGGATAAATTCCTAGACTCATAAAACCAACCAAAACTGAACCAAGAAGCTATTAAACACCTAAATAGTCCTATTAAATGCAATGAAATTGAAGTAATGATAAAGAGTCTCCCCACAAAGAAGAGCCCAGGACCTGATGGATTCACAGCCAAATTTTATCAAACCTTTAAAGAAGAACTAACACCAGTACTCCTCAAACTTTTCCAGGAAACAGAAAAGGAAGGAACACTACCAAACTTATTCTATGAAGCCAGCATTACACTCATTCCAAAACCCAATACAGATGTAACCAGAAAAGAGAATTATAGACCAATGTCTTTAATGAATATAGATGCAAAGATTCTCAACCAAATACTGGCAAAAAGATCATACACCATGACCAAGTCTGTTTCATTCCAGGAATAATTTACTTATTCATTCAGCATAAGTAAATCCATAAACATAATACAGTACTTAAACAGAAGCAAGGACAAAAACCACACAATCCTCTCAATAGATGCAGAAAAAGCCTTTGACAAAATTCAACATCCTTTCATGATAAAAGCTCTGAAGAAACTAGAAATAGAGGGAATATTCCTCAACATAATAAATGGCTATATGTGACAAACTTAGAGTTAACATCATACTAAATAGAGAAAAACTGAACCCATTCCAATTAAAGTCAGGAACAAGATAGGGCTATCTGCTTTTCCCACTCCTAGTCAATATAGTTTTGGAATTCCTAGCAACAGCAATAAAACAGGAGCAAGAAATAAAAGGGATTCAAATAGGGAAGGAAGAAGTCAAATTATCCCTATTTGCAGATGACATGATCCTATATCTAAAAGACCCCAGAACTCTACCAAAAAACTATTAGAAATCATAAACTCTTTCTGCAAAGTAGCAGGATAAAAACTTAACATGCAGAAATCAGTACTTTTCTATATACCAACAACGCACAGACTGAGAAATCAGGGAAACAATTCCATTCACAATAGCCTTACAAACAATAAAGTACCTAGAAATAAATTTAACAAAAGAGACCAAAGAACTTTTTAATGAAAACTATACACCACTAAAGAGAGAAATTGAAGAAGACATCAGAAGATGGAAAGACCTTCCATGCCTGTGGATCAGTAGAATGAACATTGTGAAAATGGCCGTGCTACCAAAAGCAATCTACATGTTCATTGCGATCCCTATCAAAATCCCAGTGACATTCTGCACAGAAATAGGAAACGCAAACAGGAAATACAGATGGAAACACAAAAGACCTGGAATAGCCAAAGCAATTCTGAGCAAAAACTTGGACATCACAATACCCAACTTCAAACTACACTACAGAGCCAAAACAATAAAAACAGCAAGGTATTAGCACAAGAACAGACAGGAAAACCAATGGATCAGAATAGAAGATCAGACGTAAACCCACACATCTACAGCCAACTGATCTCGACAAAGGAGCCCAAAACTCATAATGGATAAAAGACAGCCTCTTTTACAAATGCTGCTGGGAAACTAGATATCCACATGTAGAAAACTGAAACTAGATCCCTGTCTTTCACCCTGTACCAAAATCAACTCAAAGTGGATGAAAGACCTTGATATAAAGCCTGAAACTTTGAAACAACTCCAGGAAGCAGTAGGAGATACACAGGAACAGATCAGTATAGGGAATGACTTCCTAAACAAAACTCAAAAGGCTCAACATCTAAGAGAAACAATGAACAAATGGGACTGCAGCAAAGGAAACAGTCACCAGACTCAAGAGACAGCTCACAGAATGGGAGAAAATCTTTGCCAGCTGCTTATCCAATAAGGGTCAAATACACAGAATCTGCAGGAAACTCAAAAAACTCAGCCCCCAAAGAATCAATACCCCAATGAAGAAATAGGCACATGAATTAAATAAGGAATTCTCAGAGGAAGAGGTACAAACAGCCAGTAACTGCGTGAAGACGTGTTCAACTTCCCTGGTCATAAAAGAGATGCAAATCAAACAACACTTAGATTTCATCTCACCCCCGTTAGAATGGCCATAATCAAGGGTAACAACAACAAATGCTGGAGAGGATGTGCAAACAGGAACACTTATACACTGCTGGTGGGATTGCAGATTATTACAACCACTATGGAAAACAGTATGGAGATGCCTCAAAAAACTAGAGATAGAACTGCCATATGACCCAGTGATACCGCTCTTGGGCATCTACGCAAAAGTATGTAAAACACGATACAGTAGAGACACCTGTACACCCATGTTTATTGCGGCACTATTCACAATAGCCAAGCTCTGGAAACAACTCACATGCCCTACAACTGATGAGTGGATCAAGAAATTGTGGTATAGATACACAATGAAGTACTACTCAGCCACAAGGAATAACAACATGGGGTTTGAAGGTAAATGGATGCAACTGAAGGAAATCATGTTAAGTGAAGTAAGCCAGCATCAGAACCACATGTTTTCTCTCATACATGGAAGATGGATCCAAAGAGAAAGACTACACAAAAACAAGCATGGTCTTATACAAACTTAAATATAGAACATGTTTGTAACAGTGTAACTACTCTATGGAACTCAGGGAAAGAGGAAAAGTAAACAAGAATAATAGAGCATCAGTAATATAAAATATAAGATGTGAAGGTAGAGGATATAAGGATATATATTGAAAGCTGTTGAAAAATGGGGGATGGGAGGTAAAGGGGTAAGGGAGGGTGATGGAAGGGGTTGAATGGACTAAAGTAAAGCACACTCACAGCTGGCATACATTGAGACACCCCTTTTAACATCAACTCAAATAGCAACAAAAACCAAGGCTATAAAATAGGTACAGTGGGGGGGGATGAAGAGGGAGATTAAGGTGACAGTAAATTGCAGATGGACATCATATACCTATATGAAACAGAACTAAGAAACCTCTTGAGATTGCTTTAAGTGGGGTAGGGAGGGGGTTAAGGGGGAGAGGCAATGGAGAGCAATGTAAATAATGTACAATATAATTCTAATCAGAATTGTCACTATGAATCCCACCCTGTATAATGAATATATCCTAATAAAAAATAAAGAACAAAGAAACCTCTTGCAATTGCTTTAAGTGAGGTGGAGAAGGAGTCAAAGAGGGGAGAGACAGTGGTGGTGATCTAAGCAATGTACAATATAAGCCTGTTTGGAACTGTCACAATAAATCCCCCTGTACAACAAATACAACCTAATAAAACATTAATGGGAAAAGGTAAAATGAACCTTCAGAGTTTGTTACATTTAGCTGTGTGTGTAATAATTGTATCTTAATATTGCATATGAATATCAGTTTGAAAATTATAACCTATGTTATGAGAAGAGTGGGGTGTTCTGCTTCATAATAATTCTTCATCAGTTTAATTCATCATTTCACATGGAGCACAGGATGAGAAGCGAGGCTCACTGACTCCTGGTCCTGCTTTGACAGCAGCAGGTCAATCTGGGTGGGTCAGTTTCCTATTCTGGACCTGAGTTTCCCCATCTACACAATGAGAGGGACTTTCCTGGACTCTGTAGACTAGGACACTGCCCATGTGCTCCACCAAATCTGTGGCAAGTAAACTACACAAAATTTATACTTTGGGGGGACGGGGTACAAGGGGGTGGAGCGTCTGCCTAAGAGAGCAGAGATTCATGTTTCACTCTTTCTATGTGTCACACTACATGAAAACTGTTTTCATATACACACTCCCTTTTTGCAAAGCCCAAAAGCACACCGGGGAACTTTAATAACTTTATCTGGAAATGTTAATTGGGTGCTGCTTTCTTCTGACAAGCTTACCTGTGGCCCATTTTGTTTTTGGCATCATACCACTGGTTTTTTCCATGATGTTAGCTGGTGTCCACCTTGTATTTTTCCAAGTATTGATGAGCACATTCAATTAAAATATAGCTAAAGAAAAGAAAATTTAAAAAAATAAAATAAACATACCCAAGGGAGAGAAAGCAGAGAGGTAGAGAGGTAGCACAGAGTTCAGACTGAGCAAATATGTAACTTTTAGAAAATTACATATATGTGTGTGTATACATAATATCTTTCATTCCAAAACCTAAGAAATTTCACCAGTTTAAGAACCTTAAGCAACTGAAAGTTGAACAACAGAAAAGGAAAAATATTTTTTCTGAAAACTGTAAAAGATAACACAATGTCAAAGCAATACAGAATCTATTTTTATTGCAATGTGTTAAAACCCATCACATTCTTTGCTTTTTCCCTGGTACTAATGTTACTATGATGTGTTGTTAGGAATTGTATTTGAATCTGTTCTCTTTATTTGAAAGCCTTATGTTACATGTTAGGAGAGGAAGGTTGTGAAATTACTAACTGTGCATTAGTCTCATACTGGTTTTCAGAGCCTATTAAGCAACATACTCAGCATCTTAGTGGTTTGGAATTAGCCCCAAACACAGCATATTCCATAGGCCCCCAACTCTACAATCTGCTCTATTGCTCTACAAGCAATAGAATTGTTAGAAAATCAAATGCAGCTTAGGTGGTCATAAGTAGTAGGCCAGTATGGGGAATTGTAGATCTTCTCAATGAATGGATGGTTTTTTCAACAGCATAGGGTCTTTTTGTCACGCCAGACAAAATTCTAAAAATGTGAACATCATAAGCAATATTACACTCTCCTTTTTCTAGGAAATAACATATCAAGACCAAGATTTGGTATATTATTACAGACATATGCTAAGGTTTATGTATTTGAAGGGACCTAATAACAAATTCTGACAAATAACGTCTTCATTACTTATGCATACATCTAACAGTAACATAGCAGTTTCTCTGGGGTCAACTGAACATGCTTTTTGTCCCTCCCTGTGTAGGTGAATTTTGGGCGTGTACTCTAATATTTGGTGCTTATGGAGAGGAAGCACAAACAATGCTAGGGAAAGACTGTTCTATTACATTCAAGTTAAACTGCAACTGTTTTTTTTTTCAAATAACATCTTTACTCATCTGATCTGGAATTTGATAAAATCAAAATACCCAGCCAAAAACAAGTCTCAAACAGTCAGTGTTTCATTGATTCATACATTGATATAGATTAGGAACTCACACCAAGGTGACGTCATTGACAGCACAATGTCTATGAAAACTAAGTTAACACTGTACAATTATTTTAAGATTAATAGAATGGGAACCCTGGAGTGGTTGTGTGGATATTTTATTGATCCAAGTATAAATGTCAGAAAACAGGGATGGAATTATGGCTGGTTGAAAGATTGAAATTCCTGGTTCTTTCAGGAATTCAAATTATATGTTTGGCCTTGTTAACCCACTGTGAGTGTGGTGTCCTCTCTGCAGAAAACAGAACAAACCAACGTCAGATAAAAATGCAAGTCAACATTTCATTGGCCCTAAAGAACAGCCTCTATAGCACACTAATAAAAATGAGAAAGTTAAGAAGCCATTGAATATTAGAGATTCGAAAACTAAGAATAATTTGACTAGTCTCCAACTCTCAAGTGAGGCACCTGGGCTCTGATGGTGAATCTAGATTAATTAATATGCATATTTCAATTGACTTTCTTGATTATTATTCAGCATTCAATCATGCTGACCATTCTTTTATGTCTCTTTTTATGTTTTCATGGATATTTTCTTTTTTAACAGTGCTTTTCTACTTAAACCTAAAATCAAATGTGACAACTACTAAGAACATTTGAATATTCAAATAGGCAATCTCTATTTAAAGGATACTCAATAACCAGGTATGAGGCGAAATTCCAGCAAAAAATAGAATTTATCCCCAAAAGGATCAGCAAAGATTTCTAGAACCTTACAGATATGTAGCGGCTCAGAAGCAACAACAAAGAGAAGTTACTGCCTTTATGGAGATTGTAGAGCCAGAGAAAGAAATGGTGGCTCTAGTGGTCCTGGAACCCAGCAAGATCTGGGCAATGGAGAATGAGATTCCCTGAAGGAATGAGAGTCATAGAGGTTGGAACCACTGCCAAAGACCCACTGCCAAAAAATGTAGGGCAGTCACTGGAAAAAAAACCCCAAACTCTCCCCTTGGGTTGTCTGCCTGCATATCCTATTAGCCAAATGCATAAGACACCAGAACTAGAAGCCAGTCCAACCCCCCATTGGCCAAACTCAACCAGAAGCTAACCAGCAAAAAGGCCAGGTGATGCCCACAGTAGAGGTCAACCTCCCAAGGAATGAGCAGGGCACAGCAGAGTAAAAAAATGCATGTATGGGGTAAGATACCAGGGGCAAATGGTGCTTAATCAGCTGCATTCCTTTCCACCCTTGACATTTAAAACAGGAATCCAGAGAACCAGCACGGTGCTTTTTTGTACAACATGAAAAAAAAAAAAAGGGTAAAAGTATTCAAGTTCATTCCCCAAAAACTCATTGTTGCAGTGCTATTGCAAGTTGACTAATTTAACACCTATGTTCCCACTGAATGGAATCTTTCTCTGCAAAAAGATTTCTGGAATGAAGAATAAAAACACAGGCAAGTTGCATCTCTAACATAGTTTACACCTGGAAACTTTTATTTCAGTCCACCTGTGACCCAGCTATTCTGTTTCATTTCTCTGAAGTGGAATACAGAATTGTGTATGTGAGTGGAGGCACACAAGGGTGTCTATTCTGATAATACTTGTAATGACTCAGATTTCAAGTGGTAGGTTTATTCATGCAATGAAATACTATCGTGATGAAACTTCTCACAGCAACATGGAAAAATCTTATCAACATCACGTTCAGCAAAAAAACAAGATGAAAGCAGATACATTAACAGTATGGATCCATCTATATGAGCTTAAAATTTATACTGCTTGGAATATATTCATAGTAGAAAAAGCATAAAGCAAAACAATGAAATGAATACCATGAAAGTAGGTGTAACCGTACCTCTGGGAGGTTAGGTTATAGGAAACACATACTCATGAGGTATTTGATTCTATAATTGATGCAATTTTATATGATGTTTCCATGTTTGCTCTATAATTATTTAATATTGTATATGTTTATTTTATGTATGCTTCTATATGTGTGCAATATTTCAAGGTGAAGTGGCTTTAAAGTTACTACCTGCATTTCTGTTGTGTGACAATTTTGAATTTTATAATGAAGAGCTTTCTTGGTAATTAAATAGATAATCCTTTTCCGGGAAACTTTGTGCTTTGAAATAATTTCCTTGTTTTCTAACCCTTAATTATAACACTCATCAGAAACAATAAATTAAAAGGAAAATCCAGAACATCTTGTTTCTGCAATTGCTGAAAAGTTCAACTTAGGTGTGTCTCCACTGAGGAAGACAATTTGTCCCCAGGTCATATGTACCATGTGTCTATTTTCAGAACAAGAAGAAACAGAACAGAAAATATAAGGGGCTTGATCTCAGGAGAGAATTATAGTATGAAAAACAATTAAATAATAATTAAAATAGTGTAAATACGCCAAAAAAATATACATATCACTGGGTTCTGGATGACTTTGGAGTCAAAAGTAGTGAGTGGGTCAAGATGGCTGAGGAGAGTGGTGTCTTCAGGGATCTCTGTGCAGAAGGGGAAAAAAATGACCAGATTAGAGTAGAATCCTAGTTTATTTTACTAGTTAAAGCTGTAAAATAACCCAGTCAAAGAATTAATAAATCTCCATAAAATATATTGACACCTAGTCCTTGAAATTTAAAAAGTTCTCTTGCATCTTAACATTTTTCTTTAATACCCAAGCATATTAGAGATATGACATTTATCATAGATGATAAGAAATCTTTTAATAATGATTTAAGGAGTACTGAGCACTATCACTTAGCCATTTCCTCCTAACTTTCTCTTCTTGGGAAAAGATGTGTTCTCAAACTAGACTGAACTTTCTTTCCCATGCCAAGTTTCTTTTCCCAACCTGTTTTTCTCACGACTAAAATATTTCCACATGTATTAATTATGTTCTGATGCTTGTTCATAATTTATTTGAAATTATTTTTTTTCTAAAGTCCCCCTGCCTTTTCTGTTAGCATACATTAAAAAGTCATAGAGCTGAAGGACTTAGGGATTTTTGCATTGAGGGGATAGGATGCCCAAGTCAAGACATAGGATACAGGTCAAGTAGCATTATCTCCAAACTGCTCTGGAGACCCTAGCCAAACTCAAACTGCAGTTCGAATTTAGCCTTAAAACAACACTGTACAACTTTACTGTTTTTATGTTATATTCCACTTTCCAGAGCGGTCAGTGTGTAGAAAGGGCCATTCTGAGACAACTGCCATACAAATAACATCCTTAAAACAGAGCCCTCCGTGAGTGTGCATAAGTAGCAAGCACCTAAACATGGTGATGTAGCTAAGAGTTGTAATTCAAGTTTCAACCTAAACCTCATCTGTGCAGGCAAGATTATTTTAAGAATTAAATGAAATTCCTGTTAATCATCTTAGAAGCTACCATAGAAGCAGAATTCACAATAGGACCATGAAAACAAAGTAGGGACCATCTAAACATCTATTTAGATGATTTCATACAACCTCAACAAAGGACAAAGAGAACCAACAATAGCCTGTCTACCTGAGCAAAGAGCCCTATGCCCTTCTGCCTTCCACAGTGTCCCTTCTAACTGTTTTCTCCCCTAAATGTGTCTTAACATGGCTCCTTTATCTACAAAAGAAAGACCAAAATCAACAAACAAGACAAATAGCCTAAATCCAAAAAAGAACAAATAAAAATGTTTCCCAAGCACTGCCTTTCCCTTTAATTGCCACCTTAATTCTGTGTTTTTCTTCTCAGCCACTTAAGAACATCTCTACACTTACTCTTACAACCTCCTGATCACTTACAACCTATTACATTGGGGTCTCTGCCTCTTTCCTCTGCTGAAACCACCTTCTCCGGTCATTGACTCCCTCCTATTTGCAAGATGAAAGTGATATTTTTAGGGTTTTTATGTTTGCATTGGCACTTAACTTCCTCATTAAACCAAGAAGCAAGCTTCAGCCCACTCCCTGATTTTGCATGGTTCATGAGATTGGAATAGTTTTCATATTTTTAAAAGGTTAAAAAAAAGAAGAAGAATCTGTGACATGAAAGATTTATGAATTTAAAAGTCATAAATAGTTTTACTGGAACAAGCCACACCTATTTGCTTGTCTATGGCTGCTTTTGTGCCACAGATGAGAGCTGAGTAGTTGCCACAATGACAGGGTGTGGCTACAAAGTCTAAAACATCTACACTCTAGGACTTTACAGAAAAACTGTGCCAGGGCCAATTTAAACCCTGTTCAGCTGGGTTTCAAGATGCAGCTTCTGGAAAAGTTTTGACTTCCCTGTTAAGCCTTTCCTCAGCTGTTGTAAAGATTAAATAAGATAGCATATGCAAAGAACTAAGGCAATAACATCTCACAGCTTGTATTGAATCAGTGCTAGCTTTTCCTCTTCGCATCTCTGCTTCTGCCTATTGCTTAGATGTGTGCCCCACCCCCGTTGCATCTTCAATTTTTCTTCTTCATTTCTCACTCTCTAACCTCAGTTCCTGTAGCCTTCAGCAGCATCTCCATGCTGATGCTCCCCAAAGCTACATATCCCAGACAAGTAAAGGTTTTGCTTTACTTGAATGCTCTTCAAGAAAACAAACTTAGCATGTCTAAAATAAAGCTCATCCTCCATCTAAACATTCGCTCGTTTTTGCTTCCTTGACTCAGTGAGTAGCACTGCCATCTACCCAACCAGTACAACACCTCTTCCTTTCTGCCTTGCCTTTACCCTCCACATTCAACCACTCAATGAGTCCCTTCTGCTGCACTTCAGATGCTTGCATTGCCATCCACACAGCCACCATTCTAGGTCTTTCCCTCCCAAAGTATCTCACTCATTTCTCTGCCAGAAGTCTGGTGACACTTGAGTCTGTCCTCCATATTTCCACCAGAATTCGCTTTTGTTTCCCTACTTAGCACTGGAATCATAACACTCTGTTCAGTGACTCCTGAGACTCATTGCCAACAAGAATTGGTCCAGACACTTGGTCCTAGGCTTTCACAATCCATTCCTTCACCAAGATTTACTAAGCATGGACTAAATTCTGAGATGTGCCAGACTACAGGTAGAACACTGAACAAGACTAGCACACTCTTTCTTATATGGGGATTCCAACCCATTACAGGAGATCAATATTAAGTAAAGAACCATTGTGTTTTCCTTCCACCCACATTGGCAAAGGCACACCTTTATCATGCCTTCTGCACACTTGGTGACCTCTGCCTGTAATATCCTCAAATTCTTCCTCCTCTTGGATGAATACCTTCCCCAATTTGTTGCTGACAAAACTAAGTCTAGCCTTCTAGCTAATCTCTAAGCATATATCTATTATTTATTTATACTATTTATTATTAATACTATCTTGATTTTCTTACCTCACTGCATTGTCAATTTCTTTTATTTAGGGTTATATTATATTGACGCCCCATGACTAACACCAGTGATTATTATAGTTGGTTTAATTAATTAAGTGTGTCTCTTCTATGACTAAAGGCCAAAAATTAGCTTATATCTACACTATACTGAGCAGTATTTGAGAGAATAAAATAGTAAAGAAATAAAAAGAGGTAATATGTTTATCTCAGATAATGAATATAAACAAGCTAGTACATTATTTGCATCTTAAGCAATTAATTCTAATAATACCACTTTTACATTTTTTTTCATTCAAGGAAAGCCTAATGATTTGCCAAAAGAGGCATATTCTAGCTATGAATGTTTAATTTTTAGCAACTAATTTTGTGTATGGCTTTAGTATGTTCAAAGTATACTTCAGTGACATATAATCTCTTTGAAAATAAATACTAAGTATATTATCCTCACAAAAAACATTTGCTCTATATGACTGATTTGTTTACATCTTCTAGATATTCAAGTCACAAAGAGAATGATGAATGGGCTACAAAAAAACAGAAGAGAAAAAATTGTAATAATAACTATTCTAATCTTCAAGATATGCCAAAGGGGAGAATCAGGAAATTACCAAGCAGTTAACATCAATACTAGGGAAGAATAAGAACAAATAGTAACAAAAATGATCAGGAAGTACTTAGGCAGGAGCAATTTAATGAGCAACTAGCAGCATGAGTTCATGTAGAAAGACTGTGGAGTACAAGCCAGTCGGGGAGTCTGAGTACAAGTATTATCAGCCAAGGGGACCTGAATTTGTCTATTTTCAATTATTGCTATAACCATGTGAAAAAGTGTCATGAATTAAAATAATCCTATGAGGATAAAAATAAAATTAACTCCTGGCTGATGCACTGGAAAGGGCAGTACTTAGGAAAAACTTGCTATTTAGAAAACATCTTCAACCAATTATGTCCCTCCACTGGACTCCAAGTGGTTCGTAGAAGTATTGAATAATCTTTGCCCACTTCTTAACTAACAGTTGCCTAGATCTTGCTAATGAGTGGTTTCAAAGCCAGCCAAATATGGACCGTTCATGGAGACTATTTTTGTGAATAACTCCAGGATAAAAGCTAGTAAAAGTCCAGAAATAACAGCTCTTGGCAACCCAGAAGCTGCAGGTGAGTGTGTAAACTTTTACTTTTTTAAAAATAATTTGTTTATGTGTAAGGACTTAAAACAAAGAGGAGTCCTTAGAAGTATTTGGACTACCAGTCAAGTTAAAGGTCCTAAATGGACCAGAGGAAGATACTAAATGAACTTTTTTTATTTGGGACTTTCTCTAACCTCATGGAATTCAGGTCAGCTATGAACAACTCTCTAAAAAGATGCACACTTCACTGATCAGTGAGGGACCTGTTTGGGTCAAGAACCATGCAACTCAATCAGCAATGACATGAGTGTGCTCTGGCCAACAGGGGCATTTTGAAGAAGGCCAGATGCCAAAGAAGCGTCAGTTAAGTAGACGCCCGATATCATGACCTCTGTGGCCAGGAAAGGACAACCAGCATGATGGGTGCATAAACTATTCGACAGTAAAGGAGAAGCCACCTGCCAAAACTGAGCCTAAGTAAGAAAGGCAGTGGGAAATGTTTGAATTGTATCATGAAGTTGATTAATGGAAATATAACTACCACTGGGACAGCCTGTCCTCCTTATCTTTCCTTGGCCAATTAAATTCAAGTGCAATTTTGCAAATGTCACCTATTCTTCTAAAATTTTAATCTGAAAGTGCTAATTTCTTTAAATGGATCAAAATCTAGATGCTTCTCTCTCATAAATTCCTACCTTATTTTTTCCCGATACTTCATCTTTCAATACTTACTATACAAAACTTCCTTCTGTTAAAGTTAAGTACTAAATAATTGATGCAACTGAGTTCCTTTGTAGACAGCATGGTATTTCTCCAATGATTATCAATGATGGTGCCCACAGATTTAAAACACACACATAAAACACCTCTCCTGTTGGAATTATGTTTCCGTAGCATTTTTGCATTCTTTCCTATCACTTATCAAAAATTTTGCTGATGGATACAGTGACCTTGCTATTTTTAGAACATGAAATTTACTCAATACTAAAGTGAGCCATCATTTGTTGCATCTTAAGTCATCTCTAAAGATAGAAATAGTTTTGTTCCTATTGGCTTTCTCCTCTTTCCTTATGAACATTTAAATAACTTCTAAAACAGCTGGTTCACAGTTAAAGCAAAATACAACTTAGAAAAACAAATCTTTTGGGAGAGGAGAGATAGAGAATGGTGGAGGAAGTGAATTCAAGTATGATATATTCAATATACTGTAAGAAATTTTGCAAATGCCACAATGTACCCCCACCCAGCACAACAATCAATAAATAAAAATTTAAAAAAGAAAAACATATTTTTCCTTTTAGATGTTTCTAAGCCTTTATAAATTCTATCACACTTACCACGTTATTGGATAATACCCAAAATATACTTATATTCTAGAGAGTTGTAGAACCTTACAAATGTTCATCCTTCTCCTCTACAATGAAGGTAACAAAAATAGTAGAAGTTCTAATTAACGATCCGTGAAGTTTATAACTTGTTTATTTGAAAGAGGTTACATTTGTAAAAGGTAGAAAAGAAGAGGAGTGAAACATTTACTCCCCTCCATATTTGTTTCTGGTAGTTAAAGTAAATCTGGCAATGATACTCTCCTAACAGACATCACTGAAAAACTCAGCTGTGTTAGTGAGGCCATGTGCACACGTGGGAATGTCATTTTTGTCACATTCATCCTCCTCCACATTCCTGTAAAAGTCTGTAAAGCAGAGCATACATTTTGGTAAACTATATTGACTATGATAGATTCCCATCCAATCAGGAGGATTTTTTAGTGACTGCATTTGAGCTTTGGATAGCATACAATATTGGAGTTAATAAAAATAGTTGACCTTTATTGAAACCTAGTTTTAGGCCAAACACAGTTTTGGTTGTTCTACTTCACTGAATCCTCCTTCACATCGAGCTGGGTGCTATTATCACTCACATTTTACTGACGACTAAACTGAAACACAATTTAAATAACTTACCACATTCACACAACTAGCACACACGATAGTGGAAACCCCTCATTTTTAAGTGCCAGCAAACATGTAGATGTCAACTGGCTTAGCCAAACTCTATTAGTGCCTCTGGAGAGAAAGGAGAACAGAGGCTGGTCTGAAGCATGAATAAATTCACGCTGCTTTTATATTTTCAAAAAACACAGCATAAAGTTCAAAGGAGAGTGTAGTAACTACTGGCAAGTAAGAGCAGGAAAATTAAGAAACTGGCATTTGATCTGAGTCTTTGAGGACAGGCAAGTTTTTTTTTAATTAAGAAATATTCATTGTACAGGGGGGATTCATTGTGACAATTCCAAATAGGCTTATATTGCACATTGGTTAGATCGCCCCCACTGTCTCTTTCCCTCGGCCCCCTCCCCCACCCCACTTAAAGCAATTGCAAGAGGTTTCCTTGTTCTGTTTCATATAATATATGAAGTCCATCCACCATGTTCCCTCACCTTCATTCACCTCCCCCTTCCACCCACAAATACCCCACACACTGCCTATTTTACAGACCTGTCTTAGTGTTCAAAGGGATTTCTCAATGTATCCCCTTGTGAGTACAGTTTACTTTGGTCCATTCAACCTCTTCCATTGCTCTCCTTACCTCCCACCTCCCATTTTTCAACCGTTTTCAATGCACATCCCTGTACCCTCTACCTTCACAGATGCTATGCTTTATGATCTTGCTCATGCTCTATTATTCTCTTTTCCTTGCCCTCCTTCCCCGAGTCCCATGGAGTGGCAAGTTTTCAAGCAGCATTCGGAGGTTGTCTGGATAAAGGGTCAGCATGGACAAATGTAGAAGTAGAATTGAAGAGACTCTGCTAACAGCAGAAATCTGTGATGGCAGGAGTGAGCAACAGAAATTGGAGTCAAAGCAAAGGTCTCTTTGTAAATTTAAAGTTCTTAAAGCTTAATGCTATTTAAAAAAAATTACAAGGGCAATACAGAGAATATCTTTTTGTTTTTTCATTGTGAGTAACAATGCATGGATTCCATTTTATAACCTCTCCTAGCTATGCAGTGAATTCACTTGGAAGCTACAAAGGATAAGACTTTCGTGTGGATGATCTAAATTCATGTGCTCCCTGAGCCAGTAAACCAAAGTACGAGCAGTAGTAGACTAGGTAAATGTCCACCATGATATCATCTAAAAGTCTGGCTCAACTCTCTCAGCATCTCAGCACTAGGATGGACTTCCACTTAGGAACACACCTGAGCAGGTGAAACCCTAGGGCTTCAACTTCAGAGTCAGCAAAACTGTCCACAAAGACACCTTCAAGGTGCTTGATTTCCAGACAGTTCCTATGCTGTGTTTTTTGTTTATTCTGCTATTTTTTGTGTGGTGATACTGGGATTTGAACTCAAGGCTTCACACTTGCTAGGCAGTTGCTCTACTGCTTGAGCCACACCTCCAGCCTCTGCTTACTTTTATAGTGATGTGATATGTAAAATCTAGACAACATAGAGAAGCAGAAAAAAGAAAATGTCATTTAAAAGTATCCTGAATCCCTAGATTTCAAAATAACCACTCTTAACATTATAGCGAATCTGTAACCAGGCTTTTTCTGTATGTTTGTGTTGTAAACATGTATGTCACAAATAATTTGGATAACAGGATATGTACTGCTCCATTAGCTAATTTTTTACTAACTAACAGACCATGAACAGTCTTCATTTCACTAAATATCCTTCTGCATTACTTTCAGTGACTCAATTCTGTTTTAGATGTATCACAACTTATTTAGCACACCTCTATTCTGGGGACATCAGAGGTGTTTTCAGTTACACTACCGAACAGCATGCATACATCCATGCTCGTTACGTAGAAGAATTCCTGGTTGATGAGGGCAAATAATTTGCACAACAGAGTGAAAAACTGAGTCCTGATGTGATCACCTTGTCTTCCTAATCTTTGCTAATTTTTTTAAAAAATGTTGCTTTAAATAAACTTTTAAAGTTTATTTGAAAAGTGTTGCTTTAAATAAACTTTTCTCACTGGAAAGAGTAAAGTTTTTCATGCCCACTAGACCTTGTCCTCCTTCTTCAGTGGGGCCTGATGAACTTTGGCTGGAGGATGATATTCAGAGCTACCTTTGGTAGATGATCTGAGTGAGTCTGAGGGCAGCCCAGCCCCAGCCTCAGCAGAAGCACAGCTCTGGACGCAGCCCTGACCTTAGCTCTGAGTTCACACCTCCAGCCACAGTGACTGCGATCCAACCTCACCCACAGGGAACATCCAGAAAGGAATGAGTAAGAAAAGGCCTGTCTGAGTCAATGTTATCAGGACTACATTTACTTCAAAACTTCAAATTTTACGTACTAGAAGCAAATTAATCATGAAGATTTCAAGAAGTTTTCCATTTTTAAAAAAAATGTATTAGTACTATATGATAGCTATACAGAGGGTTTCATTGTAACATATGGTATATATATATATATACCATACCCAGGTTTGGTTCATCCCTCCATTTTTCTTCCTCCTACTCTATTCCCTGTCCTAAAGTGATGTCGACAGGTTTCACTGCTCCGTATTCATACACATATAGAAAGTACATCAACACATTCACCCTCCTTTACCCTCTTCATTTACCCTCTTCATTTACCCTCCCCTCCCAGAATTGCTCTCCCCTCAACATGACCTGTTTTGCATTCCTGTCATTCATTGGTTTAGGGTCTGTTCCTTGTTCAGTGAGATTTTGCTTTGGTATTTTAACCTGTAAATATATCGTTCTTTAATCAGTCAAACCCTCTCTATTACCATCCCTTACCCTTTCCTCTACCCTGCATTGTTCATTTTCAGTGTGTTGTGTCTTGTCCTATAAGTGTGATGTATTTCAGTGTTATCCACTCACTATCATTCTTTTCTTCTTTTCTCCTCCCTTAGTCTCCTCTAAAATTTTCTGTGTGTAATTATATGCATGTATGATAATGTCTGTATTTGCATTTTGTCCCTTTTTAAGAAGCATCAACAAGTCAACCTCTGTGACCATCAGGCAAAACTGACGGCTTCTCACCAAAAATAATTGTCATTCTTTAAACATTCGTGAAGTTTTTACATACACTCACTTCCTTAGCCCTGGCAAAAGTACAGGGAACATTATTACATTATTACCCCATATGCCAAAACCCAAACAGCCAGGTAAACTTGTGTGTCTAGGACTAGCAAGCTGCAAAGCTGGCCTTCAATCTGTGTCCCCAGTCACAGCTGTAAGGTGCACCTCTTTACACAGGACCAAGTGGCATTATAGAGGTTATGTGTACTTTATCTTTTACCCAAAATGCTTGGAACCAGAAATAAGGACTTTTCTCATATTTTGGAATACTTTCATACACATAAGCTATCTTGGGGCAGAGACTCAAGTCTGAACAGGGTATTCAGTTATACTTCATATATAACTTACAGGCAGAATATAATTCTGGACAGCACTTTCAATAATTTCATGCTTGAAACAAAGTTATACGGTGTGGAATTTTCCACTTAGGGAGTCATGTTGGCACTCGTAAAGTATCCCACGTCACAGTATTTCAGATTCCAGGTTTTCAGACTGATAAATGGAAGAAATCTAGAAAAGCCCACAGCTGAAACCATACCATCATTTAGCCAATTAATTCCTCACAATAATAATGATGCTATTCATTTCTTGGAGATATTTTCTTGTCATCTGCTTGCTTCTGATGACATACTATCCCCAGGAATAAGCCCTGACCCTCTGAGGGCAGAAATGCCGGAAGAAACTTCCAGTTCTCAAAATGGCAATCATTTCTCAAACTAAGTAGAAATTTAGTACAGGAGTGACAATGGCTAAGGACCTACAGCACTAAATACATTTCAAAAATAGAAAGCTCTCTCTCTCCTGGTGCTTCCCGCAGCCTGTGTTCTTATGTAAGAGGAGGGAAAGTAAATTCATGCCATCAGCCCAGGCCCTGGGCTGATCTGTATTGTGAATGGGGAAGCATGGGGTGGGGGGAAAAAGCAAAAAGATCTGAGTCTTAAATCACAAGAGCATTTCCTACTTCTATTCACAGACACTGGGTTTTGGTTCTCACCCACTTCTGGCTTTTGTAGAAAGATGAGAATTGGTTCCAAATCTGTGATGCTCTGTGATGTCTCTTAGAGGGTGCAACTTCAAAACCGAGCAAACAAATACATGAATGCCTTCAAGAACTTTGTGCAGAAGAGCTAGACACTGTGCATGGAGCCCAGCACTCCCATGCCACCCTCCCCAGGCCACTCCTGCAAGGGAGGAAAAACAGCTACTTCTATCTCTAGCCCCCATCACCTAGCACAACACCAAATACAGAGGTCAGTTTTCATTTGCTAAGTAACACAAGAGAGACAAGTGAAAGCTGTGTTCACAGGAAGGTGTTGCATAAAACAAAAGTCAATATTATTAGAGTCTTTATTAGCTTTTCGGTTTTGATGTCATTGGGGTTTGAACCTACATCCTCACACTTGAGCCACACTCCAGCCCTTTATGCTTTAGTTATTTTTCAGGTAAAATTTCCCCCTTTTTCCCCCCTCCAATGGCCTGAGACTGTGATCCGCCTTCCTAGACCTCTCAAGCATGAAGCACCATCCCAGTCTTGTTCTTTAAGACAGGGTCTTCTTAACTTTTTTGCTTGGACTGTCCTCAAACCACAATCCTCTAATCTCTGCCTCCCAAGTAGCTGGACTTATAGGCATGAGCCACCATGCCAGGCCCTTACGTGTAAGTTCCTGACTTTAGTAGAAAGTGGATGCCATGTCCAAGAATTGTTTTCTGCTTGAAACAGGACACATTAAGGTCTGGAAATCAAACTGAACGGCAAGGAAGATGCTCACATTCCCACAAAATGTCCCAGAAATCTCCTATACCTTCACCCTTTCCCTTTTACACCCTCTTCTCCTGACCTACCATCTCCAAAGGGTTCCTACCCCACGCCCTGAGCACTCCTTCTGAGTGCCATTCATCTCTTTCCCCGCTTCTCTTCTGGGCCCCTTCCCTGTTTCACTGCTTCTTTGACATTCTCTCTTCTTATTCTTCCCCTTCTTTACTTACAGTGTCTTAAATTTTAAATATAGGACAAAGTGTCTCCCTAACTCCATGCCACTCTGTCTTCACTGTCAAACTTCCTGGGATGACCTTGTCTGCAGCCCCTTCTCTGCCCAGGAACTCCTACTGCACACCTCATCTTCTGATTCCTGTACCACACTTCTGATCGAATTTCTGGTCCTGAAAATAAACACAAATGATGTAAAGCCACTGAAATCCACAAATGCCTTTTCCAGACAGCTAAGCTAAAAGCAATGCATTTGTTTTTCCACCAAAAGAAAACAAATGCATTTTTGGCCATTTGAATTTCTTCCTTTGAGAAAGTTCTGTTTAGCTCACTTGCCCATTTCTTTATTGGTTCATTAATTTTGGGAGAATTTAGTTTTTTGAGTTCCCTATAAACATATAGGTTATCAGTCCTTTGTCTGATGTACAGCTGACAAATATTTTCTCCCACTCTGTGGGTGGAAAAAACACATGAAAAAATGCTCACCATTTCTAGCAATAAAGGAAATGCAAATTAAAACCACACTAAGATTCCACCTCACCCCTGTTAGAATAGCCATCATCAGCAACACCACCACCAACAGGTGTTGGTGAGGATGCAGGGAAAAAGGAACCCTCTTACACTGCTGGTGGGAATGTAAACTAGTACAACCACTCTGGAAAAAAATTTGGAGGCTACTTAAAAAGCTAGACATTGATCTACCATTTGATCCAGCAATACCACTCTTGGGGATATACCCAAAAGACTGTGACACAGGTTACTCCAGAGGCACCTGCACACCCATGTTTATTGCAGCACTATTCACAATAGCCAAGTTATGGAAACAGCCAAGATGCCCCACCACTGACGAATGGATTAAGAAAATGTGGTATCTATACACAATGAAGAACGAAATGTTATCATTCGCTGGTAAATGGATGGAATTGGAGAACATCATTCTGAGTGAGGTTAGCCTGGCCCAAAAGACCAAAAATCGTATGTTCTCCCTCATATGCGGACATTAGATCAAGGGCAAACACAACAATAGGATTAGACTATGAACACATGATAAAAGCGAGAGCACACAAGGGAGGGGTGAGGATAGGTAAGACACCTAAAAAACTAGATAGCATTTGTTGCCCTTAACGCAGAGAAACTCAAGCAGATACCTTAAAAGCAGCTGAGGCCAATAGGAGAAGGGGACCAGGAACTAGAGAAAAGGTTAGATTAAAAAGAATTAACCTAGAAGGTAACACACACGCACAGGAAATCAATGTGAGTCAATGCCCTGTATAGCTATCCTTATCTCAACCAGCAAAAACCCTTGTTCCTTCCTATTATTGCTTATACTCTCTCTTCAAAAAAATTAGAGATAAGGGCAGAATATTTTCTGCCAGGTAGTGAGGGGTAAGGTGGGTAAGGGAGGAGGCGGGGAGGGCGCGGGGAAGGGGGGAGAAATGACCCAAACATTGTATGCACATATGAATAAAATAAAAATTAAAAAAAAACAAATGCAGTAAATCTCTTTAAGCCCCCCACCCCACCTGCAAGAGGCCCAAAGCTCCCCCAATCACAATGGAAGCTCTGAGGCCTCAGCACAAGGTCCTTGAAAGGTAAACCTGACCAGGTGTTCTTCCTACCCAGCTGGATGCTGTAAATTGTCTCTGTTCTGTCTTGACATTGTTTCCAGTCGTGATTTCATTTACATGGGTAATTTCTTTGTTACTTCTGGCCTAATCAACAGTCATTTCTGTCTGTACTCTAAACCACTCTGCACGTTAGGCCCCTCCCCACTCAAAAGTGCCAGTGTTTCTCCAAGAATCAAATTAAATTCAAACTCCTGCTCCAACTCTGAACTCCACATTAGTGCTGACTTTGTCTTTCTACTTCTTTGTACTATGTCCTCCTCAAGCACCTGATGCCAGACACTCTGGAGTCTTGGCTCTGACTCTTACAAACTCCAAAGCTTCAGGGAACTTGCCTAACTTTTCTACGTCCACTTTCTCATCTGGGTATAATACTGCATTTTTAAATATAGGTTTGTCGTGATGGTTCTTTAGGGTAACAGAGATGAACGGTGTCCAATAAAGAATAACTCATTATTACCTTTCATATGTTCTAGAAAATTCTAGTAACTCCATCTTCCTCTACACTTGACACTTTTTTGCCATATACTGTTCCCTTGGTCCCCAGTTCAAATATCACAGCAATCTTTGAAGATGCAGTCAAATTACATTTCTCCTATGGACTCAAAGTCAGTCCTACATCACAATGACTTGTTTGCATTTGTGGGCGTTCTTATCATTTTGCAGGCACCCTAGAAATGCAGTGAACTGTTAAGCCAGGACCCTAACCCAGAGGCACAGTCTTCTGGAGAAAAAGAGGTGCTGTGTCCTTCTGAGATGACTCAGGGACCGTGTCTTCTCATCTCTGCCTTGTGATCAAGTCCTCCCACAAAACCAGGTGCTTGCCACGTGCCTGGTTACATTTGGGTAAATTGGCATGTCTAATTTTATGAGAATTCAAAAGAATATGTCGTTTTGAACATACAGCATGTTGTCAAAAACAAGTCTTGGTTTGTTTCAGTATGTTTTGGTGAATAACTAATTTGTTATGTTTGTGACCTGCCTGCCATGTTGGCCAGCACAGGTGCCGTTAGCCCGTACAGAGAAGGGCAGGAAAGATGACCACTGAGCACCCCTGCTTTCTTCAGAAACTTGGCAATAAGAAACAAAAGTCAAACACGTATGTCTTTGCTTATCTACACAAATTTCACATTTTGCTTTTTTAAACAGTTTTATCGATATTTTGTCTACATTCCACACAATTTACCCATTTAAAGTATATAGCTCAATAGTTTTTGGTATGTTTGCAAAGTTACACAACCAACACCACAATCAGGTTTACATTTTGTCACCCTAAAAATAAACCCTGAACTCATTAGCAGTCAGTACCATTTCCTCCTACCATTTCGTCCTCAACCATAAGCAACCAAAATTCTCTGCAGTGTGCCTTCCCTGGACTTTTCAAATAAATAGAACCATCTTTTGTGCCTCTTCTTTCCCTTAAGATCATCCACATTGTAACATGCATTGTATTGTTTGCATGGCCAATAGTACAATGGGTATGGATACATCCCATTTTGTCTATCCATTACTCATTTGGTGGATATTCTGGTTGTTTCTGCTTTGAATGAGGTCGCTATGAATTTTCCTGTCTATGATTCTGTGTGGGCTTATGCTTTCATTTCTCATGCATGTATACCTAAGAGTGGAATGGTAACTCTGTATGTCTAACATTTTGAGGAATTGCCAGAAGGGAATTCCAAAATTCCCTTCCAAAATTCCAAAATGGCTGCATCATTTTCCATTCCGATCAGCACCATATGTGGGCTTTGATCTCTCCTGGCCAGTGTTTGTCATTATCTGACTTTTGGATTACAGCTGTCCTAAGAATATGAAGTCATATCTCTTTGTGGGTTTCATTTGCATTTCCCTGATGGTGGAGTATGTGCCCATTCTGAATGTAAGATCTCATCAGGTAACAATCTGCAAGTATCATCTCTTGTCATCCACGGACACACAGAAACTTTTAACCTTGACCAAACCTAATAAACATACTTTCCTTGTGTGGCATGCTTCTGGAATCTCCAAAAAGCCTTGCTTAACGGGTTAACCGAGGTCACTAAAATTTATTCCTATGCCATTCAGAGGTCATAACTGTAGATATTATCTTTAGGGCTATGATACATTTTGAGTTAATTTTTGAGTGTGTTGTTGTAAGAGATTCAACCTCATTCTTCTGCATGTGGGTGGACAGTTGTACCAATACCATTTTTGTCTTATTTCCCCATTGAATTGTCTTGATTTAATTTGTGGAATCAATTCTAGTCCGTTAATCTTTATTTCTATCCATGTGCTCATACTACACTACCTTGGTTATTGTAGCTTTGTAGTAAATTTTGAAATTAGGAAATATCTTTGTTCTTTTCCAGAATCCATTTGACTATTCTGAGTTACTTGCATGACCATATGAATTTTCTGCAAAAAAAAGAAAAGCTTGCTGGGATTTTGACATGGAGTGTGCTTAATTCATAGATCATTAGGGACTAAAAGCCATTTTTATAATATTAAATATTTCAATCTGTAAACATAGTGCCTCATTCCATTTATTTAAATTAACTCAATTCAACAGTGGTTTTGGTTTGAGTGGTTCCAGTTTTATACCTCATTTTTTTTTCCAGTTCTGGGAATTGAACCTAGGTCCTCAGGTGTGCCTGGCATGTGCTCTATAACTGAGCTGTGCCCTAGCCTCTGTACTTTCTTTGTTAAATTTATTTCTACATGTTTTCACTCAACACCAAGTGTGATGTTAGTAGCTATTTCACAGGTGAACTTTCAATTTGAAGATGCTCCTTTATTCTTAGTTTGCTCAGTGCTTTCATCATTAAATCGCGATGGATTTGTTCAATGCCTTTCCTTTAGGTTACTGACATGATCACATGCAGTCTCTCCGGGAGACAGCAGGTGGACCATGTTCCCATCCTGTTCTATTGGTATGGTGTGATCACATATCTGATTTTTGGTAAACTAATCTGGCTTTCCTAGGATAAATCTCATTTGCCCTTGGTGTTCCATTCTTTTCAGATGTTACTGGATTATAATTGCTAAGACTTTTACCTGTGTTCGTAAATGATAATGGTCTCTTGTTTGCTTGTGGTGTCTTTACCTGATTTGGGTATCAGAGTAACACAGGCTTCAGAGCATAAGATGGGAATGCTGCTTACACTTGTACTTTTTCAGAGTTTGTGAAAAATTGATATTAGTATCAGACATTTGGTGATATTTGATTGTATTTCTTAAAATTAATCTATGTGGCCTATGATCCACAACAGATTTGTCAAATCTTGATCTACTCACTGAAAAGACAAGGAAGTTCCCTAATTTGTCCTTAAAACTTTTCCAAGTTTAAAAAAAAAAAAAAAGTGGAGGAAGCTCAATGTCCACAGAACCTAGCGCTGAGGGCCCCTCTCTTTGTCCCTGGTCGCGCGCCAGCAGATGAGCGGATGGGATCCGCGGGTGACAGGGACCGCGGTGACATCAGAGCGCGGAGGGGGCTGGGCCCGGGCGGGCGGGGGAGGAACGGAGCCCAGCCTCGTCCTGGGCTCGGAACCGCGGACGGCCCCGCCCCGGGCTATAAACGCGGGCGGCCGTGGTCCAGCGCTGCGGCCGGGCGGGCGGCGGATGCGCACGCCGAGAGGACTCGGTGAGTGCGGGGACCTGGGACAGGGGCGGGGGACCGACCGGAGACATGGGACCGGGACTGGGGACAGGGAACAGGAACGCGGGCGCGCGGCCACCTCTTCCCGGCCAGCGCCGCCTTCCAGCTGCCCAAACCAGGTCCAGCTGCCAGGACCGCCGGCGACCCCGCGGGCTTGCTGGCAGCCTGGTCCCGAATCCCCTGTCCCTGTGACCACAAGCTCTCGGAAATCTGCAGAAACCTCAGCGCGCAAACTTTCTTCTCGCGCTCCCAGATCTCTCGTCTTGTCGCTGTGAATGAAGGTCACGCCTGTGGGACCCCCGAGGTACCAGGAAAGCTGCGCTGCTTTGGGGGTCAAGTTAAGCGTGTCCTTCTCCCCACCTCCACATTCCGCTTCCCTGGCAATGTCCCAGACCTGATGTCTCCTTTCCCCATCTCCCTGCAAACCCTACCCTCGGCAGGGGACAGACACAGTCCCAGCCTGGGCCAGACTCTCCCACTGCGGGTATCCTCAGGTGCGCTTTCAGTCACCGGGCAGGGAGGAAAGACACAGGGTCCCTGCCCATCCCCACTGCCCAGGCCCTTGCACTTGTGTCGGTGAGGCAGGATTTTAACAAAGGTCTGTTTCCATTTCTGAACAGAGCCTGGTGCAGACCCCCCACCCCCAATCACACACACCAAGTCTCTGTCCAGGTCCCCATTTCCAGGTCTTTTCCATGTTCACCTCAGCCTCTCCAGTGCCAGCCTGCTAGGGGCTCCAGAAGACTTCAGCAAATCTTCCCAAGGCCTTTTCTGCCCCTTGTCTTTGGTCTTAGAGACAGGGCTATTGCCTGCCCTCTGGGGCCTCATAACTGTTTACTAATGGCCTCATTAAGTATGGAAACCCAGCACCAGCCCTCGGGAGCTTTTCTCCTCAGGAAAGTTTGGGTGCGTACTGTCCCTTGGGGTCACATTTGGAAACTGACTACATTAACTTCCTGCCTCGTTCTGGGAAGAGAAAGTAACCCCGAAGGAGGCAAAAGCCCACACCCTGCTGCTCTGGGCTCTAACTGTTGAGCAACTTGTGTCTCCGCTTGAAGGTGCTTGCATCTCTTGGTCATTGCCACCTGAGGGTCCTGGGGCCACAGGTGTTTATTCCCCTTGAGGGAAGCTTTCACCCCCCTTACAGTCCTCTCCAAAAATGATACTCAGAGGGGCTGAGTGGTAGAGTGTTTTCTGTGCATTACCTTGGGTTAAAAACTAACAAAATCATCCACTATACTTATCTGATCTGCTGTGGTGTTTCCCTTGCTACATAAGTGCACGGGGACAGTCTCTCCTTGGCTGTGAATAATTCCCTGGTGATGTCCTGGGACCCTCCTCTCCCTCTCCACCACCTTTCCTGGCAGCAGGGTAGGGCAGGGAGGCACAGGGAGAAGGGAATGGAGACTCCCACTTAACTAGCTGTGTGACACTAAGTGTTGTTTTTTTTTACACCCCCTAAATTTTCTCCAGTGATAAAAAAAATCCTTGGTTCCTTTTGCTTCTTAGTTATTGCTTTAAAAGTTGAAGTATGAAATAATTGCCATGTTTTGAGTCTTCAAAGCTGCCTACCTCCCCTGTTATCTGCTCTGCACACACATTAAATTTCCTAGGATTGAGAGCTCCAAGTGTCCGTCCCCAAATGATGGTTGTCTGTAAAAGTTTCAGGAGTGGCCCCAAGTTGCTAGGTCTCCACATTTGCTGAGATTGCATGACCGTTAGTTTCAAGTCTGTTATTACTCTGACTCCTCCTTTTCCCCCTGACTTCATTGTGCTTTGTTTCCATCCATGAGTCTTTGACTTCTGGTTCTGCTCTTCTCTGACCTCACACTGAGCTAACTGTGCCATCAGCCACCTGAGAAGAAAGTGGATTTTCTTCCTCTGGGAAGCACTTGTCAACCCTGAGATTTCCAGACTGCTTCTCAGTCACCATCACTGTGGTGTGGCAATACTCCCTGGTCCATGGCACCTTAAGCTTAAATCTTTCCCCGCTCTCTGCCTTAGCCTGGGTCAGTGTTCAAAGAAGGACAATTTTGTTCACAGTTTTTGGTTTTCTTGTCTTCTTTCTAGTATGGAGTCAGAATTGTGTCAGTATGTAGATATAATTTTGTTTTGATTTTTGCTACTGCTGCTGCTACTTACTACTTTATTGTTGCTATGACTAATTAATAGTAATGAGTAATTTGGCTTATGCTAGAGGAAAAGTAAGGAAAGAAAAGTTGAATCTGCTGCTTACCCAAAGCCCAAATAAGATACTTAGCTGAGAAGGAATTTTTTAAATGCATGATCTGTGTCTCCTGTATACTGCACAATGCACATTTCAAACAGGTAACTGAGAGGTGATGTATTTTGCTTTCAAACTTATTACAAGGACAAAGGTAGAGATCCATCCAATTTAACGTGTTTTGGCAGCCTAATAAAAACCCCTGCTCTTATCCCCCACACTTACTAGTTTAGCTGGTCTCTCCCTGCTCATCCGTGACTGGGGAATGCCAATGCAAAATAGGCCAGTAAATCAAGAATTTTGTTTGGAAGTTTAAGTCCAAGTGTATAAAAACTAAAAAGCTGTCTTGATGGCATACTATGGCAGTAAGCAAATTTGAAGCAGGCACTCCACAAGTACAACAAAATATCCAGGTCTAGGTTGCAAACAGTTCTTCCCCATGTTGTCTAGCCAGTGGGCCATGTTGCCTTTTGGAAGTGCCACCATTGGAAAATGCTGTCTTATTTCTTCAAAATAGTTCTAAGGGCTCTCTTTTAAAAATCACATGACATCATTGGATTACACGACTGGTGTTTCATTTCACATAAGTGTTGATGAAAGCAGTATGCTAAATCTCTGATAAGCAAAAGCAAATTTTGTTCAATTTTATCATTAATTTAGCTATCACTTTACAGCTCCTATTTTAGCCATATTAATTTTACCTTCTGCAAAGCAACTTATTGTTATTGTTATTATTATTATTATTATTTTGCAGTACTGGGGTTTGAACTCCAGGCCCTCACCTTGAGCCACTCCACCATCACTTTTTTTTTTGTGATGGATTTTTTTTAAAATAGGGTCTCATGAGCTATTTGCCCAAGTTGGCTTCAAACCATGATCCTCCTGATCTCTGCTTCCTGATTAGCTAGGGTTACAGGCGTAAGCCTGGCTGCAAACCAACTTTTTAACAGTTTAATATCTAAAGTCACTTTAAATCAAGGAGTATCTGTAGGGAATTTCAGTAATATTCAACTGTTTGTTAAGTGACTGCTATTAGCCTACCAGAACTCTAAAATACAATGCTTCAATCACAGCAAAAAAACAAAATGCACCTAAAGAGCTATCAATTTACCAGATGTTTCATTAGCGACTTGTCACTTTAACATAAATTTTGACAGTTGGAAACAAACAGCAAAGTATATGTTTAAAACAGTCAAAAATGACAGGGGAGTATTGCTACTAGCTGTGGTTGTATTAACATTAAATTTTTGCTCATTTTGGTTCTTTCTCTGCATATAGATGTTCACAAAGGGAAAAATTCTCTTGCAAATGAAAACTAAACTGATGTTTCAAAATATTTTATTAACAAAGAATTCATTACATAGTATTAATGCTGTGTGACTACTCTATTTTACATTATCCTTATAGATCAATTTGAAAGGGTTTACTCTTGTTTTTGATATGTTTGTCTGGTTCCTTAGTAGGGGCTTTTTCTAAATGTCTTAAGTAGAAATGAATGTCTAGAACCTGTGAAGTACTATTAGTGTTTTCTTCCCATACTGAAAAATATTTTTGATTGTGTTCTAGCCCTATGTTTAAATACTTTTTTAAATCATTTTCAGTCACATATTTATTTTTTTTAATTACTTTTATAACCTTTAAAAAATTTGGAAAGTGGGTGAATATACTTCATTTTTCTTAAAATGCAAGGGACCTTCCTGTTTCAAATTCTAATTCCAGATGTGCTTCAAGGATTTACTAATCCTTCAATCTGGGTCAAAGTTTTTATTTTATTATATGTATATATATATATATGCCTTGATTTCACCAAGTGATGTTAAAATCTGTTTTAGATCAATGAATTTAAGTAATCTGAACGGTTAATAAAAGAGTAAGAATTTTGGAAGATACACATAAGGTTATTTGCTCTTAAAGAGAATTCATGATTGCTAATTTGTTCACTAAGTTCCCTTAGATATCTTCTTCTTATATTAATCGAAGCCCCCCACATCTACTTTGGAAAATGAAGAATTATATCTGTGAAATATATCGACAGCAGCAGATTCTTGCAAAGGAACTATAGATCCCTGTGATATTCGGCCCCCAGGACACATCAAAGTTAAAAACGGTCTTTGCCCTGCCGAGTTGTTGGATGAGTTAAGCACATATTTAGAAAGGGAAGACATTAAAAACTGCCTCTCCTTCTGTCCTGCCTCTCAGACCAGGCTGAATGTGTTAGGGTCACAATGTTTGGGTCCAGCCACTTCTGTAAAGACTACTGTTCCTTCCCCTCCTCCTAGAAATGTTACTCCTTTGATGGTAAAGACTGCATCCAAATAC
This sequence comes from Castor canadensis, assembly GCF_047511655.1. Classification (NCBI taxonomy): domain Eukaryota; kingdom Metazoa; phylum Chordata; class Mammalia; order Rodentia; family Castoridae; genus Castor; species Castor canadensis. Next base: position 67,871,301 of record NC_133402.1, read on the forward strand.
ATCCTTATGTCCTTGTGCTAAACACAAACATTACTTCTGTGCCTCTTGGTTAGTTGGTTGGTTGTTTTTGGTGAAAACTATAAGAAATGTTAAATACATTATCAGTTGCCTGCATTTTAGAAGAGCAATGTCAGGAAGCAACTGTGTTTCTAACTGCATCTCAGCGCACACTAAAGCATCTTGACCTTCATGCTTGTCTTGCTAAGTGGGGAGCTAGGCAGAAACATTTTGCAATCTGTAGCAAAATGGCAAGGAAACAGGAAGAGTAATAAAAGGAAAAAAAATAAGTTGAAGATTAATAAGTTTAATACTTCGAAATATCAAGTCAGTGGTTCTTAAGGTGTTGAGAGGCAAGTAAGGCAAGAATAATATCAGAAATGCCTTGGAAGCACATTAAGCCTGATCATGTCATCCACACCCCTTCCTTCACACCCTTTCCTCTACCCTTTCCTCCACTCCCCTTGTTGACACCCATCCCATTACAAATCAGCAGCAACCAGCACTGTTACCTCAGGTGTCATAGTGCCACACACCAGCATCCTGGGTGTCACCTGCTATGTCACTGGAAATGCAGAATCTTAAACCCCGTCACACTAACTGAAAAAGAATCTGCACTTAACAAAAGCCCAAGTGATCCAAACACACAGGGAAGTCAGAGGAAGCGCGGTGCACGGTGCCTGTGGCTTGTTCAAATGATTGCATAGAGGTTATTCTCTGGGTCTTTAAATAAAACAGTTAAATAAAGTTAACATCTATGGAGTAAATATCATGTCAAACATGGCATTCATCCTTCAAACATTGTCTTTTTTTAATCTTCACAACAACCATATGGGATAGTCGCTGTTTTATTCTCATTTATTGGTTGTTATACTGAGAAGCAATGAGACTGAGCAGATCACCCAAATGTGGTGACTGGTGGAGCCAAGATTCAGACATAGGAAGCCTGGGCTCTTAGCTGCTACCCAGTGTCTGCTGTACATGAGGCTGCCAACTTTTTAATGCAAACTAATTATTTGAGAATTTATTTAAAGTTATAATTTGAAATTAATTCCTGTTCCTTCATAGAAAAAAATAAAAGAGATATACTCCATTTTGCTTGTAATTTTTGACTTTCAAGTGCAATTCTGAAGAAGTCTAGAAATTCCTGTTTTAGTTGGAAAAAATACTAAAACTATGACAGCTCATCCAAACTCGAGGGGTGTTAGTAAGTATGGGGTATTCTTAATATCAGTTATACCTCAATCAAGTTTTCTGAGTTGGGACTGAGTTTTTTTGAACCCAAGGCTTTGACTTACAAAGCAGGCACTCTACCACTTGTGACACTTCTCCAGTCCTTTGTTCTGGTTAATTTGGAGATGGGGTCTCACAAACTATTTGCTGACCTTGAACCCTAATCTTCCTGATCCCAGTCTCTCAAGTAACTAGGATTACAGGTGTGTGCCACTAGTACCCAGTTTCCTTTTCTTTTCTTTCTTTTTTTTTTTAATGAGGAGTGGTAGCAGAGCCCAGTGCCTCTGTACTCCCAGCTACTCAGGGAACTGAGTCCAGGAGTTCAAGAACAGCCTGGGAAGCATAGAAAAACTTTCTAAAAAGGAAAACAAAGAGGAAAGAATAGTATACTTTTAAAAATTAACTTTTCCTATAACTCACCAAAAATTTACTGTTTGCCTGTTGGGTCAACATAAGATGTTTCTGGTATTATAAAGAAGGTTATCTGTCAAGACACATAAACTGTTTGGCACACAACTCAAATTAGATATTGCTTTTCTACATTTGATATAAATACTTATTTACCATGAGCCTGGTTTATAGAACTGTAGTTGAACATAGGTACTACACAGTCAGTACCCAAGCAAGTGATGACTTATTTTAAGCCAGTGACTCCCCAAATGATTTAGTTCTGAACTATTTCTCCCAGGCTATGCAAATTCTGACAGTGGTCAGGGCAGAACGATCCAGCCAAGTGTTCTTGTCTTGACAGTGTCTCATCGGTGTTGGTCTCAGGGAGGCTAGGTTCCCCAGAATCATATCTCAGAGAAGAGTTGTGCCAGTGGGCCTGAGAAGACATGATTTTCCCTGTAATGAATTTCACCAGCTACTCGAATCTAGGACTTCACTCTTCAGGCAACACTAACATTACAGTGCCTAACTCTTAAGTGATAGGCAGGGGCAAAATCAACCCAGGGCTGCCATCAAGCCAAGGAGTGAGGGCTGAGAAGCACCCAAGAGACATAGTCCACATAGCAGTCAGCATTTCTCGGTGCTGACAAGTGATAGAGTGCCAGTGGTCATCCCCTTTGGACACTTAGAGTCCCACTGGTTTCATTAAGCCCAAATACTTGTGACGATGGCTAAATACGGTCTGCATCAGTTTTGTTTTGTTTTTTTACCCAGATGGAAAAATCTGACAGCATTTCTTCTTGTAAATGTCATACATTTACAACTCTATCATCATAATTTCCTTCACTTTTTTACCCAAATTCTTCTGTTATCCAATTCAAATGCCTTTTTACAGGCTCCAAATATACCCAGCATGCCTACAGAACCAGAATGCTCCATTCATCTGGGCGTAATTACCTGCCTCTCTTTCCATTCAAATGGCGTCATGCCACATAAAATACTTCGTGCCATGATGTCTCCCTGCTCTTAACCTTCACATAGATAACTGCTGCTGCTTTATCAGGAGTGGAAAAGATTCTGATGTGAGTCCTACATCATGATTTCATGTGATCCCTGTGCTCTGGCCTTTGATTTTCCCGAGAGAAGAGATGCACCAGCAGGAATGAGCAGCCACAGTTTTAAGGAAAATTACATAAAACTGTAGCTACCATATATTTTATGCGAATCTATAACAATATCACATATAGTAATGTAAATGTTTAATGGCGAGATAATCGTAAGTGAATGAAAGTGTATAAACACAGATCAGACGTGCCATCCTGTGTGCTTTTGCAGACTTGAAGCTCTGAGTTAGGTGCTAGCTGTTCTAGTGAAAGTAATTTAGTTATAGTTGTACTGACTTGTGAGCAGTCATTTATATATTTTTAAATAACTTCATGTTTGTAGAGTAGAAAGCAAGATTGGGAAAAATATACAAGACATCTGAAAAGCTTTTAAGGGTTCTTAATGTCATGTTTCTTTTTTTCTATTTTTTGTATGTGCTTTCCAAGTTCCCTTTAACAAATCACTTCTCACTGTCTATTCATCTTGGATTTTCTGCTGCTTTCCTTATAACTCAGTCTGGATTTTAGGTCCCACTGTTGATTCTCTGGCAGATGCTTCTATAAATCTGACCACTTCTGAAATTTTTCCCAATAAGGTATGTTAGAGCCTTACAAAGCAGCCCACTGTTTTTATACCATCTTGGTAGTTTATAGACGTCATCTCAAGGGAAATGTCTTTTTGCTAACAAGTCCATGTCATGCGAAAATTCTTCTACATTACAAAACCAGAGTAAAGGTGCTATATGTAGTGGTTTTTTAAAGAGTACACTATACACAATCTTCTTGAAAAGTTCTTCAACTAAAATATCTTAAGAAATCCTCCAAACTCATAAAGAGAAACATAACATAAAAATATAAAAGTATTTATATCATTCTAAAAGTACCATAAACAAACTCCAAAGGTAAACCAGAAATATGAGGAAGGTCTTTTCCACATATTTCACGTAAAATGAGAGTTTTGGACTATAACATGAGCTCTTTACAGGAGGCATTATGAACAATCTCACTGAAACATGAGCAAAGACCGTGGCAGAGCAAACTACCGAAAACAAGAGTACGGGAAGAAGTCCTGCTTCATTCGCAATTAAAGAAATGCAAACTAAAACAACAGACTAAGGAAAAAAAGACTTTATGAAATCCAGTTTTTTGGTATCAGTCTTCCATTGTAAACTTTAAAACAAAGGGTGTTTTGTAAATACCTGTCAAAACTTGAGCAAAAGACAAAAGAGTCGACTTAGAACTTATCCTTCTGATACATTCATGTGAGTAAAAAATGCTCTGTCTAAATATGACCACTCAGATATTTTGTGGCAGCCAAAAGGAAAATTGAATAAAAGCAGATTCAGGTCCATTAGTAGAAGACTGGTTAAATAAGTTACCATATGTCAGTACAATGAATGAGATTTTGTATAATCGTCAAATGAAGTGGATTTATTAAGCTGATGTAGGAAGTTCTGTTAGTCATAGTATTGAGTTAAAACTGGCAAGCGGGATGATATGCTGTATAAAAACATGTATGCATTTTTTAAAGTTCTAGAAAGATGTACCAAAAACCACTAGTTATAAGTATCTCTGGGAAATGAATCCCGAGACAAAAATCAGAAAGGGTGAAATATTAACTTGTACTTTATAGTCTTCTGTATCAACTTGGAGATATTACTAAAAGAAAACAGGGGAAAAAAAGAATGCATTTGGTAAAGTGATACAGTCTCGTTTTCTGTGCCTCTGATATGTGTCTAGAAGGCATTGGGGAGGATGTTGAACACAGCAGGAAGAGGATGGAGTCCCAGGATAACCACTTCGTACAACCCATGTCTATATAAGGAAAAATATGTTCTTGATGTGGAACTGATGGTCTCACCCTCTTCCAAAAAATTCCCACTCAGTATGCAGTATTAGGGCTTACTCCGTAAATTAAAAAATAAATATCTGAGCACATTTCTGGATCGTGTTACTCTTTTCTTTTTTTCCAGAGTTGACAGGTGACAGCTTGACCTAAAATGGCTGGATTTTTTTCGAAGTGAGTCACTGAAGCCATCCCAGAAAGTCACCACCAGGTGAGTGTCTTGTACCTACAGCACTGTACCTGTCAATAGCTCTTCCGAGACTCAGCAGTGGCGCTGGCACAAGAAGCCACCACACCATTGCTCTGTGAAAGAAATAGAAGAAGCAAAAAATAATGAAATCCCAGTCTGCCTCCAGCTTCTCCAAGTGCAGGTTGAGAGCATATTAATTTATATGATTTTAAAGACAAAGTGTCAAAATTACGAAGCTACTTCCATTAGTGTGCCACGCAAGGGGTTTGCAATCCCTCAGCAGAGACACTTTGTGGCCATACCACGGGTGATAGCTTGGAGCTGTGTTCCCCTAGCTGGGGAGGACTCAGCAGGGCCAGCAGGGAAATGACAGTGCTCTCACCAGCCATGTAGTGGGGACTATGCATCCTCACTTCCAGAAGGCTAAAAAACATAAACCTGAAAATTCGATCTGCTCACCTTCAGAAAACCTACAGCTCAACATCTCACTCTTGCAAACTTCTCCCTTGCTCCAGTGACAAGCCAAGAGAAAGGAGTGGTATAAAATTGAGGGTGAAGCCCCCTCCACCCCCCCACCCCACCCCCTCGTAAGCCTCCTGCAGTCCACCCCTGTGATGGGCATGAGTGACTTGGAGTCACAGAGCAGGGCATTAATCTCTCAGAGTTGGGTACATAGAGCAGGAGGGTGATCTAGGATGGTTTTGTCAGTCCAACTCCTTTCTCATGGGCTTATCTGATATTTTTCATAAAAGTAATCCTTGATTTGTCCAAGTAATAGGGGGAAAAACTCAAGGGGCAAGCCCTCAGCTTCCCCATTGTCTTCAAGGAATTTGAAAAAGTAGTTTGTACCATTGTGAATGTTGTGATTTCGTCTTTTCAAAGAAGCGGCTAGTTAGGTGCTAGCCAGGCAGATAAATAATACAAGTGGTGCTGTTCTTCTTTGTGTAGTTGGCAAGTAGGAAAAAATTCCTGGAAGGCACTCCATGGCGGTGGTGTTAGGAGACTATTTAGGACTGCTTTAATCTCAGAGATAAATATAGTCACATTCTGCACAGTTCTGACACTGGATATCTTTAGGGTTGGTTTTTGGTTTTTGTTTTGGGGGGCGGGGTGTGCATGTCTTGTTTTGCTTTGTTTTGTTTTGATTTGTGTTGAGGTATAGATAAGCCTGGGCATCTGAGCAGTGCATGTTTCAGCAAACAGTACAGTAAAATGCATCCCCCAGTTAGGAAGATGGTAAGATGCCAGTTTGTGACAGTCACACCCTTATGGAACACTTCCAAAATGACTATGACATCTTGCTTAAGGATAACTAAACAATGAAAAAGGCACATTTTTCAATTTTTAACTTTTTCAATCCTTTAAAGTGTCAGGTCAGTAAGCAAAGCATACTTTATTCTGAGAGCTATTTTTGTTTGTTTGTTTGTTTGTTAAAAACTCTGATACTTTACCAATTCGACCACTAACTATGAACTTTGTCCTTCGTTTACTGTGACGTAATCTCCAAAGCCCCATTTCAAGCTATGGACACGGTACTGAAATACAAAAATCATTTGCTTGCAAAAAGACCTTCTGACCTCTGTAATATCCCTTTAAAACTTTTACCAACCTACAGGTACAGAACTCTGATCTCTTATTGATTTAAAGCAGTAATGTGCAAACAGCATTTCAGAGCTTGTTTTATAGGTCCAAAGACTTTGTGTTGAAATCTACTCAGGACAAATGGAGAAAGGCTGATTAGTACATTTAACAGAATAAGGAACATATTCAAAGGCTTAATGTGTGTACACCCCACCATCCAATATGGTAGGCACGTACCACATGTGGCTATTCAATCAGTTCTTTAATAAATATAAGTAACAACAAAACTTAATTGTAAATTTTAAATTAATTTATAATTAAATAAATTTAAAATTCATTTGCTCAATTGCACTAGCCACATCTCAAGCTTTCCTACATGCATGTGGTTAGTGGACAGCTAAGATGTAGACTGCTTCTCCTTTACAGAAAGTTCTATTGGACAAGACTTCTGTAAACAAATTTATTGGTAATATAGTGAATTTTCAATGCCTCTTGTTAGGAAAATTTTATGCTCTATTTAACTTACATGGAAATTTTAATATTTTTGAAATTCCAACTTTCTTAGTGCTATATTACCCAGAATATTGCATGCTCAGGTTGTATCTAAGGACTCACAGGCCTCCATCCTTTTCCTGTTAAGGGATTTAGTATTTTATGTATTCTTGTAATGTTCTAGGTTCTTGGTTTCTTAAAAAATTTGTTAAAAGAGGTAGTTACATTTGTAGTGAGCTCAGGACTAATAGATAAGGCTGTCAGCCCTGTCATCTAGGTTTTCATTTTCCTGCAGTTCTAGATGTGTCTCAGTTGTACTGACTTAAACAAAGCAGATTTGTAGTTTTTAAGCAATTTGGAGAACCAAATGAATTAAGCACTATAATACTTCTTTTTCCTTTTCTTATGAAAATATACATGCTATTAGAAGTCCCTCTTTTTGTTTGAAATATATATATATATATATTATATTATATTATATATCTGTGGTATATAATTATATATAGTAGTAGTTTGTTTTTACTTTTAATTAATATAATCAGTAGCTTCTGTAGTAAATTCTTAGGGGGTCTTAGTCATTCTTTTCCACTGAAATGATTCCATTAATAAAATGTCAGTCTCAATTACTTTCTGAGTCTCATAGCTAGCAATTCAGTTACATTTTCTTCCTTCAGTAATAGTTACACAAGGCAAAAAGATTAAAAACAAATTTGTCTTTGAATTATTGAAGCACAGACTTGAAATAGCTATATAGCTATCTGTGACAAGGGGGATAAATATCCAGCCAATCCCTTTACACAGATCATAGTATCACTGCCCAATCAGAGCATAAGCAGTAGAGGTTTGGACCCAGCTCAGACTTTTTAAAGTGCAAATCCCAGGATCTTATCAATAGAAAGAAAGACAAGGTAAATGCTAACCATTGTACTTTTTATAATAAGCAAAATGTAACTTGGTTTGTAGAGTAAGCAAGTCTATTCACACAGTTTACCTGCAACAACACAATTCCTTTGCTTAAATAACACAGCTAGATGTGCTTAACTCATAGCTGTGCATGAGATGCTACTTTAAGTTTGACTGCTATTAATAATTTAACAATTGAAAGGACTCAGAGAATTAGCCCTCCGAATTTCTAGGCTGTTTTGCTTGCAGACACAACTTTCAGCTAACTCCAAGAGTGTTGTCATCCCTCCCTTCAACATATTAGTCATTTGAGACTTTTAAGGAGACTTAGGAGATGTAGAGGAGTCACATTTGCAGAAAAGTTGAGGATAGCTCAGAGACACAGTAATGCAATGCAAACTGACAGAAGACAACCACTGTTGGCAGAGTGGCTCAAGCGGTAAGAGCACCTGCCTAACAAGCATGAGACAGTGAGTTCAAACCCCAGTGCCACCAAGAAACAATAACAAAAAAAAAAAAAAGATAATCACTTACCTGGAACATGATCTTTTATGCCCTCCCAGAATTTAAACATGCTAGACTTACCCAGAAAACCTGAGACAGAGGAACAGTGTGGTACTGCAAGCCCCAGATCTAATCAGGAACAATGTTTTTCTCCTTTCACCAAGGTAAGGTCAGAATATTTCTGCACACAAAACAGACACCATAAAGAAAGAAACAGTCATGTGAGGTGGTGCCCATCTTTAATTCCAGCACTGTGGAGACAGAGGCAGGAGGATTACAAGGTCAAAGCTAGCCTGGGGTACATAGAGAGACCATGTCTGAAAAGAAAAAACAGAAGGAAGTAGGGCCACTGTAGGTAAAACCAAGCGGGAGGGCAGAGCTGTCTCTTGGTTAGACTCTACCTGTGCCTTGGCTCCTTAGTCATGCTGCTAGGACAAAGAGGAAAAGTACATAGGGCATTTTGCTGCCTCCTGGTCCCTCCTCCAGATGGGATGGGTGATAAGAGGCTAAAACAGCAAGAACAAAGCAAGAAATCTGCTTGGGCAAAGTGACAACCATGCACATTTGGGTCAACAATGATAAATGACAATAGCATCTCATGTGACTGATGTATAAAATTATTGCATAACACTGAAAGGTCCGTGTATTTGATCCAGCCCTCAGTCATTGATGAATCCTAGTCTTTGATTCACATAGAGTGTGTTTATCTATGCACAACTGAACAAGTAAGGAGTCTTGGAAATGGTCCTGTGGAATTTTTGGCCCAAGTGCATCAATTGGGTTTGGGGAAACTGAAGTCAGAGGAGGCTCCCCCTGGATTTCTGCCAACATTTAAATTTAATTAGATGGGTGACTTAGACAAAACATGCCATCTGAATTGAAGAGAAATATAGTATGTATATTCCAGTAAGGGAAAGAAAATCTGCTCTAGAATAAACATTTGTAAATTTTGAAAGTTTCATTTATTTTAGATTCCTTAAGATAATGTGACAAAGTCCACAAACCTAATTCAATGTGAGTATCTGTGAGGAGATCTATGTAGCCTATTTTGTGATTTTTGTCTTCGTTGGAATATACTTCAAAACTCCTTAATCTTCATATTTAACCACTTTAGTCTTTTCTAGTTTCCATAGTGTCCCCATCCATCAATCCATATTGTTTTGGGGGGGAGGGAATATATACATCATATATCCCAAAAGAAGATAATTCTTCAAACTATCTCAGAAATTCATTTTAACAATTAAGAACCCTTAAGCTAAATAGAAAAATTCATTTTGCAGGAAACTTTGATTCAATGTGTATAATTAGTTTTAGTTAACTTTATTAATGAAATGTTGCAAATCAATTAAGTTTGCAAAAATCAGATACTGAGGACCCAAGAGGGGCTATTTCTCTCCCAGGAGGGGAAGGTGTTAGACAATTTTGCTGGGAAGCAAATGTAATTAGATTTGATTTGCTCAGAATTCCCGTCCTGATTGGAATCAGGCACCTATCTAAGACTGAGGATGTGGTTGGGAAAGAGACAGAAAAATTATTATGACTTAGAAAGTGTCATCATGGGCCCATTGACCACAAGAGGCACTGAAGAGGGCCTTTGAAACCACGGGCTTTATTCACAGAGGGCTATATTTTCAATTTCTTTGTCAAATCTTAATGCCTTCAAGTAGGGCTACATATAAACTCTCATACTTGTCACAGACCTCACCACTCCCATATGCCTCATATCCAGTGCTCCACACATTGATTTGGCTCTGCAAATCCCAGCGGTACTTCAGTTTTTACCTATTTTGAGTGAGATGTCCTCAAGTTTCTTTTCTCTAAAGTAGAAATATCAAAGAAACATCAAGACAGTAAGAATCCTCCTGAAGGAACACCATCTTAAACACAAAGGACTCCTACTTAGGAGAGCAGTCTGCAGCAGGTTCCATTGTCATTCATTCATTGAGTGCGTATGGAAACCTGTAGGCCAGTCACCATTCTTAGCACTGAGCTTAAAGATGTAAACAAAACACACAAAATCCTCAGACAACTTGCAGTCTAGTAAAATTTATAACATGTTGAGTGACATTATAAGTGGGAATGTTTAGTGGAAGTGGGGGGGGGTCGCTGCACTTCAAAAAGTGTTTAATGGCCCTGTGAGGTGACTCTTCATCCTATAATCCTACTACTTGTGAGGAGGAGCTCAGGAGGACCACAGATCAAGGCAAAAAGTTCAAGAGACCCATCTCTCAACCAATGGCTGGGCATGGTGGCTCATCCCTGTAATCCTAGCTACCTGCCAGGAAGCACAAATAGAAGGGTGGTCCAAGCCAGGCAAATGTAAAGCAAGACCCTATTTCAAAAAATAGCCAAGCCAAAAAGGGCAGGGGCCATGGCTCAAGTGGTAGAGCACCTGCCTCAAAAGTGTGAGGCCCTGAGTTCATTCCCCAGTACTGCCAACAAATAAAAAAAAAATAATAAAAATGACACACCAGTGTTTAGGGATAGTCCTCTTAATAAGAACTGTGTGGCCATCTGGGAGAAGAGTGTTCTAGGCACAGAATACAGCAAATGAAAGGCCCTGAGACAGAGCCAGGATGGCATACTCGGGATACAGCAAGTTGGCCAGTGTCCTTAGGACCCTGAAAGGTAGGGTGTGAAACAGAAGTGTATGGGAGGATAGGAGATGACAGAGGCCAGATGTGTATTTAGATGGGTGCAAGAAGAGCAACTGATAGAATTTTAAAGCCTAAGTGGTTTTCACATTTAAAATGCTTGGAAATGTGGTAAAATGTTCCCCAAACTGCAGATTTTAAAAAGAACTCAGACCCACACCCACCCTTCATTGGTTGGTCCTGGGGCAGTGACCCAAGCCATTAGAATCATTCAGCTTCTATGTGTTTTTACCCATTTCTTTTAGACACCTATCTTGTTTGGTGCCTTTGGTCTACTTCCAAATTCACTTTGTCTGCTGTCCTGACAGTTCATCCTGTGCCTCTGGGCCTGAAAAATAAAACTCTTCAAGTAACAGAAAGGCCCCAACATGGCAATGAGGTTACTTTTAATGATATCTTGGCCTTCTTAGATAACACACAGCAATGCACTTAAGTCCTAGGGACCCCACTGATGGCAAAATAATGTCATGTCCTATTTATTCCACTTAAATTATTTAATCTCCAAGCCCAACAAGGACATTGTAAACAAAAAGACCCATTTGAGATTGCGTGTGTGTCATCCATCCACATAGAAGGAGGGATAAAATTGTTAAGTGGAAAATCTCAAACTGACTAACTAAACATGTGCAGATAATACGGATGAGAAGAGCCATTTCTGACTCTGCTATTTTTTATCCGTGTTGTTTTTTCATAATCCCCGTGCTTTCCTCTTGCCCTGCTATCCTTCAAGACGTCCTAATGAGGATCAGGGAGCAAGCATATTTAACAATCTGTGTTTGCAGGTTGGAAATCAGAAAATGAAGACTTATAGTTTTCCTCCCGCTAACTTGATTTTCTACAGCACCTCTCCTTCCAGCTTAGGCAGAGGAGTTCATTACTATTTCCAACAGATGAGGCCAAGGGAAAGGCACACATCTGTGATGTCACGCCTCCCTCAAATGGGCCACCTCACAGCCTCGATTAGAGACTCCCCAAAAGCGAGAAATGAGGAGCGATTATGAGCAGGATGGAAAAATGCAACTCCCTTTATTGGAGAAAAGCAAGAACATCTCAATGGCTGGGAAGTTCTGTTGTCTAAAAGATGCTGAAAACAACATGGTTTCTGATCAGAACAAATGCCATTATTCTTACTTACTATTAGAAATTCTTAATGTTTTTGTCCAATAAGCCTATTTTAAATTGTTCTAAACCTGGGTAAATCAGTAATGAAGTCCTATTGTTAGGAAACATTTTAATGTCAGAAAAATTAGGCCCCATAAAACACAGTTTACCCTTGTATTTCCCATGCGTATGTGTTCTGCCCATTGCAGGTAGTTATTTAATGAGAAACTATGTTACTGGTCCCACACTTCTTTAATTTAATGCTCCCAAAGTGTACGACTTAGACAACTTTCTATTTTTCCTTTATTGTTATGCTGGGTGGGGGTATACTGTGACATTTACAAGAGTTCTTACACTGTATCAAATATATCATTCTTGAATTTACCTCCTCCATCACTCCCTTTTAGTTCCCCCTCCCTCTATTCATTGTTTTCTTGTAGTTTTTTTTTCTTTTCTTTTTTTATATTGTTGTGCTGGGTGGGGATACATTGTGGCATTTACAAAGGTTCTTACAATGTATCAAATATCTCATACTTGCATTCACCCCCTCCACTGCTCTCCTTTATCCCCACCTTCCCCATTTCCTGGAATAGTTTCAGCAGGTATCATTTTTACATTTATTTGCATGTGTACACATTTTTTGCACTGTGTTCAACCTCTTACCCAACCTTAACCACCACTTCCCTCCTTCCACTGGTGCCAGCTCCTCCCCCATCCCCACAGGTAGGCAGAACTGGTTCTCCAATTTTGTATAAGATAAAAGAGAAAAGATAAAAAGAAAAGCATGACATTTTTCCTTATTTGCTACATATATATATATATATGCAGGCGCCCTACCACTTGAGCCCTCCATTAACCCTGAATCTAGAACTTTTTAAACACAGAACACAGGTGTACACTTAATCACCACACAACAGTGACTCTTAACCCCAAACTGTACCATGTCAAAATGCTTTCTCAGCAAATTGAACCAAACTGTGTTCAGAAAACCAGCTTGTCTGTGCAAAGCTGGTGGAGTAGAGTGGCAGTATGCAGGGGCCTTTGTCCCTTTTAAGAGTTCTCTGTCTATGGTCCCTGGTCCTTGTCTGTAGAGTCACTCATCAGCATCTCTGTCTTCTGCCCTAACCCCATAATGGAATCACACTTACCTGACCTCACAGAACTGAAAAAGAGGTTCTACAGATGTGGTTGTGTTGAGTTGACAGAAAGATTTGGGGTTCAGTTCAGCACTCCCAGTGTGGCAGTCTCTCTAGACTGGAATATAACCCAAAGAGCACATTTCTGGTAGAATCCCAGGTCTTGGATGCAGCCATCTATTTATAACTACACAGGAATGTGTTCCCCATTATCACTCCTGATACTGACATGGCATACAAGCATCCCTGTAAGGAACTAGAACATTTTGAGAATGTGCAATATTGTTTCTCACACAAAAACATGGACGTGGTTCAAACTAACCTGAGCTTGTGCACGGGTGAGTGCCTCTGATTTCGGCAGACGGGTCCCTCTTTTGCAACTCCAGTGTGTCCTTGGAAAATGCTGCACAAAGGCCAAACTGCCAAAGTCTAGCCCTTTTCCTTTCAGTTGTATGTCAGTATCTGGTCACTGTTCAGTGACCATTGCAAAATAAGGCAATTCTAATCCTAAATCCCTGTAGTACGAGAAGATGAGGTGAGTCAAAGGAATGACTGTAATTTTATCAGCATTCCATCCCTAATAAAAAAGCAGTCATGACTTCCTTCAAATTCCTCTCCCACAGATTTTTTTGCTCCTGTAAAAAGATACCATGTACCATTTTAGAGAAAACAAACTTTTCTTAATCACAAGCAAGTTCATAGTTTTTTTTCTTTCAACTCCCCAAATTTGAACAGATTCTTGACTTCAGCTCTTTAGCCACCCAGAAAATGGTTTCTCTTGAGTTGACTCTTATTTCAATCCAGTATTTTGTCTGGTAGAGTCACAAATGTAAGTAATCATCCATATCAGGAAGAAAAAAAAATGAGTGAGATTTCAAAGAATCTAAATGGCACAGCTATCTCACTCAAAAAATAAAATAAGAATTAAATCTCCAGCCCAGAATGAATCATCTTTGAAATATTCCCAAGTTGTGAGCTAGTTTTAAGGGTGAAAACTTTGGGTGAACAGTTTAAAAAGTAACTGCTGCTGACCAGGGCAGTTTCACACCCCCAGCTCATGTTTCTCACTTGGATCAATATGATATGATTATTGCCTTTGAATGATATTGCTGCTTTATCAACGAAACCTGGAAGGATCAGAGAAAGTAATAACAAGCACCTATTCATGACCGCTTCTGGTGGCAAGCACCATGTCCATCTTGCCATCTGCATTTTCTTTTGTAATGCAAAAACAGTAAACAAACTTACCAGCTAAATTCTCTTATCATCTACACTTTTTGATAGAAACTGAGCACAAGTTACCCACATTGCTAAGTAGTACCATGGCAATGACCCAAATTTGGGACTGATTTGGAACACTTTACTCCAACCATTTCTCCCCCATCTGACAATTTCTCCACACCTAAGATTTGGCTATAAAATCTGTTTAATCTGCAAATCTGTAAATCTGCCACAGTAGCTGCATTTTTTCATAGAAGTGAACACTGATCTAGTAGTTAATTACAGGTTTACATTCATACTGCAGGCAAGTATAAGCTACATCATTGAGACAGGGGCTCTGAAAGTAATGCTCATGACAGAGTCAAGTAGATATTTTTCTGTCACATTTCAGTGAGGAAAATTGCTCATTTATATGCCACCAACCATAGGCAGAAATGCAACAGGAAATGAAGAAAAACTTAACTACTGTAAATAATGTGGTCTGTGGTACAAGTGATTTACACTGCGAGTTCATTTCCTTCTGCTATGGAATTGATCATTTGGATTCTGTAGACAAGCAATGCAAGGCATTACTGAAATTATTCTTGAATCCTAGTTCTGAGAGCTGTATGAAACACTCAGCAATTTGCCTGAAAATACATAGAAAATACTCCTTAAAAGGACTGGGATGGGTCATTTTCCCCTCTGTTAAATATTAGCCTTTGTAATGAACCCAGCTGATCTGCCAAATAACACCTGCAAATTGTTGTGTTTTAATAAAGTGACAGACTAAAAGGGAAGCCGCACTGGACCTGCTTGTACTTCTAGAGGCGTCACCAGCGAGGGACATTATGCAATAATGCCTTTTAAAAGAGGGGAGCCTCTTAGCATTACACCTTGCCTGGCAACTGCTGTAGCCGCTTACTCCAAATGCAGGCATAATTAGAAACTATGGTATCCAAGCCCCTGCCGCTGTACTCAGTAAATTACAGCTTTTATGTCTGTGATATTTTCAACCATTTCATTTAAATATGTGAATATATATGAGGTGTGAGGTTTTAGGAGGCCTGTTTCATATACTAACTAGGGAAAGATTTCATCCTTTCTAATCAGGACGGTCCCACAAATGGGAACCTCATTTTCAGGCTTCTGGAAGGTTCAGAACCTTCCAGGTTCTGCCAGCTACTGCTGGCAGAGGGCAGACCCAGATGGGCTACTCTGTTGACAATCCCCCCAAGTAAACATGCAGCACGGGGTGAATCTCAGCCTGCAGTGGGTGCTGCCAGCAAGAGTCACCTTGTAATGCTATAGCTTTCACCAGGATCATGCATTAATTTACTGAACTGCATCAGAGCCTTATAAAGTCAGGACATTAATTTTTAAACTAGTACAATAGTGTAAAAGACCGATAAAAGAAGTTTTATTTAAAAATCCCTCATAAACCAGGTGCCAGTGGCTCAATTCTGTAATCCTAGCTACGCAGGAGACAGAGATCAGGAGGATCACAGTTCGAAGCCAGCATGGGCAAATAGTTTGTGACACCCTATCTCAAAAAAAGGGTTGGTGGAGTAGCTCAAGGTGTAGGCCCTGAGTTCAAGCCCCAGTACCACCACAACAACAAAAAATTCCTTATAAAACTTGTGAAATTGGTGCTGTAAGTGAACTATATGAGAATTAATTCAATTACATTAAATTTTTCTCTTGTTGCAATACAAAAATAAATGCTTTAAAATTTCAAGTGGAAACACAGAGGTATTAAGTATGTGGATAGGGGTTATTTTGCATAAGTGTCTTGCAGAAAAATCAATTTTTTCCCGTGATTCATGCCTGGCCATTGATTTCTGCCCCTAGAGTGTGAAGGTGTTCTGTATTCTACCAGAAAGAACAAGGGAGACTTGGTCTCTTCCAAACTGATGGATTTCTCTCAGGTGCCCTTCATTTCTTAAAGTGCTGTGATTTTTTTTATTTCCTGGTGTTATGCCTTAAACAGATTTTAAATCTTGGAACATAGAAATTGAGAGGTTTAAGTCTTAGCCATTTACCATGTCTTAAAATAGGTAATACAGACCTCTAGTGGTTGAACAATTCAAACGGCTCTGCAAGGAAAGCAAATTGCGTGGAAGATATCTGCATTTTAAGCAGTTAAATTAGTTAAAAGTGTTTGCATGACAGAATCCACATGTTTGATAGAAATAAAAAGAGAAACTAAAACTCTCCTTGAAAGAGGTAGAGCCAGGGCTATTCTATTAAATGCTCATTCCTCTGAAAAAGCAAGGGCTCTCTATTCAGAAGACCAGGGAAGAACTCTGGGCCCGTACTATTTGTCCTCTAAAAGACGGTACAAATGGAGATGACAAAGACTTGTGTTCTGTGAGGTATATTTTATTTTTCTCTGTCTTATTTTGGACTTTCTTTTGTCTCCTCCAAAAGATCTCCCTGTAAACATCATCTCCAGAAGCTCAATTCTGCCTAGTCTGGCCTTGGGTTCTGTCTGTGGACAGCCACCTTCCAACGGTGTGGGCTCAGTGACCAGTGGCCTCTCACAGGCCACAGGACTAGAAAAACATGTGATCCATGTACAAGCTTAAACTAGTGCTTCTCAAACTTTAATGGACACCCAGGTCACCTGGGGAGGCCTCTTAAAACTCAGGTTCTGACTCAGGAGGCACGGGTGGGAGCTAAGATTCCTTTGCTAGAAAACTCCCAGGTGAAAGTACGACAGGTCATTCAGGGCCACCAGAAGCAGCAAGCAGGCTCTATGATGCCTCTCTTTCATTTGTCCTCTGTGTTTTTTTTTTTTTTTTTTTTTTTTTGGTTTTTACTGATTTCTTCTCTTTTTTTCTTTTTAATTTAAATTTCATATCTTAAAATTTAACTTTTTGAGTGTATAAATGTTTGACCTTTTTGAATGTATAAAACATTTAAAGCTCTCTTTTACTTGATTCTGTACAAATACCTCTGGGAGCCTGTTGTTGAAGTTTTGAAAACTTGGTCTTGCAAATTAAAAACAGATGCACAGTCATCCGCTTAGCTTGGTGAGTTCATGGTCATTTGTGAACACCACTCAAGGCACTTGAAGTTATTGGGCACTTGTAGCCACAGTTTAAATATATGATTAGTCACTTGGAAGAGTGAGTGAGATCAGGTTTTGTGCAGGTCATAGATATTTAGAGAAAAATGACTAAGAGCCCAAAGACATCCACATCATAAAATCAAGCAGAATTTAAAAAAAAAATCAGAAGCTGAATCAGTAAGTCAATGGACCAGGGTACGACATAGGAGAAGAGATTATTGGGGTCAAATCTGTTAGAATTCTGTCATTTAAATAGCTTCCTAGCCTACCAAGTTGTCAACCTTAATTCTGAAATCCATAATTTTAGAGCTTATATCATGGAGTAAAGTTTAAAAGTTTCTGGCAAATGTTTAATGTTTAGTTTCAAATCAAAACTAATATATTAACAAGCTGTAGCATGGAAGAGGGACACAAGTGATCACATTGCCTTGCATGAACAGTAATTCACAGGTTTGGCGCAGACATGACTTAGAAGAAATAATTAACTATGTACAGAACTTAACAGTATAAAAGTAATAAATCTATTGCCTCATGGCACCTTGCCCTAAATAAGCATACAGTAAAAAAAACCATAGGAGTTTATTACTTTTTCACTCATGTTGCTACATTAGTAAGCTGAAGTTTTAATATATCAGAAGAAAGATATCTTTCCTTAACAACAAAAAAAAACATTCTTTTCAAATGTTAATGTACTGCTTATATGCTGAGTGAGTTCCATTTATTTATAATTGTGGGCAGATGTTCTCAATTAATAGTTTTATGCATTCTTCTTACTTCATAGTTTAGTGAAAATGATTATTTTAAATTAAGGTGTAAAGAAGAAAAATGAGATTCTTATTACTGCAGAATCACATCCATTGTTGATAGTTCTACAATCCTGTGTTGGTATGTCTTTGGCAAAATATTTCCAGTAAACTTAGTGCCATTTGGTTCTGGCTAGAGATGAGCTGTCTGCTTGGCCTGTAGGACTTTTACCAGCAGGTCCAAACGTGAAGGACAAGGTCATTTGGTAAGAGGACAGTGAATAAGGCAAGCATCTCTGTTTGGACAAGACAAGAGGGCTTGGAGATCCTGCCAGGAAGAGAAGAGGTTCATTGAGCTCAGTCCTACTGAGCTCAAAAGTCTACTATTGTGTGCAGATGATCTTATAGATTATAACATGTTTCCCATATTAGATTTCTCCGATTAATGTAGAATTATCCTTACTTCATAAATGGGCAAAGAAAAGGCTGCGGCTTTGAAGTTTTTCCAAAATCAAATAGCAGATAAGACATGGGGTCAGAACTCTTACCCAGAGACTTCCTCCTCTGACAATATGAAATAACAGAGACTGGAGTTCCCACACCTGTGAAAAACAACTAAAAAGCTGGACATGCATGTGACATAATGGTTTTCAAGACTATATAACAAAAGGCAGTGATTTCTGAGGCAGGGGAAGCAAAGCAAGACATCTTTAAGGTTTCTCCAGTTCACTGCCTGGAGTGTTTCCAGTAGTGGTACAGGGAAGGCAAATGCAGGTGGACCTCAAGGTCTCCTAAGTAGAGAGAGATGGAGTTGGGAGTTCAGAGAAGTCAAAGATGAGGTGCACAGGGTAGAATACCAAAGAGGAGGGAGCTGCACCAAGGAAGGATCTGCAGATCTGCAAAGGGTCCCCTCGTGTTTCGGTGCATGTGGGTGCATTGTCCAAAAACGAATGGAAGAAATGAGACTCAGAGATCCTCTGGAGCCAGAAAACAGTTGCTAGTAACACCAGTTGGAGTGGAATCCCACAATTCATGGGCATCGGGTAGAAGGGTTTGAGCTCAGGAAAAGAAAAATAATCACTCAGTGCTAGGCTGAGTGCTACTCTGATCCCGCCTAACCAAACTTAAAAGCTGGACCCCAAAGCATCAAACTTTGCAAACATACAATTTCTTCACAGAACAAACATGGAGAATTTCTATGGAAAAATATTCAGTACCCATCAAAGTGAAATTCACAATGCTTAATATTTACCATAAAACTACCAGTCATGCAAAGAAACAGAAAACTAGAATCCATAAAAAGAAAAATAACCAGCAAAAACAGACCCAGTAATGACACTAGTAGAATTATTGCACAAGGACAGTAAAGGGTTATTGTAACTGCATTTCATATGTTTCAGAAGAAAGATGAAAGTTTGGACAGATTAAGTGGAGACACAGGAGATATAAAAGTGGCTGCACTTGAGCTCTGGACATGAACACTGTGATGTGTGAGATGAAAGCTCAACAGAGCTTCAGCTGCTTTGATCATTGTTGTTCTGAGGGCCCCATACTCTGCCCTACAAACCACGTTTGATCCCAGCAGTCTAATATGCCATTTTTGTGTAATGCTAACATTCTCAGATAAAAGCTTCCTTTTCAGAGGGCCTTAGCCACTGTGCACCACCATGCCAACCTCACTCTGACCCTCCTACCCTGCCTCTGACTCATGGAGAAAAATCCCACCACCATTCATGAGCCAGTGGTCCTTCACTCCAGACTGGAACTCACAGGAAAGTAGCCATGAACAACCCAAGCATGCCCCGCTGAGTCAGTTCCAAGAATGCTTACATCACCAGACTGCCATTTTCCATCTGTGCTTTCTGTTTCTCCCTGAAAACTCTAGTCTGAAAAAACCATGACACACTGTCTCTACGCAGGAGATACAGTTACTTGTGTAACTCCTCTTCCATTCCCATCCAAGGTACTATGTATACAGTCATTAACTAATCCTTTCAGTTACCAAGCAACTCACCAAAATATACCCTTTTATAGAATTTGAAGCATACTAATAAAAACTAAACTATTTTTCCAATAAAACTGAAAAATCAGCTTACTTGTTCAGGAAGTTTTATCAGGATTAGAATCCCAATGTATATGCTAGCCAAGTGTTACTGTTAATCAAAAACACTCTATATTCATCCAGTGTTAATCTTGTATGACTCATTCAGTCAACGTATCTGCCTATCAATAGCAAATCTGTACTTTCTGTTTACCTCTTTTCCTGTGTTCCCAAACCTACAGGGAATGACTCTAGAAAATATATTAGTATCAAAAATACAAATATAGCCTTGTGACATAAATGGGTAAATAGTTTCATACTTAGAGTAGCAAAGTTAGAGACACTACTTGACAATAAAACATTCAAAAATAAATATTTTATGACTTATTAAAAGTGTTTTAAAATTTAACCTTTTTACAGGTTATATAACCAGAACTAATGAGTCAATGTGTCTCTGTAATAGCATCAGTCCCTGTCACTACTGGTGACTTTAAGGTGCTAGATAATTCTAAATGTCAAAATAATACCTGGGTATCAGAGATTCTGTTGCAATTGCCCACCTAGAGACATCACTTTTAGTGAAATGTAGCTTTACGAGCCCTAACAGTCTCTTTTACAAGACAGAAAAATAAAAAGGTGAAAGGAGTTGCTAGCAGGAATGATTGAACAGGTGTGGAGAAGCGAGGTCCTGGCTGCTGTCTGAGGTGGTTCACAGACAGCCAGGCTCCTCTGGTGCACATGCAAACAGGACAGCAAGGCTGGCTGAGAGCAGAGGGGAAATCCCTCCTCCCATCTATCCCATCCTTGTGTTGCCCACTCTTCCAACTCCTGGGCCACATGGAAGAGGCTCTCTAGCAACCAGAGGCTCTCTTCCACATGGAAGAGTCTGCAGTCTCTTCTGAAGAGTCTGCTTTCCTGGTTTCCTGGACAATTTACAGTGGTCGACTTAGATCCTAAGTGGCAAGTTGGCACCGCTAAGCCCAAATCTGATCTACAGAAGAGTTCTGTCTGGTTTCACAGTGTTAGTGTCTTCATTTGCTTTAATGAAATATCCATGAATAAGATAGTTCAGTAAGATGTGAAATATCAAGCTCATCTTTTAAAATTGGCTGTACCCCTCCCCCCAACACAACTGACACAAGTGGCTGTTGCTGTGATGCAAATTCTCTGACCTGCTCCAAGAAAGGGGCAAACCCTCCTTTCACCTCTGTGCCACTTCTCCCATTTGTGTTGTTCCCAGACCCTGTATTGAGTGCGAACCCCGGGGCACATAATTTCTAGGGAGCATTCTAGCAGTGAAATGCTCTGAGTCGCTGACCTCAGTTGTTTCAGGGAAGTAAGAGAAGAGTAAAAAACAGCGGTTAAATATACTGCTCTTGAATAATCAGACAACCAAGGCACCAGTAATAACACAGTACCTGTGGATGTTTCCAGGACAAAGGGCATACACGCATATTCTTGTATTACTCTGAAGAAGAAAAGCAATAAATTTGACTCATGAATTTCCTGTTATTGCAAAAATTTCTAATCCACATTAAGATAAAGCTACTCTCTGAGCCTAAATTCAAAGTCCTGAAGTTGCAGAGTGACTTTGTACATAAAGAGAATGTCTTCATTTTTGCTATCACATAGAGATTGTGTAATTTCTCTTTGGGAAAGTTTTACACTGATCACAGCCTTATGTATACAACAATTGCTATTGGAATACACTGTTTTCCAAAACATTGTCAGTGAATTGTAATGTCTTCGTATCAAGATAATCCCAAACCACTAGCCCACTATGTCATTCTCACAAAGTTCTAATGAACCTCACAAACCTGCCTGCCCTGTTCTGAGAGAAAAAAAAAAATTCAGCCTAATTTGGTTTTCCATTATTTTATACATGGTCATAAAATAACTCCAAAATGTTATTACTGGAAATAATACCATTGTGTAATTATTAGAAAGTAACTTGTGAAATCATGTTAAAGAACAATTGCCACATGTAAGTCAGAAAATTCAAGGAAGAGACTTTAGGGGACGTGCAGACAAAGAAAAGTTTTTTCTCTGAGTTCTGCATTTTTAAGGACATTTTTATACTTAATTAGTTGAAGTATGATTCACCAGCCAAAGGTCTGTGGTGATACACATAGATGTAAAAAAATTGTCTGCTAAATGTTTATTTTCTCATTTCTTAAGAATTGATTCTTCAAGTAGTTTTTTGGGATTACTAACAGATTACAGCTCCAATACTATTACATTTAAAGGTTACTAACATCAATTCAACCAGCCTGTTGGTCCTAATAATGTGACAAATTGTGCATATAAGGTAAATTTTGTGGGTAGTTTGGTTTACATGTGGGGACGTGATGCAAGCAAGGGCGTAAATACAATAATAGTGATAACACATGGAAGTTATCAAGCATGTCGTGTATATCAACCTTTGCCCCATGCTTTACTGAACCCTCATGAAAACAGTGATCAGTTGGGTTTTATCTGATTTTAAATATAAGGAGACTGAGGCCAAAAGAGTTTGAGTAACTTATAGTTGATGACATGACTAGTCAGAGCGGAGAGGCCATCTTCACCCAGACTGCTGTGACTGCAGCCAGCAGACTCCGTTATCCAAATCCACGTTCCTCTTCAGATTCCAAATGCTGAATATGTGTCTCTTAGAATATAGGTTGACTTTCCACTCCAGCCACTTACTAAGCTTGTTTTAACATTACCTACTCTACCAATACCAAGTGTGCACAATACATTGTCTTATAAAGAAATTACTTCAAACACATCACCTTACAACATTCTTCAAGGACAAGGTAGAAGTTTCACAGTACCATTCCCATTTGTCACATCAAAATCCAGTGACGATTCACTGACTTGGATCAGGTGCTAATTTCTAGAGAGGCACTGTAAAGTCCTCTGAGACAACCCCCTCCCTGATTCCAGGCCAGTGTTTGGTCTAAGTCTTTTTTTATCCCTACTAATCCTACAGTCAACTGACCCCTGCTCTTCAGCCTCTTACGTATCGTCGCTGTGTAACTCAGTACTTTGGTTTTTTATATTAATCTTCAGAGTCAGCACTGACCACATCTTTCCCCTCCAAATTTTGAGTGTTTGCATCTGATTGCTTCTCTATTTTTGTACTTTGTGGGCTTTTTCTTCATTTCTGTTTTAC
Source organism: Castor canadensis (assembly GCF_047511655.1). Lineage (NCBI taxonomy): Eukaryota > Metazoa > Chordata > Mammalia > Rodentia > Castoridae > Castor > Castor canadensis. The sequence goes on from NC_133402.1 coordinate 67,894,645, forward strand.
CCTGATTATCCAGGAAAGACTGAGTGTATCTTTTGAAAGCTCTGATGTTCTCAATGAGAAGACCTTGTAAATGACCTTGTTTGTCTCCCATGGAGTTGCATATCACAACTTCAAATACCGCACTAAAATGTTACCCATTTGGCATCGGTATACAGAAAAGGCTGCACTCTGTGATAAGAAGTTTAGTGGAGTTTTCATAGTAAGAGAATAGAGTCCTTAATGGGAATGAGGAGGAATATAATTTCCTGTGATTTATCTGGTCTTTCAGATTTCATGATGCCTTTCTCTTTGAACTAGTCTTTAAGAAAGTTAAAGGGAAAATACCACAAGAACCAACAAGCTATTAAAATTATGGCCATAGAATTTTGGTCATGGAAGCCTATTTGATACTGGTAGAAAGCTTTTTCTCAGTAATGTTCTTTCTTGGTTATAAACCAACTACTCTGACCTGATGAGTCAGAAAAGCAATTTTGTAGAGGAGGCAAGTAACAGAAAATCAAGCTGAGTGACTGAACTCTGGTTGCCAAACCCTCCATAAAGTGTTGTTTGTTCCTTGGTATGTTTATCCTTTCCTCCTCACTTCTCTCTGCTTGGCTTAATTCTAAGGAGCCTCTTGATGACTTCTGTGCGATGTGCTGTTCCACAGAGTAGAAGAGCCAAAGTAAACCGAAAACTGAAATTATATTCATATATTGCAGTTCAGACCCAAGGAATAGATACTGTGGCCCTTAGTCAGAGCTCCATAGTGTCAACAGGGGTGATGCCACCAGAGGGCAGGGTTTGACTTCCGGACTAGATGGCTTGCCCTACAGTGGAGATCTTGGGGTGAACTCAGCAGTCATCAGCTCCTTAAAGCTCCCATACCTAATCCACTGTGTCCCCTTCCAGTGTATTCATACAGAATCTTAGCTTCCTATAAAATGCTTGGAGAGGTAGTTTCTAGAGTTAACCCACAAGCAGGCATTTAGTCAATTCCCAGTTTCAGAGCTCCAATGAAATACCCAACACCACTTGGGTTTTTGAGGCTTTATCCAATAAGATTTTATCTTTTGGGGCATCTCTAGTTTTCCTGGAAAGATACAGTACATGAAATAAAACCACTAATAAAATGCAATATATAATTTACCTATTTCGTATAAGGTAAGAGCTACAAATTGTCAAAGTTAAAAAAGTAGGGACCAGAGAAGGGTTTCTCAGTACCACCACTATTGACATTTGGGTCCAGGTAATTCTGTGTTGTGTGGACCCATTCCGTGCATTGTAAAATAATTAGCACTTTCACTGGTCTCTCTCTACCTACTAAATGCTAGTAACTGTCCTGTTATAAAAATTAAAAATATGTCCAGACATTACCAAAAGTCCCTGGAGGGCAAATTCTCCCTATTGAAAAACTCTGGGCTAAACCATAAATAAAAATGGTGCCATTAAAGCCTAGAAAAGTGCTGTCAAAGTGTCAAAAATAGAAGGACCTCCTCACTCAGCCTGTTTCCTCATCTTCCCTCACATGGCTTTTATAGAGGTTGAAGCAATTGACACAGTCCTTGGCACATGGTAAGTGCTCACTGGTCGTAAATAATGATGAGTGTTGCTATCAATAGTGAACCAATACTATGAGTTCTTTCTGTGACTCAGATATCAGCAGAAATACAGAGAAGAATACCATAGCTGTATATCAAATAAGCTCAACTGAACCCTTGTTTGTCACTTTGTGCTGAAAGATGAAATTGACATTTCCTGATTGGCATTGCTACTCATCTCCAGGGTGCTCCATCTTCCTTCTTGTGAAGGTCAGAGTGCAGAGGCTCCTGGATCTCCAGCATCTGAAGAGTAACTGATGGTCCCCCAAAAATTAAGTGTTCTGTGGGACCTCTGCATATAGATAAGTTCTATGTAAATACTTCTCTAAGAGAAGCTCATGGATGATAATTCATTTCACCCTCTTAATTTGATTTGTGAGCATCGCCCATCTTACAAGAGGAGAAAAGGATCAAAAATTAATTGGGGAAAAAATACACAAAGGATTTCAAACAGCCATGATCTTCAGCTACAACTGAGCGACTGCAAAGGTTTTGAAATTGCAAAGGAACTACAAAGTTCAGCCAGCTATATTTGTTCATAAAAAACTAGATCGTTTAGACATTTCCATCCTACTAGAGCTTATCATTTGAAACTTCTGCTGGCTTGAGTAAAATTGTGTTGTCCTATTTCCTGCTATGGGGCTCCCTCCCTGATCACAGTTGCTTTCGGATTGGAAACTGCAATACTAAGAACAAGAAGAGAGTTGGCTTAGCTAGCAGAAGAGCAAGAGAACAGTGCAAGCAAGGAAGCAAGGAAGAAAGAGAAGTATCAACATGGTTGTTACAACCGAGTTCAAGCATTGGCATTGACAGTTGCTGACTTTTCATTGCTGGTAGTAAAAGCAGAATTGCTTGGTGAAGTTGAAGGTGAGAAAAGGAGAAATCACTATGGCAAAGTTAAAAACAAGAGGTGATGGTGGCCTTGGTGTGGCATAGGATGTTCAGACACTGTCTCCTTGTCCTTAAGCAGCTGCTGTGTGTAATATGAGCTGCTTCACTACCCAGTCCAGCTAGGCAGAGGTGCTCTCCCCACTTTGCAAACCGAGAAACAAATTTTATCTCACACTTGGAGGAGGAACAAGCAATCAGAAGGCAGACACGGTGCTTTATCTCATGCAGCTCTCTTGGAAAGAGCTCGTCTTTACTCCTGCTCAGACTGTGCACAAATACCAGGGCTATCTTTTAATTTCAAATCTGATGTGTGACATCTGGTAACTCACTTATCGCTAATGAAGTTTTCACAGGAAGCAGCGTCACTCCTTTTACTTTTCAGTTGGCAAAATGTTGTTTACCTTTTATTAGTCCTGCGTCCTGCCTCTTATCGCAGGCTGTTTAATTAGAAAGTGCTGGTAGCCTGATAAAGAAAGGAAGTGAATGATAAGAGTAGATAGAACGGTCTAAATTTTTTTATTACATTCAGGGTATAGTATCATTTCAATTTACATTTCAAAATTACCTAGACTTCCCGAGTTCTTACCAAGCCTGGCAGAACTGTCTTTCAGCCTCCCATCCCCCAAATCTACCCATTGCTTGTACCTTAGTTTTTGTTGTTGTTTTAACTTCTGACACCACATAGATTTTCACAATCTCTCTTGTAGTGTGCATAATTAATCATTTACACCACAGTGTGAATTTACAACACCGAGGGATCTCATAGCATCTTCCCACACTTGATCTCATTGGATGTTCCCATCGGTGTTGGGAGCCAGTGGACTGATATTCATGACCTCAGCATCCTCCATCACAAATATCATCATCACTTTCCAGATCAAAGTCACAGGTTAAGTGACAAGACACACTCCGCCATCATTAGAATTAAGTCATGCAGTACACTCAGAACTTTTGGTTCCCATCAACTGTGTTCCTTCCCTCTACCCCAACCCTGCCATCGTGCTCCCTGCCTGGGAAGAGCTCAGTTTCAGTGGTGGTAAGGGAGTGGGTCTCCCACTTCTCCCAAGTTAAAGGAATCTCCCATACCTGTGAGAAGTGACAGGAGCATTTTACTAGATTACATCTTGCTGGACACACTTGATACCAGTCCTGAATGTGTAAAAGAAATACAGTCTAAAAAGCAGTTCTTAAGGTGAAAGAGTTTCATGCTTCCATTTTGGATGCCTGCCTCGTAATGGCCATATGAAAACATCGGGTCTGAGGTACTTCTGTTGTTCACTGGATTTGATTTTGACCATTAATGATTATCAGCATTTAATCCAGAGCTACAAATTAAGCTGCCTGTAGTGCAGGGCTTTCCACATAGTCATACATCTCAGAATCACCTGGGGGGTTCATTAAACATAGCTCCCTGGACCCCACTTACAGATTTTCTGGTTCCGTAGGACTGGAGTGGAGCCTGACATTTGTATTTCTGACAAATTCCTGAGTGGTATTCCCAGGACCAAGGCTTTCAGAGTCCTTGAGAGATGGGCCAGGCAGGGACTTCAGAAAAGCAGGTTCGCTATGCTGCCCACTGCAGCCTCACAAGGCCAGGAGCACAGGAAACGTGGCACCTGACTCAACTGAGATGTGCTGGAGGCATAAATCAGACTCTACGTTTTGAAGAAATGGTGCAGAAAATGTAAAATACCTCAATACCACGCAGGAACTGCATGGTGAATGATAGGAAAGACATTGGATAAAATAAAATATATTATCAAAATTAATTTCACCTTGTTTTCCTTTTTACTTTTTAATACGGGTACTAGAAACTTTAATTACCTGTGTGGGCTCACATTATATTTCTTGTGGACAACACTGACCTAAAGAATCAAAACTTAGAGAACAGTTAGTGAACTACAGAGAATTCAAATCCTAAAGATTTTTAAACACTCTGGGAGCCAAAGAAAATATGTCTATTGGTCAGATTTTGCCTAAGGGTCCCAGTTTGTACCCAAATGCTTGCTGTCACAAATATTAAATATGGAAGCCATGTAATAGCTTCCTTTTTGTCTTTCTTTCAGCACTAACCAAGTGCCTTGTCATGATTCTTAAAATGGCTGCATTAGGTTATAATAATGGAAAGAATTCCTGCTGAATTTTGGAATTGAATATTTCTGTTAAACTTTTCAAGTCTCGAGCTTTCCCTCATTAAATTCATTTCATTTACCTTTGCATTAGGAAAGGGTTATATGTTCACAGTGTTTTATGATTTCCAAAGAACTCACTTTTTGCTGATGTCAAACTATGAAATAGAGGCGAGAACAGGTGTTTGTATTCCCATTCTAAATATTTTGTGCTACTGAAGGAATGACAAAGTCAGAGATTAAGTGACTGGTGTAAGATTGTGTGGCAGACTTTTCCGAGGACTCTCGTCCAGCACTTCCCTGCCAACCCATTCTTCTGTCCCTCAAGTTATACAGCATTTTAATTTTGAAAAAACATAAAAACTTAAGTATAGTGCATACAAGACGATGGATTTAAAGAATATAACTAGGTCAGAACAAAAGCAACATAATTCTTTTAGCCTTCCTTTTCTTAGGACAGAAGTCCCTAAACTCTTCAAAACATTGCCCAATGTAATTATGATATTATCATTAATATATTAAGTGATACTCTTTTCTGTGATATTCTTTTCCAGTTCTCTGCCCTTGGTCCTATGTTTTTATCTGGTGGCTTACTAACTGTTAAACTTTAAAAAGTCTTATTTTGCCACAAAGAACCTGAGACTAAGTTCGTTTTGTAGGAGCTGTTTTAACATTGTGCCTCACTAATCTTGACCCCCTAACTTTGGGGCATGGTGTTATTACTTTTCAACCAGGAAGCAATCTCTCTGTACCCTTTCACCTCTGAGTGACAATAAGTAAATCAGGATGCCTGAGAGGCTCCCAGCTGTTAGCCATACATGGAATGCAACAGATAGGACCAAACCTGTAACCTTGATTTCGTTATCCTGAGGCCACAACCAGGATACATTTCTTTGAGTGTTAATTTTTAGAAAGCAAGCTAAAAAATGTGACTATAATAATCTTATAGCGAGTTTCTTTTTTTCATCTTGGGTGACAGGTAAAAGTCGTTTCATGTGTTTTTTTAATACAGGGTTCTTTTTTTTTTAAATTTGTTTATTCACATGTGCATACATTGTTTGGGTCCTTGCTCTCCCCTACCCCCCCCCCGTCCAATCTCTTTCCCCACCATCCCCCCTCACTTCCAGGCAGAACCTGTTCTGCCCTTATCTCTAATTTCTTTGGAGAGAAAACAAAAGCAATAATAAGAGAGACAAAGCGTTTTTGCTAGTTGAGTTAAGGATAGCTATACAGAGAGATTCCTAACATTGCTTTCATGTACAAATGTGTCACAACCCCAGGCTGATTCATCTCTAACTGATCTTTATATTGGTTCCTGATCCCCTTCTCGTGTTGACCTCTGTCACTTTAAGGTTTCTGTATTAGTTCCTCTGGAGTGGGGATATCAAATGCTTTCATGTTTTGGGTTTTCTACCTATTTCTATATCCCCCATATGTGCTCTCCCCTTGTCATGTGATCCAAGTCCAACCACATTGCTGCATTTGCCCTAGATCTAAAGATTGCATATGAGAGAGAACATAGGATTTTTGGTCTTCTGAGCCTGGCTGACCTAGCTCAGAATGATGTTCTCCAGTTCCATCCATTTACCTGCAAATGATAAGATTTTATTCTTCTTCATGGCTGAGTAAAATTCCATTGTGTATACCACTGCAATAAACATGGATGGATGTGCAGGTGCCTTTGGAGTAACCTGTGTCACATTCCTTTGGGTATATCTGCAACAGTGGGATTGCTGGATCAAATGGTAGATCAATGTTTAGATTTTTAAGTAGCCTCCAAATTTTTTTCCAGAGTGGTTGTACTAGTTTACATTCCCACCAACAGTGTAAGAGGGTTCCTTTTTCCCACATCCTCACCAACACCTGTTGTTGGTGGTGTTGCTGATGATGGCCATTCTAACAGGGGTGAGGTGGAATCTTAGTGTGGTTTTAATTTGCATTTCCTTTGTTGCTAGAGATGGTGAGCATTTTTTCATGTGTTTTTTGGCCATTTGAATTTCTTCTTTTGAGAAAGTTCTGTTTAGTTTAATTGCCCATTTCTTTATTGGTTCATTAATTTTGGGAGAATTTAGTTTTTTAAGTTCCCTATGTATTCTGGTTATCAGTCCTTTGATGTATAGCTGGCAAATATTTTCTCCCATTCTGTGGGTGTTCTCTTCAGTTTAGAGACCATTTCTCTTGTTGAGCAGAAGCTTTTTAGTTTTATGTAGTCCCATTTGTACATCCTTTATCTTAGTTGCTGCTGGGGTTCTATTGAGGAAGTCCTTGCCTATACCTATTACTTCCAGGGTGTTTCCTACTCTTTCCTGTACTAACTTCAGAGTTTTGGGTCTGATATTTAGGTCCTTGATCCATTTTGAGTTGATACTAGTGCAGGGTGATAGACACGGATCTAGTTTCAGTTTTTTGCAGACAGATAACCACTTTTCCCAGCAACTTTTGTTGAATAGGCTGTTTTTTCTCCATCATATATTTTTAGTGACTTTGTCAAAGATAAGTTGAACATAGTTGTGTGGCTTCATATCCGGGCCCCCTATTCTGTTCCACTGGTCTTCATGTCTGTTTTTGTGCCAGTACCATGCTGTTTTTATTGCTATTGCTTTGTAATATAGTTTGAAGTCTGGTATTGCTCTTTTTGCTGAGTATTGCTATTCGGGGTCTCTTGTGTTTCCAGATGAACTTTAGGGTGGATTTTTCAATCTCTGTGATGAAAGTCATTGGGATTTTGATGGGAATTGCATTAAACATGTAGATTGCTTTTGGCAGTATAGCCATTTTTACTATGTTGATTCTACCAATCCATGAGCATGGGAGATCTCTCCACCTTCTGTAGTCTTCCTCAATCTCTTTCTTCAGGGGTTTGTAGTTTTCCTTGTAGAGGTTTTTTACATCCTTTGTTAAGTTTATTCCTAGATACTTGATTTTTTTTTTTTGAGGCTGTTGTAAATGGAATTGTTTCCATATATTCTTTCTCAGTTTGTTCGTTATTGTTGTATAGAAAAGCTAATAATTTTTGTAAGTTGATTTTGTATCCTTCCACCTTGCTGTAGCTGTTTATGGTATCTAGGAGTTTTTGGGTAGAGTTTTTTTGGATCTTTAAGATATAGGATCATATCATCTGCAAATAGGGATATTTGGGCAGTTTATTTACCTATTTGTATTCTTTTTATTTCTTCTTCTTGCCTAATTGCTCTGGCTAGAAATTCTAGTACTATGTTGAATAGGAGTGGAGATAGTGGGCATCTTTGTTTCATTCCTGATTTTAGGGGAAATGGTTTCAGTTTTTCACCATTAAGTATGATGTTGGCTGTAGTTTTGTCATCTATAGCCTTTACAATGTTGAGGCACTTTCCTTCTATTCCTAGTTTTCTTAGAGCTTTTATCAAGAAGTGGTGTTGGATCTTGTCGAAGCCTTTTCTGCATCTATTGAGATGATCAAGTGGTTTTTGTCTTTGCTTCTGTTAATGTGCTGTATTGCATTTATAGATTTGTGTGTGTTTAACTACCCCTGCATCCCTTAAATCTGGGTCTTGTGCTCTATATAGAGAATTATTGAATTCGTGTAGAGATAGAAATGTGTATATGGATAAAGATAGAGAACCGATGTAAGGATGTATCAGAGGTCATTTCTGCTGGTCAAATCAAGTTGCCCTTGTCTTCATGAAGTTTTAGCGCTTAGGAAATCCTCAGCTCCCTTGTGGATGCGGAAGTCCAGAGAAGCCACGTGACTGGCTTAAGGTCACCCAGCTAGTGAGTGGGAAAGCCAAAACTAGAACTCCAGTCTCCTTCCACATTGTCCAGGACTGGCTGGACAATTACAAGCTATTATTCAAAGAATATTCCTACTGCAACCATAACTTAGAGAAACATGGAAAATATATTGAATATTTACTCCTTCTAGCTTCATTTCAAGTTGATAGTTATGTGGTTTGTGTATTAAAAACTTTAATGTGAAATGAATTACCATGTGTGCAGTAATCTCTAGCATAAAAATCATAATATTCTGTATTATCATAAAATTTTATATTATCATAATCTTAAGGGTCCAAATTGACTAGTAATCCCTTTCCTGGCCAGTTGCTTTTCTCATCGCCCCTATAGTGGGATTTGAAATGAAACCGTTTTAGTTCAAGAAGAATTAATTTAGAATTTAACACATATGTACAGGAAAGCAATGTGAGTAAACTCCCTGTATAGCTATCCTTATCTCAACTAGCAAAAACCCTTGGTCCTTCCTATTATTGCTTATACTCTCTCTTCAACAAAATTAGAGATAAGGGCAAGATAGTTTCTGCCAGGTATTGAGGGGGTGGGGGGGAGAGGGAGGGGGTGAGGAAAAAGGGGGAGGCTAGAGGAAGAGGGGAGAAATGACCCAAACATTGTATGTACATATGAATAAAAGAAATAAAAAAAGAAATGAAACTGCTTCCATGTCTGGACTAAAGTTGCAAAGAAGTAAAAGTGAAGTGGTCAGAAATCTGGGATTTGTTCACAAATTGGATAAGGCGGCTATTCCAAAAATCTGTATTGCCATTACCTGTTTCATCAGTTGACATAGGAAAACTGAGCAGTCTCTGAACATCGTCTTAAAACAGTGTTTCCTCCCCCGATGGCAAGATGCTGATCTGTTGAAATGTGGGTATGATTCGAGTAAGGAAATTCTGCGAGCTCATAAGCTTGAAGAATTGGGGAGTGGAAGAAGAGGGGTTCATTTAGATGCAGGCTCAACTCCCAGCTACTTCTCATTTTCCTTCTCTCCTTGTCTCAGCAGCTCCCCTTTCTTCCTTCCCCTCGAAAGCCCTTCATGAGTCTTCATACTTAACACAATAAAACTATTTTCTTCATGTCAAAGAAAGGCTTTTAAAGCATGTGAATTAGACTTGATTGCGTATCTTTCATCCCTACCTGTTTCTCTTTTCTTTCTGAAATAAAAAAGAAACAGCAGAAACAGTCAAGAGGTTGGGCCAGTGGGATAGGGAGAGAGACTTGGGGTTTTGAGTTGTTTAAACTCTAATTTAAGATAAGCAGAGATTTCCGAGTGGAGAGAAGCTTAATTGTAGTTTAGTGCCCCATTATTAAATACTTGTCTTGAATAACTCCCCAGAAACTAAAACTTGGGACTGACATTTTACTTTCATCAACATCTATGTCCTAAGTTGAAAGGAACTTCTGAATTTCCTTTCATAAAGCTGGTCTCTTGGGTTTGAAGTTTGGATGAAGCTGGGGGAACACTAGTTGGGAATGGCAGAACACTTACCCACCATTGCCACAGTTGGTCATGTGCAGAACTAATAAAGCTACATGCCCTGTTTACATTTTTGTAATGTGGAAAGAGAATCAGAAACCACTGTTTATCACTTAGACATTATCACAGAGCCATTCCTCAAGTCTGAGGATATTGAGTCTTGTATTGTATGACATCAATAATTTTAATAAAATATGTCTTATATAGAGGGAAATATTCACTCCAGAATTGCAAGCTTGTACAAAATCACCTCCATTTCAAGGAAGGGGGTTAGACTAGGACTGCTGTCCTGAGCATGACATTCTCATGTGAGTCTGACCTGGAACCAGTTCAGATGTGGTTCACAATGCCAGGCATGCAGCCTTGCTCTGCTCTCCATGGCTACCAAGATTCCCAGCTCGGTGGCCAATGCAGCCCAGAAAAGCCTGGATGCTTCATCAGATGGCATGACTGTGAGCCAAAGTTTATTGAAGATAATTTAAGTGTTACCTCCAAAAAGGTATAGGGCAGCTTCTAGTCAAGATGAAGACAATGGACTGAGCAGGCATGGAAATTCTCCTTCCTACTCTGAACAGAACATACTGAGTCGTGGTTCTGAATAAGAGTGAAGACCACATGGACCAGAGAAGGAAGAAACATTGCTGAGATCAAGTTCTCATGTGGAAGTCAGGGCCACCAGACTCAAGTGGTTAAAGCCAGCAATGGCAAAATCACTGTGTATTTATGACCAAACCCTCGAAAACTTCAGTAGACCAGCCATAGTTTGAGAGTGGGGGGGGGAAGCCTAATCTAGAGTAGCCACAAGAGAAAAAAAAAAGAATGAGTTGAAAAGTTCACAAAATTGTCATTAAAAATCCTTCTAAATCAATCGAGTATTCTATGCCCAAGTCAAAGTTTCACAGGCTACCACCATCCTAACATTTAAACCTCAGAAGAAAATTCACTCTGGCCAAATTTCAACTCACAAAGATAACAGAACCTAAGAAGAAGGTAGATTCAAAAACAGAGAACCCACAGACATAGTAAATGGAATTCATATCTCATGACCTACAATAGGGAAACAGGTAGGTGTTTTTAGCATACAGACATTTAAAATATTTGAGGAGATAAAGGGAAATATAGAGTCCCCAGATAGGCACAGAATATTAAGAAATGAGAACAAGTGGATTACTAACAAGAAACCAGCAGCAACTCTTTTTAGTGCCACTTTGTATGTGTCAAGGAATTCACAGTGAATACTTACTAACAGTTTTTCCCTGTAGTATTTCTGACATGAGGGACACATAAGAAGAGAAACAGCTGCTTTCTAGAGTCTGAATTATAAAGTAGGTGTAATAAAGAGAATGGTTTTGAATAGGATGGTTATTAAGCTATCCAACACTATAAACAAATGACTTACAAACACTGGCCTACTCTTTTTGGTATTTGAGAGAGATACTTTGATGGAAGATGATTCTAAAATATAATTACTTGCTCTTTTAGTTTTCTCTTTATTGTCATAGGAAACTACCGCGTATTTTTTTTCTTTAGATTGCAAACTCATTAAAAAAGGGAGCTTCTAATGAACAATTTAGTTAGATTGGTTTTTGGCTTGCCTAAAAGCTTAAATTTGTATTAATATTCTAATCAAAGGTCTTGGGAAATATTTTTTAAAAAAAAAGAAATAAAGAAGAAAATCTTCTTTCTGACGCTTATTTTATGGAACCAAGGAAACTCAAGAAATACAAAAGCAAGCGATGAGTGAGTGTGGTTTAACCACAGTGACCAGCCCCATGTTTGCAGCAGATTGAAAGTTTCCCACCTGACTCATGGTAAACTTGTTCAGCTGTTTAAGATTATTTTTTACCCATATTTCAGAACAGTTTGGAATTTTTTAGCTTTATAAGGGCAACACAAGGAGCTTACCAATGATAACCTTTGGTTTTTTTTTTTTTTACCTTCAAATCTCTCATGCTTACTGTGCTTGGCTTACATTCAAAAGATACTGGTAAAGACTCAGATAAAACATATTGATTATACACTATTGGAAAGATATGCCCAGTACTTTCAAATTATCTCATTTAATTCCTGCAATAATCACATGCAATAAGAATCACTGTTCCCATCTTACAAATGACGAAACTGAGGCTCATGATGAGAGAAAAGGAGTGACCGTCCAAAGCCACACAACTGTGTAAGTGCCATCAAGTGATTCTAGTCAAGGTCTTTTAGCTCCAAACCCATCTTCTTTCCCCAAAGGGAAAATGGTGCTGTGTGATTTATGTAAACCATAGAGCCTGTGTAAAGGCTACGGCAAAACCCAGAAATAGGAAAAATAAGAGGAGGCAGCGCCTCTTGTAGTGTTTTTTTAATCACTAAATTCATTTTTATTGATTCATAAAAACACAAAATTGTACTTATTTCAATGCATGTGTCCATTATGTAATAATTAAATCCAGTTAAACATATCTATCTCTTCAAATATTTTCATTTCTCTCTGGTAAAAACATTCAAGATCCTTTTTCTAGTTATTGAAATATATGACATAAGATCATTATCTACAGTCACCATTGTTCCCTCTTTTCTGAGAACCATGTTTCTCTGGGGAGCTCACAAAGTGATCCCAATGCAGACTGGAGAATGACCTATATCAGCCTCCACGCAGAAAGGCCCGGTGCACACTGAAACCGAACACTACCAATAAGGTGAAGCAACACCTGTGAATTTACAAGAGCACTTCCCCGTAGATGCTGCTGTAGTCATTGGTAAGGAGGGAATCCCTTTACGTTCTTACCACTCTATTTCCCATACACCATCCAGAGTTCAAATGCTCCAAATTCTGTCCCCTTTTCACATCCTGTACTCCCCCACCAAGCCAGGTCAAGGGCAAACACAGAACACTCCACATGCCTCTGGCATAATGTTCAACACACTAGAGATTATTCTGTCTGCAAGGCTGCTGTCCCCCCAGCTAGACTCACTATAAATCAAGAGAAGGGCTGTTACCACCTTGACTTTGCACAGAGCAGATCGTCTTGACTGTGGGATGGATGGATGAATGCCTGCTGAATGTGCTGTCAGCATCTGTGCCTTTCTGTTCTTGCTCTGTTTCAATTACCTAAAATTTCTCTCTTCTTTCCTTCACTCTCAAGTATGAAAAAAATTCCCCTTATTAGTGGTCATTATACAAATGCTCCTGTAAAGTGTTCTTCTAATTAGTGTAGTCAATGCTGTGTCTAGAGTATCTCAAGTGATCTGCTTATTAACATAATAAATAGCTCACTGTTTAGGGCAACCTTTTATACATTAAATATTAGTCTGTGTGAATCCATGGAACTGAAGAAGAGACTGATGTCAGCTTGTGTTGGAGTCCAAAGCTATGCTTGTAAATTAGTCCCCTCAGATGCAAACCTTTTCCCGCATGATTCTGGTGTGAACACTGCTTACAGCTTCAGACTAGTCAATAAAATTCTACTCACTCCAAACAGGTTTAATGGTGTCAAGCCGATTCAAAATAGGGTCAAAAACGGAAAGAGTGGGGAGAGGAGAATTTCCTCCTTGCCTAGCAACTTGGGGTTCCAACGAGATTCTCATAAATTAAGTGTATTCTTTTCTATCTTTTAGTATCCCATACCCAAACTGAGCCAAATATTCCTAATCTTCAGTTATAGAGTTCACTCTTCACTCAAGCCCTTTCAACTTCTGAGATTCTTTAACCTTGACATTTCTAATTTTTTCCAACAAAGAATCCAGCTGATCACAACTAGATATTAGAATAGCAAATACGAAAATTAATCCTTATTAAGTCATGAATGACTGCCAGCCCACAAACCTTTTATAAAGTAAACAACATTCAATAAAAAATATTTATCTGAGAAAACTATAATTTTAAGTTGGCACAAATTCAATGGCTATAATGCAATTAGTGAAAAAGTCAACAAGGTGCAGGAAAGTCCCTCTGAGGGAAGGAGACCCTATTCCCTCTTTCCATCTTCTTTTGCTTTCTAAACCATAAGGTTTTCTGTTGGGCATTTCTGTTTTCTAGTCTGCAGTGAGGCTGAGGTGGACATGGGGTATTTTCTCTGTGAGGAGAAGGAGGGAATTGATTTCATAAACCCCTCAGAACTTAGTCTCTGTCCTTTATACTCATAGCATTCAAGTTGCTTGCTGTTCACTTTTTGGTTGTTCATTCACTCACTCACTCACTCGTGCAACCTTTCCCATCTGCCTCCTGCAGTGTCAAAAGGCCCACAGTTGTAAACAAAATGATTCAAGCAGGTCTCTCCTCAAGCACCTGGCAGACTAGTCGGTGGACAGATATGTCAAGGTGATTAGTGTCAAAACCTATATCCAGAGTTCCAAAGTAACTCAGGAAAACTGGGAAGGCTTCACAGAGAATGCATCTGGAGGCCCATGTTCCCATAGGGTGAAAGGAAAATACAATGAAGACATGGAACCAGACACTTAGATAGGGACAGTAACTTTACCTACTCAAGAGAGGCAAGAGGCCATTTAGGAACCCCTGTCTTCTCATGAGTTATTCCTTAAAAGTCAACTGGGGACTTGTCCTGTGCAAGGAGATGAACAAGAACACATGTCCAGCTGTGTTGGATGCCAAGCACAGCCACCAGGGCAGGGCAGTGGTGGTGCTGTCCTGTCCCTCTTTTTCCCCGGGCTGCTACAGGGGCGTACACAGCCACACACCTCAGGGATCTGCTCCCTGTAATAGTGACAGGATCTCTCTGCCCAGCACCACTGGCCTACCTGGCTATCCTTGCCTGTGCCAGTGCTGACTTCACTTCAGAGCACGCCTGTCCACATCCTGTAATGCTGCACCTACAGCATCTTTAGCCTCCTTCCCCGGACTTCCTGATGAGCTCTTATTTAGGGGAGAATGTGTTGATTTTCAGAATCACAAAAACAAACAGCTAAACTCAGCTGATGATGTAAAACATTGGAGCAGATACTTGCAGAAGTCCGTGGTGCTCCTTCCTGAACTCCTGACTGTTCATAAAATCCTAAAGAACTGTCCTTCCCCACTTCCTCACTGAAGATGTATCTTGTTGGTAATCAGGCTCCAGGCTACATGCCTGGTTAACCTCAGAGTTAACCCCAGTAATGGCTAGCAGGAATGAAAGCTGGGCAATTCAAAACCTTTTGCTAGACTGGGTAGGAAGTTAAATAATAAGCAGCTACTGACTGTCGAGGCTGTAAAACCATTTAAAAATTGCTATTTCCCAAAGTGTTGAACCCTCTTTCCTACTCCTCTTAAAGCTATTCCCACAATCACCAATTTCTTGATAAACTAAAAGTAGCTATTCTTCCCACTTAAGGGAGATGTAAATAAATTTTATACCACAGTAAAGATTGTGAAATGGGATAAATTGTTTAAAGAATAAGATATAAGGTGTCACATTTCTAAAGTTAAAGATAATTAGCCTTGCTTACCTCAGGAAAAAAATTTTATATCATTGCGAATAATTTAATTCAGTAGTGTTTTCTGAGATTTAGATAATGTTTTCAATCAACTTGGAAGCTAGGATTTTCTTACCTGTACAGATTTATTCACATAAAACCCCATTTCCATTTCTCTAGAGGACACATCACTTCCTACAAAAGCAATATGTTCTAGAGATTAAATATGCAATCCAAGCCTTTATTGCTTCACAGTGTTTCTTCAGAAAATAGCATTGAATATTTTTTGCTAAAACTATAGCTGAGTTACTGGATTTATGATGGAGAAATAAACTTGCATACAACTGGAAGTTAAAAATGTTTGTTTGTTTATTTGTTTTTACCTTTAATTTTTCTTTTCTTCAGGTACCTTTGATCTAGTGTCTGAGCCTAACTCAGCCCAGGAAAGCAAAATGATCCTCAACACCTCTGTGGAAGATGGTATTAAAAGAATCCAAGATGACTGCCCCAAGGCTGGAAGACACGCTTACATTTTCATCCTGATTCCCACGCTCTATAGCATCATCTTTGTGGTGGGGATATTTGGAAACAGCTTGGTGGTGATCGTCATTTACTTCTACATGAAACTGAAGACAGTGGCCAGTGTTTTCCTCCTGAATTTAGCCCTGGCTGACTTATGCTTTCTTCTGACTTTGCCACTGTGGGCTGTCTACACTGCAATGGAATACCGCTGGCCCTTTGGCAATTACCTGTGCAAGATCGCCTCCGCCAGCGTCAGTTTCAACCTCTACGCCAGTGTCTTTCTGCTCACCTGTCTCAGCATCGATCGCTACCTGGCCATTGTTCACCCAATGAAGTCCCGCCTCCGTCGCACAGTGCTTGTAGCCAAAGTCACTTGCATTGTCATTTGGCTGATGGCTGGCTTGGCCAGTTTGCCCGCCATTATCCACCGAAATGTGTTTTTCATTGAGAACACCAACATCACGGTCTGTGCCTTCCATTATGAGTCCCAAAATTCAACCCTCCCTATAGGGCTGGGTCTCACCAAAAATATTTTGGGCTTCATGTTTCCTTTTCTAATCATTCTTACGAGTTATACTCTTATCTGGAAAGCCCTAAAGAAGGCTTATGAGATTCAGAAGAACAAGCCAAGAAATGATGATATATTTAAAATAATTATGGCAATCGTGCTTTTTTTCTTCTTCTCCTGGGTCCCCCACCAAATCTTCACCTTTCTGGATGTGTTGATCCAGCTGGGCATCATACATGACTGCAAGATTGCAGATGTAGTGGATACGGCAATGCCTATCACCATCTGCATAGCTTATTTCAACAATTGCCTCAATCCCCTTTTTTATGGCTTCCTGGGGAAAAAATTCAAAAGGTATTTTCTCCAGCTTCTGAAATACATTCCTCCAAAGGCCAAATCCCACTCAACTCTGTCAACGAAAATGAGCACACTCTCCTACCGTCCCTCGGATAATATCAGCTCATCCACCAAGAAGCCAGCGCCATGTTTTGACGTGGACTGATGTTCAAAAGCTGTCTGTGAAGTAACCTTGTGAAAGACGGATCCAGAGACTCATTCCTCACAGCCTTTCCCTGCCAGAGGACCATGAGTGACTTCTCAGAATTAAGCAGAAAATGGATTAAGTGGACTTCAGCTACTTATCTAATGCTCTGAACAAAAGCTTTTCTTTCCCTTTGCAACAAAACAAAGCGAAGGCACATTTTGCATTAAGTTAGATAATGGCTGCTCAAAGAATGATGTCAGAAACTGGATGACTGTGTTGATTTAGAAAATCTCACTGGCAGAAATGCAATCTCCCCAGTCTCCACTTGTTCTGTCATTGTTGCTTTCCACATAAAGGTATTTAGAATACGTTCAACCTTTAGACAAGCACTAGGAGATGGGAGTTCAAGGTTACTCTGCCCAGTTTCCAAAGGGCAGGAAAGCTTTGGTGTCTGCTTAATTGTTAGAAAATGTGGCTCTTGCACATTTTGTACAAAGATTTGCTAAGTAGATTTGCTAAAAAGATTTGAAATTCAGCCAGTGTCTTAAAGATTCACACAGCCAAAATATGTCCAGTAGAACAACTCATTTCTTCACTGGTGTTACTAAAGTCACTCATAAAAGTTAAACTGCTGTCACTCTGGTGCCAGGTAGTTGTGTCTCCCTAGTCACATTAGCTATGTCATATCTGAAAAATGTATATAGTTTATGGTCAAACGATTATGTATCATAAAGTATGCCTTCCTGTTTTAAAAAGTGTATATTCTACACATGTATATATACTGTAGTCTGTCTGTAAACTGTTGTTATTTGATTAAAATCTGGCAAAGTTACCTTTATCTTAAAATAAAATAATTTTATTGTAATGTATTTAATCTTCATTTCTTAAATTAGACGTTGATTTATTTTAAAAATAAGATAACTGTGAGTAAATATGAACATTCTCATTTCAAGTTTGTTTTGTATCCTACCAGTAAAAAGATAAAGAAGAGTGCGGGAAGTGTGGCTTGAGTGGTAGAGCACTAAAGCCTTGAGTTCAAACCCTAGTACCACCACCAAAAAAAGGAAAAAGGTAAGGACAAAAACATTTTATTTTGCTAAACATGGAATAAACATCATTGTGAATTTCCCAAAGTATTTAAGGTAACACCAGAAAATGTCTCATTCCTTGTAAGCATAAAAATAATACATTCTTTTACATACATGATCACTGTAGGAAATTTAGCATATGCAGAAGAAAATAAAAAATAAATGCTAGCAGGGCTCCAATGGCTCACGCCTGTAATCCTGGCTACTCAGGAGGCAGAGGTCAGGAGGACCGCCATTCAAAAGCCAGCCCAGGCAAGTAGTTTAAGAGACCCTATCTTGAAAAATCTTTCACAAAAAAAGTACTGGTGGAGTGGCTCAAGATGTAGGCCCTGAGTTCAAACCCCAGTGCTGCAAAAACAAAAAATAAATAAATAACATGGTTTCTTATTTTTTGAATGTTTAGTTCTCTAGCTCAAAAATGATCACTTTAACATTTTAGCCCATTTGCTTTACTATTTTTGTGCTCATTATACACATATCTAAGCGACATTAGAGTCATAAAGTATGTAGAAATTTATATACAGATTTCTCACTTAACACCTAGCATCACAGTTTCCTACCCCATTAAATATTTTATAAAACATTTTCATATTTGCATAACATTATGAAATAGACACACACCCTGATGCAGTTAGTCACCAGCTTGAAACATTTATTTTTTCTGATTTTTTTCAGTTTCATAAATTATGCTGAGATGAGTATCCAATACTTGAACCTGGTAAAGTCCTGACACTCTGGGAAGTGGTGATGTTGAGTGTATGATCGCAGACATTTTCCACATTAATACATACATTAGTGTATTTCCATTCTTAATACATATTACCAGGTATTTTCCAGAAAACCTAAAACTATTTATAATACCACCGTGTTTGACATATCTCACCACAGCCTCAGTAACATGGGGTACTAAATTTAAGCAGAAAGGAGAAATTTACTGTAAGGATCAAGGTACAGGGAAGCAACTATGCCAGACAACCTCCTGGAGCAATGTCCTAGGGGCCAGTGACCTCATTCTTGAACCTCCCTGCTCCTGAGGTCCACACAGGGCCAGCTGACATGCTCAATGCAGGCCCTATAACCTGTGCTAAAGGATTGGGAGCTGATGGGATCTGGGACTAGGGGTCATTCGCAGAGGTCGAGGTGCACTGGGCAGGACCCCCACCAACAGACTATTACACTCACATTCCCAAGGGCGGAGTTATTTTGAGAATAAATGTGGTTCCATGTGCCTCTTGTTATTCTCCTTTCACATTATTTCAAATTTTCCTAATACAGTGCCAGTTACTCCAATGTTACTTTATTTTTATAAAGACTCACCTTTAAAAATTAAATTCTAGCTCATTGTAAATTACAATGCAAACTTATCCTATCTTAAATTGTTCAGGTCACCTTTGTAATAGTTTGCTTTTCTCCTAACAGTTATTTCAGTCCAAAGGATTGCAGACACTAAACTTGCTAAACCATTGGATGGGTTAGACTAGATAAGACCACTAGGAGATAATTGTGTTTATTTACATATCCCCTGTCTCTTGTACTTATTAACTACTATGAATGTCATGCCTCATGCCTTATTTTTGTTTTAATTCCATCAAATTGACATTTTCTCCCACCTCATTTATGAAATAGATATTGATAACCTTGATGATTATTCTCGCTATTTCAATCAGAACAATTTAATATGGAAGTTGAGACTAGCTTCCAAAATATTAGGATGGGATGCCATGATTTATACATCACGAGCATATTTAAAGTTAGGTACACTCCTTGGTTTTTTGAAGATTTTTTTAGCTATGTACCATAAAGGTCTAGATGCCCAACAGATCTCAAGAGTCACATATTCAAATTCTTCCCCCATGAACAAACCCATATTCTGACAATAATTCATTCATGGATTTACTAAATTTTGTTTGGTTTACTTGCTCTGTCCTGGGGGAACTAAAGTTGTGTAAAATAAGCTGATGGACTTTCCATCAGCTGCTGTGAGCCGTATGCAAGAAAGACAAGTCATGAGTAGCTTGGCGGCCAAGCCATGGAAAGGTTCACAGGGACTCAGTTTCATAGCTCTGTATTCTGCTGCATTTTTCCCAATAATATGTGCCAACTCTGGGATGCAGAGAAGAGAGATCAAATTCAGGCAGATCACAAAAATGGTGAAAGAAAATGAGCCTTACGGAGTTCAGATGTGTGCAT
Source organism: Castor canadensis (assembly GCF_047511655.1). NCBI lineage: Eukaryota > Metazoa > Chordata > Mammalia > Rodentia > Castoridae > Castor > Castor canadensis. Next base: position 67,914,673 of record NC_133402.1, read on the forward strand.
GAAGGGTGAGATCCCTGAGGGTTGCAAACAAAGTAAATCTGGAGGAACTGAGAGACACAGAGACTGAGGAGTTGGCAAGACGCTGGAGGCAGCCATGCTCTGCCTTAAAAGCCCTGGCTTCAGAGCTCACAGGATAGCTGCAGACAGGCATCTCGGGCCCCAGTGCCATATTGGATCTGGACCCAAACCAATAAAGGAAGAGAGAACCCAAATATAAAGAACAGTATAGGCAAGACACAATGTTACATTTTTCAGGTTGCATGATAGATAGAAAGGTCTCCTATAGAAAGATGCAGGAGGTTTTGAGAAGACTGAAGATAAGTGTAGAGAGAAAAAGAAAATGGAAGAAGCAGAACATTAGAGCTGATGATCAAAGAGTCACATTTTCCAAATTTAAATTTTTGATTAAGTTAGTTAAAATACATATTTGTGGGTTGGGGGGCCTAACTTAGTGGTAGAGCACTTAGCATGCACAAATCCCTGAGTTCAGCATTGTGGAAGATATGCATCAATAATTATATCTCCTGTCATCTATTTATACACAGATACCAACGGAGCATTTGCAGTGTTCTGTCTCCCTTGTAGTGGAAATTACGCACCCCACCTAAGGACTGGACCACCTTAGAAGGAGCCATTTTTCTGCCTAACTACATCCTTGGGTCACAATAAATTGGCCCAAGTTCAAAACACAACAGTCTCAGTTTCTATGAGGATTTTTCAAATGTTGGCTTAGAGGAAATGGTTTGCATCAAGAATGAGGTTAACAGAAAAGGCCAGAGAACCCTAGCAATGCTTGGGTCTTAATTCTGTCTGTGTCCAATGCCCAGTTGTATCTCTGTCCACCCCATACTTTGGATCCAACATCCATGTTTTTAATCTAGGGGCCAGAATTCAGTGATCTATAGCTGAGATCTGTAGGTGCTTTTTCTGTTCATGACTGGTAAGAATTTCACTTTTCCAGGGTCCAGCACATAATTTACTGGCCATACAACAGGAATAGTGTTGTCTAAGTTCCAAAACTCCTTGGTCTATGCCTAAATAAGTGTCATATGTACTACCCATCTTTGTAAGTTGCCTTATGAAAGAACAAAGCCAGACTATTCAATGGTAGGTATGCATGAGGGGAGAAGAGGCATGGGGATAAAGAAGGAGGTATAACTAGATAGGACTGAGGATACTATAATACCTAGTATTATACATTCCTGTAGGCTGAGATCTCCCCCAAGATATCACAGTGCTAAAATACTCTTCTGTTGCCTGAGTGATTATAATAAATATGGTTTGGGCCATGAAATCATAAGAGAGGAAATGAGAACCCACACTACCTGAAGGGCTGCATGCTGCCTCGGGCCTCCCTACTAGACCCTGAGGCCTGGGAGTTCTCTGGGTTTCACAGAGCCAGCACTCAGCCCTGCCCAAATGCAGTGCAAAAGGCCTTCGTTCGTCAAGCTACTCAACTTGCTTAAGCAATGATATAATGAGCTAAAAAATTGATTTCCACAACCAAAGCCGGAATTAGAAATATTACTAGCCTATTTTTTCCCAAAAGTCAGTGTCATAGAATGAGCAATTTGGCTTTAATGATATTTTATTTTAAATCATTCATACACAGGGAAGCTTTGGATAAATAAACTTTTATGAGTTTAAAGACCCCAAGATTTACCCTTCAAGCAGCATGATAGGAAAATATTTATCTTTGGCCTGAGATATAAATTTCATGAATAAATGATGTTAATTTTTAAACTATTAAAAGCCAGTTTGCTCTTATGATTCCTTTGCCTCAAGAATTCAAATGATAATGAGACATGTCTGCCCCTGGGCCAAGTTCTTGATTCTTTCCATGTCCCATGGAGCCTCTTTTGAACACTAAATGAAATGAGAAATAGAGATTTGGACTGAACCTCCCCATGAATTGGGACACAACTCAGGAACTTCTTTTCCAAGCCCATTGAAGTTCTGCTGTACCATCTGGGCACACATCATTGCTCAGTGGTAACTTCCCAGCAATAAACAAATAAGCTTCACTCCTCCAAAACGGCAGGTAGAAAGCAGGCTGGTGTAAGCCAACAGGGAGAAGCCCTGCTAGAGGTCACCATGAAGAGGAGAGCGTCCCAAAGGAGCCCCCAGAGCAGACTTGCTGTGAATCAGCCAGCACTGTGCACCACAAGAACCCCCAGAAGTGGACCTGTTCTGATTGGTGAACTTCTCCTGGCTGTGGCTGCTACAGAGGTTTCCAAGCAGTACTGAATACACACAAAGCAAAGTATACTAGCCAGAGGACATACGTACAGTTCTCTAACAGACAACAGCTATTCTCATCCACTCACATAGTAAGTGGATAACAAGGGCACTGGTGACATCACCTTACAGCTAGTCCTTGAGGCCTCACATCAGTTCTACCTTCTTCCATAAATATCACCACTTCCATTGGAATGTCCATGCTTAGAGTCTGGATAAGGCTCTACCTCCACTCCAACTTATAGAAGGTGGGAGAAAACTGAAGGAAATTGTTCTGTTATATTCATCTGGCTTAGTGGGATGGGTTCAAGACCTAAATGGGCCTAATCATGGTAAATTTCCTGATTTTGTCAGGACCTATCAGACAAAATGCTTGCTCTTTCTCATTGTATGGAATATAAGAGGATGCAAGGAGCTATTGCAGCCCTTTGTCACTACAAGGAGCCATGGGAATTTTCAGGAGATAGAATAAGACTGGTGAAAGACTTGAAAAGGGCTTTTTTATTATTGTTGTGCTGGGTGTGGGTACATCTCAGAATTTACAAAGGTTCTTACAATGTATCAAATATGGACAGTCTTTATGACTTCTTCTAAGAGTTGATATGTCGTGCAGGGATCTAGCGCTACCTCGTAGACTTCTATATTTTCTTAAGCTGGGCTTCTCTCTTTTTCTTCTTAAATCAGTAAAGGATGGATTTTCTGTCAAAATTATCCACTAAAACCCAGTTTTCTGTGAAACTGCTATAGCTATATTCATGAAATTCTTGCTATGTACTGGCATAGAATTCTGTCATTACAAGCCTTATATCGTCTCGTCTTCACAATAAAATGACAACTGGTCACATAGCTGTTATCATCCAATGAGACAAAGCAAAGCTGACACATTGCATAATTAATCTGATGGACTGACAGATGCTGGACTTGACGTTTGAACTCCTGCATTCTGACTCTAGAATCTGAGGTCTTGTTTGCTAAGCTATGTTGCTTTTCTCCACACCCTTCCCACAAATGGTGACATCACAAATTATGAATCATGTAGGTACCTTCCAAAATATTGTGCATCCCTACTTATTCAATATCAGTATAATATTTCACTTTGCCTTAGGGCGTATTTAACGAATTTTTAGATAGAATTTCAAATAGTCTTTGTCCCTGAAAATTGGGATCACTAATAGAAAACACTAATTGACCTTACACAGCATAGCACTGGATTTTACATTTATTGTAATGTGATTTTGGATGAGCTTATATTGGGTTTAGCAAATAAGCAAGCTACAACTGTTAACTGTCACAGTAATTAGTTAAATGTCCTGGACCTTTCTACAACCAAGAATTTAGAAGGCATTTACTAAATGGTGAGGGAGAGGAAATTTCCTAAATTAATTTTCATGGTAAAGTTTTGCCTTCTTTCAGCCTAATACAATGATGTTTGTTTAAAAAATTATAGATATTGTGGTGAGAACACATCCTATTCTAAGATTTCCTTGTAAGGGCTATAGTTCAGATTTGGCAGTGGATTTAGGTGAAGAATAGACCTGGCAAAATGAAGATGAATGTGTTGATTTATTTCACGTGTGCACAGACAGCCAAGGATAGAGGTGAAAGGATGAGCTCCGTGAATCCCGAGGACTGTTCTAGCAGCATTACTGAAAACAGACTCAAAAAGGCTGCTGTGAAAGTCAGCAAGTGGTGACAAGAGAGTGGCAACAGGACAGGCAAAATGTGGTCACTCTTCACCTCTTGCTTCTGGATGTAGACCAGGTAGAAAGGAGTAATTTCACATGAAATGTTTTTAAACAAAGCAATTCAGCCATCAGCTGAGGGAGCGACTATGACATCATGGGCTTCCAGCAGCCAAGATAGACCAGAAAGCAGTGTTGCCCCATCATGATAGGAAGTTAGGCAGACAGGTGAGATCTGAGCTTCTGTGTCTGGACATATGTTATCTGTCGCAGCTCAGGGGAGGGTGTTATTGGCACGCAGTGTACAGAGGTCCATGGATGTTCTCAACATACTACAATGCACCAGACAGTCTGACACAAAAAAGCTCACCTGACCCAAAATGTCAATAGTGCCAAGGTCAAGAATCCCAGGGTTGGGGGTGGGGATAGATGAGGAAGGAGAGAGCACCACTTGAGCTATATGAATTAACTACAATGCATTGTGGTAGGAAATGCAGATAGTGCTGGTCTCCCTATTTTTATAACCTATACAGAACTTCCTCCCCCTCTTTTCCCCTTTTTCTCTTCTCCCACTCGCCTTTTCAAACTGCATTTTATGGAAAAATGGTGTTAAAAAGAGCAGTGTCACTTCTTGTGTAAAGTAGGCAAATCTATTATTCTTGGGGGGAAAGATGCTATTTTAAAGTCGCTTATGGATGTTAGGAACAAAGGTACCTGGTAGCATGGCACAGGCTAAATGATTAAGCTCCTACTTCCATGGGAGACAGAAGGGATGGCTCCCACTGAGCAGCTAAACCTCAGAGAAGACACCAAGAGCTTCTGGCAGCTCCCCAGGACACTCTACAGCATCTTAGCATTGGATGTGATTCTGATAAAAATTTTTATTGAACAAAATCAAAGGTGTATTTTATTTTTACTGTAAATATTTCCATAGAGGATCTGAGTGACTTAAAACGGGGTGATACAAAACAAATTGGACAGAAGAACCACAGAAAGGCCCAAGCAAAATCACTGACTGTACAGGCCAAAAAATTGTCGCGACTGAGAAAAACACTGAGTTCCAAGCTTCTTATACTGGGATAAAAAGATGGCAGCCCTAAATTTCCAGCTCTTTTTATAATCAGAACTAGAGCAGACCAGGTTCCCAAATGGAGCGATATCCTTGACACTGCTCCTAAGGAAATTATTCGTACTCCATGAATCCTCATGTTTTCCTGTCAGTTTGATGTGTCCGTCACCTCCTGTTCCTTCTTCCAGGGACTGTGCAATGCTTGTGGATGACAGAGTCTTGTGCTCTGTGTAGGCATCCACTCATGAAAGCACACTCATGGGGTTCATCCAACAGATGTTTAAATCTAACTGCCTTCTAAGCTTTGCCTGTATCCAGGATTTGGAGGATGCTGATAGTGGGCTGCAGAGATAAAGTCTTAAAGAAGGTCTCAGATAATCCCATAGGGAGTTCTGGAGCTAGAATACCCTTGCACCACCATACAAATTTGAGTCAAGAGATCTGACCTTTATCCCTCCTCGTGGCTTTGGATGTGGTCGGCCTGTGGGAAGGGGGTGCCATCTACATAGCTCTCCCTAGTAGAGGACAACTGACCAGAGGAGGAAACTCAGCTGAGTTGCTGCCCACCAAACATCCTTCCTAACTTTGAGGAATGAGTGTTTTTCAGCCCTGAAGAAAGGATCTGGAAGGGCCACTTGGCATCTCTCTGACAGGATGAAAGAGTGTTCAGATCCTTCTTTCCTCCTCTTGCCTCCTCCATAGCTTCCTCCTTCAGCACAGACTGTCCATACTACAACACCTTCCAGTCCATAAGAGGCCCACTCACACCAAGCACTTTCTGTTTCCCTCTATCTATTCAAGACAGGAGGAAGAGAGCACCACTTCCTGTAGCATAGGTCCCCTCACTTCCATGCTTCAGAAACTCCCAAGGTGGTTCTCTAAAACCTGAGAACCAGATTGCCCATGAGAAAATACAGAACACAGGGTTTGCCGGTAAGAGAATCCTTCTTCTATAGAAAGCAGTCAAAACTAAAAGAGATGGAATGATTTTCCTGTCTCTTATGTATTCCAAAATAAAGAAAAAGAAAAATAACAAGAAGAAAGGGGGCCTCAAATGATGACAGTCCAAGTATTTTGAATCCCCAAAAATTCTTTATCTCTTTTCTGCAAAATTGTCCTCATAAAAAAATCTAAGTACACAAACAGTGTTGTGTAATGAGCAATGTCTAAATTATCTTGGCCTAACTAAAGACTACTTCAACTTTCTCAAGTGCAGAAACTTTCTCCAGCATGGAAGGAGGCTCCGTCTAGCCATATCCTGTGTTGAGGCAACTGGCACTGTTGAAATTCCCTCCTCCCTTGTCTTCAAGAACCGAGCACTCCTAGCTTTCTGTTCTAACACAGGACAACACAAAGAATGGACCCTTGAAGTGGAATTCCAACTCTTCAATGCCAGACAGAGGGGAGAGTACTTTGGTTTTGTTTTTATTCATTTATTCACATGTACGTACATTGTTTGGGTCATTTCTCCCACGGCCTCCTGCCCCCACCCTTTCCCCCCTCCCCACCTCACTTCCAGACAGAACCTCTTCTGCCCTTATCACTAATTTTGTTGAAGAGAAGACATAAGCATAATAAGAAAGACAAAGCACTTTTGCTAGTTGAGTTAGGGATAGCTCTACAGAGAGATTCCTAGCATTGCTCCCATGTACAAATGTGTTACACCTCAGGCTGATTCATCTCTAACTGATCTTTATATTGGTTCCTGATCCCCTTCTCGTGTTGACCTCTGTTGCTTTAAGATTTCTGTATTAGCTCCTCTGGAGTGGGGACATCAAACGCTTTCATGTTTTGGGTTTTCTGCCTATTCCTATACCTCCTGTATGTGCTCTCCCCTTGTCATGTGATCCAAGTCCAACCACATTGCTGCATTTGCCCTAGATCTAAAGTCTGCATATGAGGGAGAACATAGGATTTTTGGTCTTCTGAGCCTGGCTAACCTTGCTCAGAATGATGTTCTCCAGTTCTATCCATTTACTTGTGAATGACAAGATTTCACCCTTCTTTATGGCTGAGTAGAATTCCATTGTGTATAATTACCACATTTTCTTGGTCAGCAGTGGAGCATCTTGGTTGTTTCCATAACTTGGCTATTGTGAATAGTGCTGCAATAAACATGGGTGTGCAGGTGCCTCTGGAGTAACCTGTGTTGCATTCCTTCGGGTATATCCCCAGGAGTGGGATTGCTGGATCATATGGCAGATCTATGTTTAGATTTTTAAGAAGTCTCCAAATTTTTTTCCAGAGTGGTTGCACTAGCTGGCATTCCAACCAGCAGTGTAAAAGGGTTCCTTTTTCCCCACATCCTTGCCAACACCTGTTGTTGTTGGTGTTTTTGATGATGGCTATTCTAACAGGGGTGAGGTGGAATCTTAGTGTGGTTTTGATTTGCATTTCCTTTATTGCTAGAGATGGTGAGCATTTTTCATGTGTTTTTTTGGCCATTTGAATTTCTTCTTTTGCGAAAATTCTGTTTAGTTCAGTTGCCCATTTCTTTATTGGTTCATTGATTTGGGGAGAGTTTAGTTTCTTATGTTCTCTGTATATTCTGGTTATCAGTTCTTTGTTTGATGTACACCTGGCAAATATTTTCTCCCACTCTGTGGGTGGTCTCTTCAGTTTAGAGACCATTTCTTTTGTTGTGCAGAAGCTTTTTAATTTTATGAAGTCCCATTTGTCCATCCTTTCTCTTAGTTGCTGAGCTGCTGGGGTTCTATTGAGGAAGTCCTTGCCTATACCTATTACTTCCAGAGTGTTTCCTTCTCCTTCCTGTACTAACTTCAGAGTTTTGGGTCTGATATTAAGGTCCTTGATGCATTTTGAGTTGATACTAGTGCAGGGTGATAGACATGGATCTAGTTTCAGTTTCTTGCAGACAGATAACCACTTTTCCCAGCAACATTTGTTGAAGAGGCTGTCTTTTCTCCATCATATATTTTTGGCACCTTTGTCAAAAATAAGGTGAGTATAGTTGTTTGGATTCATATCTGGGTCCCCTATTCTGTTCCACTGGTCTTCATGTCTGTTTCTGTGCCAATACCATGCTGTTTTTATTGCTCTTGTTTTGTAATATAGTTTGAAGTTGGGTATTGTGATACCTCCAGCATTGCTCTTTTTGCTGAGTATTGCCTTGGCTATTCGGGGTCTCTTGTGTTTCAAGATGAAAGTCATTGGGATTTTGATGGGAATTACATTAAACATGTAGATTGCTTTTGGTAGTACAGCCATTTTTACTATGTTGATTCTACCAATCCATGTGCATGGAAGATCTTTCCATCTTCTGTAGTCTTCCTCAATCTCTTTCTTTAGGGGTTTGTAGTTCTCCTTGTAGAGGTCATTCACATCATTTGTTAAGTTTATTCCTGGGTACTTGACTTTTTTTTGAGGCTGTTGTAAATGGAATTGTTTCCATATATTCTTTCTCAGTTTGTTCGTTATTGGTGTATAGAAAAGCTAATGATTTTTGTAAGTTGATTTTGTATCCTGCCACCTTGTTGTAGCTGTTTATGGTGTCTAAGAGTTTTTAGGTAGAGTTTTTTGGGTCTTTAAGGTATAGGATCATATCGTCTGTAACAGGGATATTTTGACAGTTTCTTTACCTATTTTTATTCCTTTTATTTCTTCTTCTTGCTTAATTGGTCTGGCTAGAAATTCCAGAACTATGTTGAATAAGAGTGGGTATAGTGGGCATCCTTGTCTCATTCCTGATTTTAGGAGGAATGGTTTCAGTTTTTCTCCATTATGTATGATGTTGGCTGTAAGTTTGTCAAAATATATAGCTTTTATAATGGTGAGGTACTTTCGTTCTATTCCTAGTTTTCTTAGAGCTTTTATCATGAAATGGTGTTGGATCGTGTCAAAGGCTTCTTCTGCATCTATTGAGATGATCAAGTGGTTTTTGTCTTTGCTTCTGTTAATGTGCTGTATTACATTTATAGATTTGCATATGTTGAACCACCCCTGCATCCCTGGGATGAAGCCGACTTTGTCATGGTGTATGATCATTCTGATATGTTGTTGAATTCGGTTTGCCATTATTTTATTGAGGATTTTTGCATCGATGTCCATTAAGGAAATTGGCCTGTAGTTCTCCTTTTTGGAGGTGTCTTTGTCTGGTTTTGGAATGAGTGCAATACTGGCTTCATGAGTTAGGCAGTTTTCCTTCCCTTTCTATTTTGTGGAACAGTTTAAGGAGGGTTGGTATTAGTTCTTCTTTAAAGGTCTGATAGAATTCAGCAGAGAATCCATCAGGTTCTGGACTTTTCTTTTTTGGGGAGACTCTATTGCTGCTTCAATTTCATTTTTTATTATAGATCTATCCAGGTGATTAATATCCTCTTGATTCAGTTTTGGATGGTAGTAAGTATCTAGAAATCTGTCCATTTCTTCAAGATTTTCTAATTTATTAGAATATAGGTTCTCAAAGTCGTCTCTGATGATTTCCTGGATTTCTATGGTGTTTGTTGTTATCTCCCCTTTTGCGTTTCTGATTTTACTGATTTGGGTTTTTTTTCTCTCCTCATTTTAGACAGGTTTGCCAGGGGCCTGTCAATGTTATTTATTTTTTCAAAGAATCAGCTTTTTGTTTCATTGATTCTTTGTATGGTTTTTGTTTGTTTGTTTCTATTTCAATGATTTCAGCCCTTATATTTATTATTTCTCTCCTTCTGCTTATTTTGGGATTTCCTTGTTCTTGTTTGTCTAGGAGTTTGAGATGTAGCATTAGGTCATAGATTTGAGATCTTTCTGTCCTTTTAATATATGCACTCATGACTATAAACTTTCCTCTTCGGACTGCCTTTGCTGTGTCCCATAGGTTCTGGTAGGTTGTGTTTTCATTTTCATTAACTTCCAGGAACCTTTATTTTCCTCTTTTATTTCATCAATGATCCACTGATCATTGAGCAATGTGTTGTTCAGCTTCCAATTGTTTGTATGTTTTTTACTGCTGTTTTTGTTGTTGATTTCTAGTTTTGCTGCATTATGATCAGATAGAATGCATGGGATTAATTCTACTTTCTTATATTTGCTGAGGCTTGCTTTGTGCCCTAAGATATGACCAATCTTGAAGAAGGTTCCATAGGTTGCTGAGAAGAATGTATTTTGTGCAGAAGTTGGATGAAATGTTCTGTAGACGTGAGCTAGGTCCATTTGATCTATGGTGTGGTTTAGTTCTAGAATTTCTTTATTGTTTTTTGTTTGGATGACCTATCTATTGGTGATGGGGGGTATTAAAATCTCCTACTACCACTGTGTTGGAGTCTATATATGTTTTTAGGTCCTCCAGAGTATGTTTGATGAAATTGGGTGCATTGACATTGGGTGCATACAGGTTAATAATTGTTATTTCCTTTTGGTGTTTTTCCCCTTTTATTAGTATGGAATGTCCTTCTTTGTTTCATTTGATCAATGTAGGTTTGAAGTCTACTTTGTCAGAGATAAGTACTGCTACTCCTGCCTGTTTTCAGGGGCCATTGACTTGGTAAATCTTCTTCCAGCCTTTCACCCTAAGCCAGTGTTTATTTCTGTCAATAAATGGGTCTCTTGTAAAGAACAGATTGTTGGATCTTCCTTTTTAATCCAGTTTGCTAAATGGTGTCTTTTGATGGGGGAATTAATCTGTTAACATTCAGTGTTAATATTGATAGGTATGTGGTGATTCCTGTCATTTAGTTGTCTTTGTTGTTTAAGGGTTTGATTGTGTGCAATTGAATCAGTGTTACTCTCTACTTTCTTGTTTTTTCTTCTCCTGTGGTTTGGTATTGCCTGCCCTTTCATGGTTTTGTTTGCTTTTACTTTCTGTGTGCTGAATTCCTTGAAGAATCTTTTGTAATGGTGGCTTTGTGGTCACATATTGCTTTAGTTTCTGCTTATCATGGAAGACTTTTATTGCTCCATCTATTTTGATGATAGTTTTGCTGGGTAGAGTATCCTGGGGTTGAAGTTATTTTCATTTAGTGCTTGAATACCTCACTCCATGCCCTTCTTGCTTTTAAGGTTTCTGTTGAGAAATCTGCTGTGATTTTGATGGGTTTACCTTTGTGTGTTATTTGTTTTTTCTCTCTTACAGCATTCAATATTCTTTCTCTATTCTCTGTGCTTGTTGTTTTAATGATGATATGTTGTAGTTCTATTTTGGTCAAGTCTGTTTGGTGTCCTGGAGGCTTCCTGTACCTGAATGGGTATAGTTTTTTTCTAGTTTTGGGAAATTTTCTGTTATTATTTTGTTGAATAGATTACGCATTCCCTTCGCTTGCACCTCTTCTCTTTCTTCAATGCCCATGAGTCTCAGGTTTGGTCTTTTGATGGAGTTGGTGAAATCTTGCATATTCCTTTCACAGGTCTTGAGTTTTTTGACTAATAACTCTTCAGTTTTTCCTTTAATTGCATTTCACCTTATAGTTCTGAGATTCTGTCTTCTGCTTGTTATAATCTCCTGGAGTGACCTTCCATTGTGTTTTGTGTTTTTGTTTCATTCTTTTTTCTGAGGTTTTCCATATCATGGATTATTTCCTCTTTAATATTGTCAATTTTTGTCTTTAATTCATTTATCTTTGTTTTTATGGTGTTTTCTGTTTCACTTTGGTGTTTACTTAGGGCTCCTATGGTTTCATTTATTTGTTTTTGTGTTTTCTCATATACTTTATTTTTGTCATCTTGGAATTTCTTGAATGCCTCCTGTACGTTTTGTTTGACCATGTCTAGTAACATCTCTATGAAATTCCCATTGATTACTTCCAGGATTTCTTCTTTCAGTGTGTTCTTGTGGGCTTCACTGGGTTCCTTGGTATAGTTTATCTTTGTTTGCTGGAGTCTGAATCTGGTTACCCATTTTCTTCATTTCCCTCTGAATCCTGTACTAATTCATTTTTGGGGGGAGAATGGTTTCCATCCCTTTTTCATCTTCCCATCATTCCACTTGGTACTGTTTCTGTCCCTGGTCTATGTGTAACTTAGTATTAGCTAACTTACAACACTAAAACTAACAAAACTGAGAAAAAAGAAAGAGGAAAAAAATAGAGAACCAAAGAAATCAACAGGGAGAGATGGTGGACCAACAAACAGCGAACAAGACAAACAAACACTTAAAGAAAAGAGAGAAAAAAATCCCTGGTTCAGCAAGAGTAGAATTTCAGTATTAGTAGTGCTGGTGTTACTCCTTTAGCATCCAGTCCTGTTTGTCTGCATCTCCCAGGCAGGTGTGGAGCCGGCATCTCGTGGTGCTGGAGCCCTCCTGTGGTGGGCAGCGGCCGGTGTGCCGGTGAGCCAGCGGGTGAGCTGGCGGGTGGGCGGGCCTGCAGGGCAGATGCCTGGTGGGCCTGTGGGTGGGTGGCACCAGCATGGGGGTGGCAGCCCACCTGTTCTTTATGTGTATCATGACGTGGAGAAGGCTTGCACAGGCTAGGGGTTCCTCTCTCCCGGGTGCTTTACCTCAGCCAAGCATGTCTCCAGCATCTCAGCAAGGTCCCTCATTCCTGGAGCTCACACAGTCTGCATCTGTGTCCCAGTCGCCATTTTGGATCCTCCCCAGGAGAGTACTTTGGAGCAAAAGATGTTTTCAGTACTCTTAAAATCACCCTATGGATCTGCCTTCAGAATAGGAAAAGACAAATGGAAGAGATGAAAGATCAGCCCCCAGAGATCTGGGAAGAGGGACACAAGAAGGTGGGTTTGCAGGGCATTTTGAAGAAGTCTGGACTTCATGTGTAAGCTGCTCTAATGGGCTGTCCTCAACTCAGGAGCAGTGTGTCCTCTTTAGTTCTTCACAGTGTCAACTCCCACATGCCATCATGGATCACACACACCCCTCAGCTGGAGAGGCACTGAGCCTGCAAAGCAAAGGGCCTGTGGCAGGGAGGAATCCAACCCTGCTCTGGAGGAATGCTGTCAGAGCAGTGCTTCCCAAAGTTTAAAAGTTTCAAGTCTCTATGGATGGAGGTGTGGCTCAAGCAGTAAAGCACCTGCCCAGCAAGTGCAAAGCCCAGAGTTCAAACCCCAGTACTACTACTACTAATAATAATAATATAAAAGATTCAAGTCACTTCATGTGGGAGTCTTGGGAGGCTCTTTCCATGGTCCACACTTTGAGTAGTGAAGATGTAGAACCTAAGATTAAACTTCAGCCAGAGTTGGAACTTGAATCTCCCACTCCTAGGCACATCAGATGATGGTCTCCTGAATCTCATATGCCTCACCTAGGAAGCACTTCCCATATGAGAGAGTTGTACTAACATAGAACTTGGGGAGCCTCTATTCAAAACATGACTTTTGTTGTTTGGAGCACAGTAGCTATTTTTGAAATAAGCTGCTTGAGAATCATAACAGAAATTCAAAAATGCAAAGCTGAAAGTACTTTCAAACCATGATCCAAGGCTACCCCCACTGTTCCAACATCGATCCTAAAGTTTCTGCAGCTCATTTTTGGTCACTGGCCATCCCAGAAGCATGCATGGCTCTGCCTGTGACATCTAACTTGGTGTTGCTTTGAGGAGCAAGTTGAAATCTCTTGCTTGTTAAATGATAATGCTAAGACTTTGTGTAGATTCTATGTCTGGAATCATCTCAGGTAGGCTACACTAAAGATGGAGGAAGAGAGCCATTGGCTCTCTTTCAAGGCTTCATCTTCTCTCAAATGCATGTGGATGTACACAAGCAAGCAGGCAGCAGTACCACATACCCTAGTCATTGGATATCCTTCAGTGTACTCCTCAATTAAACCACTGTCTCCAATATGATTGCTTAAGTGCCTAAACCTGGTCCACTTAATGACCAACCAAAGAATCAGAGAAATACATGATCATTACATCCATTTGAAACCACTCCCCCACCACATACAGGTGAATATTGTTAAGCTCTACCTATTCTTATTGTTTTCCATCAAATGCATTTTTTAAAAAATATTGCTTCCTTTTCAGTATCACAACTTCCATTTCACTCTTGTCATCAGAATTTAACCCTATAATCGCTCATTATGATTTTTTTAAAAGCTAGAATTTGTAGCAGTGCCAGGGATTAAAGGAGAATTTGAGTGAATTACACATACGATGTTGCCTAGTAACACAAGCTGATCTGTACGAAGTCATAAATTGCAGAATTTCATAGCAGCATAAAAACTTTTACTGGCACTTAAGTGTATTTTTCCCTGATTGAAGCAGAATTCATGCAACAATTACATCCACATGACAAAGGCTGGTAATGATTAGCCTTCAAGAGCTGGAGTTATTTCTGACAGTTCCAAAGCTGTTTTTGTTTGTTTCAGGAAGGAATGCATCAAAATCCCTTATGGACCAGCCTCACTGAAAAGGCAAAATCGAGCCTGAAAATTAGCTACTGCTGGCATTGTAACTACAGCTCCTGATGAAGAATGGAAGACTTACATAATAATTTAAAATTCTAATTAATTTATGTCAGCCACAACCAGCTCCAAGTGCTCCAATACACAACTTGGAGGACAGTCCTCTTATTGTATAACAAAAAGGTGAGAAAAAAAAACATAGCCCAGCAATGGCACAAATGTGTCCACAACCATTATCAAGAAAATAACTTTATGAAGATGAAAGCTGAATGCCTACAAGGTTATTTTTATTTGTTGTAACATACATTAGGAAACTATCTCTTTTGTAATTAAATTTCTTTCCAATGGGCACATAAAAACAAAAAGGTACATATTAATGGGAAAATTTGTTATATTTGGGTACATGTATACTTGTGTGATGCTTAAATCAGGTTAAACTTGTGTATCTCCTTAAGCATTATTCACTTCTTTATGGTAAAATCTTTCAAAGTCATTTATTCTAGCACTATTCTATGTAGTCACCCTTCATTACAATTGCGCACCAAAACTACTCGTTTCATCTCCTGGTTACTTAGTACCATAGATCAACTTAGAGAACTATCTCAAAATATTTCCAATACCCACAGTTCCTGAAGTGAAAATACAAAATATTTTCGTTAAAGCATCGTGGAAAGTTATATTCACAATGAATTCGAGATAGCTTGTTAAGTAGCATCCTATAGCCAGCTCCACCGCCTCAAAAGACATGTTTGTGGAAACAATAATTTATCACACCCAAATACAACACAGATAAAACAAGTAAGTGTTTCACTGACAGGAGACTGGGTGATTTCTTTTTTTTTTTTTTTTTTGCTGACAAGCACATATTTTTATGAATAGATTCACCAAGGTGAAGGGATTCATACTATAGCTCAAGAAAATTGAGAAATAAAAGCTTTGATCCTTTCATAAACTTTTCATTCCTCTAGCTCTAGCTTGAATAAAGATGCTTATAAAAATTTAATAGGTGATACAGACACAAAAGACTTGTGAAACACACAGAAGACTTGTAGATTCAGGCTTAGTCCTTCCATCAAGCCTGTGGCTGAGCTCCCAGATGTCCATTTCTACAAATCCTAATTTACTTTCACTTGAGCCTCATAATGTCCAACTTCTGGCTCAATTTCCCAGAATCCCCCATCCCCAAAGGAACTACAGCAAGACACTTCTGAATATTCAGAAGCCACAGAGGTAATGGGACAAGGCATTGAATGCTGAGGTAGACCAAAATAATAAAAACTGATAAGGAAATCCACATAATCCAAAGAGCCCAGCCCAGGGAAGACCATCTACACCAATAATGCTTAGAGTCATGGAAGCAGTGCATTATGAGCCCACAATTTAGTGACAATTTAGTGGGAACCTCAGAAAGTTGCCTAACCTCCCCGAATCTCAATTTCCTCCTCCATAAAATTAGACGATTGGATTTGATGAGCTCTAAAATCTCTATCAGCTCCAAGATGCTATAGATAAACCCTTCCACCAGTCCTTAAGGAAGTCTCCATGGTTCCCTGCTCTGCCATTTCACTACAAGGAACAGTTGGAAAATGGCAGTCAGATAGTGAAAACCAAATTAGGTACAAGCCGTGATGGTCAAGGTATGATACACTTTACCAACACCCAACTTCAATTTCAAAAGGTGACCTGTGGTGACAGCCCAGCACTGGTACATGGTGGCACAAAATTCAGTTCCCCCGATCCCCCCAGGCACACAGGTTTCCACACCTGTACCTGCCTGAGTTCTCTTATGGAATACGTTTTTGTCATTCTGAGTGTCACTTATGAAAACAGAAAGTAACAAATCTGAAAAACTTTCTTAGAAAGTGGCAACACATTGCCTAGGTTTTGTGTAGACTTGAAATGACAATTTAGGCAATAATTTCAATCTTTAAGGCTAACCAGCCTAGATATTTTGAAGGTCAAGTGACATTTGCCAAATAAATCCTAATGTATGTTTTTTCTACACTGTGTTTAAAATCAATAAGAAACATCAAATTATTGAATGATCCTTAAATAGATTAGATGGATTATGAATGTCATATGCTTTATTGACACTAACTCATTCCACAGAGGTTACAGAATATGGATTCAAGATCCTACTGATGATTAGAGAGACTGAGCTCTGAGCATCTTTCTACAAAAAGCCCCAGACTGTTCATTTATTGCTTATCACAATTTAAAGAATACAGACTTTCTGAAATACATTTTTGGTCAGTACTGGGGTTTAAAAACAGGGCTTGTGCTCACCAGACTGGAACTCTACCACTTGAGCCTCAGCCTCAGTCCTGAAACACATTTTCTAAAGCATAGTATTTGAAAGTCTCGAAGACATTTTAAATTACTGGTTATCAAAGTCATTTGTAAATTGTACTTTTCAATGAATTTAGCCAGCATTACTAAAGGCTGTACAATTCCTTACACAAGTATAATGCACTTTCTTAAAAGTCTCTGGCCCAAATTTTGTGCATTATCAAAAAAAATGTTTTCTATCCCTCAATTCCCTAACTTATGAGTGAAGTCTACATGGCCCAAACTGGGGGAGTTCAGGTCCATAACCAACTAAAGAACACATTACAAATTAATTTTTTGTGTTATCTTCAATGTTATTTCATTTCTAAAGGAATGGGCAGTTGTACTTTTTATCATGCTTTAAGACAGTTTTATTTGAACCACCCTTACCATTTTGCTTGGGGTTTTTCTCACCCTAATAAAAATACTGAAGACACAGATCACCTGATGCAAGATATCTGAGAGAGTTTGGAGAGGACCAGAATTCTCAAATGTGTGCTGGGAACAGCACACTGTCAAATAAAGTACCTTTCAAAGGCACTGGAAGTACTCTACCTTTTAAACAAGGCGCAACAGACAGTGTCTTATCAGCCAAGATTCTAGGGCTTGTAATGAAGAACAATTAATAGACTGAGGAAAACCAAGCACGAGTGTGTTTGTTGCTTCCGTCTGTTAGAAATGGTGGCTTTCACATGATAAAAGAAAGAGCACACAAGGGAGGGGTGAGGATAGGTAAGACACCTAAAAAATTAGCTAGCATTTGTTGCCCTTAACGCAGAGAAACTAAAGCAGATACCTTAAAAGGGAGTCAACTCCCTGTATAGCTATCCTTATCTCAACCAGCAAAAACCCTTGTTCCTTCCTATTATTGCTTATACTCTCTCTACAACAAAATTAGAAATAAGGGCAAAATAGTTTCTGCCGGGTATCGAGGAGGGGGGAGAGGGAGGGGGCGGAGTGGGTGGTAAGGGAGGGGGTGGGGGTAGGGGGGAGAAATGACCCAAGCATTGTATGCACATATGAATAATAAAACAATTTTAAAAAATGGTGGCTTTCTAAACTCTAAGGCAGGAAAATAGTTTTCAACCTGGAGAAAGTGAGGCAGGTCAAAGTCCACTATGTCTACTTTCAATTATTAAGACACACGGTCCTTAAGCAGACAGACTTCCCAGAATTGTCTGAGACCTGAGGATCATAATGAAAATATCTTACAGTAAAATCTATTCCCCATAGGTTTAAATGCAAAATGAGGACCCATCTTTTTATTACTCGTTAAATGAAATGTGCAGTCTTTTCCCCTTTTAAGGTCAAGTATGCAGTGTTTTGGAAAACAAACCATAAAAACATGATTAGAGAGAACAGAGGAAGTCATTATTTTCCCCAGTCATAAAGCATGTAGCAACATTCTATCAATCTAATGTATCTTTGTAACAGCGGTGACAGCCTGTGGCAGGGCTTAAATTGCAAATACAGTA
Source organism: Castor canadensis (assembly GCF_047511655.1). Lineage (NCBI taxonomy): Eukaryota > Metazoa > Chordata > Mammalia > Rodentia > Castoridae > Castor > Castor canadensis. The sequence continues at coordinate 67,932,760 of NC_133402.1, forward strand.
TTTAAGAAAAAGCATGGATTAAAATAGCACTGAGCTGAACTGGGAAATAATCACCCAGATTAGGTTATTTTCTTAAATCCCACTGCTTCCAAAAGACTCACTTAACATTATATATCACCATATTATCTACCTACTTAGAAATAATACATCCATCAGCAGTCACAAAGCAAGTCCAGGTGCACACAGTCAAGGGCTAACAGAGATAGTCTATATCATAACATGCGGCGTAGGAAACTAAGCTGTCTGCAGAATCCATGTGGAAATCTTAAAACTGAATTATAAATATAGACAGCATCCTTTGCTTTGTTTTGCCTTCTTGGAAAGATTTGTAACTCAAAAGATGGAGCTAGCAAGATGTGCCTTCTCAATGTTAACACTGGGACGGACAGACTTCATGCCAAAGCTGTTACAAAGCCAGATATTTTGGAATGAGTGGTTTTGCAAAGCACAGCTTCATTATTGAGGCACTTCCAGGGCAGGGTGGGTTTTTCAGCAACAGTTGCTAGCTATCATCTATCATATTTAGGGCAGCCCTACTTTTGATATGCTCCACTAGAGGCAGCTGGGTCAACTTGAAACACATGTTTAGGAAAGTAAAGGAAATGACCTGTAACGTGACAAACACCCATGTTGTGCATATGTGTTTCAATTGTGGAACCTCAAGTCAGGTTGTCTAGAAGGGGATGGGTTTTTAAGCCAACATTCAGGCTGAGGATTTCATGTTTCCCAGCTTAGCGATGACTCCCATTTCTAATCTATCTTCTTTGAAATGCTGGATGACATTTTCGCAGGCTTTGTTTCTCAATAAAATAAAACAAGAAGTAGAATTTATATCCTACTAACAGCTTCACTGCTTACCATGGGAGAGCAGGAAAAAACGTAAGCAGAATGAATCACGTTCTCACTCGGAAAAACTAGACTACTTAGAAATTCTGCTAAATCCATAGGTAAGAACTATTAGTTTGGTTGACTGGTTGGTTTTATGATTTTTTTTTTTGGTAGGGACTAGAGATGTTGCAGCGCTGTGTCATATGCTAATATGAATTAGGAAAAGAGCAGGAAAGAAATCTGCCTCTGTCCAGGGCCTTTGGTTTCATCCCAGTGGTTTATTAGTGTGATGAACTAGATAAACAGTCTGCACAAGAAATAAAACTGACCTCATAGACAGGCTGAGGAAATGTCAAGCCCCAGTTACTCAAAACTCAGCAGAAACCTGCACATACACCAAACTACTTGGAAGGAGGCCAAAGGTACAGGAGTCAAGCCAACCAATAGCTCTCCTTCAGGCTTAGTTTCTTTATTTTCCCTTCATGTCTCATAGCACAATCCAGGGTTTGGCTAAGTACTGCTAACCAGGAATGTTGAGCTCATCAGAAAAACTGCCATAAAAGAAATCAAGACTTAGGACTTTCAAAAGCAGTCTTTTTCTTATACCCTGAAGCTGGACGTTCACCACACTCAAAGTTGGTGGCAAGACTGAAAACTTGAATATTTACATCTTCGGTGTTTTTAAACAAGATGGTCCTTTCAATTTGACATCTTATCACAATTAAAAACAGTATAAATCCCATGTCAAAGCAAATTAAACAGATAATAGTCCCATCTTTCCCTTTGAGTCCTTCTTGGTTCTTGGGTCAGCCACTCACTTCCAATGGAGATGCTACTGGGTAGGTGAGACAGCAGGTAAGGTGTCTGGGTTTATAACAGGTCCACAGGTGCCATGCTGAGAGACTCAGCACTGTCCACCCTCAACCCCAGCCCAGCTCTATCCTTTAGTGAAACGGCCACAGAAATGATTTGCGTTTGATAGCAAGACCACACACTAAGTGAACAGGTGACCTGGTGTTTCCATTCTGCATGACAGAATGGAAACTTTTAAGCTCCAACTTAAAAAATCTTGGCAGATTCGGGCACAGTTATCGTGGTAATATATTCCATTGGCCTAAATATCATCTTATCTTTCCCAGGTGTTTCTGGAATCGGATTCTTTCCATTAATCTGAAACGCACCATCAGGGGTCTGGCTTGATGTGCTTGGTGATCTCATGGATGCAAATAAGACTGAAGACTGATGACAGCAAGGCTCTGAGCACTTTGACCTTCCATCTGCTTTTGGCTTTTTCAATGAAAATGCAAAGTTTGACAGCATGACTAGAGACAAATTTAATCACTCGTTCAAAATTAGTTTTGAGCATCTGGCCTTGTGAGAACTGTGGAGGTTTGAGTCCTTGGGAAACATATAAAACAAGATATCGATCCTAGAAATTACTTTATAGAATAAGGGGAGGGATAATGAGTTGGTGGATGAGTGAAAACATAAAACACAGTGCTAAGGAGAAAAATAAAGCAGGGTAAACAGATAGTGACTGCTGGGTGTCGGGGTGGGGAGGGCGGGAATTCAGTTAATAGAGGGTGGTATCAGAAAAGACCTCACTTGGACGGTCCCATAAGGAAATATTTGAAGGTAACAAGAGAATTAACTATAGGAATGTCTGGGAGAAGACAGTTCCAGGAAGAACAGCAAACTCAAATCAGGGAGCATGGGTAGATTGGGCAGAGATGGTATAGGTTATTTTAAGACTTGTACCAGTATATGTGATTTCCTGATTCATTCAGAAGCAAGGAGATTTACACTACCACACAAATATTAAAAATCTTACATGTGCTACATAAACTTTCTTGTCTCTTACCTTCATAGAAACTTAGGGATAGTGACATGTCTGGAATGGCTCACAGCCTCTTGTTTTTACAGTCAAAGAAGGAGCAGCAGAGGGGGTAGCCGGTCTGGTGGCAGAGATAGGACTGGAACCTAGAACTCTGTACTCTTATTCCCATGCTCCCACTTGCTCCTCACTCTGAAATTTTGACTTCCTAGAATTATTCAGGGTAAATACTCAGGATTTATGGTGACGAATCATTGAAGCATCTTAAGGAGATGATCTGACTCATTTTTTTCAAAGTCTCACTCAGGCTACCATGTGGGAAATGATTCTTAGGGAGGGTAGAGAGGACCAATATGGAGTGCTTCACAGAGACCAAACATTGTTCCCTAAAACGTATTAAATGCTTGTCACTCTGCAGATGCATTTAGAATAGCACTACTAAAGGAAGAAAAAATCATAATTCTGGGAATTTCTGCTTTTGGGAGGATGGAGTGCATGCACTTTCCCTTATTCTTCCCACTAAGTACAACTAAAGTCCTAGACATTGTGTATTACATAAGAACGAGAAGACTCTGAAAAGTGGTGAGAAGCAGACTGACTAGCTTGGGCCCTCAGGACCCGAGGAAGACGTGATGTTTAGCCCTTGGATTTTCTTTTTTCCCTAAATACAGCAGACTTGGAATTCAATAATATGGCAACTAAGGAACACCAGTGGGAACAGACGAAAATAAGTCCAGGAAAAATCCACTCTCTCTAGCCAAAGGACCAAGAAGGGGTAGCCTAGAAAAACAGAACACTTTTGTATAATAGCTGCTCTATTCCAGCCAAATACCACAGGAGAAAGAAAAAAAAAAAAAACTGTGTCCTCATCCCACCCACACCAGCAAAAGCCAGGAACAGAACTTCCCCCCACCTTGTGAAATACCTTTGTCCGCCTGTCAGGATGGAGACAAGTATGGAGCTGGGATGTGTACCCACTGTCAAGGAATTATTCCTTCCCACAGGGTCAGCAGAGGTCTCTAAGGAGCCTGTATTCCCAGCCCCACACACACAGCCGGAATGAAGACCCCTCCTACTCCTCCTGGAGCAATAGAAAGCCAGGAATTTCACTAGAGCCCAATGGTACCAAGAGCTCCCCCACTGTGGGTTTCTGGCTACATGGTTACAGAACTCTAAGTTCAGCCTAGCATCAAGAAAGAGCCATCCCACTCAAGGGCCAAAAAGGGCTGAGTGAGGAAGCTGGACTTCAAATTTCACCTACGAGCAATAAGCCAGCACTCTCCTTTGCTCTGCCTTAGCTGTGCCAGAGAAAGCAGAAGCCTTTGACAAGATTCAAAGGCTCTCAAAATAATGTGCAAAGTATCCAGGTTCTAATAAAGGATCACTCATGGCAAAAGCCAGGAAATCTGAAAGTGGTTGAAAAAGAATCAGGCCAGGCACCAGTGTAGCTATACGGGAAGCAGAGATCAGGATGATTGGGGATCAAAGCCAGCCAGAGCAAATAGTTTGTGAGCTCCTATCTCAAAAGAATCCATCACAAAAAAGGGCTGGTGGAGTGGGTCAAGGTGTAGGCCCTGAGTTCAAACCCCAGTACCACAAAAATAATAATAATAATAAAATAAAGAAATAAAAAGAATCGATTGATACATGCCAACACTGGGATGACGAAGATGTGAAATTCTCCGATGAGATTAAAGCAGTTGTGGTAGAAATGTGACATAGAGGTATCCAGGCATAGAAGTGTGGGTCTATAATCTCAGCTATTCAGAGGCTGATGTAGAAGGACGAAAGTTGATGCCTGGCCCTGGGTTTAATTCTCAGAGAGAGGGAGAGAGAGAGAGAGAGAGAATGAGAGAGAAAGAATCTTCAGTAAGAGGTTAGAATCATGCTTGCAATGTACTGAATGCTTATGACCTTTCAAAATCCATCTGTGCCGTATCAACCATCAAAGGTGCAGCTGGTTAGGTCAGGAAAGCAGAGCCCTCATAAATTGTCCTGATACAGGCACCTTCTTTCTTGCCCCCATGAGAGGACACAGTTTATAGGAGTCATCTACAAACTAGAAAATGGAATCTGCGGGTAAGCACCAGATAGGTCGATACCGTGACCTTGGACTTTTTAGCCTCTAGAACTAGCACACTGAAACTTCGGTTAACAGTGATCTTTCATGACATCTTGTTACAGTACCTAATCAGGCTAAGACAATGCTTACAACAAATGAAAAAACAAAAGCCTCAGAAAAGACAGAAAGAAATAGAAAATGTAAAGATGAGTCAAGCCAGATGCTGGTAGCTCCCGTCTGTAATCCTTGTTCTCAGGAGGCAGAGAACAGGAGGATCACAGTTCAAGGCCAGCCCAGACAAATAGTTCACAAGATCCTATCTCAAAAATACCAAACAAAAAACAGGGCTGGTGGAGTGGCTCAAGGTAGAGCGTCTACCTACCAAGTAGGAGGCCCTGATTTCAAGCCCCAGTACTGTCAAAAGAAAAAGAAAAAAGAACCAAATTGGGATTTTAGAATGGAAAAATACAAGGACTAAAATAAAAATCTCAGTGAGTAGACTACCCAGTAAAATGAAGGAACCAGAGAAACAGAAGGTAGAGTAGAACACAATCTGAAAAACAGTGAGAATCTAGCTGAAATTGAAAATTTAAATAGTCTCAGGTACCTAGGGGAGTATAACAAAGAGCCAACATTTGTGTCACTAGAGTCCCAGAAAAAGAAGAGGACTGGCCAGTACTAGAAAAGTACTCAAAGAAATAGTTGCTTAAAACTTTCCATATTTAAGGCTGAGCATAATGATATACGCCTAGAATTTGAGATCAAAGCTGTTCTAAGCCAGCCTGCCCCACCTGGTAAGACCCTAACAACAACAACAACAAAAATAGCTGGCGGCCAGTGTCTCACACCTGTAATCTCACACCTGTAATCTCACATCTGCAATCCTAGCTACTCAGGAAGCTGAGATCAGGAGAATGATGGTTTCAGGACAGCCTGGACAGGGAGCTTGCAAGACCCTATCTCAATGGAAAAACAACTGGTCCCAGTGACATGTGCATGTCATCCCAGCTATGTCAGGAAACTTAAAATAGGATTGCAGTCCAGGTCAACTCAGACAAAAAGCAAGACCCTATCTTTGGATAATGAGAGCAAAAAGGACTGGGGGAGTGGCTCAAAAAGTAGAGTGCCTATCTCCCAAGCAAGAAGCCCTGAGTTCAAACCCCTGTACTGGCAAAAAAGAAAAGGAAAGGAAGAAAAGAAAAAGAAAGAAAAAAGAAAGAAAGAAGGAAGGAAGGAAAGAGGGAGGAAGGAAAGGTAGAAAGGAAGGGGAAAAAAGAAGGAAGGAAAGAAAGAAAGAACCTTTTGTATTTTGAAAGAGCTAAATTACTGACTCAAGCAGCAAACAACCTATAGGGATAACAACTTGAATGAGAGCAGGTTTCTCCCCTGAATTCATGGAGGTGGCACAGTCTTAAAGAAGGGCTGTTAACTCAAAAGCCTATGCCTATAAAAATATCCTTCAGAAAGGAGGGGGCCGTCGAGACATGGATTAATTCGTTTGACCCCTTTTACAACTCCCACGTCTTGCTGTCATGTCCTCCTCCATGTCACAGGTGAGAGGGCTGAGGTGTGGACAGATTGGGTAAACCTCCTTGGAACAGGACTGGGATTCCAGCATGTGTGAACCTAACATCACAAGCATCGTCCTTTCCTGTCCCTAACGTCTTCCCTCAGCATCGCTCTTTCTGTAGCCACTACCCTCAGAAGTTCTCCGTGCACATGTGCCCCAGTGCCACTCTATTTTCTTTTTGTTCAATTTTTTTTTAATTGAAAAAAAACTGACAAAGTCTAAAACTAACCATTTTAAAGAGAACAATTCCATGGCATTTAATCTTAATAAGGGAATTCTTGTAAGACAAAAAAAAATGAAGCAATGATCTACATACCTTGCATTGTTTGATGTACAATTCAACATTGTGTATGCATATAAACAGAGTATTCTTCAAAGGATGCAGTAATAAGACACAAGGTAAACCTGAATTATGATTTATCCTTCATCAAGCCTGTCTGAGTACATGTGACTATATCTGAAGTCTCATTTAGCAATATTGTAAGTCTGAATTTGAGAATTTACACATAAAATAAACTACAGATTATTCTACTCTAATATTTCTGGGGAAGATATCTCAACCAATAAATTTTCAATAAACCATTAAAGATTACATTTTTTTCCTTTTTGCTAATTGAGCATTTGCAAAACTGCACAGAACCAAAAGAGTTTGTGGTATTATAAAGCCATATTCTAAAATTGCTCCAGTCTTCTTCAGTATGAAAGTCACATCTAACGTACATAAAAACGTTAGTATGCCTCTGTTATGAAAATTGAGCAGATAAGCACCCAATTTCCCAGTGCATGCACCAAAGGCATGTGAAAACAGTATCACAGATTTAGTGATAGAACCTGCCTTAACTGTCCTATGGAGAAACCCAACGTGTCTAACTATGTAAGTCAGGAATGTCCGTCCTCTGCTTCCTCCAGTTTATCTGCCCCAGGTTGCTTTGGAGGCAGGCAGGGTCTTTGCCATTGGTTTTGTCTGTTCCAGAGCCACGTGGAAAATGAGTGAGTAGAGAAAGGAATCCAGTGCTTTTGGATCAGGGCTCTTACTCTGCAAATCTTCTACTCTAGTTAAATGCCCTCTTGCCTGGAAAGGAACTCTGCTTTCTCTGGCCTAGTAGTGTTCCAAACTAGAAGGCAGGTTTGCCTATTTCAAGATAGAATCAATACCTCATGTTTTATTTTTCTATTCTGGCATTCCCAACTAATGGACACATGACCCCTACGGGAGCAGAGGAAGGGTCATGTTTTGTACACAGGGGGGAATCATGGTGCAGTGGACTGGGCCATTTTAGTCTTTGCCCATGAATCACGTGACATTGAGCAAATCACTTAACTTCCCTAAGCCTCATTTACTTGCCTATCAATAAAGATACTGTTCAATTTCAGGTTTACTGGAAGGATAAGGCAAAAAGTTTGGTTGATATCAGGTGCTCAGCAAACGTTAGAGATAGTGATGATTGCTGTCTATTCCAAGCAAGAGAGCAAGAAAGGAGACTCAAAGTCCCTGAACCCTCAGCTTTAAAAAGTGTTGAATATAATCACATGATGGTGGTTTTCAAAAACTTAAGTGTGACCAATTACAAACAGCCCAGCAGCAGATACTAAGAGTTCCTAGTTGAGTTACCATCCTCAGTAAACTTTTCCAGTGCCAGGAGAATGGATTACCTCTACAAAGTTTCTCAGTAGCAAGATGAGAAGTCAAGAGGGCTCTTAACCCTCAGCCTACCATTGAAAGGCAAATAAGAGTAGTGGTATTTAACAGACACAAAACTGAAACTCTTAATGGCTGGGAAATGACCACTTAAATTTACTCTGTCTTATCTCAAAACTCATGTCTCTTCCTCTATAATATACTGCCTGGCATTTCAGTACTAACACTGATAGTCTCTCTGAAGGTGTTTGTAGCAATGCTAATACTGAATGTGAACGAAGTGTTTGTGATACGCGAACACTTCCTTACATTAAATTTTATAATTCTTGTAACAACCCTCTAGAACCAGTGCTATTGCTATCATCAGAGCACCAACATGGCACAGACCCAAGCAGAGAGGCAACTTACCCCTTGGTCAAATGGCCAACGAATGTCAGTTCAGGTTCAAGCACAGACAGCAAGATTTATCTCTGGTACTTTTAACCATTGCACGAGATGAATGCATCGGACAGAGCCGGAATTCCAACACGAATTCAATTCACAACATTCTTCTCAGAGAGGTAAGGCCAAGAATTTTGAACTTTATCAGGGAAGCAAAGTGAATTGCCCAAGGTCACAAGCAGCAAGAGAACCTTAAGTGGGCTGTGTTGATACTATTGAAGGGGAGCCCACCAGGTGCCAGGCACTGAACTAAGTACTTGACATTTCAGAACAACTCAGACAAATAAGTATCATTATCTCCTTCTCATAGATGAGAAAACTGGAACCAATAAATGACTATATAAATTATCTGAAGCCATATAACCAGTAAATTGACACTTCAGAATTTGAGCCAATATCTTCCAAGGCCTGGCTCTTTCCACACACCTTAAGTTATTCCCTTGAACCTGAGTCTATTGTTCTCTCCACCATTCTATAATTTCTTAATTTTACCCAAAAAGAGGGAATTTCTTTTCCAAGGTCTTGTTTCACAACTGGAATTTATACAAGAGTTTTGGGGATGGAGCAAAGGCATTCCAAAATCTTTTCTATGAGTACCTTCTGTTTATCAAATTTAATTTAGCAATTTGTCATAGATTATTACATTTTCACTCAGGGAAACTCTCCCCCCATAGATCTTGGAATTTGTGAAGTGCTTATAAAGAGCCAAAAGTTAAATTAGGTAGCTTAAAGTAGAAAAATTAGGTGGAAATGCAAATTTGATGGGCATTTTGATTAAGACTCAAGTCTTAAGATGTGCTTGGACAAATTGCCCTCAATACAGAAGAGGGGAGAAGAGAATTGGAAGGTCTGGTAACTTTCTGTATTCTTAAATAATAGAATAGTCCTTATTCAAAGATACTTTTCAGATCATCTTCCCCACCCCTCATTTTATTCACTCAGGTTTGATTCTTTTAGAAAAAGAATTTGAAAGAACAGATAAACAGACACATGGAGTGGAACATTCAAATACAGACAGATAAATCAGAACCACATGAAGGGAGGAAAGAGACCACCCCACTAGAAAACTAGAGTCATGATGTACTCAGTGTCAGCTTCACCTGTGGATTCTTAGCAGCAAAAGCAAACATGGAGGTCAATGTTAATAGCTAATGTCTGTGTGGGAAGCTGAGGTCGTGCCTTCCACAAAGGAATTGGCTTGGTACAGCCTGCTTCTTCCTGCCTCCCCTTGAAGAGCTTTTTTTTTTTTTTTTTATTCTTTCATACAAATTTCAAATTAGTGAAAGAACGTCCATTTCTAAAACAAGTTTTCAATTTATATTCTCCTAAAAGATGTTCCTAGACACACTGATTCACAAAATAAAATAACTCCTGTAGAGAAAAATTCACAAAATAAGTGATAAATTCTTTGTAACCTTATGTTTCTCAAAAACTGAACTAAAAGAGAGGGAAAGGAAAGGAAATGGTAGATGAGAGGAAGGAAAGGGAAGGAGAGGAAAAAGGAAATATAGCCTTATAAACCCAGCATTTAATATGCATGTTTAGAAACATGTAAGTAGATGTCTTCAAGACCTCAAGATTTGGCTGACAATATTTTACTCTTAGTTACTCAACACAACGCATCCTCATCACCTATTGCTGTCAGGAAAGCCACTCATTGATGTATATATAGCCTGTGAGTGTTGAGGAAGGCAGTTGGCATAAATGGAGGCGATGACCATTCTTAAGAGCAGTAACGCATTTGAGGGTTTGATTGCTTTAATCAAATGGTTTTATACATTGTAAACACTGACTCACTTAATTAAAAATTTTAAAGTTTTAGTAGGAGCAAAAATAGATAGAGCTTTTGAGAATGTTGAGCTCCTATAAATGAAATCCTAATGATGTGCAAACAAGATGGAATAATCCAAGGTTTCCCATAGGCATGCCACTGCCCAGGGGACAACTGTGTGAAAAGAGACAGATGATCTGGATGGTGCCCAGCCCCAGACTTGGGGTCTCCTGGAGCAGGTAGCTTGACCATTTACACACTGTGTAAAAATATTATTTTGTATGTGTGGGAAAGATGAAATGGCACAAAAGAGACTGTAGAACAATAATGACAATGAACAAAAAGCACTAATGAGAAGGATGATCTGAAATTGATGAGCCTGATGTCATTGAAAAAACAGTTCAAAATGACTATGGAAATGTGACTGATTTAAAATAACATTAGAAATATGAGTTACCGTGGTGAGCATTCCCGGCTAAGACAGCAAGGTTAATGGTGAAAGTAGGCAAATAAATACTTTAAGTGCTCGAGTGATGCAAAAGTACCAGCATACTAGTTTGCTATCTTATTTGCCCTAGGACACACACACACACACACACGTAAATAAATTTTTGGTTTGGTTTGGATTTTCTGAAAGCTACATAACTCATCATTGCTTTTCCTTCAGTGTACAGTGAGGAGTACTGGTACATGGAGTGTCTAGTTATGCAAACAGATTTTTAACACATTCTTTCTTACTGCTTAATATTAAATCCACTCGAATAGGCACATCTATTTGCCAGGTACTGATGATTAGTGGTGTTTCGTCTTTTAATGAGAATAAAATTCAAAATTTTTAAATTTAGTAGTTGGGACACTAAGAAAAACAAAAGGTCAGTCAAGTTACAGAGTTTATTTAGACTTAATTTGCATAATTAAATGAAGTTTTTCTTATTAATGTTCAAAATCAAGTGATAAAATCCCTTTGAGAATGCTCAGAATGGCTTGAAATTTGCACCTTCTTCATGTTCAATCCCAAATGTAGGGGAAAACCTTATAATTCAACCTCTTACAAACTGTTGTTACTTTGAAAGTCTGGCAAGTTGCAAAGTAACATTTTCACAATTGTTGGACACTCTGCATTTTTCATTATTTGGCTTTAAAACATTTTCAAAATTGAAAGAATAATATTAGTGAGTCAAATAATAATTTTAACTGCTTAGTTTTCCCTTGTCCCCAGGCTTGCTTTATTTCAACCAATATCCACACAATTAGCTAACATTGGAGCTATAGACATCATGAAGTTGTCATTATTATTTGAAGATTTCTATGATATACAAATGCTTGTCAGTTTCATTTTCTATTATCTCTACAGAAAATAAAATTGACTCAATAATAATCCTACAAACCAAACATAAGTACTCTAAACTTCATAGTATATTCTTAGACATTTTTATACACATTTTTCTCTGTTCACATAACATCCTGCAATTTGTATCATGCCTCCTAACCTAATATTCATTTTTTTCCTTTTTTTATTATATTCATACGTGCATACAATGTTTGGGTCATTTCTCCCCCCTTACCCCCATCCCCTCCCTTACCCCACCCTCCTCCCTCCCTTACTCCCCCAACCCCTCGCTACCAGGCAGAAACTATTTTGCCCTTATCTCTAATTTTGTTGTAGAGAGAGTATAAGCAATAATAGGAAGGAACAAGGGTTTTTGCTGGTTGAGATAAGGATAGCTATACAGGGCATTGACTCACATTGATTTCCTGTGCATGGGTGTTACCTTCTAGGTTAATTCTTCTTGATCTCACCTTTTCTCTAGTTCCTGGTCCCCTTCTCCTATTGGCCTCAGTTGCTTTTAAGGTATCTGCTTGAGTTTCTCTGCGTTGAGGGCAACAAATGCTATCTAGTTTTTTTGGGTGTCTTACCTATCCTCACACCTTCCTTGTGTGTTCTCGCTTTATCATGTGCTCAAAGTCCAATCCCATTGTTGTGTTTGCCCTTGATCTAATGTCCACATATGAGGGAGAACATATGATTTTTGGTCTTTTGGGCCAGGCTAACCTCACTCAGAATGATGTTCTCCAGTTCCATCCATTTACCTGCGAATGATAACATTTCATTCTTCTTCATGGCTGCATAAAATTCCATTGTGTATAAATACCACATTTTCTTAATCCATTTGTCAGTAGTGGGGCATCTTGGCTGTTTCCATAAGTTGGCTATTGTGAATAGTGCCGCAATAAACATGGGTGTGCAGGTGCCTCTGGAGTAACCTGTGTCACAGTCTTTTGGGTATATCCCCAAGAGTGCTAACCTAATATTCTATTGTAAGCATTTCTTAGCTACTTCATTATATTTCAAGTACACTGTTTATAATAGTTACAAATTATTTCATCTTGCAATACATTAGCATTTATCTCAACAGTCAACTGTTGCTAAACATGTAAGTCACAACATTTCATACTGGAAACAATTCAGACTTCTCTAGTTAAAACATTAAAATTCATTGAAATATAATAAAAAATTATAAAAATTATTTTAATTCATATCCAAGAGCAAAACAAATCAGGGAAATTCTCAGGTGTCAGAAACAAAAACTCCAAGTTTTAAGGATGGATAGGAGGGGAAACCTCTGCCCTGAGGCTGAAGAGACTGGAGGTTGGAATTTAGCAGATGTTAGGAGATGGGACAGAGTCCCACACATGAAAGTCAGAACTGAACTTTGCATAAGTCAAAGAACAGCAAACGATTTTACATTCTATTCTACCAGGAGCTCTGCTTGCCAGCTCAGGAAAGCTAAAAGCAACCTGGCCATGCACACAGGTCTGAGATTGCAAAAGAATCACCTGCAAGAAAGAGGGGCTCCAATGGCCCTGCTATGCAGGACTGCGAAAATCATATTCCTGAAGTGTGGAACTCTCAACATGAAAAGTTAGTGGCATAGCTTGTCTACACAGATAAAGCTCAGAAATCCTTTTCCAAGGTAAGCACAGAATCATTCCAGAGGAATGACTGCACAGGGACAATCCCACAACCCAGGACACTGGGACTATTGAAAAATTACTTCGTAAAAACTGGAAGACCCACACAGAAATGAGTCACTCTGAAGCAGAGTGAGTAGATCTAGCTAGCAGTATCATTTGGACACAGAGAGAGTAGAGCACTATAAAAGAAACCCTCAAATACATATGAAAGAAAGGTTTTATGATTAAAAAAAGAGAGAAAAGAATAGAAGCACTGTGTTAAGAACAGATGATTAAGTTAAAATGTGAGGTTTTTTTTAAAGAGAAATGCTAGAAATAAAAAATTGTGATCAATGTATAACTTTTTCAAGGATTTTGTAGTTTCTGTTCAAAATCCATTAGGCTGGGCCAAGAAAAGGAGTAAAGACCAGAGCTGCAATGAGAAATGAGTTAGCTACAACTAGAACTGAACAACAATGTACTGTGGAGAATGGGAGCCAGGTTCCCCACTGCTGGAGAAAGAGCAGCAAATGTGAAAAGAGGTTGAAATTAGAGGTATCAGATCTGGAAGTAAATATAGAGATAGATAGATGATAGATTAGATACATAAGTCAGAGAAAATAGAAGGTAGATAAGAGATAGATAGATAGATGATAGATAGATAATGGATGGATAAATAGATAATAGATGGACAGATAGATGATTAGGTAGTCAGATAGATAGATAGATGGAGAGAGAGAGAGAGATGATAGATAGATAATGATTGGATAGATAGATGATAAGTAGATAGATAATGGATGGATAGACAGACAATAGATAGATGATAGAGAGATAGATAGATAGATAGATAGATAGATAGATAGATAGATAGATGATAGATAGATAATGGATTGATGTTTGATAGAAGATAGATTAGATAGATAGATGATACAGTTGAGTGCCTGGGAGCAAAAGCAATGATAATTACACCCAAGACCCAGGTCTTATTTTCTAAATAACCACAGGTCCTTGTGGAAATGGGTGCTTTCAGAGCCAGAGCAGGAAAAGCACAATTTTAGCCTGGACATCTGTGGGACAGAAGGTAAGAAAAGCTCAAAGAATGTGGGAGTCGATCAAAGATACCAATGTAACAGGGACTCTTTAGTCAGATGTTGGACAACTTGAGAATCAAAATTAATAACTATAGCAACAGACTGCCATCCATTGAATAAAAAGAAATTTCTGATCCCATAGTGATACAAACTAGCAAACAAATGTCTAAATGTAAAGAAAGCTTTTCCTTACAGTAGACTGCCAACAAATAAATGTAGACAGAAAAAAGCAATTACATGCATGTTGCATATAATGAAACCCACATACAATTAATTTGTACTAATAAATTTTATTAAAAGAATGCATTTGATTCACAGGCAGATCTGAGCTCGAGTCTTCATCCTGGCATTTCATAATTATGTCTCCAATCCTCAATTTCTTTATTTGTAAAATGAGTATAAAAATAGATTTTTTTAGATTCAATGAGACAATAAATAAAAATCATTTTCTTTGACATAAATCTCTTTTGAATACCAAAGAAAAGAATGAAAATAAAATTGGTAACCATCAGAGTAACGATGAGCTCAGTCATGAAGTGTCCGTGGATGTGAAGCTAGTTGTAGAGAGTTTAATGGGGAAGGAGACCTTTGGTTCCAATGCAGTCCCCACAAAATCCTTGCTTAGTACAAAGCAACAAAGAATACTTTGCAATGGGAAACCTCAAGGATGTCTTGTGATTGTGGTTCTGATCCCGGGATTCAGATAAGTCTATGGCATATGCCACCTGGAAAGGCTCAATGGGGAGAACATGGAGTCACTTCTGCTGATGTTAAGGTTAACTAGGAAGTCAACCTAGTTAACTAGGAGACTGGGCCACCCAGATGGACTGAAGGCACATCCTAGTTAAACACTGCGTGATTGGCCCTCTCCTGTAAGAGATACTACTGAGATGATTTTAACATAGGAGACTGTTGTTGCTTGTAAGAATTACACATTGAAATATTCAGAAGTTAGGGACACCAAGTCAGCCATCTGCGCTCATCTACATCAGGGAAAAAAGTTCTTTATCTTATGCTTACAATCTTCCACTAGGTTTGGAATTTCTTCACACTAAAAATAAAACTTAGTGCCAAACAGTACAGCAAGCACAGGGAATACTGAATTATTGGTAGCTGAGAATGAAAATCAGTTCAAAGAGAATTAGACGTGGGTATGGCTCAAGAAGTAGAGATCCTGTTTATTGAGTGCAAGGCCCTGAGTTCAAACCCCAGTACTGCCATAAATAAAACATTGGACAAAAACAAAGAAAACGAATAGGAGGTTCCAAGAGCCTTACACGAATGCAGAGGAAGACAGATGTACTGACTACTCAACCTCAAGATTTAAGAACTCACATAAAAATTTAAAGGTAACAAAATAGAAAAAGACTGAGAAAAATTTTAAACTCACAGAGGAAAGAGTGAGTAATAACAAAAACATCCCTTAGAAAACTGGATAAAGGAATACAGCTCTGAAAACGAGTACATCAGATTTTAAAAGTAAACGTGAAGAACAACATGCTAGACGTGTTTGGATGGAAACCCACACGTCAGAATCCCTGGAAATAGAACTGTCATGTTAAAATTTATGTACACAAGTTTAGAATAGGTATAAAACCTTTTCAGTTCATTAACAAGTACACTCAGGTTTTGCCTAGCAAATTATTTTTCATTAAAAAATGTAAGATGTATCTGTTAAGCTTCTCTCTTTGCCGAGTTCCTTTGCTCCTGTCCGAGACTCTCCAACACACGTGCCACCCCTCTCGCCCTAGCACTGTCTCTGCACGTGGTGTTCCCTCTCTCTGGATCTGTCTCACATTTTCTCCATCCCCATTCACAAACTTCCTCTGTTTGGCCTTCCCATAACCATCAGAGAAGTCCTTTCTGACACTCTAGATTGAGACCTCCCGGGAAAGCCACAGCCACACTCCGTGCAGAAGAAACCCCACAAGTTTCTGTCCTAAAACAAAGTTCAGAGTCACCTTCCATGTTAATCATTATAAGTCAGCCCTTCTCTTTCCACACACTATGTTTGACTTTCTTTCTTTCGTGCTAATGCTAGGCTGCGAAGTGCTAATAAAATAGGCGATAAAACACATATGCAATAAAACGGCCTGGGTGTTAATCTTGAGCACTGCTGCCTATAATGTGACTTTTAAAGCTGTATCCTCAAGTTACATAAAATTCATAGGGCTGTCACAGCATCTCATCCAGAAGAAAGCCTCACTTTTGCCAAATTGGATTTCCTCTTCTTTAACAAAAAAAAAAAAATGTGACATTTTAGTTGGTGCTGGCAAAAGGAGCCAACCAAGAGTGCTCATGACCTCAGCTTAACCGCAGGAGCAATCTTTGCTCCAGTTTTCCTGTAAACAGTCATCTCACGTTGGTGGCAGTTTTGCCATTTCTGTAGGAAGTGACCCACAAAGCCACTGCCCTCAAGGGTCTGGTGCCAGCCGCTGGCCTGAGCTGGTGAGTTTTTAGTATCATTAGGGTGCATGCAGCATTTCAGATTTGCAGAGTGTGGATAATCCCTTGTCTAAGTCACAACTCCTGATTCGTGAAGGAGGCAGCTCCAGTCATCATTGCTTTGCAGTTTGGATGCTGATCGCGGGAGAGGTTAAATACCGTTTCCAGGGTCACAGAGAGTTTTCCTGGCAGAGCCTACTCAGGCATTCATTGCTGTTGACCCAGGGGCTCTGGGGAGAAAGAAAGAAAGGAAGTGAGGAAAAGCCCCAGGCTATGATGAATACGCAACATCACTCCTAGGCTACTGAAGACAGCTACATAGTAAAAACTCCAGTTATGCCCAATTCTTGCTAATATTACATCCAGTGCCCTCAGAATTCCTGGAAACAGCAATGCTAAACGCTGACATAGAGTGAGAAGGGATGCAAGAAAGCACACGGACACTTTCATGTCTACCAAGACGTAGCATCTAGTTTCTATTTATATCATGTTGAGGCTAACACATGCAGCTTGTGTTTACAAAACCAAAAGGAGTCCTAGCACGTGTGTGCTGAAAGCTCTGTGCATTGTTGGATTTTCCTAAGGATCACATATTGGATTTTTCTGTCAATGAACCCTCTGGCTTTTCGGAGAAGTTCTGCATTCAGAAATGTAGAGTCACTTGTTGGATACCACACAGCTATCCTGTGCTCCTGACCCTCAGTTCAGCTCTCCTCTGTGCAAAGCCACGTGTCTCTGTTCCTCTGGCCACTTTCTCATTAGCACTGGTGATGCCCACAGATATATGGAACACATTCATGAGCAAATTTTAATTTGGGGGAAGGCATGAGTGAAGAGAAACCATTAACAATGAGTGCTAATGGGTGTGGTGATTTTAGTTAGATGCTAAAAATACCCAGAAATCATATGAACTGAAAAGTTTAAGGAGAGGAATTCATCATTGCTAAGCAGTCACCAATTCCAGTTTACCTCTTACCCTAAAACACACATCCCAAGGAGATTGGAAACCCAGATTAGCTCTGGAAGCAAACTATGACATCAGTTCCAGGCTCTCAAAGTCCTTCAGATCAGTTATTTTATCAGACTTCCTTCTGCACACAGAAGGGAGAAGCACTGGCTATTTCTCACTTAGAAAGCAAGGTAATGAAATAAATTTATACTGATTTTTACAAACAAAGCGAGGTAGTTTTGTACAAAAACAGATCTCTGATCTTCTCTGTCCATTCCCTTATTTCCATTACACTCTTGTTCATGGTCACATTAATAATGAAATTGGACAGCCCTAGGGAGTTAATGCTATCTAGCCTAGAGTAGAACGGATGCCAAGGCAGGACCTCAGGCTTCTGAGCAGATGTGGACCTTTAAGAAGTTTCTTTCAGCCATATCATCCTCTAAGCAAATGCCAAGCATGGCCCTTTAACTCCTGTCTACTCCAGCAAACCAAATATTTCTTGCTGTGGGACTTGGGGTTTGGGTTTTTTCCCTTAGCCCTGTGTCCACGACTTTCCTAGCATGTGATAGAGTTCATTGTCTTTCTACCGAACTGCTCAATTGGTCCCCACAGAACAGACTTGGCACCGCGGCAGCACAGGCAGACCACAAAGTGTTGGGAACGAGGACACATGGAAGCAGCTAATGGATTAAGTTGCGTGTTCTGCCTGGCAGTGTGAGGACAGCCTGACTTGAACCTTAAAAGCTTGGTGACAACAACAAACAAAGGCGTATCAGCCCAGAAAACCCACCTCCTCTTAGGCAAAACAAGGCAGGTAGTGAGAAAAAAGTCAGATGCATTTGCTGAATCTCCCTGCACTTTGCACAAATGATCACCGACCACACAGACCACTTTCCTGGTGTTGTTTGGCGCTGCGTCCTTTGTATGGGGTCCCGAGCTCTCTGCATCTTCTGCTGCCTCCCAGCACCTGAGGGTCAAGTGTCCCACTGAGGGCTTGGAATGAGAAGCCAGGAAGACTTGGAGCGGGTGCAGATGACTGCAGAGCACAGATGGCCAGTTATCGATGTAATCTGTATATCTGGGAGGCAAGAGCTGTAAGGAGGCAGCTGCTAACCCAGATGAATCAAGCCAGGGTTTTTAAGAAGGGAGAAAGTGCGGGGCAGAAAGGAAGAGCAGTTTTGCATTATGCATTTGTACAGGACTATGTGGACAGTTAAAAGTCAGGATTATATGATTTATTGAAGGTTTTCCAAATGTGCAACCCTACCAAGGGTCAGAGCAAGACTCTCTTTCACGGGGGGGTGGGGGTCATTTTGCAAGGTCAGTCCTGACACTGATTTGCTGATTTCCTGGATGTGTTATGTTACTACTGGTGCAGTGTTTTGAATAAGGCAACAGGTCTCAATTGAAAAGGTATTGACCTGCCATTTTCCAACGCAGGGAGAGCAGGGAATGCCTTTTTTTCCATTTATTAATCACTTAGACATGTAGCCATCTGTATGGCTGGATAAATTCTTGATTTTCTATCTATCCATGGTGGGAAGCATAACGTTCCTAGAAAACGAGCCAACCCTACTTTGTTCTGGCTGTGCACATAGCACTGAATTCTAACCGTGTTTCTCTATCTAAGTCCCAGAATGGAAACGGCCAAGATCAACTCATTTTGATAAATCAACTGTTTCTGATGGCTATCTACATGGGACTGCAGCTGCTGAGCCTTTTTTTCCCCCGACAAAACAAGAACGAAGTAAATGTGCTCCAGCAACTGTGCACATTGCTTTTTTTGAACTAATGAGTTCCTCGAGGAAGACTGTTAGGAAAAATTTGATCAACTATTGTATACAAAGAGCTTAAAAGGAGATGTCATAATTAACTAACAATTCTGTTGTGACATTGGAGGTGGATGTAGGCACATAGGGTACTTTGAGTTGTTTCTGTTTGTTGATTTTGATACATTATAAGGTGAATTAACAAAACTGGGCTCACAATTGCTCTTTGTCCAGAGTTTAATGAAGGAAAAAAATTCCTTGTGGTCCCTTTAAAAAAAAAAAAACAGTCCGTGAAATATGGAAAAGATCCTATTGAGAACATTCACCTAGATCAAGCTGAGGAAATTCATTTCAGCTGTCACTACCATGTCACTCAGCCCCTCCTCAGTTGCGTTCATGTTGCCAGCAAGAATCCTCACCAGATCAAAATGATTGGATCCAGGCCCAAGACAGCTGTGACCTAAATAAAGAAAACCAAATGATTTTTCAGTCTCCTGGATACCAAGAGACAGGAGATGTCACGGATGGCCATTTGGCAGTCTTGCTCTACACTTCGGTACCACTCATCGGGTGTGATACTTTCTGTGTTGTCACCGGATTATCGTTGCTCACCACTGTTTACAGAGACAACAATTCCTTTCTTTAAGCCTTCTGCTGCAAAGTTTTCGAGACTCAGACCAAGTGACACTGAAGACTTGAGTCTATAAAAAGAACCATCAGTCCCATCAGCTGCAATACCCTTTTCTAATAATTTCATTACTTAAACACTGAAGAGAAATTGACATGCAAATATGTTTGACTACAAAGTGCCAAATGATATGCAGAGTGTGGTTCTGGATTTATTAAAATTTGATCTCACATACTATACAAAGGAGAGAAATGACAAACTGAGGAGAAAATGTTTAGCCTCTCACAAGAAGTTTTGGACACTGATTATAAATTAGCCCTTCATCAATACTTATGAAAATTTAAGGATGCTGTGAGATGAAACTTAGTAAATTAACAGCTATGTGCCTCAGATAAATGCTGATATAATGAGTCATTAGGACTTTGCACCCAAATAGAAGAGAGTCTCTGGGACTCAAACATCATATGATTCTTGGAAGAATCTGTGTAGCTTTTCCCCCATCCCATAAAAGACAAACAGAGTCACCAACATGGGACTCCATCTACCCGGCCCATGTGTGACTTGGTTCTTGTAGAGGGGCAATCCCTGTGTAACCCTCCAGCGTCCTACAGTTTCTAATTCCTCTAAGTGCATGTTCCTCTTTGTAATAAAGCTTCTCTTCCCTTAAATAAAGATGATAATACAAGTATGAAGACAATTCGAAGAACCAATGTTAACAGTCAAAATACCAATAACAGCTTAGATTTTAAAACACTATTCCCAAATTTCTTCATCTCCTAAGGCACAGGAAGCTTTACATGGACAAGGCTGTGTGCTGTCAAAGCCTGAGGTTGTGTGCCCTGAGGACCAGGACTGTAGATGCCACAAGCTCTCTCTGTAAGCCTTTCATGTCCGACAGAGGCTGCCAACGTTTATGTACTATCTGATGAAGCCTATGAACCCCTTCTCAGAGTCCACTTAAACACATAAAACAAAATCCATACAGTTGGAAAGGAAATGATTATGTCTTCTAAGTAGCTCACAATACTCTTAATGAATGTTACAATGTTTCTTTATTAAAGAATTAGATAAGATCAATGGCAATTCCAGACAAGTTGTGAGTATAAGGAACACTTCAAGATACGTGCAACAATTACACTGTGACCTGAACAAATTTGTTATATTAAGAACAGAGTCATGGGCGTGGCTGACACTGTGGAGATGTGTGGTCTATGACCATAGTTGAAGGAAATGCCAAATTTCTGGCAGAAATGAGAAAAATGCGGAAGTAATTTCCTCGAATTCCAACTCATGGACAGCATAGCATTTTCCCCCAGGGAATTCCAAGTCAATAAGTCTGTTTTAAAGGAAGAAACTTATAGGAAAAATCTTCTCCATGGCTTCCTCTTCTTCCCTTTCCCCGGGTTTTTCTAAATTGTCTCTCCCTGATGCCCTTTTCCTTCGGTTTTCTATTTCTTCTCACTGCACCCATCTTTCATTCATTATCCTGGCCTTTTTTTCTCCACCGCTCTCTCCCTCACCCCATTTTCTTTTCCCCCTTTCTACAGTCTAGTCCCCAGCACTCTCAGCACATGAGCAGGCCCATGGGACAGGCTGACTCAGTGTGTGGAGAGCAAACACGGGGGTGTGGGCAAAGAGAAAAATCACCAGGAAGGCAGCCAGGAACGGGATGGACTCAAGCTGCTCCAGCCAGGCCTTCTTGTCAGCGTGAATTAAAGGCAGCAACTTCCACGGCTCAGAATGAAAGTGGGCAAGTCTGCTAACCCTAGTCATTGCACAGTCAGCAAGGGAATCCATTTTCCAGAGCAGAACACTTTCAGCCATTGTTTTTGTTACTTAAAGGTCAAGTTCTACCCAGAAATTAGGCTTCCATTAATTTTATATCTTATTTGAAATTAGTGTTAGCAAAACTCTAGAAGAATTAATGAATAGTCACGAAGATTTAAAATAATTATCCACATATCTTAAATATAAAACTACACACTGGAACTTAAAATTTTAATGAAACTTCACATACCCTCTTAGCACCTCTCCTCACTAAATAATATCCTAAATGCACCTTAATATTCTAAAGGCCACTTAATTCTCTGGTTGATTTCCTGGGCTGCTACTGAGTAATCCAGAAGACCTCTAAATCCTCCAATAAGTAGTTAAAGAAAAAATACTGAATTAATAGGAAAACAAGAGACTCCTATGTGAATTTCATTTGAAAACTGTTCCAGATAGATTAGATTTATCAATGAGGAAAAGGAATCCATTGAATGTTAAATATCTCATTTCAACATTCAACACCCAATATAATTTTGTGTAAGACCATCTGAATTAATTTTACATCAAAGTTCAAAAGAAAGAAGAAATTCACTTAATAGTACACTGTCTCACCCCAAGGGAAATGAGGTATATTCCAATTACTTTAACACTGACTTGCAGCATTTTGACTTGTTTAGATATTCATAATTCATGGTAAGGAAAGGCCAGTCAGAAAGCAGGTAGAGCCCATGTACAAAAGCCACACCTGAACCCCCACTCTTCTCTTAGTGACTCACTCATTTCCAGGTCTCCCCGCTGGTTTGTTTGCAAGTACAAACGTGGTATTTACCTCAAGTCTTGGCTTCCCTCACCAACTGTGTGACCATTAGCAGTTCTTTTACTCTAAGTCTCATTTCTCCAAATATAATTCCAGGGTAATTCATAGAGCAATTATGAAAACCAGGTTAGACAATCCATGCTGTTAGCACTGAGCCTGACACAGAGAGAGTTCTCAGTAAACAGTATGATGTTTGTTGGTCTTTAGCTGATCTGTTGGTTTAGCTGGTCTTTAACTGATCACATAATGAACTGTGAGCTGTAAATACAGTTGAATTTTGCAGAATGCAGAGTGCTTTTACCTATTCAGGAACCTACTGTATTTCTTTTTCTGACATTTGGTATGATGCATACCCATTGGTGTGCTAAACCTACTGACACACGCCAAGTCAGTAGGTTTGTGATTTTTAATTTCAAGTGTAAATAGCTCATATCATGTGTATTACCATGTCATCTGCCCTGATACAAAATAAAGAACAAAATCACATCCACCTGGATAATAAAAGGATAACTACAACATTATTACTATTTCAAACAATAAATTAAAATTGTGTGATTTCTTCATTTTGAAATGCAAAGTTTCTTAGCTGGGAGATTTCCAAAATAAATAGTGATCTTTAAAACAAGGAAATGCGTAAAAATCCACCTTATGTATTCGACCCATTCTAACATAATATCTATAAAAGCTTTGTGTTATGGTAATAATCCCTTACTTCTCTCTATCTCTCTCTCTCTCTTCCCCCTTGGTCTTTTTATTCACTTCCCATTAATTATAAAATTGAAATAAAAAGAGAATGATTTTCCATTCTGGAGCTTTGCTAATTTCTTCTGAGTGCACTTCAGAGCTGTTGAATCTGTACCTAGGGTAGCTTATGATGGCTGTGCTATTTGCCTATTCCTCCAGAGAAAGCAATTTGCTGGTCTAGCAAAATCCTCCACCTGGCCACCATCACACACAGCACCAGGAGAAAACAGGAGGCTGAGGGCACATTAGGGCCTGTTTCCTTTAGTATTCAAACCTCCACTTTCTCCAGTGGGCCCGCCACAGTGAGGACACATTTATGGAACTCAGATGACCTCTGATTTTTATTCTGACAATGAGTGTCCCTGAGTTTCCATTGTGATATGTTAGCACCAAATGAAGCTCTTTCTATTTAAAAGCTATTACACAAACAAGGAATCTTTAAACTGGCATTGCCTGATACCAGAACTTGCTGTTTTGTTAATGTTAGGAAACAAAAGGAGAGAGAGAAGAGGGAGTTATCTTAATAGGGCTCCACCTGGATTGCGGATGTCCACACATAGGAAAATGGACATGCGCTGCTCTGTGGGGATGCTGTACAACTCCAAAAACTTAAGACTTAGAATCCAATATGTTTTAGATATAACTTGATATACACCCATGTTGAAATGGCTTTTATCTTAGGTGACAACATCAGCTTTCTTCCCAAAACTTGGCATAGAAGTTCTACTCCATATAGATGTCACCTGATGAGACATCATTTCAACACAAAGTTTGCATTTAGAAGTTAAATTGTGCATCGTCCAGGAATCCAGTTCCCAGAGAGCCAACTTTAACTGAAGATGGACTGAGCCACATTCAGCTGAAGAAAACACAGAGCATCTCTTATAGGATCAGTAGTATTGGATTGGAGAAGCACCAGAGTCTTAGATGAACAGGACATAGGACAACATTTATTCTGGATGAAGTGCTTGTAACTAACCTGATATTTTCATTTGGGGGATGATATTTATATCTTTTTCTTTCTATGTTAGATTTCAATATGAAACACGATCCAGAAGATGCATCTTGGAGGTTTTAGAACTTCCACCATACAGAACAATTCTTCTTATCCTTGGTCGTGTTTCTCCTGGTATTAGAATATACTATGTAGCAAATCTATGGACAACTAAAAATAAATTTCAACGAAGCTATTATAACAATACCAAAAGATGAAGGCAAGCCCCAAAGACCGTAAATCCTCCAGATAATCAAAAGTTGCAAATTTCTCCTTGTAAAGCAAATTAACTCTTTTTCATAATTATGTGGGAAAACTATGTGCTAAACAACTTGTCTCCTGTGTACAACTTAAACTGCTTTTCACAGCTGTCACCGGGTGCCCAGCTCCATGTCTGGCACATGGAGGGTACCATGTACATATCTTTTGAATTAATAAAAGGCTAATTTGGTCAGTAATTAATTAAGACCATATTCTAAGTCTTAATCCATCACCACCAGTTTAGCAGAAACATTCTGGGAAGGGCTATCGATATTATTTTCACATTCTTTATTGCCATATTTTTCCTATTCATGCTGTTTAAAATATGCAAAGATAGAATTGCATTCTAGATTTCTCTGTGGTATAGAAAGCCAGGGAGTGGAGTACATCAAGATAGGGGAACTTTTCCAAGCTTAGCATCTCTAGTAAATGAGTGGATATACCTTACACATTCTGGATTTGAAAAGGGTTTTAAAACAAATTTTTTTTCTTGCCTCCTTTAAGAACCTAGTTTCCAAATGTGAAATGTCCTTCAAACATAAAAGGGCAAACTGAGAGGAATGAAACGACTCATTCAGGGATGAAACAGTGAAGTCGGCTGCTAGAAATGATGACTGCTGGGCTTTGGAGTGGTATTAATAGAGGAGTAAATACAATGGGTGTGTCATTTTTCTTTCAACATGAAGGCTAGAGGTAGTTACTAGAGAACAACAGTAAACTGTACTACGTGCCAAGTAAATTTTAATGAGCTTTTAGCTCCACTTCTCGTGTTCACTGGTGTTTTCATTTTTAGAAATGTATGTAACTCAAGGTGTTAATACAGCATCACCAAGAAAATACTTCAAACTTGTCTACCAAACAACATAGTACTCTTGTGGCAAGAATCCATAGTTTTGACAAGAAATTATTATAGTCAGGCACAGTGGTTCATGCCTGTGATGGTTCTAGCTACTGACGGGCAGAGATCCAGAGAATCGTAGTTCAAGGCCAGTCCAGACAAAAAGTTCAGGAGACCCCACCATCTCAAAAAATAAGCTGGGCTTGGTGGCTCACACCTGTGATCCCAGCTATGTGAGAGGCATAGGTAGGACAATCACTGTCTGAGGCCAGCCCTGGGCAAAAAAATCAAGATCCCATCCAAAAACTAATGGATGCAAAAAGGGTTGAGTGGGATGGTTCAAGTGGTAGAGCACCTGCCTAGCAAGCACAAGGCTCTGAGTTCAAACCCCAGTAGCTACAAGTAATTATTTCATATAATAAAATAAACCCACATATATACTTACAGGTGAATGTTCATAACAGCATTATTCCTAGTAACCAAAAAGTTAAAACAATCCAAATATTATTCAGCAATAAAAGGGAGAACGATGGAGGAGGTAACTTCAACTATGAAAGCACTTTTGTGAATGTCACGATGCATCCCCAGTACAATAATATCACAGTTAAAACAGGAGTGAACTATTGATCAATGCTACAATAGAGAGGAGCTGCCAAAACATTTTGCTAACGAAATGAGTCTGATGCAAAACACCACACATAATAATTCCATTTAGGTGAAACATCCAGAAAACAAAAATCAATAGAGATAAGAAGATACCTGGAGCAAGGGTGGGAGGGGGACTGGCTACCAAGGAGAGATCTTTCTGGGGTAGTAAAAAGGCTCTACAATACAACACACACATTAACTCAAAACTCATCCAACTGTGCACTTAAAATAGGTGGATTCCATGATACGTACACAATCACTCAATAAAGCTGTTACCAATGTGAACCAAAATTTTTTCCTCTGGAAATAAAATGGTGAAAATATGAGAAAAAGCATTCCCTAACTGCCTAACTCCCACCATCCTCTCAATGATGCCATTGTGCAG
The DNA here is from genome assembly GCF_047511655.1 of Castor canadensis. Taxonomy (NCBI): domain Eukaryota; kingdom Metazoa; phylum Chordata; class Mammalia; order Rodentia; family Castoridae; genus Castor; species Castor canadensis. The sequence goes on from NC_133402.1 coordinate 67,959,202, forward strand.
ATTACTGGGCACCTGCCTATGTGAAACACCATGCTAAGGTCTTAACAGATGAAATAGAATAACAGAACAGCTCAAAATTAACCAAGGCCTTTTCCCCTTGAGTTTCCCAGCCATAGCTCTAGAGAAGTCCCAAGAGGTATTGGCAAGAATGACACTGTAATTTTATGGTTCCCTACATCAGCTGACCCATCTGTGCTAGTCTGGGAATGACCCAAACCCCATTCTTCTCAAGCTCCCTTCCAGTCATATCCATGGTGTGAAGTTAGCCTTGCTTTCTACTTGAAGAAGAAAATTGGGATGTCCTACTGATAAACCCTCTTGCCTATTTGTCCTCCAGGGCTTTCCCATCCCTCAGAGGTCAATATTCAACTCACTCCAACCCTTTCAGCCTCTTCCAAGTTAGCTCATTTCCTTTCTAATGCAATTGGGTCTTTTACCATTTTAACAACAATGGTCAAACTTACAAACCCTTCTAGCTACTGCCCTTGCTCACATACTTACAAACTCTGCTAAGATTCCTGCTTCCTTTTCTTGAGCTGTGCCTGAGGCCGTTAATGACAAGCTGGTCTCTCTGTATCCATTCTCAGTTTACCTAATCCTTCAGTACTGTGCTCCAGGGCCTTAGAGTTGATAGTTTAATGAGTTGAGATTTTGTAAAGTTAGGTTGGGGTGAGTGTCTTCACACTGCACCTCTCCAAAGATACAAACCCTCACTTCCATCCCATTACACATCCCCAACTTGGACCACACATTGACAGAGCAGACTCCTATACTGTATTTCATCCAGTCTAAACACCTGTCACTTATGAACCATTTTAAAATGGCATCAACTTAATTAGAGTATGCTATTCATTGTAAGAGCAAATTGAGTGATATTAAAATGTGACAAAGACAAAGCAACACATCTTGCATTTGATGAGTGCAAGGAAGTGAAGGATTTCATCAGCTGGACCTCAGAAAGGAAGGTGTTTTGAGCAGCTGAAAAGCATGAGCACAGTGACAGATGTTGGAAAATGCCTGGTCAGTTTGGGCAACTATGGCATTTGGAAAGACCAAGGCCAACTTGAGATGATCAGTTGTCAAAAGTATCTGAGCGCTTGAACAGTCTTTATAATGCTAGAGGAAGGAAGATTAAATAACCTTAGAGGTTCTTATTTAGAACAGACACACTGCAAAGACATAAACTAGAGAAAACAAATCCACATTTATTAATATATATATTTCATATACACATGGGAGAAACCAAGGTAATGAGTAGTTTCAAAGAGGTGCCTTGAATTTCTGCTTATATAGCATCTTCAATAAAGAACAGTAAATTTTTAGAGAAGTCACTTCAACAAAGGAAAAAAGACTTTGAAGCTCAAAGGGTGGCAACTTGGAGGGGAAGGCAAATAACCATCAATAAAATTATCAAAGCTTGTTCATGTAGATCGTCTAGTACCCTCTCCAGGTCCTGAGGATCTAAAATTGTCTACAGTAGTTAACATTTGTCCTCCCTGGTAGAGAGGAAGGGCAGGAGGCCTTCCACTTTATAAATCACGACTTGCTTTTAAGCAAATAGAGGAGGTTGGAGAGTTTTCCTGTATTTGCCTCTGCTTAGTTGCTTTCAGCTCAACAACCCTTCCTATTTTTTGAGGGCATATTCTGGTTTATGACAGTTCCTGCTTTGAAACTTTATTTTTAAAAAGTTTCACAAAATGAATGTAGGGTCGATAGCAAAGGAGATTTTTGGATTAGAAGTTGTAAAATAAGAGATTAGCAAAGGGAAGGGTAAAACATAGATTGGATAAGCAAGAAAAAAATACTTAGTGCCTTGTCTCCTATCTGTCTGACTCAGTCTCTTCATCCTGAGAACAGGCCAGTTCAGTCAAACAGTGGTGTCTACTTTCTGGAGGTCATATTAAAACTTTTACAGGTAGCAGTCCATCAAAGTTAGGAGCAAAAGGGTATTTAATAAGAGGTACTTCTATAAGAAAACATAAAAACAGTTGGAGTAAAGTAAAACCAGTATCTGAGACCAGTGGGCAGCCAGTTTATAAGGTTTCTAGATGTTGGGTTTCTGCAGATTCAACATCCTCAACGAGGGCAGCAGTGTGTGTGACCCACGGGCAACGGGTATGAGCTCTATGCTGAGTTACCTGGAGTTTATACAGAACTGCCAGCCTCCACTTGCAGAGCTTTGGAAAAAGGGCAGACCTTGTTCTTAGTGATGTTAAGTCATTAAGGTGGAAGAAAATGGGGAATGTTAGAATGGAGATTCACAGCCAGATATGGGAAGAAACAAAAATAATTCAAGAGTCAGTCGGGTTTACAGGTAAGTAATAAAACATCACAATGAATAGGGCTACAACACAGTTTTCTTTGTAATTATTTTTGCTCTACAAACAACTGCATTTTTACCAAAGATAATTACAGTAAGACTGGTTCATTTGCATAATAACTTTAATCTCATTAAACGTGGGTGGACTATTTACATAAGTGCAGCAAGAGTAGGAATCAATTGACCATATGGACTCTTTTTAAGTCTACTCTGTTGGAACTTTTTTTTTTTAATCTTTTTATTCATATGTGCATACAATGTTTGGGTCATTGTTCCCCCCTTCCCTCTACCTCCTCCCTCTCCCTCCCAACACCTTGCTTCCAGGCAGAAACTGTTTTGCCCTTATCTCTAATTTTGCTGAAGAGAGAGTATAAACCATAATAAGAAGGATAGCTATACAGGGAGATTCCTTGCATTGCTTTCCTGTACATATGTGTTACATTCTAAGGTGATTCTTCTCAAACTGACCTTTTCTCTAGTTCCTGATCCCCTTCTCCTATTGGCCTCTGCTGCTTTGAAGTTTCTGCATTAATTCCTTTGCATTGAGGACATCAAATGCTATCATGTTTTTTGGGGTTTCTTAGCTATCCTCACGCCTCCCTTGTGTGCTCTCACCTTATCATGTGACCAAATCCAATCCCCTTGCTGTATTTGCCCTTGATCTAAAGTCCACATATGAGAGAGAACATACGATTTTTGGTCTTCTGAGCCTGGCTAACCTCGCTCAGGATGATGTTCTCCAATTCCATCCATTTACCAGCGAATGATAACATTTCATTCTTCTTCATGGCTGCATAAAATTCCATTGTGTATAAAAACCACATTTTCTTGATCCATTCGTCAGTAGTGGGGCATCTTGGCTGTTTTCATAGCTTGGCGTTGGAATTTTGACAAGGAATTTCAAATTCAAGTCACAGCTAGGAAGCCAAGCCAAGGATTTCCCACCAGAATTCACCTGTGATAACTACACTATTGGGGGAAAGTCCTCTGTTCTTGAGGTCCTCTTAATAACTTGAAGTTCCTGAGTCTACACATATGTTACCTACCTGTAAGATTGTGAACCCTTTTAAATGAGGTACAAGGCCAGTTTTTCCAAGGCTGGGGGAGAAGGAGAAGCTTTATTGGTTCCATAAAATGAGCCTAATTTCCCTAAAATTATCTGGTCACAGATATGGTTCTATGTACATTTCCAAATATGACATCCAGGCAAAAGCCTTGGAAATATAACTAATACTCATAATTATGGTTCTGTTATTAGGAGAATGAATTCACATTGAATTTATACAAATAACTATTTCTAGAGAGACAGGTTGAGAGAAAAAGTAAAGTTTCTTCTGTTTGCAAGTAGTAGACCAAAATTACTATAAGCCATAGCTAAATTAAAGAGAAAAAGTATCTTTAAATCTGAATAAACAAAACATTAGAGGAGCAGCATAAGGTCCTTATAAAAATTATCCTCAAACAAAAATGCCATGTAAAACCCATCCCCATCAGATCATTCTGTCCCATGTAATTAATTCTTGTTCTGCTCAAAATATATCCTACTTGAATTCATCTCCCTCCACCACTCTCCTTTATCCCTCCTCCTCCATTCTTGGAAGTTTCAACAGGTATCATTTTTCCATTTACACACATATGTACACATTTTTGCACCATATTCACCTTCTTAACCCCTTTCCTCTATATCTCCCCACTCCCACTGGTGCCAGCCCTACCTCCCTCCCCCCACCCTGCCCTGGGCAGGACCTATTCAGCCCTCTTATTCTCTGATTTTTGAAGAGGAGAAAAGAAAAAAAGATAAAAAGATAAACTTGACATTTTTGCTTATTTGAGATACAGGTAGGTACACAGGGAGTTTCCTTGTGATATTTCCATGTATGTATTATAACCCCAGTGTTTCATCTCCTCTAATTTTCATCATTCTATCTTAGTCCCTTTTTGTGGTTTCAGCTGGTTTAAGATTTCTTTATTCATTCTTGTATAGAGTGTATCAACCATATTCCAATTCTTAGTTTCCCTATCCTTCCCATGTGTGATCTCCCCTTAGTGTGACCAGTTCTTGATAATATTGCTACATTTGTGTTAGCTCTACAATCCACATATGAGAGAGAACATGAGGCTTTTGGCTTTCTGAGCCTGGCTGACTTCACTTAAGATGATGTTCTCCAGTTCCATCCATTTACCCGTGAATGACAAAATCTCATTCTTCCTTTTGGCTGAATAAAATTCTATTGAGTATAAATACCACATTTTCTTAATCCATTCATCAGTAGTGGGGCATCTTGGCTATTTTCATAGCTTGGCTATTGTGAATGGTGCTGCAATAAACTTGGGTGTGCAGGTGTCTTTGTTGTAAGCTAACTCAGACTCCTTTGGGAATATCCCTAGGAGTGGTATTTCTGGATCACATGGCAGATCTATGTTTAGTTTTTAAGGAGCCTCCATATTGTTTTCCAAAGTGGTTGTACTAGTTTACATTCCCACCAGCATTGTATAAGGATTTCTTTTTCCCCACATCCTCGCCAACATTTGTTGGTGGTGGTGTTCTTGATGGTAGCTATTCTAACAGGAGTGAGGTAGAATCTTAATGTGGTAAAAACTCATTCTTATGAAAGAAAAGTCAAATCCAAATTGTTTCTGGCAAATAAGACAAGCCAAGGTAACCTATGATGATAGCCAGAACTTTCTATCAATATTTGTGGAAAAGACTTAAAATTTTTCCATTTACCCAATTTCTAAGTAACTTTCTTTTTGTTGTTGTTTTGTTTTTATTTTTGTTTGTTTTGTTTTGTTTTGTTTTATTTTTTCCTTCCCATGAGTCAGGTGTCTGCAGTTCTCATTTCAAGGAGGGATAGCAGGGCAGGAAATATCCATGACAAAGGTACAGGGGGAATGCAGGTTTTCTCCATGAAGGAGTCTTGGACACATTTGCCTACCATCAGAGGTCAAGTCCATGGAATCTGTGGAATTTATTTCAGGTGCCAGTCTATTTCTAACTAGCCTTTTTCCTTTCAGTTCAGGCAGCTGTCTTCACTGTGAAAGTCCTGTAAGAGTAGAATCTTGAGTTCAAGAGACTGACGGGCTGGTGTGGGAAGTAAAAAGAGCCAGAGGTAGCAGGAGCCAAACAAAGTAAGAATGTAAGAAACTAAATGGAAGATCAAAGAGAGCAAAAGAGGTGCGGAAGCCAAGGGAGGACATAGAGGAGCTGATGTGAGGACATCAGAAGTTTCTTAGAGAAGCCAAATGAATTCCCTGCAAATTCAACTTGCCCTGAATGGAGTCATCCATGTCACCAAAGCCATGACTGCCCCTGAGTAACCCTGGTCTGTTTTCTCCACCTAAGTTCCCACTTGCAATAAATAGACAAAACATTACAGCAGCATGTGGACTTTGTAACTAGATCCAGCACCACCATTGTCAGGAGCGTGTCTGACATCTTTAATAGCTTGAGATAAATCGAGTACGTTCTGGCTTGCATGGGTCATTTTATAAGCACTCTCCTTCTGAACCACATAATGGGGATTCACTGATTTTGATGACCAGACTTCTGTCACAAAGTCACAATAAATTGCACTCTGCAATTCCAGATCTGTCTTCCTCTCTCCAGAGTATCGACGCATCTTAAGGCCAGTTTGATAAATTGGGACTGAGTTTTTTTCCAAACAAATTTCTACATTACCCTTAACAAAAAGCATGCTAACAAGAAAAGCAGGGCTGGCAGAGTGAGTGGCTCAAGTGGTAGAGTGCCTGCTTAGCAAGCGTGAGGCCCTGAGTTCAAACCTGAGTACCACCAAAAAAAAAGAAAAGAAAGAAAGGAAGCTGACGGGGGGTGGCAGAGCTTATAGTTGGTGAGGGTTTGAGAAGACAAGTCTCTGTGGATGAAGCAGGATCAAATAGAAAGAACAGAGGGGGCTTTAAAAAAATTACTCCTATCAGGTTCTGAATATCAGAAACCAAACTTTTAAACAAAACTTATTGAATCAAACTTTTTAAATCAAGATATTCTTAGCAAGTGACTCAAGACCACAACCAAGGAGATTTTTTTTTATTGTTTTATTATTCATATGTGCATACAATGCTTGGGTCATTTCTCCCCCCTGCCCCCACCCCCTCCCTTACCACCCACTCCGCCCCCTCCCTCTCCCCCCCACCCCAGCAGATACTATTTTGCCCTTATTTCTAATTTTGTTGTAGAGAGAGTATAAGCAATAATAGGAAGGAACAAGGGTTTTTGCTGGTTGAGATAAGGATAGCTATACAGGGCATTGACTCACATTGATTTCCTGTGCGTGTGTGTTACCTTCTAGGTTAATTCTTTTTGATCTAACCTTTTCTCTAGTTCCTGGTCCCCTTCTCCTATTGGCCTCAGTTGCTTTTAAGGTATCTGCTTTAGTTTCTCTGAGTTAAGGGCAACAAATGCTAGCTAGTTTTTTAGGTGTCTTACCTATCCTCACACCTGCCAAGGAGGTTTTTATCGCCTGACCACACACTTATAGGGCATCTCCAAAGGGTGTAAGGATGTAAGCCTCATGGTCCAAAGTCCACTCCCAGAGAGAGAGCTTAGAAAAGCAAAGACATTTATCCCACGGAGAGTTAAGGGTTGTTGTATGGATGGTGTTTCTGGCCTTCCACAGAGTGTGGGATGACTCCAGTCACATACCCACTAATTTGTGGTCCAGGGTATGCATATGCAGGATGGCATTTGCCCAACACCAACCAGTGACTTACTGAGTGACTTACTGAGTGACTTACTGAGTGACTTACTGAGGTATGGGCTAGGACCTTTTAGTAAGGCAAAGTATCCTGGAAGCTGGCATAGGAGGTAGAACAAAGAGCACTTTGTGTCTCAGGTTTCCAGCCAGTCACAGTCCAGACGCCACACAAGCCAACACTTCCCTCCCCAGCTGATGGAGACCAGAGAGAGTATTTTCACTGGTCACAAAGCCAGGCTCTCAGGACCTAAACAAAACAAGAAGAAAAGCAACAGTTGACTGTGGAGGGAAAACAGTCAGTAACAAGTGGACATCCTAGATCAAGAGTCATAATTCAACCTAATTCTTACAAACATTTTTCTCCTATTAATCTGAATTTGGAAAAAATTAGGCAGAGAGAAATGTTTACTTTCCTCTCACTACTGGGTGTTGCAGAGAGACTCTGGACATCTCTAGATTCTGCCAGCTTTCTCAAGATTCTACCTGTGGGTTCTAGAGAAAGTAGAATGTTCCAGGAAAGCCTACCTGATACCCACACTATAGGAGAAAGAACAATAACCCCATAGGCTCTTAATTGAAGCAGACTAGAACAGACATTACAAAAGACAGATTAGCAAGAGAAACAAATAGAACTTTACTAATATGTAAATTTCAGATCTACATGGGAGACAAAGAATAAGTAGTTCTCAAAGAGATGGCTTTCAAATCCAATTAAGTAGCATCTTTAGAGTAAATTACCAAAGAAGTGAGAAGACAAAGGACTAAGAGGCTGTAGAGGTGGCGGACAAAGCTTTCTTAGTAAGGCTTGTTAATGAAGAGTCCTCTGGCACCAGGCCAACAGAGTGGTCTCCAGGGATTAAGCTTTCCTCTTCCTAGAAGAGTAGTAGGATATCTTCTGCCCTTGTGAGTCTATATCTAATTTTAGGGAAATAGAGGGAAGTCTCAGAGCACTCCTGTATGTCTTTCTTTAATTGTCCTTAGCTCAACAAACATTCATATTTGCCATCAAGCATCCATAACCCCTTACCTCTGAAATTGACATTGGCCTCCACAGTCAAATTCTCACTGAAGCACAATCTCATTTTAATCAAAGATGCATCATTCACGTTGATCTACAATGTTTACCAAAGTATCAGGAAGGCCACAATCCAGAACGTGCTAAACTCAATGGGAAAATGTCAAGGCTGGCAAAAAACATTAAATTGGATTCTAAAGGGACAAGAGCAAGTAAAAACTGGGTCCCTCTTCTTTCACTTTATTTTGGGGATATAGAGTCATAACAAAAACAGGAAGAAAATAGCCCTCAGTTTTCCCTGTCCCTCTTGTCTTCAGTTAGAAAAGGGAGAGGAAATTGAGCCCAAGGCACATGAGGGATGGTGAGAAAGCATCCAGCCCCATGAACCATGGTCACAGCTGATGTACAGGGAACTCGGATTTTCTGAGAGCCTGGAAACACTTACAAATGTTCAACAGGAACTGATGCCAGGCAAATTTAAAGGAGTGGAGTTACCTCTGTTTGGGGACAGTCTCCTCTCAGCAATTGCCATCCTCATAGTGGGCCAACTGAGCTTCTTTCCAGCTGCTCCTGTCTTTACCTCAATACCTCAGACTGTGCTTTGGGGCTTCTTTTACCCTGGGTACACTTATTCCACTTCATCTCACAAAAATGCCACACTTCCAAGGTCAGCAACCTCTCTGCTCCTCACAGTTCCAGAGAAAAATCTGTCTCAACTAGCATCGCTTTGGTGCTGGCATGTAAGCACCTTGTTGTTGCAAATGTTGTCTTGTTATTTAATGTATTAATATAACAGTTTCTTAACAATGGTGATGGAGTCACTCAAAACTCCATGGGCAATGACTGTGCTAAGCATTGTGTATATAGACCTTTTTTTCTGATTTGCCTCTCCACCTGTGTCCATAGTCTTACTGTGTTCAGGTCAGCCATAGCTTGATTTAGAAGCAAGTGGTTCTCAGCAGGGAGGATTTAGCCCTGAAGGAATATTGGGCCATGTCTGAAGACATTATTGGTTATCACAACTTGAGGTGAGGAGGCGCCAGGTGGTGGTTGCTACTTGTGTCTGAGTAACCAAGACCAGGGATGCTACAACATACAAGGCAGACTCCATGATAAAGAAGTGCTAAGGTTGGGAAACTCTGCAGAAGTCTAACAAAAAGTTAATGAGTCTATTATAATTTCATTTCTAATTTGACATATATTTTTACAGAAGTGTTGCAGCACTGGCCTCCAAAATTTAACCATAAAAAACCAGAGTATGAGCCGATTCTGCACACCTGTAAGGAATACAGTCAAACCATACTCAGAGTTCACCAGCGTCAGGTACAATAATGCATGTCAGGATCACCACTGACTTGTTTTCTGTTCAATTCCCACAAATGCATGTCAGCAATTAGTGTATATAAATCATGAACAATTCATTTCCTAGGTGCACGAAAGAACAGTCACGAACAATTACTCATGATTTTCACTAGTGAACTTGTCTCTGGACCATTCCCCAGACCTGGTGAAGCTTTACGAGCACTGAACATAACATCCTTTCACCATACCAGGGAGGTCTCCCTCTTACACCTCAGGAGATCTTAGCCAGATACCTGATCTATCATGGCCACAGGAGACAGAATATTCCAGATCTTCTTGTACCATTTATGATACTCCCACTCTGCAGTTGTAATTTTTTGTGAACATTTGGTTTACACAAAGTATGAGAAGAAAGAAATCATTTCAAAATGGTTGTTATATTGGAGTGAAATGGTGGAAAAGGAAGAGGATTAGGGAGGGATAGCAAGAAGAGATGTATGTAGAGAGACTTTGGTAAAGCCATCAACGTTTGTGCCAGAGCTGTTGAAGAAATGTCCTTCAGCTGTGTCCCTCACTCTGCCTCTAAGCCCTGCCATTGTCCTCAACGTGAGACTTGGTCCTGTGTTTCCCCTGATCAACCTGTCACTCTGTCAATTAAAATTTGCCATCAAAAAAACTTTTACCAATTGCTAGCCGTGTATGCCCATTGGACCTAAACCAGCTACTCTTCCCATCCTTTTATACTCTGAACTAAATCATGTGTGAAAATTACCTTTTATTGACTTTGCTGAGTGCCTTATACAAACAAGCAAAGGCCGATATCCACTGCTCACGGCCAAAATCGTCCTCTGTCCCATCTGTTGGATGCACATATCATTAAGACTTTTATTAGCCTCAGAAATAGAGAACTCGTTTTATAGTGTGAGCTAAAAACCTACAAAAGACCTTGAAACAGCTCATCTTGTCCTGGAAACCACTGTGTCTGAACAAATGTTACCAACAACTCAGGTTGGCATCAATATTACAATAAAACTGCCCCCAAATGAAAGCACCACCATGTAAATCCATGTTTGTAAATTCATGCTTCCCATTCAACTGTATATTACTGCCCCTCCAAAAAAATGGAGGCTTCTTAAAAGTACAGGTCTTTTTTTAATTATCATATTATTATTGTACTGGGGTACATTGTGACATTTACAAAAATTCTTACAATACATCTATCATAGTTGAATTCACTCCCTCCATCATTCTTTATCCCCCTCTCCTCCCATTCCTGGAATAGTTTCAACAGGTCTCATTTTTCCATTTACATACATGAGTACATAATATTCTACCACATTCACCCTCCCTCACCCTTTCCTTATGTCTTCCCCCTCCCACTGTACAGTTCCCAGACAGGAACTGTTTTGCCCTCCTGTTCTCCATTTTTTAAAAAAAGACATTTTTGTTTGTTTAAGATAGCTATACAGAGAGTTTCATGATGACACTCCCATGTACATATGTATTATAACCCTAATTGATTCATCCCCTCTTTTTTTCTTCTTTCTACCTTAGTCACCTTCTTATGGTGATTTCAACCAGTTTAAAAATTCCACATTCACAGAAGCTGGTAGAGTGGCTCAAGTGGTAAGAGCGCCTTCCTAGCAAGCCTGAGACTATGAGTTCAAACCTCAGTGCTTCCAAAGGGGGGGAGAAAAGCAAACAATATTCATTCTTGTGTAAAAAGTATATCAGCCATATTCACCTTCTCAACTTCCTTCTTTTACCCTCCTTCTCCTGTTAGTGACCTCCCCATAGCATGACCTATTTTTCATAAGACTGCTGCATTTGTACTGTGTCCATCTCCCACATATGAGAGCAAACATGTGGTCTTTGTCTTTCTGAGCCTGGCTAACTTCCCTTACCATGATGTCCTCCAATTCCATCCATTTGCCTGCAAACCACATGGTTTCAAGAAAAGTACAGGTCTTGAGGAAAGAATAGGAAAATTTATTCTTCAGGTTATTCTAATTTGGTAAGAAATGTCTGAGAAGGACACAGCATTTCGGTTAGAGGGAAGAACCAGCCCCAGCAATTTGCTGTACATCATAGTGGCGACAAATAATCAAATTAATAAACAAATTACACGCTTGAAATTGCTAGAACAATACACTGTAAATGTTCTCCCCACAAAAAAATTGATAAGTACACGAGATAATAGTATGTTAAATGGCTTGATCTAGCTGCTCCATATATATGTCTACTGAAATGTCACATTGTACACCATAAACATATAGACATATATATAATTTTTACTTGTTAATTAGAAATTAATGAAAGGAAAAAACCTTCAGAAACGTAAGGAAAACAATTTCTTTTTTTTTTTTTTTTGGCAGTACAAGGGTTTGAACTCAGGGCCTCTCACTTACTTGAGCCATGCCTCTTAGACCTTTTTTTGCTTCCATTACTTTCCAGATAGGGTCTTGTATTTTCCTAGGACTCACCTGGATAGCAATCCTCCTATCCTTCCACGTAGCTGGGATTATAGGTGCACACAACCAAATGTACCTTTTATTGGTTGAAATAGGATCTCACTAACTTTTTGACCAGACCAGACAGGATACTCCATGATACTCCTATTTATGCCTCCTGAGCAGCTGGAATGGCAAGAGTGAGCCACTGCACCTAGCCAGGAAATGTAAGTTCTTAAATTAGCCACTATGAAGTAAAGACAAGGCGTCAAGAGCCATCATCAGAAGAAACTGAGAACATCCTAAGAAATGGAAAAGCTGTAAGAGGCTTACCCACTAGGAGCCCAGGGACAAGTAATGATCTTTTTCCAGAAGAAGAGAATAAAATCATGGAAGTCTAATATGGCTTTTTACAGTTCTGCTTACAATTACACACTAAACAATTTACCCCTTGTGGCTGAGTTCCTAAAGCCTGCTGAGATGTTGCACTTGGAGAGGCAAGAGCATGCTGGCTCTTCTTCTGTTGTGCTTTATTTTTATTTAAAAAAAAACTTACAGCAACTTTAAAACATTCACTTTTGCTGATTTTTACTCTTTCCAAGGAAGTACAACAGCATGGATGAACATTTGTCCAATGTTTGCAGTAGGTCTGGCAATAAAAAACAATGGTTTAGGTATTCATGCCCAGTCAATGTCCTGTGGGCTGGAATTCGTAAAATAGAGCAGCAGATGGCAAACCTAAATTTAATTTGCTGTTTGATTTATCCTTGTGTTACCACTCTGAAATGCAGATGCTGAATGTGTGCCTAATGCTGTTAGAGAACGTAAGACCAGGCTCCCAGCAAGTTTATCATGTCATCTGATCCAGACTATCAGTCCTTAGAAGGGAAGCTGTGGTCATCCCCAGAGGCCTCCCCTCCAACTAAGCAGGACCTGTTAACAGCCAATGGCCCGGTTGTCAGGGATGATATTACATGTGGTTTGGCATGGCAGAAAAGTCAAACCAGAGGCCATCAAGGGTTGTCCTTTTTCTGTTCTAATTTGAAACTAAAGGAGATGTGTTTGTGTATTTCAGCCTTACGTCAGTCACGATGTTCCCTGAGTGTTACCATCACTATTCCTTGTGGATTCTTCTCTTAAATCCTTTGCATCTTTGTCCATTAGTATGTAACTGATGATCATCACACCAAACTTCTGGACCACCGTTTTCCAAATGAAAACATCTTAGGTCTGTGTTACAGCTCTTCAGCTGTCAAATAGCTCCTTCTGCTGCCATGTTTAGCCAACTTGCCTCCAAGTCAGATGGATGTTGGGAGAGGCTCACAGTGCTGCACAATCAGGTAATAAATTGGGAAGCAGCCCAATCATTCCTGCTTTCAGAAACCAAAACTCTAAGGTCAAAGGACACTGAACAACCAAGGGTTCTGTAATCATCTTTGAAATCCCAAACAAAATGTCAATTTAGCAAGATTCTCAGAGTTTTTGGAAGGATTTTATGACTTAAAAGCCTGGCTATATAATGCCTAATGTTCAAATATTAAAGTATTTTGCTCCTAATGGATGAAATACCTAATGCCTACCCTACTGATCACATTTCTGAGTACTCAAATGTCAATTACTTCAAATGAATCTAGGAGAATCTGATGTCAAGCTGTCTCTCTCGAGTGTCTATCTGAGTGCCCATCATAGGCTTCGCCTGTGAAATTACCTCATATTGATACAGTAGGAAGGAACATGAGCACCCAATGACTCAGAATCTGGAAAAAAAATCAATTTTTTTTCCAGATGGCCAAAGGACAGCATCAGCCACATTACCTGTGTGCCTGGGAGTTGCCCTTCCAAACCAATTTTAGGAATAAATTGAAATTGAATTGGAGCCACACAAAGCAGAACTCAGACTTTTTTGAAGATTCACATCAGGTAAATAGTAAACAGGTTGTCAGAAATATCAACAATTGCATTGATTTTGTGTGTCCAACTCCTCCCCATATGGCAGTTTATATGATTAATGTTTATTTATTAAAAACCTGCCCTTTTCTCAAAAGGCTTAAGGGGCTTTAATGTTCCACCATAGCATTTTAAGAATAACAATAGTCATTTATTACTTTATAAATGAGAATAAGAATTTCCCGTATTTTGAATTAAATATTAAATGTACCTCTTTTTAGAAGTTAAAGATGTTAATATGGAAATATATGTGATTTATTTAGTTAATAACTGAAAATACCCAAGAATTTCCCCTCTAAAATCTATCACCTAATACACAAACTAAAGATCAAAATAGTGAGATGTTCTACGAGAGTTAACAAAGATAAATGTCGGAACCAAACCAGGTTGATTTATTTGGTACCTTTCCAATTTGCCTCCCCACACTTCTGTCCTGATTAATTGCCTTCAGCAAGGAGGTCCTAGTTATGCTGTTTTCTTAATTCCTGTTGATGGAGTGTTGATATAAGAACAGAAAGAGAACCAACTGTCTTTTAGCTAACCCATTCTTCATGCATTAATCAATCATAACATGTCCATTTTAATTATCTCCCAAATTCCAAATGGAGACACGCTTGCACTTTCCAAATATTTGCAAGATTAAAGATGCTTTCCTTGTTTCAGTAAGGAACTTCAAATTGATGACTCAGGTGGTAAGATTTATGGGATAGAGTAGTTGTGTTTATCTCCCAGCTTTCAAAAGTAATGGTGTGCAATTCAGTACCAAACAACATTCCCACCAGAAATACGCAGACTATGTGCACTAAAGGTGATAGCCATGTACGCGCACACACACACACACACACACACACACACACACTGGTAGATGTCAGAGAGAAAAGCCAGCCAAGGAAATGTTTATTGGACCCCTCTTCATATCTATAAAAATGCAGTTTATTTGAATTTTAAGTATAATTACATAAAGTTAATGGGCCATTGGTGCACCTGTATAGCATTTGCAGGTTGTTTTTGCCCTTCTTGGAGCAATATCAGCAGATCAGATTATGAGTTAATTGTATCCATCAAATGACAGGGAAATTATGGCTTCCTCACAAACTGGACAGTTCAGTGAAAAAATGTCATAAGGAAAACTGACTGAAGCAATTATCTGCATCCTTGATTGGCTGCAAACAAAACAAAAGCTAACTTCTCTAGCACATAAAATCCAACTGCATTTTTTATTTTTTTTTTTTTTTTTTTTTTTTCATTTTTCTTTTATTATTCATATGTGCATACAAGGCTTGGTTCATTTCTCCCCCCTGCCCCCACCTCCTCCCTTACCACCCACTCCACCCCCTCCCACTCCCCCCTCAATACCCAGCAGAAACTATTTTGCCCTTATCTCTAATTTTGTTGTAGAGAGAGTATAAGCAATAATAGGAAGGAACAAGGGGTTTTGCTGGTTGAGATAAGGATAGCTATACAGGGCATTGACTCACATTGATTTCCTGTGCGTGGGTGTTACCTTCTAGGTTAATTCTTTTTGATCTAACCTTTTCTCTAGTTCCTGGTCCCCTTTTCCTATTGGCCTCAGTTGCTTTAAGGTATCTGCTTTAGTTTCTCTGCATTAAGGGCAACAAATGCTAGCTAGTTTTTTAGGTGTCTTACCTATCCTCACCCCTCCCTTGTGTGCTCTCGCTTTTATCATGTGCTCATAGTCCAATCCCCTTGTTGTGTTTGCCCTTGATCTAATGTCCACATATGAGGGAGAACATACGATTTTTGGTCTTTTGAGCCAGGCTAACCTCACTCAGAATGATGTTCTCCAATTCCATCCATTTACCAGCGAATGATAACATTTCGTTCTTCTTCATGGCTGCATAAAATTCCATTGTGTATAGATACCACATTTTCTTAATCCATTCGTCAGTGCTGGGACATCTTGGCTGTTTCCATAACTTGGCTATTGTGAATAGTGCCGCAATAAACATGGATGTGCAGGTGCCTCTGGAGTAACAGTCTTTTGGGTATATCCCCAAGAGTGGTATTGCTGGATCAAATGGTAGATCGATGTCCAGCTTTTTAAGTAGCCTCCAAATTTTTTTCCAGAGTGGTTGTACTAGTCTACATTCCCACCAACAGTGTAAAAGGGTTCCTTTTTCCCCGCATCCTCGCCAACACCTGTTGTTGGTGGTGTTGCTGATGATGGCTATTCTAACAGGGGTGAGGTGGAATCTTAGTGTGGTTTTAATTTGCATTTCCTTTATTGCTAGAGATGGTGAGCATTTTTTCATGTGTTTTCTGGCCATTTGAATTTCTTCTTTTGAGAAAGTTCTGTTTAGTTCACATGCCCATTTCTTTATTGGTTCATTAGTTTTGGGAGAATTTAGTTTTTTAAGTTCCCTGTATATTCTGGTTATCAGTCCTTTGTCTGATGTATAATTGGCAAATATTTTCTCCCACTCTGTGGGTGTTCTCTTCAGTTTAGAGACCATTTCTTTTGATGAACAGAAGCTTTTTAGTTTTATGAGGTCCCATTTATCTATGCTATCTCTTAGTTGCTGTGCTGCTGGGGTTTCATTGAGAAAGTTCTTACCTATACCTACTAACTCCAGAGTATTTCCTACTCTTTCTTGTATCAACTTAAGAGTTTGGGGTCTGATATTAAGATCCTTGATCCATTTTGAGTTAATCTTGGTATAGGGTGATATACATGGATCTAGTTTCAGTTTTTTGCAGACTGCTAACCAGTTTTCCCAGCAGTTTTTGTTGAAGAGGCTGCTATTTCTCCATCGTATATTTGTAGCTCCTTTGTCAAAGATAAGTTGCTCATAGTTGTGTGGCTTCATATCTGGATCCTCTATTCTGTTCCACTGGTCTTCATGTCTGTTTTTGTGCCAGTACCATGCTGTTTTTATTGTTATTGCTTTGTAATATAGTTTGAAGTCAGGTATTGTGATACCTCCTGCATTGTTCTTTTGACTGAGTATTGCCTTGGCTATTCGTGGCCTCTTGTGTTTCCATATAAATTTCACAGTAGATTTTTCAATCTCTTTAATGAATGTCATTGGAATTTTGATGGGAATTGCATTAAACATGTAGATTACTTTGGGGAGTATCGACATTTTTACTATGTTGATTCTACCAATCCATGAGCATGGGAGATCTCTCCACTTTCTATAGTCTTCCTCAATCTCTTTCTTCAGAAGTGTATAGTTTTCCTTGTAGAGGTCTTTCACATCTTTTGTTAGGTTTACACCTAGGTATTTGATTTTTTTTGAGGCTATTGTAAATGGAATTGTTTTCATACATTCTTTTTCAGTTTGCTCATTGTTAGTGTATAGAAATGCTAATGATTTTTCTATGTTGATTTTATATCCTGCTACTTTGCTATAGCTATTGATGATGTCTAGAAGCTTCTGAGTAGAGTTTTTTGGGTCTTTAAGGTATAGGATCATGTCGTCTGCAAATAGGGATATTTTGACAGTTTCTTTACCTATTTGTATTCCTTTTATTCCTTCTTCTTGCCTAATTGCTCTGGCTAGGAATTCCAGTACTATGTTGAATAGGAGTGGAGATAGTGGGCATCCTTGTCTGGTTCCTGATTTTAGAGGGAACGGTTTTAATTTTTCTCCGTTAAGTATAATGCTGGCTGTAGGTTTGTCATATATAGCTTTTATAATGTTGAGGAACTTTCCTTCTATTCCTAGTTTTCTTAGAGCTTTTATCATGAAATGATGTTGGATCTTATCAAAGGCTTTTTCTGCATCTATTGAGATGATCAAGTGGTTTTTGTCTTTGCTTCTGTTAATGTGGTTTATTACATTTATTGATTTTCGTATGTTGAACCACCCCTGCATCCCTGGGATGAAGCCTACCTGGTCGTGGTGGATAATCTTTTTGATGTGTTGCTGAATTCGATTTGCCATTATTTTGTTGAGGATTTTTGCATCAATGTTCATTAAGGAGATTGGCCTATAGTTCTCCTTTTTGGAGGTGTCTTTGCCTGGTTTTGGGATAAGTGTAATACTGGCTTCATAAAATGTGTCTGGCAGTTTTCCTTCCCTTTCTATTTCATGGAACAGTTTAAGGAGGGTTGGTATCAGTTCTTCTTTAAAGGTCTGATAGAATTCAGCAGAGAATCCATCAGGTCCTGGACTTTTCTTTTTGGGGAGACTCTTGATTGCTGCTTCAATTTCATTTTGTGTTATAGGTCTATTCAGGTGATTAATTTCCTCTTGGTTCAGTTTTGGATGATCATATGTATCTAGAAATCTGTCCATTTCTTTTAGATTTTCAAATTTATTTGAATATAGGTTTTGAAAGTAGTCTCTGATGATTTCCTGGACTTCCATGGTGTTTGTTGTTATTTCCCCTTTTGCATTCCTGATTCTACTAATTTGGGTTTTTTCTCTCCTCATTTTAGTCAGGTTTGCCAGGGGTCTATCGATCTTGTTTATTTTTTCAAAGAACCAACTTTTTGTTTCATTAATTCTTTGTATGGTTTTTTTGGTTTCTATTTCGTTGATTTCAGCTCTTATTTTTATTATTTCTCTCCTTCTATTTGTTTTGGGATTTGCTTGTTCTTGTTTTTCTAGGAGTTTGAGATGTATCATTAGGTCATTGATTTGGGATCTTTCAATCTTTTTAATATATGCACTCATGGCTATAAACTTTCCTCTCAAGACTGCCTTAGCTGTGTCCCATAGGTTCCGGTAGGTTGTGTTTTCATTTTCATTGACTTCTAGGAACTTTATAATTTCCTCTTTTATTGCATCGATGATCCATTCTTCATTAAGTAATGAGTTATTTAGTTTCCAGCTGTTTGCATGTTTTTTGTCTTTACTTTTGTTGTTGAGTTCTACTTTTACTGCATTGTGGTCAGATAGTATGCATGGTATTATTTCTATTTTCTTATATTTGCTGAGGCTTGCTTTGTGCCCTAGGATATGATCTATTTTGGAGAAGGTTCCATGGGCTGCTGAGAAGAATGTATATTGTGTAGAGGTTGGATGAAATGTTCTGTAGACATCTACTAGGTCCACTTGATCTATTGCATATTTTAGATCTTGGATTTCTTTATTGAGTTTTTGTTTGGATGACCTATCTATTGATGATAATGGAGTGTTAAAGTCTCCCACAACCACTGTGTTGGCGTTTATATATGCTTTTAGGTCTTTTAGGGTATGTTTGATGAAATTGGGTGCGTTGACATTGGGTGCGTACAGATTGATGATTATTATTTCCTTTTGGTCTATTTCCCCTTTTATTAGTATGGAATGTCCTTCTTTGTCTCGTTTGATCAATGTAGGTTTGAAGTCTACTTTGTCAGAGATAAGTATTGCTACTCCTGCTTGTTTTCGGGGGCCATTGGCTTGGTAAATCTTCTTCCAGCCTTTCATCCTAAGCATATGCTTATTTCTGTCGGTGAGATGAGTCTCCTGTAAGCAACAAATTGTTGGATCTTCTTTTTTAATCCATTTTGTCAAACGGTGTCTTTTGATGGGTGAATTAAGTCCATTAACATTAAGTGTTAGTACTGATAGGTATGTGGTGATTCCTGCCATTTAGTTATCTTAGTTGTTTGAAGGTTTGATTGTGTGTACCTAACTTGATGTTACTCTCTACTGTCTTGCTTTTTCTTTTCCTGTGGTTTGGTGCTGCCTGCCTTTTCATGGTTAAGTTGGGTGTCACTTTCTGTGTGCAGGATCCCTTGCAGAATCTTTTGTAATGGTGGCTTTGTGGTCACATATTGTTTTAGTTTCTGCTTATCATGGAAGACTTTTATTGCTCCATCTATTTTGAATGATAGCTTTGCTGGGTAGAGTATCCTGGGGTTGAAGTTATTTTCATTCAGTGCCCGGAAGATCTCACCCCACGCTCTTCTTGCTTTTAATGTTTCTGTTGAGAAGTCTGCTGTGATTTTGATGGGTTTACCTTTGTATGTTACTTGTTTTTTCTCTCTTGCAGCCTTCAATATTCTTTCCTTAGTTTCTGAACTTGTTGTTTTAATGATGATATGTCGTGGAGTAGTTCTATTTTGATCTGGTCTGTTTGGTGTCCTGGAGGCCTCTTGCATTTGTATGGGAATATCTTTCTCTAGATTTGGGAAATTTTCCGTTATTATTTTGTTGACTATATTACGCATTCCCTTCGCTTGCACCTCTTCTCCTTCTTCGATGCCCATGATTCTCAAGTTTGGTCTTTTGATGGAGTCGGTGAGTTCTTGCATTTTCTTTTCACAGGTCTTGAGTTGTTTAATTAATAGTTCTTCGGTTTTTCCTTTAATTACCATTTCATCTTCAAGTTCTGAGATTCTGTCTTCTGTTTGTTCTATTCTGCTGGATTGGCCTTCCGTTTTGTTTTGCAGTTCTGTTTCGTTCTTTTTTCTGAGGTTTTCCATATCCTGGCTGTTTTCTTCTTTATTGTTGTCTATTTTTGTCCTGAGTTCATTTATCCATTTATTCATTGTGTTCTCTCTTTCACTTTGGTGTTTATACAGTGCTTCTATGGTTTCCTTTATTTCTTCTTTTGCTTTTTCAAATTCTCTATTTTTATTGTCTTGGAATTTCTTGAGTGTCTCCTGTACATTTTGGTTGACCCTATCCAGTATCATCTCTATAAAATTCTCATTGAGTACTTGTAGTATGTCTTCTTTTAAATTATTCTTGTAGGCTTCATTGGGTCCTTTGGCATAGTTTATCTTCATTTTGTTGGAGTCTGGCTCTGAGTTTCTGTTCTCTTCATTCCCCTCTGGTTCCTGTACTAATTTTTTGCTGTGGGGAAACTGGTTTCCTTGTTTTTTCTGTCTTCCTGTCATTGTCCTTGGTGTTGTTACTGTCCCTGTACTGTGTGTAATTAAGTATTTTCTAGCTTGTAATAATAACAATGGTAATATTGAGAATGGAAGAGTGAGCTGAGATGGAAAGCAAGAAGTTAAAGAAAAGGGGAAAACAAATATACAGACAAGAGGGAGAAAGCAGAACAAGGTATCAGACAAGAGAGTTTCAAAGGTATAAACAGGGAGTGTTAGTGTACTAATCGACAGTAAGCTGAACAGACAATAGAGAGACAGAGAGAGGATTGAAAATCAAAGATAAAAAAAATAAAAAGTATATGAAAGTAATATCTATTTATAAAAATGAATTAAAATAAAATGGAAAATAGGAAATTAAAAAAAAAAAAAACCCAAAAACTTCCAAGTTTATATGCAATGCAATTTCAGTCTTAATAATTTGGATGTCCGTCTTAATCTCCAGTCCTGGAGTTGGTGCCTCAGATGTTGTTCTGTAGTTGTCTCATCAAAGGGGATGCATAAAGTAGAACAAAACTACACTCACACACACACAGAAGAAAAAAAAAAAAAAGCCCCACCAAGTGTCCCCAGTTCAAATGCAATACAGTTTCAGTAAGTTTTTCGGCTTCCAACTGCATTTTTTAGCATCAGAATCAAAGCCACAATGTTCTCATAGTTAGTGGTCTAGGATTAAGATGATGATGATGTAAGGTGGAAAAATAATTTTCCTCTCTATCCATTCTGAGCTTTCAGTTGGCATGAATGTCATAAGAAAAGACAGATTAGCAGGATCAAAAAAAGCAGAATTTATCAATACCTGAGATACCAAGGACAAACTAGTAAAACTCAAGAGTAAATCATGAAAAGGTGGCTTAGATACCATCATCTGCTAAAACAAAGAAAGAAGGCAGGCAGCAGTCGTGATAAAATGACTGGGAACAGCACTGTGAACACCAAGGAGGTGTATTGTGCATATCTGAGTCAGCACCTTCCACACTGGTAAGAGTTACTAGTAATTTAGCTGGAGAGAGATGACACCCTGGCAAATAGAGATTTCCCTTACAGAAGCAACTTTCTCTTACAAAAGGGTAACTTCTACTGAGTTCTGAGATTCTTCCCAAAATAATAAGCTCAAAATAATCCTTACACTAAAGAAGTATATTTGGGAGTACATGCCACATTCTGGTCTCCTACACTCGTATCTAGAGGGTAGTATGATTTGAACTGTTACCGCCATGATGGTGCAAGATTTCTGAGAGAATAGTTATATAAAATCTTTCCTATGTAATACCCAACAAACACAAGTACGTAACACAAAGTACTTGACCAACTCCAGGTAATTAGAACTTTTCCTCTAATTTAACAGAAATTACCCATTCCCTGATTTCTCTCTTCCCTGGTTATCACCTGGCCCTTGAAAAGTGAGGAAGGCCCTCCCTGTTAATCCTTACCCACCAGCTCCAGGAAGCCTCATGCTGAAAGAATGACTTACTGAAATTACCCCTTGATCCTGTTGTTAAGCCTGTACTCTTTTTAGAGAAAAAGTAAAGAAAAAGGAAGAAGTAAAGGAAACAACTCCTTCATATTTGTGACTAGACTTTGACTCCTGCCACAGCAGGATGGAAGAGCAGAAGTTAAACTCTTCTCATCATTTTTTAACCCATGTAATGATGCTGGTTCTACTTCCTTATTAGCATAGATTAATTGTACAAAGGAATTTCACTGTGATATTTCCATACATGGAAATATAATTATTGTGATCAAATTCACCCCTCTATCACTCTTTCTTATCCTTCTTTCCCCTTCTTTAAACAATTTTAGTAGAAATTATTCCTTTTTCATGCATATAAATGAAGTACTTTGATCACAGCACCCCTTTACCCTCTCCTTTCACCCCACTTTCATCTTTGAGTCTCCAATAGCACTTAGCTCAGTGACTTTAACGTCAAAATCATAATTAGCTGGGCACTGGTGGCTCATGCCTGTAATCATAGCTACTCAGGAGGTAGAGATCATGAGGATCAGTTTGAAGCCAGCCCAGGCAAATAGTTCGAGTGACCCTATCTTGAAAAAACCTTCATAAAAGAGGGCTGGTGGAGTAGCTCAAGGTGTAGGCCCTGAGCTCAAACCCAGTAGTACAAAAAAATAAAATCACAATCAATTCTTTGGTCTTAAACAGAACAGACCAGGTATTTCAGGATTAAACCTTTAAATTAATGTAATTCTAGTCATGAACTCAGTCTTGAACTTATCAAACTGTATCCCCAAAATCATGCATCCAAAGGGATGCTTCTGAAGAAAATGCCCTGCAGCCAAACACAACAAGACAGTATGAACGGGCCCAAGTCCTCTGATGGTAGCTGGACTTGGCCAACCCATACCTCTACTGAGAGCTGTGTTGAGGACATGCTGCTTGCCACAGTCCCTCCTTTTTGATGATTGACATACGTATTGAAGACTCTAAGAATCGCTCTTCTACAGGACCTTATTTATTTTAGTTTAAGGCAAACATTTTTGGCCTCAGAACTCTTTACTTAAAATCACAGAACATGCTTGGGGAAACACTTTCAGAAATTAAGACATGACACCGGGTGAACTGTAACACTTGGGATGTTTCATAGACTCCCAAATCTCACACTAGTTCACAAAACACAGTGCCTCATGCTTTATGAATCTCCAAAGCTGTACAGAGAAAAAAAAGAAGAAGAAGAAGAATTTAAGAACATAAACATAAGACAGGAAGCAGAAATTTCAAAACCTGTGGGAAAATTATTGCACCCAATTGGCCCTCACTTAGATTCACAAAGCATTAATTAAGATTAAACTCTCTAGGATGTTCACAGTTCAAAAACAACACCACAAGCCACTCAAAAAGGATTATGTCCTTCCTTGCTCAATAGCTGTCAATCTTCCTAGTCATCCAGATCTTGACTTTGTTTTTTTTTTTTGCAGGACTGGGATTTGAACACAGTGCCTACACCTTGAGCTACTCCACCAGACCTTTTATGTGATGAGGTTTTTTTTGATATAGGGTCTCATACACTATTCACCTGGGCTGGCTTCAAACCATGATCCTTCTGATCTCTGCCTCCTGAGTAGCTAGGATTACAGGCATGAGCCACTGGCACCCAGTGATTTGTACTGATAACCTGAATTTAGAGAGAGCTCTACCCAAGTAGCCATTGGAAGCAGAGAATCTCCCCTATCCTAGTTAAAAGTCGATCCTTACTTCCTCAGCCTCCTGACATATGCACTGACCTATGACCTTGGCTTTCACTTGGGTGCTGGTGACAGACAAGTGAGGATCTCTCAAGAAAGGCACAGGCTTAGCAAACATTGTTAACTGAGCCTGTGAAGCCAGCCCCATGGCTGAACTTTTCAGTTACATGAATGATGGCTTCTCTCTTTCATTTAACTACTTTAGTTTTATTTTTAGGTACAATCATGAGGGAATATAGGGCAATCTAAGCAAGTGAAGCAAAGAAAGAACCAAAATCAGAATTGATAGATTGCAAATATTGGAGCAAGGAAGGCATTAACGAGGGCTGAATTCGAAGGTAAGGTCAACATGGAGGGAAAAAACAAAATAGATCAATAAGCAAGGATGTCAGAATCTGGAAAAATCAGCAGCAGGATGAAATGTTGTGTACAAAGTATATGGGGTTAGGATGATTTATAATAAATCTATGAATAATGAGCAAATAACATGATTTAACCATTTAGGTGCAGCCCAGAGCACAATATAAGATGGGTTGGGGGGTCAAGAAGATATCCCAGGGCTGGAGAGTGATTCAAGCAGTAAAAAGACATCTCAGGTGGATGGCACTTGGTCGTTAATTCTGAATATAGGAAAAATTCAAAGTAAGAACCCCTCAGAGAAAGCTGACATGTCTAAAAATACAGATGTGATAGCAGGGTGGTTTTATGACTTCAGGTAAATTTATAATTTTTCTTTGATGTGACTGTTCATATAGTTATAAAGTCAAAAGGGAATTCCGAAAGGTAAAGAATAAAATTTGACCTTCTTATGAAAGCAGAATTTGTCTTACTATTAATCTCCCTATAATGAAGCTATTGAACAATGCCAAAATAATTCGACTTTTTTGTGAAAATATCAGATTGCCATTATCTCTTTGTCCTCCCACTCAACAAAACAAATTGATATGAAAAAGACAGTTTGGTCCCTCAAGGAGCTTGCAATCCTAGTGAAAGAAAAAGATCCACAAATATTCAACCAGAAGAGAAACAAACAACATGCAGAGATGAAAGCAAAACATTCCAAGAGGTTGCAGAGAAGGGAATTATCAATAATACCTGCCAAAAAAAGGCAGGCTGTAAGGTCAATGGATTTCCTCGATTTCAACTTTTTAGTCAAGGGGGTGATAAAGTATTAATACTTGCACTATTTATGGCATTATATTCAGGAAATTATACAACTGGAATTTAATTTTTTTATTTATTAACAGAATTGTGAGAAACGAGACAACCCAAATGGAAGGACATTCTATACAATAACTGATCTGTACTCTTTAAAGTGTTATATTATTAAAGATAAAGGCGGAAATTTTAATCCTGATTAAAAGATATTTAAAGAGACAATGACAATTAAATGCAAGACTGGAATGGATCCTAAATTATGCAAACAAAAAAATGCACTGAGATGCACTCCACCTGAGCCCTGGAGACATTAAGGTCAGTCCCAACTCTTAGTCCAGGGTTTTGTGGCTGACAGAATTGCTCTGGACTCCCCCACATAGGATGGCATGGCATTTACGCAATAGCCAAAATATCCTGCTGCACCCAGATGATTACCTCAGTAAAATGGAACAGTCTATACTGAAACTTGAGGAAAAAGTCACCTAGCGTTCTAAGGCAGACACCAATGGTTTATGAAATTTTTTCTGCTTGTTGGGTCAGAACCCTGGGGAGACATGGCCGAGGTCAATGCTGCAGATTGGCTTCGTTGTGCTGCTCAGGTCCTATTGATATTAACCTTAATTAAATGCCACATTAGACAAATGGAATGGATTAGGTTCCAGCCGCTGTCATTCAGAGTAATCAGAGTGGCCAATCAACTAGCATACTCATGGGAAAATTCATTAAAGAAGGTGTAGAAAGCAGTAGGTACTATGAAAGCCAATTTCCCACGAGTCCTTCTGTGTCTACTGTCACCGCACAGCTTTTTTCTAAATTAGCTTTGCAACAGTATTTGTGGAGCACATAATAGACAAGTTACCTCCTTCCAGACAATGGAAACATCTGTTTGCTATCCAGAATATAAACCTAAGATCTCTCTGGGATAAAGCTTGGGCAATTTTTCTAGCATCCCCCTCATAAGATGGGGAGTTTCCTAAACTCAGTATGGGACACAAACCTCTGTATATAGGATCTCCCTGGCCATGGGCACATCATACCCATGGACTAAGGAGAAAAATAACCGACAGGAACACAAAGTCTATGCTGCTCACTTTACTATGTGTCATAAAGTCCATTTCTGACCTAGGAATTTCATGCCTTCTGCTAACACTTGTGAGACCATGGTAGGGTAACTTATCTTGCAAGTAGAAAAAAAAAATCTGACTCTCACACTTTTTGACAAAAACCAGCTTCATACAGGTAAATACCACACTTATGGATTTAAAAACGCAACATTGTAACGATAGCAGTTCTCCTCAAACTGATCTGAATACGTAACGAAACCCCAGTCAAGTTCTAATAAGGTTTTTCATGGAAATGAGCAAATTGATGCTAAAATATATACGTAAGCATAGAGCCCTTAGAATAGCCAAAACAATGCTATCAAAGAGCAAAGTTGGAGGACTTACACCTTTAGGTGTACTTTATAGCAATCCAGACATCACAGTACTTGCACAAAATTAGACAAATACGTCGATGGGGCACAATGGAAAGTCTTGAATTTTAACCAAGAACCCAGTGCAATTTAATGTGGAAAGAAACTGGATCTACTGATAAAATATTTTTTAAATTATCAACCTATGTCTTACACCATACATAAAACTCCTACACAAAGCTTAACCTACAAAGCACCTATGAGAAACCATGCATGCACATGCTGGAGACCTTGGGATAGGCAAGATTCGAATTATAAAAAACAAAAAGACAAAATGAAACTGCGCCAAAATTTTAAGTGCCTGCTCCTTAAAGGATAACGTGGAAGAAATGCAAGTCACAGACTAGGGAGAGATATTCAGATTCCTAGCAAAGAACCCACATTTAAACAACACGAAGAAGGGCTGCAAAAAAATAAGAAAAAGGCAAACAGCCAGTATCTTTAAAAAAAAAGAAGGCAAAAAACTTCCAACAGGTGCTACACAAAAGAGGATTTACAAATGCTCAAGAAACATATGAAAAAGGTATTGAGTATTTTTAATCATCAGGAAAATGCAAATCACTTAGATACCACTTAACTCTCACTAGCAATACCACAAAGACTGCAAATACCAAAATAGTGGAGAGAACTTGGAGCAACTGGATATTGGTGGAAGCTTGAAATGGTACAACAGCTATGGAAAAATGTTTGGTCAAATTTTTGGTTAAACCTCCATGGACATTATTATTTAATGGTTCCACTCAGATGTTCAATCCCAGTCCAAAAGAAAATATATGTCAACAAAAGGCCTATGCAAAAATGTTTAGAGCACAATGTTGGAAACAATGTAACATTTTAACAAATATATTAACAACTGAGTTAACATTTTAATGCATTTGGGTTCTTTGTTAAGATTCATTTCCTGTTTTCAACTGGAAAACAGACGGACAAACTAGTATACTCACGCAATGGAATATTACTTACTAATAAAAAGGAATAAACAACTAACATAAACAAAAAGTTCATAAAGCTTACAACATTTAAGAAGCCACAAATTAACATGTGTGGTACATGAAGTCTGGACATACAGAATTGTATACAAAGCTAGAAAATGGAGTGGTCGTGTCCTGAAAGCAGTGCAGTAATAGACTGGAAATGTCTAGTGAGTGTCCTAGGGGAGAAATGTCCTCAATCTTCCTTGGGATGTCTGTCACATGGGTGTATACAGTTGTCAAAACTCCTCAAATTTTATACTTAAATCTATAAAACTTATTGCATGTCATTCTGAATTCAAAATGAAAAGGGAAAGACTGCAATCTAGAATTTATTTAAAACTAATTTTCCTCTGTTCTATTCAAGGTCTAACATCTAAATCAGATAAATACACTGTGAGATTATTTGCTCTGTTTCCACAGGTGTCGAGAGAGATATCTTCCCAGCCTTCACTCAGGCACCAAGGCAATAACATCAGGAAAATGATTAATCAGAATCCGATAATGCCTGTTTGCAATGTGGACAAGAAGGACGAACACTCTGGATTATAAAAGCCGGTGGGACCCTGGGTCAGCCTACCGACCTAGTCAGGCACAATGATGCTGTTCCTGACTCTGCTGAGTGTGGCCCTGGTGTCTGCTCATCCTTCTACTGAGCGCTTTGAAGGGTAGGTAAGAAATTCCTTTGCTAGTGCAAAACACTGAACACATGGCCCAGTTTAAATTTTTCTATTCTTCTCTCTCACCACATAGCAATAAGGTTTTCCGTGTCAGTGTTGAAAGTGAAGGTCACATCGACTTAATTCATGAATTGGCCGAATCCCACCAGGTAAGCAATAATTCTATACTTTGGATTTGCTCTGAACCAACTTTAAAACCTGATTGTACTGTGATTCCATCAAAGGAGGAAGGACATGAAATATTATCCATAGTATTTCTGGTAGCAGGAAATAAAACCTTGGACAGCGTTCAATGCCGCAATGCCTTCTCTTTCTGCTTAGATGAGAATGCCATGAGCCCTGGAGTGTTATAAATCCATGCAAACTTTTAAGAGCTGACAGTGTGACAACTGGATGAGTTGCATCTGTCTCGAAGGTCACCAAACATCTAATGTGCAGTCACTTCCCTTCTAAGGCAAGAGAGAAAAATGATCAGCTTGGATATTACTGAAAAACTGGGCTTTTGTCCAACTTCAAATTCATTTCCACATCCCATGGATCATCTGTTCTCTTTGATTTTCTTTCATTCCAAATCAAACAGCTTGAGTTTTCATGACCTTGATTCTGTACCCTTACTGATATGACCTGAGGGAGGAAAAGAAGGCAAAAAACACAAATTCCCTATTTGTCTTTTGCTTTCGGAAAAGTAAAGTTTCTGTGCTGCTTTTAAAAAAATCACTGTATCTGGGGTGAGCCGTGACATCTCAGATTATATATGTAGTGTGGCAGGAGTCTATTAATGACCACAAATCGCCAATGCTAATTCATGAATTTATAAACTAAAATAATCTCCTAGCTCCTAATGTCTGTCTATCTATCTATCTGTTTATCCATCTATCTATGTGTTTATCTTTCTTTTTCTTTTTTTAGCTTTTAAGGTATGGGGGAAGGAAAAAATATCGAGAGTGAAATAATCATGGAACCAGAACTTTTTCATTGAGAGAGAATATGTAGTCACCTGTTCCAGCCCAACACTTAAATCTGGAATTTCCTCCCAGGAAATAGCATCTTTGTTTGCTGGCTCTAATAAAACCTGGTCCATCACTTCCAGATAGACTTCTTTTCAGAATAGCCCATCTTCTTCATTTTCTTCATTATACTGAGCTGAAAGCTGCTTTCTTTAACTTCAACTCATTACACCCAGCTTTGCCAAATACAGTCTATCAAGGTGCATTTTGACAGCATAAATCCAAAATACTGCATTGCATTGAGGTAAAAAAGCAATTAGGCAAGCACAGAAGGAAGAATACCTTGCTTAGGGGGTGATTCAAGTGAGAGATAAAACACATTGAGATCTTTTTAAACACTGTCATCCAAGGAAGTCATTCTTTCCCTGAACTTTGCGTAAGCATGCCTTCTCAACTTTTGCTTTTGTCACGGATAATGAAAAATATTAAGTCAGGGGTCTACACAGAAAAAAAGACCACCTTGGTGGTTCACTTGTTCCAGATATATTTATCATGAGTCCTCAATGTGCCAGACCTAGTCTGGGCCACAGAAAGTGATACAAGAACCTACAAGAAGAAGTTTGGTCAGCTACCCTAAGTCAGTGGGGTGTGACCTAATGCTAACAGGGGGCCACTTTCTGGCTAGTGAAGACAGACATTGAAGGGTTCCTCAAATCCTTTACTATGCTTGAGATTCAACCAGGTTAGCAATCTCTTCCAGCTGAAGCTAATTGGGCCTGACTTGCTCTTGCTTTAAACCATGCTGGCTGGCTGCAGAGATCACAGCTTCCTTTACTGAGATGGTGCAGTCCATCTGCTTTCACTTTACTCTGCAGCTTTGCTGGAGCCCATGCCAGGCCCCGGGAGCCCCTGCTTCTGGGCTTCACCTGTTCTCCTGTTTATGAAATGCAAAACTAACCTCCTCCTCTCCCCCGTGAGCCCCTCAAGCTCTGCTCCTTCCAATATTGCTGAGAAAGTTCTGCAATCACATCTGCAGGGTTTTTGGTCTGTTTTTTTTTTAATCTAAATTCAGCATTTTGTGGTGGTCAAGAACAGAAAATTTGGTCTCAAACTGCCTAGGTTCCATTCTTGGCCCTACTCCTAGCCAGCTGGGCCTTTGGTGACACTCTGGGTCTCAACCAGCTCATTCACAAAATGATGATAATACTATGCCTTAGAGGGCTGTTGGGAGAGTTAGAAGAATTAGTGTAAATAAATCACTTAGAACTTAAATAGGAAAGACTGTGTAAGTGTCTGACTATTACTGTCATTGCACCGGAGATTTCTAAGCACGGTTTGCATGACAGTGTATTCACTTAGCTCCACATCTACATTCGGTCTTGATGTTCTTTTTCCAGAAAAAGTATTTCTGTTTAAGTAACATGTGAATAATTCTTTGCTTATCTTGATGGTAATTTCATCTCTCAGTAGAATAGGAAAAAAATAGCAAAATTTCTTCCTGGAGAAGACAGAGGCAAGCGAGAACTAAATAGAACTTCTTTCTTGCCTCCAGCTACAAATGTCAGGCTTTACCACCTAGCAGGAGGATGCAGGTTCTGTCTTTATATTTTTATTTCCTCCATGATTTGAAAAGAGCTTTTTATTCTCCCCAGCAATCTTGTGCATGTGGTATATTCTGGGCTGTAGCCTTCCTGAAAAGATCATCCCAAGGGCATCCAGTCTTTGTGTTCATCCAGCTTTTGAACATGTCCTGTTAAAAGCTGAGTGTGTCATGGAGATCGGTGGCCACACTGTCCTCCAGGTGCCTTTCCCTTTCATCTGTAATTGTATAGTAAGGATTTGATTTTATCTCCTTGCAATCAAGGTTGTACTTGTTCTTTTATTGGAGATATTCACCATAAAACTTACTCTCCTTTTTCAGTTGTGTGCTTCCCAAGATTTAGGTGTGCTTTTTTTTTTCCTCTGCTGCTGTCTTCATCATTGCTGCCTTAGCAATAAGCTCCTTCCTGCTGTCTGAAATTAGGCCTAGAATAGAAAATGCTTCACATTCTAACAAAAAAAGAAAATTTTCTCAAGATAAATGAGGGGCTTATCAGATGCAGGACATATAGTTGAATTCAATGTGAAGAAACAAATTTGTCAAAATTTGTAAAGAACTAAAGACTCTCAGCACCAATATTTATTTTCTTCCATGCCAATCTTATTCCCCAAATACTTTAAGCTTCATGAACTACTTTATTTTGCTTTTATGCTAGTTTTGTGATGTGTTTAGTTAGGACTCTAGTTACTAGCCAGCCAGCTGATTGAGTTGTTATTCTCACAATGTTATTACTTAAAGATACCCCTTTATCATCAAGCAAATGTCACTGTTTCCTACATCATTTTATAACTGGTTTCATAACATCTTACCAGATACTTCAGTTCCCTGCATTTTATATCATATATTTCACCCCATCTCCAAATTTCAGGCATAAATCTCACTCATCAGTTCTTGGCAGTTTCTGAAATTCATATTATCTCCTTGTGTTCCGGAGCTTTTCATTTGTATCCACACAGTGTATTGGTAAGTAGCTGTGAGGACACAGTGTTGCAGTGGCTGTAAGGACACAGTGCTGCAGTGGCTGTAATGACACAGTGCTGCAGTGGCTGTAATGACACAGTGCTGCAGTGGCTGTAATGACAGTATTACAGGAGCTGTGAGGACACAGTGTTGCAGTGGCTGTAATGACACAGTGTTGCAGGAGCTGTGAGGACACAGTGTTGCTCCTCGCCTACTGCTATGTCTGTCTGGGAGGTGGCGGTCACCATGTCCACATAGTCACCCTGCAACACACTCGCTGCACTACACTCTGTTAGATGGTGACCAATCTTCTTCATGTCAATCTGACTTTTTTTGCAGTGCTGGGGATCTATCCTAGAGCCTTGCACATGTTAGGCAAGTCAGTCTACTGCTGAGCTGCACCCTCAGCTTCTCAAACCAAAATTTTTAAGCAGCCTCAGATTATGGTCTGCCAGTTTTTGTCAAACATATTTATAAATAACACTCCATCTTACAGAATCCATCAATTCACTGAAAAAATCT
The DNA here is from genome assembly GCF_047511655.1 of Castor canadensis. Lineage (NCBI taxonomy): Eukaryota > Metazoa > Chordata > Mammalia > Rodentia > Castoridae > Castor > Castor canadensis. The sequence continues at coordinate 67,991,254 of NC_133402.1, forward strand.
TAAAAGTAATACTCTCTATATATGTATCATGTTCTGATAATTGGTAGGGCTAGGACAATAAGCAAGAGTTTAGAGATCAGAGAAGGCAACTTGTCATTAAATAACAGAAAGAACGCCATCCTCAGGGCTATATTAGAGCCATCACCAAAGATATCATGCAGCATTTGTTGCTTTGACTAGAATAGAAAGCTAGTGTCCTAACAGAGGGTCTTCCAGAGAAGACCCTGAGACAAAGATTTGAGGGAAGGATTTCATGTGGGAAGTGTGGGGGCACTGGTTTACAGACACGGGGTACAGAGTAGAAATCTTACAGACAGGGGAATGCAATCATCAAAGAGGTCAGCCTGGCAATATGGCTCATGTCTGTAATCCCAGATACTAGGGAGGTAGAGATCAGGAGGATTGTGGTTCAAGGCCAGCCCAGGCAAAAAAGCTAGTGAGCCCCATCTCAATGAATAAAAGCTGGTCGTGGGGGTGTATGCATGACATTCCAGCCGTGTGGGACACACAAATAGGAGGATCACAGTCCAGGCCAGCCCTATTATAAATGCAAAACCCTATTCAAAAAAATAACTAAAGCAAAAAGGGCTAGAGCATGGCTCAAGCCATAGGGTACCTGCCTGGCAAAGTGCAAAGCCCTGGAGGAAAAGAAGAAACAAACCAAGGAGGCAGAATATTATGCAGGCTGCCAACCACAACTTGAGTTTAGCACCCAAAAAGCTTAGGAAAGACACAAAGCACACATTTCAAACCAAGCCCACCTAAGAGGCAAGAGAGGAGGAACCTACACAACTGGGTCACTGCTGAGTTCTCCAGAGTTATTTCCTGGGCATCTCCTGCCTGCCTGGAGCTGAGATGTGGCTTTTTCCCACTTCTGGGGAGGAGATCCCTCGGGAACAAATGTGTAGGTCTTAGAAGTGGGACACTAAAGCTCCCAGCTTAGGTATGGATGGGACGTTGTCCGGTCACCTGCAGACCCTGGGAAGACTTTGTGTGCATTACTAATGTAAAACCTGTCTGTGATGAAGTCGTACTTCCTTCCCCAGCCTGCTTTGGAGTGACAGGGACTTACTAAGAGCCCAAATCCAGAGGCAAATTTCAAAAACATGCTTTCTCTTACAGTGTGCTTATCCTCTTTGCCCCTCCTCCACAGCACTGGCCAACTGGAATTTGTCACCAGCCCTTTGATTCCTCTGTCCTCACCATGCATACTTTTATGCCTCCTCCACTGTCACTGATCTCCACCATTACCTTCCCCTCACTCTCTAAGTCCATCTAGCCACCAAGCTCTCTCTTTCCACACTTTCCTCTGCAATCCCTCTTGTGGAATCTCATTGTCTCTGCCTTCCTTGCTCTGGCATTACCAATGGCCCTGGTCAATGGCTCAGCTCCCACTGGACTTCTACAGAGGTCTGAAGATGAACAACACAGAGATTAGATTGCTGGATTCCCCACAAGAGCATCTGAAACTCCTTCTACTAACACCTTCCTCAGTTTCTGCTTTACAGTCTCTTTATTCTGCCCAAACTCCCAAGTTTCCAAGCAAGGATCCTAAATATCACCACCAGTCACATCTCCAGCCTGAGACTGGCTCACGAGCATCCAAACTGGGATCAGATGAGACACAGGGGCAAAGGAAGACCCAATGTCAGGTCCACTTCAGGTTTCTAGACCTCTCTTCAGCACAAGAAAGAAATATGAAAGCATATACCTAAGAGAGGCAGTTAGCCCGTAATATTTCTCCATGTAAAGGGGCATTTTAAACCATGCACAAATAATAAAAGCATTAGCATAATCAAATATGTTACATTTAGGTTATTCTTACTTAATTTTCTTTACAGTCTCCCCTATGAAGGTGGCCATGTTGAATTTTCCCACTATTATATCACCAGTCTCAGGCACACAGCCTAGCACAGAATGGGTCTGCAATGATGGTTAATGAGAAACTGAATAAATGAAAATGTCAGTGCATTATAGATCCCCAGTAACACAACCCTTATGTTTCCATCCACATGCAAATATGCCATGCTTCTTCCTGGTGTGCCCTCCTCACATCAGAGATGGTCCTGCTTGCATGTATTATCACAACTTGCATAGAATTGAGTTCCAAGATAAGCTCATTTAAAAAAAAAGAATAAGACCATTAGAAAATAAAAGGAAAGGATACAAATGGTGGTGCCTGTCTGTAATCCCATCTACTGGGAGAAGTAGCTAGGAGGATCTTAGTCGGAGGCCAGCTGGGGCAAATTTCAGTTAGACCCTCTCAAAGAACAAGTTTAACAAAATGGTGCATGCCTATGACCCCAGCTACCCAGGAGGAGACAGGAGGAGTGGGGTCCAAGGTCAACCCCCAGAAAAAAGCATGAGACCCTATCTAAAAAATACTAAAGTGAAAAGGGCTGGGGACTTTACTGAAGTGGTAGAGCACCCGCCTAGTAGGCATGAGGCCCTGAGTTCAAAACCTAGTATCACCAAAAAAAAAGGAATAACTCAATTTCTCTCCACTGAATTTTTATCTGCAGTAACTCAATATCATTCATTCGGCACATTTACCACAAAGACTGCCACAACAAGCAAGTGCTCCAGAAAATCAATAACTAGAAAAGAGCAGTTACAGAACAGTGTAATTAACTAGTATTGTGGGAAATAATCATAAGTTCTTCATGCCTGTTGGTAATCAATTAAGGTTATGTATGTACTTGTAAACATTTTTATCAATATCTAATTGTTGGGTCCCAACCCTTGTTCACTCAAAGGAGATATTTTCAAGAGGTTTTGTGGATGAATTGGTTGTGAAGATGACTTGATGGAAGAGAGCAATTGAGTGCTATCAGATGGTAATTCACCCACTGAAGTACAGATGTCCAAAACAGTGTACCTTGATTTTTATTCAGATTGACTTCTGGAAACCTGACTCTGTCACACAAATCGGACCCCACAGTACCATCGACTTCCATGTGAAAGCAGAAGACACTGTTGCTGTGGAGGACTTCCTACAGCAGAATGAATTTCAATATGAGTAAGTTTATGTTCTCTAGCTGCTAACATTCTCTCCCTTTTATACAAGCCTTTGGATAACCCTAGCAAGGTAGCAGTGAAACCAAGACCATGTCTTCTCCATGGTAACACAAAGAGGTAATGGCCTCTTTGATCCTGGCTTTTGTATTTAGCTCTTGCTCTAGTGAAAATGGTTCTGACTCTTGAGCCCTAATTCTTCAGTCAAGTATCTTCCCCTGTTTCATGAGTGATAGATAGAGTGCAGGCCAAAGCAATAGACAGTGTTATCAGCAAGACACAGTTTCTCCCCAAATCGTATCAGGTTTTCCTTCCAGGTGACCAGTTAGACCTACTGTGAGATAGTGGGACTTTGTAGCTTAAGAACAAGTGTAGAGACAACCTGAGTGACCTTACTGTGCTTTCCCCCCAAGATCCTGCCATTATGTCTAGTGGTACGAGAAACCTAGAAAGAAGTCAAGAAAGGGAAGAGGTCCCAAAGGCCTTGTGGAGAGTTGGCTAAGCTGATCATTCTCATCTCCTCTCCTCAAATGCCCTGCTGGTCCACTGAGGTCTTTCAAGATGGGCGTGTCCTGCTAAGTAAAGGCAGTTGTCCATTTTTTGATCCAAGAAATACATATTGAGTGCCTACATGTATTCAATACTGAAAAGGAGAGACATGGTCACCCCTCTCTTAGGGGAAGACAGATTTAAATGGAGGTTTGCAGTAGTGTGAAACAGATATTGGGAAGGGCAGAGAGCTGGCGATTGAGGGGAGCAAAACAAGAATTAGGGGTCAAGGACGGCTGGCCTATGAAACCAGAACTGAAATATGAATAGTAGTTAGTTAGACAGAGACAAGGAAAAGCCATACACTAGGCAGAAAACAGACCACGTGCAAGCAGGCTCACTGGTGAGACAGAGCACGCTGACCTAGAGGTATTTCACAAGAGGGAAGGAAGAAATGATGTCTTTAGAAAAATGTTTAAATTCTAGTTCTGAATACTCAGTGTTTACCTAACAATCCCCCACCACATGGGCAAGTCTTCATTATGTTTTCAAAAAATAAAACCTATATCATTTTAGCATTAGAAATTTTCTGTTGTTCTTAACATGTTAAAAATATAGAGAAATAGTAACTGTGCCAGGAAGATGTCAGACTTGTCCTCTATGAAATCATTGCCACCATTACAAGAGGCATAGAAGCAAATGTTTTGGGAAAAAACAGACAGGATTCCAGTCCTGGCTCTGCAGCTTCCTAGCTGTGAGACACTGAGTGATTTGCTTAACCTTTCTGGGGTTCCATTTCCCTATCCATAAAGTGAAGATACAATGCCACTCTCAAAGGCCATCTCAAAAATGAAAAACAAATAATATGTAAATAATTTGCAATTAGTATTACCATGAATGAGAATGCTGCTATGGCTTGCTATGTGTGTGTGTGTAAAGAGGGAAATCATAGGATTCTTTCTCAAAGGTCAACAAAACTGCTATGTTTAACTCCATTACCATGCTTCATAGAGCTTAGCTATTCCATCCTGCCCAAGGGAAGTGTCAAAGCTTGACCTATGAACTGACTGTCTTTTTAAAACAAAAATATAACCCATAAGTTTCAAAACAGAATTAAGATTCATGTATATGACATTTCACTCTTCTTATGATCTATCAAGGACTTCTAAAATCCTGGCCTTTAGGAAACTCAGTAAAAAGACAGAATGTTTACCCAACAGTCACCTACCACATGCACAAGTTTTGAGAAAAGGCTTTGAGAAAGCATGACCTACATCATTTTAGGATTTCCGAAGTCCTTACTGGTTAATAAGAGCAAGATGTCTTCTCTAGAATTCTTTAAGAGAAACAAAGGAAAGCCGGCAGCCACAGACTAACGCTAGCTGCCTAATGGTGTCCCGAGTTTATTCCTACCTTGAAACAATGACAAGACTTCCATTCCATCTATATCTCCAGAGGCAGAAGCAGACAGAAAATTCACTCCTTCTTTTAGCGGCAAACTTTCAGGAGATTGTAGATGAGCACCGTCTCATAAGAGCACATGGGGTGGTGCTCCCCAGGGGTGAAGGTCTTGTTAAGTTTTGCTTCTCTGTTTCAGCCAAGCACATGTGTAGTATATAACTTTCTAAATATTAAGTAAGAATAAGCCCCCAGAAATCCTGGGGAAGTGCTCCAGCAATATCCTTGCCAAGGCTGCAGGCAGCCCCTGGTCATCCCATTATTGCTTCATACGTAACTCACGGTATTTAGACAGTTTCCTGCTGGTAAGAACATGCAGTTGTGTTGGTGTATAACAGGAGCCATCCACAACTCAGGTTCCAGAAAACAGTACTTTTGTGGTCCCAGTCATTTGGCAGCTTTAATCAGATCCCAAATTATCCTGGGGAAAAATTCAAAATGCGTGTAAAAAGAAAGATAATTGCATTTTGACTTGCCTAGGCTGTGCCTTTAGATCCAGGAAGACTGAACTGTGTACCTGCGGCTTATGTTTAGAAGCTAAGCTTCTGCAGAATTCCTTCATAAAAACTGCAAAAAAAAGGTTGTGTTTGTCCTGTCCAATCCAGGGAGAAACTGACTGCTACTAACCACCTATTGCATCATTTTTCTGCATATTTCAGAGTCACACAGGAAAGTGTCTTTGGACAGTATTGGGCACACAGGAGTGTTCTTTAACAGAAATGGACACAGAGTCAAGGAGCTGAACAAATATTCCATTTTCCAGAATCTGAAAGGGGAACAAAAACAGCACCATGTCTCTTTTCTTCTCAGACATTATGTTCTATGCTTTGCTGGAAGTCACGGCTATCTAATTTCCTTGCGTGTTTAAAAAAGAAAAAAAAAAAGAAGTTAGATAGCACTATAAAAGGAGCATATAAAAGTATAAAATAATGTGCATGCCTCTGTATTTTGGAGCTATAATGCTGTCCTGATTACACTAAGAGGCATTGTTTTAATCTCCTTACAACACTAGCTCATTATTTACTAATAGTATTCCATAACACAGCTAAAGTAGTGCTTTGTCCCGAATCTAGTAAGATCAAATAATCGCAAACCTGGAAGGGATCGTTTGAGGTCTCAGCCTCGTTTTGATGTCCTTTCCCAAGTTGCTGCAGGAGGCTTTTACCTGTGGGTGCCATCTTAAATTTAAGTAACTGATTTTTACATTTCTTTTCCCTTATTATTGGTGAGAATGTTTAATATTTAACATGGTAATAGCTCTAAAAGAATGTCTCTTCTTAGTAGCACACGACATCAGCTTTGCAAAGTCACATTCCTCTAAATAGCTTGAACTTGAGGGCTGGGGACGAGTGGAACGGTAGCTACAAGCCGTAGAAGCTTTGCTGTTCCTCCACACATAACTGGTTTCTGGCCGACCAGAGGTAGGCGTGGGTGTGTGGCCTTAGACACGATGTCTACAGGGCGCGTGGAAGCTGGGCAGTGCCTGGGAGACGACCTTGTGATCTCCTCTCTACCACCCAGTGAGAAGCCGTGTCACCTAGATGAAATTTCAATTGCTCGATGGCCAAGGAAGAGCGTCTCAAAGTTCTCACTTTGTAGCGCTGGGGTGTAGCTCAGCAGTATATTGCTGGTCTAGCGTGTGCAAGGCCCTGGGTTCGAGCCTCAGCACTATAAGAAGGTGGGGAGGGGGTACATGTCACTTCTCATTTTCTCTTGGGTCTTTCTTCCTCTTTTTGTAGTTAGGCAGAACTTGTTCTTTCAAACTGATGATGTTAGAATATAGTTGTGCACGTAAAAGTTTCAGCTAGTGGATTTTTTTAAGTTTGGGGGGTTTTTGTTTTCCTTGTTTTATTTGTGTTTGCCTATTCATAGTTTTTAGCTATCCTTGAGAGTCATTTTCCTGAATATCTAACTTCTCAGAGTTTATGAAGGTAGTAACTGGAAATTTTCAAAATGCTTTTGAAGCTATCTATGTGAATGACCAGTGCCTATGGATTTGAGTCAACATTGCATTTCAGAATTAAAAAGGACATTAAATATCCTTCAATCACATAGTCCCATTCTAAAATTATGAAATTAAGGCCCAGAGAGTAAAGCCAGTTTTCTAAAGTCAATTTATGAGTTGAGACAAACAATGACCTTGACCTTTTGGTTCCTAATTCAGGTTCCTTCTACTTCCACCCTATTTCCTAACACTCCCGTTTGTGTGTTGGTTATAATTGCAACACTTATAATCATTATTCCTAACTATAGAAGGCAGAATGATTGTATCCCCAAAATGTCCGCATCCTACTCCCCAAAATGACTCAATATGTTAGATTGTATCACAAAGAGGACTCAATGTCATAGATTAAGGAAAGGTTCCTAACAACCTGGCTGCAAGTAAGAGGACTGTTCTGGACTGTCCAGCTAGGTCCAACGTACTGCGTGAGATAGTAAGAGTGGAAAAGGAAGGCAGGGTTACTGGGTGTGAGAAGGACTCGAACCACTGCTGCTGCCCGCAGAGATGAAGAAGGAATCAGGGGCCTTTGGGAGCTGAGAGATTCAAAGGGATCAGATCGCCCCTAACACCTCCAGAAAGCAGAAATCTCTGTGAGGTTGGACTTCAACCTCCAGAACTACACAACAATGAATTTACATGTTCTAAGTCACTAGGTTTGTGGTAATTTAAATGGACATGAAACGTGCACTAACAAATATCAACGGAAATTTTCCTTTCTACAGAATAAATTTTGAGGTCTGCTGCTATTCGTTTTTTAAATACTACCTTATGGCAGTTACGTCATTAGGATGGAATTTTCCATTTGCTAGGAAGCAGACACCGTTATGCATTCATGTATTGTTTTCTCCATAGATGGACACGAGTTCATTCCCAAACTCACCAAGTGGTGAAGCATTTGGAGGGAGGGTCCAAGGCATCCTGGAGAGTCTTCCTCTGAATGTCTTGGGGATAGGCAGATTTAAAAACATGACTTCAATGTGTGACTGCAATTCTCTGTGTGTCAGTTAAAACCATCTCGAGGCTGTACTGTGGATAATAGAAATGTCTAGAAACTGGCTTCTGTCTGGAATAGTCACAGTGCTGCCAACCAGGACAACAGGGAACGAAAGTGCATACAATTCCAGGCTGGCCTCTCCAAAGGGACCTTTCACCTGAGCCCTGCATTACAGGAAGAGGCCGGCCTGGGGGATTCTCTCACCAACTTTCACATTGCCTTGCTTCAGAATGACTATTAGAGTACCTAAACCAGCTAAGCAGGAAGCAGAAACTAGTTTTGTAATTCCGGCATTCATTTGTGCTGGGGGTATGGCTCGAGTGGTAGAGCACCTTTTAGCAAGCATAAGGCCCTGACTTCAAACCCCAGTATGGGGGGGAAAAAATCACTATTCTTTTGCCTTATAAATCTTTAGCTTGTTAAGATTTCTGAGTTTCTGGTCACTGAGCTATTTTTCTCAAAACTTGAATATTATCCCTGGCTTGGCCAACTGTCCTCAGTCACCTGGGACTGAATAGGTTTTGAGGACATAGGATTTTCAGTGCTAACATTGGGAAATATAAGAAAGACCACAGATTGGCTTTAAGTATGTATTGTGGCATGGACGTTCAAAGCCCAGGCCGGGTTCCAGGGGAATCTGCTTCTGAGCTTAGGGTCTAAGGACACACAAACATAAGACATTTCAGCCAAGGAAGAGCCTGCCTTGCTCATACCTGCCGGTGTCTCTCTGTGGTCAACACCAGCATCTTCTTTAGCAGACGAGACTGAAGTCCTCAGGAACAAGCAGGGGACAAGTGAGTCCATGAGGACTCACTTCACCAACTACTATGGAGGTGGCTCTGGGCTTCCGGGATGTTCCCTGGGGGACATTCATAGACACAGTCACTTGCTCACTACAGGGAGCTGATCAGCAACCTGAGACGCGCGATGGACGCTCAGTTTGACAGCCAGGGTCGTGCAAGTGGACACAGCTATACGCAGTACAACAACTGGGAAACAGTAAGACGGGCACACGGTTTTGACAAATGGTGCTTCGGGAACTCAGCCAACACCCCCACACTGACCCGCCAATGGTTCCCTTTGGTAGATAGAGGCTTGGATTAAACAAATCACAGCTGAGAACCCAGACCTGATCTCTCACAGTACCATTGGAACCACATTTGAAGGACGCTCGCTGCACCTCCTCAAGGTAACCATTTTTAACCACGACCTTGCCATGGTTTTAAATCAACGAATCTTGATGCCTTAACATCTGCTTCCCAGATATGCCAATCCTGAATGTCATTATAACTCTTTTCCCGCCTCTGTCCCCCAGGGAGTCAGAATCCCCAGCTTCTTTTATCATATATGGATTCTTAAATCATTAGTTTGATTTATTCAAAAGGAAAAAACACAATGAAATAAGAGAAGTCCTATAAATCTAAGCACATTCCTATAAGCAGTGTAAATGGTCGTCTACCTGGGTGAAATTCTTGTCTCCCAGATGTTGTCCGCAGATCCGTGTGCTAAAGAGCTTCATAAACTTTAGGTCTATCAGACAACATTACAAAGTGTGTCGGCAATTTGTTTCTGTCATCTGATGCCGTCTTTGTCATGTAATTCTAATGAAGGAAATAAAAAGACGTGAAGTAAGTGGAGAGAGGAAGAAATTCTTAAGATTAGCAACAGTCATGATCACTTCTAATTACTCATCCAGTCTTCTTGGTCATGCCACCTCTTAATAGCTGAAAATAACCTCCACGTGAAAACAATTAAACAGGTAATCAAGCGTCTTCTGAAGACACAAGCTTGTCAAGCTTAATAAAAAGAATAAACGGCCGTGCGAGCTCTCGGCTCAAGCATTGTGCGTGTCTAGAGGCAAGAACACACTGTGCCAGGGTTACGTTTTAATTTAATCAAGGGATATACTGCTGCTGCCGTCAGGTGTCACCTGTTGAGTCTGAAGCCCCAACAAAGAGTGAGTGCTAACCCCTGAATGCTGGGCGCTGGTCTCACATTCACCTTTTCTTTTGTTTGCCATAGGTTGGCAAAGCTAAGTCAAATAAGCCTGCCGTCTTCATAGACTGTGGTTTCCACGCAAGAGAGTGGATTTCTCCTGCATTCTGCCAGTGGTTTGTGAGAGAGGTCAGTAGGTAAAATGTCTTTTGGCAAAGGAAACTAGAAAATAATTCTTTACTTCAACGAATTCCTTATAACCTGGCTATAATACCACAGGAAAGAATCCATAATTCCACGTTCCTATTTGGGGAAATTAGTTTCAACTTTCACCAACTGATCTTTAGAAGATTTTTTTAAACTTTTAGAAAATTGTATTTGCTCAAATGTCACTCACCTGATCTTTCTTACCCATCTTTGGTGGACAGACAGGCAGCTAGTATACTGGACTGGTCATTTAAAAGTTAATGGTTGTGAATAAGCCACCGACTTGACCATTATCTCACTATAGTTTTTAAATATCCATGAGTCCATACTGAGGTAAATAGATACTTCAATTAAAAAAAAAAGGAAAAGAAGAAACAACTGTCTCTTGCAGAATTGCAACCAATATACGTACAGAGAATAAATACAGTAAAAAATCACCTTTAAATTAAGCACCACGTGGTGGGGGCAGGGGTTGAAATGACCCAGACAATGTATAAACATGTGAATAAATGAATAAAAAATAAAAATAAACTAAGTACCACTGTGATAATCACTTTAGGAAAACCCACAGAGGAATGCAAAAATATAGCATCTAAAAGCTTAAGGAGAAGGAAGATATTTGCAGAATCACAAAGCAGCCCCCTCCCAAAATTATTGACTACAAAGGGAAAACGTACAGGGGAAAAACTTAGCAGAAACTGCCCTAACCCAGCGATCAAGGGTAATATGACTAGTAATAGATAAAACATATTGATATCACGTTCCCCCAACATCATGCACAGAAAAATGCATCACCTTTGTGATATTTCCCCCCAAAATACATAACTTCTCTATCATCATAGAAAAGAATAGTTTAAAACAGTCAGACGAACTGAGGAACATTCTGCCTCAGAGTGCTGACTTTGTTCATCTTTAGAGGAAAAAGTCAAAAGAAAAGTAATGACTATGTGAGTGATATATGGATGGACTAGAAGTACCCTGGAAGCAGAGAAGAATTAGAAATGTCAATTTTAAATAAACAAAAAAAAAATCAGTGGTAATTGGTTGATAGCTTTTTAAATATTTATATTGCCTGCCTCAATAGGGAGCCCAGCTTCCCTCACCAAAGCCAACATTTATTCAATCTATAAATTTTACCAGCATCTACTTTTCTGTGAAATTCTGCTGTGATTCACATCCAGGCCGTTAGCACCTATGGACAAGACAGTCAGATGACAGCCCTTCTTGATGGGTTAGACTTCTATGTCCTGCCTGTTTTCAATATTGATGGCTATGTCTACACCTGGACCACGGTATGTGATGTTGAGAAGGGCCGATGAAGTTGGAACCCACTGCTTTCTATAACATTTGCCCTGACTGTGTAACCACTTTCAGGACCGAATGTGGAGAAAGACCCGTTCCACTCGTTCTGGAACTTCCTGTGCCGGCGTGGACCCCAACAGAAATTTTAAAGCTGGTTGGTGTGGTAAGTGTCTGGACAACCATTTTTCTTGCACCCATTGGAAAAGGTAAGAGGAAAAATAGCATAAGGAGACATGATAGTGTCTAAAACAAGAAAAACTGTAAAACTGTTGCATTTGAGAATTCTAAATTTCTGGAAGCATGGGCAATAAAGAGTTTCTTACCTCACTTGACATAAAAGTTCACTGAGCACTCTGTTGCGTGTCCAGCTGTGTGAGATGAGGAAGAAGGAACAACTTTGTGAGATGTGGGATGTACAGTCCAGACAGTCTACTCCAATGAGTGCCTAGACATGGCCATTTAAATAGATAGTTATTTAAGTCATATTGTGGTGCCTTAAGAACGATCATAGTAATAAAGAACCTCCCCGCAGATATTAATTTTCTTACACTGCACTAATCTCATTATGTAATACTAACTAGAGACCCACTTGTGGTTTCACATGCAATTTTTTTTGTAGTATTGGGATTTAAACTCAGGGCTTGTGCGGATGCGCTCTAGCCCTGAGTCACACTGTCAGCCCTTTTTTGTGTTATTTTTTAATAGGGACTCACTTTATGTCCAGCAATCCTCCTATTTATGCTTCCCAAGTAGCTTGAATGACAGCATGTACCACCTTCTCCAGATTTTATTAGTTGAGACAGGGGTCTTACTAAATTTTTGCTCAAGCTGGCCTTGAACCACAATCCTCCTGATCCTTGCCTTCTGAGTAGCTAGGATTACAGGTGTGAGCCACCATACATAAAACATTATCACCTTAAAAACATAATCATTCTGACCTTATGACTAAATGTATACATAGTGTTCGATGTCTATGTAGTGAAGAATGGTTATAAGGGCTCCTGAGAGAACAACTTACACTTAACTCCCTAATTTGGAAGGTTTTGTTTTGTTTTGTTTTGTTTTGTTTTTTGCAGTACTGGGGTTTGAACTCGGAGCCTATGCTCCCGAGTAGCTAGGATGACAGGAGTGAGCCACTGGCACCTGATTCTAATTTGGAAGTCTGAAATATGAAAACATCCCTGGTGAGAACTTCAGTAGGTGGTCTTTGGTCATTAATAGCATTTATCTTTCCTAGAAATCGGAGCCTCCACTAGTCCCTGTTCTGATACTTACTGTGGACCCTCTGCAGAGTCTGAAAAGGAGACCAAGGCCCTGGTTAATTTCATCAAAAACAACCTCTCTTCCATCAAGATGTACCTGACAGTGCACTCCTACTCACAGATGATAATCTACCCTTATTCCTACGCCTACAAGCTGCCTGAGAACAACAAGGAGTTGGTAAGTAGACACGCTGGGAGAGAGGACCCTTCACTTTGCAGTTGTTTTCCATTCTAATCTTGGAAAAAAATGTAAGAATTTCTGTTTGTTCCTTTATTGGTTTTTTGATACTAGAGGCAAAAAATAATATTATAGAGTTATAATTATCTGGGATGGGTAAAATATTTTGATGCAGGGAATGGTCTTAAGACCTCACACGTGACTTACTCACTAACCTTCAAAACGACAGTAGTTCCATTTCCTCTGACTCCACCACAATACTGACTCAAAGGATTATTTCAGACATATTTGGGATAATCAACAGAGTTGATTGCACACATAATCTTTGTCAGGTCAGTTGTGTTAAGTGGCTGTGAGCTGCCTTTCATCCCAACAGAGCATGGCAAATATCACTAGTTGCCATATCACTTTTGCCCATAAGACCCTAAAATTGCTTAGTAAATCAATCAATGAACAAATGACATGAATGAGTCTTTCTACAGGGAATAGTGCAAAGAAATTTGAGCATCCTTGACTCAAAAAAACTAGCAGATTTGTTGGACGATCAAGCTATAGTCACACGAGCAGTGAGATATGATGAGTTTTATAGCAATTCACATGAACTGATACCACACATCAGTGCATAAACATTTTTAAGCATGTTGGAATCTTCCAAGCAATATTTTTTTTAATTTATGTAACATCTGGTTGCCAGAAGTTGAGGAAATGATATAAAAGAACAGGGAGAAGATTTAAATCATTCGAATTACACCAAAAAAATTATTCCTCTTAGACAATGACATAGACATTTGGCTACCTAAATGCATAAACTTGTCGGCCTAGTAACTATAAAAACTGGACATGGTTGTTTTCCCCTTCAGATTTAGTCTTTCAGAGACCAAATAAAATACGTAATGCCGTAAATATTTTGTGAGACAGAAAAATAGAAAAACAACCGATCTCCTAGAAAACTGACAACTAAGAGTTGACAGAGTTCTTTTTAATTTTTCCCCAAAAGCTTCCCATTCTCTTTACCTGCAGCCAGAAAATCAAAGAAAACATCATTAGTGAGAACCATGAAATAGTCTCCTTTCTAGTTGTGCCCCGTGTGTCCATGTTCCCCGTGGGAGTTCACACAGTCCTGCTTCCCCGAATGGGTGCAGTCAGCTCCTGGTTTCTGTCCTAGATTTCTGGACACCAGAAGGGAGGCTGTTGGAGCATGCAGTTTGCTTGACTCATGTGAACATATTTAAATTGCATCACATCACAAGAAGAAACAGTCATAATAACTAAACCCAATGAATTAATAATTAAATAGTAAAACTAAAATCAGAAAACATATGAAGCATATCAGAAACAAATACACTCAGTTTGCTCAAAGCTATAGTCTTAGACATAAGTAGTAAAAAACTAAAACTCACCAGGAACATTAAAATGTTTTTTGGAATTGAGCTGCTTCCACAAAGGTTCAATACCTTTTCTTATTTGGAAAATAAGTTAAAGCCCTTTTTAGTAAAGAGATTGCAACTCTGTAAGTCTCCAAATTATTGTTGAAAAGGAATCATGGAAGTTCTGTCTTCAGAATCTTGTCAATAACTTTTGCAACTTCCTATGGGAATTTCATCCAGGAAAATTCCCCCAACTGGGAGTTAGTGGGTTTGTTTAGTGGGCCTATTTCACATGCCCCAGGCAACAATGGCCCAACAGAATGGTAGCTGGTGCTCTTCCCCAAGAGTCCTAGCTTCATGTAAAAGTAGCTAATGCCCATCAGCTACTCTCTGTTGTTTACAGAACGAATGCAAAGTGCAGTATGACTTTCTGATAGTCCAGTTACTCAGTGTAGACTCCTCTACTGTAACACTATGCTATCTTCAAAGGAAGTTTTAAGGCTCAAGAAAAGAATGTATTTACATTTCCAAATCCTGATGGATAGTGAAATATTAAACTGTGTGGTTTCTTTATTGTCAGAAGAAATTAAAACTGGGAGACATAGTAGAAAATGCTCCCAAGCCTAGCCACACTGCTGCCCTAGTGGGCATGAGGAAGCTTCCAGTCTTGGGTTCATTCCCCACCCCACAAAGATGCCTACTCGACGTTATTTAATAATACTGATGATGATAATGATACTCCTCAAAGAGAAGAATAGATAGTCAGAGGAGAATCCAACCAACCAAGTATTTTATCATGCTACACAAATTGACCAACACAAAGGTAACAATTCCAAGACACTGTCTTGCACTACTTCTCTGAATTAGAAAAATAGACTATAATAGCTGGAAAAAAAACTTAGAAATTTCCTGGTTCTCATTTTCCAGTTGAGACAGTGTTGGTTAAGCCAACACCAGCAGCTGGGGCAGCCCTGGGTTTAGACATATTGGCTGCTAATAACTTTTTTGAGCTGCTACAATTTTGTGACTACATTCTATGCTGGTATCCTGGTTTTGCAGAACACTTATCAGAAAATCATGAATGGCACAAAATACATATAATTACCTCTGCCTCTACACTTTGCTAACGGTTGACTCTGTTAGCTGACACGACTAACTTCTCAGGGCCCAGTCTTTGTGACTCTGGCCCATTTGTTTTCATTAGCCCCCAAAAATGGCACTAACCAGAAGAAATAGGACAGTCTTTCTGAAAAAAGTTATTAAATATAACCAAAAGATAGGAATAGAGTTCTAAAGTCTAACACCTCCCAGTCCAGTGGCACACCACTCACTGCCTCTTATTTAAAGTTTAGTTACTGAGCCACCAAGACAGAAGGCCACTGTTCCACCCAACCATGTGAACAGAGTGCAAAACCATGTTAGAGGTAAACATAAAAATCAGAGGGAAGAAACGCTGTGATTAGGAGGGGGGCAGTTGCAGGGCCATGTGCCCAGCCACCAAGCTGTGATCTTGTCCCTGCCTAATATCTAGAGTGCAAGGCCAGAGTCCCACGGTCAGCAGGCTGCCAGCAGCTAAAGTGACTAGGGAATGAGGCACAAAACATCTGCTTCAGAAATATCAGAATCTTTAATTCCACATGAAGACAAAAATAAAATTTTCAATGAGACAGCAGAATGCCTTCAATAAAGAAACAGGTTGCTGCTGCTGCATTACACACTTCGAATGACTCCTTGGCCTGATAAAATTGTCCTCCTGGGCCTTGTCAGGCAATCATCAGAAGCTTCATTGAGCGCCTAGGAAGTGCTTGTCATAATCCATGGCTCCTGACAATGTGAATTTATAAAATTCAGATACCAGACACCATACCAGCGAAGCACAGTGTTGGAATTTTAATTATGCACAGTTGTAGGAATTCTTGACAGGAGGATGGTAAGGTATGCTGAAGCTATGCAATGAAGGTGATAGAGAGAAGGTGAGATTTGTTCTGTGCCTTGAAGTATGGACAGGACACGGGTAGCGGAAGAAGAAATGGGCCAGTTAAGCAAAGAGCCAACAACACATAGAGGTGTTGAAACGATGGAGGTGAGTAGAAAGGGGTCGGTCTGCTGGAGTGTTCTGGCTAGGGAAGATTAGAGATGAGGTTCAGTCAATTAAGTGACCATCTTGTGGAGGGACTTGAACGTCAGAGTGAATCCTGTGTCACAGTGGGCACTGGAGTTAGTGATGTGGTGAACAGGATGGCCACATTCATTGTAAGACTCCCACTCTAATTTGGATTTCAGAAAGACAACAGATAATTTTTACTGTAACTATGTCCCAACTATTTCATGGGGCAGACTTGTACTGAAACAGTATTCACAGTTTACCTGAAATTTAAATTAACTAAGTATCATGCATTTTTGGCTAAATCTTATACCTCTACTGGTAAAGGGATGTTTTAGAAAGATTGACCTAGGAGAGATGTTTATCTATAAACACCTGTGATGTCATCACCTGTGATGTCATCAGCAGAGAAACACCTTTAAAACCAGTTGTCTTCCTTTTTAACGTTTTCCCCTAAGATAAACTCTCATTCACCATAATTATATCTTTTATCTCACTTTCCTTTCAATCAATTTTGCTTCCCATCCCAAGAGGACATCTGGTGATGTTTGGAGACATTTTTGATCAGCATAACTTGGGAGTTCTACTAGTGGGGAGTGGAAGGAAAGCCAGAGGATGCCAGTAAACAAATACCCCACAAAGTACAGCACCCCTCTCCCCACCCCGCCACACACACACACACACACACACACACACACCCCGCAAACACAGAATAATCCAGCCAAAATGTCAAGAGGCCTGAGGTTGAGAAACTGCTTTAGACAAAGATAAGAACACAGTCACATTCCTGGCCAGAAGGACACGGTTCTCACTGGATCTTATGCTCTCCTCAAAAAGTAGAATCCAAAGTACAAATCTTGACTGCAGAGACAGGCACATCTCTGCTACACAGTGTTTATTTTCAAATTGTATTTGGGAGAAACACCACTTCTACCAAAAACAAACAGACGGCAGAGTCGGCTGACTCACACTTCACAGTTCCTTGGATTTTAAGGAGCTGAAAACTATGTTTGAGAGCAGCCAAAGGAAAGCTCTGGTTTTGGTTTCCGTCAGTGAAGGCATCTGGCATTCCCATATTCTTCTGGGCTCTGAGAAAGCCACAGGCCCTGCCCTCTTAGCCAGCCTGAACCTCTAATCTCAAGGCTCCTTTGGCTCCGAATCATATTTGTTTTTTCCAGCACCCCCCCAACCCCCGTGCTTTCTCCTCAGTGCCTCTTACAGATCCTAAGAGCACAACAATATAAAAGCTAAATTTCTCATTGGTCCCTTGCTGGAAGCTAGACATTACCACAGGGCGGAAGGAAGGAAGGAACAGCAGCTACAGGTCATTCTGAGGCTCCGTGATCACATTCACCCACAGGGATGGTTAAACCAGGGATGTCAAGTTAGAAACAGAGTTCTGAAGAGAAGGCCTTTGAGTTGAGTTGTACCTCTGTTTTCCTGCTGTAACAAAGGCCTCCTGAAGATTACAAGAAGCAGTTCCCCTGTCACAAGGCAGGCTGTGGGCATGGAGGGTGGAATGAGGACAATGTGCACTGTCATGGAACGGGGTCTCTTTTTCATATGCTACCTGGAAACCTAGGTCAGAAGAAAAGCACACCCCCTGCTTATTCTTCTCGCCAGGTCCCTGGAGCCCAGAGCCTGGGGAAGCATTGCACTGCTTCATCCTTTGTCTCTTGGACTTTGAGCTAGGTGTGACATTTTAGACTCTGTCTTTTGCTCCAGGACCAAGGCCTCTTTTTAAGAAAACAGATGACAGGAGAACATGCATAAGACAGGGTAGGAAATTCATATCTGCAGACGAATAAAGCCTGGCCATGTTTGGCCTTGATTGAAAGCAAAGCTTTCTGTGAGCCTGGTTTATATTTAGCTCCCTTCTGTGCTTTGCAATGGGTAATGCCAGCTCCAGGACACTTCTTTTGAAGTTTGAAGGCCACAAGAAGTGGAAAAGAGCACAGGGTTTAAAGAAAGAAGAACCTAGCTTAAGTACCCACACACATACACTTATGGGGCTCTGTGCCTTTTTATCCTCTCTGAGTTTGGGTTCTTTTATCTGTAAAATGGGAATAGAAATACCCAGAGCTCCTCAAGAACACTTTGTAAAGTATAAGGTTTTATGCAAATGTTAGTCCTTATTTTGAGCCCAGTGAGCAAAACGATTAAGACTTGTTCCTCAAGTGGCCAGTTCCCAGGACAGTGTCATTAACCAGAGTTTCAAGATGTGGACAGAGTTTTCTGCTGTGTTGATGCTTCTTGGGTCTTCGTCATCTTGGTTCCTTTCTACAAAGGAAACATACAGAGGAAGGAACTACCTCCCTAACATTTTAGCAAATGCCAGAAACACCTTTCTTGTGATGGTTCCTGGCAGAGGCCAGGCATCCAACTTGGATGGGACATTCCCACTGAGCACGGACTGCACACATGGCATTCCATTCTGCTAGAAAATTCTGTGGTGGTGAAATGTAGACAGATAATGTTGGGAAGATAAATGACTAACATTTGTGAAATTACTTGAACTCTTCAAAAGAAAAGACCCACACTGATTCCAGGGATTTTTGTTGAGATAACTGGAATTTCAAGTATGATACTTTAAGTGATGAATGTCTAGCATGACTTTTTTTAAATGTGTCTTGGCTTTTGAGGGGCTCAGAGAAAAATTTCTTTTGTAATTAACGGAAATAAAGTGCCCAGAATGTAGCAACCCTCCAACCATTCCTACATGGTACCACCGCCCTCCCAAGATTCCCAGTTTCTGTTCAGCAGGGTCAGAGTATAGCCTGTGCCATGCTTGGTACTTGGTACCCCAATTCAAATCTTCTCCATTTTTAAAGCCCTTTCACCCCGACATAGGGCTCAGTCAACCAACCTAGGCTAGGTGCCAAGCAATCTTCTAAGAATACAAAATGTACGTTCATCCTAGGTTCAGTGATGCACACCTATACTCCTAGCAGTACACAGGCTGAACCAGGACGATCCCAAGTTCAAGTCCAGCCTGAGCTACATGGCAAGACACTGTCTCAAAAGAAAAGAAAACAAAGCAAACAACAACAAAAGCAGAGCCAAAAATTGCTTCTTGCAAGGAGCTGAACTTCTGAGAAAACAGATGTGAAAACAAGTGATTGCAGAGTGATAGCAACTCTATCACCCCACAGAGGAGAGGGGCCCTGTGCTCTTCAAGAGAGTTGGGGGCAGATTAACAAAGAGGATGACCCTAAAAGTGAGTCTGAAAGAACAATACAAATTCTCCATGGAAGCAAAGGGGAAGCAAGGATTAGAGTGAAGGGAGAAGGAAATCCAAAGTCATGGAGGAAAGGGAAGGAAAAGGGTGTGTAAGGACTTGGTTGGAAAACCTATCTCAGAAAGAACATTCTGGAAAATGTACCTCAGAAGGAACTTGGGGGCCCACAAGTGACATGGCTTGAGAGAGAAGCCAAAAGAAGAGGTTGGACTTCAACAGAATTTGTGGATATCAAGGCAAGAACACAACTGAGGACAAGAAGAGCAGAGGCCAAGGCACAAACTAAACGTCCCTTCACTGTGCACCCATGACAAGAGTAACACCCACCTTAAATGCTGCATCAAAGACAGATCAACCGTTCCTGAAAGGTAAATGCCGGTGGAGGCCGAGAAAGCATGCGTCCACATCCAGAACCAATCCTGAAGAACTTCATTCCTACTAATTAAAAATAATAATTCAATAATTAAAGGGGGAAGAAAGAAAGAAATCTGGCAGAAGGCAGCTAGAGAAGGAATAGGAATTCATTGGAATCAGAGGTTCTGCCTTAGAAAAAAGCACACAATTAGAGTTTTCCTTTGGTGAGTACATAAAAGGAATTGTGGAGGAGTAGAAGGTGTACTGTTTATGTACCAAGAAAACTGTTACCTCACTGTACTTCACATCTCTAAGAGAGGGTTTTAAATCTCTTCCGAGCATTGTGCAATGTTTGTAGACAGTTCTAACCTCAATCAGTAATAGAACCTAAGGGTCCAGAGAAGATCCAAGAGTCGTGTCCTGGTTACAATAAGGTAAAACAACAGGTGCGCTATGTGTACATCATAGCAGTAAAGATCCTCTATGGTGAGAGAAAGCATGTCTTAATTTACCAGTTTGGAAATAGAGAAAAGAGAACCCTAAAATTTTCAAGTTACTGATCCAAAACTCCAAGAATAAGAAGATAATTCCAGGAAACTGGTTGCATCATTTCAGTGGAGCAGAACAGAAATTTATGGCATAAATTTTATAGCTCTTTTTTAAATTTTCTAATTTGCCACTTGGTAGAGAAAGCATCAACTTGGAAGCTGGAGTCCCTGGAATCTTAAGGGTATGCACTCAATGTGTTAGACTCCACGAATCTGGTTTTAATACTGGCATAAGGAGTAAAGAAAGCTCCTACTTTGTAAAAATGAGATTTTTCTGATTTCATCACCAGCTTTGCACTTTTCCAGGCATATGAACAAGAAGAAATTAAAATGTCAAAGTATGAAATATAGCAAGTTTCATAACCATAATGAATTGTGGCTATTTCTCCTGTAGTAATCCATCAGGTTTGCGTGTCTGTGTTCCCCTGACAGCCAAGTCAGGCCTTGCTTTGCAAGTGCTTGTTTAAACTGGTCATATGTCATGTAGTTGTGCAGGACTGAGCTCCTGGGACAGAGAGCCCTTGTCCTCTAGGAGTCATGTGCAGGAGCCTGGAAGGAAACAGTCCCACAAGAAAGCAATACTGCTTCTAAGAAAGAAAGAAAAATAAATAAATAAAACTATGTGTAGGTTAACACCCACTCCTACTTTTAATTCTGGAGTTAAAATGTTCTGCATTTTGAAATGGGATCAATGCTCTGTAATTATCCAGTTTAAAGATCTTCCAGGCTGCAACTGTCACCCGTCATTGGACATCGTCAATTCCTGAGCACTTCTTTGCTGGCTTGACGGTGGCACTGACTGTACCTCCACTCACAAGTGTACTTTCACATGTGTAGTTTCCTACGATCCCACCCTAACTCGAGTCATCCTGCTCCGATGCCGGTAGTGTTTGTTTTGCTTGGATATTTTTGTCTGTTTGACTTTTGAGCACCGAGGTAGAGACCTCCTTGCCTTCTGTTTTTCTCTTACAAGCTCCCAAGACAAGCTAGAGAGAAGCTCACGATGAGTGTTGGAGAGAACGTTAGGGAAGAGGGCCCTTTCACAAAAACTACTTGGATTGTATGACTAAGCTAGAAAAGCAGAAATGGGCTGGAAACGTATAAAATATACACCCAAATATGGCATCCGTGTCTTGAAAATGAGGCATGGGGCATGCAATTGTTTGGAAGTATTACCAGCTTTCAAAGCCAGAGGCTCAGCTCCTGGGGTTCCACATGTCAGGTCCGGCCTCTCCAAATAAACAGTAGAAACTCTCCAAATAAGCGAGTAGAAGTGAAAGACAGAAAAGGCATGGGTAGCCACCGGTAGAGGCAAAGTAAGCACTCAGTCCATCCTTGGGGTACAGACATTAGGTCTGAGTAGAGGAAGAACTGGGTCAGGGGACCAGAGGTACACATAACCAGTCCCAGTCCCAGTCCCAGGTAAGGTCCAGTGGTCGGGATGTGATCCAGTTGGTCACCATCTCACGATTGGTCAGGCAGGACCTGGTCACAGTAAAACAAGTCATAGTGGCTAGGACATAGCTTGGACTCTTGTCACAAGATGTTTATCCATCAGTCCTGTCCTGTCTAGATTCCCAGGTGGCTACAAGGTGACATCTCAGAGCAAAGACAGAGAAGCGTAAAATGGAGGCGGGGAGGCCAGGCTTTCTATGCTGCTTCCAGCTAACGTGTGTACCGAAATAAGGCGTCAGTGCACATTAGCAAAAGCAGCTCATTCATACCTGCAACAGCACTGTGCCTTACTTCCTTCTTGCTGCTTCTCTTGCAGAATACCCTGGCCGAAACTGCTGCAAGCAAGCTCACCTCACTGTACGGCACCAAGTACACCTATGGCCCAGGAGCAACGACAATCTGTGAGTACTGGCTTCACACCACGCAAGGAAACACCTGCCTGCAAAGCAGCCAGTGGCTCCCACCACCTTTCTCTTCCAAACACGTCACACCTGTCTAGTGATTATGAGATATGTAATCCAAAAGAGAGAGAGAATATCCTTTTCAACCTTCAGAAACATCTGCTCTCTGTACATAATCTATTGAGCACATACTGGGTCCCTGATCCTCAGTAAGTGCTGAGAGAAAAAGGAAGGAAGGAGGGAGAGGAAAGAGAAAGTGGGGGAGAGAGACCAGAGCAGTCTGCAAAGAGCCTACAGGAGGGAGGCAAGAAGAGTATAGAGGCCGAAGTGCTGTGACATCACCAAGCAGGAGGATGGATCAGACCCATTCAGCCCCCAGCAGTGTGGGGATCACTTCCGGGTGAGGCCACACATGCTTATCTGAAGGATCATAGCAGGAGGAAGCACAGGAGAGAGGGTTTCCCTGGCTAAACAAACTGTGGGTAGGAAAGCTCCTGGAGGAACAAGCCACCTTCTGCAGGCAAGAGGTAACCTTGCAACCAGTCCCTCCAGGCCTGTAAACAAGTGGCAAGAAAGTTAGGGAGGGGCTGGACCCCAGAGCAACAGATGCTCCCCAGGTTCTGAAAGGAATAGGAATATACACAAGAAAAAAGACCCGGTTCTGTCATCACTGGGTGTCCAGTGCAGCTGGGGAGTCCCCAATCCTGAGTTGTTGGGGGTTTCTCAAACTGTATATGGAATCCTGTTTTCTGTGCTCTCATTTTTTTAAACTGCTCTAAGTCAGAGGAGTACACTATCTTCTTAGGGGTGTCCTGGCAGAAATTACTCACTTGGTCATATATTGTGAATTCCCATGCATTCATTCAGGCTACTTCTTTGGTCTCTTTCTCCATTACATTGTAAACTCTTAAGACATAAAAGGCAATGTCTTTCATTTGTCCTGGCCTCTCCAGAATTGAGCACATGGCTAGCTGACCAGGGGGACTATACAGTTGTTGACTGAATAAATAGATAAATGAAGAAATGAATGTATACATATTCTGTGTGTTAGTGGGAACAAAATTGTTATTGAATGAATTAACTTAATGAATGCCAAATTTGTGCCAGACCCTATGTTATACACCGAAGATTAATAACTAAGACCTAGTGGCAGGGCTGTAGCTCAGTGGTAGAGTGCCTGTGTGGTAACATGCACAAGGGCCTGGCTTCACTCCCCAGCATCACAAAAATGAAAAATGAAGGCCCATCATTTCATTATTCATCATACTCAGTTTCATAATTCAACATTGTTTGGAGTCCTCCTCTTGTTCATCTTCCTGGGAGACACAGCTTTTCTATGTATCTTGTAAATAAACAGTTTACATAGCATATGAGTGTAGTTTGCCTTCGTATATAAGCACACAGGAATTTCATGTTACTAAAAACAGCCTTTCTGGGACATTAAACACATCCTTCCCTCAAAATAGATCGAGGGGTACAACTGGACTAATTTTTTAAATAGCCCCCAAATCATTTATCCAGTTGGCTAAAAAAGTTAGACTATTAATATTATTTTGCACGGTGAACCACTTGTAATTATACAAGGAAGTTGGTAATTTTTTTAACCACTCACCTAGACTTAAAGTGGTCGTTTTTTCCCCTCCTGCTTTTTTCTCATTTTAGATCCTGCTGCTGGTGGCTCTGACGACTGGGCTTATGATACAGGAATCAAATATTCCTTTACCTTTGAACTCCGGGATACAGGCAGATATGGCTTTACCCTCCCCGCATCCCAGATCCGCCCAACCTGCGAGGAGACACTGCTTGCAGTCAAGTACATCGCCAGCTATGTCCTGGAAAACTTGTATTAGCTGAGAAGACAGCCGTCCTCACAACGCTGCTGAGTTCTTCTTTTTGTTAGGTGGCGGCTTTATAATCCTCCTCTTTCTTTTAAGCCTCTGGGTCTACTAAACTACTTGTATCTATCTTTTCAAATTGATCATAATAAAAATGCATCATTATAATTAGAAAACAACAGATTGTCTACTTTGGGGGGAGAGGACTGTGAACAAATGAGCACCAAGGGATGATGTGGTCAGCCATGGAGGAGTAAAGGTCCTTGGGGTCAGAGTGCACTGGTTACCATGGGAGCTTCTGAGTAAGAAGAAATCTGAAGGGAAATGAACGACTGTGAAACCTGGTACAGATGAAATAGGAAATTTTGGTTTAGCTCTTATTTCGGCTCATTCAGTTTATATAGTAAGTTGTCTACAGCATGGCAACAACTTTGCCAAGACATTGATGACAGATCAATGGAAATGAAAGATGACATTTCTATTCTCATCGGGTGTATGAGCCATTTGAGAAGATAGGTGTTAAACAAATTAACTAATTATTTGATAACTAGTTGTTCAATTTATACTAGCCAAATAAGTGCCTGGTAAGACTGCACAAAAAGAACATGTAGGAGACTATTTTATTGCTGGTATAATCCTAGCCTTGGAAGGCTGAGACAGGGAGGATGAGGTTCAAGGTCAGTCCGGGCAAAAAGTTCTCAAGTCCCCATCTCAACAAGCAAGTGGGCATGGTGGCACTTGTCTGTCATCCCAGCTCTGCAGGAGGCTGAGATCAAGAGGGTTGCAGTTGCAGGTCAGTCCAAGCAAAAAAGTTTATGAGACCCTCTCTCAATGGAAATCTGAGTGCACTGGCATACACCTGTTATTCCAGCTATAACAGGAAACATAAAATGGGAGGATCACTGTCCAGAATAGTCTGGGCAGTCTATATCCAAATTAACCAAAGCAAAAAGGCCTCAGGTATGACTCAAGCAGTGAGTGCCTGCCTAGCAAGCATGCGACTTGCAGTTAGAACTACCCCAGTACCAGCAGAAAAAAAAAATGCTACTTCCTGATGAAGGGAGAAGTCTCTTTTGGGAAGCAGGTAACTGAGAGATAAGTCACAGTGGGCCGGACAAAGTGAGGGGTCCTTCCAGGCCTGTGACCATTCAGAAGACAGGGAAGAATGCCAGTGAAGGTGGAACTTGGAGGACTGAGGCGAGAGAAGCAGGTGGGGGTCTGGGGAGGGGTGGGAACCACAGCAGGCACAGCTCAGGGGTCGCACTTGAGACCTGGCACATTGGCCTATAACAATGCAAAAACCTTTGAAGATGCTAAGTGGTAAATGACATGGTGTCACCAGAGTGTGGAAACTAGATTGAAAATGAGATGCGAGAGCCTGGCTGGACCAGCTGACCCAAGAAAAAGGAAGAAATCACCCATGACCTATACATCACATGTGACCTGGTATGAAATCATCACTCCATGATCTCCCATGCTCATGGATTGGTAGAATCAACATAGTAAAAATGTCTATACTCCCCAAAGTAATCTACATGTTTAATGCAATTCCCATCAAAATTCCAATGACATTCATTAAAGAGATTGAAAAATCTACCGTGAAATTTATATGGAAACACAAGAGGCCACGAATAGCCAAGGCAATACTCAATCAAAAGAACAATGCTGGAGGTATCACAATACCTGACTTCAAACTCTATTACAAAGCAGTAGCAATAAAAACAGCATGGTACTGGCACAAAAACAGACATGAAGACCAGTGGAACAGAATAGAGGACCCAGATATGAAGCCACACAACTATAACCAACTTGCCTTTGATAAAGGCGCTAAAAATATACGATGGAGAAATAGCAGCCTCTTCAACAAAAACTGCTGGGAAAACTGGTTAGCAGTCTGCAAAAAACTGAAACTAGATCCACGTATATCACCCTATACCAAGATTAACTCAAAATGGATATAGGATCTTAATATCAGACCACAAACTCTAAAGTTGGTACAGGAAAGAGTAGGAAATACTTTGGAATTAATAGGTATAGGCAAGAACTTTCTCAAGGGAACCCCAGCAGCTCAGCAACTAAGAGATAGCATAGATAAATGGGACCTCATAAAACTAAAAAGCTTTTGCTCAACAAAAGAAATGTTCTCTAAACTGAAGAGAACACCCACAGAGTGGGAGAAAATATTTGCCAGCTATACATCAGACAAAGGACTGATAACCAGAATATATAGGGAACTTAAAAAACTAAATTCTCCCAAAATTAATGAACCAATAAAGAAATGGGCAAGTGAACTAAACAGAACTTTCTCAAAAGAAGAAATTCAAATGGCCAAAAAACACATGAAAAAATGCTCACCATCTCTAGCAATAAAGGAAATGCAAATTAAAACCACACTAAGATTCCACCTCACCCCTGTTAGAATAGCTATCATCAGCAACACCACCAACAACAGGTGTTGGCGAGGATGCGGGGAAAAAGGAACCCTCTTACACTGCTGGTGGGAATATAAACTGGTACAACCACTCTGGAAAAAAATTTGGAGGCTACTTAAAAAGCTAAACATTGATCTACCATTTGATCCAGCAATACCACTCTTGGGGATATACCCAAAAGACTGTGACACAGGTTACTCCAGAGGCACCTGCACACCCATGTTTATTGCGGCACTATTCACAATAGCCAAGTTATGGAAACAGCCAAGATGCCCCACCACTGATGAATGGATTAAGAAAATGTGATATTTATACACAATGGAATTTTATGCAGCCATGAAGAAGAACAAAATGTTATCATTCGCTGGTAAATGGATGGAATTGGAGAACATCATTCTGAGTGAGGTTAGCCTGGCCCAAAAGACCAAAAATTGTATGTTCTCCCTCATATGTGGACATTAGATCAAGGGCAAACACAACAAGGGGATTGGACTTTGATCACATGATAAAAGCGAGAGCACACAAGGGAGGGGTGAGGATAGGTAAGACACCTAAAAAACTAGCTAGCATTTGTTGCCCTCAACGCAGGGAAACTAAAGCAGATACTTTAAAGCAACTGAGGCCAATAGGAGAAGGGGACCAGGAACTAGAGAAAAGGTTAGATCAAAAAGAATTAACCTAGAAGGTAACACCCACGCACAGGAAATCAATGTGAGTCAATGCCCTGTATAGCTATCCTTATCTCAACCAGCAAAAACCCTTGTCCCTTCCTGTTATTGCTTATACTCTCTCTACAACAAAATTAGAAATAAGGGCAAAATAGTTTCTGCTGGGTATTGAGGGGTAAGGGGGGGTAAGGGAAGGAGCGGGGGGGAGGGGTAAGGGAGGGAGAGGAGGGAAGGAGGGAGAAATGACCCAAATATTGTATGTACATATGAATAAAATAAAAATTAAAAAAAGAAATCATCACTCCATGATTCATACGTCACACAGAACATGACATTTTCCACAATTGAAACTGAATCTGCTAATGTTGGAAAATGTGCCAAGTTCACTTTTTAAAGTAGACTAACGTGTTTATGTCACAATGTGGAGATGTCTCTTACTTTAACATCATAGGACAAAATTCTAGCCTATTATTTCCTATGTGGACTCAGGGAAATTTGGATTCTGCATTGTGTATAATATGTTCAAATATCTATAACAATGCTCTAATCAAAAAGGAATAATTTTAACTCACAATTTGGAAGTTGTCAAGCCAAAAATGATGAATTGCATGAACTGTCCACTAGATGGTAGCAGTGTAGCTTCTACAATTTGTCAATCACCTTCAAAATAATTTAGTAATACAACATTCAAATAGACATAGAGACCCTTAAGTGCAAAAATTGAAGGCCAGCAGAATTGATGAAAAATTTAAAAGGTGTAATTTAGCTAAATTATGTTTCTCCCTACTCTATTTCAGTTGTGTCCATGCTGCAAATTGGAGGGTTAACTCAACCGTACATAGCTGAGTGATGTTATCTTCCTGGAAGAGTGTCATTCAATTCCTTCCCCAAGGACACCCTCTTCCGCTGCCTCCAGCCAGTAACATCATTCTCTATGGAATATAGTATCCCAAAATATGGAAATCATGTAGATGAACCACAAAGAACCCTCCAAAGTCCTAAATTAAGTGCTTCAAAAAACAGAAGCTAGGAACATATGTGAAATCTTCTTAAATTCTGAGACATTCTTAGGGAGAAGAATAAGGAATAGAAAAGCAAACAAGCAAATATTCTTATAGAGCATCCCATGTATTTGAGATCTCCTATACCCAACTTCCTTGCTGTAACCCCTGTGTATTGAAAGTTAACAGCCAGCAGGCTAGGAGTTTCACTTGCTCAAGCTACATCAAAAACAGAAAGAGTGCAGGTCTGCCTCAGTCCTTTCAGATGCAATAGAGCCTGGTGACCACCTGCCCAGCAAAGCTCCTGAGTCACCACCACCAAGAGCCCATGCTATGAGGTCATCTCTCCTGCTCCCTCTTAACCCACACCACTCAGAAAGCCTGGGAGTCTAGGAGACCTCCCTTCAGCTCCAAGCTCTCATCAACTCACAGCAACAGCTAAACCAACAACATGGGAGTGGTCCCATAAATCCTTCTTTCTTAAATGGCTTAGTTAGAAAATGGCAAGACTTGTTTTCCAGATTCACTTACAAAACTTCTGCATATCTGGAATCGAATGCCTTGCATTCATCTAGTTTTGTAAGCTCTATGTAAAAGGTGAAGGAGAATTTCTAGAAGGAGAAGAACCATGTAATTAACCAGATAATCTGGGGGGCGAATGAGGCTAGATGGGCTCTTAGGCCATCTCATCAGAGCAGGGCGTCACCGCCCCCATGCCTGGCTGAGTCACACACCTACATATTTGCCCAGAAATGCCACCTTTGCTTGGAACTAGTGACACATTTCCCTGCAGAATTTACAGGGTACTTTCTTCCAATGTTAAGAATTCAACATCTTGGATCAATCCCCAGCACTTAAAAAATAAAAAGAAAGAAAGAAAAGAAAAAGCAACAAATTTTTCTCTCAACATACTCTTTATGACATATCTAAAGGTACTCCAGCAGTTTACTGGGTTGGATTTGAAGAAGGAGAATTATTTGAAAGATTCTATTAAATTACAAGAAAACTTTCACTGCTGTTTTCTGTGGCACTTCTTTTGTAGTGACAATGTTTGAAAAGCGTAGTTAAAAATAAAGAGATTTTAAACTGTAGCTCGAGAACGGTACTACAAAAATCCTAGGAGGCAAAACTCCAGAGCGATGGAAAATTATTGCTGTGTGAAGATTCCATTTTAAATCTGAAGGGATTCACTTAGCCTGCGAAACAGCACAGTCTTACACAGTCCATCCTAAATCGATATGGTGTCCAACAACATCCTACCCCACACATATGCCAAGACCCTGTATAAATCTTGATGCAGTAATGGAATGCTGCCCTAAGCTTTTTCCCATTCTGAGAAAAAGCTCCAGAACATTCTTGAAAGTTCTTGAACATTCTTTTGTGCTTTCCCTCTGAGGCTAAGTGGATTCAAGAGGGAGAGGAGTTCTAAAATGCACCCCATTTGAGTGCATCAAGTTGCTTTAGAACTAGAGGTGACTCCCAAGAACAAGGAGAAGAGAAAGGGATGGGAGTGGAGACGCAGGTTCTTTAGCTCTTTCTTTAATGTTTGCTTCTTCATCAAAGAAGGTATAGGGGAAATATTGCCATAATAAAATCTAGATGGTGATCATGTTGGTGTTTTCCATTGTACTTTTATATTTGATAAGATAAATGTTTTAATGTAATGATTACAATCTAGCTTCAAAAACCTAGTTTGCATGATGAAGGACCAGGCATCAAGCTTCTGTGGCCAGGTACCTAAATTAACCTGATTGCCAAGGGTCAATTCCCCAAGGATGGGTTTCTTCCATTGTTCACTACAAGCCTGGTGGTAGGGCGGTGATTTAGAACAAACAGAACTGGGTTGCATTCCCAGCTCTGCAAACATACAAGCCCTGAGTCATTTGCTAAAGTAATGCGTTCAATCCTTTTTCTGCAAAATGGCTATTTCCTATGTAAGAGGCAGGCAGGCAGCCGGGACATTCAGTGTTAGTGCTCCCCCTTCCTCCCCAACTGAAAAAACGCAGGGGAACGAGGACCGTTTGGACCGTTTGTCCCATGAATCCAGAGGAAGTCAGGTGCTCCTCCAGATAAGGGCCAAGGCGTAAAACCAGCAGAGGACCTCTGTCGTTCACAGCAGAGCCATGAGGTCCATCCTGCCCCTGGGGTTGATCGCCACCGCCCTGGCCGTTGCTCCTCTCCGCTTTGACAGGTAAATCTCACCACCCTGTGTCCCTGTGCGCCAGTCTCTGGAAGGGAAGTAGATTGAGGAAGATTTATTTTTACAGTTTTTGTCTTTTGCTTTCTTAAAGGGAGAAGGTACTCCGTGTGATTCCCCAGGATGAAAAACAAGCCAATGTCATCAAGCATTTGGCCCAAACCAATGAGGTAAAGCATTTAGAAAGCTGCTTTATCTTCTCTTCTCCAAAAGTTGCTCCTTCTTTATTCTTAACATGCACAGGGTCACCAAAATCAGCCCTGGCCAATTCTTCACTTGCTTTTGGTTTTCTTTTCACAGAATACCTCTTGGCTTGGCAAATAGCTTCTAGGGAAACTATAGAATAAGAGTTCACTGGTGGAAACTTTCTTCTTTCTTTCTTTGTTCTTTGGGACCCCACCTGGCCTTCTCTCCATTCTCCCACTCCCTCCTGGTCTCCTCTGTTAAGAGTATGAACTGACAATGTCACGGCACTGACAGATCTCAACATGTGAGATCTAAAGAGCAGGTGAGCTCTAAACGGAGATTCTTACAATTATCTCAGTCCTTTAAACTCCGACAGGCCCAGATAGCCACTTTATCACTCACTATCGACCACCTTACATCATTCCAGATTCTCCAACAGATCTGCAATGTCGTGGTCATAACTTCACTCATTTAAATCTTAAAAGTAAGGTTCAAAGATGGCAAATGAAACGACGAAGATAACAGCTCAGATTTAAACCCAGAACCAAACCTGAGATTCCTTCCTGGCACACACTCTCATCCCCACCTCTAATCAGTCACAAGATCTGCCTGTTCCGATTCCCAAATGTCACATCCATGCCATCCTCTCCCTCTGCCTCTGTCAGTGACCATCCAGCCTCTTACCAGGATAATTTCAATAGTCAGGGTTCTAGTCCTGGCTCCACAAAACCAACTCCACATGGCGATCACGGTCCTCTCTCTAAAACTTGACAACTGCATTTCCTCGTTTGAATCTGTTTATTGAGCGGCAACTTAGTAATGGGAAAGTACATTGTTCAGAACCAAATGCTTAGTTTCAAATCCCAACTCTGCACTGCTCTGTGACCTCAGATAAGTTATTAATATCACAGGGTGTCAATTTTTGCTTCTGTAAAATGTAGTTAGTAATCACCACTTTCTGAGGGCATTACAAACAGCAAGAAAGCTTGGATTGTCATTTGGAAGGTGACCTGGCCACGATAATCGCCCCAGAAGCATTTTCTGTGTTTTCTATTGATGTCCATGTAGCAGGCAGTCTCGTTCCACAGACATCAAGACTCCACCCACCTTGTACACTTTTCTTTTTCTCCTGATGAATGTGTAAGATGGCTAAGTCTTATTTGTTTCTCAAGACACAGCTGGGCCAGCATCTCCTGCAGGAATTCTTCTTTGCCCACCAACTCCCACCGCGTGGTTTGGTTCTCCTTCCTCCTGAGACACCTGCTCTTCCCCAGCATCGGCTCTCATATTAGAACATGCAGTATGGCTCTGTCTCCCACACAGAGCCTCTTGCTTCTCACAAGTTCCTTGTCAGACTCTTTAGCTGTGATAGCTAACTCCTTATTTATATCTGGGTGTTTGATAAATGCTCATAAAAGTTCACTGAGCTCTGAATGCCTACTCTTGATTACTTTGCTAAGCAGAGAAGTTGCTATTATGATAATGATGACCTGCCTACATTGCCTTAAAATCACACTGTCTCTCTTATATGTCCAACTCATGTTGTAACTTGATCAAAATAGACATTCATTGGCTCACAGCAGCTTCACACCGTCCCATAACAGACTGACCTAGGACCCCAATGGGATTGAATTAAGGGATATCCAGGGGAACTTGGACATGCTCACACTTTCGGCATGATGGGTGGAAATTGTTTGCTTCACAACTCCCATGCTGGAAACTTGTACTCCATACGGTTTCACAATTGTCTCTGATTTTGAAGAAACACAAGAATTGGAGTGGTCTCAGTGTTGTTTTAATCTGAATGCTATGCTTCTGGGCTGTCATCAAATTTATGAAATCAGCACTTATTAAATTCTTGCCCGTCCCATTTCACAATCTTCACAACACTCCCCAGGGAGTCCTGTTAGCCCATTTTTCAGGATAGAGGATTGAAACTTAGAATTCTGTATCTTCCCTGAAGACATATTGCTAAAATTGAAAGGGGGAGGGGGGAGTGGGAAACAGAGGGTAGAAGAAAGGAGAGGGAGAGAGGGAGGAGGAGAAAAGGGTGAGAGAGAGGTCTGGCTTTGAGAGCTGATTGGGGAAGGGAAGCTAGACACTTTATATAAATGCCCAATTAGAGTCAGACATTAGCTAAATCGTTTGTGAAATAGTCCTATTCAACCCCAGAAAGACTAGGAGCATAGACAGCAGCCAGCTGAACTGCCCACCTTCTTTTGCACTGATACAATGTCCTAAAACATTAATATAAATAGCTTCTTTCTCACTCCCTAATAGTCAACAGTTCTTTAAATATATTTGCAAACATCTCTTAGGTTATTTAAAGAAGGGCCTCTACTGAACCCCGAATTTCTTTCATGGTGTAAAACACATGTTCAATTCTTACACATATGCATTGGATGAGCAAGTAGGTGACCAGGACTAACAGTGCACTTGTGTCTGCAGCTTGACTTCTGGTACCCAGACGCCCCCCACCACGTAACCGCTAACATGACAGTGGACTTCCGAGTGAGTGAGAAGGGATTCCAGTCCGTCCAGTCTGCCTTGGATCAAAGTAACATGCACTATGAGTAAGTCCTTGGCAAATACTTGAATGTGTTGCATACTCAGTTTCTGAAACCTTGAAATACCAAAGAAACAAGTGCAGTGCAACTGCTTTTAAATTAGTCTCCAAAAGAACAGTGCTCTAACTTTAAGATCAAGTTCACAGTTACTTCCAAAAAAAACTATAGAAACATGTTTGTGAGGTCATAAGATCTTACATTTGCTCTCATCTGCAAGAATGACAATTACCTACATCCGCCATCTCCAAAGCCAGCCCCTCATAAACTGAGTCCACACAGCAGGCAGGGACACAGCACCCCGTTGGCGATGGGCTCATGAGTTACTAGTGCAGAATAGCACCATGTTTGTGTGTTTGAATTCTCCTGCTACATAAAAAGAAACAAAACCAGTACTTATCTGTAAGTCAGAGATAAGATAATGTAAAATATATAAAAAATAGTTCTTTATGAGAGAAATTTTACCTCAGAGAAAACAAATAGCAAGCCTTAAATCAAAAAAGAGACTCTCAAATATACAAAGATGTAAGAATGAGGCATTCTGGCCCCACAGAGAAATGAAAGGAAATTGGGATCTATTGAGTGGTGACCATGGGCCACGCACGGCC
Source organism: Castor canadensis (assembly GCF_047511655.1). Classification (NCBI taxonomy): domain Eukaryota; kingdom Metazoa; phylum Chordata; class Mammalia; order Rodentia; family Castoridae; genus Castor; species Castor canadensis. The sequence goes on from NC_133402.1 coordinate 68,025,054, forward strand.
TGGGACCTGAGGAACCTAGCAATGAGCACCACAAACCAATGCGTAATTTAGAAAACAAAATGTGTTTTGTTTGGGGATTTTTTTGGCAGTACAGTACTGAGGTTCGAACTTAGGGCCTCATGCTTGTTAGGCAGGTGCTCTGCCACCTGAGCCGCTCCACAGAACAGTTTTATACTTTCAAACATGTAGCAGTTTGGTGTGCTGGGGGCCTGTTTTAACCATCCCAGACCTTGTCATCCTTGTCACCCCAGGACTCCCCTTTATCAAGACTCAAAACACTGCTCAGCTTTCTCTTTGAACTTGATGGTTCCTGTCTTCACCATGAATTTGGTGCTTTTCTTCTTCTTCTGGTTGAGGTAAAAGTCATTGATGTCGGTGACGTGGTGTTGTAGGATGGGTTGATGACTGCTCGTTGTGACTTGATTGCATTTGTGATATTGCTACAATATCACAGATAAACGCAAGTGTTACTGAAAGCAAGGAAAGACATGCATAAGACTAGGGTGAGACGTTCTTGTCTGTGGTGTGAAAAGGCACAGGGTGCCATTTGTCATGCTTTTGACCGTGTTCAACTTTTGCTGTATTGTTTCAAGAGGACCATGATACAATGAGAAAGCTAATAAATTAAGAAAACATAACTCAAAACTAATGTACACCAAATTTAACCACGTTTATTCATATATTGATGGGTGCTTTTTCTGCTTTTGCAAATTACACCATTAAAATTAGGAATAGACACTTCATAAACATACTTCCAAGCCTGCAGAACTGCACAGTACAATCTAGACTCTCTGCTTACACTAAATTCAGATGACATCTTGATCCTTTCACTCAAAAGAAATTCCACCTCCTCCCTAAATGACCTGGGTTACTGTGACTCTTGATTCGTTTCATAGCCAGGCTCCTGGCTGGCTATAAAGTAATCAAGCTAAAACAAAGCAGTGCTGTAGCCAAATTTTACATTGTTTGCCCTGAAACAGCAGAATAAAAAAGAGACATGCTGTGTTTTCCTCAGTTCTCCTGTAATGAGGGCAAGAGGCCATGAACCGGAGTGGTGAAGGGAGTCACTGTGAGACACCAAGGCAGGTGGATGACATCCTTCTATTTTATCCAATAAAAATCCAGGCCATGCTCCTGCTGAGTTTTCTAGGCCTCTCCCTTCCCGAAACGACTCTGCCTCAACCAGGGGTCCAAACTGGATCCTCACAGAGTATTTTTCACTTTGTCTTAGGCCAAGACAGCTCCTTGCTACCTACATCAAGAAGCAAAGTGTTAAACCTCCTGCAAAAATTAGTTTTATCTAATTAAGGCATGGTTTCTAGAAACTGGCCCAAATTAGCCACAGTTGTGGGGAAGCTGCATAATTAGATAGTTACCTTCCTCAAAAATGTAAATATGTAAAGTGATCTTGGCAGACAAGAACTATTTAAAATCTTGTCTCCAAGTACTAATTATACAGATCATTTTATTTGCATATCAGTTGTACGTGGTACTCGGTGCCAGTCAGCAGGAGAAGAGGGTTCCAACAACAGGAACGTCTGGTCAGACCCAGGCACCAGGCTCGATAAGAGCATTGTGCAAGCTGGTTTGACGTGACTTACTAGACACCCTTCATTAGACAGGACATATCAGCCACGACTGCTTTAAAGCAACTGCAGGTGATGTTTTTTTGACTTCCAGAACTGAGCCAGATTTGACTTCAAAGTAGCCTGCTTGCTTCTTTTTTATTTCCACTTTCACGAAATCACAAAAGGCCACATCCAAAAATCAAATGATCTGTGCATACTAACAAACCCCAAGAGACTGGAGAGCAAGTGTAGAAAGGAGAACACAGCTATTGGAGGAGCCCTGGGGGCAGACACCATATTAAATTCAGCAGTTAAAAACCCTACTGTCACTCAGCGCTGGTGGCTCCTGCCTGCAATCCTAGCTACTTGGGATGCTGAGATCGGGAGGACCATGGTCCAAGCCCAGCCCAGGGCAAATAGTTCATACGAGACCCCATCTCCAAATAACCAGAGGAAAATGGATTGGAGGTGTGGCTCACAAGGTAGGGCACCTGCTTTGCAAGTGCAAAGCCAGGAGTTCAAACCCCAGGCCCACCAAAAATAGATAAATAAACCCTGGTGTCTTTACTATATCTTAACATTGTCCCTTTTTGGATCAAAAGTTAAAATTAAAAATTAGAGATATTAGTGAAAGGTAATTCAGAAAACAAGTACTAACATAATAACAAAATGTTGCAATTAAGTAAAATCTTATTAAAATTCCCCGAAGATAATGTGCTAAATTCAGAAGAGATACAACACTTCAAACTAATGTCTGATTACCTAATCATTCAGCCAGACACGAGCTCATATTCCAAGTAAACACGGCCCTTCCCAGTAGAGGGTCTCAATCGGGTAAGGCGTTCTAGTGGTTTATCCAGTGTGCCGAGCCGGATTCGTCCCTCGGCTCCACACTTGCACACATCGCTTGTCCAAGAGTGCAGCGGGTAGTGAGTCCTACTGCAGATGTTGACAGCTGTTGCTCATGTGGAGACAGGAGAGCACGGTGGGGAACCGGGTCGTGAACCCAGGCTGCCTGCACCCGGCTCCTGTGCACTCGAATCCCAGGTACTCAACGTCTCCCCACTCGTCCCACCGGTACCATGGGGACAAAGACAACACCCTTTCCCAGGATCTCATGAAGACCAAGTGGGACCATGGAATTCCTCTGCGGCTGGCTTCTTCACTTCTGCTAATTGAGGTAGAGGAAAGACCACTCACCCACGTGCTTATACAAGTGTGTGCACACACACACCACACATACAGACCACATTCGCACACACACATGTGCACACACAAGCAACAGGCACATACACACACGTGCACACACATATGCACACACACACAACACACATACACACATGCACACACAAACAACACACATATGCACACACACTACACATACACATCACATTTGCACACACACATACACACACTCCACACATATATACACACATATGCACACACATGCACACATGTGCACACACACATGCACACACACATACACACATGTGCACACACACATATGCACACACAAACAACACACATATGCACAAACACCACACATACACATCACACACATGTGCACACACAAGCAACAGGCACATACACACACGTGCACACACATATGCACACACACACAACACACATACACACATGCACACACAAACAACACACATATGCACACACACTACACATACACATCACATTTGCACACACACATACACACACTCCACACATATATACACACATGTGCACACACATACACACATGTGCACACACACATGCACACACACATACACACATGTGCACACACACACATGCACACACAAACAACACACATATGCACAAACACCACACATACACATCACATTCATGTGCACACACATACACACATATGCACACACATACACACATGTGCACACACACATGCGCACACACATACACACATATGCACAAACACCACACATACACATCACACACGTGTGCACACACACTACACATACACAACACACATATACATGCACACACACACACACACCAGTGTAACGGGATAACTCACCGCTCATGCTGGATGTCCCCTTCCCCTCCTAGACAATAAATCAGTGCCGTAAGGTTTATTGTCAAAGGAGCTAGAGGCACAGCTCAAGTGGTGGAGCACCTTCCTAGCAAGTACAAGGCCTTGAGTTCAAATCCCCACACTGCCAAAAAGGAAAAAAAGGAGAAGCTTATTACCCACCACATGGCATGTGTCAGGCACTGGGAAACCCATGTGTACAAGTGCAGAGTTTGATGCGTGGTAACCCAGTCAGGGGGTTACCAGATTGGATTTTGTGGAAACCTAAAACCATGCTTTCTGATTAGCTCCCATCCTACTGTCAGGTGGGCAGCAGGAGAGTGCAGACTGGTTGGACCCTAGCAGTGACTGTCTCCCCAAAACACCTTCCCTACTGCAAGTACCCACACACACAACCAGAGCCCATGGCACTCCCACACGCTGGCCCATGGGAATCCAGTCCCTCTTTTGATACTTTCTGAAAGCAGCCTTAAAACTGTCAATGTAGGATTCATCTCGCCTCTGTTCTGAACCTCTTACCCTCTCTCTGACCTTGAAAAACACGTGTCTGGGAGCGCTGGTGCATTGGGCAAACCTGGGGCGAGCCATACCCAGGGTCTCACTCTTGAGACGAGGGCCCCGTGGTATAACGGCTCCCGCTGGGGGACTGCAGTCTCACAGCCAGGTTCCAAGTGCCAACTCCTGTATTTTAACAGTTGCAACAATTTTGGAAATAGACTTAACCTCCATAAAAGTTGTACCCAGTTGCCAGTGTTGCTAAACCGAGTGCCTGGCACCCAAGAAAGCTTCAATAAGCATCAGCCAGTTGCAGTATTAAATTCTCACTGATAATCATTTACCCTTCCATCCATCCTTGGGGATTTTTTAACGAAGTAAGCCAATCTTAGCAGATAATATTTGTGAGAAAGTGATTTGGTTCATGTGCTGACACCAGGCCGGGCTCATGAAAGGAACATCTGGCCCCACTTCCTAATTTCCAGCCTCGGGTTTCCTTGCCAGTCCCTATCAGCAACAATCTGCCACCGGTCTGATGTCCTCACACAGCTGCTTTGGTGGAAAGGTTGTATTTTAGCTGTTATCGAGAGCTAAACTGACATGTGTGAGTCTAAAAATATTCTTACATGCAATCTTCCTGAGACTAATTAATACTGCCTTATCTTATGAATCAGCCTCTGGAATCAGGAAACTTTTCTTTTGCCTGACTCCTTGACTTCTCTTACTGCAGGCGGAGCAAAAGCTACACGCTGCCTTTTGAGTTTAAAGCAACTAATTATATCTGTAGTTCGGGACCGCCCGAAATATAACTCCAGGCTTCCGGCCAGGTTCAGCGCACTATGCCCGCCTGCTTCCGCTGTCACTCATTGTCATGCTGTCACTCATTTACTTGCTCAGGAATCCCAGGCTCGTAAGTCGAAAGCCAGCCTGGAGGGAGTTAGACATCGCACACATTGTAATGTGCTGGTGAGCGGTGCCAATGGGACTAAATATTCACCAGCGGTGCTTGGTCCCAGGTGCTAAATAAACTAATTACAAGTGTTCCACGTCAGAGCTCAATCAGTCAGTCAATCTGCAACAAGACACCAAAAAGAGAGGGACTGTGTGATGCCCCAGTGCAGTACTGTAAGAAACTAGAGTTCAAACAACTTCAGATCATCTAATCTGGGTTAAAAATGTGTGAATTCTGTAGTGGTTGTTGATTTTGTCACTCCATGTCCCTATTCTGGGGTTCACTGGTGGCCTAAGGCATGCCTGGCACTTCTCACCTTTCTGTTCATTTCCCCCTCATCAGAATCCTGGGTGGCCCTATCGGAAAGGTGAGAGAACAAAAGCTTAGCGGAACACTTAAACTATCCAAGAGATCACATCAAGTATTAAGTAGCAGGTATCTGTGAAACTTAAGATAATTCGAGTTTATTAAATAAGCTAGAAAGCTAAAGGACTGGAATGAATGATAAAAGGAAAAAAAAAAATAACCCAGGCAGCACCTTCCTGCATTCAGGACTCACTGCTAACAAAAGAAAATACAGTGTGTTTCATTACAAGAAGCAGGCGACGCCTTCATTTACATGGAGTCAGTGGGAGAGGAAATGGCACACGGAAGGAAATTGTTCAGATACATACAGCCTCAGAAACTTTCTTTCAAATATTTTCATTGAAATGTTTCCATCCTAAGCCACAGTGCCCTGTGCTGTATACGGGTATGCTGAATGTGGTCCCCGGGTAAAGATTCACTGCTGAATGTGGTCCCCGGGTAAAGATTCACTGCTGAATGTGGTCCCCGGGTAAAGATTCACTGTTAGCAATATCCACTCTCTCACTGGCTATAGGTAACTGTATCCTCCAGGACGGTGGGAGCTGCCACAGGTGTCAGTCTGTTTGGGTCAGTGTCAAGGGACCACTCGCCCCTGTGTCTGTGTTTGCTGTCTACCTGCTCTTCCTTTCCCTTTCTCTGTCATCTGTCACTTGCTGACACCACTGAGCATGCTTTTCTTTTTCTAATTTGAAACATAATTTTTACTTTTTATTTTTACACCACAGTGTGAGTATGACATCTCAAAATAAATAATAGAATGCAGATACAGGATTAACAACAGACGTCAGGAAGGTTACTTCCACTAAGCCTAAATCCCTGGTTTATATTCCACACACATTCACAAAATTACATTCAAATCATTCCTCATCAATACTTTTTCCTTGGGCTGTGAGAAAAGGAAAAAAGCACAAACATTCAATTTTCATAGAAAGTGAATCTGGATTCATCTAAACACTAAAGTCCTTCCATGTGTTCTGACTTGAGAAAATTTAGGACATGAAGATAAGTCTTTGTCTGGGTTTCCCAAGCACATTTCATTAGCCATTGGTGTCATTTCTGTAAGTGACATTGAAGTTTCCACAAAGGGACAGGAACTGGAGCTGGCCAGAGTGGGTGTGCAACTTCACATAGAGCAAAGTTTTCCCCATATTCTTCTGAGGAAGCCAACACAACTCAGTTTTCACTTCCTTTAGTGACGATGTTGTACATTTTTATCATTAGGGTTTGGAAAAGATCAGGACACATTCTATTCCTCTATTATTGGTGGTGAGGAAGGAGAGAACTGTAAGGCCTCACTTCCAAGTGACTTCCAAGTGTCAAGCGTTCCCAAAAGTATGGTGTCTGCCTGTGAAAGCCAAGTGTCTGGGTTTCACGCATGCCCTCCTGGCAGTGGCACAGTAGCCACTCAATGACACTACCTAAAACCTCACCCACACAGTATTTTCCCTTTTTGAGACAGTCTTGCTATGTAGCCCAGGTTCCTCCTGTCTCAGTCTCCTGCAGGCACTGAGCTTGCACTGACAAGTCATGTCCCCAACATCCAAGGAACTCTGACTTGGTTAAATATGCTTTCTAGAACTGTACATAACGAAGTGAAATGGGCTCTTGACCAGGGTGTTTGAAAATCTCCAGCTGTGCAAAATATTTAACACACTAAGGACTCTGACCATAGACACCAGCATAACCTCACCTGGATTGACAATATCAATCGCATCAGGTAAGCAGATTCTGCCATCTTGATCCCAAGTGGCATTCAACATTACCCTTAATGATAGAAGACAGATTGTTCCTGTCAAAAGCAGAAAAAAAGGAACACTCTTTCATTATTTTTCAATATTCAGAGAGTTTATCCACTGCAACAAAGCAAAGGAAAAAAGTTAATAATAATTGGAAAAAAATAATAACTGATTCAAAAATATATTGGGGAAAAAGACTAATTTTTAAAATGCATGAATAAGTTAACCAAAATTTAGAAAATTTTGCTGAAGAATCAAAAAGAAATAACTATATTACAGCCCCACATTAGTAAAAAAGTTCTCAAAATTATTGATAATTTAATGACTCCTATCAAAAGCTCACTTTTCTGATAATTCTAACAATTTCTAAAATTATTCTAACAAAATATTTATTGTAAAAATTTCAAAAACAAGAATAAGGAGACACTTTACCCAATGTTAGATTTTATTGTTATATTTAAATATTAAAATAACTTTGCTATTACATACAAGTTAGAAAACAGGTTAATGGATCTAAATACAAAAATCTCAAAACCGACAAAATGCACAAAAAACTTTGTGTATATGATGAAGATGACATGGTGAAACGTAACTCTTGAATTAAAGTGTTTTGAATTCCCATTCCCTACCCCAATACAGACAAATTGTCGGTGTGTAGACTTTCTGAACCATAATTTTCCCATCTTGTCCAATGGTGCTAATTTTGACAAGATTGAACAAAATAATCTAAGTAAAGCAATCATGCCCTAATGTCTGAGTCCAAGAGAAAATGTAAGGGAGAAAGTCGAATGTGTTTGTCTGGAGTTCAGGGGAGTGGCCAGACCTGGAGTCTCAAGTACAGCTGAACAATGGGTAACCATCCTGGCTCCCGTGGCAGGATGCGATAGTAGGATGGGGTGGGCTCGAGAGGAGAAGAAAATTGGAAGAAGGTGGAGGCATAAACACCTTCTCGTCTCCAACATTAATTCACCGTGTGTTTTTCTGCCTCTCTTTCACCCCCTTCAAACCACCCAAGTCGTTTTCTAGCTCTGTCGCTATAGACAAGTCACTTAAACACTCTGTGCCTCAGTAGCCTCATTAGCAAGATCAAGACAAAAATCTCTGGTGAAGATGAAGTGAGTTGATGTACACATGGAGGTTATTGCACTTTGGCACATGGTCTGTGCTAAGTACCTATTATTCAACTTTCATCACCACTGTTACTCAGGTTCCTCCCTGCTCTCAGAGTATGAAACAATAAGGGATGGTCTACAGATTTGTTCAAAGCAAATCTACAGATGGGGTGCATGTGCTTTGGAGAAGGATGGGGAGTATTATAACAGTATAATATGAGCCATGAGCCATGAGGATAGTCTTAAATACTCAAGAAGCCATTTAAAAAGTAAACGCACTTACTGGATGCGGTAGTTCACATGTGTAATCCTAGCTACTCGGGAGGAGATCAGGAGGATCGTGGTTTGAGGCCATCTCAGGCAGAGAGTTAGGGAGACCCCTTCTCAACCAATAAAGCCAGGCACGATGGCACAGGCCTGTCATTCCACCTACACAGGAAGCATAGATAGGAAGATCATGGTCCTGGTCAGCCTAGGCATAAATGCAAGACCCTGTCCCAAAAAAACCGGGGGTGTAGCTCAAGTGGTGGAGCACCTGCCTAGCAAGTGCAAAGCCCTGAGTCCAAAAAATGAGAAAAGCAGTAGGTATGAGGGGATCGGTACCAGTAGGAAAAAATGAGAAAAGCAGTAGGTATGAGGGGATCGGTACCAGTAGGAAAAAATGGGAAAAGCAGTAGGTATGAGGGGATCGGTACCAGGAGGAGGGAAGGGGGAAGATGTGGAGAAAGAGTGGAAGGGTGAAGATGGTGCAAATACTGTGTATTCATGTACAAAAATGGAAGATGATACTGTTGAAACTATTCCAGGACTTGGGGTAGGGAGAGCTAAAGAATGGTGGAGGGGTGAATTCAACTATGATATATTGGATACAACATAAGAACTTTGTAAATGCCACAATGTACCCCACCCAACACAACAATGAAAAAAGAGGGGAAAAAGCAACAGATAAGATTAGTTTTAGCAGCATATTCTCTCTAATCAAATATATCCAAGCTCTCATTATTTCAACATACAAGTAATATAAATCTTATTGGTGAGATATTTTACATAATTTTGTGCTAATTCTTCCAAATCCAGTGTATACTGTGCACATGCCCCAAAATCTATTCCATTTTAAGGCGAGCTAGCCACTTGCAGGGAGGACCTGTCACACCAGACAGCAGAACTCTAGAAAAATGGTGAGATCAGGAGCCAGACACATGACATGTCCAATGAAGACAGCCACAGGGGAATAATGAAGAAAACAAGCAAGTTTGATGAAAGATAGAGAAGAAGGAAATGCTTCTGCAAATGAAAGATAACTGTACTTTTCTTTCCCGTGATAAAATGTATACGTTGTCATTTCCCTGTCAAACAGAATCCTGATACGTGATGTGCAGGAAGAGATTGAGAAACAGTTTGATGTTAAAGAAGATACGACAGGCAGGCACAGTTATGCAAAATACAACAACTGGGACAAGGTACGGTATAAACCTCCTGTTTGTCAATACAGCAACCGTCACCACTTATTGTTACTCAATTTTCCTTCACTCTAATTCCTCACAGTTGATCTTGCTCTTAAGATTGTAGCTTGGACTGAAAAAATGGTGGGAAAACGTCCTGACGTGGTCTCTCGGATTAAAATTGGATCCACAGTTGAAGATAATCCACTGTATGTTCTCAAGGTAAAAATAACTTAAGAACCACTGATTCTTGTTATAGAAACATGAATTTAAGAGTTAGCTTGTGACACGACTGAACTAGTTTTGAGACAGCAGAAAGTCTTATCTTTTTTTTTTTCCTTCGAGACCAAGAAAGTTTATTAGTAAAGCAAAGCAAAGAGAGGAACATGGAACTCCACCCAGACATGGTACACACATCTGAGAACAGGTCTAATGAGTGCTCCAATGTCAGGGGTACTTATGGTGAAAAAGTAGGTTAGGGTTTGGCTCAAATTTACGTTAGGGTAAGTGCTCCCTTTGTTTTGACACCTCGGCAAAAAAGTCTTATTTTCTGAAGAATATTTAAACTCTGGACATCGATTCAAGCATAAGCAAGGAAGAGAGGAAAGGTTTGTCAGAACCGCACAGCGGGCAAACCCAACAAACATCTCATTCCACATTCTTACTACAACAAGAGTTTTTGGTGGCCCTGGTGAATCAACCCCTTTCCCAGCCAGGAAAATTCATGGAACAGATGAATGAGTGTTGTAGAGAGGCATTTAATTATCACACACTCATGGATCCCAGAACAGCACAGCGGGGTTTCTCAAGGCCAATTTGGGGGGATCCCTCTACAGCAGAGTTAATGATGGGCTCTTGGCTGCTGCTGGATTTTTGTTCATCTAAAGACACCGCTCCCTGGAGCATCCCACAACTACTGGGAAGCCCATCCTGACACTGAACCCCTTCATTCAGTGTCTGCAGTCACACACACCCCAAAGAAATCTAAACTCTCTTCAAAGTGACAGCCCTTCAAAAATATCTGGTACTGTGTGCACCCCTAACTCCAGGCGTAACACAAAATCTTCTCCCCGCCAGGCTAAACAACCCCCGGTTTATGAAAACAGAAAAAGAAAAGAACACAGAAGTAACAATGTCTCAAACACAGGGTGTCAGCAATAAAATAAGAAAAACCATAGATTATGGGGGGGTTGGGGAGGGACAATACTGGGGTTTGAACTCAGACCTCATGCTTGCTAGGCAGGCACTCTCCCAACCCTTTTCGCTTTAGCTATTTTTTTCTAATAGAGTCCCATATTTTTGCACTGGACTGAAATCCTACTATCTATTGCCCCCTGGGTAGCTGGATGACAGGCACACGCCACCACTCCCAGTTCATTTGTTTAGATGGGGGTCTTGCTAACCTTTTGCCTGGGTTGGCCTCAAACTGCAATCCTCCTTGTAGCTGGGATTATAGGCATGCATGTACCACCATGCCTGCAGATTATTATTTAAAAAAAAAAAAAAAAAAATATATATATATATATATATAAGCAGCTCTTACACTAGGAAATTTTTCAAAAAGAACTCAAGACAGCAGGTTACAAATAATGTGTAGACATTTAAGGACTTGTGCCATTATCCTCCCTGAGAATCTGTGCAAATATAGCTCCCATTCAACAAGACAGGGGAGAGGACTGTTTGGAGAACATGAATGAGTCATTGGATGACAAGGGATCCACGTGTGGGTTTGTGTAAAATAACACCTCAAGTTTATTTTTAAATAGATCGGGAAGGAAAATGAGAGAAGGGCTATTTTCATGGACTGTGGCATCCATGCACGAGAGTGGGTTTCCCCAGCATTCTGCCAGTGGTTTGTCTACCAGGTGAGTGAATCACAGATCTCACGATTCTGACTGCTGAGTCTCCATCACTTCATTGGGGTGACACCCTTTCCAAGGCAGCAGAGTCCCCCTTAGCTAAAGGACACTGTATCTAGTGCCATCGGGCAGAAAGGCTCTGGACTTTATTCATCACTACAGTTTTATAAAATCGGTACCTTCCTTCAAACTTCATGAAGCTAAGAGTTTATGAAGGTAAAAGAAACTTTTTTGATTATAAGGTGAAAGTATGTGAAATCTGAAACCACCTTTCTATTATGAACTGCAAATTTAACTTGAATGAACCCATATCAGATATGTCAGTTTACATATCTGATGGCCTTGCATGAACTTGGAATTTTCATGCTAAATCTCCTCTCCAGATAAGAAATAACTCTGTTTTTAAGATTCTTTACGTTTTTTTATATTTTTATTGTACTGAGGGTACATTGTGACTTTTACCAAAGCTCTTACACTATATCATACCTGAATTCAGCCCCTCCATTATTTTCCTTTATCCCACCTCCAAAATTTTTAAAAGTTAAATCTAGCTAATGTGTTTCTCTACTCCTCTCCATGAACTGTTTATGCATTCTGACTCCTACTTCCTTTTAACCTTCTCTTTCCACTAACTTTTGCACACACACTTTGGAACAATGGTTGTTAAGCCATAGACACATTCACTAGGAAAGAATCTGCCATAGAACTGATTTGTACCTAAGCTGTTTTAGCTCTCCCAACTAGAGGCCAGGTATCCCTTCCTCAATGCATAAAGGAGCAAACATCATAGGACCATAAGAAATCTCCTGGAGCTGGGCATGGTTCTTCATATCTGTAATCCCAGTGGTTGCTGGATAGAGGCACGAGAATTACATGTTCCAGGTCAGCCTGCAGTACAGGGCAAGACTGTGTCTCCAAAAAAAAAAAGTCTCTTGGCTTCAATAGAGATGTGCCTGGGAAGGATTTTCCAAGACTGGTAAGATTTTTTTGGTAGTTATATAAAGCTCAGATAATAAGAGAAATCTCAGAAAAACATTGATTTGATCAGTCTCTAAATTTCTGGCAATTTTATTTTTAATTTTATTTATTGGTGGTGCTAGAGACTGAACCCAGGGTCTTGCAAATGCTATCCAAGACTTTACCACTGAGCTATATTTCCAGATAGAGATTTTTATTAATAAAAGTTTTTCCTTGGTTGGGAGTATGTCTCAGTGGTAGAACACATGCTCAGTGTAAAACAAAATAAAGAATCTTTTCTTTTGTCCTATTTATAAGTATTTATGACCTCTCTCCAGAATTTCCATATCCTGTGCCTGTGGACCGGGTCTGTATTTATGCAAAGGGTGTAAGTAAAGTGTACAACTAACGCACCACTCAGTCTCTATTCTTCCTGTGAAACGCGTCTTGCATGCTACAGTTGGAATACCTCATGCTGATAATTAAGTGATCCTTTGAAGAATGTTCATTTTAATGAATGTCACTAGTCTGAAATGTGGAGTTTTTCCTATCACCTGTCTCGGTGATTCGTCTTTGTATAGTTTGGAGAAATAAGTTTAAAATCATTTGACCTTGGGCAAATGACTCAAGGAATGACAGCGAGTACTACTAGAACCATAGCTTTCCATGGGGTAGCTCAGTTTCACACCGATAACTTGATTTTTTTCTTACCTCTACAGGCAACAAAAAGTTATGGAAAAAACAAAATTATGACCAAACTCTTGGACCGAATGAATTTTTATGTTCTACCTGTGTTCAACGTAGATGGGTATATTTGGTCATGGACACAGGTACTGCTTCATAGTCTCCTGTTTGCATTTAAATGCTTCATTATTTACTGGCTTTAATGCACACTGATTGCCAAGTATTAAGTTCAAGATCTGGGTAACTGGTTAATTCCAATTCAGAGAGGTATATTTTTTAGTTTTATTTCAGACTAAGTCAGCTGTGGTTCCCTGGTTGCATAGATGGCCTCGAAAGAATACAATATTCTTGGAGGTGAAGCTAACTAACATCATGAGAAAAGGACACAATGCAGTCATTTAGAAGGAAATGCATGATTATATGACAGGACAAATCATATTCCTACTGAAAATAAGTCACTTCAAGACTTTCATGGACACACTGGTTTCAAAGCAAAAGTTATTTTACTCTCAATTTGGAAGAGGGGTGGGGTGGAATCATTGCATCAAAAATTAAGAAGAGATAGATATTTTATAGGATGTTTGGTTGTTCCACAATTGCCAGAAAAGATTAATACTGAGCTTTCTGGTCAAATGCTAGCACATCAGCTTCTTTTCTGAAAACTACATTCTAACAGTCATGTTATGAGCTATAGTTTACCTGAATCTGTAAATAGAAAAAGATATTATAATATTATAACTTCAATTACAGGCAATTTCAGAGTCTTGTGGATCTTTTCTTCCAATCAACCACTTTTAAAACTACCTGAATTATTTCATTGAGGTCTAAGAATATTGGTATTAAAGCCTCATTTCTAAAAACAGTACAAATTGTAAGAAAACAATATCTTCTTTAAAATAAAAGGGCTCCAGTTTAATAGATAGGTTCCAAACAAAGCCATAGACACCTGCAGAGAGAATCCAAGGTGGTCAAACTGAAAAGGGCAAATGCTCTTGTAAACACTGCCATTCAATCCCACAGAACCGCATGTGGAGGAAAAATCGCTCCAAACACCCAAACTCCACCTGCATCGGCACTGACCTCAACAGGAATTTCAATGCTTCGTGGAGCTGTGAGTTCAGACTTGCTCTCAGGGAAAATTGCTGGAACGTTTATGCTCTGAACTTAACGAAATCACCTGTTCACTTCAGTTAAAATGGGTATTCCCTGAGTGAGTGCTAACTTTCCTATCTATTACGTGAAGACAGCCATCAGTATGGTAGAAGGGTCGTGAATGTTTTCCTGTGGGAGGAAGAAGACATTTGTCAAGCTATCTCTCACTGAATTATCTAGCTTGCTAAAAGACAGGCACAATCCAGATGTACAAAGATTCAGATAATCCGAACAGAGACCTCAGGTCCCTCCTCTTCCTGGTCTGATAAAAGTTGAGACAGACCAGTGGTTAAATCCAACATACAAGTATTTCTTCAGATGCTTAGTAAAAGCAACATCTGGGGCAAAAAAAAATTAAAGTGAAAAGCTTAATGGGAATTTAAAGAGGCTGAGACCCACTCCATCCCATGACACTGCAGTGGGCACACAACAATGGTCTTATGGCTATAGGCTGTCAGGAAGAAATTACCCCTTCTTTGCCTACTTTGATTAAAAATATCACCTTTGCTTTTAACTCTGTTCCACTCAAATAAATATGATAATAGTAGCAGCTCTTCTTAATCAAGAACTTCCTCCTGAAAGAGGCTGAAGAAACTCAGGCTCGTGGACCAAGTCCGCTACCATATGGCATGTGTGCGCAAAGTCAATGTGCAGAGGTATTCAGACAGCCCTGTAAACACGAGGCCCGAGTGTTTACAACATTTGGGGATCAGCCATCAGAAGGCACGGGGACTATGCCGACAGATGGCAGGTTGTGAGCTCATCCACCATGTCCTCCACAGCTTCTCCGAGCACCAACCACCCATGTATGGATACCTATCGGGGCCCTGCACCAGAGTCTGAGAAAGAGACAAAAGCTGTCGCTGACTTCATTCAAAGCCACCTGACGTCAATCAAGGCTTATATCACCTTCCATTCCTACTCCCAGATGCTGCTGTTTCCCTATGGCTACACATCAAAACTGCCACCCAACTACAAGGACCTGGTACGTAAGAAATCTTCTCTGCTTTGTACATTGATGCCATCATTGACTTTCTTCTGTTCATTCACTTGGGTTCCAGTGAAGCAGTTTCACATTTTTATATGCCAGAAGAAGGAACTAATGAAGTCAGCCTTCAAGTTAAAGTCATGACCTGTAGATTCATTTTTCATCTGATAAAATTATATAGATAATAAAATCTTTCAATATGATTTTAGGAAAAAGCCAGGAGGAGGAAATGTCTAGGCCACCCTGCGTGCTGTACACATGAATTGTCACAATGAAATCCCCTCAAATTATTAATTGATACTAATTCAAAAATTAAATTAAAAAAGAACACCATGCATAGTTTCCAATAAATCACAGGAACCGTCAGGGTGAACAGGTGACTTAAAGGATAAATACCTTGAATTACTATAGAAAAAAGAAAGTAAAGCAGATAAAGTCAGTGTCCCAATTCCCAGTGGTCAGCAAGCAAGGACATCCAGAAGAGCTGTGCGTCAAATGCTGCCTTCTAAAATTAACTCAGAAAAAAACAGGTCATGGTTCTCATTTGGACCTCAGTCAATCAGAATCAGCACAACAGCATTTAACTTTAGTTATATCAGAGATGGGAAGCAGTCATTAAGTCCATCTGTGCACACACAGCAAAGAAAATATGCAATTCATGGCCCAGAGTTATTTATTATTCAATCTAGACAAGAATCTAAACCCTTGAGTTTGATTAATTTGTGCAGATATGGCAATTCCATTTCAATCTCCTCTTGGGAAAATGACATTATGGATAAAAAAAACACTCGTGTATATACAACAAGCAACTTGGAGTAAACTAAAAGTTCTCTCACAGCAACCAAAGAAATTTAGAAAGAAATCTGTTTCTTCAGTATGTACATTATATATACCGACTTTAAAATCTTCATATCAGAATATATTAGTGATTATATTCCATTTACATTCATTCCGATAGCGATTCTCATAACACAGAACGCTGATGTTTACTAAAGGTCATGAGATGCCACTCTGGAAGAGAAGCCCTCATTTAGCAGAATTATTTTAAAGAGGAGTCAGTCAGCTTTCTTCCCCAGGCATGAACTCAGACAAGTGGAGAATGTCCTGGGGAAAATACAGGACTATTGCAGAGGAAGGAATGGAGAACACAGAAGAAACTGCAGAGACCGACTTTGTAGGGGACAAAGGATAGATAGATAATAGATGGATGGGTAGATAGATAGATGAGATAGATTGATTGATATAGATAGATAGATAAACAGATAGACAGATAGGTAGGAGAGAAGGAAGGAGAGAGAGAAGGAGGAGAGAGAAAAGATATGGCATTACTGCATACCATTGACTATACATTTAGAAGTCTTTACAAAGACAATATAGCTTACTGAAAATGCTTCTCAATTAATCATTTATTTTATTTTGATCTAAATTAAGGGTATTCACACAGTATTGTACAAATTCCCCTCTAACTTTTCCTTTCACTGCAGGTCAAAGTCGCCAAGATCGGCACTGAAGCTCTGTCAACTCAATACGAAACCCGCTACATTTATGGCCCAATAGCATCAACAATTTGTAAGTTTTTCCTGTCATTTACTATGACTTTTTCCCTAATTCTTTTTTATAAATATTGAGGACAATTATCAACTTTATAAATTAGGGTTAGAAATCTGGGATTGCTCATTTAAACTCCAGTTTCTGCAGGAGATTCTGAGCTAATACGTGTGCACCTTGGGGAGAGATTATGCTTGTTTATTGGGATAAGAGTTTTCTAGAAGCGAATTTACAAGATTATGAGGTTAACAGAAATTAGTAAATCAAGACGAATTTAGTTTCAATCACCCACCTTTCTTTTCCCCACCTCCACCACCAACAATGTTTTATCTTCATGGCAACTAACAATTATTAAAGTTTGGCAGAGTCCATGCTTAGTTTTTAATTAGTGTGCTTTCATTGGACTCTTTCTTCTTTAGACTCTTTCTTCATGTGAGCAGAGTCCTTTCCCTAAGTCCTGGTGAGAAATTGTGTAATCAGTTTCAGCCCCCACGGGTGTGGAAAGCCAGCTTCTTGTCCTTCTGATCCGACCCTTCCCATCAGGGGCCGCTGAGATCCGTGTGGTGAGCTGAGAAAGGGAAACCACCGCGAGGCTCCCTTATTTTTGCTTTATAGTCCAGCACTATGAAAGTGCACCTTGCTGTTTTGGGCTTTCATCAAGTCTCGTCTCTGGGTGCCTTTTAACTCTTGACCAAGACTTCCTGGTGTTGATTTACTTGTCTTGTTTTCCATATACAAGGAATCAGGAAGCTTTCTGCAGAGTAGTTTGGCTTTGCTGACAGTATGGCCTCAACTGGGTCTTTGTAGCCCAAAAGCACAGAGACTAAGTTAACAAACAGGCATAGCTATGTTCCCATAAATCCCATTTGCAAAGACAAGAGGCCAACTCTCACACCACATGCTAAATAATATCTGAAATTATGTAGGCGCTGTGTTCAGCCCTTGATGGTGACAATCTCGGTTAGTCATCACAAAACCCTATGAAGTGAGCAGTACTATTTAGCAGTTGCCAGTAACTGGCAAAATTAGGACTCAATCCTAAGTTTTAACAAAACCCAAGCCCTTGATTTTGACCACTGTGCACACTGCTTTCCCATTTGCTTTTGTAACTACAACAGCCAGTATTTTCTACTTTCAAGCAATAACATCAACAACAAAATGGCCTTTGGTGATTTTCACCAAAGGCCATTAATTCAGGCCCTGGGAATTGAGATCATTCCTGCTCTTACAGCAAGCTCTCAGTGTCCCCTGAGCCCCAGGCCCCCGAGCACATAGCACAGGGCAGGATAGGGAAGAACAGTGGAATTCGTTCCCATAAACCTGCTCGAGGAAAATCAAAACAGGAAATGGGTTGAAACCACCACGAGACTGGGCTTGATCTGGCTTGCATCGCTCTCCGGACTATGATGTCTAATGCTCAAAAAGTGAAAATCGAACTTATACTTTCACACATTTCATGCACAACCCCCCCACCACCAAACACACTCATATTCACCTTCTGCTTTCAGAATCTGTGAGTTTTCTAAAAATGTGTGTGTGGATTTTCAATAACTCTACATGGCCACAGCTTCCAAACACTTACAGGCCAAAAGCATCAACTTGGTGTGAATAGTTTGCCTTCCCGGTAATCACTAGGGAGTTTTAAAATGCTGTCACCACATGCTGTGTTTAGAGTCTGCTCGTTGGAGGCTCCTTTGGTGGAACTGTAAAAGTAAATGGCACAGAAGATACATCCTACTTCCAGAGAACATTCATCAGCAATCACCTGTCAGCTGATCCTTACTAAGGGGTTGAAGAGAAAGTATAGTGACATTTGTGCTCCTCAGCATCCAAAGATCTTGTTACAACACAGTCCATGCCAGGGACTTCTTATACCTACATAGGGATGACAAGATTGCAAAGAAAAATGAAATACTCCCCACTACATGAGTGGATAAGAGTGAGCAAAGGAAGGGACAAACAGTCTAGAGCAACAATGTAGATGGCAGCCTTTGTAGCAGGCACCAGGAAATAGCAGGGCTGGGGGGCCACCCAGACGCCATGGAAGAGTTGCTCCTCTGAGCAGGAAAAATACACAGATGCCCTTGGGGTCCAGCAGAGAACAAAGGGTTCCTAACAGAAGTTTCCCAAAGACTATTGGAACATCAGGGGATTATCCATTGGGGGAGGTGGTAAACAAACAGGAGAGTTCTAGAACTATGCACAGCCCCAAATCACGACCTCAAAGTGAAGGAGAGTTTATGGAGTCTGTGTGTGACAGCCCTGAACTCTGGAGCATCCAGAGTTGAGACATGGTAACTGCTCTGAAGGAATCCACCTTTAAACTGGGAGGAGCAGACAGCCTCCACACCAGCATGTGTCACTTTCAAATGACTGTTCTGTACAACAGAAGTGTTTTAATTTTTATTACCTTATGCAAAAACATTTTTTAAGAAATGGAGCTTTGGAAAGAATTTCCTCTTTCGCATACGGCCAGACACATCTCCATTTCTTGGAGTAACTGCTTTAACAGAGCATCTGGCTGAAAGTTAATCAGACCTTCAGGAGAAGCAGAGAGTAGCAAAGTGGTTGACTTCGTAGGACTAGAAAGTAAAGGCATCTCACGAGTAAAGTCATTCCACCATCCTGATGATCACTTAACAAGCCCCAGAATTTGGAGAAAACATCTAACTTATGGCACTATTCTTTTTTTTTTTCTTTTTTTTTTTTTTGATGAAGACAGAAGAAAGGTCTTTGGGAGCATTTTTTAAACCCAAATCATGGAAAGATATCTGACCCTCAGAAAAAATAGATATAAATTTGCAATTTGAACCCAAAAAAACAAATATATATATATATATGTATATCAGATAAGTTAAAATCATAAATGTTGGAACCAGGGGGGAGCCTGGTAGATGCTACAACCCATGGTTCTCAAGCCCAGTCTCCCAGTAGAGCCACAAGGGACAATTAAACACCATGGGTGACCAGGTCCCACTCCCAGAAACTCCGATTCCACCAGTCTAGGGTGGAGCCCAGGTGTTTGCATGTTTTTAAAGTACCTGAAGTGATGGTAAGACGAAGCTAGGGTTGAGGACCACTGATGCAGGCTAACTCGCTCATTCATAGCCTGTGCAACTGAGGCACAGAAAGACTTTGTCACTTCAGGGAGGAACAGGAACTAAAGTCAGCATTCCAGACCACAGTCAAATGGGTGTATGGGCTATCAACTACTTCGCCCCCAAAACAGCAAAATTCGGGTGGCCCAAATATTTAAATAATGATGTGAAAAGATTTTGAAATATTTACACTTGCATATTAACAGTACAACAAGTCCTTCACCACCTTGGAAGTAACTGAGCAGTACCGAGTGAGCAGAAATCGTTGTTGGAATTGATAGGAACCAGGGAGCTCGAATCATTTACAACACCACTCTGTGAATCGCATGAATTAAGAAGTTGATTTCAAAATGCTTTCCTTGCTCCTTTCCCCAAAACTGCAATGTCTGCTTTTGGTCCTCAACCCCGTGCTCGTCTCCATTCTCCATTCTGAAGAGGAGACAACGGAGACTTGCCACCCTAGACACCAGTCTCTACTTCCTAAGATTACATCAGGAGGCAAGAAAAGGGCAGAATAAATATTTTAATGTATTCTCATGTGTCTCTGACTTTGACTCTTGCTTAAAATAGAATTTCCACCTGCAAGTGCGGGTTATTATATTTAATGCGTTTTTAAATGGTGGGATTTTCTAGAAAATACCATATTGAGTAGGCAGTAAGTGGAGTCCTCGTTAAGTCAGCAGCACCACCCCATATGAATTCCTTTGGGCTGTCATCAGATTCTGAGCTTTACAGTTTCACTCTTATGCACCTTTATTGCATTCTAGTAAGTTCCTTGCACCAAATACTGTCCTTGAGAGAGGCAGGAAGTATATTGTTTCCAAATGTTGATATATGAGGGATATTTTGTCCATGAAAAAATAAATTATACTGTAGAACTAAGAGAAGACTTTATTGGGTGTGCACAAGGCCAGTAATATAATGCAACAGTTAACAGCATGAACTCTGAAGATGTGGCCTGGGTTGAACCTGTGTGTCTTTTAGCAAATGGCCTACTCCCTCTCTGCCTGAGTTTCCTCTTCTATAAAAGGGCAATTGGTATTTACATCAGAAGGTTGGGGTAGGAGTTAATTAAATGACTTAACATGTGTAGAGCACTTAGAAGGGTGCCTGGTATTTATCCAAGTGACTATTACTATACTTTATAAATGTACGCATGTATCTTAATGGGTTTTCATGGATGTAATTAAAAGGCTACGTTTCATGTGCAGCAAATTAAGTTCTATAACAACGTCTTCTTAGGGGTTAGAAAGCTCCAACATCGCCTTTATTGTATGCCATGGTGCAGTTTTGTTTACAAATGTAAGGTCCAGAAGATGCTAAAAGGGTATCATAAGAGAAAGTGTATGACATTCTATAACCTCACATAATTAAGAAAACTCACAAATTACTTATATTCTCAGTCACCACTATCAATCTTAATGAGAAATTTCACATAAAGGAAATCTCTCAAGGTGAGGTAGCTATGCCCTGAAACCCTCTGAAATCACACAGTTGACTCAACTCAAAGGGAGAACTGGGACGGCTAAAAGCTGCCAGGTTCGTTAAAAGCCTAGCATGTCTGCAGACATGTCCCAGACACTGCTTCTGTCTATTTGTCTCCTGTTCTACTGAACTCTTATCTTTATGCACTTTCCTTCCAGTGAACATAAACCCAACTGGTTAAAAATGGCAACCTTCCGGAATCCACACAGAGATCTCAGCTCACATGCCCTACAAACGCCCTGTGACACTTGACCCTGTTGAACTCTACTTGCCTGAACTTGGCTTCCTTAACTTTGAACGCCTCTTCTTCTCCTCTCCCTCCTCCTTTCTACTCCGTCTCTGGTGACTGTCTCCAAAAGTAACATGCTCCAGCAAGTCAAGTATGGCACACAGACCTCCCAGGAGTCTCTCTTGAGGCCCCCTCCTCTTCCTGCCATCTCTTCCTCAACAGGAAGTGCCTTTTATCCCAGTAGGCTGGAGCCCCCGTTGTTGTGCAGGAAAACAATCACCTTTCACCCATGCAGCTGGAACCAGCGGGGCTCTGTGGGAGCCAGTGGTACCAGGCCAGCCACCCAGGCAAAGGCTCTAAAAGCTTCATTATCATCAGAATCACAAGACACAGCAGTAAGCCAAGACCTGCATGCTCAACCTCAGTGAGGGCAGCACCTGCTAAAACAGAAGACTTATGGTTTAAGATTTAACATACAGCCAGAATTCCAGAATATAATACAAAAAAAAAAAACCTCTTGTCATACTAGATACAAAAAAAAATTAGAGCTTAAATTGAAAAGAGAATCAAAATGCCAACACGGGGATGGTTGAGCTGTTGGAATTATCTGAGAAGAATTTCAAAAGGTTGGAAAACACAATTTCCAACTATTAATCAAAACTAAGAAGGAGCACCAAGCAGCACACGCCTGTAATCCCAGCTCTCCGAGGTAGAGGCAGGAGATCAGGAGTTGAAAGCCAGCCTGGGCTACATAGCCATTACTAGTGACCAAGGGAGATATTAGTAAGGATGAGAGGATCTCCCAAGAAGATAACGCTCCAAAATATGGGTGAACCAATCCATCTATGATTTTCTGCCAGTAACTTGGGTCATTCTCCCAAGTTCCTTCCCAAATGTCCTACTAATATCTAACATGTCCCTTTATCTTCCTTTGTCCTTTCTCTTCCCCAGCCCAGCCCTCTCTTTTCCCCACTGCTTGAATTGAAATTTTAATCATTATTTTGTCAAATTCTGTGATCTCCCATCCCATTTTTCTTACATAGAGCCATTCTATTTTATTCCCAGTGTGTGATTTCACCCAAGTTCCAGTTTTCCTGTCACAGCACCTCCCATCTGTTGTCTACCTTTTCCAGTCCAGATTAGCTATTCTAAAGTGCTAAAGTGCCCTGTCACCTCTCAAACAAAACCTGAACACGTCTGATTTACAGTTTCCCAGATGAGCCCACAAATTCTCACTGCTTCCTTCACTGCAGCCCAAACGGATCTCCCGGGTCCCTAGAAACACCTCCGGGCTTTTCCATCCTCATTGTTCATGGCCAGAACACCGGTCTCCACCTCCACCTGGAGAACACTTGCCTTTCTTCAAAGATTCTTCTCCAGTTCCATCTGAGTCATGAAGCTGGGTCACCCTCCTCACCAAGCACAATCTGTTTTCCCTCGAAGTTTTCATAAAATAGTGCTTTTCTTCTGAGGTTCTTCACCTACTTGCGGTCTGTTGACTTGCATTTGACCTCTCACCAAATGCACCTTTCTTCATCTTTGTACCTTGCACCACCCACCCTCTCCAGGGCCTAGTAAAGTGTATTGGTTTTTTGGTTGTGTTTGTTTTGTTTTTGTTAAAGGCAAGGTCTGACTATGTAGTCCAGATTGGCTTTGAACTCACCATCCTCCTGTGTTGGCCTCCCAAGTCCTGCCACTATAGGTGTGCACAATCACATCAGGCCCAAGTAAAGAATACAGGGCATGGTAAAGGTGTAAGAAATATTTGTGGAATAATTTAAGGACCAACTCTATCTCCACCAAAATGTTCCTCCTCTCTTCATCATAGCCTTGAATTCTTATCTTTTACACCTAAAATGTTCATGTCAATTGTCCTAGGCTATAAATGATTTTACTTATAAAAAACACTTTTCAGGCTGGCGGAGTGACTCAAGTGGTAGAGCACCTGCCTAGCAAGTATGAGGCCCTGAGTTCAAACCCCAGTGACACAAAAAAAGATATAAAAATACTTTTCTACTACATCAGACAAACTCTACATATAAATGCATTTATAGTTATGTACACATACACACAAATATATATATATATATATATATATATATGCCCTCTAAGAGGTATGTTTATATTTTCAATCCTTTTACCAAATATAGCATCTTTGGTAAAACTGACATGAAAAGTTTGAATTAGGGGATTAAGTATGTCCTTAAAATGACTTAAGCTTTCTTGACCTTGTAACTGCGAAACACTTGTCCCTAGCAGCATGAATAGCAAGAGACCTGGGACATGGAACACAGTTTGCACAGTAGTGTGAATGGCTGACCTCGGTGGTTTCCAGCTCCTTCCCGCTCCACTTCCTCAGCCGCTTGCTTGAAGCTCCTTATCTACCGCATGCTCCAGAAACCTCTGCGGCTTAGCGCTGACCCACCCACAGCGTGGTATCAAATGCACCACTGTCCATCTGCAAGGTGGCCGGGTGCAGATGCGTGACTGCTTTGCTGTATGTGCTGTCCTACCCAGAACCCTACTGCCCTTACCGCAATTAACTGTACACATAACTATTTTTTATTGCTAAATAAAAAAATACACCAGCAACTTCCATTTCAAGAAAAACGCTAGTGTTTGTCTCTAATTAAATATTTCCTCCTTCTGTTTTCCAGACCCTACATCAGGCTCTTCCTTAGATTGGGCTTACAACCTTGGCATTAAACATACCTTCGCCTTTGAGCTCCAAGATCAAGGCAGGTTCGGGTTTCTTCTTCCAGAATCCCGCATAAAGCCAACCTGCAAAGAGACCATGCTCGCTGTCAAGTTCATTGCCAAGTACATCCTCAAGCACACGACCTAAGGAGTTTTCTATGCTTGGATACGCCAGTTAACCCTGCGTTGGGCCTTTCCAGAAAGTCAGCTTCCAGTTGTCTGCAGAGGGAGCTGCACCTCTCACTCTGGAGACATGCATTATTTTATTTCTTTTTGCTTTTATTTACTCCCGGTAGCACCGTGACAAAGTGACTTTAAGTGAAACCTTTTAAATCATTTTCCTTGCTCTAAGTGAAATTGAACCCAGTGGAAAGCACTGTTGTGAGTATTTTTAAAGGAGACCTATGGTAGTGCACAGGAAAGAAAGGAAAACCTCACTTTCAGCAGAAGCTGATTCTTTGCCACCTGGCTTCCCCATTTCATGTGCTCACATAATAAAAGATAAATAAAAGTAAATAAAATGCACTCCAGAGCTTTACAAATGCCTCTGTTTTGGTAAGCTATGTTCTCAGCATTTCTTTTAGCTTTAATAATTCAGATTAGGGCTTCTCATTTGGTCTCATGGTAGGAAGGGGTTTCTTCAATTTTCAAAAACATAACTTGTCTCTACATTTTTTTCTGGTAGAAGAAAACATTGTTTCTGTCTTTAAAATAGCAGAGAGTGTCCTACAGGACATAAAATGGTTCACGCACAGGTGAATATTAGTGCTTTAAATAACCAACCTAGTTCTTGTTAATATAATGTACATTAGGTTTAAAATAGTTTAATTTAATCTGTTATAATCAGAGCAAGCTACATGCCAAAACATCTCTTGGCAATTATGGCTGTAGCAAGAAAGTCTGCTCGGCTGACTCTTGCCCTCCTGATAGATAGAAGGAAGCCAGGAAAGGCATTACAAGTTGAAGACCAAAAGCCATGGTGACCAAAGGTAATTGGAATAACCTGCTTTACACTGTCTGTAATCTACTGGTTAAGATGTTGTGATCAGGTGACACCTGCATTCCAGAAACCCGAAGCACAGATGCCCACTACAAAGTTGACCATAATTTTAGGGAGGAGTTCCCGAACTTCCCATAAACTTACCCAAAACCATAGGTCAGAGTTCAGAAGATCCTGAATGGTCCTGAAAACCAAGTCGACAAATGTCCTGGCACAGTGCTCACAAATCTCCTAGGACCCAAAATAGAGAGAAGGCACACCATTTACTTGAGTTTAATATTTCTCAATCAGAGAAAAGTTATCTGAGTAAGTAAAAGTCACAAACCGAAAAAGACTGGTCCTCACCCTAATTGAGTAGATTGTGACTGTTATTCCAGGGTATTTTTCCTCTTTGATGTCACACGAATTATGAAAATAAATATGTGAAGAAAACATCTATATTGAAGTTTAAAAGCTAAGGCGCCATTTTTCTGAGAACTCTTGGGTAGTCAGGGCTGTGTTCTCCCCTTACATTTCTCTTTGATCAGAGATCAAAGCAGCAATAAATAATCTTGGTGGGACACTCATTCACCTGAGTGTCGATGAAGGGATGCAGCTCTGTGCCTCCCAACTGCACCCTGAGACAGCACAGTGCTGTCTGAAATCTGCTCCTCCCTCCTTCCTTCCTTTCCTTCTCCACTTTATTCTCCCTGGAAATAGGGTGCCCCAATTCTGAGCTACACATAGCCATCCAAACAAAGGCTCTGTTTTCTTTTTCAAAAAATAATAAATTTTCTTCTGCATTCTAGTACAATAAAAATTTGGAAAAGAACTTGGATTTCAGAGCTCTAGAAATGTGATCACAGGTCAATACCTTCCTTTCTAATTGAACTGTAAAACTAAGCTACTGGAGTTTCCTGTGCTTTATTTTCTTCTATACAATAAAGTTACGGCAAACATCTTCGAATCAGATAACAAGGTGTTTAAATTGTTACCTCTTAGGTGAATTTGTTGTTTTTCAAATAATGTATCAAGGACAGATTATTCAGACCAGCTTGGGTAGCCAGTGGGTAAATGGTAGAAGGGATCCTTCAGGTCAGCTCGAGCACTCTGGCTTTTCTCCAAGATGGGAAGCTGAACAGCACCATGGAGACCACACAACTCAGAGTTCAAGGAATTCTCACTTTAACCAGTCGTCTTCTGCCTTTTCTGTACTGGTGTCTTCCACTGCCCACAAACCATCTTCAGGGTCTGCCAGGCAAGGGGAATCACAGAGTCACCAGGGAACAAGGATTCCACTGGAACCCAGGAGATCCCAAAAGCTTTACCAACCAAAAGGCAAACCCTTGTGATGATGGGAAATTGAGCTCAATTCTTCCTAAATCTGGATGATCCACAGGTGGCACCAGCAATGGCTTAGAGGTTTCTGATCTTCTAAAAAGGCTCTATTTTCTTTTTTGTTGTTGTTTTTTGTTTTTTGGGTTTTTTTTTATTTTTATTGTTTTATTATTCATATGTATATACAATGCTTGGGTCATTTCTCCAGCCTGCCCCCACCCCCTCCCTTATCACCCACTCCGCCCCCTCCCTCTCCCCCCCAACCCCTCAATACCCGGCAGAAAAAAGGCTCTATTTTCAAAACACTATTGCAAATGGTGCTGGGCTATGAGCTATAAGATGAAGCACTGTGAATTGTATGGCACGGTCCAAGATGCTCACTTCAAAGACTTCTAGAACATCCACTATGGCCCTTGTTTCCTTTTCATTCTCTTTCCATTTGGCTGTAATAAGATTGTGATGGTGGATGCTGGTCTATTATTTTAGACCATAAGACAATCTGGAGAATCCAAGGAAAGAGGATGACAGAAGGATTCTGGGATCTTAGGCCTTCACCAGGCAGAGATACTAATCCAGGCTTAGGCTACTTATTTTAGGATTTAAATATGACAAAGAAATAGGGGCTGGGGTGTAGCTTAGTGGTAGAGTGTTGTCTAGCATGCACAAGGCCCTAGGTCTGATCCCCAGCACTGAAGAGAACAGAAGAGAGGCGAGAACAGATGAGAAGGGAAGGAAGGAGGGAGGGAGGGAGGGAAGGGAAGAAGGAAGGAGGGAGGGAGGGAGGGAGGGGGAGGAAATAAAGGTTGTCTTTAGTTAAGCTACCATTGCTCAGTGTCATTGTTCTTCCCCACCAAACCCAATGCTACTAATGGAACAGGTAGCCTGAAAGCTCCAGCTGCTTCTTGGATGGAGACATTAGAAGATGCAGCAGTTCTGGGAAAAAGCCAGAAGCAGAAATCAGGAGGTGCAGATCAAAATTCTGAGTCTACCAATAAATAATATCTAGCAAGAGCTCTCGCCCTTGGCCTTCCCTGCCTGTCCCTAGAGTTTTATTAGAATCTGAGGCAACAGATGCTACCACAGACCCTCTCATCTCCATTTCACAGGTTGCCCTTCTCCAGGTAGATGGCATGGAAAGATGCCACACGACTGTCACCTCAGCTGGGATTCTTCCCAGCTGCACCTCAGTGGCCGTAAGCAATGCTCCAGTGTGCAGGTGTGCACACTGCTGTGTGCAGAGTTCCCATCGGTTTATCACGATATGGAGCTTAAACACAGTTCAATCTGAAACCAGACACAACTCCGAGTTATATTTTCCCAAATAAAATTAAAAGTTACCTCCAACTCTGGGGATCTCTGTTTACACAGTCATTTACTTCCACTTTTGTTGCTCTTGCCTGTTGCTGACAGTTTCTTCTTTGCTTTTTAGTGATCATCAGAGAAAAGTGTAACATGTCCATTAGGTAGAGGGAAAATAGGTCAAAAACAGGAAAAGTAAAAATCGTAAAATTTTACAAGATGATAAATTCTGCCAATTTGTTACGGTGTTACGGTCCTTCCCAGTGACGTGGCGTGTTAACTGTGCACAATACAACCGTGCAATATCCCACAGACACCTCTCAAAGTTACCCCCCAAATGAGGAAAGAATCAGTATACCACCATGTAGGGAGGAACAAGATAAACAAGGAACAGCATGAAATTCAGATTCCATTGGGTCGAGGGTCACCTCGTTTTCATTCAACTGATAACGTAGAAAATTGTGGGTAGGACTCACATTAAAGAAAACAAGTACATAAGTCCTAACAAACTGGAAGGTTTTATTGTGCAAAACCAGCTCAAAGCAACACTTTCTGAACAGTGAGGCTCAGGTGAATACAAAGCAGGGTTGCAAGGTCACCCCTTTACACGTCTTTCCCCTTTTCAACAACCGGGCTTCATGATTAAAATACCCAGCCGTTTTTCTATAATGAATCATAATAGCATCTTGAAAACTCCGGCAGCATATAGGTTACTGTCAGAATTCTCTCCGGCAAAGCTTTTGGGAGCTTCTGTAGCATTTCCTTGTCACAAAATCCATTATGCCAGGACGGCTCTCAGGCTGCCTGAGTAATGTCTATCTGAAGATTATAATTTTGTCATAAAAATTTACTCACGTGAACTTAGCATAAAAGGTCTCCGTCCAGAAAGAACGAATCGAAATGGGTATATTATCTCCTGAACTGCTTTTCTGCTCACTTATCTTTCAATTACAAGCCTTAAGTTCACCGGTGTCAAGAGAGGTTAAGCCAGAAAAATGTAAAACAATTTTTGAAATTTGAGAGGGAAATTTGACACTTAATGCTTCAAATGCATCGCTATTGCCTTGGCATCGCTAAGTGTGCTCTTGATTCTTTTTACACCGTGGATTAAATCTTTAAAAGACTTTGCATGAAACAAAGAAAGATCCAATACGTACAATTCTGTGTATAAAATAATTTGCAGAGACTATGGTTCTGTTCTGATTTAAAGCTTCAATTTCTCTTTTTTTCAATCTACTTTACAAAATTTAAATTTCAGGAGGTAAGTGAAATTTATTTGGGCAAGAGGAGGGGAGGTTCTGTGAAAGCCATCACAGAACAGTGATGGCAATGATCATCATGGACAGTAGCAGCTGAGCAGTCCTGGACAGGTCACAATCGCTCTCCTACTGACCTCTGCGTTTGATCACCACCGGCCTGAGACTTTGAGGATGGAGGCTGTGACTCTTCACCTGCGATAATGAGAGACGTAGCTCACAGTGCATTACTGACTTGAATATTAATGCTGCAAATTGAAAACTAGATTTTCATACTTCCAGATTCAAATTCTGTTACACCAAACTGTCCGATGGTCTTCACTTCTCTAGAAAGCGGGGAAAGAGGCTACCTAATTCATGAATCATGAATTTAAGTCCCTCTCCTCCAGCCAAGCTGAAGGAGCATCACTGTAAGGACACATCAGACGCTTCCCAACGGTCCACACATGGGGTCCTCGCCCTTAAACGTTCCCTGGAGTCACCAAGAGGCAAAGGCATAAAGAGCTCAAATTGCTGGGCCACCCCCAGAGTTTCTGATGCCATTCACCTGGAGGGGGCACAAAATCTCCATTTTAACAAATTCTCAGGCAATTCAGAGGCTGCTGGCCCTGTACCCCACTTTGAGAACCATGGATACAGAATAATCCCAAAATGTCCCTCCATTTTTTCAGTGATTAGTTTTCCAGTATTTTTGTGGCCTTTATTTAACTGTGAAGTTTATTGGCAAAATAATTTTCTCATAGACTTCATCTCTAATTTAAAGGATAGACAAACCAAAGAACAGATGAAATAAGAACACTGCAATTCCTAGCTTCTGTAAAAATGTTTATAAGAAAATAAACCACACGTTTGGACCTATTTCAAACCCACTGCACATTTAAATAGTTTACAAATGTACAGAAATATTAAGTACAATAAAGGGTCCCTGCTTTGAAATTTTACTGAATTGATTCTATAAATTTGATTAGCTTTGTTAACTCATATTTATACTTTGTACATTGGTTTGTGGAATTTTAAAATGCTTTAGCTTTTTATCTTAAACATCATAACCAAATCCACTTTGGGGACATAAAATACGTGGCTTCTGCCAAAACCTCCATTCACGATGACTGAGTCCCACTTAGGACACTCCGATTTGGAAGCTAAGAATTCCTTTAGTACTGAGAAGTAGCTTCCCAAACAGGAAAACTGGGCAGATTCTGTGCAGAATGTTGGCAGAAGTGTTTCTGGAGTTCACAGCATTCGTGTGTGGGAGAGTAAGTGGAGGGTCCCAGCCACGTGACTCTCTGTGGCCATCAGAGACACAGGAAGGGGGGATAACCTGAGGACTTCCTTACCTGATGTCATCCCCCCCACCAGACCAAGTTCAACGTGTGTCTGCTTCAGTTAATCTTTTACAAAGACTGAGAAAGGAGGAAAAGGTAAGGAACAGGTGCCTAGACATTGGGACAGAAGACTGGAAAGAAAAAGAACCAGGAAGAAAAGGTAAGAAAATCTAATTTCCCTGCTCCCTCCCTAAACCTCACTTTCCCCAGAATGATCATAATGTTCTGCCTCGGAGCCTCATCGCGACTCAGCTGTCTGCTCCAGAGAGCACATCTCTGCAACAAATTGCCTTTCCCTGACTCCAGCATTGGACGAGGACAGCCTCGTGTTGCTGGCATGCCCAGTGTCATGCATGTTTGAAATGTCAGCCGGCATGCCCAGTGTCTTTCTCTTACATGTAAGCGCCCTCATTCCTTTAACCTTATCCTAAACCAAACACATTTTAGATACTGTGTATGTGTGTGTGTGTGTGTGCACACACTGGAGATTGAACCTCAAGCCTTGCATAGGCTAAGCAACAGTCAGTGAGCTCTGCCATCGCCATCCTCTGATAAAGTGTTTTGAGGATTAAAGACACATGCACAGTATTTGAATTTGCAATAGATGTAAGGGAGCACAGAGGGACGTGGAGGTCCCTTTGCACACAGGCTTCACCACTGACTCGTCACTGCCCATCAGCCCACCTGTAAGATCCAGGTAGTGGTACCTATGTTGGGGGATTATCGTGAAGATTAAAAATAAGTGTATAAAACATACCAGTCAATTGCCCCCGGTTTTCTCAGAAGTGAGGGGATCCTGGATGTGAGACTTGACAGTGCTAAAGCAACAGCCCAGGCAAGAGGGTCACCAATTCACACTGACCGTTTCTCGAGCAAAAACAACAAATATTAGGGTGACTTCCTCTCCTTTCTAATTTCCCAGAAGCTATTTCATCAGCTAAAACCTCTGCTAATATTTATTAATGGCTATCACTTTCCTATTGTGTGCTAGATATTTCGTATGTATCATATCAGAGACTCTTGATTTAATCACTCATTTGGACAGATGCCAAAATGGAGGCACAGAGTAAAGGAACGTTCTACTCAAGCTCACACAGCTCAAACAAGGATTCAAACGCAAGCGTGGGGTTTTAAGATGCCGTGGACACTGCAGTCCTCGTACGCAGCCCAGCAGGCTGGGTCTGCTACAAAGGTACAATCAGCACCTCAAGTACCGGACTCCCGAACCAGAATCTGGGCTGACACCAAGCTTCATCCCCTAAGGCCTTGACACTGGCAATGCTCCAGAATCTGCAGCTATGGAGAAGATTGGAAAACCCCATTCCACCCTCCTAAGCCACACGCTTAGTGAAGGAAGCAGAAGTCAAACAAAAATAGAATTCACGTGTCCTAAAAACCCCGTGGACCTCGGGCTGAGAAGTAGACCTAAATGCTTTACCTAAGTAAATTGGAAACTGCAATTAACCCAGACAGTTCGCTTTTTTGTGCTTCAGAAATACCTGCTTAGGGAGGGGGAATAAAGGAGAATGATGGAGGGGTGAATTCAAGTATGATATATTTGATACAGTGTAAGAACTTTTGTAAATGCTACAATGTACCCCCAGCACAACAATAAATTTTTTAAAAAGAAAAAAAAATAACTGATTGAAGTCCAGTATGGTGGCTCACACTTATAATCGTAACTACTTGGGATGCAGAGATCAGAAGGATTGCAGTTTGAGGCCAGCCCATGCAAAAAGTTAGCAAAACCCCATCTCAACCAATGGCTGGGTGTGGCAGTGCGTATCTGTCATCTATGCTGAACAGGAGGCATGAATAAAAGGATTGAGGTCCAGATTGGTTCAGGCATAAATACAAAATCCTATCAGAAAATTACCTAAAAGCAAACAGGACTAGAGACATGGCTCAAGTGGTAGAGTACCTGCCTGGCAAACCAAAGGCCCTGGGTTCAAACCCTAGTACCACCACAAAAAAATAAACGACCTGCTTAAAACATGACCAAAACGATGCTTCTTTTTCCTCATTCAAATGCTGGAGACAGAGGCCTGCACATGGTTGAGAAGAAACTTTCAGCTGATCTACTTTTGGTTCTGTTCAATTTTGTGACTTTCCCATAAACCGGCAATCTGAGAAAACTCATGATCAGTCAACCTGCTTACAGTTAGCATCGATTTAGGGTTTCAAATATAAATATAAATTAGCAAGTATTTCATGTTCTTTTCAAAAACGGAAACTCTGCAGTGATAGTCTATCAAGCACTCTTACCAAAAGCACAGCAATAAAAGCTCACGGCAGGCTGAAGCCAGACACTGGAAGTCAGGAATGATGAAGTCGTTGTGGTTAGCTCGATTAAAAGCACTCCGTCTCGATAACAACTCAGACCCAGTTCAGAGCAACAGCTTCAGTCGATCAGAGTAAATATTTTATGTGCCAAAATACGTTGGGTACGCAGTGTGCACCAAATTATGTGTTTAATTAGCCACATTTCACAAGAAGCCTCCACAAAAGGCCACCTCTTCCTTATGACATATTTCTCCATAGAAAGTTAATAAAATCATCACTGCAAAACAACCACAATTAGAAAGCAAGACTACAATTGCACCCTCAAAACTCCCGGCTAAATCCAAGGGTTGCTACTTGGACAGACCAATCCTTCTGTAAAATGCTGTGCAATGGAAATTTCCCAGCTCCTGTGTCAGGTCTGAGATGTCAGTTGACAGACTGAGTAAGGTAAGAAGAGAACTGACATTGCTGGAGCCCCGTTCGGGGGCTCATGTCACAGTCACATTTAACCTCTCGACAGTGCTAATCACCAAACTTAGTAATCGAGAGGAGTCACTCCTAGTTCCCAGCTAACACCAGCGTTAGGATTTGAACCCTGTAAAGCACAATGCCTTCCACACATGACTAAGTCTTTCAGAACACTGGAGCTGAAGGTGCACGAATTTCCCTAACAAGGGGGAGGTTGCAGACAGCAGAGCCTCATGGGGCTGAGAAAGCAAAAGACAGCCTGTCCCTCCCCCCACAGCCCAGGGAACACATGCTTCCAGTTATCCCCTAGAAATGAGAGACAGGGACATGGCTCCACTGCACACAGAGTGTGCACTGAAGAGCGCGTCAGCCCACACAACAGGACCAGGACCACAATTCCCCAAGCAAATTCCAGCACATGTGAGGCAACAGTTTGGACCCAAATGCACAGACCGTACTATCTCTGGTGGCCCCAGAGAGGTACCATCAGGTTTTCCCCCATGTAGGTCCTGCCAGGCCTCCATCCTTAGGCAGGGCTGTCAAGCGTTCGGAAACTGAGTTCCCTGTGCCCAGGTAACCCAGCAAGCCTCTCCAGGAACACTGCCAAGTGTCATTTGCCTTCTTATTGGGCAAACTTAGTATTTGGACCTGCAGACTTTGGCTCATATAGTGGACAATTTGGTCACCAAAGAAGAATAAGATCACATTTCAAAATGGCATTTGGTTCAAGTTCCAGGTACAAGAAAGATTGTATCCTCAGAAGCACTCATTAGCAAAGCTCCCCACATTCAGATTCCCCCACTCTTCCGATACTGCTCACACCTGGCCTTCTCACAGGCCTTGTCCACCTCTGTCCACGTACCCACTTCAACTGCTCCCAGAGATCGAGTTGAATTGGCGAGCTGCCCCTTGTGCAGGGTTCCTCCCAAGCCTGCATGGAAACTACTGGAAATCAGCCATTATCACTCCCCAAAGTGCTTAACACATCTGTGAAAGGTAAGGTCGGTGCTGCAGGCTCCTGCCCAGGGCTACCTGGATATTTACATGGAGGGACCACAGCCTAGAATGGGACACGGAGCAAATGGCTTTGCTGAAAGGACCCATGTCAACCACACTCGCTAAGAACTGACCTCCAGTGACAATGGCGAAATCACTGATTTACTGTGGACTGCTTGGGGTGACTAGGAGAAAGGGGTAGAGACACCGGGTGTAGACAGACCACATCCATCCTGTGCTGTTATTGATGCAGGAGGCAGAGAGGCTGGGAAGTAAATGCTGCAAGGTCAAGGTGAGTAGCATGCCGCCTCTCACCTGTGGGCATTTTGTCTGGAAAGCCACAGTCAGCATCGCTTTCCCAGTAGCTACCTCTGTGTCTTCATCGCTCCTTCTTCTCTTCATGACACTCAGTAGAGTGAATGTCGCTGCTTTCCTACCGAAGGGAGCCTGGGAGTTGGGGTGGGGGAGAGCAAAGGTTCCCAGGGTGAAGCTAATGCTTCCCAAGGGCCACCTGCCCCCAGAGATCTCTCTCTAAATCAGCGTTCTCTGCACCCACACCCTTGTCTCCAGCTCTGCTTACAGCAGACCTAAGCTAAGAGAGAAATGGAGGCAGATCAGGAGAGATGGACAGGCTCGTCACCCTCTGGAAGAAAACAAGGTCCTCCCCTAATTTTCTCCTTTTGATACCTCAAGTGTTTCTCATCAGAACCTGACCCAGAACTCTGTTGGCAAGATGTCCTGAGAGATGTTCTTCCCTGGTCTTCCCCTAAAACACAGTCCTGCAGGGTCTCTAGGGCGGTGCAGGGGATAGGGATGACAGAGAGCTAAGGACAGGTAAGCTACACAATGCTAGAAGGCTTATGGTGCATAGAAGTGTTCTTCTCAATTCTTCACTCACTCCATGACAGAGCTACACGTTCACAGCACTCCCCACGTGACTTTGCAGCACCTGCCTTCCACCATGGGTGGCGCATCTAGCCCAGCCCAGTGCTGTTGACTTGTTGGGCCAGTGCAATGTTAGCAGGTGTGTAAACTTGCTGGCGGGGGATGGCCTGCCTCCTTGTATCTCTGTGGTCTTCCAAAGGAACTTCATGCCCAGGCAGCCACGGGCACTTGTGAAGCAGAGGAAACCCAAGCCATAGCCAGGAGCCAAGGTCAGTAATCCTAGATCCCACTGAGGCACAGACAGCCTACAGACCCTGAGGGAGCAAATGAGTGTCTATTACTGCCAGCCCACTAGAATCTGAGATTGTAGCAAAAATGAATACAAAGATTAAATGTATAATACCCAAATAATATGTGCTGGCACATATCAACCACGAGCACATCAAGAATCTTATAAACTGTAGTGTGCTATAAAATTGTAACACATCAGTCTTTCTTTAAAGACAACGCCAGGTGTGAAGGTCCTTCATATGTGAAAATGCTGCATATTTCCCAAATCAAGTTAGTCTCAGCGTCAGGTATTAACAGTTGACTAGAGGTCCAATAGCCGTCCTTGTTCCAGCCGCTTCTTTCTCCTCTATGACACTAAAGCCTAAGACTTACCCGGCTCCAAACAGAGGGGAAGGCCAGACAACTGACAAACTTAATACTAACTCCAAAACATGTTTTGTGTCTTTGCTGGACACCCAAGACCTCAAAATATATGAGTAGCACATCTCTCTAGATGGTTAGAATCTAAGGGAGCAAATGTCACCCATTGTCTTAATTTATATTTATATTCTTAATTACTTAAATTAGAATTAGAATTAAGAGGATTTTACAGGGCTATTTGGAAGTAATAGTGGCTTTAAAATCATGAGATGGTCTACCAGCATTTTAATTTAATGTATCCTTAAAAATGTAATCAGAGTAGTGTAAAAAAGGCAGACGAGGATTTGTCCTAAGTGATATACAACAAGTTTGTGCATATGCAATTAAGTGCACTTCAGAATACGTGTATAGAAAACCATCCAAGGAACAGCATCATTCTTTGAAGGGTGAGTTGGTGATTTTTACCAAAAGCCACAAAGGATTCATGTGCACAAACCTTAGAATCTCATTCTTGAGATTTTTTTCATTTTTTTGCAGTACTGGAGCTTGAACTCAGGGCCTACACGTTGAGCCACTCTACCAGCCCTTTTTTTTGTGAAGGGTTTTTCAAGATAGGGTCTCGTGAACTATTTTCCTGGGCTGGCTTTGAACCAGGATCCTCCTGATCTCTGCCTCCCTAGTAGCAGGGATTACAGGCATGAGCCATGGGCTCCCGGGTTAAACCATATATTGATAAAGATGATATATTCATCAATAGTAGAGAAGAGTAAAAATAATCTGAACATTCTATACTAACACGGGTTTGATGGGTGTGAGCATCTGAACTATTTAGAATATTATGCAATATATACTTAAACACAGTACAACCACAAAAAATAAGCAAAAAGACCAAATCAAGGGAAGAACACTCAAAAATAACACAATTTCTCCAAAAATATAAAGTGATTTTAAATATGTAACCACTAATAAAATTACCTTAAAGTATATGAAGAAAATTTTATTGTAACCGTAGGGACAATTCCAGTAGTAAATCCACCATTATAGTGAGAGATTAGCAACTCACACAGAAAAAAAGCCAGAAAAGATACACAAGATCTGAAAAAAACATTTTTAAAAATTAATGTAATGAACATATATTGAATTCTGCTTCCTACAACTAAAATGTGTTTTTTCACAAGTACTTGACTATTTATAAAAAATAATTTTACCAAAATAAGCATACGAATAAGTTAGACATTAGCAATAGAAACACACAGCTGGGTGCAGGGGCACACATTGTAATCCCAGCATTCAGGACATGGAGGCAAGGAGGTCATGAGTTTAAGGCCAGCTGGACTACATTGACCAGGCTGAAAGCAGCTTAAACATTTTTTAACTACTTATCAAAACTTGTGTGGTGCAGCAAAAACAGTGATGTGAGGGAAATTTATGCCCGTAAGCGTGAGTATTCAGAGAAGAAAATAAGGCCTCAAAATTAATGATTAATTTCTCATCTTCAGAATTTAGAAAAAAATAACAGGCATGGCGGGGCACAACTGTAAAACCCCAGCACTCAGGAGGCAGAGACAGAAAGACTGCAAGTTCCACACAGCCTGGGCTAAATAGCAAGACCCTGATTCAAAATTTTAAAAAATTTAAAGATTCTGGGAGTATAGCCCAGTGGTAGAGCAATGCACAAAGAAGGAAGGAAGGAAGGAAGGGGGAGGGAAGGGGGGGAGGAAAGAAAGGAGAGAAGGAAGGGGAGAAGGAAGGAGGGAAACAGTGAAGGAATGAGGAAAGGGGGAAGGAAGGAGGGAAGTGGGGAAGGAAAGAAAGAAGGAAGAAGAGACGGAGGGAGGAACAACAGCATAAAACTAAAGAAAATACAATGTAAAAGCAAACAGAAACTATGCAGAGGACTAATAAAGCCAAAAATTAGCTATTTGGAAAAAAATAACAGAATGATCCAAAATTTATCAAAATGAGATGAGGCAAATGGCTTTATAGCTCAAAAACAGTGAAAACCACTACAGAAAAATTGTGTTAATCAAAAAAAGAAAAGAAAAGACAGAAAGAAGGCCAGGCATAGGCATGGTGGTGCATGTCTGTAATCCCAGCTACTCAGGAAACAGAGCTGTGGGAGGATCACAGTCCAGGGCTGACTCAGGACAAAAATGTGAAACTGTATCTGAAAAATAAACTAAAGCAAAAAGGGCTGGCAGTGTAGCTCGAGTGGTAGAGCACCTGCCTAGCAAGCGTCCTCAATACCATGTGAAAAAGAGAAGAGGAGGAGGAAGAAGAAGAAGAGGAGGCAATTGTGCCATTGTGAGATGGCTTACTAAGGAGTCACAGGATTTCTAAGATGTGACTGGTGAGAATACAACTGAGTGCAACCAGTCCGGAAAGGAATTTCACATTGTTACCACATCTGAAGATGCACACCCTGTAGCCTAGCAATTCCCCTCCTAGGTCCAAGCGAAGCTGCTGGCCCACAGGACAGGACACGTGTGCAAGAAGGCTCACGCCAGCGCTGTTCACAACAGCAAAACCTAGAACATGTCACCACTCCGTGCACAGGAGCCTGGGTGATCAAACTGTGGTATGTCCACATAGCAGTGAAAACTAACGAACTGTGGGGGACGTGCTCACATAGACAGCTCCTAGCAATATGGCATTGTCCTGAAGAAAGGAATCCCTAGAGGATACTTTCAGCATGATATTCCTTGTGAAAATAAAAGGAAGTAAAATAAAAGCTCACAGGAATAAACAGAGATATGAGTGATCCCGTATAGGAGAGAAAGTCATTTCCACCACTAAAAAGATGGAGGGCTGGACTTTCCCATTGCCTCTCGCTGAGAACTAAAACCCCTGGATATACACATATAAAATGTATACAGCAAGAGTCAGAGATGGAGACACCAAAGCACACTGGCCAGGGGTGTTGCGTGTCGTGTGTGTGTTGTATGCACAGACCCGATTTCATAGGCTTGAGCCACTGTGGTTTGAGAGTTTATTCATTACGTCAGTGTAGACTAGCCTAGCCTGACTAATAGAGATGCTAAGAAAAATTCCACAAGGACGGAAACTCACATGGTGACGACTAGAACAGACTGTTCATCAGTAGCCAGAATTGGGAGAAGGAGCCAATGTTTCTGAAGCCCTTTGACTTGGATTGAGAAGTACAATTGGTGACCCGTGACTGTGCTGGCACTGGACCCCAGCAAACCCGATGGCTGAAAAGAAGGTAGCAAGATGCTCGTCGCCGCCCCACTGTCTGCCCTGGCTCAGAAACACAAGGACAGTGCCAGCCAGAAACGGGCAGCAGGTCCTGTCGTCCTCCAACGCAGCTCTCAAGCCTGCCTCTGCTCAGGGACGCTCTTCCTCCACTCCATCCATCCTCACTAAGTCATCTACTGAACACCCCCATGGTGACCTTCCCACGTCCTTCACCTTCCTCAGTGCCCTGCTCTGAGTATGGAACTTTCACTTCTGTCCCTACGCTAGTACAGGTTCATTTGTAGAGTGATACGGAATGGTGTGGGCACACCGACATTCAGCATAGTGGCGGGGTTCTCCAGAGAATCACAGCAATAGAAGGCACACAGATGTAAGTGGGCACGATTTTATGGAATGTGCTTATGCAACCCTGGAGACCCAGGGTCTCCAGGCATCACAACCAATGAGGAACAGCTTCAGAAGGATTCACTGCACTGGCTGATTTTCTGTCACCTTGCCTTGGCTCAGGGTTGCCCAGGGAGCTGGAAATCCCTTGTTTTCAGGTGTGCCTGTCTTTCTGGAAGAACCCTGCATTCGAACTGGTGAGTCCCCCTGAGCAGACGGCCCTCTCCCGCCGAGCAAGAAGTCCTCTCTGTCTGAGCCATCCATCTTCCCCTGCTCTGGGTTCAGTGTTCTGGGTTCAGTGAACACTGACTGGGCATCACACCCCAACCCACAACCCTGAGGCCCTCGGATTCAGACTGAATTCACCCTGGGGTGCTGCTGCTCCAGCTCACAGACAGCATATATGAGGAGCTCAGCCCCCATAGTCACAGGGGTCAGTCCCCATAACAGGCTATGGATTAAAATCTATGCATGAGGCCTCTCTTACGCCATGTGTGACTCTATTCTGATTGCTTATGGTGATAACAGAATACAAATCATTGCTTTGTTCTGAAATTGATTATCACAAAGTGACCGAACCTGTTCTTGGTAAATACTAGATAAAGTCCCACGTTCCTCAGACAATAAAAAGCAGTGCTCACTTGCTCCTTAATCCACTGATATTATTCAGAATTCGTTCCTCCAGGGCAAAGGACAATAATCTCAAAACACTTTAATATACACAGGGCAAATTGTCTTTTCAAATCAGCAAGATGAAGAATGCTAAAAACTAATGGCTAACAAGAAAAACATAAAATGACAGTTTATGTTATTAAACAAATTACTGAAATTATCAGGAGACTTTAGCCATTCCTTCCGCTTGACCTTTCTGGTAAGGGATATGGGGTTGGTGGTTGCTATACGTGTGACTGCTGGTTTGATTTCCAAAGACTAGCAACCTACAAAGAAGTCATACTTTTTCAACTTTTAAATCTAGCTATTTTGTTAAACAATTGGGGTGGGGAGGCAGGTGTCAGTGGCTCACGCCTGTAATCTTAGCTACTCAGGAGGCAGAGATCAGGAGGATCACAGTTCGAAGCCAGCCAAGGGGAAAATAGTTTGCGAGACCATATCTCAAAAAAAAAAAAATCACAAAACAGGGCTGGTGGGGTGGCTTAAGGTGTAGGTGCTGAGTTCAAGCCCCAGTACTGCAACAAAAAAAAAAAAAGAAGAAGAAGAAGAATGGGGGGTGCCGGTGTTTGAACTTGGGGTCTTGTGCTAGCTTATTAGGCAGGTGCTCTACAAACATTAAAGAATTCTTAGTAGAGGAAATGAGGTAACAACTTACATTCCTAAGTGCTATAAATAGCACTTGATATCATATTGATTGAAATTGGTTTTTTAAGCCAAATGCAACACAAAATGAAATCAATTTCCTTCAGTTCTGCCATTGAAGGAATCAAGATTGCAATAGTCAGCAATCAGTAAATCAATCCTAAATCAATAGGATGTCTGTAAGATGGAGAGACTTATTTTAAGGAATTGCTTCACACAATCGAAGAGGCTCCAAGTCCAAAATCTGCAGAATAAGCCAACAGTCTGGGGACCCAGGGGAGAACTGATACAGCAATTCAACTCCAGAGGCAGCGGGCTAGAAAGATCCCCTCTTCTTTGGGGAAGGGTAGTCTTTTTTTTAAAGGCCTTCACTGGATTGTGTGAGAGCCACCCACATATGAAGAGTAATCTGTTTTTCACAAAATCCACTGACTTAAATACAAATCTCATCTAAGGAGGTCCTCCACAGCAACACACTCAGAGTTGACCAAACTTCTGGGTCCCATGGCTTAGCCAAGGTGACACATCAAGGTAACCATCACAGATATTCTCAGTGGAGTTCACAAAACATACGGAGCTATGATAGAATATTACAGGAAACATTTCCAACAAGAAAAAACAAACTAACACTGGATAGAACAGGATTGATTCTTTAGTGTAGGTACGTACAAAAAAATTGGGTTTTTGCAAATGAACATTCTAGATAAAATACAGAGAGAAGAATGACAAAATTCATCCTTTCTCATTCTTCCTGATGCCTCAATAGGAGCTAGGTTTTTGTCTCCTGAGTTTTCAGCACTGTGAGAACTGACCTTCCACCATTTCTAAACCTTACTAAGAGGTTAGAAAGATGGTCGTGCCAATAATTTGTCAAGCTTGTCTACCAGTTTGTAGTAAATTCTTTTCATATTTGAATCTCAAGGGGAAAATATTGACTATATAAAAATATCACAAACCTTCTCAGTGCTACTGAAAGTGGAATCTTGTTTCTATGGTAGCATTTCAAGGACTGAATGACTGTTGAACAGAAGCCAAAATCAGCCCTCCCACATCACAGACACACAACTAGAATCCTGAATGTCTTGCTGGTGCTTGGTAGCTGTATCTGAGCTGCCCTTTCCCAGTATATTCTTCACAAATGTTCTCTTTAAAAGGAAAGAGTTTTAAAAATGTACCAGTGGATTGTAACCACACTCCATATGCTCCATGTGTGACATCCAAGTCTTCAGAGCAGTCAGTCAGGAATGGCACAGACCCCTGTTGTGAGTGTGGTGCTACTTTCAAGTCCCCAGCAGGAGAAGGCCGGGATTTTCTCCCCCACTGTCCAGCTGGTCCGTATCAGGCAGCCTGAGTAATGACAGGTACCTGCTCAAGCCAAGGGCCTTCTGCCTCCCCGGCTCCTTCCCCACCCATGACGTCCCATTAGTGGAATTCCAGCCACCACTTTCAGTCTTGGGTGGATTCTCACTGACTTACTTTGCTCTGGCTTTCTTCTTCCTCTCCTCCTCTCCTAGCTTTAAGGTCTTTGTTTTCATTTTCTTTTT
Organism: Castor canadensis; assembly: GCF_047511655.1. Classification (NCBI taxonomy): domain Eukaryota; kingdom Metazoa; phylum Chordata; class Mammalia; order Rodentia; family Castoridae; genus Castor; species Castor canadensis. The sequence goes on from NC_133402.1 coordinate 68,067,416, forward strand.
GAGGTATTTCTCTGTAACTGTTTTTATCATTGTAAACTATTTGATAGTCATTGTTTCTTTTGCTGTTTTAAATTTCCTTTCATAACCTTCAATCTCCTTTACTTTTTAGAAACTATTTTCATTAGTGTAAATTAATTTTACAAAGAGGTTTCATTGTGATATTTACATACATACAAATACACTTGGATCAAATTCACCCTGTCCTGTACTACTCTTTCTTAAATCCCTTATACTCCAAACTCTTACATGACTAACTTTTTTTTAGGGTAAATCTTTTTTTATAATGATTTCATTTTATTTCTTTAATTATTTATACATTTATTCATATGTGTATACATTGTTTGGTCCACCTGTCCCCCCTGCTCCCACCCCCCTCAATTCCAGGCAGAACCTGTTCTGTCCTCTTGTTCTCCAATTTTGTTGAGGTGAAAACATAGCGTTTTTGCTAGTTTGAGATAAGGATAGCTATGCAGAGAGATTCCTAGCATTGCTTGCATGCACTTGTGTATTGCAACCCATATTGGTTCATCTCTGCCAGATCTCTCCACTACTTCCTGGTCCCTTTCCCATAGTGGCCTCTGCTAATTTAAGATTACTGTATTCGCTCCTCTACAGTGAGCACATCAAACACTTTCAAGTTTTAGGTTTCCTTTCCTTTCCCTCTTCCTCCCGTGCATGTTCTCCCCTTAGCGTGTGCCCCATGTCCAATAATATTACTGCATTTTTTTAAGTCTAAAGTCCACATATGAGGGAGAACATGAGATTTTTGCCTTCTGAGCCTGGCTAACTTCGCTTAAGTTGATGTTCTCCAGTTCCATCCATTTACTTGCGAATGATAAGATTTCATTCTTCTATCATGGCTGAGTAAAATTCCATTGTGTATAAATACCACATTTTATTAACCCATTCGTCCGTAGTGGGGCATCTTGGCTGTTTCCAAAGCTTGGCTATTGTGAATAGCGCTGCAGTAAACGTGGGTGTTTGGGTGTGTTCAGAGTGACTAGGGCATGACTAACTTTGATGATAACTTTTATCTCTTTTACTATTATCTTTTTCATCTCTGATTCCTTATGTCTTTATTTTAAATCACCTAGTTTATTTATAATTTCGGCTCTCAATCTTTCCTCTGTGCTGAGATCTTTGATTATCAGTGTAGATATCAGTCCCTTTAATTTTTTCCCCCATCTGAAGTAGCTGCCATAACCTCCCCATCACATTCTACAGTAACAGGCAGGAGCCCTTCCGTGGTGAACCTCACCCAAAGTCACTGAGCAGAACACAGGGTAGGGGTGGCATGTGCTCACTCATATGACCAAAAGCATCCATGCAGACCAAATTAAAATTCCAAACCTTCCTCAGAATCATCATAAGAAGGGGACTAAGGTAGAAAGAAGAAAAATAGAGGAGGTGAACCAATTTGGGTTATAATACATTGTGACATGGAAATGTCACAATGAAACACCCTGTATAGCTATCTTAAACAAACATAAATGTCACTGTTTTTCTTTTACAAAAATGGAGAACAGGAGGGCAGAACAGGTCCTGACTGGGGTGAACATGGTGTGAATACTGTGCACATGTGTGTAAATGGGAAAATGAGACCTGTTGAGACTATTCCAGGAATGGGGGAGGGAGGATGAAGGAGAATAGGGTGGAGGGAGGGAATTCAGTAGGATATATTTGTTATTGCAAGAACTTTTGTAAATGCCACAATGTACCCCCAACACCACAACAATAAATAAAATAAACCCTTCCTCAGGACCCCGCTCTGCACTCAATTGCTGGACGGGTTCTGACAGTGCCACCTCCAGGCTGACAAAAGTTGACAAACTGTCAGCCTGGAGCATCCTCCTCCAAGCCCCTCAGCCCACAGCAGCGCCTCTCTGTCCTCAGTAGGTCCTGCCTAGGACCAGGATTCACTTTGACTGGCTCTACAACCTGTGTCTCTTCTTGAGGCCTGAGGGAGTTTGTCAGCTGACCTGTGGTTCTTAACTATTGTTTATTAACTGTTGTTAACTGAGCTGCACCAAGTATCTACTCCCAGAGCTGAGGATGGGCCACCCAAAGGACCTTAAAGACAACAAAGGAGGGAAATCCCCCAAATGAGACAAAGAGGGAGGGAGAGCAGCCAAAAGACAACTGTTCCTACTGCATCTAACCTCCCCTGACTTTTATCATTGTTAAAATTTCTGAAGGCTGTCTGACCTCACTATAGCCAAAAGAACCTGTATTACATCAGGGCACGTGAGGCACCTGGTTTCTGCCCTATTTCTCAGCTGCTGCATCTCCAGCTCCCCATGGTGTGTGCTCTAGCCTTCCTGCAGACAATTCTCCACAAACAAATAGTTTCCAGAACCACAAATTTCACCCAAAGAGCTTCAGTGTTAAGCTCAGTGCCATACAGTAGACTCTTGACATGTCACACCTTCAGGTTTCAAATAACCAAACACTGAAAGCAGAGTGCATAGGAGCCGTGAAGGGGGATACACGAGTCCATCCGTGGGGAGAAGCTTCCTGTGTGACACCCCTGACCCAACCCAGACCCAACCATGTGAATGAACAGCAAGCACCAAGATAAGGCCGACCGTGACCTTCACGTCCAGCATACTGCCGGAGTGTGCAGCTCAGAGGGAGGACTCCTCAGTGACCACGGTACTACCATCTCCTCAATTTTGTTTTATTTTTGAATTAGCATACATTAATAATATGAGGAGAGTGTAACATGATAATTTCACAACGTACTTTGAACAAGTTCACCCCCTCTGTTATATTTCCGCTCCTCCCTCCTCCCCCCAATTTCTGTTGGGTGGGTTTCATATGTGAATATGTAGTGTAGTTCTTCTATCCTCTTCACCCTCAGTAACCTTTCTTTTCTCCTTCTGCTGGAGAAAACCTCCCCCTAGACAGTCTCCCTTTGACGTTCATGCCCTATTATTAGTATTATGGACGTCATCGTCACCACCATCGCCATTATTTTAGGACTAGGTTCCACAAATGAAACCAGAACATGTGATATTTGATCCTTTGATCTTGGCTCAGCTCACCCAACATGATGATCTCCACTTCTATCCACCTTCCTGTAATACATTTCTGCCTTATAATTAACTCTTTTCATTTTGTAAATCTCAGGGACGAGAACAGTGGCAGCAAGATGGCAGGGTGACAGGTTCCCTTCCAGTCACTGTCTGCACACACAGAACACCGTGTGCTGATTTCACGTTTATTTACTCAACACACCCAAGAATAAAACCAATCATGGGGGCAGTGGGGAGAGAATCTGTGCCTAAATGGTAATGAACTCATCCTTCCTGTTTTTCTGGAATCTTTTCCTGGTGTTTCATGGATGGTTCTGCTGCTTGGATATCTGTGTGAAGAATCATATCAAGAGTAACTGGCCAAACCATTGTGCAATTGCATCTTGACTTATTGCCTTTCACAAATACATAAATTCCAAACCCACGGTTCAGCACTAAAGCCAAAAACATGCCACATCTACGTGACATAAACGAGCTCAACCTTGAAATGCAGCCTACCAAATGGAACCCATTCCTTGCCAAAAGCTTTGTGGGCATCTGTCACCTTTCTCTCCTTTTGAGCAGCAGCAGTGGCTCTGGTCCACGTCTTTCCCACCGGTCTTCCTCCAAATTTACACAACAGGCTTCCACCTCAAGCCCAGGCAGCCCCACCTTCCTTCCTCTACAGGGTTCTCTGGTTCACCCTATTACAATTATTTTTACCACTGATAAGACATTCCTTTAATAATGGAATTAACATGTCCATTTCAGGGTGGTCCACATCTCCTCTACTGGTATCCTATCATTTTTAACTACTTTAGTTTTAAATTGTCTGAGATTTTTTAAGCAATATATCCAGATGGTAGGTTGTTTTGTTTTGTTTCCTTTCAGATAAAAAGGATATAGTGTGAAAAGTGCACTTTCTCCCAAAGTCAGTCCCCAACTCCTTCCTTAGAGTTAAGTCCATTTCCTGAGACCTGCTTCTTGGAAGTTTATTCAGAGAGAGAGCGACGGTAAGAGCACCTGCCTAGCAAGCATGAGGCCCTGTATTCAAACCTCAGTGACACTAAAAAGAAAACAAAACAAACAGAGAGAGACACAGAATGACAGAGATGAAAGAGACAGGTCTAATGTGAACTCAGGGGACTTTCCATTCACATAGCTTTTTTTTTTTCAATCTCTACATTCATCTGAGCTCTGAGGAATCCCTTCTTCCTCCTATAGGACTTCTCGGGCAGAGGCTATCACTTCATTGGAAATTTCAATTAAACACACTTTTTGATCTAAAACTCCTACTTGTATCCAACTTAAATTTCATCTCTTCTCCCCAGTAAGATCTGTGCTGTCTTCCAGGACTTGGCATTGGGCAGAGCCTTCCCCACTGCTTCGCTGGGCAGTGGGGAAGGAGAGATCTGGATTCATCTCTGGATCAAGCGTTACAGACTGAGAGTTGGGGCAGGTGGACGGGAGAAGCAGAAAGCTCTGACATTATTGGTCACTTGGGCATATTAGGTGGCTTCTCTTGTCCTGTCTGGTTCCATGTAGCTCCACCTGCTCCCCAGAGCTTCTGCTTAGGGCAGGTCTCCCCGCAAATGGGATGGTTTTCTTGGGGTGGTGTTCAGCTTCGTCACGCCTTCTCCTCCTACTGAGAGGCACCTTAGAAAGAGCTGCTGTGTCTACGTTCTGCCCACTGAGGACTAGGATGCTGTTAGGAGCTCAGTTGCATCCTCCCAAAATGCTATACTAAAGCTCAGATGTGACTGTTTTAAAGGTAGGAAATTTAAGGAGGTGATTAAGCTAAAGTGAAACTGTTTGGCTGAGCCCCAATTCAATATGGCTATTGTGCTTTTAAAAGAGGAAATGTGGCTCAGGCACAGGTGGCTCCTACCTGTAATCCCAGCTACTCAGGGGGCAGAGATCAGGAGGATCGCAGTTCAAAGCCAGCCAGGGTAAGTAGTTCTTGAGACCATATCTCAAAAAAAAAACAAATCCATCACAAAAAAGGACTGGTAGACTGGCTCAAGTGCTAAAGTGCCTTCCTAGCAAGCATGAAGCCCTGAGTTCAAAGCCCAGTGCTGCCAAAAAATAAATAAAAAGGTAAAAGAGGAAATTTGGCCACACAGTTGTGAACACTCAGAGAAGGGCCCTGTGAAGACACAGTAGGAAGGTGGCCTTCAGCAAGCCATGGACAGAGGCCTCAGGAGAAACTAAACCTGTTGACAACATAGTGTTGAACGTCTAGCTTTCAGAACTGTCAGGAAATAGATGTCTGATGTTTAAGCCACCTATCTGTGGCAGCTCAAGCAAACGAATGCAGTCCCCAGCTTGGGGACAGAAGCTGCCTGCACAACCACACACCCATATGCGCTCTCGCTCTCTCTCTCTCCCCCTCCCTCTCTCCTACATGTGGAGATCTAGTACCCTGAATATTCATCTTCCACTTTCCAAAGATCAAGGGGAGCTGCGGATAAGACAGCCCCCTTGTCTTCCCATATAAAAAGGCTCTCCATCCTTTCTCACCGGTCTGCAGTGGGTGACCCCTGCCAGCCCCCTATTTGCAGAAATCTCCTGATGAGGACATTCCCCCTCCCCCATTCACATCTCCTCCCATCCCTGTAGCACTTGTCACACTCTCCCAAGAAGCAATCTCCACCCCAGTGGGACCAGCAATCCTCACTCCACCCACGGTGAGACTCCAGATGGAAACTTATCCAACCCAGTAAGGAGATGCCAGTCCTGCTCCCTTGCTACAGCCTGGGAGACAGAACCCTCGTCACTGGGGTGGCATTGGTTCAGAACCTTACGGCGAGTCCAAGGGGAAGTGTCTGACCTTAATTGTTGGGCGGCTCTGATTAAGCACATGGGAACTGAACACCTTTGAGTTCTCAAAGTTGAGTGTGATTCACCAATTCAGGAGCAACAGGAAAAGCCCACCTGCTGTACATACATGTCAGAGGGGCAAAGGAAATGCAGTTGATCTGTCTGTAACTGACCTGGTCCTCAAGCCAACCCTCTGTTATAGGTAATGGAACCCAATCCACTGTCAGATCTATGCAATTAGAAATTGTGTCCAGTGTTTAATTTCAAGGTTCATTCAGGCTGGGGATGTAACTCAGTGGTAGATTGCTCACTAGCATGTGTGAGACCGTGGGTTCCATCCCCAGCACCACAAAGTACAAAAAAAGGCTATCCAGATAATGCTCTGTCTCTTGGGATAACTGCTCAGTTTTTGCTACAAGAAAACAATGTTCAAGTGCAATCAGTATTCATGCCATTTTGTGCACATGTCTCCCAGGAGTGGAATTTCTGCTATCAATAAATGCCACAAAAGATGTAATGAACACTTAGAAATTGAGTCTTCCTCCAATATGTATCAGGGATCATTCCAGAACCCCCTGAAGACATCGCACTCTGTGGCAGATGCTCACATCTCTTGAAGAAACGCACATCCTCCCACACACCTCACGTGCTCTCCGGGTTCCATTACCCAAGGTAATGACTGCATTGTCTAGGGCCTAATAATAACTCTACATGTTCAGTACAGATACAGTTCTCTCTGGGTATTTCATTCTGGGGCTGCTGGAATCCACAGGTGCAGACTCCATGGGAGCAAGAGTCAACCTCGTATTTATAAATAAATATTTGTGTGAGAGCTCACCGCCACTAGGCAGAGGTTCCTCAGTGAAGCAAACAGAACAGTGAGCCTCTGCTCTTGTGGGGTTACATTCTCATTGAAGGAAATGAACAAAAACACAGTAAATCAGCTGGTCAGGCGATACGTCAGAAGACTCCGACAGCTACAGAAGTAATGAGGAGGGTCTCAAAGAATGAGGTTAAGAGGCTGCCGTCTCTTTTTTTCATTCATAAACTATTTATTAAATATCTTGACATATGATACCATGTCTTGCACATGGCTCACCACAGATGTGAGCCAAAGTGTCAGATGGACATATTTAAACATGTTAATAATCAAAGAAATTTCAGTTTACATGAAGTCATTATTTGAAAGACCGTGGAGATAACTCTCAAACTCCTTTTCTAGCATTATTTTTACCCCAAATTATTTGCCATTCCCATACGACCCACGGCTGTCCGTATAGTGTCCAGTGTGGCTTAGCAGTTCTTTCTTCTATTTTTTTTATCACCATCATATTACTGGGGGTACATCGTGATATGACAAAAGTGCTTACAGTATATCATAGCTGAATTTGCCCCTCTGTCATTCTCCTTTTTTTCTCTCCCCCATTCCTGGAATAGTTTCAGCAGGCCTCATTTTTCCATTTCATACATGAGTACGTACATTTCCACCACCACACTCATCCTCCTTCACCCTTTCCTTCTATCCTCCCCGTCCCACTGGTGCCAGCCCCCAGACAGGACCTGTTTTACCTTCCTATCAGGAGGCACTATTTCAAATCAACTGGTCAGGGAAGGCCTCGAGAAGGCACCATTCCAGCAAAGACCTGACAGACCTTTGGCAGTGTGGTCCTGCAGGTGACAAGGGAGGGCCGTTCCAAGCAGGGGGACCATCCAGCACAGAGGTTCTGAAATGAAACATCATGCCAGGTTCAAGGACAAGCAATGGCCACTGTGTCTGGGGCAGAGGGAACAAGAGGAACAGAGTAAGAAACACGACCCAAGTGATGCTCAGGCCAGGTCACCTCCGGCCATGGTGAGAATTTGGGCTTTTGTTCTCTGGTAAGGTGAAAGGACATGCTACCGGATGTGGCCTTTGTCTTAAGAGACTTATTCTGACTGTGCATTGTGAATAAACTTTGGGGGCAAGGATGGACTCGGGGAGATGGGAGGAGAGAGACTACATGTGACAAACGGCAGTGGGGAGGTACAAAATGCAGTCAGAGCCAGCTGGATTCGTTCTCTTGTTTTGTTTCACTTTTGGTAGTACTGGGGTTTGAACTCAGGGCCTCATGCTTGCTAGGCAGGTGCTCTACCAGCATTCTACCAGCCCAAGAAACTCCTTCATTTTGAAATTAACTTCTGGAGAGGTTTAACAGACTCTGAGAGACTCTGAAAACATGACAGGACCTGAAGCAGCTCGGCTGAAACAAACACACATGAAACTTCTGGTTTGGATACAGTTTTTTCCACCTCAAATGATTTTCTTTTCATCACAAAATACCAAACCTCTTTGCTTCATGTGTCCAGCTGAGTACCCTGGGCCTTCATTAGGGTTTGGTCTTGGCTCAGTGCAGAGAAAGACAGTGGACCTGTTTCAAGTCTCTGCTCCAGTCCTCGTGAGTTCATGACTACCCTGTCACAAATGTCCTCCTTCCCTGCTCTTCATTGCCCAGTGCTACAAAGGCAATGAGCCAGTATTGTTTATGAAATGCCTGTGAGACAGATAGTTTTGGTTCTCTTTGTTTTTCTTCCTGAATCTGTTATGAGCAATGCAAGCCAAAGAAGGAGGAAGAGAAAGCAAGGAAGGCAAGAGGGAGAGGAGATGAGAAGAAATGTGTCCAAAGAGAAAAGAAAGGTGAGGAAGAGAAGGGAAGAAAAGGAGGGAAGGAGAAATCTCACTTCTCTCTCCAAAATCCTGGATGCAAGCAGACACCAATTTAAAAGATGTCTTTTTACTTTTTTACTTTAAATGACAAATATTTACGTCTTCACAAACTGTGGTACCTATTTTTACTACAGAACAAGTCCTCCATACATAGGAGACTTTCTTTCCCAAAGTTGCACTACTTAAGTTTTTATCAGAACCAAAATTTGGGGCTCTGGAAAGCCAAAATGGGAAGTGAATTTGAAACTGTCTTGGGAAAACCAGAAAGTCTCTCCATCCTCCTTGGCTCTGGGGCCTGGACTAGGATAAGCAAGCCAAGATTCTGTCATGGAGAATTTAAGGAAGCACTCACTGTTCAGAGCCAGCCTGACAGCGAGCGCCCCTTAAATTCAGCCCTCAAGGGGCCTCACTTTGGCAAGGGCGTTGCCACAGCTCCCACATCAGAGACCCCCAGCTCTGGCCGTGACTCCCGTGGTCCCCTCACCCCCAGCACAAAACCTGTCACAGTGCCCTTTCCTTCTGACTCTCCACCCACCTGTCGGTTGCCTTCCCACGACATCCCAATATCCCAGGCCTTCTCGTAGCCCCTCACCTAAGCCTCTTCTATCCTGAGGAACCTGTGTCTGGGTATTAAATGGGCCACCAAGAATTTTATAGTTTAAGTAGTTCTTGGCTTTTGTTTCCAAAAAGAGCAAAAAAGTCTCTCAAAGAAATTTTCTCTGCAACCTTGTGTTACTATGTAACGCCATTTAGCATACCTTACAAACAAACCATCCAAAGTTTTATCCCAAAAAGTTCTTACCTAAGGGTACGATAAAACCTAAAAAGATGGCCCTTTCAATTAGCTATTGATTCAATTCTTAAGGAGTTTAGGATTTCTTTGTTTGGGGGGATTTTGGTTTATACTGAGATGTGAACTCAAAGCCTTGCACTTGCAAGGCAGGCACTCTACCACTTGAGTCAAACCTCCAGCTCATTTTTGCTCAGCTATTTTTCAGATGGGGTCTTGCATTTTAACCCAGGGCCAACCTGGAACTACAATCCCTCCACCTTTATCTCCTCCATAGCTGGGATTACAGGAGTGAGCCACCATGCCCAGCCATGAGTTTAGATCTTGATCAAGGCTTTCTGGAGGAAAATGTGTTATTGCAGGGCACTGCTGAGGTCTTGCTTTCATCACTCAGCACCATCCACCATCCATTCATCCCACCAAGTCTCTTCCTTCCCTACACGATCCCAGGCTGTTAGGAGAAGGGTATGAGAAACATGACCCAGCTGTGCTGAAAAACACCGCTCTTGCTGGGGACCTCAGAATGCCTCAGGCAAGGATAAGATGTCTGTGTCAAACCACAAGAGTCTTGTCGGCTCTGCAGGCCAGCAGAGCTGCTTCCTGGTCTGAGGGTCTGTCTTCTCAGCCCTGGAGACACCTCAGTGGGCTGCCAGCACCTCAAGAGACAGCCTCTGGGTCCTGAACACAAGTCTTCATTTGATTCTCTTGATGACAGAGCAATAGCAAGCACTGTGACAGTCAGAACTGCTGAGAACACCCGATTCACTGTTAGGACACTTAGTGGTTTAACCAGGAGCCATCAGTACAGACGTGCCTGTGGCTCTCGCAGACTTGAGGTCTTCCTGCTGCAGCCTGACACTTCTCTCTTCTCATGTGGAGTCCTCTCCCATCCGGGACACTAAGTGCCCAAAAGTGACTTCACCTGTGTCCAGGATGAGGCAGAGGACAGACAGGAATGAACTCCTTGAGTTTTCCAAGCAGGCCTCCCAGACACATTCCTGTGTTGCCATTTTGCAAAGGAACCCAAGGCTCTCAGAAATCATGTGACTTTCCTAAGGCCACTCATATAGGGAAAGGCCAGGTCAGAGCTGGAAGCCATGACTTCAGTGACCCTGAAGGTAAAAGACACAGAAGTGGCAGGTTGTGCTGAGAGGCAATGGTGGGAAACTAGAAAGTGTGCGCTCCACCCAGCTAAAGAAATTCAAAGTTTAGAAAATGTGAAGGGTTCTGCTAGCCAAATGGAATGCTTCTGCAGCCTGGCTTCCAGGGCCACCAGAGCCAACCCTGTGTGTCCCTCTCTCATCTGTAGGCATTGCTTCCTCCAAATCCCAGCTCAGAGACAAATTCGTCTCCTTGCTGTTATTGCTGCTGACCCCTTTAATTGAATATACACACCTGACTTCTGTAACTTGTGTACCTTGAAGGCAAAAAGGATTTACCTACGTTTTCTATGTCAACTTCCCACCAGTCCCCACCTCCAACTGAGTTAACCAGAACCTCGCAGGATGCACAGAGCATGGTGTACGGTCTCTTTAAAGACCCATGGTGTGAGGCAAGTTCTATTCCCAGTCGTGTCCCTGGCATCTCTGGAAAGTCCTAACAGTGGGGCAGAAGCTAATTTTCTGCCTCCCCATAGTTTGGAGGAAAGAGAAACATTCTGTTGTTAATTTGCACAGACACGAATAAGCCATATGGCTTTCGGAATGACTGAGTCACTGTGACAACCATGTCTTCACTTGGCCCCCAGAAAGCTACCCACACAGGAAGTGAACCTCAAAGATGAGTCCATCTGTCCTCTGCTGCCCTCTACTGGACAGAAGGGATATAGCGTGGTACAGAGTTCAACCCGAGCCCAACCTCCAGAGGGAAGTCGCAGGAAAACAGTCCCCACCTCTGGGGTGGTCACAGTGTTGCAGTAGCACAACCAAAACATGACAAATGACAGAGAAAACAAGATGCAAGTTCTCGGTTATGAAAAAGCAAAACAGGCTGACAGACAGGAAAAAAGCGAGTGTGGGAAGATGTCACGGTGTGGTCCTTAGGCCAAGCACCAAAGTCACTTAAAAAATGACTTTTCCTGGTGCATTTCCTGTGTCACAGAAGTGTACAAACTTTGTTGCGCAAGGGCTTTTATTACCTAGGTATACGCTCGTGTTAGGAAGGGCAGGTGGGCAGCAAATATTAGAGGAACAGCACTGCCAGGGTCGCGTGTATTCGTTCTGGAAATCTTTGATTTTGCATCAACAATATGAGATGACAGCTTCCTCCTGTTTAACCGCCTGCTGCTTTATGGCAGTGTCCCCAGGGCGCCTGGTTTGAAGTCCTTCCCTCCCTGTGGGTCTCAGCCACCCAAGGAGGGCCCCATGAGTGGCACCCGCCTCTCCCCTGGGGGTGCAGAGTCTCTCCACTTTCCCAGCTGTCTCCACAAGGGACCGATCACTTGAGTTCCCATATTGTAGCTAAAATCATCAATGTAAGCACATGGAAAGAAAATGAGAGCCAGTGCAGTGGGATACGCTCCCTCTTCATGGTGAGTTGTTTTGTTTAGACCTCCTGCGGTGCTGCTTCAAACTTTGAGGGGACTGCGCTCCATCCTGTTCAGTCAGTGTTTTCGCAGCACGTCTGCAGCGAAGGCTTGCTCCCATGAAGCTGTGAGCGATATTGAAGTGTCTTGAGAGGAAATTTGAAATGTAACCTGCAGATACCTTAGTGGTGCAACACAGCCACCATTTCTCTGGACACGCGTGGCTTGTCCCCATGTGACGAAGACTAGGAAAAGAGCAGCACAGCACCCTCTGAGGGGAAGCCAGCCGCAGGAAGGAAAGACAGCGTGACCAGTTAGTGCTGAAGCAAAACCCAAAAGTGTAGGATGGAGCTGAAGTGAGCGTGGTGGGAATGACTGCTTCCTGGTAGCGATTTTAAATGGAAATTGCAATTCAATCCCAAATACAAGCTGATCGTAACAGAGAGGCGGACAAATGTGTTTCTAGGTGATTATCAGATTAGCGGCTGCTCATTCACCACCAACCATTTCACTTCTGCCAGGCTCCCGTCAGTCCCAGACGGCGGCTTTGCAGGGATTGCAAGGGACAGCTCATCAGGCTGTACTTTAGCTGAGATCTTAGGAGCCCTGTTCCCCCTTTCCTTGTTTGCTCAGCACCAGGGGAGCGACAGTGTCTTCCTGCACCAGCTCGAAGGCCCAGAGACCCCAGTGGAAGGCCTAACACCAGGCTCTGGGTGCTCCTCCCCAGCCTCACTGGGCTGTCTTCCTTCTGCTCCTCCACACACCTGCCTCAGGACCCTTGCACCTGCTGTTCTCTCGGTCCAAACATCTTTCACAAAACTTGTGCTCCATCTCTTGACAATCTGAGGCTCAAACACCCCTCCTCAAAGAGGTTGGCCTCCCCCAATCGGCCCTTGTAAAATAACACCTCTGTACTCCACCCCCTCAATCTGCCTTATTGTGTCTTCACGAAACATCTCATTACTGGACAGGACGCCGTACCCCACATGTGCCTCTTTTACGGAGTGAGCCCAGTTTCACTGAGGAGACTGGTGACGGAGGTCAGGGCCGTATGGCAGCACCATGCTGAAAAGCTCACCGGGAGAGTCTGCCACACACTCTGGCTCAGAGCACTGGGTGAGGAGGTCAGCGCCTTTCAATGTGGTGGACAGGTGTGGGACGGTGGTACTAGGCCCAGCCAGGGCATAATAGTGGTCGTGCCAGCCCCAGGAAGACAGGAGGTGACAGATTCCAAGCACCTTCCTAAACTCATGGCCACCCGCTTTCTTCTCTGAAAGGAGAAAGAGTAAAAAATAATTTGTAAGGAAACGTTCAATTTTAATCAGAATCCCAACCTTTCTGAATCAGATTTGCCAGGTTGCTTGCTTCCTTCTACACCCGAGGCTGTGCTCCATCTGTAGCTCTAAAAGTGTGGAAGGGAAACGAGTAGAGCGTGGCTGGCGCCTGTGGTCTGAGTGAGTGACATTCCATGTTCCAAACCACATTCAGCCACTTTGCTTTGTATCACCCTATCCACTGCACGGGTGAGAAGGAGCTTTCAGGGCTGGGCTTCCCAAATGTCCCCTTTGCCCCTTCCGAGACGCAGATGAGGAGACTCAGGTGAAGAGGCTCAGGTGAGGAGGTGCAGGTGAGGAGGCTCAGGTGAGGAGGTGCAGGTGAGGAGATGCAAGTGAGGAGGCTCAGGTGAGGAGACTCAAGTGAGGAGGTGCAGGTGAGGAGATGCAAGTGAGGAGGCTCAGGTGAGGAGACTCAAGTGAGGAGGTGCAGGTGAGGAGGTGCAGGTGAGGAGGCTCAGGTGAGGAGATGCAAGTGAGGAGGCTCAGGTGAGGAGATGCAAGTGAGGAGGCTCAGGTGAGGAAGTGCAGGTGAGGAGGTGCAGGTGAGGAGGCTCAGGTGAGGAGGCTCAGGTGAGGAAGTGCAGGTGAGGAGGTGCAGGTGAGGAGGCTCAGGTGAGGAGATGCAAGTGAGGAGGCTCAGGTGAGGAGGCTCAGGTGAGGAAGTGCAGGTGAGGAGGCTCAGGTGAGGAGATGCAAGTGAGGAGGCTCAGGTGAGGAGGTGCAGGTGAGGAGGTGCAGGTGAGGAGGCTCAGGTGAGGAGGTGCAGGTGAGGAGGCTCAGGTGAGGAGGTGCAGGTGAGGAGGTGCAAGTGAGGAGGCTCAGGTGAGGAGGCTCAGGTGAGGAAGTGCAGGTGAGGAGGTGCAGGTGAGGAGGCTCAGGTGGGGCAGAACAGCTGACTCCTCTGACTGCAGCTGTGCTGACCTCCAAGAGCACATGGAATGGGGACAGGTGGAGGCCAGGCAAGCTGCCACCTGCAGCCAGGAGTCTGCCCTTCAGCACCCAGTGAGGGACCTGGGCTTTCTGGGAACCGCAGCCAGGCACACTGATCTGAAGGGAGGGATCCCGTGTCAGGAAACCACGGGTGAAGGTTAGGACTCATCCTCTGGCTGAAGGTCTGAGAGGACAAACCCAGGCTTGCCTTTTACGGCCATGATCACCAGACAAGGACTGAGACATTCGGCTGGGGACATTTGCTGTTGGGTTTACACAGTAATAGTAAAATCGTTTCTGGTTGTCCTCTGCTTACAAACGCGCCAGCCAGCTTCACTGGATCAAGAGCGACACCTAGTGGACAAGCTTTGGTAACCTACTTTCTATTCCCACCCCCCAAAAAAAAACCCTCCACTTAATTTAGTTTATGAAAATATCCCACGGGATAACCAAGGTGTCATGAAACCAATATCTCTGGGAATTGCACTCAGAGCTCCGTGACTTCAGTCTCTGTAAGAACAGCAGAAGAGGACTGATGGTCTGGAAGCAGTTTCAAACAAGCCAGCAAACATGGAGGTTTGTAGACACGACAGAGATGAAGAAGTGAACAAAAGCCTTGCCCCACGCTCTTTTGGTGGGAATTTCCTATCAGCAGGGAGCACACACAGACCTTGGCCAGGTCTCTTGACAGGACCTTCTGGATTCCAATCTTTGGGATGGGAAGCAGGTGGCAAATGGTGGCCATGGCCTCCTGAAAGACCGTGGCGTGGCCATCTTGGGGCAGTTGACCCTCTGCCCGGGAGTCCAGGTCCTGAAGGTCTGTCATTCCCACCTCCCAGCATAAGTATAAAAGTACAGCAGGCCTGTCTGGACACCATCAGCACTTTTGCCACCCTGAAGTCAGGGATAGAACAGAACTTAACCCCTAAGTTAAGAGCCACTCAGCCACTTCGGGAAACCCAAGATGTCCACCTGCTGGGATGACACAGGGGTGCACTTGACCTCAACTTTCACAGAGAATTCGCCCTGCTTCCTAAATATCCTCTGAGGATATTTTGAACAACCACTTGTTCACCAACCCCTCTCTAAATTGTAAACGCCTTTCCACAGGACTCCTGAGGCCCCAGCCTCCACCCCTCCCATCCAGCCTCCTCACTGGACACTGCTCCCCCTTGGGCTGCTTGTCCACTAGAGACATGGACTTTCTTTATCTGTGCCCAGCCGGCCTCACACTGCTGGCTGCCTCTGGCAGCCCTAAGGAGACTAATCGGCTAACTTACTCCTGTTTAATTAATTAAAGTAGAATTAAAATGTGGTCTGGGCTGGGGTACAGCGAGCTCACTTATGTATATTTAATCTGCACACATGCACCTGGTGTAGACACCCACAGGCAGAACTTAGAAATTCAAACTTTCAAGGCCATGCTGATGACAGTCAACCTGTTAGCAGACTCCACGCAAGGCAACACTTAAGCTGAGTTTAGTTACCAGGAGCAGTTGATCTTTGAGGTCCAAGGAGGTAGCACTCCCTTCTTCAAGGTTCCTAAAACACTGCAGCCCCAGGTCAGTGTCACCGAAGAGCAGGACCCTGGCCAGGCAGGGACCCAGCGCCCCCTGCTCCTCAGGGGACAGGCAGGCCAGCTCCTGCGTGGAAGCTCTGCTCTGAGCCGCAGCTCAAGCCTCAGCTCTTTCAGGAAAGTCTGAGAAAGCAGCTTGTGCTTCCAGACAAGCCACGCTGGGTGTTGTGCTCATTTTCTCGTCCCTGGGCCACCCTACTGCAAAGCACCTAATACACACACATTGCATTTTTGCATAAGTGAGTTTCGTCCTTAAACTACACCACTACCACGGAAGCATAACTTTAATGCATGCTATATTTTTATAACATAAAATGCAAAAAATGTATGTCATTAAAAACCATTTAACCCCTCATGACTGTGATGGTAAACACAGTCTTTAAGGTACAACACTTCAGAAAACAGCAACCAAAGGAAATCACCTCTGATTTCCTTATGAAGATTGCCCTAAGGGAAATTGTAGGTGGGGGACTTGTGTACTGAGGGCTCCCCAATATAAAATTCAGGACTCCATTCTTTACCCATCTTCTCCCTTTTTTTTATTTCTTTACTTTTTGACAGCACTAGGATTTGAACTCATGGCTTGTGCTTGCTTGACAGGCACTCTACCACTTGAGCTACACCTCCAGCCCTTTTTTGCTCTAGTTATTTTTCTGAGAGAGTCTCTCACAGGTTTTTGCCAGAAGGCAGCCTCAGACCCTGATCCTCCTACCTCTGCCTTCCATGTAGCTGGGATTACAGGCATGAGCCAATGTGCCTAGCCTCTCTCCTTTCAATCTGCAGTCAATCAAATCATTGGGTATCCAGTGATTCTAACAGGGCCTGGGGTAAAAACCCATGTGTCATTTCTCTCAGAATATATTTCTCCAAATTAGGAATCTCCATTTTTTTTCTACCACTTCCTTGGGGTCACCCTTTATTCTTCCACAGACAATGAAAAAGTGCCTGCTTGTTAAAACGCTCTCAAAGAACAGATCAGGAGCCCCCCCCCCCCGCCCCAGATTCCTGAATTCCAGGGAAATGTGGTTCCCGGGGCTGTCCTTACCCCAGTCACATCGACACATCTGTAGCAGACACTCTGCAAGGCTTCACTTCTTTCTTTCTCTCCTTTTTTTTTTTCAATTCTTCTTCTCTTCTTGTTCTCTATTTTGCACCTCTTATTAGTTAAAAATAAATGGCACACTTTTTTCTTATTTTTAAATCAGGTGAAAATGTAAGAAAAACTGGAGAGTAAGCATGTTTAAAGCTCCTTATACTCTCTGTTTTTATTTATTTATTGTGGGACTGGGGTTTGAACTCAGTACTTCACTCTTGCAAAGCAGATGCTCTGCCACCTGAGGCACACCTCCAGTCCATTTTGCTCTGGTTAATTTGGAGATAGAGGTCTCATGAACTATTTGCCAGGGGTTGGCCTTAAAGCTTGATCCTCCTGATCTCAGCCTCCTGAGTAGCTAGGATTACAGGTGTGAGCCACAGGCACTGGCCTTACAATCCTTTTAATGGAGAGATGGCTACTTTTAGTGCTTCAGGGTAGACAGCAAACCCCTTTCCAGAGTGTGAGCCAGGGCATCAATTAGAGACGGGTTCAAGCTTAAGTCACTGCTGCAAACAAAGGAGAAATACCTCCCTTCCTCTTCCCAAGCCAGCTGCGTGTTCTGAGTCTCAGCTTCCCAGTGTAAGCACTTTAATAGATTTTAGTTTCAGAGCTAGAAACAGAAGCCAGGAGGCGCTAGAGAGCTGATGACATTCCATCCCTGTTACCTGATCAGGTAACTGTTTTACACAAGAGTATATCTTCAGTAACTTTCTGACAGTGTTTATCTTCATCACTTTCTTTTTTTAACGTTTTTATTAGTACATAATATTTGTACAGGGGTGTCATTGTGACATTTCCATATGTGCACACAATGTACCGTGGTTTGGTTCATCCCCACCATGATTCTCCCTCTTCCCCCTCCCCCTTCTTAAAATGACTTCAACAGGTTTCAGTGCTCAGTGTTCACACATGTGCCGAAAGTTCCCCAACCATATTCCCCCTCCTTTACCCTCTCCATTTCCCCCCTGCCTCCCACGAGTGCCCTCCCCTCAGCATGGCCTGTTTTCCATTCCTGTCCTTCATTGTTTCAGTGTCTGCTCGTTGGGTTTTTGCTTTGGGATTTTACCTGTAAGTATATTGCACTTTAATCAGTCTGTCTGAGCCCTCCATTACTCTCCCTCACCCTTCTCCCTTCCCTGTGTTGTTCAGCAGTTTTCAGTGTGTTGTTGTGTCTTGTTCCTACACAGGTGTATTTCAGTGTTATTCACACTCTGTCATTCGTCTTCCCTCCTCCCTTAGTCTCCTCTAACAGTCACACCTTTGAAAATATCTTCTGCATGGTGGGAATGTAAACTAGTACAACCACTCTGGAAAAAAATTTGGAGGCTACTTAAAAAGCTAGACATCGATCTCCCATTTGATCCAGCAATACCACTCTTGGGGATATACCCAAAAGACTGTGACACAGGTTACTCCAGAGGCACCTGCACACCCATGTTTATTGCGGCACTATTCACAATAGTCAAGTTATGGAAACAGCCAAGATGCCCCACCACTGACGAATGGATTAAGAAAATGTGGTATCTATACACAATGGAATTTTATGCAGCCATGAAGAAGAACGAAATGTTATCATTCGCTGGTAAATGGATGGAATTGGAGAACATCATTCTGAGTGAGGTTAGCCTGGCCCAAAAGAACAAAAATCGTATGTTCTCCCTCATATGTGGACATTAGATCAAGGGCAAACACAACAATGGGATTGGACTTTGAGCACATGATAAAAGTGAGAGCACACAAGCGAGGGGTGAGGATAGGTAAGACACCTAAAAAATTAGCTAGCATTTGTTGCCCTTAACGCAGAGAAACTAAAGCAGATACCTTAAAAGCAACTGAGGCCAATAGGAGAAGGGGACCAGGAACTAGAGAAAAGGTGAGATCAAAAAGAATTAACCTAGAAGGTAACACACACGCACAGGAAATCAATGTGAGTCAATGCCCTGTATAGCTATCCTTATCTCAACCAGCAAAAACCCTTGTTCCTTCCTATTATTGTTTATACTCCCTCTTCAACAAAATTAGAAAAAAGGGCAAAATAGTTTCTGCTGGGTATTGAGGGAGTGGAGGGGAGAGGGAGGGGGTGGAGTGGGTGGTAAGGGAGGGGGTGGGGGCAGGGGGGAGAAATGACCCAAGCCTTGTATGCACATATGAATAATAAAAGGAAAAAAAAAGAAAATATCTTCTGCATACAATTATAGGTATTTATGATAATGCTTGTATTTGTATTGCATCTATCTTCCCAATATGAGGGAAAACACATGGCCTTTGTCTTTCTGAACCTGGCTTACTTCACTTAAATTACATCACAAAATTTCATTCTTCTTCATGTCTGAGTTCTTCATGTCTTTATTCACAATGGAATTTTTTCCATTGTGTATAAATACCGCATCTTCTTGATCCATTCGTCAGTAGTGGGGCATCTTGGCTGTTTCCATAACTTGGCTATTGTGAATAGTGCTGCAATAAACATGGGTGTGCAGGTGCCTCTGGAGTAAGCTGTGTTGCATTCCTTTGGGTATATCCCTAGGAGTGGGATTGCTGGATCATATGGCAGGTCTATGTTTAGATTTTTAAGAAGCCTCCATATTGTTTTCCAGAGTGGTTGTACTAGTTTACATTCCCACCAGCAGTGTAAGAGGGTTCCTTTTTCCCCATATCCTCGCCAACACCTGTTGGTGGTGTTTTTGATGATAGCTATTCTAACAGGGGTGAGGTGGAATCTTAGTGTGGTTTTGATTTGCATTTCCTTTATGGCCAGGGATGTGGTTTTTTGGCTACTTGTATCTCTTCTTTTGAAAAATTTCTATTTAGTTCATTTGCCCATTTCTTCATTGGGTAATTGATTTTGGAGGGAGTTTAGTTTTTTGAGCTCACTATAAATTCTGGCTATTAATCCCTTGTCAGATGCATAGCTGGCAAAGATATTCTTCCATTCTGTGGGCAGCTTCATCAACCTGGTAACCATCTCTTTTGTTGTGCAGAAGCTTTTTAGTTTTATGTAGTCCCATTTGTCCATGTTTAGTTATTGAGCCATTGGAGTTCTACTGAGGAAGTCCTTGCCTGCGCCCATATGTTCCAGTGTGTTCCCTGCTCTTTCCTGCAGTAATTTGAAAGTTTTATGCCTTATATAAAACTTTGATCCACTTTTTCCCCATGGTAATCCAAAAGTTTTTTTGACTTTTAAAACTTACAAAAGTTTAACAACCTAAGGAATCCTATGCTTATATTCCACTAGAGTACCCAAAACAAAACAAAAATACTCCCCCAAAAAAGCAAAAAAAACTAAATGAACAAATAGAATCCTAGGCTCCCATTTTGAGGCACTCAGCATTCGCCTCGAGCAGACACCAGTCTTAGGAAAATAGTTCAATTTAGTGTTCACTTCAGAATTAGTCCCATAAAATTAGTGTAGTCTAGACAAATTATTTCAAAATGTAGCTAGGCTCTTGACTCTTTGAAATTAGATCCAGTGATCAAGAAAGAATGAATTTTTTCCCTCCCTTCTCTCTCTCTCTCATTCTCGCTCTTGCTCTCGCTCTCTCTCTCTCTCTCTAACAGAATCTTGCTATGTAGACCAGGCTAGCCTCAAACTCATGATCCTCTTGCCTCAGTCTCCAGAGTGCTGGGATTATAGGCATGGAATTATTCCCAGCTAAGGTAACTGGTGCGAGGTTACTAAAGATGTGTAAATCCATATGTACGAAAACAGCAAGGAATGAAACAGATAATGAAAAGAGGAGAAGGCAGATGCCCCAAGTCCTTTCGGGTAAATAAAGAACCTGAGGATGAGAGAGGAGGTTGGGGGTCATATCTGTGAAGTGATAGGAAAACAGTGCAGACCAGTCATTGAAAAGGATTGAATGAGAGATTGAAGAATAAGATAATCAAATGGTCACACCTTTCGAAGGGGTTTAGTTCACTCCCTCAATAGCAGCTTACATTTGTGGAGCGGTTAGTGAGAACCAGGTGTTCTAAGTGCACGGCGTGTGAATCCTTCTTTGACTTGTATCACTGCTCTGCACGTCCTTTCAGCTTACAGATGAGGAGGCTGAGGCATGGTAAGGTTACAAAGCTGCTAAGTGGTGACACAGATCTGTCTGAACCAAGAGAGTGTCCCTAATTATTCTCCACTTTGAACTGATATTTGTCCAGGTGAAAGAGGGGATCTAGCTTCAGTCTTCTCCATACAGATATCCAGTTTTCCCAGCAACATTTGTTGAGGAAACCGTCTTTTCTCCATCATATGTTTTGGGCATCTCTACCAAAAAGCAGGTGGGCATAGCTGTGTGGCTTCATATCCAGGTCCTGTCTTCTGTTCCACTGGTCTTCATGTCTGTTTTTGTGCCAGTGCCATGCTGTTTTTATTGCTGTTGCTTTGTAATATAGTTTGAAGTCGGGTATCGTGATACCTCCTGCATTGCTGTCTTTGCTCAGGACTGCCTTGCCTATTCGTGGTCTTTTGTGCACCCAAATAAACTTTAGGATTAATTTTTAACCTTCTGTGGGAATGTCACTGGAATTTTGATGAGGATTGCATTGAGTATATAGACTGTTTTTGGCAGAATAGCCATTTTCACGTATCTGCTGACCCGTGAGCATAGGAGCACTTTCCATCTTCTGTAATCTTAATTTCTCTCTTCAGTGACTTATGGTTTTCATTGTAGAGGTCTTTCACTTCTTTTGTTAAATTTATCCCAAGGTGTTTTTTGAGGCTATATAAAATGGAATTGTTTTCCTAAATTCTTTCTCAATCTGTTCAATGTTGGTATATAGAAAAGCTACTGACTTTGTGTCCTGCTACTTTGCAGAAGATGTTTATGGTGTCTAGGAATTTTTTGGTGGAGTTTTTAGGGTCTTTTAGCTATAAAACCATGTCATCTGCAAGTAGGGATCATTTGACTTCTTCCTTTCCTATTTGGATTCCTCTTACTTCTGAGGTCTTATTGTGCTGGCTAGGAATTCCAAGGCTGTGTTGAATAGGAGTGGAGAGAGTGACACCCTTATCTAGTTGCTGACTTTAGGGGAAATGGTTTCAGTTGAGGTCTATTTTTATTTTCATCAGAACCCTTATGAAGAAAGGATGCTGAATTTTGTCGCAGTTTTTTTGCATCTATCGAGATGATAGTGTGATTTTGGTCCTTGCTTCTGTTTACGTGCTGTATTACATCTATTGATTTGCACAGGTTGAACCATCCCCTGCATCCCTGGAATGAAATTGACTTGATCATGGTGTATGATCTCCTTGATATGTTGTTGAACTCAGTTTACCAGTATTTTATGGAGAATTTTTGCATGTGTGCTCATTAAAGATATTGGTATATAATTTTTTGTTGTGTTCGTGTCTAGTTTTGGGACGAGTGTAATGCTGGCTTCATAGAATGAGAGTGCTAGTGTTCCTCCTATTTCAGAGAATAGTTTGAGGAGCATTGGTGTTCGTCCTTCTTTAAAGGTCGGGTAGAATTCAGCAGTGAATCAATGGGGCCCTGGGCCTTTCTTTTTGGGGAGACTCTTTATTGCTGCTTCAGTTTCACTGCTTGTTATAAATCTACTTGAGTGGTTTATATGCTCCTGGTTCACTTTTGGTTGGTCACACACATCTAGAAATTCATTCCATTTATTGAAGGTTTCCAATACATTTGAGTATAGGCTTTCAATATAGTTCCCAATGATCCTCTGGATTTCATTGGTATTTGTTGTGTTCACCCCTTTTTCATCTCTAATTTATTAATTTGGGTCTTCTCCCTCCTCCTCAGTCAGATTCACTAAGGGTTCATTAATCATATTTGTTTCATTCATTTTTGCATAGCTTTTTTGTTCTCTTATTTCATTGCTTTTGTCCCTTATTTTTATTGTATCTCTCCTTCTTCTAGTTTCAGGTTTAGCTTGTTCTTGCTTTTCTAGGAGTTTGAGATGCAGCATTAGGTCACTTATTTAAGATCTGTGTTTTTAGTGTAGGCACTCATAGCTGTAACCTTTCCCCTTTTCATTGCCTTTGCTGTGTCCCATGGGTTCTGGTAGGTTGTGTTTTCATTTTCATTAGGCTCCAGGAATTTTTCAATTTCCTCTCTCATTTCTTCAATGACCCATCACTCAGGAAGCAACATGCTGTTCAGTCTATATGTATTTGAATATGGAAGAAAATTGCTTCTAACCAAGCTTTGATTTCTAGCAAAAACCATACATAAACTCTTTCATTATATATTGATATTCTGCAATTAAAAGCAATTTTAAGTAGTTGAAGCTGGAGGTAGAATTATTCAGAATATTCAAGTCATAAAAGAAAACTTTCTGTGACATAGAAGAAAAGTTGGGAGCAAACCAGTACGTGATTTTCATGAATCCATCAGCTCTAAAACCGCTGTGTGGGGTGAGAAAGAGGAATTTACTACACTCATTGTGACTTGAGACGTGATCAGTCGTCAGGAGGAAACATTCAGGTGAGGAAGGCATTCCTTCTTTTCAGATGTGGGCTCTGGTCCCCCATGAGCACCTGCTTCATCATTTTCATCTCTCATTTGTTGCCTGGTGTTACACTCTCCTGACGACTCATCCATCTTTCCTACCACGCTCCAAACTCAGCCAAAGTGAGACCCATATCTTATTTGTTCAGAATCCTAAAAGGCCTAGGAGAACACTAGGCCTTGAAGTGCTCAATAAATTGAGTAAGAACCAAATAAGTCGTGTAGAAGCACAGGCACAGAAATAACCAGGTGAACCAGAGGACCCCCCTCCCCTTCCAAGCCATGAACTGTCACCATTTTGCTTTGGTCTGGATTTAAAAAAAAAAAAAAAAAAGGCCAAGGAAAGGCAGGGTCAGAAGATTCAGAGATTATGGCCAAGTAAAGATTAGAACTGTGGATGGAATTAACTTATCCTTAACAATACTTTTGGCTTTTTCCTTTGTCGTTTGAGTGATGGTAGCCGAGCCTAAACGTGGAGGGATGTCAGGGAAACGGCAGTTGAGGAACGGGTGGCCAGCAGGGGGCAGTGACTTACCACACTGATGCACGGTGACCGTTTTTGGACCACTTGCCTCTTAGCAGGTCCAGCAGAGAAAGCAGGACATTCTTTCCTAAGGAGCTCATCACCCTCTCAGCCAAGCAGGAAGGAAAGGAGAAACATTACGGGTGAAAAATTAGAAGAGGAAGCCAAAACCATGACCAGACTCCCGACCATCACACCCTGGGGCAAAGCTTTATATGGTTCTCAGACAACCACTCACTACCTCCCCCTCAAGCTCTCAACAGAAAGGTGCCAGAAAAAAACCACACCAAGACAGCCCATGTTGGGCCCCTCCCCTGCGTGGCCTTTTAACTTTTTATTTCCACTCGTAACAACAGGCCGTTTCATTTAGACCAAGCCAGAGACTTGGGGACATTTGTCAGAGGTGTGTACCATTGAGTGACAATGTTGTCCTTTTTAGATGAAGAGCACTTGAGTTCTCCCTGACAGGCCTCTGCACTGTGGAAGCTGATAAACCCAGCCCCTGGCCTCCCTTTCCCTTGGCCTCTTCCTCCTCTCAGGGCTGTCATAGAACACAACAGATCCCGAGTCTGGGACATGGGGTCCCCAGCCCACTCTCTCCCCAAAGCCCTGTCTCCCCCAGGGCCAGCTCTGTCTGGGAACTTCATTTGTGCAATGGTCTAAAATGTGTCCTTTTATAAATACAGAATTTTTAAACCTGTTGAAACTATCGTAAGAAGGGGACTAAAGTAGAAAGAAGAAAAACAAAGGATGAACCAATTCGGGTTATAATACATAAACACATGGAAATGTCACAAGGAAACTCCCTGTGTAGCTATCTTAAACAAACAAAAATGTCTCTTTTTTTTCTCTTACAAAATCAGAGAACAGGAGGGCAGAACAGGTGCTGCCTGGGGGGGGTTGGTACTAGTGGCGGGGAGGAGGTAGGGATAGGGTATAGGAGGTGAATATGGTGCAAATACTGTGTACACATACATGTAAATGGAAAAACGAGACCTGTTGACACTATTCCAGGAATGGGGGAGGAGGGAATAAAGGAGAATGGTGGAGGGGGTGAATTCAAGTATGATGTATTTGATATACTATAAGAACTTTTGTAAATGTTACAGTGTACCCCCACCAAGCACAACAATAAAAAAATATAAAATAAAAACATACACCTCTTTACAAATTAAAATAAAATGTGTCCTTTCTAGCCTGTGTGGGACTTTGTAATTGTCACTCCATTTCTCCTCCCCTGGCTCAGGCCCTCGTCATTGCACAGGCTTTTGCTGGTATCCCTGCTCCAATTCTAGTCTCTGACCAGTCCTCCGTGGGACATCTAGGTTCCTTCCCTGGAGAAAGATCTCTCTCCTGGCTACGTCAATGTCACCGCCCGTAATCCCTGCCCTTGCTGACTCCAGATTGGCTTCTGTGTTGTTGCCTGTGCTCTTGCCTTAGGGCTGTTCCCTCTGTCTAGAATTATATCTCCTCCTAGAATCATGGCTCCCTCTCTGCCTTTCATGCAGCATCACACCCAAAGCACACATGTCTACACTAGCACCTATGTTCTGCACTCTATTCCTTTACCCGGCTTACTTTCTCTATAACACTCATCACTGCCTGGCATTATATTTACACATCTGATCCTTTATGCCCATCAACTCTGCAGGGCAGAGACTTTCTGCTCTTTTGTCCACAAGTGTCTGCAGCACCTGACACATTCAACATGCTCAGTGTTTAACTGGTTAATTAAAACACTCCTTTCAGCCACCAAGTTTTCTCTCTCAGCCCCTTAGGTGCTTTTCATTCTCTACAGTTAAACCAAACCTATGGCATTGCATTCAGGGCCGGGGATATGATCTTCTCCTACTTTTCTGGCCAATCTCCTACCACCCCAGCCTCAATGTACCCAGGGCTCCAGTCAAGCCTGGTAACTCGAGGTCCCATGCCTCCTGTCACCAATCGCTTAAATTCTCCACATCCCCCAAAGCTTCCTGACATACTCTTTCCTCACAGAGCAGACCTCTCATTCTGCCTGACAGTTCTTCTGTCCTTGGTGTCAGTGTGTCCATCTCCTGTGTGAGTCCTCTATTTCACTTTGTCTACCAGTAGACAAAACACAGGAACTGGATATTCACTCTGAACTCCCAAGTTCAGAGAGCAGGGTCTCAACCCCAAATACCCACAGAAGCTACACACAAAGTAACTGAGGGAGAAGGTATCTTAACAAAATGCCACAAGCCAAAAACAAAATATTTCCTCACAGTTCCAGAGGCTGGAATTGCAAGTTCAAGGTGCCACCACAGCTGATGTCCTCCTTCCTGGTTTATAGACAGCCTCCTTCTCCTCACCTGTCCTCATAAGGCTAAGAGAGATGGAGCAGGGAGGGAGGAAAGGAAAGAGAGGGAGAGAGAAACCTAGTGTCTCTTCCTCTTATGAAGACACTAGCTCTATCAGATTAGGGCCCCACCTTGATGATGTCATTTAACCTTAAATACTTCCTCAAAGGCCTTATCTTTGTGAATGGGTTATGGACTCACTCAGTCCGTAACAATGTGTACCTCCAGCCCTTTATTCCAGGCTTGACACCCAACCTTCAGCATTCGAAAGAACATGGAAAACTGTAATTCTTAAGTAAAATATCTCGTTTTAAAATACCAGTAACTAATTTAAAAACATACTTCCAACAGTGTGAACCAAACCCCTGCCCACAGGCAGGATGCTGTCAGGACTAAGAGTCAGCAGTTTTTAAATTCCAGTGGAAGTTCTGGGCAGTGGCAAACCTGGTTAAGTGTATCATGAAGAAATGGCTCCCGGATGGATGTGCTAGTGCTTGAGGAACTCCAGTGTGGAGATGAGGAAGTGGAAAACTCTCTCACTTCCCTGTTAACAGAGACTGTGACTCCTCCCCTCTCCCACCTCACTCCTCTGCTAACAAGTGGTCACTGTCACCTCTCCATCAGCATCTCCTCTCCCCAGCCAGACACAGGCCTAGTCCTAAGGTCTGCCATAATGGGGAAGAGTCAGTTCAGAAGAAAGCCACAAGCAATCAGAGGTCTGAGAAAAAGACAAGGTTAAAGCAACCGAGGGACTCCATCTGGGGGAGGGAGGTTACAGAGCCAGCTAGCAGTGGCTTGCAAGGACAGAAAAGGTTCCGTGCCTATGACAGAACACAGCAACCAGAAAACAGACACCAAACACAGCCGTCAGATTTGGATGTTTCTTTCCCTACCACGGGGATCAGTGAAGATTTTTGTATTTAAACAAACCTTTACTGTAGAAAGGGTTCTTTTGGCACTCATTATCTCCCTCCTGACAGAAAAGATTGTTGAGAATGAAAGAATGAACCACATAAGTCAAAGACTTCCATGTTTATAAAGTGGCCACGTGGTGTTTCTCAGAGAAGAATGTAAGGTTCCTGCATTTACCTACGACATCATTTGCTTCATACAGGAAACAGCTGAAATTCGTTTGCTAACTACGTTCAAGGTCAGGGGACCATTGTCCCCATTACATACAAAGAAAGCTGAATTTTCTCCAGTATATGAGAGGAGTTGACAAACACAGAGGGGATAAACGCATACACATCCACAGACACCCTGTTCCTTAAGAGTGCAGAGTCACGGTGAGCAAGAGAGAAAGAGTGAGCCGACTTGTCCAGACAGCTGGGCATTTCCCATGGGCCTCCCTCGGTGGTGACTTGCATTTTCTTCGTGTTCTAAGTTGGAGGCGAGCAAAGCTGAGTTTGTGTCTTTGAACTCTGTCCAGCCTGGAGCTGCTATCAACTGGCCTCCCATGAATCCCAGGTCCCCTTTGTGACTTCTTTCCTCCTGAGCCCGTGGTGGACCCCCTTCTGCCAGAAATGCCCTCGGAAACAGTGGTCAGACCCAGAACCTCACAGGTTGTGCTGTCCCCTTGCAGCCTAACTCTTGCCCAACAAGATTTGGCCCCATGCCACTAAAGAAGTCCATTTGTCCTGTGACCCTTGGGAAGGATTTGGAGGGTTTCCACCCAGCAGGTGAGCAGGTAGATTTCAAATAACACTAGCACTTGTTCTTCACACAAAGTCATCTGGCCATTTGACATCTGCTTGACCTTGAGCTCTGTGCCCTCCCCCATACTGCCTAATTGTATTTTCTTAAAGGGGAAGTTGATCTTTTGCAGGACTGGGTGGTGGATCAGGGGCAGGGAATCCATGCCTATAAGTGGTGATTACTACTGTTGGGTAATCCATCGCACAGATTTTGGAGCCAGATAAAGCTGGGTTCAAATCCCAGATGTACCAGTTGTTGTGGGAACCTGGCCCAGAAGTCCTAAAATGCCAGCCTCTGAGGTTTTTTTTTTAAGGAATTAATTCATACACAGCTGTTTTCAGCAGATTCTGAGTTTTTGACAAGTGGCAACTTGAAAGAATAGCTTCTTCATCCCTCGTACACACCTCTCTAGAGTCTAATCAGACAGATGTACTTTGGAAGCAGATGTCAACAGGCTGGAACACTGTGACAAAGGCAGCCTAGGGATCAACTCAGATAACAGGCACATAGCACCTTCCACGGTCGGAGGTCAGAGGTCAGAGGCTAACGCTGCATATCTGAGGCAACTTCTGTCCTTGCATCATCCATCCAAGGCCCCATCCTGAGTTCAGCTCCTCCTCCAGCAAGCCCATTCATGCTCACATCCTCTGCTCTGTCCCCGGAGTTACCTCTCCATTCAGCCTGTCCTCTTTACTCAAATCTAAGCAAACCACCCAAGTTCTCAGCTCTTTCTTCCTTCAGGAGAGTGACAGTCTTCGTGTGCCAGGACAAAGTCCTATTGGTTTCCTTGCCATTCAGCTGAGAGTAAAAGAAAAAAAAGCTCCAACCTGCAGAGCCTCAGTATACATCCCTCATTGTAAAGTGAGCAGTGGGGGAGAGGTTGCCCCAATATCCACAGACTCCATGGAAATTCGCAGATAAGTGTAGGTGCAGGACAGATTTGCACAAGCTTGGTGTTTTAAACTACCATATCCCCTGCACCACCACAACTGATATCTATCTGGTAGACGACGTGATATTTGCATAGTGGCATATGCCTACAGCCCCAGCACTGGGGCGGCTGAGGTGGGAGGATCACTTTAGTTCATGAGTTCAAGATCAGCCTGAGCAGCATAGTGAGGCCCCATTTCAAACAAATTTTTCATTGTATCTGGGGAAACTGGGTGACCCCTCAGCCCACACCAGGAAGGCCAGAACAGCATTAAACACTGTTCTGACTGGAGGAAGACCCCTCCTCCACACACAGCTAGAGAAGTACAGCTGGATCTGTACCTGTTAAAGCTGCTTACGGGAAGTCCCAAGAAACTTAGGACAATAGTATCCTGAAGGGACACTGACCAGAGGCTGTGACCTCGGGGTCCCCGAGTTATGGCAGGCCTGTTGAGCGGACTCTACGCACAGCCTAAATGCTAGGCTTCTGGAAACATTGTAATCTGAATTCAGGCTGGGGTGATGATGTAATCTGGAGATGTGACCTCTGCGGACAGCACCACCATTAAGGCAGGTTTGGGATTTGAGGGCTGGATGATTTGTAGGACCATCTATGGGACCGATGGCTTCATAAGAACCTGGTAATGGAATTCTGTACTTAAGATACTCCGCTGGCAGTTGCACTCGCTGCTCAGCACTCACTTGAGGCAGCGAAAAAGAAAGAGTACTTAGTGATATTCACTCCAGTACAGTCAGTAGTGATGCTAGAAACCATTCCTACCAAGAAAAGGCTGAACTGCATTTGAAAGGAGAAGTGGGTCTTCTGAAAGATTACTTTGGAAAAACCACAAGACTACACCTGAGCTGCTTCGTTAACTCCATGGTCGGTCTGGCAGGTGATGGTGATACACCCTGCAACTGGGAGCAATTGAAACAGAGGAGCTAAGTAGGCTACAGGTGTGCCTCGTTTCTGGTTTTGCTTTTGGACTCAGTAGGATCGCTGCAGGCTGTGTCAAATACATTTCAAAAAGTTTATAGTAGATTATCCCAATAATTATGATCGGGGTTTCTAGAAAGCATTGAATATTTGTGTGATATTTGCTTAAGGGAGAAAACGTGATTTCTGCGTAATCGTCTCACAGACTCAATAGCTTCCTGATGCAGCCTCTACTTCCCAGCCTGTTCTCTCAGGGAAAGGTGAGTCACACAGGGAAAGAGTGGATTCCTAACATAACGTGAAAGCACGGAGGTCCTCAACCCAGGAACAGGCACTGTCGCACTAGGGCCATTCTGGGGTCTACTAGGAAGGGAGGCCTTGGGAGGGCTCAAAGCTGCAGCCAGCCTTGACCTCGTCCTAGTCACCACATAAAGGGTCCATACTTCAAGCTTCCTGTCATCTCCCTCTTCCTTTCCCCAAATCAGCCTTTTTGAACTTACCCATCTTATTCATTTAATTAGCATACTCGTTAATTCTATGCCAGGGGCTGTATTCAGTGCTGAGGATACAACTCTACAAAAACAAGTGAGATCCCTTGGAAATGAAGTTGGTGAAGAAAATCCAGCAGGGTAAGGGGAAAGAGAACAGAGAGTCAGGGAAAGCCTCTCTGATGCAGGTATGGTTAGCCATCTCTACAGCTTAAATCCTCCATCTCTGTGAACCTGCAAGAACTCTTGAAAAGAGGCGTGGTGCAGTGGTTCATGCCTGTAATCCTAACTATTCTGAAGGTGGCAATCAAGAGGATTGTGGTTTGAGGCCAGCTCAGGCAAAAAGTTGGAAAGACCCTATCTCAACTAGTAGCTGGGAGTGGTAATGCATGCCTGTGGGAAGTGTAAATAAGATTGCGGTCCAGGCCGGTCCAGGCCAGCCCAGGCATCAATGTGAGACCCTTTTAGAAATATAACTAAAGCAAAAAGGGCTGGTGGTCAAATGGTAGAGCACCTGCCTAGCAAGTGCAAGGCTGGCCTGAGTTCAAACCCACCCCAAGAAAAAGAACTGTTGGAGAGAGTGGTATTTTAATAATTGTTTATTTCTTGAAAATTCCAATGTTTGCAAAGGTAGCAGGTGGGTAGAGGGGACAGGTAGGAACTCATGCCAGATAGGTACCTGGGGGAAGAATGTCCAGGATGGAGAGGATGGCAAGGCCCTGAAGTGGGGTTGTGCTTGCCTCACTCCAGGACAGCGAGGAGGCCTGTGTGGCCAGAGGGGAAGGTGAGCAAAGTGGGCGGGTGGCTTCTTCCCTGCCAGGTTGGAAACCACGGTATCTTTTATTCCTCAAACCCTCTCTTCACCCAGCTACACTTGCATATCTGTTCTAAAGTACACTTCGTTAAAGGCACATCTTCCTGCTCCTGCTTCTTCCTCTTTCACCCTAACTCAGGTTCCCCTCATTTTGTAGCTGGATTATTCAAAGGCCTCCTACCTGGCCTTCCATCCCCCTGACATCTTTAGTGACTCTAACCACTTTAAGCTTCCAGATTAATCTTCCTAGAGTAATTCTTTCATCTGGGATAAAGCAGAAGCCCTTTAGCCAGCCTCCATGTCATATGACAGAAATGTCCTCACCCTACAACTCCACGGCCACCTTCCCCACTCTAGTGGCCTCCACCCATTGTGCCACACTCTGTCTCATGGCTCCCAATCTGGAAAACACAGCCTAAGACCAACATCAGTCTACTCTGGGTGTCCAGATCAGAACATTACTGCCCTGCATAAATATACTAAATTATAAAATACATGTGTGTACAAATGGATGTAGACATAGCCTCCAGTTTGGTGCTTAATATATAGCAGGGTTTAAGGCCATTGCTTCCTTCTTTGGCCCCTGCCTCACCAGGTAAACTAATACTCACTGAGAGCAGGACCCTTGTCCTGAACATCCTGTATGTCATCTGAACGTCCCATATGTGCGCCACCCTTTCTGTAATATGTGGATGATAAATATTAACACAGAAAGACTTCTGGGGTATCATGAATTGGGCAAGGAAAACGCAGTGAGATGGTCACATTGCATCTTTGAAGCCCTCCCCTTCTGCAGGCAAAGAGGCTGTCCAGCGCAAGGTCACCTTCCTCTTAACAAGAAAAATGGTAAGGCTGGTGCCATGGTCCCTGACGTCTAACTTTGTGCACTCTTTGTTCAGTTATTAGTTAAGTAGGTAATCAGATATGTCAGTCTAGTTACCCTAAGCATTAAGTGTGGAACGACAAAGTCTCTAGGGAAACACTAGCAACATGGTGGAGCCAAATGTGAAAACTGCGCATGCCTACAAGGGCCTTTGCTAGGTAATGCTAAAAACATCTTGCAAGCCTTATAAAGTAAGAAGAAGGTGCATTTTTTGCAGTCTTCCAAACCATGTCAAAGCTGGGCAATAGCCAACTTTGTCCACAAAGCAAGAGCCAGTGAGTGCCAACAACAACAGAGGCGAGGTCCACAAAGGCTGCCCTGTTAAGGAGACAGGAGGAAATCTTTCTTAAATAGAAGGGTTTTCAACAAGAGGCCAAAGGGACAATCTCTTTCAGCTTGGGACGCCTAGCAGCCTTGCTCAGTTTCTCTGTGCGGACAGAGTTGTACAGGGATTCTTTGACGTTAGCACCTGCCGGCTACTTTGAAGTCCTGCCTTTCAAAGTAATGATCAAAATAAAGTTAAAAGTAACAGATGCCAAGTTCTGATTCCATTCCTATTCTACCTGCTTTTAGTAGGATGAAGCACATGAAGAGAAGGGGAAAAGGGGCTGAGTGGCAGATCACCAACTTCCAGGTGGCCCTCCTGTGTCACTGCTCACCCTCTTTATCGCTGGAAAGCCAGGCTGCCTGGTCACCACACATGTGAAGCCTGCTCTCAGTGGAAGTAGGCATGGGCCTTACCTGACATGGTAGGCAGAAGCCTAGGTCTTCTCCAGGTCCCTCTGGCTGAGACTGGAATTCCGTTCCTTGAGGGTATCACTAAAGCTCCCTTCCTTCCCCTGTGAACCAGAGGATAAAGCTCTAAGTGGTCATCTATATCTTAACACAAAGGTTGACTTCCAGTGTTTACAAGGCCAAGCAGGGCTAGGAGGGGACTGGAGCAGACTGGCCAAATCAACTCTAGCCAAATGGAGTCATGTAATTTGGGCCCAATGCTACTAAGCCCTTGAACTATTTAAGGAAAGTGAGAAATCCAGATATTTTTCTTTTAGTATTTATTTTTTGCATGTTTCTCTTTTTTCTCTGTTTATTTTATCATTTTTATATTTACTTACATGTGTATACATTGTTTGTGCCACCTCCCCCCTTCCTCCCACACTGAGATTCCGCCTCACTCTGTTAAAATAGCTATCATTAAGAACACTACCAACAACAAATGTTGGTGAGGATTCGAGGAAAAAGGAACCCTCATACACTGCTAGTGGGAATGCAAGCTGGTACAACCACTCTGGAAAACAATATTGAGGCTTCTTAAAAACCTAAACATAGATCTGCCATGTGATCCAGCAATCCCACTCCTGAGGATAGACCCAAAGGAATGCAACTCAGGTTACTCCAGAGGCACCTGCACACCCATGTTTATTGCAGCACTATTCACAATAGCCAAGTTATGGAAACAGACAAGATGCCCCACTACTGATGAACGGATCAAGAAATCCAGATTTTTATGCAAAATCTCCCAGCTTTTTTTAAGTGATGACAATTGACTGATTTGTTAAGATGCCCTACAGACCAGACCAAAGTCACATAAATCCAGTAGTGAAACGCATCTTCAATCAAGCCAGTGCAGTGCCTGAAAGACTGAGAGAAGAGCCACCCCCTTCCTGTTGACAAAGGCAAGAAGATGGAGTGGGAGTGAGGTACAGGAAAAAGCCAGGGAGAAATGCTGTGAGGACTGAATTAGTTAATACATGTATACAGTTCGGAACAGTACCTGGAAATGGCAAGAAATCAATGCCAACTTCATTCTGCAGTGTCACCGCAACTGACTGTCTTTAGAGTTCGGGATATTGATAAAATGGCTAACATGTATGGACTCTTGAAGAACCAAACATTCAGACTTAACTACACAAAATTCAAGAAGCCTGCTTGCCTTGGCTAGATTTTAATTATGTCAAGTTCCTTCCACCAGCTTCCTGGTTTCCCTCATTTGTCTATAAGAGAAAGTCAGAGTAGACACTTGAGTTTAGAATTTTCCATGGATTCTAATGAGATGAGATCTTTCCACAAATATGCTTTGCTTCATCCACAAAGAACCCACCACTTACCAGGTATGGTGTCTCATGCCTGTAATCCTAGCCACTTGAGAGATGGAGTTTGGGAGAATCACAGTCGAAGGCCAGCACAGGCAAAAAGTTGAGCCCTCAATGCAACCAATAAAAACTGGGCATGGTGGCACATGCCTGTCATTCCAACTACATGGGAAGCATAAATAGAAGGATAGTCCAGACTGGTCTGGGTATAAACAAAAGACCTTGTTGGAAAAACACCTAAAGCAAAAAAGGACTGGGGGCATAGCTCAAGAGGTAGAGCACTTGCCTAGCAAGTGTAAGGCCCTGAGTTCAAAAACTACCAGTGGTTAAAACATTTGAGCTTCATACAATGAGATAGCATACTTTCAAAGCAGCTAAAACAAGAAATTTAGAAATTTTCATGTCACTCATAGAGAAAGACGGAGCTATCTATCATTAGGACTCTGTTGTAGAGACTAAGGCCAAAAAAATTCAGTGGTTTGCACAAGATTGCTGACCTGTCTTGCGTTTCCCTCCATGTCTGCCCAGCCTCTGCCGTCACTTTATGTGGTTCATCCCAAGCAGCTGGACCAAATCCTTGTCTCTAATGCTAAAATTGTCGTAACCAAAAATGGTACAGATTTTGCTGAGAAAAGCAAATAGGCAGAGGAAAAAGAACATGGTGGGTACTCCAAAAAACTTGTCGAAAGACTGAACGTACTTGAAGTTCTCACTTCAGACCAGGTTGGATTTCTCACCATCCAGTCAGGTTGAAGGCCAAAAGGGAGACCCCGTTAGCCTCCATACAGTCCACGTGGTTGATAATACGTCTGGTTCCTGTGCAGTGGATGCCCAAAGCACTCCTACTCCAAATGTTCAAGAGATGTATTAAAGTGAGTGTTGTTTGATGTTAAAAGACCTGACGGAGCAGCATCCATGATTTGGTGATTCTTTAAGACGGCAGTGAGGGAGGCCATCTGGAATTGCTGTCCAAACAAAGCTGTATTCCTTGGTCTCTCTACTTAATGCATTTTTAACTGCAAAAAAACGCTTATTCTCACCTAATCAGGAGGAAGCAGTGCAACTTTAGATCCCCTGCCTCAGCCAGGAACAAACACATTTTTCTTTTTTTTTTTTCTTTTTATTTTTTTTGCCTTGCTTCTTTTGAGAAATGATTCAAGTAAATTTAATTGAAATTTAAAAGTTGTGCACAGATTATAACCATAATGCTTAGTGTAATACACAGGACATTACACATAGACAATGTGACTTTAATGTGTACCCCATAACAGAAGTATCTAATGCTTTCAGATTCTTTTTTGTTAGGCAGGTATCACACACATACAAAGATGTCTTTTTCAATTCTGTGTTCTAATTTCCACTGCAGACTTGCATGCTCCTCGCTCATGATAACATCCTGGTTGATATTTTTCTGTATCTGTACCTGAAGTTTGGGAAGGTTACCTGAATGAATAATCCTGGACAGTAGTGTCACTAATTGTGTCAGTCAGCTGTCCATTACTATAACAAACTATCTGAAATATTCATCTCAAAAAATGATTATTGGTGGGTCTGGGGTTTGAACTTAGGGCTTCACACTTGCAAAGAGGTGCTAAACTACTTGAGCCACACCTCCAGTCCATTTTGCTGTTTATTCTGGAGATGGGGGTTTCTTGAACTATTTGCCCAGGCTGGCCTCAAACCACAATTCTCCTGATCTCAGCCTCTCAAGTACCAGGATTACAGGTGTGAGCCACTTCACCTGGCAAAAGGACCAAACACATTTTTCAAGACACATATTTACTACCACAAAATAGTTTCCATTACAAATAAAATCCACAAAAATCTCTTACATATTTGCAAAATACTGTAAAACCAGTAATTCCTCCCAAACATATTGTTAACTCATCCGATAGCAAAGGTGAGGAAGAGTCATATGCTAGAACTTTCTATAACTCAAGCTCCATTCTGTTGTTGAGTTTGGTGGGCGCCAGACTGTGCTCGTAATGACCAAATAGATGTCCGAATCTTTCTCTGGGCCAAAATAAACCAAGTGGATGCATCTGTTTAAAATTGGAGTAATTTATAAACAGTATGGTTACTTCCTTACAGCAAAGGAACAAAACGCATTCCTAACTGATGCTCACGGGGCATATGCTGTGCACCAATGCAATTCCTAAACGTGACCTGGTCAGCCCTGAGTGCCTGACACAGTCTGATACATCGGCTCTTTTTAACTGGACTATGAAGTCCATTAACATTTCATGAAACAATCTTAACCTTATCCACGAAACCACTCACAATGCCTTCCCATCAACTCCCTAAAGCAAAACAGCACAAATTTGAAAGAAAAATAACTGCGAAGTCTTGCTCAGTGCAAATGATTTCCACAGTACAGGTTAAGTCCTGAATTTCTGTCAATGAAGTAAATGTTTGATTTTACTATAAAGATAAATGCAAACCAGCAGGGACCCTTCACTAAGCCAGCTGAACCGTCTCAGCACAAAAACACCAGCATTCTTCTCATTGCAGGGCAGCAAGTACAGAGTTAGTAATGGGATTTCCCAGTCTTAGTAATCCACTCCAAAATACCATATTGACATTCTGCCTTCACAGCATTCTCAAAGTAAAATCGTATTCACTTTGTCTTGAATGATTAAGATCAGAAGCCAGAGCTGGTGGAGTGGCTCAAGTGGTAGAGCACCTGCCTAGCAAGCATGAGGCCATGAGTTCAAACCCTAGTGCTCCAAAAAAAAAAAAAAGGATCAGAAGCCAAAGTCCTTTACGTGATCCAACTTTCACATTGCCACAGACACATACACACACACACACACACACATTATGCACACACAAATACATGCCTACATCACAAGTCAAATTATAATACATTCTGTTGTGCCTCGCTCTGTTACCTCCCACACAAACATAAGCCTTAAGTCTGAAACTTTTTATAAAGACATGCCTTTCAACACCTGTTTAGAAACTTCTGAGTCACAAAGAATTAAAACTGGCCCCTTCATTAAGCCTTAAAAAAAAAAAAGAGCTTGGGGCATGGCTCAAGTGGGAGAGCACTTGCCTAGCAGTGCAAAGTCCTGAGTTCAGTGCCGTCAAAACATTCTGGTACATGTTTCTTAGTGTGAGGCCATTTGTCCAGACTATTCTAGACTTAGCCATTCTATGTCCAGACTATTCTAGACTTAGCCATTCTACACCCAGTCCTTCCAAATCTGATTTCTTCAAAGAAAAAGAAAAGACTGTAAGTATCCATGACTTTTAGCCATGTTTTTTTTTTTTTGCAAACTTACTTAGTAATCTATTGATGAAAAAAGGAATCCTATTTTTTCACACCTGTCTTGGAAGACAGCAGTATCAGGGATTTGAATGTCTTTGAGAAACTCGAACATCTGAAGGCAGCAGTGGGCCTGGTGTGGAGGAGGCACTGAGCCTGTGACTTCAAAGCACACAGTGTTAATTATCCAGCTTCCAGGAGCAGCGTGAACTGAGGTGACAGCTGTGAGGTGAGGACACAGTGTTTCCCCAACTGAACACCAGCCCTCACAGGGTGTCATTGCTCAGCCTGGATCTCACCGGGAAGAAATGCTTACAGCCTCTGCTTGGTTCACTTCAAATTAGTTTACAGTTTCCCAGATGGCCCTGGGCACAGCTGATTTCCCCCCGAGCCTGTGCTCCTCCATGTCCTCTGCTGCAGTCACATGCTGTCTGCATAGTGGTCAAGCTCCATTGTCAATTCCATGGGTAGGACAGGATCGTTTGAGCTTTTCTCCCCATCACTACTGTCTAACCTGGTGAGACAAACCACGTTCCTCTTTAAGAGCTCTCTCTCTCCTCTCCCCCCAGCTCTCCAACCCTCCCCCATATTTTAGCTGTCAGAGAAGACAGACTGTGTCTGCCTTGCACTTAACAGGTGGGATGCCTTAGGGTGTTCTCCACAGCTGATCAAATATAGTGGGCCCAAGAATTATAGACTTGCATGAGTGAGGCCAGGGCCTGGCTTGTCCCCATATCCTGGCATCAGCTTCTGTCTGTAACCTCGGTCAGGCTCCAGATGAACCCCATGACAATCCCCAGAGTAGCTGAGTTCATCCCTCATATCCTTGATACTGCTTCCAGCTAAGGTTGTAGTCAAAGTGGCACCGGTGCTGTAGTTTAGAGCCTTGGCTCCTCTTTCTTGAACCACATCTGGTAGTCCAAAAACATAAGGTGTGTGCCCTCAAGGAAACTAGATGGAAAGGAAAAGGAAAAGGAAAGAACACAGTCCTGTGATTGGGATTGTTGAAGAAGAGAGGAAATATCAGAATTCACAGGCAAAAAAGGAAAAGAGAGAGAGGGAAAGAGAGAGTCATAGGGGTCAGAATTGAGAGAAGGAAAAAATGTTTAAAAAGAAAATTGACACAAACTACTTGATATGACCTAAACTAGCCTTGTTGCTTTTAGAAAAGCTCTGCCTTTATGTACTCTAAGTTCAAAGTCTTGCTCTTAATCTTGAAGGTAGAAAAATGACACTCAAACGGAATCCCTAGACACTGCGTTTCTTCTTTCCATTCTTTCTAGTCAGCCACACACTGTTTGGTAACATGTCCTGTGTCCCAAATGAGGCCTCCTGATTTGAGGCAATCTGTGCAGAACCATGTGCTGGGAACGGACACAGCCCAGGACTCTCTTTGACCTCCATGCCCAGGAAACAAAGATGGAAGCCTTCCTCTTCCCGCGTGTGTGATGTTTCCAAGCTGCCTGTACAGAGAGGGATGGGATTTGGTCGGAAAGTCCCACAGACTTCTCAGCCGTCTCCAAAGTGGTTCTTCGCAGTTCTCAGTTCATCACATGAAGAGATGGGCAGAAACTGGCCTTCTTTCTTGCAGCCAAATTATGTAAGAGACACAATTTTTTAATAATCTTACTTCCTTTTCATGACTTTGCCTTTTTCTAGAAGGGTCTGATATCTCTGAAAAGCATGCTGGATACATTCCCATGACACCAGACTGCCGGCCAAAATACTCAAAGGTGATAGGTCACAGCTGCTGCCTTTTTCTTAGGACAAAAAGATGCAGGCCACTGGATGCTCAAGAAACATGCCAAGAGTTCAAGCCCTGCCTTCTGAGGAGAAGCTAAGGTTTTATGCTAAGCAGGCTGCTTTATATAGAGAGTTTAAAAAAGCAATATTCAATTGATGAATTAAAAAAAGTCACTTTAAAAACCATATGGCTCAGGCCAGGCATGATAGCTCAAACCTAAAATCCCAGGTACTTGGAAGGTGGAGATCAGGAGGATCACAGTTCAAGGCCAACCAGGCAAAAAGTTCACAAGACCCCATCTCAACCAATGGCTGGGCATGGTGGTACACACCTGTCATCCCAACTGCATAGCTGTGCAAGGAAGCAGAAACAGGAGGACTGTGGTCCACGCTGGCTCAGGCATAAAGCGATACCCTGTCTTGAAAATAACTAAAGAAAATAAATAAGTAAATGAATAAATAACCAAAGCAAAAAAGGGCTGGCAGAGTGGCTCAAGTGTAGAGCACCTGCCTAGCAAGCACAAGGCCCTGAGTTCAATCCCTGGTGCCACCAAAAAAAAAAACAAAAAAACAAACAAACAAACAAAAAAAAAAAATATATATATATATATATATATATGGTCCAGAAATCTGATCCACAAATCCTGATAATGTCCTGTGTGTGAGTCAGTGTTTCCTTGCTGTAACTAAATACCAGACATATACAACTTGAAATGAGGACTGATTCATTTTAGCTCGTGGCTTAGAGGTTTCAGTCTATGGCCAGGTGGTTCCATTGTTTCTGGGCTGTAGTGTGCACAGCATCAGACGGAAGTGCGTGTGTGCACGGAACAGAGCTGCTCGCCTCACAGCAGCCAGGAAACAAGGTGAGAGCATGGCTGTACCGGCAGGCTTCATGATCTGCCTTTTGTTCCACACAGGCCCCCGTCCTACAGTCACCCACATTCAGGGCAGGTCTTCCCCCCTCACTTCCTGTCCAACATCCTGGAAATGCCTGTGCAGACACACTAAGAAGTGTGCTTTTTTAATCTCCTAGGTGTCTCTCATCGAGTCAAGTTGACCATCAAAATTACCACCATGTACCCCACCAAGTATTCAGAGGTTTTGAACACTTCCAGGCCAAAGGATCTACTCTGTGTTGAAATAGTATACATACACACAATTGTGTTTAAATAACAAATGGAAAAACCTCCATAAAATGTAAAAAAAAAAAAAAAAACCCTACTATTTCTCATAAACAAAAAAGTCCAATAGAAAAATGGGCAAAAGAGATGAAAAGCAAAAGAAATAAAAGTGACTTACATACAAAAAGAGAAGATAAACTCAACATCACCCAGAAGAGAAATGCAAATCAAAATTATGCTGAGATACCACTTTCCAAATATCTTAGGTAGTACTAAGAGAAGCATAAACTTTTACAGCTCCTCTGGAAGGAAACTTAGTAAGCAAAGTGACAAGCATATATAGACTTTTACTTACCACTGCAACTTTTAGCAATTTGCACACATGTAAGATGATCTGTGTGTTGTGATTCATGCAGTTTGTGCTAACAAAAGATGTGTGAATGACCTAATCATAAAGGAGTCCACTTACAGAGATCACATTAACAAATGGTAGCATAACCATGCAGTAGAATACCAAAGAGAAAAACTTCTTCAACGCAGTAAAGAATAGCTACGAAGTAATTATAGCTAGCATCAAACTTGATGAGAAAATGCAAGATTTCCCCACTAAGATCAGGAGCAAGGGAAGGAAGTCCCTCTTGATACTTGTCCTCGAAGTCTCAGCAAAGGCTGTAACATGAGGAAATCAAGGGCTGGGGGAGAAGAAATAAAACTGTCTTTGTACAAAGACAGCATGCTCAGAAAACCTGAAAGAACTGACAAAAAGAAAACTTCCTAGAACCAAGTGATTGTAGCAAGTTTGCAGGTTACAGGACTAATAGGTAAAAATCAGTCACTTTCCTACATATTGGCCAAGGCCAAATAGAATTTTAAATGACAATCATGACACCATTCACAGCAACATCCTCAAAAATGAAACGGTTGGCTATAAATCATTTCTTCTAAAAGAGAAAAAGTACAAGAGGAATATAAGGAAAACTACAAACTCTGATGAAAGATACCAAAATTAATTAAATAAATGGAGCTATAGTCCATGACCATGGAGAGCGAACATCCACACTTCTCTAGGGCGATGCCATAAACGAGGAAGATTATAAAAAGCAGAAATTTACTTCTCACAGTTCCAGCCTGGCAATCCCAAATTAAGGCATCTATGGGGATGGCGTTCGGTGAGGGCCTCTTTCCTGGTTCATGAATATTACTTCTTGCTGTGTCCTCATGTGGATGCAGGAGAGTGACAGATGACACACTTCCTAACACTGTCACACTGGGCTGAAGTTTTCAACGCCCAAACACTCGCCCGTAGCAGATACCCAATGTTATCAAAATGTAGTTTCTCCTGATTTGACCTGTAACCCAATATTCAAAATGAAGCTGGGAGAACTGACACTCAAGCATTACTTCCCAGCGAAAGTAGTCAAGACAGTGTGGTACTGGGAGGAAAAAGAAAAAACCCAAAGATAGACAGATCAAGGGAACAGAGCCCAGAAACACACTCACCAGATGCAGTCAACTGAGCTGTGTTGAAGGGGAAGAGGCTGTCTTTACAGTCTTTCCAGCAATGGTGCCAGAACAACCAGGTGGGCGTCCACACAAATTAATCGGGCTCTGGACCTTCACAAAGATTAGCTCATGGTGGACCCCGGATCTGAGTGTAAAGTAGAAACTATAGCAATCCTTGGAGGTAACACAGGAGAAAATTTAGGTGCCCTTGAGATTGGTCATGACTTTTCGCGACACCCCCAAAGGCATGATCCATGAAAGAAGGAACTAATAAGCTAAATTTCATTAAAACTTAAAATCTCTGCTTTGCAAAAGATATTGACAAGAGAATGAAAGACGAATCTAATAAAGGACTGCATCCAAAATATAAATTACCCACTCAACAATTAAATAAAATATTTTAAAGTGCATGAAGACTAGCCTGTTCTGTTTCTTGCGTGGTTTGGATATGGTTTGTGTCTTAACGGCTCCTGTGCTAAAAGCCTGGTCCAGTGTGGAGGAGGAAGAACCTTTGACAGTGGGGCCTCGTAGGAGGTAATTTTGCCAGGAAGGCTGTGCCTGCCAGTCAGGTCTCTATGGATCAGAATAGTTCTCACGTGAATGGGCTGCTACAGAGCAAGGCCACCCCCTGCCTTGGCCCCTGCTGCACCCTCATGCTCTCTTTCTGCTTCCTCGCCATGCACTGGTGCAGCAGGAAGCCCTCCTCAGGACGCCCTAGCTGAGCTATTTGGACCCTGCACCAACCAGAATCCTGAGCCAGTGAGCCTCTTTACTTTGTAGCTTCACAGCCCCTGCTATGTAAGTTTGTATCACAGCAACAGGACTGTACTGAAACACTGCCCCAATAGCTAACCTTTTCATTAACTTTTTAAAAACTCAATCACACAATATTTTACTGATTCTTAACCCTGAATGTTTGGATCCAAACTTTTTGAGGGGAGTTGGGGGTGGGACCGGGGTCAGAACTCAGGGCTTTGCACTTGCAAACCAGGTGCTATCCTACTTGAGCCAAACGTCTGGTGGATCCAAACTTCTTGAAGCCAATAAAAATATTTTAAAAATTATAAAATATTCAAAAAAGAAAACTTAAATCCTGATACATATAGGATTACATTTAGGACACACACTCCTATTTTAATTTCTACCTTCTAGTTTTTCAACATCAGCCAGTATTGATCGTTGTCTGCAGTTTAAGGCCTCAATTCCTAAACCTCTAATCCAGAAGACTCTGCAAGCAGACCACACACCGTGCTGTGTTGTGTACCTGGAAGAAGCCAGTGCACACTGGGTTGTCCTTATCCGTGACCCACAGTCCTTGGGAACTGCTAGACAGGGCCTCTAGCCCTTGGAAGCATTTTTCTCCTGATCCTCACCTTTTCTAGACAAATGCTATTTCTTTCAAAACTAGACCTGTAAGATAAATATATACATCAATACATATCTTATATTCACATACACCCAGATAGATGATAGATAGATAGATAGATAGATAGATAGATAGATAGATAGATAGATAGATGATAGATGACAGATAGATAGAACATGATTTCGTTAGTGGGTCTCTCTGAGGGGGTAGGGAGCGGTGGGAGAGGAACAGAGAATGGTGGAGTGAATGTTATCAAAAGACACTCCCTCTGTGTATTTAGGTGATATAATGATATGCACTGTAAGCTGTTGAATAATGGGGACCGGGGCGACAGAGAAGGAGTAAGTAACAGAGGGTTGATCTGACTAAAGTACAAGATATACATGTGTGAAATGCCAAACCTAAACTCAGTTTGAACAATCAGTGTACACTTAAAAAAAATGAAGGACAGGAAGGTAAAACAGGTCCTGTCCTGAGGTGGGTACCAGTGAAAGGGGGAGGATAAACAGAGAGCGAGAAGGAGGGTGACTATGGAGGACGTACTTTGTATATGTGTATGAAAATAGAACGAGGAAATTGTTCCAAGAAGGGGGGAGGGGATAAGGGAGCAAGATGGAGATGGTGAATCTAATCGAAATACATTGTAGTCGTATCTGTAAATGTTACCATGAAACCCCAGTACAACTAATATATGCTAAATAAAAACCAGCATGTCTAGGAGGTCTGCGGGGCAGGAAGTGACACTGATAACTTCTGAGCATCTGTGTGGCCCTGGGGTGTTTAGCACCTTTCTCCCACAGGTCCACCATGCCATCCACCTCCCCCAGGGTCTCTTGCTGGCCTGGCAGCTGGCCTGGCAGGTGTGATCTGCTCTAGCACCACAG
This sequence comes from Castor canadensis, assembly GCF_047511655.1. Classification (NCBI taxonomy): domain Eukaryota; kingdom Metazoa; phylum Chordata; class Mammalia; order Rodentia; family Castoridae; genus Castor; species Castor canadensis. The sequence continues at coordinate 68,111,240 of NC_133402.1, forward strand.
CATCCAGGGCCACTGACTGGCAGCTGCCTGGCCTCCTGCTTGGAGAACTCTCTCGCTTCCAGAAAGGGCTGCCCTCGGTTGACACCAGCAGAACTCGCCAAAAAGTTCACATGCTGGTTTTCTGGTGGCCCGGCGAGGCTGGACACCATCACCCTCTGCAACTTCTGCCATGCCAGAGGCCAGGTGTCTGCTGATGATGATCAGGCACCAAACTGTTTTGGCAGCCAGGCCGTTTGGCAATAGAGCGGCGTGGTGTCAAATTCTGGTGACAGCTTTCAGCCCCGTAGTAGGCAGGGGAGATCCTGGGTGCAGGAGGGGTTTTCCTGATACATCTTCAGCTCAAGGTCGGCCATACTGCACAAGCCATCTGCCCAAGAGCTGTTAGATTGTCGATCACAAAAATTTTCAGAAGATAAGTATCAGATAAAGAATTGTTGGGCTGGGGGAGGGGCTCAAGTGGCAGAGAGCTTGCCTAGCAAGCTTGAGGCTCTGAGTTCAAACCCCAGTACTGCAAAAAAAAAAAAAATTGTCAATGAAAGTAAAACATGGTGGGTACTTCCATACATTTTTTAAGCTACTTAAATCTAAATTTTAAAAAATCCCCAACTGTTCCACAGAATAAAACCTAAGCATTTATCTTCTCACAAGAAAGACTGAAAATGAAGACCTTGAAAGCTCGTGAGAGGTGAAAGAGAAAACAAATGAAAAGAGAAGTGACAAGGTATTTTCTAGCTCGAAGACCTTATTAATTTGTGTGGAATAATAAAAAGTCACCTGTTCTCAGCTTTTAAAAAGTGCTTGTGACACGAGGAACAATCCAGAAAGGCCCAGCACTGAGAGAATCTCTGCGTCTACAATAAATACCTACCTCTTCAGTTTGTGAATGAGCACCAGGTATTCGGGGCTCCAAGAATTATTTGTTACAATAATTGCCCTATGTGCAAAGTAGTGATGCTGTTTCAGAGTGTGACTCCTCTGAAATTATGTTGTTTTATGAAGAAACTTGCTTTTAAAAAAAAAAAATCTTTTTTTTTTTTCATGGAAGGTGCAGTACTGGTTTGAACTCAGGGCTTTGTGCTTATAGCCTGCACCCAGCCTATTTTCCTCTGACTATTTTGGAATAGGGTCTCACTTTTTGCCCAAGCCAGCTTGGACTACAATTTTCCCATTTTATGCTTCCCACCCAGCTGGAGTGACAGGCATGAGCCACCATGCCCAGACACTGGTTAAGATGGGGTCTCAAACTTTTTGCCTGGGCCGGTGTCAAACCACAACCCTTCCAGTCTCAGTCTCCTTTAGCTGGGATGACAGGTGTGGGCCACTGTGCTCTTTAATTATCATTTCAAGCACAGCCATATGTGTTTAGGTACTCTGGACACAGAGTTTGCTGCCCACAGAAGGTGTATTGAGAGTAAAGTTTCTTAACCTCCCAGTATCATCATCTTTGTGTACAAAACAGAGCTAATAATGTCCGCCACACAGTCTGCGGGGATGACTGAATAAGTGTGTGTATGTGACACCGTGACACCTTTCCTTACTGTGCCTGACACCAACTAGCTGTCAAAATAAAGGCCTCTTTCCTTCAACCAAAACTGACTTCCTCTCTAATTGTAGGTGAAAGATTTTTGTCCTACTCTATAAAAGGAATGTTCAGACAGATGGGAATATTTCAGGAGTTTAGGATGTTCCAATAAATCACTTAGCCTTTGTTCAGATCACCCTCCCCAATACTGGGAGTGAGTGGCAGGGTCTATTGTCTGGTGGTTTGGGAGCTGTGGGGAGTTGTGTGTTTCCTTTCTTCCTCTCCACCTGCCCGAGGTCTGAGCCTCTCCCAGGCTCTCTCTGCTATCGTCCATCTTCTACTTCCTGCTCCTTTCTCTCTGTTTAAGAGTCCTTCTCCAAACACCATCCATTCCCCATCCCTTTGTATCAAAAGGGAAAGCAGATGGGGGAGAGCTAATTGACACATTGACTATTGACATTAGCTTTGAATAACTCTGAGGACCTAAATTCTGTAGGGTTTCTCCATTCCACTCAAGTGCCCATAAAGGAAGACTAGAACTCACCAGCCCCAAGTACAATGACCCCAAGCTACTTTCTAACTTCTCTTAGTGTCAGTTACAGCATCCATAATGAAGAGACAGTTCTGACTGAAGGAAGCCATTTCCAGCCAGAGAAGGGAAAAGATCCCTTCTCCCGTTCCCAGTGCCGTGTGCCATCGACATTCTTCAACCTCACCTTCACTTTGGGCGTACAGGTCTGGGATTGAACTCTGAAATGTGGTACCTATTCCAGGCATATCTGAGGGTCAGGTGTCACTCAGTGATGTGAATAGGGCTCAGGCTTGGCTGGGGTACCTGTTGCAATAAAACCTTCTGATGTATACATTTCACAACTTGAAGCTGAATGATTTGCCTTAAATAAAATTGTAGCTAGTATACCAGTGGTTTTGTGGAAGTGTCATGTGTGCAGCGAGGCCTGAGAGTACATGTCCCAAACTGGACAGAGGCAGATGGTACTGCCACATTAAAATAATGCTGCAGTACAGCACTTGGGGACTCAGGTGTCCCTTCTCCCTCGATGTAAACAGTCATCAGATCATCTTGGGTCTAATAGATTTTGTATAAAAACAGTAACTTCTATTCTTAATGATCTCACGAGGTTAACTGCCATTCTTACAAAGTTAAATTTGCTCTCTCGTTCAGCTGAACAATCTTACTCCTCCTACTTGAATGTCTGAACCCCAAAATAGAAGCAACTCAATGTCCATCTGCTGCTGAGCAGATAAAGGCACTTCAATGCATGCAATAGACTTTTTCTCAGGATTGAAAAGGAGTGCTAAGTAAAAGAAGCTAGACACAGAAGACCACACTCTATGACTGTTTTGTATGAAATTCTAGAAAAGGCAAATTTGTGTAGCCATCGGTCAGAACTGTGTTTGCCATGGGCCAGATCAGGAGTATGGGTCAGACCATAAAGAGAGAAGAGGAAAGTTTTGTCACTGATTTTGGTGACACGTTTATGATTGTATGTATGTGTTCCAGCTCACTGAAGTGTGCACTTCTAAAAACTGGATTTTATTGTATACAAATTTTACTTCAATAAAGATGATTTTAGGGGCTGAGGTACAGCTCAGTGGTAGAGCATTTGCCAAACATACACAAGGCCCTGGGTTCAGTCCCCAACGCTGGAGGGAAAAAAAAAAAATTAAAAAAAAAAAAGAAGAAGAAGACTTTAAAGAAAAGGTAACTACCAAAGAGGTTCTTTGAATTTTAGTTTTATGAGTAGTGTATTAGTTACTTTTTTTGTTGCTGTGACAAAATGCCTGGCAGAAACAACTTAAAGAAGAAGGATTTATTCTGACCCACGATTTCAGAGATTTCCGGCTCCACTGACTCTAGGCCCTGGTGAGGTGGAACATCAACGGCGGGAGTGTTGAGAAGGAGGCTATTCACATCATGGTGGACGGGAAGTAGAACTAAGCCCTAACAGCAAGGTACCAGGGCAAGATTTAGACCCCAAGGGCATGCCTTTAGTGACCTGCCTCCTCCAACCAGGCCCCACCTTTCACAGTTCTGGACACCACCTCCTAATGTTGTACTAAATTTTTGAATCCACCAATTCATCAAACCACTTATGAGGTCAGAGCCCTCCTGATCTAATCCTCTCTGGATACATTCGTACAGACACCCATGAGTGTGCTTTGCTAATCTCCTAGGCATTTATTAATCCAATCAAGTTGACAATGAAGATTAACCGTCACAGGCTGAGCTCAGTAATCCCAGCTAGGAGGATGGAAGTCTGAGGCCAGGTCCAAGATAAAATGCAAGACCTTATCCTAAAATTAACTAAAGTCAGAAAGGGCTGGTGGTATGGCTCAAATGACAGAGTACCTGCCTAATAAGTGTGGGGCTCTGAGTTCAAACCCCAACATCACACAAAAAAAGATTAACCATCGCAACTGCAACTGGCTGATTTAAATAACTTAATCCACCAACTAAAAGGTCACAAATAAGGTACTACAGCCTGTAAGGTGACATATTTGAGTGCTCAGTGTTACAAACCCTGTAACATCTCTTTTTTTGACCACTATCGTGTTGTTATTAGGGTACTGGCAGAATATATAATAAAATGGAAACATTAAGTAATCATATTGTCTTTTTAAGATTTTAAACTAATTACAGGTTATTCTCATGACTGGATAGATAACCACACCACTCTAATTTATGAAGTCTTCGTTTTACTGCCAAATCCTCCAGTCACTTAAATTGAGCTGTGATTTCATCTTCCTGTTCTACTCCCCCTTGAAACTCTCTTATCATTTGATTATTTGCTAATTAATCCCCTATTCATCTCCCAGCTCCAAAGGACCTCAAGGAACTTCATAAATAAGTCAGTCAAGGGGGATAACAGGGAAAGAGTAAAAGCAGAGATTAATATATGATAAAGAGCTTGAACAATGCTAGAAGTAGTTGCGAAATTTGCTCTGAGTTTCTAAGTGAACCACAAAATGGGGAAACCCATTTGGATATAAGATTCAAGATGTCCAGAAGACAAAGAAAAACTTAAGTATTAAGGAAACACAGCATTCTTTTGGAAACAGCCAAGATGCCCCACTACTGATGAATAGATTAAGAAAATGTGGTGTTTATACACAATGGAATTTTATGCAGCCATGAAGAAGAATAAAATGTTATCATTCGCTGGTAAATGGATGGAATTGGAGAACATCATTCTGAGTGAGGTTAGCCTGGCCCAAAAGACCAAAAATCGTATGTTCTCCCTCATATGTGGACATTAGATCAAGGACAAACACAACAAGGGGATTGGACTTTGAGCACATGATAAAGTGAGAGCACACAAGGGAGGGGTGAGGATAGGTAAGACACCTAAAAAACTAGATAGCATTTGTTGCCCTCAACGCAGAGAAACTAAAGCAGATACTTTAAAGCAACTGAGGCCAATAGGAGAAGGGGACCAGGAACTAGAGAAAAGGTTAGTTCAAGAAGAATTAACTTAGAAGGTAACACACATGCACAGGAAAGCAATGCAAGTCAACTCCCTGTATAGCTATCCTTATCTCAACTAGCAAAAACCCTTGGTCCTCCTATTATTGCTTATACTCTCTCTTCAACAAAATTAGAGATAAAGGCAAAATAGTTTCTGCCTGGTAGCAAGGGGTTGGGGGGAAGGGGAGAGAAATGACCCAAACATTGTATGCACATATGAACAAAAGAAAAAAAAAAGAGTATAAACGTTAAGTGTATCTTACAGATGTGAATGTTAGGCTTGTAGCATTTATGCAGCTAACAGACACAATTTGTTTAAGTTTTGCTATGTGTTTTAAAAGACATTGTACTGTAAAGTTTTGTTTTTTTTTTCTTTTATTATTCATATGTGCATATAGGGCTTGGTTCATTTCTCCCCCCTGCCCCCACCCCCTCCCTCTCCCCTCCTCAATACCCAGCAGAAACTATTTTGCCCTTATTTCTAATTTTGTTGTAGAGAGAGTATAAGCAATAACAGGAAGGGACAAGGGTTTTTGCTGGTTAAGATAAGGATAGCTATACAGGGCATTGACTCACATTGATTTCCTGTGCGTGTGTGTTACCTTCTAGGTTAATTCTTTTTTATCTAACCTTTTCTCTAGTACCTGTTCTCCTTTTCCTATTGGCCTCAGTTGCTTTTAAGGTATCTGCTTTAGTTTCTCTGCATTAAGGGCAACAAATGCTAGCTAGTTTTTAGGTGTCTTACCTATCCTCACCACTTCCTGTGTGCTCTCGCTTTTATCATGTGCTCATAGTCCAATCCCCTTGTGTTTGCCCTTGATGTAAAGTCTTGTTGAAAGGGATTAAAGAATATCTCAGTAAATTAAAAGATATCCCATGCTCATGGATGAGAGAGCACAAGTTATTCAATTGTTAATCGCAGACACCCCACAGTCTGTATTAAAAACTCAGCTTGCTTCATCACAGAAGTGAGTGAATTGATTCCAAATTCATATGCAAAGGAAAAAGTAGCCAAAACAAGCTCAGAGGCCTCACATTTCCCAAGTTCAAACTCATGACACCTTGAGCATCTCTAACTTGAACATCTAGAACCTGAAATTCTCCAAAACTTGAAGTTTGTTAAGTGCCATTGGGATGCCACAAGGTGGGAAAGTCCACATCTGATATAACTCATTGTGATAAATTCCAGTCGAAATGCAGGTGCACAGCATAATCTAGTCAGCTTCCCTGAGGAAAACCCCATCAGCTGCCATAGACATTTGCTGTACACATCTAGATCCCACCACACAAACACATCCATGAAGAGTAATAAGTGCCCGTGTGCAGGACAGACACACCTGGCATCTTATCACAATGCCACATATGGACCATATGGACCATAGTGTACACAAGATGTACACTGCTTACTGTGTTTTTGTCTTATTCTGCTCTGTGCTTGAAAGGATATTATTGGAAATGTGATATAGCTATGCGTAAGAAAAAGAGGACATATCTCGGCCATCTACACAGAAAGTCAAGCTGCTGCAAAAACCAGACAGTGGTCCGAGTGTGGAACATCCTACAGGAGAATATGGTTTTGGAATGGAAACAGGATAAACTTTTGAGTGCATCTCTCAGCATTGAAGTGAATGCAGATAGCTCAAAAGAATCAGCAAAGATCCAGAATGGTGAATGGAAGATGGAAGAGAACTGTGAATATTCATAAAGCTGGTTACACAAATTTAAGAAAACACACAGCATCACATTTTTAAAGATATTTGGGAACAAAGCATCTACTGGTCACAAGACAGCTGAGACATTCACTGATCAGTTTACCAAGGCCATCAATGTTGAAAATCTGGTGCCACAATAAGTCTGTTATGTTGATAAGAAAAATCACTGTTTTGGCACTGTTGCTCCAAAAAGGTACCTATTACAGCATGGAGACAGCCCTACACAAATAAAGGGTGCCAGGACAGAATAGATATTCAGCAGGCACACAGAAGTATAAACTTGCTGTAACTGGGAAAAGCTTGCATCCCCCATCTTAAGAGAATTTCCTACCAGTCCAATATTACCCTAACAGAAGGCTTGGTTCACCAGGGACATCTTTTCTGACTGGTTTTGCATTTTGTACCAGTGGCTCGTGCTCACTGCAGGGAAGTGCACAGGGTGATGACTGCAGGGTTTGTTATTTCTTGACGATTGTTCCGCTCACTCTCCACCTGAAACCCTTGTAAAAATGTTTAGATCCAGGAGTGGTAGTGTGAGTCTATAACCCCAGCACTCAGGACTGAGGACTGCTTGAGCTCATGAGTTCAAGAACAGTGTGGGTAACATCATAGCAAGATCATGTGTCAAAAAAGAAAGGAAAAGTGGGGGAGAAGGGAGGGAGGGAGGGAGGAAGGGAAGAAGGGAGGAAGAAATGTAGGAACGAAGGAGGTAGGGAGGGAAGGAAGGAAGGACAGAAATACCATTTAGTCTGATTTAGTCTGAACACTTTTCCCCAATGTGACTTTATTAATCTAACCATGTGAACAGGGTATCCTTAGATCAATGACGAGTAAATACAAGAACACTCTCTGGAACAACGGTGAAGGGATCTGTGCGTGTGGAAGGTTTTCTAAAGGAGCAGAGAGTAAAGGATGTCATATTTGCATCTGTGTTGTTGCTGACACTTGGAACACCTCAACTAACATCCTAGTCCTGTGTGCCTGGCACAGCCTGTGACTATGTTTGGTGATGATGACAAACAAGGAGGTAACTAAAGGATTCTGTGTGTCAGATGAGAAATAAACAATGTCTGACCTCCTTACAGATATAAAAATAGACCTCCAGAGTCTGTTCATAAGCTGGAAGGAGTGGATATCAAAGAAGATTTTAACATTGACCATGTGGCTCTGGTTGTTTGTTCATTGTCAGATGGTGAAGTAGCCAAAATGTTCTGAATCAAGAGAATGATAATAGTCACTTGAGCCCAAGAGCTCAAGACTAGCCTTGGCAACACAGTGAGGCACTGTCTCAGGAGAGGGAGAGGGAGAGGGAGTTATAAGCCACCAGCCATTGTTAAAGAGGCAGATGACACTGGAGGGGGCATTTTTGAAAACATCCAGCAGAATGCCTCCATCCAGAGACCCACTTCCTGGTTCTTCAATTGCTTTAGCTTTGTCTTTTCATCTAAGAAAAAAATGCCGTAGCCTCTTAGTTCACGCTCACTGTTGGGGCTGTTATTGTTGTTATTTGGGTGATGCTAACATACAACTTAGCTACCCTGAATGTAGTGCTTTTTACTAATGGTATATGATATTTTTCAGTAGTAAGTACTCATGGGTGAATCGTGTCAGAGAGCAATTGCGTATCGTTATCTTGTCTGCTCAGAATCAGAAATGATGGTGGTGCCAGACAAACACAGATCCTCCACATGGGTCACTGTGATGGTGACACCTTTGCTTTCTGATGGTTCAGTGGACACAGGCTTTGTTTCATGCACAAAATTACCTAAAATATCATGTAAAATTTCCTTCAAGCTATGTGTATAAGAGTCCTATGAAACATAAATGAATTTTGTGTTAAGACTTAGGTCCCCTCTCTAAGATATCTCAGTATGTATCTGCAAAACTTTCAAAGTCTGGAAAACATCTCAAATTTGAAACACTTGTGGTCCTATGCACTTGTGACAAGAGACAGTACCTGAACAGAGTGACAGAGTCGGGACAGTGTACAACTCCTACTTGGGTAGATGTAAGCATCAACGGAAGAGAACTGAATCCTGACATAAAGTTCAGTTGACATTTGTGGTGAACTGAGTTTTCAATAGAGACAAAATCGTCTTGTCAATAAATGGTCGTGGACCAACCCAATATTCCTATGCAAAAGAAGGAAGATGGACCCCCTCCTTCATACCATACAAAAACTTAACAAAAAGTAACTCAGAATGAGCTATAGACCTAAATTTAAAAAATATAAACAGTAATGAATCTTTGTGACCTTTGGTTAGACAAAAATTTCTTGGGTATGACACCAAAAGCATAAGTAACAAAAGAAAATTAGATTGAACTGTACCAAAATTTAAAACTTTGGTGCTGCAAACTACAGAATGGGAAAAGTTGATCTACAGAATGGGCAAACACTGTTGAAAGTATGTATCTGATATAAAAACAAAAAAAAGATTTGTATTTAAGACTTGGCATGGTGGCACATATCTATAGCCCTAGCACTTGAGCAGCTGAGGCAGGAGGATCACAAGTTTGAGACCCTGTCTCAAAAAACAAACAAACAACAACAACAACAACCAAAGTGAAACAAAGCCAAAAAAAAAAAAAAAAGATTTGTATCTAGTATATATAAAGAATTCTTACAAGTCAGTAACAAAAAGACCACCCCACTTAAAAATGAGTGAAAGGCTGGGATGGACTTTTCTCTAAACAAGATACACAAATGCCAATAAGCAAATGAAAGATACTTTGTATCACAAGTCATTAGGGAGCAAATCAGAATCACAATGAGATCTCACTTCAAAGCCATCAGGGCTGTGATAATCAGACAATCACAATGTCAGCTAAGAAGTGAAGAAGTTGTCCCCACACACACACCTTGCTGGTGGGGATGGGAAATGAGTCAGACATCATAGGAAATAGTATAGCTGCTCTGGAAGGGTTGAGCATAGTGAACCTGATGGAACCAGTCTACTCTTGGTAGAGAGAAAGGAAAAAGAAAAGCACCTGTTCAACAAAAACTTGGACAGACATGTTCATAGCAGCATTGCACAGATAGCCAAGGAGTGCAAACGAGCCAAGTCCACTGACATGTTCTCCATGCTGTGGACACACTGTAAGTATACATAATACACTATGGCCTGTCAACTAAAAACAATAAAACGTTGTGTGCCAAACATGGAGGAATCTTGAAACCGTTATACCAAGTGAAAGAACTCAGTCACAAAGACCACAGGCAGGGAAATCTCAACAGACAAATGTTTAGAAACAGAAAACAGATTATCAGCTGTCTGGCATGGGGGGAATTTTCTAAATCTTCTTAAATTTATGCAGCTAGTAGTTACACAACTTAGTATCTGAAAACCATTTAGCTGTGCGATTTTAGCTGAATTCAGCATAGATGGGTGAATTTTAGGGTGTGTCAACTCTATCTCCATAAGGATGTTTTTTAAGGCAATATAACTAGTCACCAGGCCACTGCAACTTGTAGAGTTTGGGGTTCCACCTGCTGAGGGCAGAGAGGGCTACTTTGGGCCTCTGAGAATATTATTTCTTGAAATTAAGCTTTTGGTTGGAATTAGTGATGTGATCACTGGCAACAATTCTGGGCATAGTTGACTGTCTCCTGTGCCTGGGCTGATGTGGTGTTTCCAGATCAGGGACTGTCCCTGGGAACTGGTTGTGACTCAGGCAAATGGTTGCCCCCTGGCCTGGAATCAATTTCCAGGTTACTTGCCCAACCATTAATTAGTGTGTGTGCTCAAGTGGATGCAAACTGACTTCACCATCATTGTAAACAAAACATGATTAGGAAGCAAAGTCTCCTGCCAAAGACTTACATAAGACGTTCCAAAGCCAATCAAAAACGGATTTGGGGCCAAAAGCCGATTGCTCACATGGCTCTGCCTATCAGTGTAGATACAAGTTTTCTTCCACTTAAATCTTTCTCTTAGGCTTTAGTAATCCACTAGTTTATGTGTCACAAGACAATTGACAAGCACTGGCCTCACTGTCACACATCTATGTACTTTGTCTGATGTTGTGTAATCCAAAATGTTCAGCCACCTCCCTCTGCAAAGTTGGTCCATGGCCTGAGGATCACCTGGGTGGCGTTTTAATCAGATGTGCAAGCAATCTGTGTGCACATTAAAGTTCACACCCAACTGAAGCTCGAGGCAGAGACACCTCAGGAAATCAGGCAGTGGGTCACTACTTGACTCCCTTGACAGGTGACTGTAATAACCTCAAAACACCTTTATTTGAGTCGAAGTGACAAAAGCTATAAACTTTCGGGAACATACGGAAAGCCAAGAGTGAAGGCTGTGGTCCCTGGGAAGGGTAGCTGAGAGGGAAGCCATCCGGTCTCCCAGTTGTCCCTCGTTCTTCCTCCTGGCTTTCCCCTTTGGCCCTGCCCTCCACCATGGTGGAGTCCAGCCTGAGACACCAAGCTGAGAGCAGCAGGGGGTAAGGTAGAGGTTTCCTGGATGAAAGGTGGGCACCCCAGCAGACCTCGCTCTGAAAAGGGGGATCGGGACTGCAAAGCCCCTCAACTCCCCACTTAGGCGGTAAAGAACTCATCCCTTTTAAGCCTACAGGGCTGCGTGTGTGGAAACCCATCCTCTGCTCCTTTACCCCTGCACTTCTGTTTCCTGCAAAGGAAGTGTATAATGCCAAGTGCCTGGGAGGTTCCCCCACACCACCAGTGGTCTCTCAACCATGTTGAGTCGTGGGGAGGACTCAACACACTCTCAGAGGGTCATATTTAAAATACTGATTCTTGGACTCTAACCTTAACGTTGTGAATCAGGGGCAAGTGGTGCACACCTGTAGTCCCATTTAGTCCAGAGGCTGAGATGGATGCATTGCTTGAGATCAAAGAGTTTGAGGCCAGCCTGGACACATAGCTAGACCTCCATCTCAAACAACAATTAGCCAGGTTTTTGGATGGAGGAGTAGCTCAGTGGTAATGCACTTGCCTAGCAGGTACACGGCTCTGGGTTTGATCAAAAAAACCAACAAACAGATTTCTATTGTGATAATAGATATACCAATTACCCTGATTTGATCATTATACAATGTATACATGTATTGACGTGTCACACTGTATGCCACAAATATATACAGTTACCATCAATCAAATAAAAAATATATTTGAAAATATTCAGATTCAAGGAGGTCTGGATGTACGCCCAAAGATTTATGCTTTAGCAAGTACCCCAACATGAATGTCTGGGGGAGGGGATCAGTGGAAGGGGCAAAGGAAAAGACACCCAGGGATGAAGAGGCTGGTCGTGGGGCACACACACCTACGAAGACAGCAAGATGAAGCCCACCAAACACTGCTAGAAAAGGAGGAGGCAAGAGGGGAATGAAAATATGATGGAGGGTGAATTTGTTCAAGGAATACTTCATGCGTGTGTGCAATTATCGCCATGAAATCTCATATAATGTAGGTTAATTCAAAAATGAAATTTTAAAAACAAAGTTTCAAAACAACAGTGCCCCAGTGATTCTGACGCAGGAGGTCCAGGCCCACAGTGAAGAGGCGGTGATCTACGGGCGCCCCTTCATTTCTGATGCGAGTAGTTTGAATCCCTATGAACTGTGTAGCTGAAGTCCCCAAGTCGCCTTTCACACCCCTAACCTAGCAAACACCGTAGTTCAGTAACAATCTAGTTGTTTACCCTGGGAGCTGGGCCCTCCAAGGCTCCCAGCAGCATGGAAGAGAATCACACCACACGTCACTAGCCTAGGAAAAGATCCAAATTGCAGGTAGGCTTTCTAGTGGATGCATGTCGCTTTTGCACTAGGGCAAAGTTGAGAAACACAAAATTCAACGGCCTTTGTGAGCTGAGGATCCACTGTGATCGCTTTGATGACAGCAGTACCTCCTCTGCCATTAAATCATTTATTCTTAGCATCTATTTAATTTTCTAAAGGGAGATGGTCAGCGTCCAAATGGCATTTAGAATTCACACTGGATGGCTGAGTGACTGCACAGAGCAGGTAGGAAGGGATCTGCGGCTTTCCTGCTGTGCTTGCTGGGTGGGAGGGATGGGGCGAGGGGAAGGGTGTGACCACACTAGAGAGCTAGCTATTTCTCAACTTCCCAGAGAAATCACCAGTGGACCATTTCAAGATTTGTGAAACAGTGTATTACCTAACCAGGGTTACCATAACTCACTGCCTGTTACAGAGCAAGGATGTGCTACAGCTTTCCGGTGATGAGGGTTCAAGTCCTACCTTCACCACTTGCATTCCCTGACCATAGAAAAGTAGTTTCTCAGTTTCCTCATCTGTCGAGTGAATATATAACACCTACCCCACTGAGTGGGAATACGACTCAGGGGAGTATTTAAATATCTAATCTACACAGATAGTGTTGAGTCTAAATTTCTAGTAAGCACCCAATATCTGCTTTAGGTGAAGGCCACACAAAACCACTGTGAGGATACAAAGGAATGGCTCTGGCGGCCGATCTGGAGTTCTAAGTGAAAGCAAGTGGAGGTAAACTTTGTGCTTTATTTAGGCAGTTCAACAACCAGAGCGATCCGGGCTGCTTGGTTGTTTTTTTTGGTTTTTGTTTTGTTTTGTTTTTTAAGGTTCCCTACCTCTAGCTTCTTTGGAATTTCATGACACTCCGCTCCACTGTCCCTCTTCAAGCTCTGGCTGGGAAAGGCGGTGGGGGTGGGTGATAGAGAGACAGCGTTCCTGGCAGGTGCGGGCGGGATGGGAACCGCCAGGAGCTCCCGGGGCGCAGTTTGGCCAGACAGGAAGGGAGGCCGGGCATAGAGTGAGGCCGGGAGCTCAGTGAAGCCAGGGACAGAAGGAGGCCGGGCTGCAGGAAGCCAGACGCACAGGGAGGCCAGGGACAGAGGGAGGCCGGGCGTACAGGGAACCCGGGGACACAGGGAGGCTGGGAGCTCAGGAGGCCGAGACTGGAGGGAGGCCGAGAGATCAGGGAGGCGGGGCGCGCAGGAGGCTGGGGCCGGAGGGAGGCCAGGGGAGCTCAGGAGGCCGGGGCTGGAGGGAGGCCAGGAGCGCAGGAGGCTGGGGCCGGAGGGAGGCCGGGAGCTCAGGGAGGCCGAGAGCGCAGGAGGCGGGGCTTGCAGGAGGCCAGGGACACAGGGAGGCCGGGCGGGGAGGGAGCTGGGTGCACTGGAGACCCAGAGTGGAGGAGGCGGCAGGGGAAGGCGGGGCGCGCAGGGAGGCGGGGCGCACAGGGTGGTGGGGCGTGCAGGAGGCGGGGCGCGCAGGGAGGCGGGGCGTGCAGGAGGCGGGGCGTGCAGGAGGCGGGGCGCGCAGGGAGGCGGGGCGCGCAGGGAGGCGGGGCGTGCAGGAGGCGGGGCGCGCAGGGAGGCGGGGCGCGCAGGAGGCGGGGCGCGCAGGAGGCGGGGCGCACAGGGATGCCGGGCGCGCGCGGAGAGGGAGATGGAGCCTGGGGCGCAGGCCGCGCCCCCGCGGTGCCGGGCGGGAGCGCGCGCGGCCACGTGACGGCCGCTATAAGAGCGCTCAGGGCGGACGCCCTGCCCCGCCGCGCCTCCGCCGGCCCCGCGCTGCGCTGTCCCGCGCCGCGCTCGCTCCTCCTGCCCAGCCCGGCTCATCCCAGCCCGGCTCATCCCAGCCCGGGCCGCCGCCCGGACCACCATGGCAGGTAACGCTGCGCCCGCGCCCCGCAGGCCGAGGGCCGCGCACGGCCGCCCGCAGGCCCCGCCGTCGTCCCCGGCTATTTTTAGGCCTCCTCCGGGGCCGCCTGCAGCGTCCAGGGCCACTTGTTGAGGCGTCTGGGCCACCCGGCCCCTTCCGCGTCTTTGCAGCCAGAATCGCGTTTTCAGGGCCATTGGACCGCCCGGGGACCGCAGGTGGACCCGAGTACCCCGCCCAGCTGTCACTGCTGTCCTGCTCCTGGTCCTTGCCAGGTCTGCGTCCCCGGCGTCGGTCCTCTGCAGTTAGTGCTGGAAGCCCGCCATGCCCTTGCGTCCTGAAATCCTTGAGTCCTGCTCACGCTCACCTTTCCACACCGTCTCCGGAATCCGGGTGGCCGGGGGTGAAAACGGAATTTGGTGCAGAGTGACTTTGGAGTGTTACCGCCACCCGATGGGTGACGGTAGCAGAAGCAGGTGCAGGCAGAGGTTGACGGCCACGTCAATGACAGGTGTCACTGTGCTGAGCGTTCCTGGAGTGGGATTGACGCGGGCTCTCTCTACACCTTAGCAGTGGCCTGTTCTAAAAGAGGGTCCAATAGTGTGAGTGACAGTGGCGTCCGGATCCGAGCCTGGGGCGCGCACTGGTCTACACGGCCAGGCCACGGCTCCCTGTCACTTCTCAATGAAATTTCCACTACTTCAGAAAATGGGCAGGGAGAATGAGGAAACCCAAGACAGAGAGTGACTGCATGACAAAATGTCCTAACTCCCTGGTTGGGCAACAGCGCTCCCATGTAAACCCTGCCCCAGCTTGAGCTAAGTGTCTCATGCATTAGGATGCCCAACGAGTCCAGAACTGTCCTAGGAGAGGCCTGGAGAAATCTTAAAAGGCCAGAAGGGTGCAGAAGAATCCATTTTGGGTTTGGTTCTTGCAGGGGGGTTCTGGAGATTGGGGGGGTGTGTGTTGGGGGGGCAGGTTTGCTAGAGCTTGTGAGGTGGTCTTTAAACCCTCTTAATGACAGGCCACTCGGTAGTAGCATCAAGGAGGGATGGTGCTGTTTGAGCAGAGACTCAGAGAAGTCTGGTGGCTCCTGGTGCCTGAGTCATGGCATAAGCATGCAGCAGCGTAAGGAATGTGGTCTCTGCAGTTGAATTTGTGCGTGGTTGAAACTACTGTCCACCGTGCCCAGTAGACAAAAGGGAGGTGGACTTCTTAATCGCATTACCACCTGATAATTAGCTTAACTTCACCCCCTGGGTGGTAAGTTTTTGTGGTCTGAGAATTCATCTGTCTGGACTCTGGGCTGAATTTGTTCTCACAGCTCAATCATCCTCTTGAAGGCTGGTGGCCTGTCCTGCTGACCCATGGTTTTAAAGCACTCTTAAGTGACTTCCTGCTTACTAATAGAGCAAATCCATCTCCAAGGGGCTGAATTTGCTGAATTTCTGTCTGAAAAGGGCCCAGGAAAGACTTTTTCCAGGTGTGATATTGTAATGAGTGTGTTTTTCTCCTTTGTATTAAGATCAGGCCTTTGTGACACTGACCACAAACGATGCCTACGCCAAAGGTGCCCTGGTCCTGGGCTCCTCTCTGAAACAGCACAGGACCACCAGGAGGCTGGTGGTACTCGCCACCCCACAGGTCTCAGATGCCATGAGGTGAGCCTTCACTGCCCGTCTGTCTGTCCATCTATTCCTGGGGCTCTGACTTCCTCCTCTCTGTGACATTGAGGTCACTCTCGTTTGACACCTCTTGCTTCCTTGGGAGATATTCGCTTCTGGGAGATAGTGTCTGGCCTGCCTCTTCCTGACTGCAGCTAGCAGTGGGAGAAGGACAGTCCTCTCACCAACTCTCCCGTCCAGCTGAACCTGATTCAGTGCTCCTACAGAGTCTCAGGTCACTTGCACTCCTTTCCCAAGATGCAGCAGGGGCTACGTTGCTTCCTGTTGCAGACCAGGAAACCCTCAGGCAATTTTGAACAAAACTTAGTGGTTTCCTCCATGGCTAGCTGATTTCTTAACCCAAAGAGCTTTATTAATAACGTCATGCACTAGAATCTTTACCACAGGGCTTTCTGAACTAAAGCTTTTGCTAGGGGAGTCACTCTGAGAGGCACAAGTTGCTTGTTGACTGGGATAGTTCACTTTTTAAAATGTTTTCTGGGGTTTGAACTCAGGACCTTGTACTTGCCAGGCAAGTGCTCTACCACTTCAGCCACAGCCCCAGTCTGGGTTAGCGCTCTTTGATTTGA
Organism: Castor canadensis; assembly: GCF_047511655.1. Lineage (NCBI taxonomy): Eukaryota > Metazoa > Chordata > Mammalia > Rodentia > Castoridae > Castor > Castor canadensis. Next base: position 68,127,841 of record NC_133402.1, read on the forward strand.
TGGAATTAAATTTTGAGGTATATAAATGAATTACCTAGTTACTATTATTAACTTTAAAAATATCTGGGCACACTAGCAGCTCTGTGTTATGTTTGTTTTTTCAGCCTCCCAGGCTCTTAGAAATTGAAAGCCCCTTCACATTTTTTAAATATTAGCATAAGCCTGAGGCCTCTGAAAAGTAAGCATTATATATATGAATGTACATCGTCCACACTAACAACCTCGATCCTAAAGCGTATGTAGGAAGAGGCCAAAAAGGCTGCCTCCTACGGGCGGTCCATTAGTGAGGATGTGTGTAAGACGAAGCCAGACCTAATCCTGGAGTCCCCTTGCCACCCATTCACTATGCTTCCTGGCTGTCCCTTCGATAAGGATCAAATCGACTGTGTAAACCAGAACATTTTTGTGCAGCTTTCAAGACAGAATACGACGCCAGTTTTCCTCTGCATATCTGATATTGCTAAAACCTTTCACTGATGAGCTGTGTATTGGATTTTTTTGCTTATGCTGAGTTTAGTGTCTTACCCAAGTCTGTTCCACTAACCTTCCTCGGGAGCTTTCTAAAATAAAAATGCAGTGAATTCTGGGCATGAAGAAGCACTGTACCTCACAGACCCAAGTGAGTCTGTCATGAGGCCCGAGTAGAACCTTAAAAACATAGTAAACGCTGGTTACAATGGATTCCAAAAACAATGGGACACCCAGCTTCAGCAATTCCCAGTCAATCGCTTTCATAAAAGTGAGTAGCTGCAGGCTCCATTGCACATATCATACGCACATCGCTCAGCACGATTTGTAAAACCATGCACTAGTCAGTGAGAAAAGATCCTAATAAAATATCACCGTCCCATACATGGGTTGGCACAGGATGTCCGCCCTTACCAATGTCAGTCCCCACACCTCGCCTGGTGACAGAACAAAAGGAGCAGAAAAGGTCTTCTGTGCAGTGATGTTGTCAGGCAGCACTCCCCCCTCGCACGAGCAGTTCTCATTACTTTAGTGTTGTCAACTGCTCCCGCACAAGGGCACCATTTGTTCTGAAGTAAATTAGGACAGATTTAGGGGGATGTGCTGCACCAAGGAGACAGATTGCCTGGCAGCTGACGGACAAGGCAGTAAGGCAATAGTCTGAACTTGGATGGGTCACTCATTATGGAAAGGTTCTAAGGGCTGTTTTCTGAAATCTCTTGGCAGAAAAGTTTTAGAGACAGTCTTTGATGAGGTCATCATGGTAGACGTCTTAGACAGTGGTGACTCTGCTCATCTGACCTTAATGAAGAGACCCGAGTTGGGTGTCACACTGACGAAACTCCACTGCTGGTCACTTACACACTATTCGAAATGCGTGTTCATGGATGCAGATACTCTGGTGAGTGTGGCTTCTAGGGCCAAAAAGATGTCCGTAGAAACGGGGCCTGGGAGGCATTTGGGGAACACTGGCAAGACTTGCCAGTGAAGTTCTGATAAAACCACTGTCCTAAAACGTGTCAGGTGATGAAGGAGAGTCGTCTGGGGCCACCTTACAGCTGTCACCATCTTTTCCGTTGGATAGGGTTTGCTGTGGTGAGACACTCCTGTAACAGCTGTCCCCTTCTTGAACCAGGTCCTAGCAAACATCGATGATCTGTTTGAGAGAGAAGAATTGTCAGCAGCTCCGGACCCAGGGTGGCCTGACTGCTTCAACTCCGGAGTCTTTGTCTATCAGCCCTCAGTGGAAACATATAACCAGCTGCTGCACCTCGCCTCAGAGCAAGGCAGTTTCGATGGTGTGTATCCTTGTCTTCGGATCTGATTAGTTCTAGGAGCTGCTCTTCTCATAGGTGCAATCGCTGTGGTTTCTTTTGCCTGGAGTAGTCAGGAAGTAGCAAGGTTTTAAGTTGTGTTCATTTGAGAAATACTGTTGCGTGCGTATCTGCATCTTTTTTTGTTGCTATAAATAAGAAAGACTAACCTAATCTAAGACAGACAGTTTGACAGGCTTGCCTTTATGTGGCCTTGCTGTGTCTGCATTAGGCTATGATGGATGTGCAATGATTATTCAAAAATAAGAAAACACTGTTTTGGGGGTTGGGGTGTTAGAGGCCGGTGGTAGAAGGCTTGCCTAGTGTGCTCAAGGGCCTGGATTCAATCCCAGCCCTGCAGGAAACAACTTCTGCCTTTAAACGTTAGCTAGAAAACTTTAGCTGAAGAGGGCTTGGCTGACATTGCTAATATGAGGACCAAGTGTTGTCTCCACGGCAACCTGAGAATAGCCCTGATCATTTGGCTGTCGTTCTCTTGGGAGATGGTAAAACAAAAGGACGGAAAGTTTCTGTGAGTATTCTGTGCTTCCAAACTCGTTTCCTGTAGCACTGTGTGTCAGAACAGGCAGAACCTGTGAGGCCAAAGGGCAGAGTTGCTCAGGTTGGCGATGTGCAGCTGTGTCTACAGCTGTTCGGCAGGACCACGTTCCCTTGAGGAGATTCTTCTTCTTCCTTCTTCTTCGACACGGGTTTGAACTCAGTTCTCTGTGATTGCAAAGCAGGTGCCTTACTGCTTGAGCCACACCTCTAGTTCATTTTGCTTTGGTTGTTTTGGAGATGGGGTCTTGTGAACAATTTGCCCCAGTTGGCCTTGAACCAAGATTCTCCCAATCTCAACCTCCCAAAGTAGCTAGGATTACAGGCGTAGTCACCAGCGCCTGTTTTTTTCTTCTTTTTGTGGTGCTGGAGATCGAACCCAGAACCCTGGAGGCAAGTGCTCCACCCCCAGAGCAGATCTGAAATCAGAGTAAGGAGGTCTTTCAGGATGAGCAGACCAGCCTTTCTCAACTAAGACTGGGCGCTGCCTATTGACCTAAAATTCATTTCTGTTAACTAGTTGCAAAGTTAAAAATCAACTGTAAGTTTTTAAAAATGAAAAGTTTAAATCTGAAAGTTTGTTAGACTGCTGAAGTTAAGATTTCGAAGCTTAAAACATTTCGAGTTACATGTAAAACCGAGATTGGGTTTTTCTTGCTGTTTATAGATACTGAACTTGGTTGGGTCCTTTGGCGGAGGGTTTGGGATGTGCAGCTATCTGAAATCTTGCTGAAAAGAATAAGGAAGTCAAAGTTTCACTATTTTGCTTATTTACATTCTAAACCCGTAGTTTTGAACCAGGAGTAATTCTGCTCTGTAAGTGTCTCCAGGACATCTGACAATATCTAGAGACATTTCTTTAGTTCATTTTGCTTTGGTTTTTTGAGAAAGTTCTCAGTCTCTAGCCCAGGCTGGCCTTGAACTTGATCCTCATGGCTCAGCATGCTGGGATTATAGGTGTGCACCACCATGCCTAGCTTAGACACATTTTTCATTGTCTCAACTGAGGGAGGCCAGTGCTCCTGGCATCTGGGAAGTAGAAAACAGAGACGCTACTGAGCACCCTAGAGTGCACAGGACAGCCCCACAGCAGAGAAGATCCAGTCCACAGTGTCCAGTCGTGTGCGGTTAAGGAATACAGCTCTGTGACAAGGAGTTATGTGCTCTAAGACACAGCAGGAGGTCTGAACCACCTGTGGGGCCACAACCTGAAGACAGAAAATAATGCATGTGGTCTTCGTCACTTTACCAACATGTTTTTAGATCCTGTGTTTCCCTTACATCCAAAGGAGTGAAAGCTGTGTTTGTGTTCAAGTTCAAAACATGCATTACTTACTTCTGCCATTGAGACAGCCACCTTGGCAGAAAGAGAAGAGGAGTGTGTCTTTAGCAGAAATCCACTGTCTGTCCATCTGTACCGTCTGAGTGCAGCTTTCTTCACCTCCTCTCCTCTGGTTTGAAGGAAGGAAGTGTGACCCTGCCAGACAGTCAGGGCAGCCTCAGTAGGGCACCACACTTTAAAATAGATCGCCTGAAACCTGCAGGATTCTAATTCTATAGCAGAATCCAGCCTCTAGCCCAGGAGAGCACTGCATGCTGTGGGAGATAAGAGACACCAGACAGTCGTGTGCAAATTACCCAGGGCTCAGTTTTAGGATCCGAGCCTCACTGATGGGGAGGGACCGGCTGGACTGTCTACTGTGTGCTGGAGAAGAGGGGCAGAATGGAGCTGTGGACTGGAAGCACCCTGGGTGTGTGCAGCTTCTGAGCCGAAACACAGGGCTAGTCTCTGCACCTGCTAGCACACTCCATTATTCAGCACAGAGCTCCCGACCCTGACCTCTTCTCAGGTGCTCCGTTTCCTCGATGGTCGTGGCAAAGCATTGAGTTTTCTCTGCTAACAGAAATGTTTAATTGAAAGAGTGAAACCATCAGCTCTGCAGATGAGCACGCATGGAGAGCTCTCAACACATTTAAATTCAACAGAATAAACCAGTAGCTCCACTTGAAGTGCGTGTGGCTGAGTTCCCGGCAAACGAAGCCTTTCCCGAGTACTGTCCACTTCGAGCAGCACCCACGTGACAAACTTACACACGACACCAAGAAAACATTTGTTTACATACAGTGCCCTTGTCCAGTGGCAGGCACCTTGCTTGGCCTCGAGTTTTCAATATAGTTTATATTTTATAAAAATTAGGAATAAGATAATTTTAAAACAAAAGTTATATTAGGGATTTTATTTAAAAAATGGCTTTGTTTAGGTATCATGCGTGGTGGGCACTAAGACAATTTCAGATGCTTCTTTTGCTATTGCATATGTCTCCTGATCGCCCCAGGCTCCCCCTTTCCCACTCAGGTTTATTCAGCAGCCATAGTCCTGGCGTTTTTACATTAGTGTTACAGAAGATCCCTTTTGCACGTGACTGTGACTGTCTGAATAACTTGAAAGTCCTGCTTCATCTCTTGCCCACGTTCAAAAGTAACTGGTGTCCATTGACAAGCTGCCTGGGCCACGATGGTTGAGTGGACAGCAGCTTTCACAGCCTTTCTCCTGGGAAGGAGTGTGGCTGCCATTCTTCTCATTGTCGGCCCTCTAATCAGAACCCCCACACTCCCCCGTGCCTCTGGCCAAGAGAAAAGTCCTGATATGGCAGTCCGTGCTGCCTACCTTGACTGATCTCCCCAAATATCCAGAGTGTCAGAATGTAGAACTGGTGACTGTGCACCTCATTCATGCCTGGCATCTCTCTCTTCATAGGGAAGTGTCCAAGTTCCTATCTCATCCTGTCCTTCAAAGCTGTCTTGAAACTTTCTTCATCACTGACTTACATTTCCTGAAAAGTTGAACAACTTTTGTGCCGTTGTGAAATATGTACCAGTGGTTTATAGGAAATACACACTGGCCCCGTACGGGAACCAGATAAGGCTCAGGACGCCTCATGGTAAGAGGGGAAAGAGAGGCCATGAAACTGTCAGTGCTAATTAGCGGTCTTGTCTCCTGTCCATACTGTGGGAAGAAACCAAATCCACTCGCCTCTCAGTTTGAAGAACTCAATCTGAACTCACACTGAGGCCTATTTTCTTTTCCCCTGTGACTCCAAGGTATCGAAATTAAGGGTGCAGTTGAAGATAAGAGTTTAGTGCTTGAAAATTCCTGTCTATTAAATGTCACCTGAATGCATTAGTTTCAGAACCCTAAGTCAAGAATTCATATTTTCTAATGTGGAGAACCCCTTTGAAAAATCTTGGTACTTGCTTTAATCACTGTAACCCAAAAACTTCAGACTTTTATTAGAATGCCGGAATTTTGGCCTATTGTCGAATTAAAAATAGAGAATAAATTAGGCTTGGTTTTACTTTCAGCAGAATTCCAGACCTGCTGTAGGGTCACTAGACCTGCATATTCCCAATTCCGAGTAGTCATGGATGTCTTTAAAGAGAAGACAGTAAAGGCATTTTGTCGCGTTCAAACTCAGGGCCTCGCGCTTGCTAGGCAGGCACTCTTACCTCTTGAGCCATCACCCAGCCTAATGTTTTAAATGATGTTTTGTAGAAAGGATTTGGTGCTAAATTCTGTTAACGTGTAAAATTAACTCCAGAGCCATCTTCTTTGACCTTTGTAGTTAGTCAGGCTGGACCTGTGCACAAAGGAATGGAGGACTGTGGTACTTCAAGACAGCACTTGTCCTGTCCAAACCACATGAGCTCAGAAATTCAGGTGTGCCTTACCTGACTCCCTGAGACAATGGGTTCTGCCTTGACAGTCACCTTCCTGTGGTGTCCTTTCCCCAGTGACCCACACAGTAGGGTGCTATTTGTCCTTAGAGTATGTTGTCAGTTGCTTTGCAAATCACTCTGTTCTCTGATAGTTTAGGCAGAATCTTAAATAAGATGAGAAGCAAAAGCCATAACACACAGTGGCAAAATAGTCACGGAACTTTTGTCATAAGAGCTATTTTTAATTAATTGTCCCCAGCAGTCTTTCTTTTAACTTGGCTGTCTGTCTGTCTTTGGCCCTGGTGAGAAACAGAGGAGGAAAAAGGGACCACGGCATGGCTGTGTGAGGCTCTTATACCAGCTATTTTACCTTTTCATTGGTTTCTCAACAGCCCTGTGAGGGAGGTGTTTGTGCACTCCCTAGTTGACAGATACTTAGTGAGGGTGCATGAATGTGTGCACACGCACAGTTCTCCCGCACTGCAGCATTGCTTAGGATAAGTCCTGAGGTCGGCACAGGATGGAGGAAGATCCCTGTTGCTTTGGTCTTACCGTGGTTGGACTACATGGCAGCTGGCACAGCACCTGTTTTACAGGTGAAGATACAGGCTTCAGGCCTCCGTTTGCACAGCTCCTGGCCCACAATACCTGAAGATATTCAGTCCTTCCAAGGCAGCAGCATGGTCCGTGGCCTCGCAGTGTGTTTTGCGGGGTCTGCATGTTTTCTTGGAAGTCGCACTCTTGCCTACGTGTCTACAGTAGGAGCTGTCACTAAGTATCTACAGTCATTTTAGCTTCTCTTCTGGGCAGATGTTGAGTGTAAGGGCCAGGAATAGAGGGAAATTACACCGATTTGTATCCCTGTCTCTGTGAAATTACACTTCTGAGTCCTAACAGACATTTAATAACTAATTACACAGTTAATGTAATCCTGATTCCGACAGGCCCAGAGTGCTAAGGGACTTAGACCGGGAAAGTGAAATTCTAGCTGAAAGCAAATGTCTCCTGGCATGGATGTAGTCGTTTAGCTTATGAATCTCTTGAAAAACAAAAGATACAACATAAATCAGTTCTTGACACAAATGGGTTGAGAGCAGAGAGAGGCAGTGATGCCCAGCCCAAGTACCTGGATTTCCGTAGGACACTGGGGTTAATCCACTGATCCTAGTAAATCCTGCAGGACTGTCCCCCAGGGCTGGGTCGTTCCTGGGCGGTAATTTGGTTTGATGATGTCCACCGGGGTGTCATGCAGGAAGAGAGTCTCGTGGTCACATCAGCACTTGTCTTTCACTTTGTGTGCTGGGTGTCTGCCCCTCTGTGCTCCCACTGGGTTGAGAACCATTTGAGAGCTGCGGCCTCTTACCTGGCTTCATACAGATGGTGCTCGTGCCAAACTTTCACAATCTGAGACATTTTAAGAGCTATTATCTTCTGGTATAATGAAATTAGAAGGGAGTCAGTCATTATCCAGGACTGTAGACCCCAGCTGCTTACATTTTCACATGCAAACTGACCCTCTGGGAGTTCAGATGGACTGGTTCTGCCCCTCTGGGGTCAGGAGTGGGGTTCACCCCTCTGCATTTCTGCCAAGCTCTCAGGGAAAGCCTAAGCTGCTGGAGCCTGGGCCACACTGCAGAGCTCAGCGGCAGGGGAGTTGTTCTTATGGCAGAGAGGGTGGGATTCACGTTTGAACTAGGATTGACTTACCAGCAAACTCTGGCGATCACACAAACTACACAGCATTGAACACAACATGCACGCATTTAAAGGACCACACTCAGCAGCATGACTGTCTTACAAGACGACTAGACACCGCTTCTGAACACTTCGTGTCCGTGCTCACGAACCTGTTCTGAAGACTTAGAAGATGCCATGTGGTCAGAGGTCCTCCCAGCAATGGGGCAGCCTGGCAGAAGGATGGCTGACTCAGACATTTGCTTCTGTTTGCAAAACAGGCGCTGAGTGCACCTTGTTCCTTTCTTTTCTTCCTGAATCACCTGTGCAGCCACACCCCAGCCTGCTGGGTCACAGCTGCTCAGGATGGGCGTGATCACCTTTGTCACTTCTGAGATGATTGAGATTAAATGGGCCTTAACCTGTCAAATTCAATAACACAGCCTTCCAGCGTCTAACTAGAAAGGACTGGGTGAAAATCCTAGGATTGCTGGGGTGGAAATTCATCGGCTCTCACGGCATGTCTGTGTGTTTGGTAACACCCATGTGCTCAGGGCTGCATTCTGCTGTGAATTACCTTCTTATTTGGAGACCTCTGAAAACAGAGGATATAGCTGACACCAGGCACAGAACCTGAAATGCTTTTCTGACTGTGAAATGTTGAGCTGTGTGTGTGGATGATGGTTAGTATCTTTAAACTGCACATTAAAGAATGATCTAAGAGGCCACAGACTGTTAGATGGTACTAAATCCTATTTTAACCTAGAGTTTAGGGCTAAAACGAAACCCCCTGAAGTCCCGGAATGGGAGGAGTGGCCATGGGGGCTCCTGACCTGTGTCATCCCCACTGGACGGGAGGTTCCCTTGCTGAGCGTTTCAGGGTTTGCTGACTCCCCAACACCATCTTGCAGTCTCTTCTCCTTCTGGCTGGTTTCCCATTCTTCCATGGCATCTCAGCCTTCCTGTGGCAAAGCTGAGGGGCTGGGGTTTGCAGGGGACCTGAGAGTGACCAGAAACAGCTTTTGGGGCCAGAAGTGATGGGGTCAGCAGCTCTGACTCCTGTTTCCCAGGCGTACACAAGTTAGACCTACTCAGTCAGGCCTCCCTGCAGTGAGATTTCTTCACTATGTCACCCAGTAGTCATTGTAAGTGGGATTGTTTCATTTTAAATAGTCTTATATTGTGCCATAATAAAAGTGCTAGGAGCCAGGGGTGGTGGCACTTGGTGGGGGGTGGCCAAGGCAGAAGGATTTTGAGTTCGAGGCCAGCCTAAGCAACATAGGAAGACCTTGTCTCAAAAAAGTAGCAAAAGCATATGATATCCAGTTTTACAAAGTTCAGAGCAAGAGAAACTGCGTATGCTGTCTGGGATTACAAGAAAATGCAGTAAAATGAAGGAAAGGGAGATATTGCTAACAAAATTCGGGTAACAGTTCACCTGGGATAGAGGGGAGCCGGTGGGGTTGCTCTGGGAGCCCTCGCCCAGCCCAGAGACCGGAACTGGTAGCATTCAGGTTCTTGAATTTGGTGTTGAACGTGTAACGCTGTATAATCTACATGCATTCCTTGACAGTGTAATAACGGTCATGCTGAAAAGAAAGGCCTTAGTTCTCATTTTTACCCCTTGTATTAAAATTATAAAATTAGCAAAGTAATACCAGGAAAGTGGGGGGGGGGATCTGTACCTCCAATCCCCTAACACATTGCTGCTGTTTCATTTTCTCTTCCTTTGTGAGTGTTCAGTGTGCTGTGTCCTCAGTTCCCATCACCAGCCTGCAGCTGCGTGTGTTGATGTTGCCCAGGAAACTGATGGCCTTTGAGTGTGCCACTTTTAATGGCTTAGTAATATTCCCATGCAGTTAATTGCACAGCATGCTGACCGTCGCTCTGCGGTGGGTGTCCGTTTCGCCTTCTCTGCTCTTCCCCAGGATCTTCACAGCACCTGCATTCATTGCACAAATAATTTGCCTGTTTGAAGGCATTTGTTATATGCTAGAATTGTAATGCTAAGCAAAAGAGCTGTAATCTCTGTTCATGGAATTTAGAGTGTAATGAATCACAGTTCCTGATCATTCTTTGCATTTTAACCACGTTCGTTCATGGACTTTTTAAATAGTTTAGTTAGAGCAAATTGCAGATTTGCATTCTGTTGTAGGAAATAATGCAGAGATCCCGTGTACCCTGCACCAGCTTCCCCCGGTTGCAGTTATCTGGCATGGCCGTAACCTAAAACCACAACTAGGAATTCGACGTTGACGTGATCCACCAACCTTACCCAATTGCCCCAGCTCCACACACATGTATTCGTATGTTTGTGCATGTGTGTTTACTGTGCCATTTTGTTACACATGACCACAACCAAAATGAAGATGCAGAGCAGTTCCTAGCGAGGTCCCTTGTGGTGCCCTTGTACAGCCATGGCTACCTGTCCTCCGCCCTCCCTAGTCTCTGGCAATGACAAGTCCGAGTCTGTTTTCTAGCCCTTTTTTTAAGGGGGGGCAGTACTGGGGCTTGAGCTCGAGGCCTCACGCTTGCTAAGCAGGCACTCTACCACTTGAGCCACACCACCAGCTCTGTTTTATGTTGGTTTTTTTCGAGGTGGAGTCTCAAGAACTGTTTGCTCAGAGCTGGCTTTGAACCTCAATCCTCTTGATCTCTGCTTCCCAAGTAGCTAGGATTACAGGCATGAGCCACTGGTGCCTGGCTTGATCTCTGTACTTTTATCACGTGAAGGGTGTTACATACAAGAAGTCACGCAAGATGAAACTAGAGTTTTTCACTCAGTACTACTCCCTTTAGCTCCATGCAAGTTCTGTGTGTCGGTATTTGTTCCTGTTATTGCTGAGTACTATTCTATTGTATGAATGTGTGTGAATGTGTTCATATACCTGTTGAGGGATATTGGGACTATCTCCAGTTTTCCACTATTATAAATAAAGCTGAGGACCAGGCATGGTGGCTCAGTTGTTATCCTAGCAACTTGGGAGGTAGAGATCAGAAGGATCAAGGTTCGGGCCAGCCTGGGCAAAGAGTTAGTGAGACCCCATCTCGACTGATAAGCCAGGTGTAGTAGCAGATAGCCTGTTATCCCAACTACATGGGAGGTATAGGTAAGAGGATCATGATCTGAGGCCAGCCCCTGGCAGAAACATGAGACCCTACCTGAAAAACAGCTAAAGCAAAAAAGGACTGGGGGTGTGGCTCAAGTGGTAGAGCACCTGCTCAGCCCTGAGTTCAAATCCCAGTACCACAAAAAAAAGTTAACAAAGCTGCTGCGAGCATGTCCTCAGCTTTACTTTGATTCATATGTGGACGAGCGAGGAAGCCAGCAAGGCTTCAGACTCTGTGCCTTGGTCATCAGCGTGTGCACTCCCACATTTGTGGTATCTCCATGGAATCCAGAGTAAGGCTGTGACGGGCAGCGAGGCATTTGGGCTTCACTGCCTCGTGCCTCAGACCACAGCAGTTTGTCTACAGAGGCAGACTCACCTTGGTTCTCACGCCCACACTTCTACTGCCCGGTCCGCTGGGGTTATCAACAGCAGGAATTCATTTCTGTTCTGGAGGCTGGGAAGCCCAAGCTCAAGGTGCTGAAGAGTCAGTGTTTGCACGGGGCCTACCTCCTGGCTCACAGCAGTCATCAGGCATAGCTGGTGGGGTGAGGAACCTCCCTTGGACCCCTTTTATTGGGGCACTGGCTCAGCTCACCTTGAGGGATAGGACTTCAATGTGGAAATTTTGGGGGACAGAAATAAGCAGTCTGCTGCGTCTTCGTAACGGTGAGGCACCTCTGTTCCGTTTCTGGTTTTCTGTTGAGTTGCCTGGCCCTCACAGAACAGGATGTGTTGGAGGGTCCCTGTCCCCAGAGGCTTCTCCGTAGACACTCACTCAGTGAAGACCTGTCATCCTCAGAGCTGACGGAGGCGCCTGGAGGGGCTGAGACACACAGAGTGCACAGGCACACTCTGATCTTACCACTTTACAAGTTCAATAAATCTGCATGGTTTTGATGTCAAATCCAGAAGAAACTGAGTAGTGTTGCCAGCCTGTTACCCTCGCTGCAGACGGGAGCTGCCACAGGGCAGACTGGCGGTGCTACGTGAGTGAGGCCTGCCAGCCTCACCACTGGGAAGGACAGGTTCCCCCTATGCACCCCAATCCTGAGCTGTGACTCTGCAACATGGGGGACCCGGATGCTCGTCACGTTATCTGAGATCTTGTGAGTCTAAGTAGAAGCTCATGGAGTGCGAGGAGGAGGGTGTTTTGAGGTGGCGGGGTGATCTGGCTGGTTCCTTACAGCGTTAGGATTTAAGTCACGTGCTTAACTGTCTCCATCTTGACTTCCTTATGAACGGGGGGCCGTGCTTCTCACTTCCCAAGGATGGCATGAAGTCCCCAAGGCATGAAGAACCCCAGGGGCTCAGCAGGGACTTTGCCGTGTGACTGTGGCCAGAGTTGGCCATGGTGACGGCTGACACCACCACTCCCACCTGTGATGTGGCTTGCTGGTCCCTCTGCCAACAAGCCTACAGTTGGAGGCCCAGAAGACAGCTCCGTTACTCCCATTTGCTATCTTTCGCTTTGCACTTCTTTTTCTGTCCTGTTGCTTTTAGGGACAAGGCTAAAATCTCTGAGGATAAAGCCTAGAACCTGACTTCAGTGTGGTCTGCTTTCTGCTATGCCTCTGAGAGACCCAGCTGCCATGAATTCATTCCTTTCTCTGGAGGCCACTCAACACCAGCCACTTTCCTCGTCTCTCCATAGCTCCTGTTCTGCCCACCCCAGGCTGGTGTTGTGTGCTGTTGGTGATCTGCCTGGAACGCCAGCTGCCATCTCTCCATCCCTCCCTCCATCCGCCATTGCTCTCTATTGACTCAACAGCGCCTGGTGCAGTGTCTGGCATAGAGCTGCTGCTTATTAAGTATTTGTTGAATTTATGAATTAGGGAAATGTCCACCCCAAAAACATGTCCTCAATAGGTATGACATGGAATTTATTACTTTAAAACAGAATTAGCACATTTTTAAAAGGTCTAGTTTATAACTCCTATCCAATCACTGTCTTAGAGGTCTGTTAACTATGATTCCTTGTTTTTTCTTCCAGGTGGGGACCAGGGCTTACTGAACACATTTTTTAGCAGCTGGGCAACCACAGACATCAGGAAACACCTTCCCTTTATTTATAACCTGAGCAGCGTTTCTGTATATTCCTACCTCCCGGCGTTCAAAGCGTAAGTGCACATGGCTTTGCTGCTGGGGTCGGGGAGGGCAGGGCGCTGGGCTTCGCCTCGGGAAGACAAAGGTGCTTCTTTGCCTTCCCGAGGGAAAAAAAAAAACAGTTGCGTCCTCTAAGAAAAACCTCTCTCTGGGCTGCAGTTAGAAGAGGCCTTGGTGTATACATGGAGTCACCCAGAGGGCACTCAGCTGCTCTGTGGGTGCCCGTTGTTTCCGGGGTGTCTGGCGCTCTGGTACATCGTGCATATGAAGGTCAGGAACAGACAGCAAGGCACACAGACGGTGCACAGACCCACCTCGGTCTCGTTCTGCCCTCTGAGTTGCTTTGCTTCACCTGCACAGAGGGGTGAGCAGACTCTCCATGGTTGCGGGGCGCAGAGAGCAGCATGGTGTCACGGTGAAGAGTAGGGGCTCTGGAAGTGGACGGTCTCTGTTCACATCCACCTTGGACCAGGTGCTAAGCAACTCTGCTTCCATGACTTCGTGGGTTATCGTGAGTGTGAAGGGTTAGAAGGGGGTCTGGCCTGCACCCAGTGCTCAGTAAAGGGAAGGTTGTTCGTCACTTTGGTTGAGAGTCAGCATGGTGTTAAGAGCACTCTCTGAAGCCAGAAAAGCAGGGATATGTCCTTGTTCTGTCATTCTGCTACTTGTCACTCTGTGCCTTGGTTCCCCCTTGTGTAAACTGGGGAGGAAGTTAGTACCTGCTGCCTCAGGGGGTGGTCAGGAGCATGGAGTGAGCTCAAAAACACAAGGCTCAGTGGACATCAGCCACAGCCGTCACCATTGTCGTTCAGCACAGTGTCTGCTGTGTTTCTCAGACAGCAACCAGTCTAGCCTCGCCGAGGTGCTGGCCTCCCCAGGGGCCTGGGACAGGTTCTGCAGCCTCTGACTCATTTGCGTTGAACTAAAGATGATTCAGATTTCTTGAACGGAGGCCTAGCTGTCAGCTTGATCCAGAGACGCAGCCGTGAGCAGCGAAGCCCGTTATGAGCTGGGCTTGTCTCTCTGATCTCTCTCTGGCACAGACATTCCTGAGTGAGCAGAAAACAAAGGACCTTTCACTCCTCATATTTCATTATCCAAAGTCCTCCTCGAACATCTTGGGCCACAGAAATGAGTGTGTCTGGCTTTTTGTGGCAGCAATGTTACCTTTTCTGTTCTCATTGGGCAGACTCTGCCAGCATCCCAGATAGGATTAGAGGCAGCTTGTGTGCTTGTGCTCTTCCTCCCTAACTCTTCCCATGGCGTATGTCTCTGACATATTACAGCCTCTCTGTTCTGCCTTTCTACAGTGAAGCAGGCCAACTCTTAAAGGTACCAGTTATATTACCAGAACACAGAGTGGGATTCGCTCTTGAGAGTTAAATAAGAGAAGTGTTATTTTCACTCCTCAGACTTTGGCCTTGGAAAGCACAGATGTGTCCTGCGTGGGGCTGGCGACCTGATTTATTTGAATCTGTACGGCCCCGTAACTAGCCCTGTCAGTCTGCCCAGTGTCGTGACAGCCTGCCCCCTAGAGTTGAATTTGTGCCTAACAGCACAGTTACTTATAATTTAACTGACTCAATTCAGTTTAGCAAAGAAAAGGTGTGAGACTGTGGAGGAGAGTTTTTGGAAGTGTGACCACTGCACTCCAGTCTGCAGTCACTTGTGTCCTGGATGAGCAGGGGTCCAGCTTCCTCCACTGGTCTCAGGTCCCAAACAGAGTGACTGTCCGCCTAATTTCCACCTCACTGGTGACATCTAACACAGAGCCCTCAGCCCTGGCCTGGTTTGCATGAACACTGCTTGTATTCATTTCATTTTAACACAGAAAAGAGGAAGTGGCTGGGGGTGGGGGGTGGAGGGCAGGGGCAGAGGCACAGACTTAGCTCTGGGGCCCAGGAGACTTAGCTGCTAGGACCGAGGTCTCTGTCTCAAGAACCCAGTCCTTTCCACCCTCTAATGCATTCCCAGAACACGTTTGAAGTCCAAATGGTCAGAATGGCCAGGATGGCTCCTCTTCCTGGCTCAAGGAGCAAGTGCTAATTTTGGAAACCCTCTGGTTTGTTGCCATTACCATGGAGCATATGACATGACGCCTTGGGGAGATTGGGAGCGATGCCATCCGCTGGCCAGACGTCATCCGGCCCAGAGGCTGCCGGGAGCTGAAGCTGGGGCCGTGCAGCTCGTCCTGGTGGCAGCAATTCATTTGTGATTAGACTGCTGCAAGCCAGGCCTCATCCACGCCTCTGCTGCCTGCTTAGCAGTACTGAAACCCTCTCGTAACTCATTCTTCTCCCTTCTGTGTCTTCAGAGCCCTTGTCTCCTGTGTACCCTTACGTTTGGAGAGGGATGAAAATGTCAGTAGTTACTACATCTTTTCTTGTAAGTTAATGGAAAACTGCCCAAGTCCTTTTTAGACTAGAGTGTCCTGTCATGGATAACTGGGTCACTTGGCTATGTGTCAAAGAGCCCTTTGCTCCGAAGTTCCAGTACTGGGTGCAGAGTACCTCGGTGGTCTCCAGGACTGAGCTCTCTGTCATATGATGCCTTCCCTAGATGACTAGGGATGGTGGCAGCTGGAGTGGGGGATGGAGGGGTGATTTAGAACAAGTTGGACTTCATGGAGAAGGATCTGAGAGTGTGGGCGTGTGACGGATGGCATGCTGTTACATGAAGTCTCAATGAAGGATGACCTAATGTGAACCAAACTGCACGTGAACTTGGGGCAGGAAGCAGTATATCTCCTGCGTTTCTCTCCACACCGTCTGGATAGAAGAAAACAGAAAGGACACAGACTTCTTAGGTTAGCCACTTGGAAGGAACTCAAACATAGCTTCTGAAAACAAGATTAGCATTTTTGATAATTACAAGATTTTCTTTAGCACAGCATAATTTGAGAGTATCTAGTCATTTTCAGGTAATTCATAGTGTATGCATTGGGAAACAAGTTAGAAGTGTTTCTTTTTGTATATTTTGAAAGGAGCATAATTTTATTTTTATGTATTTGTTAATCTAGATACACACACACGTATATTTAGGCTCATTTTTTGGAGCATTTGGATTCATATATTGTCCTTGGAGTTGCAAAGTCCCTCTTTTTTTTATTTTATCGTTCTTACATTTTCTCACCTGTCTGCATTGTTTGGGCCACCCTCCCCCACCTCCCGTAAGTGTGTCTCTTAATGAAATAATGGAACTTAATTTATTATGCCTGGAATATTTGGATGCAGTTGGCTGTTGTTGAATATCAGGATATTTAAAAAGTTTTCTGCAGCTGAAGGCCAATTTTATTTGTATAGCACAGAATTTGGTTTGTGCATAATGCTAGGGGAAAAAATCTCATCAGTCCTTTTCAAAGAAGATCTTCAGTGCCATTTTAGCTTTTCTGACTAACACCAACATCTTTGTCAGTCATGCTGTGTAAATCACGCCTTATGTGCAGATGTAGAATTCTCCAGTATTGATTCAAGCCACTACAGAAATTAATTGGTCAACTGATTGACTACAAAGCCAAATTTACCAAGTTATTCCCATATCAATATTGGAACTTTATTTTTTTATATTTGGCAGCACTGGGGTTTGAACTCAGGGCCTCATGCTTGCTAGGCAGGCGCTGCACCACTCCACCAGCTCTCCATATCAGTATTTTCATCTTACCCTTTTACTCTATGACCTCACACCTGAACTAGTGAAACTTGAACATTTTTCCAGTGGCTTTACCGCTTTAAACTTTTCTGGGGATGTTCATATCTTCTTTTTCAAGGGTTTGGCTTATTCATTAAGACCCTTTCAAACATATTTAGTCAGTATTTTCCTGAAAGAAATGTGGTTCTGATTTGGCTGTGTTCTCTTGTCCCCTGGGACCCCCTTGACCCCTGCCCTCCTGCTGACTTTTCTCGCTGAAGGTCTCATTTTTTTCTATCTTCCTTTCTTTTGGCAATGCTACATCTTGATCCTAAACCCTACAGCTGTTATAGTGTGCACTACTTTTGGTCCAGCACCATTCATCACTTGGTGAGCTGGGGTGGGCACAGGTGCGCCACACTTGGACTCACGGCACCTCAGGTGAGCCGAGGACGCTCATGGCTAATGCACTGAGCACCAGCCAAGCCACACAGGCTGCTGGACATCACAGCCCACCTTGGGGGAGGCTGAGGGAGAACCGAGGGGCAGCTGTGCAGTCCTCTCGCTCTTTTCTGGGTGTCAGCCATCCCTGTGGGAGCCCAGGTGCTCATTTCTCAGTGCAGTCATTCTGCCCTCATCTCTAAGTCTTGCCTCTGTTAGGTGACCTGTCTGGATCTCACTGCTGCCCACTCTGCTACTCAACCGGAGTCCTCATCACTGATGAAGAAGCTATGGCAGACCCAGCCCAGCCTTTGCCTGGTTGGGGGGGGGTGTCTTATTTATTTGTTTTAGCAATGCCAGGAATTCATCCACAAGGCCTTATACCTGCTAAGCAAGCTCTCGACCACTGAGCTGCACCCCGAACCCCAACCCAGCCTTTAGCTGCTTGGATAGAATGGTCTGTCTACACAAACAGCACCAGGAGGGAGACCTCACGGCAGAAATGTGGCTTTGTAATGCCGTCGCAGCAGGCCAGGGAGCTTGTGAGGGAGCCAGGGGTCAGGACAGGAGACAGACCTTCCTCAGAGGTCTCAGACCTTTGGCTGTGTTTTGTTTCTGCTACACAGAATTTTCTGTCTTTTTTTAAAAACTCAATTGTCAGTGTCTAAAAATTAGGGAATGACCCCCAGCATTGCAAAATAAATGAATGAATAAATAAAATAAGGAATTTCACATTAAGTCCAGTTTTCCAGATTCTTTTGGAAATTCAAGTATTTGGTAGAAAGAGTCAAATACATCCGTTAGGGACGTATGGCCTCAGCCACAGGACAAGAGTTCCCGTTCCTGAAATGGACAGGACTGCAGGTGGAGTGTGTGGTGAAGACAGGATCCATCAGAGTTGTTCTGAACAGATGTTGAAGTGTGAAGAACACACTAACATCCTAGTGGAAGTGGGTGAACAGGTGGAGAAGTCAGATTCAGGGTGAGGGAGGGGCCTGGACGAGAATGTCAGCATAGAAAGGACATTTACAGCCATTCCCAAGGCAGGAAAGGAGGCACAGGAATGGGACTGAGAACAGCAAGCACCAGGAGAGCCAAGAAAGGGTGGCGTTACGGAAGCCACACAAGGAAAGTGTTTCCAGGAGGGAGGAGGGACCCACTTGTGTCAAATGCTGTGACAGGTCAGGAGAGGACAGTGGGAACTGGCAGTGGGCATAGGACGTGAGGTTGCCAGTGACCATGGCAAAAGTATGTCTGAGGCACTGGTGGAGGAGAGGGACTGGTGGACGCATGTCCGAGGGCCTGAGCCATGCATGTACACTTCTGAGACATCGGCTTCAAAGGGGAGTGGGAAAGTGGGGTGACAGCCGTGGGAACATGGGGTCGGGAGAGGGCGCTGGTGCTGGTTTTGTAAAGAGAACAGATGTTCCTGCATGTTTTTATATCAGTGGGAATGATGAGCAGAGAGGAGTGACATTATCTCAGAAAGCCGAGGGGGGAGACTGGAGTGACATTCCTAAGTGAAAGAGGAGGAAACCTCACGCCAGTGAGGAGGCTGAGCTCCCAGAAGAGTTCCATCCTTAGAAATGTGAAGGAAAACAGTGGGTGGGTGCAAGTTTGGTTGAGTGACTAAACAACCAGTCAGTAGAGACTTAAGAGTGACATGCTACCCGGGAGGGTCTCCCCAGTGTCTTGGCATGGTGAGTCTGTCCCTGACTTCAGCTGTGAAGAGAGGCCAACATGGTAGACAGTGTCACCCCCCAGGTCCTGGTTTGAGATTGTGTGTTGACACTGCTTTCATCTCTAGGGCGCTCTTGGGAGAACTTGCTTGCAAGGCAAGGCAAAGTAGGGTGGGTCCCTGGGCTCCACTGGGAAGCAGCAGGGTCTGAGGATGGGACGTGCACTTCTGACCCCCACCCACCAGGCCAGGCGTACTCCCATGCTACAGGACCAGCCGTACCCCGTGGGCACTTGAGTTGGTGACTCTTGATTTCAGTCGTGGTGGTTCCTGGCTGTGGGGGTGCGCTGGTGTGTGCGTGGGAATGAGGGGGTGGGAGCGAGGGAAGACGGCCAGAGTCAGGGGATGCTTGGTGCCATGTTTCCAGAGAAGCAGCACTGTCTTTGTTGGTGTCTGCTTGAGCCTTGCACATGAAAAGCTTGGTGGGAACTAAACTTGCTCCATGTATACCTCGTGGATGACCTTTTTTCCATGCTAAATGGTCTGCAGGCGGCTCCATGTTACCAGCTATGATTCCCAACTACTAAACTAGGCATGAAAATTCTGTCTGATCTTTTGGTAACATCAGGTCACAGGGATTATTTTAATCGCTCACATAAGCAGTATTGTTGCTGGCTTGGGTTCAAACTGTGTCTTGTGATCTGGATGAGTCTGTAGAGATTCTATCAAGTTAAAATTAGAGCACTTATTTTAAGAGATGTGTGCAAGCTGAGACAAATCCCTTACTGGGTCACAATGAATGGCCCTTGGTAATAGACAGTGGTGGTAGGTACCCAACCTTATTCCTTCCTGGATGGTGAGATGGAGGATAATGCAAGCAGGGACAGAACCAGTGAGTCTTCTGGTTTTCCTCATTCTGAGTTGGGCTCAGTGAAGCTTTATCCCTGACATCAGCATTTCCCTTTCCTCTCATGGCTCTTTTGCTTCTAGCCACACAGCTTACATCTTTACTGATACCTGATTATTGCCTGGGTGGAGAAGATGCCGCTCTAAGAAAATGTCCTGTTAGCCTTTTGTAAGGTGAGCCCCCAAAGTAGCATTTAGGCTAAAATATCCTATTTTTTCTTCTCTTCTCTTCTTTTCTCCTCGCTCTCTCTCTCTCCTTTTTTTTTTTAGTGCTGAGGATAAAACAACCATGCCCTACAGGCATTCCATTGTTGAGCCACACACATCCTCAGCCCCTAAAATATTTCACCACTATGACCTGACACCTACGTAATTCATTTTGATATGATTATTTGGGATTTCATAAATGACCAAAGGGTGAATTAAGATTGAAGTGATTTTTTTTTAAAAATTCCTCAAGGAACGTAATTTAAACATAACAACTTACTTGAAACTCACATCTAGATTAATTGAAACTCTCAGTACAAAAACAGACTAGCCTTTGAGGCCTCCGTTCATCTTTTTGTGTGCCAAGTGTGACTGGTTGGGAAAGCCATAGAAAGAGCCTTTGGCTCCGTAGCATTGTGTTAGTTAGAGTTGCTACATGGTTGAAGGAACACCTCAGCCTTCCTGTGCGGTGGCGATTTCCAGAACAAGCTTCGATGACTACCTTGCATAGCGTTGCAAAGTCTGCCAGGCTCCAGTGGCTCACACCTGTAATCCCAGCTACTCAGGAGGCAGAGATGAGGAGGATCATGGTTGGAAGCCAGCCTAGGAAAATAGTTGCAAAACTGAATCCCAAAAAATACTCAACACAAAAAAGGGCTGGCAGAGTGGCTCAAGTGATAGAGGACCTGCCTAGCAAGTGTGAGGCCCTGAGTTCAAACCCCACTACCAGAGGGGGTAAAAAAAAACAAAAAAACTTGCAAAGTCTGCCTTGCCTCTCCCCCACCTTCTTATGGGAGCCTGTGTGTTCCCCACTTAGCAGTGGCTAGACTTCCCACTCTGTCCTCCTCCCACCCTTGGGGGGACCCTTGGGCTGGCCTGACCTGTCCATCTAGGTGACTCACCCAGGCCTGCCCTTCTCATGGGAAGCCCTGCTCCAACACCTGCTTTCCCACAGTGTTCCACCGATGGTGGGGCGTAGCTATTAAAGCAATCCAAATCCTAGAGCTTCCAAAACAGAGTCCCATTCCTTTCCAGACAGAAATAGGGCAGACTGCAGCCTGCACCCATGACACCTGCAGCTGCTGCCTGGCCCACCAGCCCCAGGTCATCCTCACCTCCTTGTGCTCTTCTCTGCCTCCATGCTCCCGTGTTCTCATGAGCTGGTTCAGGTCTGCCTGCAATAACCTGACCCACATAGTTTTGTGGGAAATCTACTGGCATCCCACACTTCATTATTTGTTTTATTGCAGAAATTTGGGGTCACCGTGGGGACGTGACTGTGCTGTGCTGCCTTCCACAGTCCTGCTGACCTGCTGTTGGGCCTCTCTTGTTCCTCCCCATGTGCTGCTGCATCCCACTGTACCCAGGGAATTCCCTGCTCTACACAGAAAGGGCAGTTCCACCCACATTTAGGATGCATTAAGATCCCGTATGTACCTCAAATAGGCTTTCCGAGGGATTTCTCGAAGGGAGGACTACCCAGTGGGTGGTTTGGGTACAGCAGATAAAGAAGTACTCTGAAGGAGTTAGAGACACTCGGTAACGTGGATTCATAAGGCTGGAGCCCGAGGCCCGCACCACCGTGAGATGCAGGTGTGCACCGACTCCACGTGGTGGTCCTGTTGACACTCAGGAGGAGGCCACATGTGGAGACACCTCACCAGTGTGACCAGGGAGGATGTCTGAAGCCCCTGATCCAATCTGGAGAGGACCTGAGGCACATGGAGGCTGGTGCGCCTTCCTGCTGTGACAGAGGTCTGGGCAGCCTCCCTGTGCCCTTGTGGCTAAGCTCTGACCCCTACTTTGCACTGGGGGCTGGGGAGCAGCTGGGAAGGCATGGACACTCCCCAACACATTGACTTGGAGGCCACTGTGGGCCTAAGAAACATCGTCCATTTGTCTTCTCATTCTTCCCTGTGTTCCCAAGGGGGCCAGGTGGCTTTCTTTGTGACTTCCTGTGCAGTTGCTACTCCCTATGGCAGGACCTTTTGTGTACCTGGGGTGCTCGCTCTTCCACTTTCAGATCTATGGATGGGAAGTTAATCCACGGATTAACGAACGCCACCGTGAGACAATGGCCTTTTTGATTCTGGGAGTGTCGGATAACAACCTAGATCTGGGTAGGAATCTTGGCTCTGAAGCCAGAATGCCTGCGTGGAACCACAAGCCTGTCACTCCCACGGTTATGTGGTCCTCCATGCTATTGATCTTCACGCCTTGGTTCCCTCACACGTTGTGCACAAGAGTATTCAGAAATGTTAGCTGTTCCTGTGACATCTGACACCTGACAGCTCACAAGCAGGTCAGAACGAAAGGAAGTTCACCACACTGTGTGCATATGTTACGATTTCAGCGCTCTGCCACATTCATGTGGACGTTCATGTTAGGCACAGACTAATTGTAGCAGCGTAAGTGTCGGGGTACAGGTGGAGATGTAATGGTTGTGTACGGTAGGAACTGCGCTGGGTATGGTGGTGCACGGCTATAACCCCAGCGAGGCAGAGATCGGGAGGACAGTGGTCCAAGACAAGCCCTGGCAAAAAAGCCAACAAGACCCTATCTCAACAAATAACCTGGGCATGGTGGTTTATGTCTGCAATGCCAGCTACACAGAATGTTTAGTAGGAAGATTAAAGTCAGAGGCTGGCCTTAGGAAAACTTGTGAGCCCCTATCTGAAGAAATAACCTAAAGCAAAAAAGGGCTGGGGAGGCATGGCCCATGGTAGAGTGCTTGTCTAGCAGTGTGAGGCCCTGAGTTCAAACCCTGGCACTCTAAGGTGGGCTTGGGGGTGGCAGGTACTCTTTCATTTGCAGGAGACTTATAAGTGGGACAGTTGGTTGCCCTGAGGGCGGGTCTTTCTGAGCAGGCCTTATTCTCACAGTCATGGGGTGGAGCATCCTAGGATAGAATGTCCTAGGTCCCCGAGGAGGGGAAGGAGAGAGACAGAGAGGCGAGGCTGGCAAGTCCCACCACCACACAGCCCTGGACAGCTCTGTCTGGGCTTCACTAACAAGCTAATCAAATCTGCCTAACAGGAACACTATCCTAACCACATCCTGAAAGAGTGCAGGCCCCAAACACAGTAAACTCTTAGAAGACAGCTAACAGGTCCCTAACAATAAAGGAAATAAAACTTCAGGTGACAGGAAATGTTGCATGAGCAGAGATTGCATTATTTTGATTTATACATCTTGCTCAAAATACACTGGGTACCTATGGGGTAAGCCACTGAACACGGGAGCCCAGAGCTTCCTCTGCCTCTGGAGGACACCTGGTTGTGCACCCAGTGCTCACCTGGTGTCTGCGTCTCCCTGCCTGCATATCCCCCATTTTATTTGAAGCTACCCAGGTCCTCTTGTAGGAACTCGAAGTCACATCCCTCAGCCTCTGTTGCCCCACACCAAGTGAGTCCTGAGCACCCATGTCTCCTGCTCGATCGTTGTACTCCTCTTTATTGTTTTTATATATGCACAGATTTCCTCCAAACCCATACAGGGTTCTGCTTCTCTGTATTTATTCTGAAATATGGTATGTGTACAAATCCATGCAGTGTTTTAAAACATCTGCCACGTGAGTTAAGAAATGGAACGGCACAGAAAGGAGACTGTGGGTAACAATTGTGTACTATGTATTTCACAAAGCTCCAAGAAAGGAATTTGAAAGTTCTTATCACAGAGAAATGATAAATGTTTAAGGACACTGATATGTTTAACTGGATTAAATATCACAAGAAGAAAACCTGACACTAGCCCACTAGTAAGTATAATTGTAATGTTTGTATGTATCAGTAACATACATTTAATTTTTAAAAAAGCAATGGAACACTACCAGTACCTTAGAAACCCCTTTTTTGTCCCTTCCTGGTCACAGCTTCACCCATCTACCCAGTATCATGAAATTTACTTTGAGGTTCTCTAATCTTTGAGTAGTACCTTACTTTGTTTGGTCTTATGTAAATGGAGTCAGGTGCATGTAATTCTGTTTGACTCATTTCTTTAGCATAAGTATTTTAAATTCATCTGTGCCCTGCATGAAGTGGACAGCTGTCATTCACTGATTTTCACTGTTACATTGTACATGAGGTGGACAGCTGTCGTTCTCTGCTACATTGTATTCCATGGCTTGAACATACCAGGGTTTCCCTTTAAGAGATGGAATTGATACATAACTAAAATCTCAAAATGATGCTAGACAGTGAGCAAGTGCTTCATATTTTCCTTCCTTCTCTCTACTTCTCTGTGGGTCAGCTGGCATAGAGCTGACCCTCTCAGCTGGAATGGAGCCAGGCCACAGGTGTGACCTGGCTCTAGACCACCTCTCCCATTCTTCTGGAACCAGCAGGCATCACAGATGTCATTTATCCCTTCTGCAAGGGTGAAGAGCAGACCTGGTTACGCGTGGTCACAGCTGCCCACATGAGCCAGATGAGCGGGTCCGGCAGGCATCGGGTGGGAAGTCCGTCCCTGGGGAGGCTGGGGGAGTAGCAGTAACTGAACCTAGCCTGTGGACGTGGGTTGCTTCTGGTTTCTGAGTGTTCCAGACAGTGCTGCTGCCCTTCCCACATACGTAACACACACTTGAGAAATCCTGAGCGTCTGTCGCCTGGTCTCCCAGTGAGATCTGATTCCCGTCAGCAGTGGGTCTGGGATGGAAGGGACGCATTTCAGGCTGTATGGATGCCAGGTGCTCAGAACCACTGACCTCCTCCACTTGTGTTCCCACTGCAGGTTTGGCGCAGGTGCCAAAGTTGTGCATTTCCTGGGACAGGTCAAACCCTGGAATTACACTTACGACCCCGAAACAAAAAGTGTCAAAAGCGAGTCCCACGATCCCACTGCCATGCACCCAGAGTTCCTCAGCCTGTGGTGGGACATCTTCACCACCACCGTCCTACCTCTGCTGCAACACTTCGGCCTTGTCAAAGACTCCTGCTCACAGCCGAACATGGTAGGTTCTGCTCACCTTCCTCTTCCTTCAGGTTGTTCAGGGCTGCGCTCTGCAGTCGGGGCTCAGGCGTCTTTAGTAATAGTATTTTAAACAAAAGTAAGGTTTTGTGGAAAGAAAGCAGTGAGCATCTTAGACAAATAGAAGTAGCAAAAGTACATTATGTAGCAAGTTTCATTAGGTCTGAGAGCACAAGAAAGGTTTCTAGAGTTTTTCTGTCCATCTGTTCATTGTAACTATAAAATTCTTAGTCCATTATCACACAAAGATTCTGAGATTATTCCTAACCCAGAAGTCTGTAGAAAAAACCAACGTCCAGGCTGGAGCTGCAGCTTGCCTAGCATGTGCAAGGCCCTGGGTTCCATCCCCAGCACCACAGCGGGAAAAAAGAGAGTGCCCCATTCAGCATTTTAGAAATTGCTTAGAAAAACGTGTTTTCGGTGAAAAACCACGATAACATGAAAATACAATCAATATTTTTAGTGCTATTTTGATTTCCTATTTTTGTGTTCCTGTGATTACGTAGGATCTTGGGAAGAAGCCCCTCTGAGGTGGGGCATAATGCTAACACTCGCAGGCCTCTTCTGAGGTTTGTTCTGGGCGCACTGGAGGAGGGTAAGCAATGCTGTGTTACAGCTGGGTATCTGAAGAAGTAAAGGGCGAATTAGAGTCAGGTAACCGCCGTCAGGATTGTGAGATAATCTCATCAGACTCTTCTTTTTTGCACAGTTTTGACCTCACTCATGTCATTCACTAGCGTTTGTGCCAAAAGACAGAAAGGAGAAAGGGAGAAGTACCCATCACATTCTTATTCTAGCTACTCTATACGGGTCATGGGATAACGCTGTACAGCACTTGCAACAGTGCCCAGCACACAGTAAGTGCCTAATGAAAGGTAGCTGTTTATTTCGCCCCTATGACTAGTCTATCAAGTAAGTACTGTCATTGTTAATGTCCCTTCTTTATAAATTGACGAGGCTTACAGAGGTCATACAGCTTATCATAGTTAGGTGTTAGTCTGGAATAGCAGAACCTGGACTCGAATCCAGAACTGAAATCCTTAGGAAGATTTGAGACAGACCTTGTCTAAGGTCTATCTCTACAGCCCAGAATTAAGTCTAGCACTGCTTATGGCAGGGGAAGGAAGAGGTACACTTTAAACACTGAACTGTTAGGTCTAGACCCAAGGGCCTTTGTCCTAGGGAGCTCCCTGTGGCTCATGGCCCGTGTGGTGTGTAGCAGAGGGCTCTGGAATAGCACCTCAATAATCCTGTTGCAAATGAAGAAGGCAGAGGCAGAGCTCACCAGAGGGAGGACTTATGCAGCCTCACCCACAACACAATCCTGTGACCAAAATCCTTGATGTTCTGGTGTATTTGAATGCACACGAATACACTCCTATGCACATCGACAAAAACAGGTATTCAGAAATGTGCCCCACCGTTTTCCCTGTTAGAAGCAATACCTATTTTTATCCATTCACCCTTTTTCTTCCACTAAGATTTTCAGAACCTGCTCACCTTCAGGCTTCCCAAAGGGTAGCATTGGTGTTCTTTCCTGACGCACTGTCGGTGTCCCATGTCTCATTACCCATCCGAAATGAGAGTCACACTGAATGTATAGAACTTTCCCCGTTTGCTGCAGACACCCTGCTCTTTCCACAAAACAAGGGCTGAGGATTACAAACCAGGGAAAGGTGACAACAGGCTTGGAAAGTTGTTCAAAACTAAGCAAGTTAGAATAGATGCTACTTGGAAATACAGCCTGGAACCACTAAGCCTTCCTTCTTATAATGTGACAACTTGAGTGTGTGCTGTGGCTCTTTCTGAAGCGTGGCACGTGAGGTGTCACTGTGTTTAAGTTCTCAACCTTTCCGAGCCCACACGGACTGAGTTGATCATGAGACTTGTGTTCCTGTGTCCTTCCATCTCACACTTTCTAATGAACTGTTTGCAGCTTGCAGACTTGGTCTGTACACTGGCTTTCTCTTGTGGCTTCTGTAGAAAGGTATGCAGAACTTAAACATTAACCCTAATTGCGTTGTTCTCTCAATGTTCTCCCGAGTCAAGAAGTCTTCATTTTCTTAGGAGAAACAACCATACGACCCTTGTATTTAGTTTTGTGTCTTTTTTGTTTGTTTCATGTAATTGTTTTGTTTTTGCTACTTTGCATGATAATTCATCCTGGCTTTCCTTACCTTCTTCAATTTGCTGCATTCTTCCAAATGCTGTGATTCTCAGCCCTCAAGATGCCTGGTTATGCCCTTTTCTAGGAGCACGTGTCAGGAGCTGTGTCCCAGCTGTCCCTCGCAGAGGTCCCAGCTCCACCCCAGCCTTTTGTATCCTCAGAAGAGCGAAAGGAGCGGTGGGAGCAGGGCCAAGCCGATTACCTGGGCGCAGACTCCTTTGATAACATCAAGAGGAAGCTTGACACATACCTGCAGTAGAAGCGCTGCCGTGGTCCCGTGCACTTCACTTTGCAGGCACTGTCTCTGATGTGTAGTGTCCAGAGCTGGGTGGAGAGAGGTCTGTTTCCATGGCCAGAGGCGTCCACTAACTCATCAGCTGAGGGTTTGTGGATAGCGGGCGAGAACTGGGAAAGGTATGAAGTGCTAATTCTGTTATGTGGACGGTGTTCTGCTTTGTCCATCCATCTTACACATCCTGATGAATGTCTGCAGCTTTCAGACTTGGTCTGTACACTGGCTTTCTGATTTGTGCAGCTGATCGTTCAGAAAGTCAGGTATGCAGATTGACACCATGTGTGATAAAGGAACCTGATATAAAGATACTAAGATGGCTCTAGAAACTCTTAAAATGTTACAGAACCAGGCTCCAATCCGTCTCCTTTAGAACGGGACGTGGTACCTATCCCCTTGCTTGCTTGCTTGTACCCTTCACTTGACCTGTATTTTAGTATTTGCCCAAAGGCTGCCAGAGTGGTAATTAATTCTACTTTCAGGTAACAGCAGCCTTTCCTAACACTGCCGAGGGATTCATACACAAACACACACCCCACAGATGGCGTTAACCCATTCTGTTTCCTCATTGCAGCTCACCAGTTTTCTATGCACCGTAAGACAGCATGCAGAAATGCTTTTGTTCAGTTCTGTATATCTGAAAAATAGCAGTGTGTTCTCTGATGGTAGCACTCTGTATGAAAAATAAAGACTTAATGTCATATCTTGGTTGTTTAATTAAGTATTCCCTACCTCATCCTTGAAAAAATGAGGTAACTTTTCATAGTATGTAGAGTTTGCCATAGTTTCAAACTAGTGTAAAGCCTGACACAGGTGTGTGCTTTGAAGTTTGTTATCTAAGAGACTTAACACTCATGTTCTGCAGAGATGGTGACAGATCTGACAGGTGAGGCAAAGTGACAGACATCAGTTTATCTGTCAACCTACGTTATGTCCCCACTAGCTATCTAGATAGAATACTGGAGCCTTGAAAAGATCATGCTGTCAGTCTCTGACCATACGTGGTAATTTTTCAGGACAGCTGGAACCAGTACCGGACCCAGTACCTTCTCCTGATTTTTGTCCTAAATAACATTAAGTGTAGGTTTATTAAAGTTACAGATGATTCTGGGCCACAAGGGGTGGCAAGCTAGGGAAGGGTGGCATCCAACAGAACCCTTTAAAACTAAGATGAATAACCCGAAGGAATTTGAAGGAAGCAGAGTAGAGCACGACTGTTCGAGCACCCGAGGCTTAACTGAGCAGATGCTGCGGTGGCTTTGTCACCTAGTCTCTGTAATCACCTCCTTCACCTCATCAATACCCAATGTGAGTACACATTTCCTATGGCCAAATGAATACACGTGGGCTCGGACACCTACAGGCAACAATGGCTGGGGCCACCATGGAAGCCAGTTTCCATGAGCTCAGAGGATCCCGAGGATCTGCAGAAAATGGGAAATGACCCTTGGAGACGAAGTAGCTACTGGGAGCTGCGGAGAATGAGTTGCTGTGACCTCGGAGTACATGGTTTACCAAGCGTGCATCGCGTGCTATGGTACAAAGACCTCTAGATCACTTTAGCTAGTCAGAACTTTGCCTGTTGCCTTCTGGGCCCCTCATTGAGACAGATTTAAAATAGAGACTCACCTTCAAATACCT
Source organism: Castor canadensis (assembly GCF_047511655.1). NCBI lineage: Eukaryota > Metazoa > Chordata > Mammalia > Rodentia > Castoridae > Castor > Castor canadensis. The sequence continues at coordinate 68,156,711 of NC_133402.1, forward strand.
GATACCACCTTAATTTGTATGGCCACGCAATATGCATTCCAATAGGGTATTACAAGAGGTAGGAAACATAACATTAAATTTGGGAGCCAAACATTGTATTGTTTTGTGTTGTATTTACTACCTCCTCTTGCCTGTTTTTAACAGAGCATGAGAAATAAAGCCTGAAGGTGGAAAAGTTTACATCATTGACTTTTAAGATTTTTCTAAAATATTTAGGAAAGGCTATTAACTTTTAGAATCAGAACTAGTGCTATTTATCACAGAAAATAGCATACGACAGAAGTGAAGGTGTGTTAGGCTGTCTGGCTGGAAGTCACCAAGCCAGGCCGACAGCTTTCCTTCCCTCAGGGATGGTCTAATTAGGTGGGTTACTAACTCTGTTCATGCAAAGTTGCATAATTAAACTACAAAATCTTTTTCATGTAGCCAAAAATGCCAAGGATTACTTAGTAAGACCTATACGAAGGCAGAGCTCAAATCCTAAGACACACACCTGTACCATCAATATACCTTTTTTTTTTTTTTTTTGTGGTACTGGGGCTTGAACTCAGGGCCTCCACCTTGAGCACCTCCATCAGCCCTACTTTTGTGATAGGGTTTCCCAAACTGTTTGCCCAGGCTGGCTTCAAACCATGATTCTCCTGATCTCTGCCTCCTGAGTAGCTAGGATTTACAGGTGTGAGCCGCCGGCCCTTGGCTACCCATCCTTTTTCATCTCCATATTACCACTGGTGGGTAGAACAGCCTTGACCACAAGACAAACCTGTCCCACAAAGGCCACACCATACCTCTGGGGATTAGCTCTGTGCTCGATCAAGGTCTGTGAGTAAGGCATAAAACGGGTGCTTATCTTAATTCCTCTTATACTTCTATGTCCCTGTTGTACCCTTTGCAAGTATTTTAATGTGTTAAAAAACAAATATTTGATTTCTTACCTGAGCAAGACATTATATCTGTCCTCATGTTTTTTTGCAAGTCTTATCCAAATAGAAACAAACAGAACTTTGGCAAGTACTGTAAATAAAATGTGGAAAAAATACACCAATGCATTTCACATTCCCCAGCAAGCAGAAAGTTTTCACTACCTGGGGATGATTTCATTGTTGGTGGTTGGTTCATAAATGACATAGGATTATTTTCTCGATCAATCCTAGAGTTGTATTTTAAGGGCAAAATCTATGATGGTTTAGGGTACTATTTGTAAACATAGGTATCCTAAGTCCTTTTTTTCTTACAAATGAAATTAATTAGAATCAGTGTTTTAGATCAAGGCATTTTAAGTAAACTGTATAAATTCTGAACCAGAATTTTAATCATTTAAATTGAGCAAAATAAAAGCTGAGAACGAGTAAATTATGAGCACTTCAATAAAAAGATTATATAATATAAACATCTTCACAGAAATGAGTTAATGAAAAATTTATTTCCTTTAAAGAGAAAATAAATTATGGCACCAAGGAAGCTAATAAATTTTTGAAGTTTTTATTGATTTTAAATTCAAAACAAAATCCAGTTTGAAGCACAATAGGGATTACAATGCTTTGATCTACTCTACAGCTACTGTTTTATGCAGTAATAAAACAGAATCAACAGCAATACCATAATGCGCAGTCTTCATTCCAGTGGTTTATGTATTTTCTTAGGATGAATTAAATTTTTTTGTTTAACACCACTTAATATAACTGTACAGAAACAAAAGGAACTTTTTAATGAACTGCTCAAGTTACCCTTATATGCATGTGTTTAAAACATAACCATAAGCACTTGGGTCAGAAGCAAGCTGTCTTTGCCTTGACAGTGAGTTTGAAAGGCTTCACTGTGTGATCAAGAAGAGTAAGTAGACTGTGCGGGGTTTTGTTTGCTAAAGTCTGTTTACACTTAATCTCACTGGAGTTATCAGTATCCACAGAACCCAATACCACATTTCATGAGGTTCTGATCAACCTGAGTTTTCTGTGTAAGGACAGACCTACAGCAGCAGGTCAAGAACTTTTCCTGGCTCCTGATGCTAGGAGACAAAGCCCACGCCAATATTCCCTCTCACCCCTGCAGAGAGGTTTGGTCTTGATGAATCCTCACCTGTGGCCTCTGGGAAGATTCTTGCTGGCTAATCCACTGTCCCCTGGGGCAAGAGCCAGGGCACCAGAGCAAGAGCTGGTGAGACATCTGGCACAGCCCTCAGCTGTGCCCTCTAGCACAATGTTGCTTCAAACCTCTTCAGAAGTCTCTTCTAACATTGTAAATAAAGTTTTAGCTGTTCTGAAGTCTGTATTGTGGAGCATGAAACATCCATTGTAGTAATTTGGATTCAAGAACTTTCCCTCAAGGTACTAAAACCACTGATTGCCTAACCTGATTGGTGAATTTCTAGTTATTTTAAATATGACTCAAAGAGTCACCTACAGTTCTGTGGCAATTGACAAAACAGGTAAGAAAAACATAAGGATGAATTGCTGAAGTTCCAAACGTGAATTCTGTTTCTGAACACATGACATTTTTACATTCAAGATTAAGATGTCTTTAAGGGTCGAAACGACTTTGGAGGTCATCCAGCCCAACTTCCATCCAGACATCACCACGCCGCGCACATATAGCAGTCTTCTGAATTATAAAAATTTATAGTTATTTCCAAAAAAAAAGCTACATAAATAAAAAAGTATCTATTTATAGAAATCTCTATTTAAATTCCGTAATTTAAATATTCAAATCAAATCAGGTAGAACTGCTTCCTCTGATCCCCACAGACTGTATTTACACCCTGTGTATACAAAACAATGGATGTAGTACCACTCAACTAAAAGGGAGAGAACAGGGCTGTGACACAGTCCCTAATTTGTTCATGAACATAAAACTGCAAGCCACGGATGTGAATTATCTCTCAGTGAAGCTGTAAAAAAAAAAAAAAAAAAGAAAGAAAAAAATCACAAATAACTTGCTAACTTGGACTTTGGTCTCTCATTTAAGGTTAGTTTTGGAATGAAATTAGGTTTTTAGAAGTCCAGTAAAATCAGTCTCTCTCACAGTCTGTACATGTGTGAAAAATTTACAAGGACAGTGAACCCACTTATCACAGTCAGGCTTTGGTGAATAACCAAGTATGTCTAACATAGAAAATAAGTCTCTACTGATCAACAGTATAAAAGCTTGGCCCTTGTTTAACATGACAGAGCTGAGTCCTTGGAAGGAAACACCCAACACAGACACTTGAGAAGCTGAGAAACAAAGCAACTTTCCCTCAAAAGGTTGGTTTAGGCCACAGTGTATAACGGAACTTATTGCTATCTGAAGTATCATTAAAAACAGGTTCATACGTAGCAGAGCCTACATGTCAGAAACACTTTTCACTAATACAAAGCAAAATGCCCCCTTCGGAAGACACTCTAGATCTCTCACTCCTAAGTCTAGTATTTCACTTGAAAACATAGTATCTGATCGAACTGACCTTACAAATCCCACCATTATAAATCAATTAAAGTTCTGATTTCGTTGATTTTCGCTTGCTTCGTGTCACTTGTGTTGGTTTTCTTCATCCCGAAGGCTCCTGCTGCAAGCTCTCTTTTTGTGTTCTGTATTTTGAGCATGTTTTCTTCAACAGAATCCTTCACAATGAACTTCAAAAAAGAAAAGGAGGAGGAAAAGTGAAATGAGTTAAGTACTTTTTAGGTAACAATATTTGAATTCTTTAATATAAAAAGTCCTTATACGAACAATAAAAGAACTCTTTTTGAGAAGCACAAAGGCACAACAGTGCCCACTAAAAATGAAAAACTAAAGTCTGAGACATGGAATGTTGGGGTACAAGGAGTCTGCAGTCTTACCAAGTGTTACACAGCTCTGAAAGTAATTGATAAGAAGCTGTTAGTGCCTTTTTTTCTCACTACAGAGAGACTATTTAGAACATGTTAGAACCACTAGGCTAAGCTTCCTTTATCACCCAGGATGAAAAGTTTGCTCACATAAAAAAAAAGGCAGGAAGGACAGAAGTCACATCTTAGAACCCAAAACCCTGTTAAGAACATCACACACATAAATTATATAGGTACTCCCAACTACAGCATTAGCAAAATGAATTTAGTATTCTTCATAAAAAAGCCAAATGAGGGTTTTCCAGATGAAAGAATTGGGTTTTTATCCAGTAGTTTGTAACACTGAACAAAATGGAAAGAAAAAAAAATGTGACCTTCTTCTCAACAGATACTTAAGAGCATTTGATAAAATTCAACATTTAATTCTCTTAAAAACCTTGACTTAAAACCTCTTGCCAGGCACCTGTGGCTCATGCCTATAATCCTAGCTATGCCTATAATGCTAGCTACGTGGGAAGCAGAGATCAGGACTGAGGTTTAAAGCCAGCCCAGGCAAATAGTTCCAGCCACCCTATCTCGAAAAAACCCATCACAAAACAGGGCTGGCGGAGTGCCTCAAGTGGGAAAGAGCCTACCTGGAGAGTGTGAGGCCCTGAGCTCAAGCCCCAGTACTACAAAAAAAAAAAAAAAAAAGCCTCATTACTAGGAATAAAAGACATGTCCTCAACCTTACTAAGGATGTAAGAAAACATACTCAATGTGAAAGTATTCCCAAAAAACAGAACAAGCCTATCATTACTGCTACCAAATGCTGTATAGAAGTTGTCGTTACTAAGAAGCATCATAAACTCCACTGAACTCCACAGGAGAGCTAAGCAGATGCTCCCTGTGTTCCTGCGGAAACACTCCTCAGACTAAAGCCGTTCTCCAAGGAATCATAAATGTAATAAATCTTCAGAAACTATTTCTTAAATGGGACTTAGTAACAAAGGCCCAAATTTGACGAACAGTAACAGCAGTGACAACACAATTTTCAGAATGAATGGTAGTAAGAACACTTTATCCAATCGGATATCAGAACCTGCTTTGTGAAGCCACAGAATCATAAAGCAGTGTGAGAGCAGGAGAGGAGGGGAGCAGAACATTCTAGAAAGAGACCTGTATCTACATCTCACTAGAAGAGGATGGACTGTAAAACAAAGGTGACTGAACAACTGGGTCTTCATTTGGCAAGACCTGAAATTGTCTCACAAAACATAAAATCTTCCAGAAGAATCAGAAAAATACAGAATAGTTTTTAAAATCTAGACCTATTTTAAAAAGACTGACACATTAGAAATCACAAAAATTCTGAAGCTTTCTCATGACAAAAAGCTCTGAAGTTTCAAAAGCAAGCAAGAGCCGAGACTAAGCCATTCTAAGCACAGAACACCACTGAATGTCAATGTGTAAAGGAGGCTTTTAACTACAAATGTGCATTTGTACTGCAACTGAAACTGTCAAGATACAAACAGGCCATGCACAGAACATCTATGAGCAAACGTGAAGTATGTTCAGGATAAATGCGAATTCATGTATGCTAATTAGCAAGTAAACATCACAAAAGCATAAATTTCTACCAGTCTCACACATTACAAGCCCATTTGGGGTTTATTTGTCTCAGTAGTTCTGGGTATAAAATCCAGGGCCCTGTGCACGATAGGCAAGTGCTCCCAGGCCTATGTCCCCAGCCTATGAAGTATATTCTGAAAGCAAGTCGTCGTTCTCAGGTGCTAAGAATGGCTTTGCAGAATACTGAAATCCGAGACAAAGCAGAATGGTGACGGCCAGTGGGTGGGGAGGGAGAGATGGGGAGCTCTTGTTTAATGGGTACAAAGGTTCAGATTGATACAACAGAAAAGTGCTGCAGATGGATGGTAGTGATTGATGGTTGCACAATATTGTGTGTATACTTAATGATTAAAATAATGGCAAAGTGGTGTATTTTGTTGTATATATTTTACTACAAAAAAATGTGCTGATCAAAGCCAATGGCTCAAGCCTGTAATCCTAGCTACTTGGGAGGCAGAAATTAGGAGAATCATGGTTTGAGGCCAACCCAGCAAAAGTCTGTGAGACCCAGTGTCAACCAATAGCTGGATGAGGTGGCACACACCTGTCCTCCTAGCTACTGCAGGAAGAGTGAAGTAGGAGGATTGTGGCCCAAGCTGGCCTGGGCAAAAAGCAAGACCCTATCTCAAAAGTAACCAGAGCAAAAAGGGCTGGAGTCATAGCTCCAGTGGTAAAGCACCTGCCTAGCAAGCACAAAGCCCTGAGTTCAAACCCTAGTATGGCCAAAAAAAAAAAAGTCATTATACAGTGACTCTTCAATTCATGTTTTAAGAAAGAGAATATGCTGTAGGATAACACAAGTATAATGCTATTTATTTTTACAATAAAAAACTTCAAGTTGAGATTTATATGTCATTACATATGCTACAGACTCAGTGTCCATGATCAGTGTATCTTAAAAGTATTCATGAAGGAGAAGAAAGGTGAGCTTTCCAGTCTGCTCTCCGTAATTCTCCCTCGGTCATTGCATGTGTTTCTGTAAACCTGTGTTATTTAAAAAGCATGGTAGCATAATCTTGAACAGCTGATTTTAAGAACTCACTTTTGTGATGATCACCTCCTGCTTCTGGCCCAGTCGGTGGCACCTGTCGAAGCACTGGTCTTCAGCAGCAGGGTTCCAGGCCTGTAAGAACAGCAGCTCCCTGTTACGGCAGACACATGTGATACTATGCACTGTACCACTTCAGCATTCTGATGGAATTCAAGCACCAACACTACAAACAGCTCCCCGTCACCAAGACAGGCAGGCAGGCATCCTCCTGTCATCTCACTTCACTTCTAACACTGTAGGATATCTCTTATTGGAAATGCTTGGGACCAGAAGTGTTTCAGATTTCAAGAGTTTTTCAGATCTGGAATGTCTGCACAGACATTACCAGTTGAGCATCCCTGATCCAAAAATCTGGAATCCAAAACCCAACACTTGTTGAGTGTCCTGTCAGTGCTCAAACAGACTCAGACGTGAGAGCATGTCAGATGACAGAGGTCAGCCTGTGCCTAGTAAAGGACCAAAGAGATGGGTCAGGACCCAACAGAAATGTTTCCTGGTTATCATTTTAAAGTGACAATATGTATGCTCAACAGGGAAACAGGTCATGCATTCTCTCAGATGACTTAGTTTATAACAGATGCAATTCTTGGGCCCATTTATGGCAGTTTTCTCCCTTTTTGCTGGTCTTTGGTTTTTTTTCTTTTGTTTCCCTCCATTCATGAAATAAAAGTACAAGAAAGGTTTTATGAGTAGTCAACAGTCCTAAGTACTGTTTAAGACTTTGTTGATGCAATTTTCTGCATCTCTTCATGATACTGTTTTGACTTCAAAACTTAGCTAAAAAGGACCATACTCATGAGTTGTTTCTTAAGCTGAAGACTGAAATGATGACACAGTAATGGGAAGGGCAACCTAGAGACAGGTACTTAGTCTGCAAGGACAAGAGCCAAACTGTCAGGGCCTGTTGGAGTCAAGAGCTTTCACATGGGAACTCTGGGAAAATTCTGGGGACCGAAACAGGGAAGTTGTGGGAACATACATACACACAGGAAACAGGAACACAACATACACACACATGTGAACGACAGACTTTCTAACACAATTTATACTCAGCTGTTACCTTCTTTTAAAGTTTCCTTTGGACCTAGGAAAGGACAGCTTTGCTATTAACTTGATGCTAGTTAGATTTTGTGCTCTTTTCCAGTATGGAAGTCATGTTTAAGGATATACTTATCTCAGGATTTTCTAAAAATGTTACAAAGACCTTGTGTTTCACAAACATGTTGGGGGCAGGCAGTACTGGAGTTTGAACTCAGGGCCTCACTCACAAACACATTTTTAAGTTGTTAACCAAGAGACAAAGTTTTTTTTATGTTGCCTGTATTTTATCTAACAATCTAAATGACAAGCTAGTAATATATATAATGACTACTGGAAATCCAATTTATCTCATGACGATATAAAACTAACATGTAGGGATTCTGGAAGCAATCAGCTTCATGACCTCGTAGGAGACATGAAAATTTCTTATCACATGAAATTTATGTAAAGGTCAAAGATTTTCATGAGCAACTTTTAAAACAGTCTTACTTTTGCGGGGCTTGGTCTTTGTTTTAAAGTTACAAACAACATTAAGAAGGTTACCATATTCAGTGAGAAACAAGCAACTTACTACAAACCGCTAACACATTCTGACAGCATTTTTAAACCGTAACTACTAAAGACTGAGTCTCTGGTCTGCTTTATAATAATAACTATTCCTTTTTTGATAATAACAATCTTCTCCTTGTATATGAGTGTAAGATTTTAGGCAAGACATGCTACCTCGGGAATTTATTCTAAACTTAAAACTTCACCCACAGCACTAAGGCCAATACAAAGCAATACCATCATGACCTGCACCCAAGAAACTCGGCTTTATAATTAGTACTGGGTTGAAGAAGGTCACACTCAAAAAACAAATCATGGTACAAGCATACCACTGACCTAGGAAGCCTCACCAGAATAAAACATGTATCTCGATAAAATTACCACACGATGAATCCTCAGAGTTTCAACTGACAAAGTAAAACAGCAAATCTTAACTCTGTGAATGCACAAAAATAGCACAGGGCTACTCAAGCCCACATAGTGAACCCAGGACAAATTAGACATCAAAGTTATTTCCAGGTCCTGACATCCTGAACTGCCCCTCTGAGTGCTCAGGAAAATGAGTTCCTGGTGGATACAGACTCAGGTCACGTGGCTTGAGTAATGTTCAGAGTGAATTTTGGATCTCTGACCTCGAAGGCCTGCAATGCACAACCACAAGTAACTTCACCATATAGGCACTAAACTTCACCCAGAAGATTCCATTAATGGTATCCCTTTCTCAACTTACAAGCCTAGACCATCTGCCCCCACATCACCTATGACACATTTAAAAATGCAGTATTTGCAGTATCCAAAAGTCCTACATCTCTTATGAGGACAGAGGTTTAAAACTGCATGCAACCTAATTCTTAGGCACACTGCATAGACCTTAAGGCCACCAGCCCCATGACAGTAGCCACTTTGTCTACCTTATTATAAATAGTCATACTCCAATGCCTGGATCACACCCTGACACAAAGCTTGACTTGATTATATCCTACACTCATTCCAATGAATAGTGTTTATTCTGCACTCAAAGAGAAGTAGCATAGTACAGCACTACGGTCCTCAGGCACACAGAAGCTGACCTGTTTTGCATAGCACCTGCTGAGTGATGTTGGGCAAATTATTTTCTGTGCTTCAGCTTCCTCGGCTGTAAAACAGCGATAATATGTTATTGCCTTTCTAGGGATGCTATGAGGATGTCAGTTGTAAAACACTTACGAGAAAGCCCTCTATATACACATTTACTAAGATGCTGTCTGAAGTTGGTCCAAGAATTTTCACAATCAATTGTAACTATGAAGGTATTTACCAAATAGTATGTGCCTTTTATTTCTTTTGAAGGAATAACACTTTGAAAAGTCTAAGAAACTACTTACTTAGATCTATCTACTTACTGGATCCATCAAAAACACTCGAGAAGCTGCGCAAAGATTCAAGCCAACTCCACCTGCTTTTAAAGATAGCAGCATTATAGTTGGAGATCCTGCCTCAGTGTTTTGGAAACATTGAATTGATTCAACTCTTTTCTTTTGGGCCATGGAACCATCCAAACGAGTAAACACAAATCCTGAGGCTCTAATAGTGAAAAGAGACAAGTAATATTTACTATACCTTAGGAAAAAAAAAAAAAGTGGAACAGCAGCCAATCTTAGTTTGATCAATTCTATCTTTAGTTTATTTGCGCAGTACTAGGTGTTGAACGAAGGCCTGTGTGTGCCCGGTAAGCACTACAGCCCCAGCTCTCACTAACTCATTTATTTTTTCCTCACTAATTAAACAGATGTTTACTGAGCACCTATAACATGCTAGGTACCGTAGTCAAGTTTTTTCCTGATAAATTCAGAACTTCACATTTAAAATCCTCACTACCAGAAAATATGCTATTGTGACTCTGAATATCATGTTACATAGGTGAAATGACTAAAACATCAAATCAGTTTTGTCTTTGCTATCACATCAATCCACTTATATAAAATCCTTTTAATCAAGATGAAAACATCATGGAACTTACTTGAGTGGCGTTTCTATTAAAGACAGGAACGTTGTAAACTGAGAAACAACTAAACTTTTTATGCTAGGGTTCTTCTTTCTTAAGTCAATCAAAGCATGCATTAGCGCATTAATCTGAAAGACATTAAGGTACCCATTAGCCTCCACTTCAATTGGTAAAATACATCTGGCATTTCTAAAACTTTAAAAACTGTTTATTGTCATGTATTTGTTGTGCACTTTACTGGCTTCAGTGTGGTATTTCCACACATGCATAGAATGCACTCATTAAAGCACATTTTATTAAGAGAAAACTTCTGCCATGTTACTTAAGTAAAAAAGGAAAAGACTAATTTTTTAAAAACTAAGAGTGAAAGAATAATAACCTGAACTCATTTTCTCTTGCCTCTCAAATTCACCACTTAAACAAAAATCCAATAGCCACGAAAAGAATATTCAAATGCCAGGATTAAAGGTAGAATTACCATCTTTGTCACGTGGTATGTGCACAGCTGGGTACTTTACCTTTGAACTGGATGTCCACTCCATATTGGACTTTCTCTCACTGTCACACGCCAGTTCTTCTGGAGGACATTCTAGCAAATTGTCTCCATGTATATCATTTCTACACAGAGGGCATTTAGCATGTGGCTGTAAAAGAAAGAACAAAATATGAGCCACACTTATCATAGGAACAGAAAAAAAAATGCCCCAAGTTTTAATGTATGGTAAATTTTGTATATGTCCTCACACTAGCATTGTATTAAGGAGTTTTATTACACTCATGGATTTGGGACAGATCTGTGCTGTGAAGTCCAGGCAGTGTCTCAAACGCTGTGTGTGCATACATGAAGAAGGTGCAAGTCTGTGATCCTGACTTCCAGCAAGAGCTCAAAATAGTAAATATTATAGCACTTGCCATCAAGAAACATAAATAACCACTTCTTAATCACAGCAAACTATGTAGAACTTTTCTTCAGAAGAAGAAAAACCCTTCCTTAATGGCTTATGGAGCTGACAGTTCATAAAGCATGTAACAACTTATGAAGCCAACTGTATCTGCTAAATCCTACCAAGTTCATTCACGGCAACATCTACTCTTATCCATTTGTACTAAGATCAGCTAAGAAAATGAGATTATAGCTTAAATAATTAGATGCCACCACAATCAAAAAATGATCCAGAAACTAAAGCTACGTTAGCGATCAGTGCAGTGGGCCCCCTTGGCGTGGGGAGAGGTAAATGACAGGGATGTGTTTACTTCATGATCAAGTGCTACAATCTAACTTTTGCGTTTTCTACATGCTACATGTATATTTAAAATGTTAAAGAAGAAATACACTAGCTGAAAGACTGCTCAAAGTATTATTCTGCCTCAAAAAATTTTACCAAAAAAATAATCTGCACCTATTTTATCCAATACAACAGCAGACAGCCACATGTGTCACTTAAGCCTCTGAAATGTGGCTGAGCTAAACTGAGGTGACAGAAGTATAATACCAACTTTTGTGAAGACATTTTTTTTAAAGTATATACTTTATCGTAGTGATAATGCTTTATTTTAGATACATTGGGTTAACTTAAAATACACTGTTAAAATTAATGTCATGTCTATTTAGTTTTTAAAAATACAGCTACTAGGAAAACTAAAATTACCTGTGTCATGCATTATCAATGTACTCACTGGATGGCAGTGACCAGAACTAAAAGAACTAGGATCGCTGACCGTGGAGCAGTGCCCTATTGTGAAGAGTACTGCCCTATTGTGCAGGAGCTTAATTATGAGAGACGTAAAACCTATCGCAACAGTTAACTAACCACAAAAGATGCATTACTAAATCCAAGTGCAGAAGTCCTTATTCTCCCGTGGACCTGAGTTTTCATTTCATTAAGAAACATGTACCACTCCACCAAAATGAATCCATACTGAGCAAAAACTAACCTGCTCATTCTGAATGACTTGGCAAATGCAAGGTTTACAAAACACGTGTGCACAGTGTGTTATCACAGGAACTGTCAGAGAATCCAAGCAAATTGCACACTCCTCATCTGAACCTGAGCTCAGGATTAGCTTCATCTTCCTTATTAGCTTCGTTCTCAGTTCTTCAGGAGTATCGTTTCCTAGAGAAAAGGCTGAAAAATTAATTTCAGAGCAAGATTTACAATATGACTAGACAAATTAATGCACATGATATATAAGGAAAAGTTTTGCTTCACTTTTTCTGGCACAGACAAAAATCATGAGAAAAAATTTGAAATTTTAAGAAAAACTCACAAGAGAAAATAAGAGCCAACTGATATAATGCACCTCATTCAGAAGCATCATTACAGTATCTGCCCATAAGGCACAGAATGAAAGGCAGATGCACTGTGGATTTCCACCTAAGGGTATCTGTCTCTGGAAATTCTGCAAAGATTCAAGTCTAATTCATTGGTGAGTAATTCTTGGGAATATTCCCAGTCAAGTCCACAGTATAAACAATGTCCATCAGACCACATGAAAAAGTCCTTACTCTGACTGAAAATCTCTAGCACGTTATAATGGTGTGACCCAGTCACAGTCCTTACCTGAGGGGCCGCTGGAAGACACTGCGCTTGTAAGAAGATGAGTGTGGCAACAAATCTGTCGCAATCTAAGCAAGAGACCCAGGACGTCGGCATAGTGGGCAAGGACAGTCCCTTCATTGAAGTACCTGGAGACAGAAACGCCACAAATCACGAAATCCTCTCAACTTCTCCGGCAACCACTCCAAAACAAGAATGAGAAACAACAGCAAACCCTACCTTTAATGAAATGGAGGTCTGTAACAATGAAGTGCAACCTACAAGAAATGGCTACAGACCTCAAAAATCCGCCACATCACAGTTCTTCAAAATGCATGTCAACAGCGAAGGAAAAATGCATTTCTCATGTGCCGAAGAGTAAGGGCACACCTGGCAACTGAGCATCCCTGCACTACAAGGAGGGAAGGCAAGCTGAATTTGGAAATACAGCCGGCAGTGTGGTTCGGCACCTCACACTGGAGGCAACTCTGATGCTTCACTAATAAAACCTAGAACCCACTTGCAACCCTGAATCACAAGTAAACACACCATGACTTCATATGTTACAGATAAGCAAACACCCAGTCCAGACAGAACCCAAGAAACTCAATATTAAGTGATGATCAGCACAGAGCCAGGTAGTCATGAAAGAAAACTCACCAGAAAAATGTTGCCACAGAGCAAATAGAAATTATGACCAAGGACACTGCCATGACTTAACATCACTCATTAAAATGGTTCCGTATAAAAATATGCCTTAAAGCAAAGACAAAGAGCATTGAAAAGATATGGCAAGTCAATACAAAGAGATGAAAGATGAGCTCAGACAGCCTGACAGTGTGAGAGAGAAAAGCAAACTACCAGAGAAGGGAAGACCACACTAACCAGCATAAAAAAAGCAGCCACTAATAAAACCATAGCAAAGGATGTGGGAGAAAAATATAAAGAATTAAAATAATGCCTGTGAAAAGCAGACAAGACACATCTATGACACAGACAGAAATAAGACAGAATGAAACACCATACTTAAAGTACTTTTTCCTACTGAGGGAAGGAAAAAATAGGAAGTCATAGAATCCAAAAACATAAAGCCTTTAAGCCCAAAGATTTAAAAGGTACCACATGTTCCAAGAGAAGCCAACAGAGAGGTGGAGGGATGAAGAAGGGAGAGAGAGAGAGAGAGAGAAAATCCAGTGGTACAATGTCAGCACAGATTCTGAAGAAAGAATGCGTGATGCAATCATTAAGTATCTGGGCAATCTGTAGTTAAGTATTAAAGTGACAGAAGAAAAAGCGTCAAATGGTGGAAAGCACAAACTTTAGAGCGAGACATGTGGTTCGAAACCTGATTCTGCCAATGTCGCTATTAACCTGGAAAGGCTGCTTCACCTTGGGTCTTGAGCCTCCTCGGCTGTAACACGCTTGCTACCTGGCAGGGCTACTGTATTAGAAAGTCAGTCCAAGTAAAGCCTTCAGAACACTGCATGCACTATGCTAAGTGCTGCTACCATTAGTAAAAATGACGACAAACATTTCCGAATTATTTCTGAATGTTATGTCCAAAACTGACCTTGTGACCTGAAAACAAACTGCTCCTCCTATAGACTTGTCTCTGGGGATGCAGTTCCACCCTTCTAGTCACTGATGTGAAAAGTCTAAGTTATAGATGACTCTTCTCTCTCATGACCCACATTGCATCAATCAACAAATTCTGATGGCTCTCTTTATCTCCCTACTCATGAACTTATTCTACACAACCTGAATCTGTATACAGTAGCCACTGATGCTCTTAAAATACAAGTCAGACTACTCCACTCTCCAAGCTCAAACCCTTTCCAGGTTTTCATCTCATAAAAAGTAAAAGCCAAAATCTTTGGAATATGCCCCAATGCCTTGAGCAGCCCTCGCCTACCTAGACCCCTCCTCAGTATTGGGACTTCTTTCCTCTTGCTTCTATTACACGGCCACACTTACGTCTTTGTTCAAGTTCCCAGGCACACTCCCAACTCAAGCCTTTACACTTGCTGTTCCCTCTGAAACACTTCTCAACCCAGTCTCTTACATCTCTGCCCATCCGTCACTTCAGTGGGATTCCCCTGAATCACCTATTAGGACAGCTTTTGCACTCCCCTATCCCTTCTCTGCTTGTTTTCCATAAAACTTACTCATGCTTCTTCCCATTAAAATATAAACTCTTTGACAACAGGATTTTTGTCCCATTTTGCTGCATCCCAATATGTGTAAGTGCCTACTGCACATTAGGCACTTAAGAAATTTTGGTTGAAAGAATTTTAGAAAGCATCTCTATTACAACTATTTGGAATTTGGAATAATCATTCTTTCCTAACCTCTAATTCTTACCAAACCAGCCTTGCAACTATCTTACTGAAATTTTTGTATTTTGAAGACTTTCTAGTTTTGCAGTACTGTTCCACTTTCAGTTGTCTCCTATTCATTCTGGTCCCCACAAGCACACACACCAAACACACTTTCGATCAGACTAGAATTACTCACTTGCTACCAGTCCCTACTTCCTCTTAATCTACATTAATTCCTAGTCTCAGATTTCCACATTTTGTTAGAAGTCATGTTGACTAATTTCTCTACATGTTTCCAAAACTACACAGTGTTCTCCCACTCCAAAAACCTTACCTTCCAAACAACTGTAATCCTGGTTACTCTCCATTTCCCACCCTGTTCTCTGTGGACACCTGGTCTCAGCTCCTCACCAACGGACTCTCAGCATTATTTCCTCCCACGCTAGGCCTCATTTCCCTCCACCAATCTGCTTTATTCTCTCCTGTCCCCGGAGGCTCTTTCACATTCTCTTCCTGTTAAAAGTATCACACAAATAAAACTACCAAAAACCTGATCTAGCAGTCAAGTATCAACCCCACCTTCAAACTTCACTTTGTTTTTCCTTTTAAAGCTAAACATGGTGGAAAAATGTCCATTATCTCTAGTTACTACTTTTTTGTAATCCACTTCCTCTGGCAATTTGCCTGCACCTCTCCTCTGATGAAACTATTGTGAGAATTTACACCACTAGCTCCTGAATCACAAAGTCGAGCAACCCGTACTAAGTCTCTGTGCTCCGTGGCACTGCTGGCTGTTCCATCTTCCTTAGAAGTCTGAACGTGCATCCTTACCTTCACTATACTCTTCCCTGTGATAAAATCTCCTCTGCCGCCTTCTTTTCATCTTCTTTCTTAAATGTGCACATTCCCCTGAAGCTTTGGCCCTTGAAGGTTTATTCTCCCTTGTGAGCTATTCCTCCTTGGACATTGTTCTGATGTTCTCTATGACTCCCATAACACACGGTCAGAAATAAAAGCCAGCATGTTCTTCTGATGAGCAATTCAGAATGTACTATTTTGGATAAACTTTAAATGTTTTCCAGACTTAAGGAATTACTTACCTATGATTTCACTCACTTCAACTATTAATTTTTCTTTAAAAAGTATAAACCACATAAGATTATCTTTCAATATAATTGAAAATTTATTATAAATATATCTGAAACATGCAACTCAGTTAATACAAAACAAAGAAAGAAATGGAAAATTTGAACATGGCTTTCTTCTTCCATACCTTCCAATAGTAGCTTTGCCTTCATTTTTCACAGACTGATAAATCTTTCTCTCTTCATCGGAGAGTGTGATGTGCTGGATGAACACTTTACGTTCTGGTAACTCCAAAACAGGCTTTCCCTTGATTTTGCTTGTTTTTGTTCTTCTAAGTGTGATGTTCTTAATTAGGGACTGTAAGCGCCTATCCAAAATACAACAGGTAATTATGTAACTTTTTCTTTCTCCATTAGCTCACCAAATGGAGCAAAAGAGGACTGCTACATAACCTTAGTGAAGGGTTTTTTTTAATTTCGTATTTGGAGTTTTATCTCATCTGATAATTACAGAGATACACTACTACCAGAGAATACTGCAGCACACACACTGAGATGTCCCCTCAGGACAGTTTCATCTTCTACACCCTGTATTTGAAGCTCTGTTCTCCACGTCCATCAACCCTTTTGTCCTGACTGTCCCAGTCCTGACATGCCCCAGTCAAAACTCAAACTCTTACCAACCAAGTACCTGTGAAGTTCAGGCGCTTTATCAAATGCTGTAAGGATGTAAATATGAGTAAGATCCTGCCTTCTGTGAGCCAAGCAAACCTTTCTCTTCAAAAGTTAAAAAAATCTTAGCCTCTCTACCATAATTAAAGGTGTAATATGAACATCACAGTTGTTTTATAAGGTAATGAGTGCCCTCCCCCAAAAAACCATGATACGCAGATTCAGAAGAGGAATGCCTTCCTGGTTCTACAATCTTTACATTTCCTTCTCAGTATTAGGAAAAAAAGAGGCATATCAATTCTTTAGAAAATGTTTTCCCTAACAATGAAATATAAAGATAATTCCTCAACAGAGCTTACATAGTTGGTTCAGATGAATCAAGTGGACAGCCTTGCTGAGTAGGATAGTGTCTTAAATTTTAAATCACTTTTACTGTAACTCACAGTAAGACACATTTTACTCCACCAGCAAACATACACACAGCAGAAATAAGGACTTCACAAAACAGTACTTTCGATGTTATTTTCTTATTTCTTTTTTCAATGCTGGCTACTACCTTTATAATGAATTTACAACCTGCTGGTGAGTCCCAAATCCTCAGTTTCAAAACCACTGCTCTAGACAAAAACTTGAACCACAGCAACCAAGCACATGGCAAAACACCTATCACCAAGTTTTCATTTATGTTCTCAACTTTTATCTCTGTCCACCAGAAACAAGCATCAAACTTCCTCCCAGACAACTCTGGCTGAGGTCACTGCACACTCCATCACTCGAGAACTGCTACATAAATCTCTGCAAGACATGTGATGAAAATCCATTGTCTGTTGTCCTGTCCCTGCTCAATCTATGAACAGTGGCTTTGGGGGAACAGGGCTAACACATGAACACCACACAGTTCTGCCTTCCCTCTCGGTCCGGCTGAAATCGGAGAGAGAGGTAGTTATTGCTAAGTTTCCCCAAACAAAGGCCACCAGATTCTGAGAGTCAAAGTCACTGAAACACACACATTTTTTGGAGTCAGATAACTGGTTCCATTAATTGTGGTTAATATATCCACTGTCATAAAATTACCCACCTAAGTCCCCCTTCGTCTCCCATCGTGACGGGACGTTGTATTGTGCGATGCCACCATTCTCTATCAATAAATGGTTTAAGTTTTAAAAAGGAAAGCAGAGACCACAAGTCCTTTAAAGAATTCTGGATGGGAGTACCTAAAAACAAGAGGAAATTGTTACTGAGCCTCACTGCCAGCCCCTGTTGTACCCTGTGGGCCTGGTAAGTAGATAATTAACAACATCCATCTTGCCATGTCCCAGAAACCACAGCTGGAAATGGATAGATACTCCGTGCCAGGCACACCACTATCCAGCTGTGACTGTAATCCTCTGCTCAACACAAACACATCTCAAAATACAGTTAATGTTTAGTCTTACTTGCTATACTAAGAAAAAACACAGACCCAGTAAATTCAACTTCCTCATTAGGTAAAGTTGCTCTTTTGGCTTTTAAATAAGCAAAAGCTACTAGTCAGTTTGTGTTCTCTTTTCTTCCTTCCAGTAAAGGTATCATGAGTAGCAAAATGCTCCAAAGTGGACAGCAGGAAAGTACAGACCCTGACTGAGCATCAGACTGCATATTCTTCCCTGAGGTTTAAGAGTAAGTACAGAAAACTAAAAGAGAGAGAACACACACACATACACACATACACACACACACACACACACACACACACACACACACACACACAAAGAATAAGGACAGTGATTTTTTCCCACAAATTAACTATAAACCAAAGACTGTTGTATCATAGGCAATTATGAAAATCAAGTTAAAGCATTTTATGAAATTATTTCTATATGATTAATGATATCCTTAAAAGAATTTTTTTTAATTTAATGCAGGACAGCCACTTTCACCATTTTTATGCAACATAGTGCTAGAAATCCTAGCTAGGGTAATCAGACAAGAGGGAAAAAAAGCACATCCAAATTGAAAGGGAGAAAAGTCAGACTGTCGCTGTTTATGGATGACAGGATTTTACATATAGAAAACACCAAAGATTCCAATAAAAAACTGTTATACCAGGGTGTGGGGAACAGGGAACCCTTGCATACCATTGGTGGGAATGTAAATTAGTGTAGCATTATGGAAAACAGCATGGAATATTATAAAGTTGATCTCATTGGAGGGAGAGTAGCTGGGAGGGGAGGGGGAAGAGGGAAGGCTGGCCAATGGCCAATGGTAAAGCAGATAGAAGCAAGTTCTGGTATTCTGTGGCATAGTAGGGTGACTTTAGGCAATGAGAATGTACTACACATTATTATTTTTTTTTTTTTTGGTCAGCAGCTTATTTTTTATGATTATTATGCTGGGTGGGGGGGTATATTATGGCATTTACAAAAGTTCTTAAAAATATATCATAGTTGAATTCACCCCCTCCATCATTCTCCTTTATCCTCCCTCCCCCTCATTCCAGGAATAGTTTCAACAGATCTCATTTTTCCATTTACACACATGTGCACTATGCATTTTTTAAAAACCAGAAGGTAAATGATTCAGCAGATCTGTTTACCCTGATTTGAACATTATATAAGGTACTCAGGTATTGAAACACCACATGGTATCCATAAATATATATAATAGATATATCCATTTTTTAAATAATTAGAAATTTTTAAAGGACCCCAAAATTGAATGCGACAATTACCCGTCAACACCCATCTTCTTTCTGCTTCTAAATCCAGCACAGCTTTGGTCTGCTGAGCATTTGGATTTCGGATGGCATGTCCTTCATCCAGGATCACTCTCAGCCATCTTATGCTATGTAGCGGACTATCACCTTTAGTCTAAAAGGAACGTTCATATGCATTGAGAGCACAGGAAAGTAATTTAGCATGTTCACTTAATGCCAAATGCTGTTGACTCTTCACCATCAACAATGCCTACATGTACCACACATCATTGAACAAGCTCAGAGGAGGACTACCTCTACGACCAAGGAGACCACTGAAGAACCAGGCGCTACGTGTACTGGCCACAGTGCAGCTAAGAAGCAGTAAGCTTGCACTCGAACCCAGAGAGCTGGCTCTCTGCTGAGTCACTGCACAGGACAGACTAACAACAGTAATGACATCAAAACTGCAGTGGCAAGAACTACTTGCAGCAAGAACAACATTGCTGTCTTTTAATGAAAGGTACCTTACCAGAATACTGAAATTGTGACAAGGTATTTTCAAAAAGTTTTAGCCAAACAATTGCAATTACACAGATAAACAATTAGACTCCTAAAACCAGGGAAACTCACTGATTATAGCTACCAAAAAAAAAAAAAAAAGCTTATTGACAAACTGAGTTATTAATCAAATCATGTAACAGAAGACAATTTCTCAGATTAAAAAAAAGAAAATAAATATACTTATAAATACTAGTTAAAATACAAATTTAAAATTCTAGGTTAAAATGTTGTAAATGGAAAATATTTCCAAGTTAGTATCTAAAGAGGGTACAACCCCCTTTTCTCCAAAGCATTTTAAAGATCCTATTTACCTTCTCTACAGTCTTAAGCATTTAGGAAGAAAAAGGGAAGAGTGTAATGTATGAATTTCAGAAACCTGAACCATGGTTCTTAAATTCAACCTTCAAAACTCTCTAAGAAGGGTGGCTCAGTGGTAGAGCAGTTGCCTAGCAAGCAAGAGACCCTGGGTTCAATCCTCACTACTAGAAAAAAAGATGAAACTAAGTACCAGCATACTTACTCCATAGTCATGAGTTAAAATATTGTATGTAGTCAAAACAATATCCTGTTTTGAAAGCAAGGCTGGGTCTCTAATACGATCAGGACCATAATAAACATAAAAATTCAAATGCACCTCTGATTTTATATGCTGTCCAAACTGGTCCTAAAAGAAAATTAGACATATTTTTAATAAGAAGCAGATAGGTATCAGGTTCAATGTGTACAGAAAGTGCTGTGCTAACAGTAGTGTCACAAATCAAATCACTAAAATTCCAGGAAGTCAATTTTCTGGTAGCCTAAACTACAATAACAAGGGTAATGAGGATAGCCATACTAATTGTTCTTACGGTAAAACTGACCCATCCACACTATATGTTACATGAATTTGCCCAGCTCTACCAATGAGTAGCTAGTTTTTTGTTTTGTTTTGGGTGGGGGTAGAGCAGGGTCTTGCTATATAGCCCAGGCTGGCCTTCCTGCCTCAGTCAACCAAGTGCTGGGGATACAAGTGAGTGTACTTTACTTTCAGGGGAAAAAAAAAAATCACCATCCTTCTTTAAAACAGAAATTAGCACTTCAAATTTTAATATTTTAATTAAAAGCTCTTTAATGCTTACAATGAGCTTGTAGACTAATAACAAAATTAAACATTAAGGGCTGGTGAAGCGGCTCCAGTGGAAGAGCACCTGCCTAGCAAACATGAGGCCCTGAGTTCAAACCCCAGTGCTGCCAAAAAAAAAAAAAAAAGAAAAAGAAAAAAAGGATTAAACATTAAAAGAACAGTAACTAGAATGATGGCAGAGTGAATCTAATCTAATCTACTAGAAAGCAGGTGTGCCTTCCATAGTAAGCACACGGAAATGTCACAACTCGTATGTGCTGACAGAAACATTTAAAAATGAAAGAACAGAAATATTTTCAAGAATATAGGGAGAAATCTGAGCACTGTACCCACTCCTTCATACATTTAATGTGGGCCTACTAGCTACGTAGCATTGACCTCCACAGTGATGTGGCTAAAAAGGAAAACTAAGAACTTGGTTCTGCTCTTCTTGAGGACATAATCCATTTTAACATCCTGGTTTTTGTAATCCAGGAAAACAAGCTTGGAAGAGTTCAAGCAAGAAAAACAAGCACAATTAGAATGGAGAGAGAGGACACCAGGAAGAAACAGTTGGCCAGCTATGATGTGACAGGTGGCCAAAATGGGACCAGAACAGAGGTGAGAGAACATGTGTAAGAAGACATTAACAGAGGAGGGACTGGTGGAACTTGTAGACTAAAGACGACAAAGATGTTCTGATACTCAAATGACCATGAAGAAAAGGCCAGTGAGGAAAACACAGGGAAATTTAGAGATGAGGAAGAGATGGCATTTATCATTTTAAAGCACTATGGTGCCCGAATGGGGACGTCCAAGTAGGTGAGGTGTACAACAGCATTTTAAAGCTATCAGTAGACCTTACGTGACATCCAGGAGTAAGGATTCTCAAAGAGAACACGTACAATGAGAAAAGGAGATGGTCAGGCACAGCCCACCAAGAGTTCACCGTTAAGAAGCCCTTAGGCTTGCAGCAGGAGAAATGACACAAAGTCTGGGGTGTGATTATAAATATTCCAGCAAAGAGAAAAGGAAAGCAAATGAGGCAGACTTCAAGCAGTTCTTTAATCTTGCTCAGGAAATGAAGAGCTCATTAAAATTTTTCACAATACTTTATCTTTCCTGAGACAAGGTCTTGCCATGTAGCCCAGGTTGGCCTCCGAACCCACAATCCTCCTGCCCCAGGCCCTCCAAGTTGCTTGGGATTACAGACATGCACCACCACACCTAACTTTTTTTTTTAATAATATACTTCAAGGGAAAAAAGAAAATGGATTTTAATAGGAACCAGAGCACTCAGAAGCTAGGAAGATCATGAGTTTGAGGCCAGCCTGTGCTACAGCTATGTAGCAAGTCTGCCTCAAAAAAACCAGAAGCAAACAAAAAATGAAACCAAACCCAAAACAGGAACCAGAACAAAAGCAGAGTAACAGTGGTTAGAAAGTTAGGATAGCAAACATAGAAGATATGATCTGGGAACCAAAGAACATCAGTTTCAAGAAGGAAACAAGCCTGACTATAATTCCTAATTTGTACTCATTCTATGTACAAAGGTTTAGCGATGCCTTGCACAGCAAGACAACGGAAAGGGAAGCAGGTAATATACTCAGGGAGAGGCACAAGTGACACCTAGGCCTCCCAAGGTGTGTTTCTACAGAGGTGGTAGCAAAAACCAGCCTACTGTGGGCTGAGGAGAATTAAACATAAAACAGAAAGGCAAAAACACGAAGTGAGGGTGAAGTATGAAAAAATAAAGGCCAAAATGCAGAGCATTTCTTCAAGAAATCTGCTGGGGAAGAAATTCAGTCTGAGAAGCCTGAATGGATGGGTGGCGATGACTTGGACAAAACTCAACTCTGTGGAGAAAGAACTATAGTTCCAGTATTTCTCAACAGATATCAGGCTATATATGTGCATACGTAAATGAAGGAGGGGTTTCTTCTTGAAAGGCTAAGTAACTATCTAAGTGAGTACCCAGAACTACTGCTGGTGGAAGTGGGATGGCACCCAGGTCTTGCTTATTTAACTGGATTGTTTTCCTTATTTTAAGACAAAACTAGTCAGTTTACAAATAGTCTTAAATTATACATCTTTACCATGGAGGGTGGAACACATGTAGCAGAACCAGGAATACAAACCAAATCCTGTATGATCAATTAACGTTTCTTTACTCTTCCTACTACAAATCTTCTCAATTACTTGCATTCAGCAAATACATTCCCCATTCACTTAGCAGATCCGGAATGATGACCAAGTGCATCTCCAGCAGTGTCCTCTCTGAGATGAATGTAAGTACCATCAAGTTGTGCGTGAAGGCTTTAAAGACTTACTATCCAGTTGCTCAGCACAGAGAGTGGACAGACGATCAGCGTTGTTCTTGGTCTCTCTTGAACCTCAGATTTCTTTGAACCCTCAGCCGCAGATGCTCCTACAAGAACAAACCGTCCACAAAACAGACTTTAGCTGTTCTTTTCCCCTAAAGTAAACAAGGTGCTTCCATGAAAAGAAACATCAAGAATTAAAAAGTAAAAGGACTTCCATCTCTAGTAACAAAGTTAAAAGGGACTGAATTTTGACTTGTCACTTTAAAAAACTAAAAATTCAGATAGTGCCCATTTATTAGAAGAGCCTGAGGATTACGACTTGGATGGGCACAAGAAGGCAATCTGTAGCACATCCTGATGGTCACAGTCACTGCAGTGAACACCTGTTTCACGCAGCTCTCTAATTTGTACGATACCTAATGGAGCAAACTTCAAGACAGACCCAATCATCCTGCTGTTCACACTTCTACAGGCCCCTTCCACATCCTACCAGGATTGGTCTCTGTGGCCAAGAGAACATGGCTGAAATTATTTATGTGGCTTACATTCCAACAGGGGAGACAACGATAGCCGTACACACAGAACAATGTCAGGTATTGGTAAGTACGAAGAAGCAATCAGGAAGTGGCCATGAGTATAAAATTGTGGGAGGAAGGGTTAGGAAGACTGTTGCTGCCTGTCTTAGGTAAACCACTGATTAGAACCCAAATGAAGCAAAACGAAAGCCAAACAAATATCCAGGGAAAGAGGGTTAGAAAGCAGTCCTTCGGTGCTAAAAGCATGGAAATCCTTATTTTCAAGAGTTTCCATCATCTAAACCTAACATAACGGTTCCTTTTGGAGAGCTCTTTACTCGGTACTTACCACCTTTCAGTTTATTAAAGAGTATCACACAAATTTCTGATGTTTAATTCAAATGTTTCATTGTTGCTTAACATGGAGGTCCTCTTAGCCAATGGAGTGACACATTGTTGTGTCACTATTATAAACTGGGATACAACGATACCCTATTTTCCTCTCAGTGTGACAGTTTACTCACTCAGTAGCCAGCTAATCTCCTCAGACTCAGCCACGCCACATCCACACAAACCCTGAAAAACCTCACAATGGCTTAAGGCCTTTAAGTTCCATGACTTGAGGATTCTGCTCCTTGATAGTAAATGTGACTTAACTGTCTAAAGCTTACATTCAGAGTTTGTTTTTCTGTTTTGTTTTGTTTTTTGTTAAGTTAGCTGAGCAAGAAATTCTGTCAAATAAAAACATTTCTCCTTGGGGGGGAGGGTCCTTTCAAAGGAGAGCTAAGTGTAACTTGAATCTATGTGCACCCCTGTCCCGACTTCTTGCCTTTTCTCTATCATTGAAGTGTTTACAGTGAGGCTGGCTCCTTCATCAGCCCAGGACAGAAGAGACAGGGAGGAGCGACACTAAGACTTAAAAATACATGTAATACTTTTAATAATGCACAAGCTTTTAATTTATGATGAAGTATGACAAACAAAAAACTGGCTCAAGTAGTAGCTCCTGACTAGCAATGTAAACCTGAGTTCAAGCCCCATACCACCAAAACTAAATAAATAAATAAATAAACCCTGAGCACACTATAATAAACATCCATGTGGTAACAACCTGCATAAACATTTACCCATATTTGCTTCAAGTTCATTTCCTTTGTTAGGTTTTTTCTTTTCTGGATGGTACCGGGGTTTGAACTCAGGGCCTGTACTTATTAGGGAGGGACTCTACAGTTTGAGCCACACCTCCAGCCCGTTGTTTCCTTCTTGAAAGAAAACATTTCAGTAGCTTGCACTGTGTGCCCTTTCGATGCACGTTTTTATAGATTTACGATGTCTGCTTACCCATACGACACCCGTGTGACTGTAAGCTGCACATAACACAGTACCACACTGTACCTATGCTTCATCCGACGTGCTTTTTCTCAGTGCTCCGTGTATGACATCTCTTACTGGTAACTGTGGCTCTAGTGTTCTCACTCTCATCGATCCACACCAGCATGCTACAGGAGGAGGCTGTAATTTGTTTTCCATTTCCCTACTGGAAAACATTTACGTTGCTCCCAGCATTGTGCCGAAACAGAGCTGTAATAAGTGTTTTCCCATCTAACTGTATGAGTCTGTAGATGTACATGGTCCATCTTCAGCTTCATTACATTCTGCCTAGTTATTCTTCATGGTAATCAACACCCCCTTCTCGAGTTCTTCTGCAGCACAACTTGCTTTCCTTGGTACTCTAAGATTTTTAAATGCTTGAAACTCAATTTGCATTTTCCCATACCTGCGTCTGTAGATCTTTTTTTGCGTTTCTCTGTAAGGACTGTGCATCCATATCCTTCAGTACCCTATTAGGTTGTCTCCTGCCGACTAATTCGTAAGGAATTCTTGCAGTGTAGATTCTAATCCTTTGTATTACACTTACTACACAGACCTTCTTCAGCCTACCATTTTTCACTTTATGTGCCTTTTGATGCATGAAAATCTGAGATGTAGAATTTAAATATTTTCTAAGAATTTTTTTCTTTTTTGCGGTACTGGGTTTGAACTCGCATTTGCTCCATTCCACCAGCCCTCATGGATATTTTCCTTACGACTTTTTGTGTCTTGCTAAAAAAACCCACTATCTACCACAGGCCCAGCAGGCCCATGAATCCCTCTCTACTCACTGACTCCTGCTTCTATTCCAGAGATGTTTATTCTGGTTCTAACACAGCTGTGACACTTTAATGGTCTTTCCTGTATCACTGCTATGTGACTGCAGCAGAAAGGGGCTTCTATGCATGAACTTAATTCTATCAACCAAAAAGTTCCATATTTCTTTAAATTTCTAAAATTAGAGTCAAGAGTATCTGAAATTTCTAGTTTATTCTTAGGCCAAAAGTTAACTCTTTTTCTCATGGGTTAACTCAAATAATACCTTCGTAAACAGGCCCCCTCAATCAATCTTTATTGCATTTATTCGATTCTTCCTTTTCTTCTCACCCCTCAGCATTTAACATTACATATTTACTTATCTGCTGTCTGTCCCCACTGGTGCGTTAAAGACCCATGAGCACAGACTTTGCCCTATGTCCATCATTTAAGAGACCCAGTGCAGGGACATCGTTTGTCCTGGATCTTTAACCTTAGTTCTCTCTCTTCTAACC
The DNA here is from genome assembly GCF_047511655.1 of Castor canadensis. Classification (NCBI taxonomy): domain Eukaryota; kingdom Metazoa; phylum Chordata; class Mammalia; order Rodentia; family Castoridae; genus Castor; species Castor canadensis. The sequence goes on from NC_133402.1 coordinate 68,183,186, forward strand.
TCAAATGTGTACACTCTTAAACACTGCTGTTTTCCTATACTGCTGTTTTCCTACGCACTACAAAACACAAAACTAGGATAAAAGTAAGTGATAGAAGGTTAATGTGATTAACATACAATGTACACATGTGTGAGATACCACGGTGAAACCCTCTTGAACAATCAATCTGCACATAAGAAAATGAAATCAGGAAGGTAAAATCAGGTCCTGCTTAGGGGTGGAAACCAGTGGAAGGGAGAGGGTAAATGGAGAGGGTGAATACAGTGGATGTATTTTGTATTTATGTATGAAAATAAAATGAAATCTGTTGAAACTATTCTAAGAAGGGGGTGGAGGGGAGGGAGAAGGGGGTGGAGGGTGAACTAACTAAGATATATTGGAAGTACATGTGAAAACGGCGCAACGCCCCCAACAACTATTACATGTTACAAAAAAGTTCTAATAAAGATCACTAACATTCCCAAATGAAAAGCAAATTCTAATACTCCAAATTAAATCCTTACTACAATTTAATCCAAATTAAGCTAAGCTTTAAGTAACTATAAGTTATTTTGTGCCTTCACTAGAAGAAATACCTTTGCTGCTCAAGAGAAAGAACAGAAAGAACCCCCATGATATTTTGGCCTTTGTAAAGCAAGCGCAGTAAACAAAGCACAAGACATAGTTCTTTTCCTTTTTGCTACTTCCTAAACTTCTTGGAGTATGATTTTTCTAACTTGTGCGATTTCACTTTTTTTCATTGAAAGAGAAAAAACAAAATAAAAGGTAACAGTAGCAGACCACCTGACCTTTCTTCACCACTTTCTTCTTTGCCATGGAGGCAGACGAAGCTATCGCACGTGCAAAGGCACCGTCTTCTTTCACCTTAGAAGGCCCTGCTGAAAGAAAAGAATCGCAATCATGAAGACGTTCTCAGATTCTGTCTTTCCTGAGCTTAGGGACAGGCACTTTCTGAGGACGGGAAATGCAATACAACTTCTACAGTCCCTATTTTAACAGATTACTAAATAAAAGTACTACTTGGTAATCAAAACTGCCACCTCTGATACTAAGCACATCTCTCCAACTCAGAGCAGTAATGTAAGCAGCCACTCTAGGGCTGCTGGTTCTTCTGAGGAAAAGAAGTGAGAGGGGCAGCAGGCACTCGCAAAGTGATTTGGCTCTCAGAAAAACAATCTCTCAAGGAAACAGGTGTTTGACTCCTAGTGATAAGGCTGCCAAATTTTCAGATTAGTTCTATAGTAGTGATCAGTTATTTTCCATATGTAATACAATTTCTCAACTAACAGGAATACAATATGGTCTGCATTAAAGGAAAATAAAGTATGCTTTAAAGGAAAAGATGACAATGATTATTTTTACAACTGTGTAATAAGGTGAATACTGGCAAGAAGGCACACCAAGCTAACTTTGTTAATTGCTATCTATGCATAGGATATACTGTCTTATTGAAGCTGTAAGTGTTAAAAAGTATATTGTCCGTTAGATTTTAATTTAAACTATTCATTGAATGTGCTTTGTCTAATACATATGCTTAAGTTCCGTGAAGAATTAGACATGCAAATCAGCAGGGTTTTACTTTAATAATCTCTAAGTATGGATAATGACTATGGAGAAGTATAATACACATACCTTTTACCCTACTTTTAGTCTCTGATGGCACATTTTTCAGTCTGCCTAAAATCCAAACCAGAAAACACATAAAAATGGCACACTAGAAAATAAGAATAAAGGATACATTACCAAACCAAATGTCTACACGTTACCTTTCATTTTCTGTGGCAACTCGTTTGTCTCAATGTCCTCAGAGTCACTGCTTTCAATGTACTGGACAGCAATTTTTCTTCTAAAATTAAGTGCACATAAATTTTTTATCAATCCAAACCAAAAAAAATAGGATATAGCAACACGCTTAATAAACACAACACACATGCTTTTGTCCCTGCTTTTGAAATTTTTTCAAGGGAAAGATTGACAAATGAATATTAATCTGCTAAACGTATTTTACAGTACCACTGACCTCATTTTAATAATGAGTTCAGCATATAAATGAGAACATTTATATGAAACTATAAAAACAATTGACTCTTATCAGAGCTAATACTTCTAACTCTCCTAAGCCTCAGCTTTCTGACTTGGAAAATGGCAGTAAAAATGCAATCCATCTTAAAGCATAAAATGTTACTGCATACACAAGTCCCTAGAACAGTTAATATGTCTAGATTAGCAATAACAGGAATGCTGACTGTCCTTGTCACAGTTTTCCCCATGTCCTTTCCTCCGATCTAGCTTACCTAAAGTGCTCTGCTACCCAGTGTTATGGTCAGTATCATATCTGTAGATACTGATGGTATACTGCACAATTTAACAAAAGCCCAGTATTTAGACATACTTCAGAGAATAAAGTAAGTTTTTTAAATTAACATATGTAAGGTAAGATTAGAGGGGAATGATGTGTTTTATTCAAATTCTCCCTAAATTCTAATCTATGTTAGTATAATACTGTCCCATAAGTAACTTTATCACGTCTTATTACCATTACTGGTGAAGTGAGAAAGAACTGGAAATATCAAAGAATGCCTTTGTCAAGCCATCCAGTAAGTATTCTTCAGCTTTCATCCCCTAAAATCCATAAAGAAAACCCTTCTAAAGTCTCAACAGAAACAGAAACCCCAAGAGCTAGACCTTAGTTCCTAGGTGAAATAGGAAAAAAGTGATAAAAGAGTGATTATTAATAATTAACAATTTACTTCTACAGATCAGTATTACTTTTCTTCACTTGTAAAATGAGAACACCCTACCTAAGTCAGGATGATTTGCAATATGAAATAACTGTTTGAGATATTATAGTCATCTCTTCTTTTTATATAAGAAAATAGAGTTTAAATAAACAAATTTCAAATAATCAAACCGCAATAGTTTACCTTTTGGGGCGCGAGTTAGATAACTCTGACATGGGATACTTTTTCTTCTCCTTGGTATCCGAAATACTGGGTTCTTCACTACCTCTAGATTCTTCTATTTCAAAGAAAAGGACAAATACACAGATAATTACCAAAGTGTCTTAAAATCATTGTTTTCCAACCACTGATTTTCCATTTTCTTAACTACTTTGCCCTTTTAAGCCCCCGTTCTCTCAATGAAACAAACAGCCAGCTCCTCTTTGTACTGTTCCTAAACTAGGATTTACCCATTAGGTAGCACCCTGAATTTGTTATGACCCTCTTTCCCCAACAGTCATCCAGTCAAACCCCATACTGGCTGAACTTTCTTCTGTACCACGGCAGATAAGAGCTGCTAGAAAACAACACAACAACAAAACAAAACAGGTGCTGTTATAAATTTACATTTCTAAGTCTTAGCCGTGAAGCTGTGACTTCATGTCCCTTAGTAGCTCCTTCCTTATCACTGTTTGGCTCCCCTAGCTAGTCTCTAGAATAATCCACACATTGGATCGTCTGCCTGGATTCTAATTCCTTTTATTCCCAGATACTCTACTGGAATTCTCCAGTTTGGTGGAGAGATAGATGATTGGGAAAATATAAAGCAAGTATCAGCAGGTCACACTCAGAGCTAAAGCTTACCTTTGCTGAGTCCCTCCACCTTCTCACTGGCCCTGTTTCCTCCAGGTCTTGCAGCCTCATTGAGAACACTACAGTCCTTACATTCCTGGGTGAAAAGGCAGATTTCCTCAATGGCACTACTGTCAGTTTTAAGTGAACTGAAATGAATCCTGTATTATGTCGCTCTACTTTCCTAAAAGAAAACCACCTGATTCTGGAGCAATGGCAGCGAGGGAGGTGAGTAAAAATATGCAAATCAATTCAAAATTTTTGCACTAGTATCTCAAAAATGAAGACTAGCTGGTCTTCCCCTTTCCAGAAAGAATACAAATAGAAAACCTCCATTACACATGCTACCATGAGAAAAACTTATGAAGTGGGATTGACATTAGAATAAAGAATTCCCACATTACTGAAGAAATTTTTCAAACCAAGACTCCCTATTCAGGGCACAATTGGATGCCATTAACCACATCCCCCCCTCTCGAATCACCATGTCCTACAGGTGCCAAGTACAGGCCTGACAGAGCCCTCCACTTTTACCCGGAGCTATCCCTCTTGCCCTGACTTGCCCTTTTTCTCTTCCCGTGTGCTCTCACCTTGTTATAAAATGCACTACTGTATACATGCATCCAAAAAAATGTCCCAAATTAGAACTTTAAACACTGCATAAAGTCTCACTGAAAACACGGATGGAACTGGGTTACAGCCAGTAGAGCTTGTGTGGAGTATGTAGAGGACTGTGTTTAATTGTCACCATCTGCTTTTAATGGTACCAGTCTGAGCAAATTAAAAATCTAAAATGTGACACTTTCAGAGATATTTAACTTGAAGAGTTAGTTAAAGCACTTAGCGCCAAGAAACAGATGCTAAATATTTATCAAATATTGTTGGATCTTCAATAACCAGTATAACTTTATATTGAACAGCATGCAAAATAAAATCTAAATTTTATCCACACATAAAGAAATTCCTTTACATTACTCATTAAACTAAATGATTTGGTCCAGCAAGCTTATTCTTCATAGAATTCAAAGATAAACTTTCTATGAAGTTCAACCTGTATAAATTCATACAATGCTCCAACCTAAAGAAATTTAAATCAATGGCACTTCACTCCAAGTTTGGAATATCTAGATCTACTTGAAATAGTGAAATTTTTGTTGCAATAAATTCTCAGCTAGAAATCACATCTTTAGTTTCCATTTAAATCAATGCTGCAAATAAATATCCTTAAACCTTCCTATTACACAACTTAAATGTACTGCTGATATTGGAAAAACACAGGGAATCCTGCCTGACAATTGAGCATTTATCAACAGATAACTGAGACAGAAGTTGTATATGCTTGTTACCAATACTGGCAACCCCAGAACTTCAGTTTTAATAACCATAGAAAGAACAAGACATAAAGCAGCATTACACTATCCAAAGTTAGGAATTGAATCCGAGATTAAAATCTCAATAAAAGTAGAAAGAAGGAAATGCAACCAAGTATAGAAATTAATAAAATAAAATCTCAAGAAGCAAGTGACAGCCAGTGCAGGTGGCTCATGTCTATAATCCTAGGTACTCTGGAGGCAGAGATCAGGAGGATCATGATTCAAAGCCAGCCCAGGCAATTAGTTTGCAAGACCTTATCTTGAAAACACCAACACAAACCAGGGCTGGTGAAATGGCTCAAGTGGAAGAGCACCTGCCTAGTAAGTGTGAGGCCCTGAGTTCAAATCCCAGTACTGCCAAGAAAAAAGAAAAAAAAAAACAAGCAGGTAAGGACACAAAATAGCATTATGAACATTTTAATGCCCACAGCACGTGGGATACATAGTAACACACCTGTACACAGATATTTACAAAATGAAGATGAAACTCCATACACAGATTTGTAACTGGTACTTTTATTTTCACTAAAAGATACCAAAGGGGCTAAGGGAGTAGTGCTAAAGAACTTTCTCAGAGCCCCTGGATTTAATCCCAGCACCTCAAAAAAAACATGGAAGTGAGTATTTTTCAAACTAAGATTTTAATATGAAATTTTATGGCCCTATCATAACTTAACTGCTACCTATCAAGAGATATTTTAAACTGTCTGCCTTCAAAATAATACTTGGGGGAAAAACTTGTACTACTACCTTTGGAAGAAATAGGTTTCTGATAACAAGTCTCTTAAAAATTACTGAGTAGGTCAAAGATTATGACACCTTTAAGATTCTTGACATAGACTACCAAATGTCTTCAAGAATGTGATTTGCTGGTGGAGTGACTCAAGTGGTAGAGCACCTGCCTAGCAAGCATGAAGCCAAGTTCAAACCCTAGTACCAAAAAAAAGTTCAACCCCAGTTTAAAAAAAAAAAAGTGCTACACTCACTCTTATAAATAGTGCCACAAACATCTTGCAAAGAGCACTAAGCACATCTCAGAAAACATTCTCTATTATCAATTTCTTGGCAATATACTTTAATGAACTTTAAAGGCTTCACAGTACAACAGACTTCACAGAAAGTGCATTTACTAATCCCTTACCTTCTTCAGGTGATTCTTTTTAGCTCTTTCAACAGGAAGAGGACTGCCATCATGGAAGTTGGTAAGAATTACTGCAATGGCTGTAAGAGTTTTACCCTTTAAAATATTTATAAAAGACAAATGGTCAAATTCTAAAACCCAGTTGATTAGAAAACACTACAATTCTAAAATAAAATAACCAAATTCTGAGTATCATCCAAAGCTACAGAAGTACATGCTCATCATATTAAATATAAATGCTAATAAAATTATTTCATTTAGCTAAGAAACGCTCTTCCTCACCCTAGTATTGGGAATTATTAAATGATTACACTACAAAATACTATAAGCATCTCTGAGAGATGTCATGTCATTGAATGACTGATGTTCTAATACTCTGCATTTAACTTTGAACTATCAATTCTACCATGAATCTATGCACTACTATGTTTGCCGTGAGACTCAGAGCAAACTTAAAAAAAAGGTCACTAACTCCAGTATGCACATGGAGAGATAAGCATCTTGTCAAAGTTAGCAAGAGCATGAAGGGCGTATTTCCTATGCATTTTCTTAAATGGAAATATGCTAATTTCTTAGTATTTTCAACAGTGGAATTCAGTTACCACTACAGAAATCAACCTCTGGCAATTTTAAAGCCGTATGAAGTAGCACTTTTCAGAGTGTGGACTTTTGGGAGAATGGGAGCTCAACACTTTGTAGAACACTGACTGAGACCTTCCTTGGGTGACATCCGCACTGATGCTACAAAAAGCCAGGTGGGAAGAGTGTGGTGGCTTGGCATGAAGCGCAAATATCTGGCACCACACCACAGCCATCGAATCCTGGATGCCACGCGCTCGCTCAAAGTGAGAATGCCAGTTTCTCTTTTTGGCAGTGCTGGGGCTTGAACTCAGGGCCTTCTCTTGAGCCACTTCGCCAGCCCTATTTTTGTGAAGGGTCTTTCAAGACAGGGTCGCGCAGACTATTTGTCTGGGTTGGCTTCGTGCCTCTGAGCAGCTATCTAAGAATGTTCTTGATCAAACAGTACACGTTAGTTTTTATCTATCAAATCACACCTCTCAACTATGCATTTTTAACAAAATGGGAAAGGTGCATAAAATACTTAGTGCATATAAACGCAGATGGGTTGGCTTGAGTAAAACCCCATATACTGAGTGGCTACCCCCTCCAGTTGCTTGTCTGTGAGACACTATTTTACTTGGATGCTCACAGGTAAGTGTCTGGAACATACTTTCCTGACCGTGAACCAAGTGAGGCTGTCATCTTTAAGGGAAACGATGGAGAGTGTCTGTGGCAATAATAAAATCTGAACCTTCAATAAAAAATTAGACCGCTGCAGAACTTGTACATGACACTGTGACTACCACAGCTTCCAAAGGTGAAGTGTATTTTAGGTAAGATCAATGGTAATAACAAAGAATGTAAATTTTTCATACTGTGTCATGAAATGCATTTGACAGATCTGCATAACGTAGTGAGCCAGTATCTTCTAGGTGAGCCTGGTTACAAAACCGCACATAGGTAAAACAACTATCTGGTGTGCAAGATACACGAATGTATCTGTATGAAAAGATCACTGGCAGGACCTTAAATTCCATTTATAACTATTAACTTTTAATCAACTAATACTCAAATACCTGCTGGATTTTAGTGCAGCATTAACTAACATACTTACCAATTAGCTAAAAAGCCATTAAAATAGCTCTTCCCTTCATTACTATGTATCTGTGTGAGCATAAATTTTCTTCATCTACTTTGAGCACAACATATTCACAACAGATTTAAATGAAGAAGCAGGTATGAGAATTCAGCCATTCAGTTGAAGCATCATAAAAAATGCAAAACTGTAACAATGCCACTGTTCACACCAACATTACTAGTCTTGGAATGGTTACTTTTCATTTAAAAATATGCTACTTATGTTAACAATTAGGAGTTTTGTCAACAGTTTTTATTGCTTTTAAGATACTTGTTTTAGCTCAGATGGAGTGGCTCAAGTGGTAGAGCACCTGCCTAGCAAGCCTAGCAAGTGTCAGGCCCTGAGTTCATGCCTCACTACCATCAAAAAAAAAAAAAAGAAAGAAAATATTTGTTTTAATGTTTAATGCTATAAGTATGAACAGATACAGCTCACAAAAAAAGGAAAGCTTTAACATCAAAAAGTATAAGAACTGCTAGTGCAATGAGTCACGCTTGCCCATCAAGTACTCTAAAATGTCACAATATTTGTGACAGATACAATCTTACTTAACATTGTTTTTTTTTAATGTTGTTTTTAGCAGTGCTGGAGACTGAACTCGGGGCCTTGTGCATGCTACGCAACAAGCAAGCACTCTTCCACTGAGCTGCACCCCCACCCAGTCTTCACTTGCTTAAAGAAAGCCTATGAAAGAATTTCACAGGCTGAAACTCAAAGAACAAAGAAAATTGAAAATAAATGCTTCCAACGTTATTATTATATAACTAATTGTTCGTTAACTAAACAAAAAATTTAACCTTATTTTAAGTGAAAACTGTAAGAAAATGGTTTTCTACATTGAAATCTAGTTTTAAACAGGCACCTAGCTGTCAACTTCAAAATTACTTCCTACAAAAAACAATCACAAAGTAAGATTTTATTAACCTAAGAAAAAAATAATTACCAAACCCATGTCATCAGCTAAAATTCCTCCACGGACATTTTCTGGCCGGTCCTTCTCAGAAAAATTTGTTATTGTATTATAGTATAAGTCATTTCTCTCTTCCCAGAAGGGGGGCAGTTCTTTACTGTTTTCCCGTGAAATCATCCAAGCCAGAGCTTGTTTTTGATGTGGAAGCAATGGTGTTTCAATAGCCTATAAATAAAACGTCATAAAGAGAAACAAAGTCAATCCTTTCTCTTTTCACCTGCAGGACCTGAAAAACAACTGATCATGTAAGAAATGAATAATCAGTGTATATAATTTTCTCAAATTTTAAGTAAAAAAAATGGGTTAGATACCTCAGCTGGCTCCATTTCATGAGTTTTATCATCTTCTTTTAAATCTTCAAACAATTTGTCAAATTCTGTCTTAAGCTACAATAAACAGCAATAAGAAGCATCCTTGAACAGCCAATTAAGGGATAATTACACTTACTTCTGAGATTTCAAATCATGTAATTAACTAAACATGTCAAATGCCAAAAGGCACATGAATTAAATCTTTGAGATACTACATTGCTCACAGAAGGTAGAACGAACAGGTGATTGTTATGAAAGGTAACTGTATTATTGGAAGAACACAGAAAAGAGGGTGACAAGGGGACTAGGGATGTAGCTCAGTGTTAGAGCATTTGCCTAACATGTGCAAGGACCCCCGTGCAGTCCCCACTACTGAGAAAAACAGAGTCAGAGAGAGATTTAGGTCCTGATTTTCAGTCACTCTTTCACAAATAAACCCATATACATTTCGGCAAAGTCCTATATCTCATTCCTGAAAAACAAAAAGAATCAAATAAATAAATTTAGATGGCCTCCAAGATTCTCTCTGCCATTAAAATTCTGTGAATTCTATTAGTAGTATTCAAACTATTCTGGCAGTCTACCAGGTACATCTGAATCTTTTCAAGTCAATGACATTTCATTTATTAGCAATAAGGAATTTGCTCTTTGCTACAAAATATTATGAGTTCATTATTATGCTCATTTAGCCAGCTAACGTGTAAACTGATCTAACTCAATTCTACAGCAACATATACGTGTTATAATTTTACAGGTTAACATATGAATACACAGTAGCAACTTAGAAGACATCAGGCCAGGTGTAAAAAGTTATCAAAGGTGGGCTGGTTTGCCCACCAGACACAGATTCAAGCCTTTCTCACAATACATAGGGAAAACATGGTAACCACAACTGGAAAACGAAAGAATCTCTGGTGGGTAGAGAGACATCACAAAGTTTTTGGTATTTTTTAATTGATCTTATTTTACTTACTTTTGCTCAAGCTAACTCAGCATAACAGTATCCCAGATTACAAATGAGACAAAGGAAGAATTAGAGTACCAATAAAGATGCGAGTTACATTTTTTCTTTGCATTTGCAACCTCACTGCAAGAAGTTTCAAACTTCAAAGAATTACCACTTGGACGTTTTGACTATTTCAAATAGCAAAGTGCTTCATGCCACAGTCATGCATGTTTTTCTGTGTGTAATTCTGTGTATGGACACACAGTCAGCCTTCCTTATCACAGATCCATCACTAAGCCTACAACGGTTTTGTCAGTACTGAACACAGACACATTTTTTCTTGTCCTAACTCCCTCAGCAATACACCACAGCAAGTGTTTACATAGCACTGACATTATATAGGTATGGAAAGTAATGTGAAAATGATTTCCAGCATGAGAGGATATGCACAGGTCATAGTTTATATAAGGGACGGAGGACCTTGGACCACTGCCTGTGGATAGAGGCCGACTGCACTCCTCACCACTGCTTTTTAGAAAACATCTGCAAATAAATGTGCATTCTATTATGAGACCACGTTTCATTTTCATTTTAATAATGTATCTGAAGATCACGAACACCATCACACACATATTTATTCTATTCTTTTAAAAACCAACCTTCAACATTTAAAACTCACTTTCAGATTACAGTACAAAACAAGAGAAGTGCACCTGCTCAGCTGTCATCTGTACTGCAGGGTGAACTGGCACACTATAGCTGGGGCCAGCTCTCCCAGAGCTCCAACCACTCTCCAAACTGAATCCTACAGCTGTAATTCACAAAGGAAAAGAATAGCATCATTAAGTGAAATACAAAGAAAGAAAACTTTTTTATTCCCTACTGGGAGATTCTTTTTTCTAAGTAATACTTAAATTGGGGATGTCCAGGTGTTACCACTGGGCAAAATTAAGGGAGGGCCATGGACATCCTTGTGTATGTGTGTATGAGAGTCTATAGTTAGAGTCATGCCTGAGTGTTTATACATTTCCAACAATGACAGACCCAATACATGAGGGTGGTCCTGTACAATCAAACCTAGTAACGTCATCGCCCTCTTATTTTGTGAGTACACTGTGAGATGTTTGCATAATGACAAAATCATAAATGATGCATTTCTCAGAACTGTCCCCATTCTTAGGTAATGCATAACTATATTCAAAAAGAAAAATCAAAGATTTCCTCAGAAGATTCCAAAAAAAGTTGCAACTCGGAGCCTTCAGAACAAATTAAGTTTGGCCAACCAAGCTCAAAGAGAGAGTAAATGTCTCGCAACCACCGTATCTTATACCACCAAAATGGTATTACGTTAAACGCTAAACTTACTTTTTGGTGCAGGACCCAATTTAAATCCATGTTTCTTCAGTTGATCTAAAACTGCTTTTCTATTTTCTTCTTTTCCCCAAAAAGTCATATGCAGAGGCATGGTAAAAGCATTGTTTGCACCAAAAGGAACTACCCTATTGTAGTTCAGAGAAAAAAAGAGAAATTAGGAGTTACTTTTTATCAAAATTAAGAATCTGTTGTATGCTGCAAGAGTGTCATCCAAATGCTGCAGGAAGACTGAAAAGGACAGGAAACAGTTTGTCAACCACAGAAAGGAGCGGGTATTTTAGAAGGGAATGCCTCAGAAACTGAGTCTAAGAGGGGATCAAGCAGTTCTACACTACGAGGCTGTCAAGTAAACAAGAGGGCATTTCCTGGGGAAGAGTGGAGCTCTGGCCAAGAACCACTGCAGAGAGCGGCTCACACGCTCACTCTGCTGGGGGAACAGGGAACTCTAACCCAGCATCCACTAAACACGTATTCTCAGCACCTCCAAAAACATGACTGAGAAAGGTGAAAGGTGAAAACAGTGAGACACCACTGGGCATTTTATCTTCCCAACTCACCTGGGATTACGTAACCTGGGTTATGATTATCCCAAGTAGGACTGGGGCAGGAATATCCCAAATACTTAACCTGAGACCACAAAACACAAAGGCCTAAGAGAGAAAAGGTGAGTAGGAGGAGGAGCATGAAAACCGAGAAGGGAGAACTAGAAGAGTGTAGGCTAAGGCAGCTGCTTCTCTGCAGTCCAGCAAACCAAGCTCCCATGGAAGAGAGGTCCAGCACTGCTGGACCTCCGTAGCAAGTTAGTTTTATGTTTAGGGAAAATTAATTATGTAGAAAATACAGAATTTCTACATTTGGACACTGGAAATGAAAAAAAAAAATCCAAAACACTGCAAATCTGATCACAGGCTACCAGTTTTACCACCTCTGATTTAAGCAAACACTTCCCAAATTTATGCATCAAATTGCTTGAAGAATGGAGCACACTCCTAATATGTGAACCAAAGTCTATTTTTCTCCACGATAGTAATTCAATAGGAAAGTGAGAGGACAGCTGATTGATGCCTGGACAGTAGAGGCAGGTAAGAGAACTGAACACATAACTGAAGGCAGTCATGAAAGATGCTCTATGAAGAAATCCTAACCAGTTAAGTTCAAAGACAACTGAACTCTCAACATGCATTACCCTTCCACTTGTGCCAATTTGTTGTCCATGATGGAGGCCAAAGCAGCTGCAAGGTCTTTCTTTAAATGGCCAACCTGATTTCCGTTCACATTGTTCACTTTAATCGCATTCTTATCATAGGGGTTGTTAGGCTCTCGTTGTAATGCAACCATTTCATTATTATTAACCTAGGAGAATAACAAACAGAGTTACATTATAAATACAAGCAGAAAACAGCTTGACTTTATACTTCATCTGAGATTTCTATTCACTTTTTATTGCTACAGCTAAACATTACATGTGAGAAAAATGTATTTGCTTGGACACAAACTAGAAATAGACTCGTTCCCAAAGAACTATTTGACCCATGTACTGGTTCCCTAAGACCCAACTGCAAGGCTGGCTGTATTTGACCTCTGAGCTCCCCTATGTAGAGAGAGCTCCCTTGCACAAGTGTTCATCAAAAACCAGTGTTTCACCTTCATTGCTGCCTGTCACAGTGGATTAACAGTTGGACAAACAGCCTAACCAAATACTAACAGGTCTCTAAGCTCCAATGTATTTCTAGAAATCAAAAAGACCATATGCAAGCATAGAGCTGTGTTCTCTCTCAGGGAAGATCTGAGAAGGTCCAAAGCTCACAACTCTGTCTGAACTTGAAGCATTTAATGAACAGGAAGTAAAAGCTAAGGCAGAACTGCTAACTGCCTTGAAAGTATTACAGGAGTGCTCCAATGCACACACAGCCTCTTGGCAAAGACTGGAGAATCTGCTGGTGCAGGTAAAATCATTACCTGACCACTAAGCCAACAAGTACAGATGTCAGTGACCACATACAATAAAGAACAGACTTCACACAATAAACTCAGAAAACTCACAAACTAACAATATTACCCAAGTTGGCAACAACACACAACCCTGGGAAGAGAAGACAATCTGATTTTAAGACTTGTGAAGGTCCATTTTTCATGGGGAAAAAAAGTACAGCACATGCAAAGAAAGAGAAAGCATGGTCCATGCATATGGGAAAAATAAATCTTTCCATCCCTAAGGACAGGATCACCCACTGATGCTCAATACACTAGGAAAAGAATTGAAGTCAGCTATTTTAAATATTCTCAACATCTATATGTGCAATCCATTTCTTTAGAACAATGTCTCAACAATTCTAAAGTCAAAAAGGACAACTAAATGAATTTCCACTGGCTGGGCTCTGCAGGAGATTTAAGCAGGTAAAAGAAACAATCCTAGAAGTTTAAGATCAACTAGGATTGTGTAATTTGAGGAACAGAAAGAAAAAAGAATGAAAACACAGGGAGCTCTGGGTCAACGTCAAGCATCCAAAACATAACCAGAGTGCCAGGAACAGAGGAGAGGGGGAAAAGAATACTGCTAGAAGTAATGCCAGAAACTTCCCAAATGTAACCAGCAAGTCTAAGCAGCTCAAGAAACTCAAGGGGACCCATACCTGGACACCGTCCAAAAAGAATCTTGAAAGCCACAAGAGAGAAGCAATTCATCACATACAAAGGATCCTTATTGAGATTCATGTCTAAATACCCATCAGAAATCATGGAGGCCAAGTGTGCAAAGTAAATTAAAAAAAACCCAACCAAGAATTCTGTAATTAGCAAAACTACCCTTTAAAAATGAAAGAGAAATTAATATGTTCTGAGAGAGAGAAAACCTGAGAGTCCATAACTAGCAGACCTCATCTGGAAGAAATACTAACAGAAGTTTTTCAGACACATTAAAAATACTAGACAGTAACTTGAATCCACATGAAGCTATTTAGGACACAGGTCAGGTGACTCATGCCTGTAATCCTAGCTACTCAGGAGGCAGAGATTAGGAGGATCACAGTTCGGAGTCAGCCAGGGCAAACAGTTCAGGAGACCCTACCTCAAAAAAACCCAACACAAAAAGGGCTGGTAGAGTAGCTCAAGATGTAGACCCTTAGTTCAAACCCCAGTATTGCCAAAAAAAAAAAGAAAGAAAGAAAAAGAGCCCCATAGATAAAGGCAATTACAAGCAATAAGTACAAAAATAATATGTATTTTTGTTTGAATTTTTTTCTACCTGACTTAAAAGTACATAAAATAATCATAAATATGTATTGATGGGCACACAAATACATAAAGATATAATTTTAGGTGCAGTGGCTCTTGCCAGTAACCCAAGCTACGCAGGAAGCAGAGATCAGGAGGATCACAGTTCCAGGGTATAGAGTATATTGCAAGTAAACTGGGCATAGTGGTGTGTACCTGTAATTCCAGCACCTGGAGGCTTAAGTAGGAAAATCAAGGTCAGGGGCTGGCCCAGACAAAAAACATGAAACCCCATCTGAAAAACAACTAAAGCCAAAAAAGGCTTGGGCAGGGGGGCATGGTTCAAGTGGTGAAGTACCTATCTAGCAAGTACAAGGCCCTGAGTCTGACTCCTGAGTTCAAACCCCAGTGCCTAAAAAAACCCTGTAATTTGTATCATAAATCACAAAGGAGGGGAGGGCATAAGTATCTAGGAGCAACGCTTTTCATGAAATTAAGATATCAGTAATCCAAACTAGAGTCTTGTAAATAAAGATGCTAATTGTAAGCCTAAAGCAACCACTAAGAAAATAACTCAAAATGTACTTATATTTAAAAAAAGAAACAAGGGAACTCAAACAATGCACCAGACAATTCAGTTAAACACAAAGGCCACAATGGAGGTCAGACGCAAGGGTCACACTGTATGAAACGTCTACCAGGTGAATCCAGACAGGAAAGAGCTGGGGGCACAGCACAGGATGGTGTGTTTGCCTGGCTCACGTGAAGTCCTCAACTGAATCCTGAGTACCACAGGCCGGCCAGGCATAAAAATGAGGCCTATTCAAAAAATAACCTAAGGCAAAAAGAGCTGAGGGTTTGGTCAAGTGGTAGAGTGCTTGCCTAGCAAGCCTGAGGTCCTGAGTTCAATCTCTAGTATTGCTGGGAAAAAATACAAACACATAACAAAGAATAAAAATAAAATTATACCCATAAACATAGTTAAAATATTTTTGAGTATAAATGATTACTATGCGCAACTCTGAGGATAAAATTTTGAAAGTCTAAGAAAATGGATGTCTCTTTAAAAACATAAATAACCGAAAGCGATCCAAGTAGAACCTTGGCTGCACTGACTGAAAGAAGCCAGAGATTGAAATGGCTCTTGCCTAAGATCCAATGAGCAGAGCCAGGGTAATCTACAGTTCCAGTTCAGACTGGCAGAAGCAGAAGAAATGGTGCCACCAAGATACAAGACAACTATCAGGTAACGGAGATGACCCGGATCCTGAATGGAGTGGTGGTCACCAGGCATGTAGGACTCCTACATTAAAATATGCTCATCGTATTATATAGAAGTCACATCTCAATAAAGGTGAAAAAGTTAAAGAGGCAAAAATAAAGACCTTGATTCCTACAATGTTGTTTTTCAGAACAGGGATCAACTCCAAAATGTTAGTCAATAACAAAACTGAAATGGTAACGTAGACTTGTGCCATACTTGTAACAAAGCTGAAATGATAAGGAATACTTGTGCTGACATGTATGTGGAGGTTTGCTAAGAGAAAAACGGTGACCCCAACAGACTTACAGTGATATCTCACTCTTGTTAATATGATTCCAATTTGCATGCATATGTTTACAGAAAAAAACATAAAAGATATTAAACCAGTTATAGTAGACTTCAGGAAGATTTAATGCTTTCAAGTTATTTTAAAATAATGAACATATATTGTTTACAAGTAATACATATTCTGAAAAGTAAAAAAAACTCAGTGATGATTACTTTTAACCAGCACACACTTATTAGCTCACTAGATGACACAGATATTATTCTAAGACTGACAGACATTGTTATAAGAATAGTACTTCACAGAGGTATAAGACAATTTAGAGAACAATGTAAGTTTTGAAAAATCTAAAATACAAACCTAAAATACGAAAACTCAGAACCGTATATGACAATATGCAGATCTCGAGTAAGAGCTAAGATTTCTAAAAGAACTAGCAAAAAAGAAAAGCTATTTCAAAATTAAAGTAAAAAGAACACAAGAGTGAATGGACCTCGGGAAGAGCATGGTAAGGGAAAAAAATAATGAAAACCAGAAAAGTACAAAATTATGGTAAGGACTTCAGAGTAGTAAGCATATACAGACAAAGCAGGTGGGGGAGGGGAGGGGGAGAGTAGAGAGAGGAAGGGAAAGGAGGAAAGGGAAGGAAGGGAGGAGAAGGACAAAGAAAATATGGAGCTCCTAAAAAGAAAAATGAGTTTTGAAACAAAGCAAGCACTTTAAAACTGTAATTACTGAAATAGAAGAAAACAAATTTACAGAACAAGACATACCTAATCAAACTACTAGGCTTTCAAAATAAGGAAACTATTTTTTAATCATCCAAGCAAATAAATTTCTGATTCACTTAAGTGGGAAAAAAAAATCATATGGACATCAGAATTCTCACCAACATCATCTTATGCAACACTAGAGGACACAGAGCGAAAATACAGGTCAAGGATTTTATATTCAGCCAAACTCTCCTTCAACTACAAAGCACCAACACTATGAACATACAAAAACTTAGGAAATAATTGTTCTTTCCTAGGTAACCTTCTAGACAACACATTTCAGACAATTACCAAGCAATTTGAGAAATTACAATGTAAAGAAATTATAGAGAATGAAGACTGGAAAAGTGCAGAATGTGGAACTTTTCCCCAAGGACTGCAGAGTGAACTTCAAAAAAAGAAAAATGATTTGACAAGCTTCAACATAAGAAAGATACGAGGAAAGGAGAGAACAGATCCACAAGAATTCAGACAAAACAGACCTGGTTTTTGCCACAGATCAATGGCATGGAGTGAAGTACCCGTAAAAATGTATGAACCTCGTTTTGATCCTTGTGCAAAAAAAGACTTCTGAAAGACAGTTGTAAATAATCAAAAGAAGTAAACTACGGGTCACTTATTACAGGTGACAAGGAATTACTGAGTATGCAAATGAGATGCAAGTATGTTTTTAGAAATACATACTGAAGTACATTACTGTGAAACAATACATTTGAAATTTCCTTTTAAATCTGTGAAGCAAATGTGGAAAAAACTTAACTGTTGAATCTGGATTACACATATAATGGAAGTTTATTATACTATTCACTCTACTTTTATGCGTGTTTGAAATTTTCCATAATAAATTACATAAAATTAGAAGTGTATTATCCAAATAGCACAGAGGCATCCTAGATGACCAATACAAAGATAACTACTGACCAGAGAAAGTTAAACCCTTTTCTTTCTGTCACATATACACACAAACAATTCAGAGACTAGAGATGCAGAATAAGAGACAGAGGAAGAAAAGGTGGAACACAGTCTTATTAAAAAAAGGTAAAAAGAGCTAAAAGTAAACAATTCCCGTATCTAGGAAAAGCTAACTTGTTCAAGTTAAAAACATTAAATACAGAGCCAGGAGTCAGAGAGAGAGAGATCAATTACAGAAATGAGCTCAGAAGCAGAAGAGAAAGTCATCTCCTGAATTCCCCTTGCAATACATGGGCATTGTGGCAAATCCTTTAACCCCACAAGGGATATGATAGCAGACATCCTCTCTTCCACGATTATTGTAGGGATTGAATGGCAGTGCAGGCAGAAGTGCTCTGTGTGTTACAAGCATGATGCAAACACAAAAGGTTAGTCAAGCAGGTGCTCAGCTCTTGCCTACGCATACTTCAGTCGCTTCGGGTGACCTAAGTGTCCAGCTGCAGATTACCTTCTGACATCTTGTTCTTTAGGTCACCCTCATTTCACTGTTCCCTCTTCTGTACTCACCACTCCTGTGTAATAACGCAGTCCAACCACGTGCCCTCTCAAAGTTCCAAACAGGACAGAGTCTAGCTCTTCATCACTAGTTAGGAAGTCGTCTGGTGGGATGACATCTTGGAATTCAAAACGTGGGAAGAAAGTTGGATATGAGAGGCGTGGAAAATTTCCGTGGACTCCATACTGGACAGTCTGCAAGTACTTCCAAACAGGATCCCTATTTTAAAAAAAGAAAAAGAAAAAGAGAGAAAGAAAGAGGCACAGAAAAACTACAGTATTTAAGCAAGTATGTCTCGAACACCATAGGCCAGGAGTAATTCTAGGCCAATCGTCCCTCGCACTGTGGACATCGTGGTAAATAGATGGATGGCTGCTGTAGTTGAAACAGGAATTCAATGCCCTGAACGGGGCAGGCTTCCAGGAGCCCTTCCTATTCAATACTGGCTCTTCTCCGCCCCATGCAAAATGAAAAGCCCTGAAAAGGTCACAGCCTCTTTCCTAGGGAAATTCATCCATTTCTCATGCGTCCTGTGTGACGTCTGTCACATGCCAAGATATGAATGGCGATGGATCCAGCAGTCTCCAAAGCTGCTCTTGCCGCTTCAGACCACACACCCAGCATCCATCCATCCATCCATCCCTGGATTCCCTCAACAGAAAGAACACCTTGGATTTAGGTGTCCAGGCTATGACGTCATGGGAAGCCGACCTCAAGCCCCCCCTGTCCGCTCCCCACCCTGGTGGCCGCGGGTCACCCGATCCCATTAAGGATGATTGGCTCCAGGAAGGGGCATGATGAAAAGCCACCGCGGGCGACGAAAACCAGACGTCTGCGGGAAGTTTCCATTCTCCCCGGGTCGCAACGCTGCCCTGCGATCGCGCACCGCTGAGCTCGTCTGCAAATGTGCACTTGCACGCCCATGCATGCACGTGAACGGCCAGTCCTCGGGGGCAGGGCTGTCCTGCGGGGCGACCCCGGGGCGGCTAATGGACGTTTTGCGGCATATGCACGGGGAGCCCTCGGCGGACCCCAGCGTCCGTGACAAGAGACCAATCCAGGCCCCGGCACGGGCTCGCCGGCCAAGACAATGCGTCCAATCCTCCCGAGGCCACAGGGGCCGCCGGCACAGGGGACACCGGCTGCACACAGCGCCCGGGGGAAACGCGCGGAAGGTCAGGTTCACTCGGGGACGCCGCCAGGCCGGGAGCCCAGGCCCCACCCCCTCCGCCCCCTTCACCTCTTGAACATCCAGGACATGGCGCGAGAGGGATGACGACAGGCTGGCCCCGGCGCCCGGGATCCTCCTACGCCGCCTTGGTAAGCCTCCCTCCAGGCCTCAAGCCACGGACGGGATCCCAACGCCGGAGCAAAAGCGCCCGACTGAAGAGTAAGACGCCGCGCGTCTACCCAGACGTCGACGCCGTCTCCTTCTAGCCACAAGCCCAAAGACCAGCGACGCTCTGTGATTGGCACGCGCGTCCTCCAATCACGAGGAGCAGACCGTGGACCTCACCCAATCAACGCGCAGAAAGGAGGGGCAACTCCGCCCCGCGCTGCGATTCAAAGACGGCGGGGGGTCCGGGCTGCCAGGGCGTTACCATCCGGGTTCTTCCCCGCCCCCAAGGCAGCGCGCGGGAAAGCCACGCGGCCCCGGAGTGCTACTGCGGTGAGCACGGGGCTGGCGGCATCTGTGCGGTTTTCTGTCTTAACGGGAATGGAAGCGCCGTCTCTGACATTGCCCCCGAAGCCCCCATCCTTCGGGCCCTCCTCTGTGGCCTGAGCTCCGCCCTTCAAGAGAGCCGTTGTTAATGACACACCTGCCTTCCGCCCCTGTGGTCCCCCGGGGGACGCACGCTTCCTTTTGTCATTTTCAGCCTGGGCCTCTGAGACATCATTCAGACATCTTTATGGGAACTTACGCATTTCCCCTCTCACCTCATTTTGGTGTTGATCTCAAGGAAACTTTGAAAGCCTTGATGCAGGACAGGGCCCCCCGTGGTTGGCCAATGCTGAGCCAGGCGGCAGGACGGCGTGGGCACGTGGCCCAGGTCGGGGCGCCCCTGTCGTAGAAGTGGGCTTTGGGGTCATGGCCCTGCTGCAGCCTTCTGTCCTATTCATGTGACAATTACTGACAGCTGCTTTCCTCCAATGGCACAGCAGAGAAGTGGTCACAGCCGTCTTCAAGAGGCATTTGTGATGTTGTCATCGGTCCTTCCTTGATCCCAAGGTGAGAGTGGCAGGAGAGGGTGGCTCAGAGCAAAGGACAACAGATACAAAATGGAGGCAGAGATGCCAAGCTTTTCTCCAGTTTTTAGTTAATTTGTGCGCCCAAGTAAGAAATCAGTGCTTTTCAGCAAAAGCTGCTGAAGCACCTCTTACAATGTTTGCTAAGCTAGCAGTGGAGTGAGAGAATTGGCAGAATTTGTGGGCGAGTGCAGTGGTGCTGGGGATGGAACCCAAGGACCTCAGGCACAGGAAGCAGGTGCTCTGCCACTGAGCTGCATCCCGGCCCCCTGTGATAGAATGTAAGGCAATTTATTACTTCTTGTCACCAGACAGAAGGAAGTTAATGAAGGCAATCACAAACAGCATTCCAAATTATTTCAGTTGTTGCACTTTCCTCTCGAAGTCTTGGGAGGCACATGGCAATGCAGTGGAATTGTTTGGGGTGCAGGTTCTAAATATTCTTGGAAAATAGGCCCAGGACTGCCCAGATTGATAGGGCTTCGTGTGTAAAATTAATCTAGCTATACTCATTCAACTAAAAGATAAAATTCCAAACGTGAGAACTCTTTCAAGACTAAAGATCTTCAGTGATGGCTGCCCCGTGGCTAAAGAATTCGGCATATGGAAGAAAATGTGCTATTTCAAGTCAAGACTTTGCTCAGTGGTTTGCATCTCAGAACTACCAGCCTGAACTTGAGTAGTCTTTCAATCACTCGTTGTTCTCTCTGCTTTAAAAAAATCAAGTGCAATTTATACTTGTTTGATTAAAATGTTACACCATTATCATACTAGACAATGTATCCTGAAAACAGGAACATTTGTAACTGCAAAGGGGCTTTGTGCCCTTGGATGGATAGGGATGTGGGGAAGGCAATGACCAGATTTCACAGGAATTGATGATCTATGGTAAAGTTAGGGTTTCCTTTGAACTGTGATGGATAGGCTTTGAATGGTTGAAGCAGGAAAATGACGATCTGATTTAGGCTTTTAAAAAATTCATTCTGGCAGCTGTGTGGAGATTGGATTATATGGAATAAAAATAGAAGCAACTAATAAGTTGGAAAATATTGTGCCCAGGTAGGAAATTATGGTGACTTGGAACCAGAACCATTAGTTTACAGGAAGATTTGGGTGTGAGTGATAAGGAAGGGGAAGTCACCACCTCCTAGTCTTACACATTTTCTCCTGTGCCCCACCCTCTGTGCAAATCATCACATCCCACCCTTCCTTGATTCTGTGAGCATGAACGCCAAGAAGCCAAGAATGACCTGTTCTGTTCTGTTCTGCTCTATTGTTTGTCCCCTTCTTCCCATTCCACTGTTTTCCAATGCACCCTCAGTATAATGGCTTCACTAAGTTCTCTAAAAACTGTGGATATTTGCATGTATAACTGAAAGGCTTGGAAAAATTAAGAAAGCAATCCTTCAAGGAAAAAAACCCCAGGGCTTCACTCTTGCAAAGCAGACACTACCAATTAAGCCATACTTCCAGTCCATTTTGCTCAGTTATTTTGGAGACAGGGATCTAATGAACTATTTACCTGGAGATCCTCCCAATCTCAGCCTCCCAAGTAGCTGGGATTACAAGCATGAGTCACTGATGCCCAGTTTAAGTTACTTTAAGTCTTAAAATGACTGAACTACCCAGAGCAACTAAATTATCTCCCATTGGGCAGACTGAGGCTTCTTAAGACGAATTAAGTTCAGTAAAGAAATACCAAGTGTCACCTTTGCAGCTGGAGTGACAAATCCATCCATACTGTACTTCACTTGTACCCACATCTCCGTGAACTTACACCAACTTTTTACAGGCAATCCCTCCCTCCGGCCAGCTGAATGAGGACATTTTCATTCTCTTCTTTGTGTTTACTTGTGTATACAAGGTACTCCATTTTGACACTTATTTTTTTTGTCATAAAGTAAAATAAGATATGAGAAATTATAATAAATTATGGGGGCTGATGAAATGGCTCAAGTGGTAGAGCGCCTGCCTAGCAAACGTGAGGCCATGAGTTCAAACCCCAGTACTGCCCCCCACCAAAAAAAAAAAAAACTCAAAGAAAAAATTATGGACGATTTCAACTGTTGAAAACTCATTTTAGACTTACAGAAAACTTACAAAATTGCCACAAACTTTTTCCTAAGTGTCCATTTCTTCCACGTGTTTTAACACTACACAGAGCCATAGTTCATTCAATGTTGGAAACCAGGAAATGAGATCAGTACAGGACTACTTCTAAATCTTTTTAAAAATAGCCAAAGAAGACAAGGCAAAGGAAATGAGAGAAAAAAAAATCTCGGCTGATTTAGTTATTTACAACAGAATTTTCTTACATTTCATCCGGCCCCTGCAGATTCTGAGGCAAAACTGTAGGTAAGCCAGAGCTGACAGGGCAGAAAAGTGATGTAAAATTAAATAAAGGAATGGATGTCAATGCCTGCCCTGAGGTAAACAATAAATACCCTTGCCCTCCTTACTGTTACTTTTGTAAAGTTATTGTTTAATGGGTCCTTCACCTCTGGGCTGATCGAGACCTATTTCCTGAGGCTCCATCTGCAAGGTTGTTCCCAAACACCAGAACAAGTTTCCAGAAGCCAGTCATTCTCCCAGGTGCATGTCCTTGAAGCTGACTGAATTGTTTCAAATTGAGGGCAGAAGAGTTCCAATGTCAACTCCTACCCAGAGAAACACAGGGCTGCAGCTCAGGGCGTTTTCCCAGAAGCTAATCACTTCCTCCTCCTCTAGGCCTTGGCCTACTAACTGCTTTGCAGGCTAAGCACTCCAAGCCCCAACTCCTATGTCAGGCCTGCCTGGGACCTGCCTCAAGAAGCACCTCTCCAATCTAGTTGTGTATTTAGGTCTAAATGGGATGATTTCAGTTTCCTGTCAGGGCCACACCAAAGTCATCTTTTTATTTTAATGAATACTGCCAAAGATTGGAGAAGATTTTTTTGACCTCTTTTATGGGTAGAAAATTAAAGGACTAAAACTTCAACTCTGCATGCATTTTTGATATAATAAAAACACTGAATTTTTAATTCAGGAAACTATTGTATTAGTAAATCAGGGCTTTTAATCATCACAATTCCCCCAAGCTAATGCATCCTACAGTCCTACAAATGCTAAAAGTTTAGCTTGCCATTTCAACTACTCTGACAAAGCTTCAAAAAACTGCAAAAAATAAATAAAATTTAAAAACGTGTTTCTCAAATTTAAAGAAAAAAGAGAACATTCCACTAGCGTTTTAGAGGAACTTAATCTCCTGATTTTAATAGAATTAGAAATAGCAGGAAACTCGAGTTCATAAACAAATGAAGTTTTAGAGTTACATTAATATTCTGTTGCCTTCTTTGAGTAATACATGGTAATCAGTGATTATTTGCAATGTAATTAGCAAATACATATTAATTCAATTAATCAAAATGCTAATTTTGTAACAAATAAAATATCCATTTCTTGGATGTTGTTAGGTAAGTGTTGGAGTAAAAAGTTTTATGTAACCAAGATAAACATTAAAGCACTGGTGAGACAGGTGAACATACTACAGCAACCTGGCTGTCAAATCCACAAAATTCGGATTGCCAGGAAATATCCATAGTTGGCTAAACAAGGAAATTTGTGGAAAAGATAATCAAAAGAAAGACACTATATTTTTACTCATAAAATTAGCATAGATTTTTAAGATGAGAAACACAGCTAGCCTGTTATTGTAAGGAAATTTCTGCTACCCAGTCACAGAGAAGTACCCATTCTGAATAGAATGGGTAGACTGTTCATTTTCAGTAGGATGTCTTGTGAGAGACCACAGAAACAGACGTCGAAACCAGAAGCAGAAAGCCCCGCAGTTCTGTATCAGCGACCACGGAATCACAGTGGCCAATGGCTGTTTCCCTAAACCCTAAGGCCTGCCTGGCATGCTTTTTCTTGAGGCTAACTAGCTGAGGGGCTAGGTGGTCACTGCCTGCCCCAGGGGCCCCCTGAAATCATTGCTGCCATTAGCAAAAGACCACCCTTAATGGAACTTTCTTTTGGAAACAAAGCAAAATGCAAACAAAACAAAATCCTAAAGAAAACTAAAGATGTCAGAGCAGGTTTTACCCCCTCACAGTTGACCTAAAACCTCAGCATATCTGTTGGCCTTCCCCACCTCCTTTCACACTGCCCAGTGTATCAATCCAAGGCTCCCATGAAATGCTACTGTGTAGCTATGACCTTGGTAGTACCCTCCTATCAACTCCAAAATACTCTCAATTCAGACAGCTAGACACAGTTTCAAGTCCTGAAAGAAACTTCGTAAAATTACATCCTTCTCTCTGTCACCTTGAAGAACAATTATCCCAAAAGGCTGACAGGAAATCCTCATTTCCTCATCCCAGACTAGTTCTCCCTTCCATCTTGCAAATTAATCTAACATCTGAAAAGATACAGTAAAATACCACCAAAATCCACAGTTTAAAAAAAAAAAAAAAGCAGAGTGCTATTAAGAACACAGATGAGCCAGGCCCCCAATGGCTCACACCTATAATTCTAGCTACTCAGGGGGCAGAGATCAGGAGGATCACAGTTCCAAGCCAGCCCAGACAAATAGTTTTCGAGACCCTGTCTCGAAAAAACCCTTCACAATAGAGGGTTCAATAAAATGGCTCAGGATATAGGCCCTGAGTTCACATCCCAGTACCACAAAAAAAAAAAAAAGAAAAAAATACAAGAAATCTCTAATTGGCACCACACTAATGGATTAAGGATTAAAAAAATCTACTTTTTTCATAAATCTGTAGGCATTTGAGAAGTCAACAATTTGTAAACAACACGGCGAAGGTACCAGGTTGAGAGCAGAGAAGCAAAATCCTGTTTGGCGTCACAACGTCTTCTTGTGAGTATGTCTGAAAGAGTGAATGTCCCAGGGAGCTGTCTTAGCAGAATCATACATGAGATCTTTTGTTTTTGTTTTTGGTGGCGCTGGTGTTTGAATGTGGGGCTTTGTGCTTCTAGGCAGGCATTGTACCTCTTGAGCAGCCCTTTCTGCTCTGGTTATTTTGGAGATAAGGTCTTTTTTTCCCAGGCTAGCCTGGATCAAGATCCTAATTAAGCTTCCTGCCATTGCTGGGGTGACAGGTGCATGCCACCACACCAGCTTTTTTTCCCATTGAGATGGGAAATCTCACAAACTTTTTTTTTTTCATCAGACTGGCCTTGAACTGTGATCCTCCAGCTCTCCTAAGCAGCGAGGACTACAGGTGTGAACCACTGTGCCTGGCCACACGAGATCATTTTTTAAGCCAACTCGCTTTGCTTTCTTCACGCCGGCTTTGTGGATGCAGGGACACTAGCTGCCTCCTGTCCTGGGTGTCACTTTTGAATTCCTACAGGAATCCAGCATCTGCAGCTGGACATCTTTGTTTTGTCAATTTTTCTTTCCTCAGCATCTATACATTGTAACTCATTCCCTTCTTCAAGACATCCTCCTGATAACTTGCTCTGACTTCCTGACACATGATTGCAACATTTGGTGGGGAAAGAAACATTCTAGTGTTTTACAATATCCAGCAACTTCTGGATACACTGCTTTATACCACCTCCAATTTCTCCCTCCTTAGTGTCCTTCACAGTCCTGACCCAGTGGAGAAAGCCAGCCCAAAAGATGATGCCCATTTCCCTCCCAGATAACTGTGAGGTTCTCAAACCCCTTCATGGAAGAGGAGCCTCATCCAGGGAGCCAGTGCAATTTTTTTTCCTTACTGTGGTTTGAACTCAAGGCCTTAACCACTTGAATCATAACCCTGGCCCCCCTTTTGCTTTAGTTATTTTTCACAAAGGCGCTCACACTATTTCCTGGGCCAGCTTCAGAGCTCAGTCCTCCTACCTCTGCCTCTTGCCCACCTGGGATTATATATATGCACCACCATGCCTACATTGTCCTTTGAGATAGGGTCTCCCTAGCTTTTTTACCAGGGCTAGCCTCAAACCATAATCCTATCTACACCTTCCATGTAGTTGGGGTTACAATTGTGAGCCCTGGCATCCAGCTCACTGAGAAAACAATTTGACCAAACAATACATGAAGTTTTACATTGTCATACCTTTCATAGCACTATTACCCCCATTAAATCTAATTTGGGAATCTTTCCTAATGAAATACTTTGAAGTAGAGAAAACAGTTTTATATACATTGCTACATTATCCATTATTCATATTGGGGAAAAGAATAAATTATGCATTGGGGGCAAGCTGCTGTAATGAAGAGATTGTCAGTAAGAGAGAGGTCCATTTCTCTTTTCTGCAACAATCCAGCAAAGTCCAGTCTCCACAGTTTCCTTCCACCATGTTGCTCTTCCTTTCCCTGTAGTATCATTTTCTTTCACAGGGCCAGTGGACACCAAGTCTCTGTGACCTCTGTATTGTAAGTCCCAGCAGAAGTGATGTCATCCTGTTAAGCACATGGCTTGGAAGATGCACTTGTCACATTGACACGAGTTTAGTCGATGTGGCCATTTTGCAGCATGAGATGGGAACTGTGGTCATTCTGGGTAATGATATGCCCAGCTAAAAGGTTATTACCATGTGGCTGGCGGTGTGGTTCAAGTGGTAGAGCACTTGCCTAGCAAGCGTAAGGCTCTGAGTTCAAACCCCAGTACCACAAAAAGAAACAAAATAATTATAAAAGATTATTTCCAGCAAAGGAGTAGAGAGCAGATTTGGGGAACAGCTGGTGATCTGCTACAAATGCTGTTCAATTGCATAAGTTATGACAGCAGCATACAAGGTGAAATGCTGTTCCATCACCAGAAAAGACGCTTTTGAAGGTTTTTTCATGGTAAATTGCTATTATTGCATTAAGGTTGTAGAAGAGATGCAGAATTAGAGTGGGGATTAGCTCAATTGTGAGATATACTTTATATGACACATACCCATTTATATGTAATGTATGTATGTGCAACGAAAATGAGAAATATTCCAAAATGCTTGTTTGCCTCTAGATGGCAGAATTATGGTGGTATGGACTGATTGTTTATGTACCCCCTCCCAAAATGCATACAGAAGCTCTTATCCCATGATATGTGGAGATGGAGCCTTGGGGAAATAAATACTTAGAGTTAGATGAGGTCAAGGGTGGGGCCCTCATGATGGAATTAGTGCCCGTGGACTCAAGAGATACCAGGAGATTGTCCTTTCTCTTTTTCTCTCCCATCCCACATATGCACAGAAACACACAGAGAAGTCCACATGAGCACATAGTCTACATGAGAAGACAGCTGTCTGAAAACCAGGAAGAGATCCTTCAGCAGCACCTCACCATGGTGACCCATGACCTGGAACTCCCAGCTTTGGAATTCTGAGAAGATACATTCCTACTGTTTCATACCTGCCAGTCGATCGTATTTTGTCATGTGGCTCAAGATGACAAACAAGTTTGTATTTAGATTTTCTTTTGTGAATTTTTCTTACTTGTTTTTAGAGATGGGGTCTCACTGTGTTGCCCAGGCTGGCCTTGACTCCTTGATCCTCCTGTCGCAGCCTCTTGAGTAGCCAGGACTACAGGTGCAAGACACTATACATGGCCTTTTGTGAGTTTTTCAAAAGCTTTCTGTTTTAAAGCAAAAGGGTATTACTGGAGGCTAGACAGGGTTTATAATGTATGAGTTGTTACAGAAAAAAAATGGCCTTGCCCAATAGAACTTTCTACAATTCTGGACATATTCTACACCTGTGGTCTCATTGGGATAACCACAAGCCCCATATAGTAGTAATCACTTGAAATGTTGTTTGTACACTGAGTAAGTGAATTTTTAATTTATTTTAAGTATAAAATAATTAACCACATGTAGCTAGTGTCTACAATTTTGGATGATCCAGACGTAGAACATACAACTTGCAACAGCTTAAAAAGTAAAAGCTATAAACTCTTGTTTGTGTACACTCGGCTCTCAGTCCCAAAGTATTATGTAATTTTGGGGGGGGATGCAGTACTGGATTTGTTGCAGGAAATGGTGAGGGAAACAAAGTCACCGAGACCACTTTGCAGGAAACAGGAATTTATTATGCTAGCAGAGTCAGAGGAGATAAGTTCTGAAAGCCCGGAGCCCCCATCAGAGTCAGGAGATGGGTTATGTACCCCCGGTGGGTGATGTAACCAGGGGTTTGCAGTAGATGGCTCACAGGTGGTCAGAAAGACAAGTCAGTTACAGAGAAACAAGTTGGTACAGAGTTTCCCCTCAACCCCCTACAGAATGTGGTCACACTCACAGGAAACCTTGCAGAGCCTAGCTGGAGGTCTGTGATACTTTGGAGCTTGCAGAAAGCTGCTTGTAGCCCCCAGAGTAGGGAATTCAAGGTAAATTCTAGACACATAGTAAATCCCAGAAAAATAGCCATGTTGGCTCCAACAGGTTTGAACTCAGGGCTTCACTATTCTGAGGCAGGTGTCTACCACTTGAGCCATGTCTTCAGCCTAAGATATACACAAATACTCCACCATCCAGGCATGTCTGGTCTCATGCATTCTCCATACCTTGATAAAAATCACAAGCCTGGAGAGCAGAGGGACTCCTTCTGCAAACACACTTGAGGTCAATGGTGTCCCTTCATCCCACTGCCAGTATCCCAATTTGTCTCTTCTTTCCTCAGCCTCTTTTTGCCATTCCTTGGGCATTTGCCCCCTAGAATTTTTTCACCTTTTGCATAGACTGTCTGCCTTCAGCTCTCTATCAGTCTGTGGTTTCTGTGGGGAAACACAGAAGAAGCATTAGTACCACCACTGGGTGCACTGCAGTCCTTACAGTGTTCCTGGAATAAACCCATTTATGTAACAGATTCTGCATAGGTCACTGTGTTAACTAGCATTAAGTGTTTAGACTCAAAAGGTTTCATATTATCTTTTGCACAAAGGAAGTTGTGAGGTGGCTGTAGAATTTAGATCTAAAGTTTATTTGCCTCCCAATTCAAAGTATATACACATACAGGTCTTATAATGGGCACTGGACGAGCCCATATTTTATCATTTGAAGCTGGAGGCAGGAAAACCTGAAAATAGGGATTAAAGGAAGAACTGGTAAGAGATGAGGCCTATATTTTGTCTAGCCAAAAAAGATTAAGCCAAAGGCAAAGCAAACGGTTAGAATGGGACTCTGTGGACTGGTCGGTGTTAGGGAGCGCTTTTCTCTCCAGGAAAAACTAACTTTTCCTCCAGTTTTCTTTATTGCATTAGTTAAGATAGCTCTTAATATTTCATATTCAGTTTTTCAGTTTGTTAGTTGGAAAATATTTATTGGTCACCTGCCATGTGACAGAGCTTTTCACTGGACATTGGAAATACAGAGGTGACAAACAGTGGACAACCTTGCTTATCTGTGTAGGACATAGGGCTATCTATGCTTCATGGATTCAGGTCCTGTTTGCTTGTCACAGGAGAACGGACTGGATACCTTCGGAGAGGCAGATGTGCTAGAGATGGGGCTTGAGTGGAAGAGTGACAACTTTTTACTCATTGCCAGATGCATCCTCCCTGACACACCTGAGACTTGTAGGGAAGCAACCTGGATCTCTGCCGGATATCCCCGGGAAGTTACCCCATAACACAGGCCTTCCCTATTAGGAACATTTCCTTAGGAGAACCTTAAAGCTCATACTGTCCCCAGGGGAAGGCCATCATCACTGTCTGTTCCAGGCCAACATACTGAAGGGTCCCTTGCCACAGGCTCTCTACAGTTGCCTCACACCTGGGAGCTGGCCCAGAGGATGTTGCATTGGTGGGGAGTTGAGGCTTCTTCTGAAATGGGGGTCCCTTCTTCTCTGTTGCACTTGAGGTCTCCTCTGTGTTCTCCTCCACATGACTAGATCCCTGTTCTTCCCTCCCCTCACACACCTGGTCTCTTCCCCCTCCTTGTGCCCTTAAGCAAGTCACTGGACCTCTCTGGAGTTAGTTTCCAAAAGGTAGCTGCTCAGGGAGGGACAGTTGATTGCAAAGAGGCTGTTGCACACTGAGCAGGCCTCTTAGGTGCTAAGGGGTCTCTAGTGTATCTGTCCATGGAGGAAGGCGCCTGTGGAAAGATGCTCACTGAGAAGCAAAGCCAAGTAGAGAGCAGGTTTAAAATAAAATGCTTTTCACTTCCACATGCACACACAGTGCAACCGGTTGGAAGTCTCCTGCTTTTTTTTCGAATGAGACAGTATATAAATGAAGGCCTCTTTCCTGGCCGGTGTCCTAAATAATATCAAGGCCTCACCATCACCTCTGTGCCTCTAGCCCAAACCACAGCATTTCTTCACAAGATTTCCTGAGTCCAATGTCAATCCCTCCAAATCGACCCTCCATAGCGGAGCTGGACTTTTCTAGAATACAATCCCGAGCCCACAAAGCATCTGCCTAGAACCCTTTGCGTTGCCTAAAGATGCCGCTCTGCCACATTGCTCACTGGTCCTACTCCACACTGCCGCCCCTCTTTCCTGTCCCCTTTCTCTCCCTGCAAATGATGTCATCATATTGGTCAGCTCCATCCTGGTTGGGTGTTGTTCCCGCTTCCGGACCCGCAGACCTGGGGGTGCCCGGTGCCAACTTCCTGCCTGATGCCCCTGGACTTTCTAGGGGAACCTCAAGCCCTCGGGGGTGGGGAGGGGTAGGTCTCCCCATCGGGACCACAATCACAATGCAGGCTGGTGTCTGGGTGGGCTTGCCAGCGGGTTCTGAATCCCACACTCTGGAAATAACCGGTGGGCACCGGCTACACCGCGCAATCCGCAGGTCGCACTAACGCCAGCCGCTGGCGACGCCCACGTGCGCACGTGGCGGGAGGCCCGGCAGCTGGAGCGCTGCGCATGCGCGCGCGGAGCCTTGCACCGCCCTTCGCAGAGCGCGGTGGAGATGCGCGCTGTCCGGGCAGCACCTCGCTTTCCTGGAAGCTCTCCAGGGCTCCGGTCAGGCCTGGAAGCTTTTCTCCCACCCAGCATCGTTCCCTTTCCTACACAGAGTCAAGGAGATCGCAGGCTTCTCCCTGGACCATGTCTGCCAGGCTCGCTGAGAACTGTCACCCTTGGGTGTGGGAAGGGAGGGGATCCCCACAGCGGCCGGTGGACGCTCTTTGCGTGGAGGGAGCCCGCGGGCCCCCGCGAGGGCTGGGGGTCTGTAGGTCTCCCGAGGCCCCGGCGTGTTGAGCGCCACCCGTGGGGGCATCAGCCTGTGCTGTCAGAAGGGGGGTAGGGCCAGCCCCAGCTGGTTCCCACTTGGTCTCCAGGGAAGCCACCTACACGGGCCCCAGCTCTCTTTTCTTGCTCCTGATCGTCAAGTGCTCTAATTACATTCGGTTCCTGCTGCAAAGACTCAACCCCACCCATCCAGACACAAGGATTCGCCCCCCCCCACACATCCGTACCCTCTCCCCCAAGTCTTCAGCCGCACCCTCCTGCTCGGATACCCTAGCTTCTCGCAGACCTTACAAACCCTCATGCTTTTGCTTTGCATTCTGGCATCACATTGAGAACTGCGCTCCGTTGCTGTCTCATTACTGCTGGGCGACAGGTCAGCCAGGGACTTTCAGAGGCCTGCCTGGAGAGGAAAGCTCTGTACTGAGGACTCAGTTTCTCAGATTCAGGACAGAGATAAAGGATGCGTTAAGGTGGATGGATGGTCTAGGCGATTGCCTTCATTGGGTTCCATTCCCCTACCTGGTAAAATGGGAACAGTTATCCTTACTCTGAGGGATGGACCTATACCTCCTGGTAGAGTCCATCAGATCCCCCAGCTAACAGGGCAACTTTGCCTTCTGCCCACAGAGGAAATCAAAATGCTAGGGCGCCGAGGGAAGAAGCATCACTGCCCTTGTCCAGGTGGCTCAGGTCAGTTATGTGGCGTGTTTGGCAGTCTTAGTGTAGCAGGAAGGAGGACCAAAAGAGAAGCAAGCTGTGTTCTGATGATGAGGCAGGAGGAAGGGGTGGCAAAGCAGAGATACAAAACTTAAAGAATTGAAACATGAAGGTCACATAGCACTGGGGGAATAAAATAGCCAGTGAAGTCACATGCAGCCATATGTGGGTTGAGCTTTGCTTTTTGCTTCTGTAACCTGCTTGCAAGGGTATATAAGGTGAGACCCCTTTGTTCTTGGTGCTCAGCCAAGACTCAGTCTGCTGAGTCTGCACCGGCACAATAAAATGTTGCTTCCTGCTCGTCTGCCTCAGTGTCCCCTGGCTCAGCTTGGGATTCCTGCAACATCAGGAGTCAGGAGTGTGGCTTGGACCTATCAAAGGAAACAGGAAGCTACTGGTGTTGCTCCTGCTGGGAAAAAGGGTGGAGACCAGGCCACCCTGGGGAGGAAGGGTTAGTCAGGTTCTGCAGCTAAGCAGTGGTTCCTTGAACTTGGTCCCTCCATCTTTAGGTCTGTCCCCCTTCTAGATAATATGGTATGTGAAAGAGGCATGTCTTTTCGCTGTGCTTAGAGTGCCTCTGCCAAGAAAATTAGTTTTAGTTTAGATTTCTCACCAGACCACCAGGGGTCACTGTTGACCATCAGTATTTGTCTGAAAAGTGATTTCGCCAGTTTGAAACGTGAGGACAGGGAGGGGGGATAAAGGAGAATGATGGAGGGAGTGAATTCAACTATATTTGATACATTGTAAGAACTTTTGTAAATGCCACAATGTACCCCCATCCAGCACAACAATAAAAATAAAAACTTGACACAGTTATTTCCATAGCTGTGAAGCATATTGCATAGAGAAAGGAAACAAGGTCTCACGGTAAGGACTTGAAATTACTCAGCATCCTAAACACATAAACAGCCCTTTAGGCCAGTGGTTCCCCAATTTAGTTACATTACATATTTGAATCTTTAAAATGTGATGCCTGGTTCCCATCCCCAAGCATTCGATCTCATCAATAAGAAGTGTGGTATTTTTTAAATCTCCCCGGGAATTCTAATGTACAGCAAAATTGAGACGCAAGGCTTTGAACCCTCCTCTCTTTTAAAGAAAGAATCTAAATTTTACAGGAATCAACTCAAAGTAGAAAAGCAGGGATCCCTGTGGGAAGCAAGGCTTGGAATGTGCTTGGAGCAGCTGAAACGGAGCAGCCGATGACCTCCTCCGGAGCATTTGGAAGTTTCAGGAACAAGAGCTTCAATGCAGTGACTGGGAATTCAGTGATAATAGCTGCTTCACTTCCTGGGCTCTTACAATAAACCTTGACCTTACAGGTTTTAGCTCACTTAATCCTCAGAATAAGAGGATTCCCCATTCCCACTATTCCCATTTTACACATGAGGAAACTGAGGTCCAGACTGGTGGAATACCTTTTCCCACATCGCACAACATAGTTGGGAAACTGCAGAGCCAGGGTTCAAATCCAGGCAGACTCTCCAGAGCTACCGTCTCCTTCACTGTGCTGTTCTGTTCTCTACTCTACAAATAGTGAAAGTTCCCTCCACTTCGCACTGCTTGGGGCTCCCTCCATCACGGCCCTTTTGCTCTCTGTCCTCACCTCTGGAGCCTACTTTGCAGGCTCCTGTTCATTCTTAGGTTACTCAAGCAGCTAACACCATGCATCACTGTGTGCTCTGGGAGACACAGGGATAAAATCACACTTATTTTCTCCCTCTGTGGCAGGCCTTTCATTAAAGCTGTCTGTATTATGTTGTATGCGTGTGGCACAGCAGTACTGCAGAAGAAAAAACAGGCTTGGTGAGGTAATTCCTCACCTGGTATGTTTTGGGTTCAAGCTCTTTGCTCTAGTTTCACACAGAGCATTTCTATCTTACCAAGTCCTAGTAAGTTTATCGGAAAGAGAAAGGAAAGGAAGGGAAGGGGAGGGAAGGAACAAAGGAAAGGAAAGGGTAGTTGGGTTTCTACTGGTAAAAATAGTAATATTACAGAACAGGTCCCTGTCCCCTTAGTCTGAGCCTGAGTGAGGAAGGGGCTTTCCTAACGTCACGGTCAGGATGGAATTCTGAAGCACTGTTACTTGGGTTTTCTCTGGCTTGGGTGGGGTCTTTGTGTGTGTACCCTGTGTGCACAGCTGAAGAGCGACCTCCATGTTTCCCTCTCCCCCGTTCCGCTTCTCAGGTTGGCTTGTGCGCAATATTCTAGAATCATCAAGTGACTTTGGAGATGGAATTAAGGCAACTGAAGGTGTGTGAGATTAAATATCTAAGAGTCCCATTCCACTGGGTCCCAGCACCCAGGATGTGTCAGGCAAGGTTCTAGGTCATGGGGCCATGGTTTCTTCTCTCAGTTTGCTTCTTTTCTAATAGATGAGAAAGACGAAAAATAAGCAAATAATAAGAAATGTTATTAAAGACAACAATAAGCAAATATAGCATATCAGGTAATGATAAAAGCTAAATAAGCAAAGAAAGGCCGGAGGTAATGGAGAGTCTGGGTGGGATATGAGGACCTACGAAGACATGAGGAAGTAAGTCACAGGGGATTTGGGGGCAAGCACCAGGCACAGGGGCCAGCAAGCACAGAGAACTGAGGAAGGAGTCAGCAGGATGCTTAGGGGACAGACAGGGCTGCTCCCTGCAAGTGGCAGGCAATTGGGTTGGAGAGAGGCACTCAAGCCAGGTAACGCAAGGCCTTGAATGCCAAGCTAAGAAATTTTAGCTTTAATCTGACTATTGTGGAAAGCCATCGGAATGTTTTGAGTAAGAAAACGACACTGTCTCTTTCTTGACCAAATGTGTGTCACATACCTCCTGTGTAGCTGAGGTACACACACACAATGAGCTGGATGTTACCTCTAAGTACAAAGGGACGTGGAGGAAATCTCCAGGCGTTCTGGTCGTCCTTGGGTACCCTTGAGGGATGGGTTCCATGGTTCCAGCACTACTCACTACTTACAGATGCCACATCTACATATAAAATGCCATAGTATTTGCATATAGCATACTCAGGTCCACCTGTGTACCTTAAGTTATCCCTCTGTCACTTATAATGCCCAACACAACAAAATGCTATGTAGTTTTTAATACTGGATTGCTTCAAGAAAGTCTGTACATATTCAATGCAGATGCAAATAAAACAATATTTTCTTTGAGGTACTGGGGTTTGAACTCAGGGCCTATACCTTGAGCCACTCGCCAGCCCTTTTTTGCGATGGGTTCTTTCTTTCCTTCCTTCCTTTCTTCCTTCCTTCCTTTTGCCACTTCAACAGACCTTTATTTTTGTAATGGGTTTTTTCCAGATAGGGTCTTGCAAACAATTTGCCAAGGCTGGCTTCCAATCACATTCCTCCTGATCTCTGCCTCCTGAGTAGCTAGGATTACAGGCACGAGCCACTGGTGCCTGGCTAAAGCAATATTTTCAATATGAAGTTGACTGAAACCATGAACCTGGAATCCACAAAAAAGGGAGGGCCAACTGTAAATGTCTGTGGTCTCTAGGAAAAAAACCCTCACATACTTAAAGTACATAAACTGATAAGCTTTGACATGCATACACTTGTAAACCCATCATCAAAATCAAGATAAAGAGTGTATCTATCCCCCTTAAAAGTTTCCTCCATGCTTTCTGTCACTATAGTCTGTAGTTTCTAGAATTTTATATACATGGGATCATACTAGTATGGGTCCCTTTCTTCTGGCTTCTTTCACTGAGCATAATTATTTTCTGATGTTGTCGTGGGTATCAATATCCTCTTTATTTCAAAGCAATATTTCTGTAAGGATAAAGCAATTCATTCGTCTGTTGATGGACATTTGGATTGTTTCCAGTTTTTTACTATTACACAAAAAAATGTGTGCACCAATCTTTTTAAGGAAATATGCGGGAAGGTCCCAGGGCTCAACTAATATCCTGGCACTTTTTATATATTTGAAGCTTAGGCAAGTGTAGTAGGAATGGCCCTGTTCCAGCAGAATTGGGGCAGGGCGGGGCACGTCGGTTCTCACGGGGCGGGGCTATGGGTGTGGCTACCCTTGGCGGGGCGGGGGCTGTGGGCGTGGTCGCCCTCGGGGGGGGCGGGACCATGAGGATGCCTCCTCTCGCGGGGCGGGGCCAGGGGCGTGGTCACCATGGGGCGGGGACGTGGGCGTGGCTTCCCTCGCGGGGCGGGGCTGCGGGCTCTCATGGGGCGGGGAGAGCGCGAGGCGTGACTGTTCTCGCGAGGCGGGGCGGGACGCGAGGCGGGCGGGACGAGTCTCCCGGCTTTTTTAGAAGCGGAGCCGCCGGCGAGGGCGGGCGCGTGCTCACGTGACGGCTCGCGGAAGCCGTGCAGCCTCTGCGGCGGAGCGGGGGCGGGGTCTCAGGGTGCCCGGCGAGGTGGCGGGTCGCGCGGGCCCGAGGCCGGCGCCGGGATGGTGCACCTGTACAACTTGCACCCGTTCGGGTCGCAGCAGGTGGTGCCCTGCAAGCTGGAGCCCGAGCGGTTCTGCGGCGGCGGACGGGACGCGCTGTTCGTGGCGGCGGGCTGCAAGGTGGAGGCGTTCGCCGTATCCGGCCACGAGCTGTGCCGGCCGCGGGGCGCCTTCTCCACGCTCGGCAGGGTTCTGCGCATGGCCTACAGCGAGGCGGGTGAGTAGCGGCGGGCGGCCGGCTGCGCACGTCCCGGAACTTGCCGAAGGTCTTCGGGTCTCTTCGCTGTGCGCGGAAGGGGCGCCGCGCGGTTGTCGTGACAGTGGCGGGTGCGCGCCTGTATCCCCGAGCAGAGATGCTCAGACCCCACAGAAAAAAAGCCCGAGGCCGGGTCCCACTGATGAGAAACACTCGAATAGGCTTAGTGTAGAAAATTTCCACCCTACAAAACCAGGCGCCTGGAGAACAGTGTCCTGAAGACACCAAACAGTGGCTGGACCTTTACACCTCTGCCCCACCCATCCCTGCGGCCTTGAACCGCTCACAGGGCAGTGTGGAGCCGTAAGCAAGTGGAAGTAAACAACTGTAGGTCCATGGACTACTCACCCATCAGCAGTGTAGGGCCATACCCAGGGGACACTGCCGGGTGTCCTTAATACACAATCCCTACATTTAAAGACAGGCAACAGGGAATTCATCATAGGATCCTTTCAACTGCCCAGCACACTTAGAATCTTGATTCCTGTTCGCAGGATGGGTGTGAAGTGCAGTTGTGGGAATGCTGGTGGCTGTGCTTCTGAAGTGGGGAACGTGACCTTGGAGAAGAGGTCAAGTTCCCCACTTCAGTAGCTGATTTGGTGTGAGTTGACAGAAACCCTTGGCTCCCAGTTTCTGATGTTTTTTTTTTAAAGTACATTGAATCATTAGTGATTTCCAGACACTGGGATTGTTGTGAATTAATTAAAAGCTGTGAGGCCACTGTCGTGTGTGTGTATGTACGTATATATCAAGACACATGTCTTTTGAAAGTGAAAAGCCTTTTTACTGTCAAGCATTGGATACTTTTCTGAACAACTTGCTCGGTGGTCGGTTGACATGAGCAGAGCCTGTACAGCATCCCACCCCACACACCTGCCTGAAGAGCAGTCACTAGCTGTGTAAGCTGCCTCTCGGGGAGATCCTGGTTTTGGTATTTTTTCTGGAAGCCCATGTTTTGGGTCACACTTTCTGCAATGTTGGTAGTTTCTCCCACCCTCCTGTCTTTTACAAATAGGAATTTTCACTTCAAGACTTGTAGTGAATGGCAAATTCAGCAGTGTGTGTGTGTGTGAGAGAGACAGATAGACAGATGACCGTATGTTTTTGTGATTTCAAGTGGACATTTCTTCTAAACTTTGAAGTAGCAGACACTCAGTAAACCTCCAGTTGTCTTGCCTGTCAGTACTGTTGACTCCTGGGGTCCTTGGATGATCACTCCAGGAGTTTAAGAACCTCCCCCATGCCTGGCCACACCTGTTGAGACACAGCTCAAGTGTCTCTGGAGTGAGGCCAGCTTGGGGTGAGCCAAGTCTTTCACCAGGGTTGCACCACTGACCCTAGCCACCCTGGTGCAGGAGGCGCCAAGGAGCAAGGTAACCTTGTTGATGAAACCATGAAGAACAAAGATGATTTGTAGTCCACTTGGCTGCCTTAAAGCAGCTCGGGAGTCATGTGGGATGGCATTAGGACCATGGGTCACATAGGGCAACTTTCCGCCCACAGCTCCAACTTAAACTTCCTGGGGCAACGTGTATTAATCCATGCATAACTAAGCATGGATTATGGGCCAACTTCAGGCCACGCTGACACCCCGAAAACTTGCCTTTCACTTTTCAGTGTTTCTCTTTTGACCCCTTCCTCCCATTGGCAGTATGTGGCACTTGGGGTCTCCTGTTCTCGATGCCAGGTGTCCTCTGCTGTGACAAATCTCCCCTTGTCGTGTGTTTACATTTACTGTATATGCTTGGCAGGTCTCCCACCCAAGCAGAAACATTTGCAGGCTTTTCTCTTTAAATCTCTAACCAGCTCAAAGCCGTTTTCCTGTTATAAAATTTGAAAGCACTAGAGAAAAAGTAGGGGGAAATTTTGAAGAACAGTTTTGAATTGTTAGCACCATCAGTGAGGTAAACTTAATTTAGGGTCTGTGGGTGAAGAAAAGACGAGGGATGATGAGAGCTCCCTGCTCCTGGAAGAGAAAGACCTGGTGGCCAGGGTCAAGCCCTGTGTTGACCCCTGGTAGTGCCATTCTAAGTGAAATGTTCCAGGCACAAAAGGACAGCTGTCGTACGATTCAACCTGTGAGGTACCTGGAACCATCAAATTCATAGAGATAGAAGGCGGAGTGGTAGTTGCCAGGGTCTGGGGGAGGCGGGAGTGAGGACGTACTCAATGGGGACAGGTTTTGGGAATTTGTTGTAGTTCTTGAGACAGATGGTAGGCATGCTTACAGAACACTGAGTGTGGTTAAGGCCTCTGCACCATAGGCTTAAAAGTGGTGACAGTAGAGGCTGGGCACGGTAGTTCACACCTGTAATCCCATCTGGTTGGGAAGAGGAGGCTGGAGAATTGGGAATTTGAGCCCAACCTGGGCAAAAGTTAGCAGACCCTATCTCCAAAACAAAAAAATACAAAGGAAAGGGCTAGGGGTGTGGTTCATGTAGTAGAGGCCTTGCCTGGCGTGTTGACGTGTATTTATGTAACTTGAAAGGGATGGATTGTTGAACAAGGAAGGGGACTCAGAAGCCAAGAAGGGAAGGATACAAATCTGACTGTAAAATTATACAGTAAACAACGGCATAAGCTAAGTTAAGAGTTAGACATTTGACTACCAAA